>NW_027362771.1:179108902-180458902 GCF_046119375.1 Phyllobates terribilis
TGTGTTATACGACAGTGTGAACGAGCCCTTAGAGTCAAGGAATATTTACATGCAGATGATGATATTACTCTCCAAGTGTATATTTTTTTAGGCGAGTTCATAGTAAATGCTTTGCCTTTTTGACATGTGATCAACTAAAGAACAAGAAAGATTTAGGACCTCCCCTATAGAGAAACGGAAAATAGTTTGGAGGACTTGCATGTCCTTTTTTATTTATTATGAGAAAATCATAAAAGATCCCGTTTTTTAACCATGCTGTGACTTTCTGCTGAGGGAGAGGGAGAGAGCTGTCCTATTCATAGTCTGTAATAAGACCTGCTGACAAAAGTGTTGAAGATACAGTCTAATGTGAATTAACAATGAAAAAAAGTTAATTTCACAAATGGCTTGTATTTTTTTAATACAAACCTTTTTGTGTTTACAGCTCCTTTAAAGGGAATCTGTCATCAGGTTTTTGCCACCTAATCTGAGAGCAGCATAATGTAGGGTTAGAGGCACTGATTCCAGTAATGTGTCACTTACTGGGCTGCTTAGTGTTGTTTTGATAAAATCATTGATTTGTCAGAAGGTAATTATCACTAGATGACTAGTAAGTTCTGTAGGACCCACCACCATCACTGATCAGTAGATTTCTGTACACTGAGCATGGGCAGAAAGCTGCCAATCAGTGGTGTGGGCGGGGCTATACAGAGCGCAGCATTCAGAGAGCTGCTAGATCTGCAGCAGATAAAACGCTGATTTTCTCAAAATGACAGCAAGTAGCTGAAAAAGTGACACATCGCTGGAATCAGGGTATCTGCCCCAATATTGTGCTGCTCTCAGATGAGGCAGCACAATTAATATTGTGCCAAATTAATTTCCCGTGAACTATCACATGATCTATCACAGGGGATCTTGTGACATGTCACGTGATAAATCAGGTGTGGGGGGGGGGCCCGCGCCTTCTAAACTGCCCGGGGCCCTTGCTACTCTTAATCCACCCCTGTATACAGCACTTCTTTCAAGTCTTTACTTGATGGAAAAAGTAGAACTTTTCAATGAAAAACTGAAATTCTGCTGAGCTCCAGGTTAAACATATGGCAGAGCTTTTTTTCTTTTACCTTCTTGAGCCATCTTATAAAAAATCATGACACTTAGAAACCTGACCTATTTTTCACTTTGATTGGATGCCATCCACAGACTCTGGAGAATGCAACGCTGTGTGTGTATGAAGCAACGATTTGCTAATCTGGGCATCATTTTATATAAAAATGTATGTGCACACTGCATGAAGTGACAGCTCGCAGCATTGACTGATACAATTATAGAGAAAACAAAGTTAATTTTAACAAGCATTCCTCTGGAATAAACTATGCAGAGGGCAGAAACCCTAAAGGCAGTTAGAGTAATATTCATCAATTTAATATACATTACAGGCACAAGCATAACTCTTTTCCATGATAACATTCTGCTTTTCTAATAGGCTAAAAACACATTATTTCAGGACTATGGATTTATCGTTGAAAATGATGTGGTCAAGAAAATATAATTATTTTGACCAAAATTATGAGCATGTTTATTTGTACCATATACATAAAAGAATGCAGTAACAATCTATGTTTGTCCATTATATGAGAAAATTACCTTAGAGGAGCACTTGAGTTTATGTTCTTTTGCTCATTGTTTCAGTTTCACAGCTTCTCCATTGATTTAGATCATAAGTGTTATGTAAATGAAATGTACATTATTTTCTGAAGTTACTGCTTACTAGTAAACCAAAATAATCCTTTAGTGGACCTATGAATGATCTTAAAAAATGGGGTGACTGGGCTATGCATAAAAGACGAATGGAAAAATGAATCATAAGTGAGAAACATTGAACAGATAAATCAAAAACACATTTTCTGAATAGGTATTGGGTCATACTTCTAAATCAATTTTATAGGTTAGAAATAATGTGCTTTATCATCACAATGTTTAAGTTGATCCTAAAAGGGTTGTGTAGTATTGAAGTTGGCAGATTTGCCATTTCAGAGTGAATGATACTTGGATGTCAACCCAAAATTGCAATTTAAAGTGCCTTATATATGCAGACTGTACAAAGACTTCTTGTGTATTGAAGGTGAAATGTACACTAGTTTACCTGCACACCTGTAACTGGAGATTTTAGCACTATAGGCTGCATTATTATTATTATTATTATTTATTATTTTTATTTATTATTATGGCGCCATTTATTCCATGGTGTTTTACTTGTGAAAAAAGGGGGTATACATAGCAAAAACAATTACAATAATCTTGAACAAAAATGCAACGGCAAACTGGTACAGAAGAAGAGAGGACCCTGCCCGCGAGGGCTCACAATCTACAAGGGATGGGTGAGGATACAGTAGGTGAGGGTAGAGCTGGTCGTGCAGCGGTGTGGTGGAGCAATGGTTACTGCAGGTTGTAGGCTTGTCGGAAGAGGTAGATCTTCAGGTTCCTTTTGGAGGTTTCCAAGGTAGGCGAGAGTCTGATACTTTGGAGTAGAGAGTTCCAGAGTAGAAGAGATGCACAGGAGAAATCTTGTATGCGATTGTGGGAAGAGGAGATGAGAGGGGAGAGAAGGAGATCTTGTGAGGATCGCAGGTTGCGTGTAGGTATGTACCGGGAGACTAGGTCACAGATGTATGGAGGAGACAGGTTGTTGATGGCTTTGTATGCCATGGTTAGGGTTTTGAACTGGAGTCTCTGGGCAATGGAGAGCCAGTGAAGCGTTTGACAGAGAGGAGAGGGCGGGGAATAGCGGGTGGACAGGTGGATTAGTCGGGAAGCAGAGTTTAGGATAGATTGGAGGGGTGCAGGAGTGTTGGAAGGGAAGCCATAGAGCAGGAGGTTGCAGTAGATGAGGGCATGCACTAGTGTTTTTGCAGATTCGTGGTTGAGGAATGTGCAGATCCGGGAGATGTTTTTGAGTTGGAGTTGGCAGGAAGTGGAAAGGGCTTGGATATGTGATTTGAAGTAGAGGTTAGAGTCAAGGGTTACCCCAAGGTAGCGAGCTTGTGGGAATGGGGAAAGTGGACAGCCATTGATTTTGATGGATAGGTCCGATGGGGGGGCTGAGTAAGATGGGGGAACGATGATGAATTTAGTTTAATCCATATTAAGTTTTAGAAATTAAGCATAGAAGAAGGATGAGATAGTGGACAGACATTGTGTGATTCTTGTTAGTAAGGAGGTGATATAAGGTCCAGAGAGGTAAATCTGTGTGTCATCAGCATAGAGATGATACTGAAAACTGTGAGACTGTATGAGCTGTCCCAGGCCGAGGGTGTAGATTGAGAAGAGCAGAGGTCCTAGGAATGAACCTTGGGGGACACCGACAGATAGGGGCCGAGGTGAGGAGGTGGTGTGTGAGTGAGAAACACTGAAGGTCCTGTCTGTTAAGTATGAGGAGATCCAAGATAGGACCAGGTCTGTGATGCCAAGAGATGAGAGAGTCTGTAGTAAGAGGGAATGGTCCACTGTGTCAAAGGCAGATGACAGGTCCAGGAGGAGGAGGACAGAGTAGTGTCACTTGGATTTGGCAGTTAGCAGGTCATTGGTGACTTTAGACAGGGCAGTTTCAGTGGATTGATGCAGTCAGAAGCCAGATTATAAGCGGTCAAAGAGGAAGCATGAGAGGTGGGAGGACAGTTCAGAATGGATGTGTTGTTCCAGGAGTTTTGAGGTGTAAGGGAGAAGTGATATGGGCCGATAGCTAGTCAGAGAGGATGGGTCAAGGGAGGGCTTTTTGAGGATGGGTGCGATTGAGGCATGTTTGAAGCATGAGGGGAAGAAACCAGTTGGTAGTGACAGGTTGAAGATGTGGGTTAGAGTAGGGATGAAGACTGTAGTAAGGTTAGGGATGAGGTGGGATGGGATATGGTCATGTTCACTGGTGGTGAGGTGTGATTTGGAGAGTAAGGAGGAAAGTTGATCTTCCGTAATGGCGGAGAAGCTTTTGGAGGAGGAGGATTGAGTAGATATTAGAAGGGACTGTGGGGACTTTAGGCAAAAACTTTGTCTGATGGTATCAATCTTCTGCTTGAAGAATGAGGCAAAGTCCTCGGCTGAGATGAGAGGAGAGCGAGGAGGTGCTGGGGGACGTAGGAGAGAATTGAAAGTGTAGAATAGCTGTTTAGGGTTGTGTGATAGTTAGGATATGAGAAATGAAAAGTTTGTTTGTTTTGCAGCAGTGAGTGTGGACTTGAAAGTAGTGAGGGACTGTTTGAATGCAAAGAAGTGCTCATTGGAGTGGGACTTTTTCCATCTCCGTTCAGCATCCCTGGAGGCCCGCCTCAGTTCTTTAGTCAGGCTGGTGTGCCAGGGTTGCCTGTTGATTATGCGTGCTTTGGTATGTGTGAGGGGGGTGACCGAATTGAGGGCTACAGCTGTTGTGGTATTATATAAAGCAGCAGCAACATCTGTATCATGTAAGGAGCTTATGTCTGTAAGAGGGAGAAGGGATTCAGAGAGTGTGTGTAGGTCGAGCTGTTTGAGATTTCTGCCAGGGTATGAAAGTTTGTGGAGTGGGGATTGTGTACCTGGGGAGGAGAGGGAAGAGAATGTGAATAGGTTGTGATCAGGTAGAGGGAGAGGTGAGTTGGAGAGGTTAGACAGGGAACAGAGGCGGGTATAGATGAGGTCCAGTGTGTGACCATCTTTGTGAGTGGCTGCAGAAGACCATTGAGCATGGCTGAAGGAGGAAGTGAGGGATAGAAGCTTAGAGACAGATGAGTGGGAAGTGTCAATGGGGATGTTGAGTCGCCCATGATGATAGTGGGGATGTCAGTGGAAAGGAAGTGAAGCAGCCAGGTGGTGAAGTGGTCAAAGAAATTGGTGGCTGGCCCTGGGGGGCGGTAAATGACAGCCAGTTGGAGGTTGGAGGGGTAGTAGATGCGCACACAGTGTGTCTCGAAAGAGGGGAAAGTAACAGAGGGTGACAGTGGAATTGGGAAGAAGGAGCAGTTATCTGACTGGAGGATACCAACTTCTCCGCCATGCTTGCCGCTGGACAGGGGTGTGTGGGAAAAATGGAATCCACCATAGGAAAGTGCAGCTGGGGAAGCTGTGTCAGAGAGGGTGAGCCAGGCTGTATAGTGTTATAATTACATTGACTTTTTATCACTATACTTTCCTTTTTTTCAAAGTTGTTCTATTGGACCATGTGTTATACCACTAATGCAAATTTATAATGTCAACCCAAAGCTTTTAAAAATATTGAACATTGAAAGCGTGCATTGAATAATAAATAGCCAAGCAAAGCTTCTCTGTAGATGATTTGGGAGTCAGGTATACTGAGCAATGTTTTTTAGGGATTAAATCATTGAACAAATTGCTATATGCATGGAATTTATTTCACAGAACTCAAAGAAACATTTATCTTATGCACAGTGTAATGCACCCAGAGATACAACGTTGTAAAAAAACACATAAAAAAGACAATTAATATAAAATGCATTAACAACTATGAGACGACAGTATAATATGTTAAATATTGCATTACCTAATCAACGTGACAATGTGAGAAGGAAATATATAATCAATAAGGGAAAAGCATAACAGCAGTGGAGTTACGTTTAGTTAATAAAAGGGTGAAACTGGATATACCAGTATTTCAAAACACAAAGGGGCTTTTGCTGGAGGTGTCAAACATGGCACCTCAGCTCCTGGACCCTAAACTTCAAAGGGGTTAGTAAATGGTCTTTAACTAGGCAGAATATTTCCTATTTACTGTATAGAGAGGAGTGGGGGAGACATAGGATATTTGAAATGCAAGACCTTTAACTCGCCGTCCAATCACAAAAAGCAATTTTTAATTAGTCCAATCCAGGTGATCCTGGAAATATGAGCCTATGGTCAGGACTATAAAAAGCTGGGTGGCACAAAAGAAAGTTGTTCACATGTGTTGGCTGCCTAGGCTGCTTGTAATCCATGATTCATTTTCTAGGTATTTCTGCTATTTCTCCATTTTTGTTTTATAACTGTTTTGCATATTCCCTAATCAAAGTCCTTTTATATTCTCATAGCCCATTCCTTATTTCTCCAAACATAAGTCTCCACCCAACCAAAAAGCACTAGATACTGGCTGGTGATAAGCTCATGCAGCCTCTATCTATCCCTCATCCCTTCAAGATGGCTGGACCATCCTTGTAAATAAGCCATTGTACTTTGTGTCACCCCCACCTCATTGTAGATTGTAAGCTCTTAGGAGCAGGGTCGTCATTATTTTTGCTGTAATTATTGTATTATCTTTAGCTATGTTACTTATGACTGTTGTACATGAACCTGTGAATTGTTAAGCGCTGTGGAATATGTTGGCGCTATATAAATAAAGATTATTATTATTATTATATTAGTGTGTCATTTTATCTTTTCCATTTTATTTATTTATTGTAAGCACTGTATATTTTTATGTTAAAGCTTAAAATCTTTAATAAGTTTGATCCTTGTATGCTCTAAAGAACCTATAGCCTTTCAGAGATTGTGTGGCCTTTTTGATTGTCAGTCAGCAACATATTTTGGGAACTCTTCACCCCGTGTGTTTGATGAGTGGTGGCAGCCTGTTAAGTAACTGAGGTGTGTGAACTGTGTCAGGGTGTGATTTATGCGCACTTTATAGCCTAGAACAGAGGTTGAGTGTTGGATTGAGTGAGAAGAGATAAATTAACACTTGCAGGTGCACCCTGCCTCACATGTTGAGAAGTGCATATGTGACAGTGTTGTAAAATAAAACTAAAAAAGAATTCATTTAAAATGCATTAACAGCTATGGCACGACAGTATAATATGTTAAATATTGCAGCATTTAACTAATCAACATGAAAATGTAATGGTATTTTAGAACTTACTCCGAAATAACCACTGTGTAAAACACAAGGCCTAACGTTTTGGTTCATAAAACATATAAGACAACAAGTCTGTGTCTATGCGAATTCTGAATGTCTACGATGAGGAAATTAATGAAAAACATCTCATCATTATGATGTAGAGGTGCTTCTCCAGGATGGGAAGCTTACTAATTTGAAATAGTAAACTACATAAATTTATTGCCTTATTCCAAAATCTGCATTCTAGATCTAATTATAAATATAATAGATGAAACTCTGACTACTATTGGTATATTCTTCATATTTTATCATGTTAAATAGAATTTGTCAGCAGTAGTGATGAGCGAACGTGCTCGACACTGCTCAGTACTCGCCCGAACATCACGGTGCTCGACCAGCTCGGCGAGTATTTCCGGGTTGCTCGGGTGGGAACTCGGGTCCCCTCCCTGCATGTTTGGCGCTCTTTAGAGAGCCAATGAACATGCAGGGATTGCCCGCCATGCACTGTAATGCCGTAGCCACGGTTGGTTGTGGGCATTACAGTGATTGGCTGGCCGCACAACGCCAACAGGTCTATATGAGACCTGGCGCCACCATGCTCGTCACAGTTTACCCCGGAAACAGGCAGAGTAGGGAGAGGTGCTGCTGAGTCAGGGAGAGATTTGGTTGTGTATTAGGTAGTGTAGGGAGAAAAACCGTACATTACACATCATATCCATCTTAACAAACAGTCTTTCTGAGGACTAATCCATTTGCAGAGATATCAGGCAGGCAGGGTGTATAGGCAGGCAGTGTATATAGTAGACTGCAGTGCATATAGCACAAGAGGCTCCATTCCAATTCTGCTGCTGTTAGATATTTCTATACCAAGGCCCAGGTCTCAGGGGCCAGGAATACTTTTCTTTGGATCTTAACCCTCATTATTTGCTTAAAAAGCAATCCAGAGAACACCGTTTTTCTGCGCCATTTGCTTGTTGGCACTGCAGAATACAGCCGGGTCCTTTCCATATTATAGCGCTAGAAATCCAGCTATTTAAAACTGTGTTTTCTCCGTCAAACGGATCACATATACGTTGTCAGAAAATATTGCCATTTCTGGACTCCATTAAAAATTTCTTTCAGTGTGTCAGTGAAGCAATTCACAGCAGTTTACTGTTCAAACTACTTACCTACAGGCCAGGTATTTAAAACTCTGTTTTCTCCGTCACACGGATGACATGGATCTCAGACATATGTACCATCCTCCAAAACTTTGAGGACTCCACCAAGATGGTGAGCGGCGATGACGCCATAATTAGCGTCACCATCCCGCTTCTCTGTCTTCTGAAACACTCTCTGCTCACAATCAAAGAGGATGCATTGCAGACGGAGCACGATGAGATGGAGCAAGGAACCATACAGGGTGATTACATACAGCCAAGCCTCATCTCATCCCAACATGGATTGGGTGACAATGAGGTAGAGGAGGAGGAGGAGGAAGGACATAAGCTAGTTTCATGCACTATAGACGGTACTACCTGCACAGCTGTCATACTGTCTGTTCAGCGTGGATGGCCAGAGTACAGAGAGGAGGAGAAGGAGAGCATGGTCAGTCATCCTTTTGGTGAGGACACGGAAGTCTTGCCTGTTAGTAGTCTGGCACGCATGGCCGAGTTTATGTTACGCTGCCTTTCCCATGACCCTCGCGTTCTCAAAATGTTGGGTGACAGTCATTACTGGTTGGTGAAACTTCTAGACCCACGCTACAAGGAGAACTTTATTTCTCTTATTCCTGAGGCCGACAGGTCTACAAAGATGGGGCTGTACCAGAAGGCCCTTGTTGCGGAACTATTAAAAAAATTCCCATCTGAAAACGCTGGCAGCAGAGGACACACTTCGTTGGACAACCAAGGAGTACAGGCGAGAGAGACACAACTTCAATCCAGCAGAGGCAGGGGAACACTGTCAAAGTTCTGGGAGAGTTTTCTCAGACCCTCCCATCGCACAGACCCTGAGGCGCGGGGTACTCTCACAAGGAGTGCAAAGTTTGGGAAGATCTTGAGGGAGTACCTTGCCGACCATACCAACTTCCTCCGTGATTCTGCTGTGCCTTATAATTATTGGGTATCCAAGCTGGATACGTGGAATGAACTGGCTCTCTATGCCTTGGAGGTCCTGGCCTGCCCTGCCGCCAGCGTTTTATCAGAGCGGGTTTTCGGTGCTGCTGGTGGAATTATAACTGATAAGTGCATCTGCCTGTCAACTGAAAATGCTGACAGGCTGACTCTTATAAAAATGAACAAGGGCTGGATTGGGCCAGACTTCTCAACACCACCAAATGATAGCAGCGTAACATAAACTCAAATCTAGTGTCTTTTCTTGGGAGGTGTATTCCCATGTAGCTTTTCACACCCACACATGGGTGTACGCTTCCTGATTTTGGCTATTTGCTCTTGTCCTACTCCTTCTCCTCATCTTCCACCACCATATCACCAGGGTGACCGTGGTTCGTGATGCAACACCCACATAATTTTTTTAAAGGGTGTTCATGATGCCCGTAAAAAAAATTTTTTATACAGTATGTTCATGTATACCCCCCAGGGGTAAATGTTTGTCAGCCCATACACTTAGTGCATGGGCATTACAAGTATAGGAGGCCTGCTCCTTTCTAATGGGAACATTTTTTTATGAGGCTCTCCTCCACGTCTCTTCCAAGGGGCATTGAAGTGCCTCCAAATTTTTGCCAACCCTTGCATTCACTGCATAGGCCAACACTATGGGAGACTCTTTCCTTTCTAATGGGAATTTGTCCTTGCTGTGGCCCTGCTCTATGTGTCTTTAAATTCTTAGTGGGGTTTTTCCTAAAATTGGTCAGCTGTTGGACTCACTGCATACCCTATAACTGTATAGCAGACTCTCTCCTTTCTAATGGGAACATGTCGTACTTGTTACTGTGGCCCTGCTCTGTGTGTCTTTAAATTCTTAGTGGGGTTTTTCCTAAAATTGGTCAGCTGTTGGACTCACTGCATACCCTATAACTGTATAGCCGACTCTCTCCTTTCTAATGGGAACATGTCGTACTTGTTACTGTGGCCCTGCTCTGTGTGTCTTTAAATTCTTAGTGGGGTTTTTCCTAAATTTGGTCAGCCGTTGGACTCACTGCATACCCTATAACTGTATAGCCGACTCTCTCCTTTCTAATGGGAACATGTCGTACTTGTTACTGTGGCCCTGCTCTGTGTGTCTTTAAATTATTAGTGGGGTTTTTCCCAAATTTTGGCAGCCCTTGCAGTCACAGCATGGGCATTACCACTATTGGAGACCTGCTCCTTTATAATGCAAACATTTTTTTTACTGAGACCCTCCTCTATGTCTTTTCAAAGGGGTATTGGGCTGCGTCCAAATTTTTGGCAGCCCTTGCAGTCACTGGATACGCAATAACAGTATAAGAGACCCACTTTTTAATAATGGGAACAACAAAGCATAGCCGGCTGATGGCTCTCTAACAATAGTGAGGGCCGACTGCTGGTCTTTTAAGAATATTAAGAGCTGTCTGATGTCCCTATAAAAATAGGCTTTATGACTTTCAGAGTCCCTCCATCATAAATAAAACAGGATGTGTCAGATGATGTGCCACACACCTCATTGCCAGATAAGGTTGTTAAATGTTAAAATGACATTTTTCCGGTGAATGCATTTGTCTTAAAAAAACTTAAAAAAATAAAACAATACTATCTTTCTTTAGTATAAAAAACAGCGTCACGAATTTAACGTCAAAGTAATCACATTGTTCAGCTCATGCACCTCCTCCTCCATCTCCGAAATGACCACATCAGTCGCAAGCTGACAGCACTGCAGCACTGCCTTGGCCAAGCGGCAACAGGCTGTGCTGAAGATAACATGCTTAGTTGACAAACCGCCCAGCACTGCAGAGTTGTTGAAAGCTGTAACACTGTAGCCTGATCTGTGGCTCTCACCGCTGAACATGCATCCAGTCATGGTCGTGTGTGACAATGGGAGGAATCTGGTGACGGAGAAATGAGAGCCGGAGTAGATACGGTTTCCCTCTATGCCAGTCCTTTCACCAAGTTAAATACAACTCTCAGCAAAAAAACTTGTGGACTGGCTCCGTACCGTCCCTGGCCACATTCACCTGTCCACATGTTTGTGGTTAGGCGGTCCTTCCCAGTAAGTGCACTGGGGAGGCACGGGTAATGTTGTGGGACCCGTGCTTGTGGAAGGCGGAGACGATACCAGGAGAAAAAAGTGGCAGCTGGGGACCGAGTATGGACACCCGACCGCCGCCGGCATGAGGTTGTGAATAGCTTCTGCCTCCACAAGCTTAAAAGGCCATATTTCAAGTGCAAGCAGCTGCCCAGAAATCTGGCAGTTTAGTGTTGTGGCCTGTGAGTGGGTGGCTGGCTGCATATTTGCACTTGCATTCCAAGTAACAGAAAACTAAGCAGATGGTGGCCTCTATCATCATCATGGCCTCACCTCGGCACTATGAACTCTCCTGAAGGAGAAGCCAGGGCCCGCCGGAGGAGTCTCCGGTTCTCTGGTGGGCCCGTCCAACCTTGCCGAGAAGCAGCCCTGGCTAATAGAGATGAGCGGTGTTCGACTCGAACTGTTCGCCAATCTCAAATTCGAGCTGTTTTGGGCGGTGTTCAAGCCGTTCGGCGAAGACAAACGATTTGAAAAAAATCCGGCTGTTCAAGGTTATGTTCGATAACTGTTCGTGCACCAAAATCATAACTGGATTTTTTCTCAGTAATGCTGAAAATTAATGTTAATACGCAGTTTGAGTGTACAGCGGGGCGGGAGGAGGGGCAGGGGATGGATCTCTGCATAAATAATGAAGATCTCCATTTTTTTTTCTCTTTCCCACATTTACAGTGGGGAGGTGCAATCTGTCAGCCTATCAGCAGCGCACACACGGATCGAACTGCTTTTTTTAACACAAGCAAGGGCATGTGTCATTGGCAGTGTATGTCACATGTCCTTGCCCTATAAGACCCAGCCATTTTCCACGTAGCCACCATTTTCTCACTGCTGCAGCTGCGTGTTAGACGGCACCGCTGTTGCTGTGTGCGCTATACTTTGAGTGTTCATTTCAAGCCAATTTTCTCTGAAATATATAGATAGCTTGGGAGTAGGGAATAGTTGTGATTGCAGTCCTTTTGAGGACTAGGTTACATAATTTCCTACGACTTTTATCTGGCAGGTCTGTGCTCTTAAATAGATAGTTTGGGAGTAGGGACTAATTGTAATTCCAGTCCTTTTGAGGGATAGGTTACATCAGTTCCTATCATTTTTTGCCAGGCAGGTCTGTGCCAGTGCTGTGCAAGTTTTTTTCACAGCATTTGGCTAAATCTAGCTAAGCAAATCCCTTTTGGCCTCTTGCAGTGTGTGTTAGTCAGTGCAGTAGCCTATCTGTGTTGCAAGCTACACCACCTGTGTATACAATACAATTTTTTTTACTGCACCTAGCCAAGTAGAACCTTTTGGGCATAGCATCATTTTATTAGTCCATCTATACTAACTTCCACCAGGTTGCAAATTAAAAATAATTTTTATCTGCATCTAGCTCTGAAAAAATATTTGGGCTTGTTGCAGTGTGTGGGACTTGTTCTATTAGTCCATCTATACTAACCACCAGGTTGCAAATTAAAAATAATTTTTATCTGCATCTAGCTCTGAAAAAATATTTGGGCTTGTAGCAGTGTGTGGGACTTGTTCTATTAGTCCATCTATACTAACCTCCACCACCTGTGTATGTAATAAAATTGTTTTACTGCATCTAACCCAGCCAATACTTTTGGGCTAATGCCACAGTTTGGCCACTCAGCTCTGCTCGGTTCCCATCCATTGTTTTTTGTGCAAACAACTCCAGAGTTGTCAATTAGTTAACCACCAAAATGAGTGGAAAAAGGCCTGCTGCTGGTGGAAAGGGGAATAGGCGTGTTGGGAAGGGAAAAAAAGGTTGTGTCCGTGGGGTAGGTGTTAAAGCAACAGTAACATCTGCAGAAGAAAGACCATCTTCCAGCCAAACTAAGATGTCTACTTCTTTTAGCGGACAATGTGATAAGATCCCTTTCTTACGGCCACGCCAATCGCTACAAATTTCAGATGAGAGGCTGCCCTCCCTGACAGACACCGGCCCTTACTTGTCCCTAGCCACGTGTGATACTCTGGGGTGAGTTACCTATACCATGTACATGATATGCACTGTAGCAATGGAGTTACTGTACAGGACTATGGTATATGTGATCCCCATATAATAAGTGTCACATTCTTTCTTACCCTGCTCTACTCTATTGTTATTTCCACTTCTCTTTGATTATCTGGATTATTATATTTTTTTGGATTTGTTTGTCTGCATCTTACTGTTTTACCATCTATATACGAATTTTTAAACATGAAATTATAATAAACTTTTGTACGCCAATATACTTGTCTTTTCTCCTGTTTTATTGTATTCCGCTCAAGTTGGCTACATAATATGGGGTGTGAGTGGTTATTCATCCACACCACCCTATTTTGAATCTCTAAATGTGGGCTATTGTGTTTCTCATATTCCAGATGAGGCACAAAAACAGCAGGTGCTTCAACGGATATCAAGTGCTCCTTTAAGTGGGCTCTCCTCCAACTCAACTTCAACATCACAAATACTCCAGTCCTCAGAGGTGTCACCCCAATCGCACTTGCTTCCTCACAGCTCCCAAGTCTCCAGCTGCCCGTCTGAGTATGGGGTAGAACAGATGGTTGAGTCTGCAGACCTGTTTACTCATACTATAGCCTGGGAATCAGAGGTCGGCTCCAGAGCTTCTGTGAATCCAGACGAGGAAATGATCTGCACTGATGCCCACAATCTTTATGAGTCGGATCCAGGAACAGACGCAGAAGGTTCTGACCATAATGTAGACCCTCGTTCCCAAACTGTAACTCCTGTTGGTGGAGACAATGAGGAAGACGATGATGAGACTCAAATACCTGATTGGAGCGACAACTTGAGTTTTTTGTCAGGGCAGGAAGAGGTTGGCTCTGAGCACGACGGGTGTGATAACACACAGGGTGATGATGACGAGGTTGGAGATCCCACTTACTGTCAACCCACAGTCAGCCAGTCGATGAGGTCAGCAGAGGAGGTGGAGGAGGATGCTAGTGACGACGAGCTCAGGTTGCGCCTTCCTGGACAGAGACGTAGTACTGGAAGCACGTCAACAACTGCATCCTCAAACACAACTCTGCCTCTGACCACAAGTCGTGGTGGCTCTTCAGGTCGCATGGGTGCTAAGCCTTGCATAGCCTGGGCATCTTTTCAGATCGATAAGGATGACCCAACTCGTGTTATCTGTAATATTTGTCAGCAAAAGCTAAGTAGAGGCCAAAAAATACATAGTTTGAGTACTTCATGCATGAACCGGCACATGGATATGAAGCATAAGTTGCAGTGGGAAGCTTACTGTGCTACAATGCGGTCTAGCCGGCCGGGCCAACCACTGTCTGCCACATCTTGTGCATCCGCGGCCTCTTCATCCTCTGTGACTGGGGGGACAGCAGTCACACCTGTTTTGGGATGCAGATCTGCCACCTCTTTACCCGCAACAGCCAGCGTGATTGGCAGGTCATCATTTTCTTTGGAGGTGGAAACACCAGCTGGTGTTCAGCGCTGTCCAACACCGATAGCATCACCTATGGATCAAGGCAAACTAACATGTACGCCTGCATCTTCCTCACAGACCGGCAGTTTGCCGGGGACACCCTTCTCAACCCCGTCTAATGGCAACAGCCAGCCCTCGGTCCCTAAGATGTGGACAAGTAAAAGACCATTTCCTCCTAGCGATGAGAAAGCTAAGAGGTTGAATTTCACCTTCTGCAAGCTCTTGGCTACAGAAATGCTGCCTTTCCGCCTAGTGGACACAGAGGATTTTCGAGACCTCATGTCTGTGGAAGTGCCCCAGTACCAGATGCCCAGTCGGCACTACTTTTCAAAGACAAGTGTGCCTGCGCTCCACCACTATGTCGCACACAACATCACCGCTTCTTTGAGAAACTCTGTGTGTGACAGGGTGCATTTCACAACAGACACTTGGACGAGTAGGCATGGACAGGGGCGTTACATGTCGCTGACTGGGCACTGGGTAACTATGGTGACAGCAGGACAAGGGGCTGCTGTCCAATTCTTGCCGAGTTGTGCGTCAATCCTCTTTATCTCGAAGTTCCTCCACTGCTTCTGCCTCCTCAACCTCCTCTCGGTCCTCCACCTGCACACAAAGCCAGTCTGGTCATGCCACAAGCTTTCTAACTGCGCAGAAGGGATCCTGCACACCTCCTTACTATGCTGGCAGCAGGGCTCAACATCATCAGGCGGTTTTTACTTTGAAATGTCTGGGAAATGTGAGTCACACAGCTGAGGAGTTGTGGTCAGCTCTGGAGAACCAGTTTCATGAATGGTTGTCTCCACTGGACCTGAAACCAGGGAAGGCCGTGTGTGACAATGCTGCAAACCTGGGTGCGGCCCTTCGCCGGGGCAATGTCACACATGTGCCTTGTATGGCTCACGTGTTGAACCTGGTTGTCCAGCAATTTTTAGCCCTCTATCCCGGACTAGATGGCCTTCTGCAGAGGGCACGGTCGCTGTGTGCTCACTTCCGCCGTTTGCATCCCGCAGCTCAGCGACTTACATCTCTACAGAGGTCGTTGGGCCTGCCACTTCGCCGGCTAAAATGCGATGTGCCTAACCGGTGGAATTCAACTCTGCACATGTTGCAGCGACTGTGGCAGCACCGACAAGCCCTGGTGCAATATGTTCTGACGTATAGCCTGGGCCAACGAGATCCAGAGGTGGGGCAAATCACGCTGGAGGAGTGGTCTCAGATCAGGGACCTATGCACCCTTCTGCACAGTTTTGAAATGGCGACGAAGATGTTTAGTGCTGACGATGCCATTATCAGCATGACTATTCTGGTGATTTACATGCTGGAGCTCATGTTAAACAGAATTCGGAGTCAGGTGGTGGCACAAGAGGAGGTGGAGGAAGTAGAGGAGGCGGAGTTGTATGCGGAAGGGCTAACATCTGCAAGGTCCAGACGGTCGGCAGCACCAAGGCGGCAGGCATGTGAGGGTGGGGGAGATGGTTTTACCAGGGCGCATGGTAGCAGCCAAACTAGTGAGGAAGGTGCAGGAGCCCAGGAAGAAGTGGAGGACGAACTGATGGAAGACTCATCTGATGAGGGAGACCATGATCACATTTCTGTTGTGCGAGGTTGGGGGGAGAGGGCAGAGGAAGAAAGCATGATTGTTACCTCGCCACCAACACAACAGGGACTTGGTGCTCCTGGATGCGCAAGACACATGAGTGCCTTCTTGCTGCTCTACCTGCAACATGACCCTCGAATTGTGAGAATTAGAAATAATCTTGACTACTGGGTTGCCACACTGTTAGATCCCCGGTACAAAAGTAAATTTGTAGAAATTATTCCTGCCATAGAAAGGGATGCACGCATGCAGGAGTATCAGCAGAGACTGTTGCAGAATCTTACATGTGCTTTTCCACAAAACACCAGTGGTGCACGTAGTGAATCTCACAGTTCCAACTTGCCAACCGTGGGACCGTCGAGTGTTCAGCACTCAAAACGTAACAGAAACACAGTATGTGATGGTAACATCAATTTTGCGGAATCATTTCACCACTTTTTTAGCTCATCCTTTGCAATGCCACAGGAGACAAGAAGTCTGACACATAGTCAACGCCTAGAGATGATGGTACAGGAGTATCTCCAAGAAAACATTGAAGCCATGACTGTGTCACTGGACCCTTGCTCTTTTTGGGCTTCCAATCTGGATAAATGTCCGGAGCTCGCCACTTACGCCTTGGAGATCTTTTCATGCCCCGCAGCCAGCGTTCTGTCTGAATGTGTGTTCAGCGCTGCTGGTGGTGTGCTGACAGATAAGCGCACGCGGCTCTCCACTGATAATGTAGACAGACTCACGTTCATAAAGATGAACAAATCATGGATCCGAAAGGACTTTTCTACCCCTGTGTCATCCTGGGGAGAGTAAAAGCTTGATGATTTGTTAAAATCACCTCACCAACCATTTTAAGCTTTCAAATTACTAATCATGTTTATCTGTATCTTGGCTGGAAAATAATTTGGGCCTTGTAGCAGTTTGCAGTACTGATTCTATTAGGCCATCTATACTAAACTCCACCAGATTTAAAATTACTAATCATGTTTATCTGTATCTTAGCTGGAAAATAATTTGGGCCTTGTAGCAGTTTGCAGTATTGATTCTATTAGGCCATCTATACTAAGCTCCACCAGATTTAAAATTACACCGGTCAACACAATTTTTCTGCCAAAAGGTTTTAAAACATATTTTAAGTCAATTTTGGCTGCTGATTACTAATACGAACTCCGTTTTTGGCTATCACATCAGGATTTCGAGATATTTTTGATGGAAATTACTCCTATCGAATGTTTTTTGATAAAAAACCTCGTGATTTTCGTTACTACATTTTGTATATTTTTAATCAAGGAATAACAAAAATTACAAAGTCTGTGTACAGCAAATCAAATATACTTACAAAATTAAACTACAAAATATAAAAACACATATACAGTATATGGCACACAGATTAATGGCAGATGGCAGTTATTTGAACTTTCTTTTCTTGGCTGATCTGTGATGTACAGCTTCTGGGTTGTCTCTCATCAAGCTCCAGCAATAGTCAGCCATCATATGTGAGTCCCACCGGCCTTGATACCGTTCTTCCATTGTTTTAATGCCCTGATGAAAACGCTCCCCTTGTTCCTCGCTCACATCCCCAAGGTTCTCTATAAAAAAGTCCAAATGGCTGTGTAAATAGTGAATCTTGATACTCATTCTACATCCAAGATTTTGCAGACTCATTAGTAGCTCTTCCACAATCTCTTCATAGTTGTCTGCTTTCTTATTCCCTAGAAAATTCTGCACCACATTACAAAATGCATTCCAAGCTCTTTCTTCTGTCTCATTCATTGATGTGATAAAGTTTGGTTCTCTCATAAGTGTTCTTATTTGAGGTACATCAAATATTCCAGCCTTTTTCTTCTCTTCACTAAGACAAGGAAAAGTTGAACATATATAGTTAAAGCATTCTCCACTGTGATTGAGAGCTTTGACGAACTGCTTCATCAATCCAAGTTTTATGTGCAAGGGAGGAAAGACAATGTTTTTCCTATCCACTAGAGGATCATGGATGATATTCTTATCGCCAGATGCCAAACTCTGTCGCTGAGGCCATTCAGTTTTCACACAATGCTCTGCTGTAGCTCTACTGTCCCAGTAGCACAGAAAACAAGGGTGTTTGAAAACTGTTTTTTTACTTTCTTATCATAACAAATGGGAATTATGCATGTTCAAAGAAAACAAAGATATTCTCACATTTATTGGGAGACTAAATGAAAACTAAATTTACCTCAGTGAACCGTATAAACCGGCACTTTTCATACACTACTTATATTTTTCTTGGAATTATTGAAAATGGGCTATATACCTATAGCACAAAAAACGTGATGTGATAGAGAAATTATAAGATCAGATTTGAATTCAGCACCCTCAAATTAGTCTAAAACTGTTCTTAAAGTCCATGCCAGAAATTTTTTTTTTTTTGTACACCAGTGTATATTAATAAAAATCATGTTTATCTGTATCTTGCCTGTAAAATAATTTTGGCCTTGTAGCAGTTTGCAGTACTGATTCTATTAGGCCATCTATACTAAGCTCCACCAGCTTTCAAATTAATAATAGTTTTTAGCTGCATCTAGCCCGGAAAATAATTTTGGGGTTCCTAGATGCGCAAGACACATGAGTGCCTTCTTGCTGCACTACCTGCAACATGACCCTCAGATTGTCAGAATTCGAAATAATCCTGACTACTGGGTTGCCACACTCTTAGATCCCCCACACTCTTCGATCAACCTTTTCATTTTAATAAAGAGCAAAAAAATTGTCATTTTTGAAATTATAAGCATTAGCAGGTTATTAGAAACTGAAATCAAACAGTTTTCAACTCAAAACTTTATTCTAGGTGATGTTACATTTGTACATAGGACCCCTTGTTCGAAAGGAGCTTCTGAACTCTCTCATCCATTGAATTTGTCAGGTTTTGATGGTTTCTGCTTCAATTGTTTTGCATGAGGACAGAATACCCTCCCAGAGCTGTTGCTTAGATGTGAACTGCCTCCCGCCATCATAGACACTCCTTTTGATGAAGCTCCAGAAGTTCTCAATGGGGTTGAGGTCAGGGGAGCATGGGGGTCGCACCATAAGTTTGTCCCCTTTTATGCCCATATCAGCCAGAGATGCAGATGTGTTATGTGCAGCATGAGATGGTGCATTATCATGCATGAAAATGATCTTGCTGCGGAATACACGGTTCTTCTTCTTGAACCATGGCAGGAAGTGCTGTTTGAGAAACTCCGCATACATTATGGAGTTCATCTTTACCCCTTCAGGGATCCTAAAGGGGCCGACAATCTCTCTCCCCATGATTCCAGCCCAAAACATTACTCCACCTCCTCCTTGTTGGCGCCGTAGCCGTGTTTGCATGGGGTGTCCATCAACCAGCCATCCTCCACTCCATCCATCTGGACCATCGAGCATTGCACGGCACTCATCGGTGAACAAAACAGTTTTGAAGTCAGTCTTCATGTATTGTTTGGCCCACTGGAGCCATTTCTGCTTGTGTACAGTGGATAGAGGAGGTCAACAGCTGCAAACCTCTGAAGGACCCTGCATCTTGTTGTTCGGGGGACGTTGGAGGCACCAACAGCTTCAAAAGCTTGTCTGCTGCTATGACAAGGCTTTTTTGCCGCTGCTCTTTTAACCTTATGTAATTGCCTGTAGGAAAGAGTCCTCAATTTTCCCTTATCAGCACTCACATGTGTGTACTGTGAATCAGCTACATCCTTCTTGATTGTGCGATGATCAGGATGAAGTGTCTTGGCAATATTGATTGTAGTCATGCCTTGACCTAAACACTCCACAATTTGTTGCTTCTCAGCAGCCGACACATCCTTTTTCTTTCCCATTTTGGCAGAAAATGTAGGCTGCTTAATAATGTGGGACAGCCTTCTTAAGTAGTCTTGCCTTTCATTGGACACACCTGCCAAACTAATTAACACAGGTGTCTGCAATTGCTTACAGTGATATAAAGAGCCCTGACACACATCACCATCAATGAGTTTAACTGACAAACCAAAAAATTCTTCCCTTATCACTCCTAAACACTTTTTGCATAATAATTTGGAACACAGTGTACATGTGCTTTTCCACAAAACACCAGTGGTTCACGTAGTGAATCTTACAGTTCTAACTTGCCAACCGTGGTCTGTATGGAGTTGTTCAATAAAAGGCCCAAAATTAAGATAACATAGATGGGAGAGGTCTCTATGAATAGGAATTCCTAAGTATTTGATACACTGTGAGGGCCAGGCAAAGGGAAAGTTGGACTGGATGGAATCCTGTATGGATTTGGGGAGGGAGACATCGAGGGCCTCAGACTTCGCTGCATTGATTTTAAAATTTGACCATGTAACAAAGTGATCTATTTCAGCCATAACAGCAGAGTTGGATATATGTGATTCAGTGATATATACTAGGACATCATCAGCAAATGCAGAGCACTTGTACTCGGTGCCTCCCACCTCTATCCACCTAATATTGGGGTTATGGCGAATTGATGAGTGCAGGTGCTCCGTCACTAGGATGTATAAGAGAGGGGGCAGAGGACATCCCTGCCTTGTCCCATTGGTGATTATGAAAGGTGATGATAATGTTCCATTTATCTTCAGCCTAGGTGACGCATTGCGATACAGGGCCATGATTTTGGCTATAAAAGGGTCCCCTAGACACCTACCCCAAGCTTTTTAAGAGAATAATATATGGCGCGCCAGGAGACTCTATGGAATGCTTTCTCAGCATCCAACGAGAGTATCTAATTACAAATTTTTAACTGCATCTAGCCCAGGAAATACTTTGTGCCTAGTAGCATTGTCTGCTAGTCAGCGGATTATCCCAGCTGTTAAGCAAGCTACACGACCTGTAGTTTGGACACTTAATTTTTTCAAAGGAAATTCTTCGGGCCCCCGGGACACTCAGTGAAGAGCATCGGGAGGCACACCAAGGCACAGGGGCTGGGACTGGCGGTAGGACGCCTTGCGGTGGACCGCCAAGCTCGATTCAAATTAGAGAGACAATTTAAATTAAAAAGCTTAGACCTGCCTCCACCACAGGGGGGCTCGCTCGACCCACCAGCGGACAGGCACCAGTATTGGGAGAGGGGGGCTGGCCGTCAGGGTCCACCGCAGCTCTGGCACAAACCCGGCGACATGGAGGTCACACGGGCAGGAACGGACTGGCCGTGTCGGTTTCGCACTTTTGTGGTTTTAGAAGGGCATGACATGCCTATATCTGTGTCTCCCCCTCCTTTTACTCCTCCACCTCTTTTCTTTTCGCATGACTATATGTACTTGTCACTTTTACACGTGGTAGTTGTGTCTTCTGAGCAGTTTGTCAGCTTTTGGACACCTTTGAAGTGTTTTCTATGTGTTTTCTATGTGTTCCTATGTGTTTTTGTTTGCCTGCCATTGGTTTTAACGGTGTTCGAAGGTGTTCGACAAACAGTTCGACGAACAGTTCGGCGAACATATGGGTGTTCGGCGAACCGAACCGAACTCGAACACTACGGGGGTGGCTCAACACTACTGGCTAAGAAAAGTGTGGGGGAAGGTTCCCGGACACTCTTTGGCTGCTTTTTTAATGGATCGGACATGCTAATGCATGTTATTTCTTAAACCGCATTGCAGATCAGGCCATTGTCCAACTCTGTATTAATGAAATTAAATGCGCAAAGAAAGATGTGAGTGTATCAAAGCACCACTGACCAGTGCGAGTTGATGTTGGATGGGCTGCCATTGCTTCTGCAACAAGCTGCATTAGAGGACTTCCTGGGAGAAATTACACCCAGGGTAGATACGATTTCCCTCTATGCCAGTCCTTTCACCGAGCTAAATACAACTCTCATCAAAAAAAGTTGTGGACTGGCTCTGTACCGTCCCTAGGCTCATTCACCTGTCCACGTGTTTGTGGTTAGGCGGTCCTTCCCAGTAAGTGCACTGGGGAGGGCACGGGTAATGTTGTGGGACCCGTGCTTGTGGAAGGCGGAGGCGACACCGGGAGAAACAGTGGCGGCTGGGGACCGAGTATGGACACCTGGTCACCGCCGGCATGAGGTTATGGAAAGCTTGCACCTCCACGAGCCTAAAAGGCCATATTTCAAGTGCAAACAGCTGTAAAAAATTTGGCAGTATAGTATTGCAGCCTGTCGGTGGGTGGGTGGCTGGCTGCATACTTGCGCTTGCATTCCAAGGAATGGGGTAGGGACAACTGAATGCTGCACTGAGACAAGGACGTGGATGGTGATTGTTGCAAGTCTGCAATGACAGGTGCATGGCGGGAGGCATCTTCGCATGCGCCAAGGATCACTTATGATGGGCACACTTTTAGGCAGTGACATTGAAGTCAGAAATGCTTCCAGAGGTCTTCCCCATGCTGTTCCCATGTCCTTTCAGCACTGTTTGCATGTGTCTGATGATGTGTCACACACCACATGGCCAGATAAGGTTGTAAAATGTTAAAATGACATTTCCCAGTGAATGCATTTGTCTTTGTTAAAAGCAATGCAAAAGTGCAAAAACGCATCAAAAACGCTACGTGTGAACATAGCCCAAGGTGTGGAGGAGTATTTTTATTTTTTTTTGGTTATTTATTTTGCTTTATATATATTGTACATGTCGTGGAAAGGATGTTCCTTAACATATTTCCCATGAAAATCCATTTTGGTTTCGTTTTATTGTGAGTCCATAAAAGTGGCGTAATACCTCTGACAACTTTATTGAGAGCAGTGACCTGGGAGTCAGAAATGCTTCCAGGGGTCTTCCCCATGCTGTTTCCATGTCATGTGAGCACCGTTCTCATCGATTTGGGCAATTTTTAGGTCCTCTGCAGACCGCCGGGGGGAGCCACCTGAAAAATGCTCGAGTTTCCCATAGACTTACATTGGGCTCGTTGCTCGGATCGAGCACTCGAGTATTCCAATTTGCTCGACCCGAGCAACGAGTACCCGAGCATTTTAGTGCTCACTCATCACTAACAATAATCTCAGCTGAATTTAATGCAAGGGAAGAAAAGTTTTTATTATCATAATGTGTATTTTCTTGTTAAAAAAAAACCCTCACTGGCACATAGACCATAGATCCAAGATAGTTTTTTTTTATTTCTTTTACTCACTTATATAGCGCCATTAATTCTATAGCACTTTACAGACATCACCATCACCACTGTCCGCACTGAACTCACAATCTAAACTGCCTATTAGTATGTCAAAAGATAATTCACCACCAGCTACAGGTCATTAACATCAGCAAGATCTCTACTGACAGAAATCAACCTCTCCTCCAGTGGTCTACCTAGGAATTCAGCTCAGAGGAGGGGGGAGGCAAAACTTCTGAGTGGGCCCTTAACCAGGTAACCAGTAGTGTAGCTACTGGAGGTGAGTAGAGGGTGCCATCGCCCGGGCCCGGCACTCAGAGGGGGCTAACCAGGAGATACTGCGACTCTAAACGATTTTGGTGTTTGCAGCGTGCCAATACAATTAAATTTTGCTGTGGAGCAGTGTGACAGGATCTCCTTGTACTACCGCTCCACGTTCTGTAGACCGCAGGTCAATTTAAGCCTGTGGTCTATAGAAAAGCAGGGAGACACACAGACAAGGTCGGGGGCATAGAATCATAGAAAGTTGGATGGGACCTCAGGGTCATCTGGTCCAACCCCCAATTAAATGCAGGATTCACTAAATCATCTCAGACAAATGTCTGTCCAGCCTCTGTTTGAAGACTTCCATTGAAGGAGAACTCATTACCTCTCGTAGCAGCCTGTTCCCTTTGTTAATCACCCTCACTGTCAAAAAGTTTTTTCTAATAACTAATCTGTATCTTTTCCCATTCAATTTCATCCCATTACTTCTAGTCTTTCTTTGTGCAAGTGAGAATAAAGCTGAATCCTCTAACGTGTAACAGCCCTTGAGATATTTGTAGACAGCTATTAAGTCTCCTCTCAAACTTCTCTTTTGCAAGCTAAACATTCTCAAATCCTCTAACCGTTCCTCATAGGACATTGTTTGTAGACCGGTCACCATTCTGGTCGCTTTTCTCTGAACGTGCTCCAGTTTCCTCATGTCTTTTTTAAAATTTGGTGTCCAGAACTGGACACAGTATTCCGGATGAGGTCTGACCAAACAGGAGTAGAGAGCTATAATTACTTCACGTGATCTAGACTGAAAACTGAATTGTGTTTGCCTTTTTGCTGCTGCATCACACTGTTGACTCATGTTAAGTCTGTGATCTATTAGTATCCCCAAGTATTTTTCACATACAGTGCCTACAAGTAGTATTCAACCCCCTGCAGATTTAGCTGGTTTGATAAGATGCAAATAAGTTAGAGCCTTCAAACTGCAAACGAGAGTAGGTTTTATGAACAGAAGCATAAATCTTACAAACCAAAAAGTTATGTTGCTCAGTTGAATTTTATTAAATTTTAAACATAAAAGTGTGGGTCAATTATTATACAACCCCTATGTTTAATATTTTGTAGAATAACCCTTGTTTGCAATTACAGCTAATAATCGTCTTTTATAAGACCTGATCAGGCCGGCACAGGTCTGTGGAGTTATCTTGGCCCACTCCTCCATGCAGATCTTCTCCAAGTTATCTAGGTTCTTTGGGTGTCTCATGTGGACTTTATTCTTGAGCTCCTTCCACAAGTTTTCAATTGGGTTAAGGTCAGGAGACTGACTA
Source organism: Phyllobates terribilis (assembly GCF_046119375.1). NCBI lineage: Eukaryota > Metazoa > Chordata > Amphibia > Anura > Dendrobatidae > Phyllobates > Phyllobates terribilis. The sequence goes on from NW_027362771.1 coordinate 179,133,614, forward strand.
GGCCACTCCAACACCTTGACTTTTTCCCTCTTGAACCAGGCCTTGGTTTTCTTGGCTGTGTGCTTTGGGTCGTTGTCTTGTTGGAAGATGAAATTACGACCCATCTTAAGATCCTTGATGGAGGAGCGGAGGTTCTTGGCCAAAATCTCCAGGTAGGCCGTGCTATCCATCTTCCCATGGATGCGGACCAGATGGCCAGGCCCCTTGGCTGAGAAACAGCCCCACAGCATGATGCTGCCACCACCATGCTTGACTGTAGGGATGGTATTCTTGGGGTCGTATGCAGTGCCATCCAGTCTCCAAACGTCACGTGTGTGGTTGGCACCAAAGATCTCGATCTTGGTCTCATCAGACCATAGAACCTTGAACCAGTCTGTCTCAGAGTCTTCCAAGTGATCATGAGCAAACTGTAGACGAGCCTTGACATGACGCTTTGAAAGTAAAGGTACCATACAGGCTCGTCTGGAACGGAGACCATTGCGGTGGAGTATGTTACTTATGGTATTGACTGAAACCAATGTCCCCACTGCCATGAGATCTTCCTGGAGCTCCTTCCTTGTTGTCCTTGGGTTAGCCTTGACTCTTCGGACAAGCCTGGCCTCGGCACGGGAGGACACTTTCAAAGGCTGTCCAGGCCGTGGAAGGCTAACAGTAGTTCCATAAGCCTTCCACTTACGGATGATGCTCCCAACAGTGGAGACAGGTAGGCCCAACTCCTTGGAAAGGGTTTTGTACCCCTTGCCAGCCTTGTGACCCTCCACGATCTTGTCTCTGATGGCCTTGGAATGCTCCTTTGTCTTTCCCATGTTGACCATGTCTGAGTGCTGTTCACAAGTTTGGGGAGGGTCTTAAATAGTCAGAAAAGGCTGGCAAAAGAGATCTTTAATCCACACATGTGAAGCTCATTATTCTTGGTGCCTGAACTACTTCTTAATACTTTAGGGGGACCAAACAGAATTCTTGTGGTTTGAGGGGTTGAATAATAAATGACACTCTGAATTAACTTTTAACGTTTTTAAAAAAAAAAAGAAAAAAAAAAATTTGCTGCAGTGCATTTCCCACTTCCAGGCTGATCTACAGTACAAATGTCACAATGCCAAGTTAATTCCGCATGTGTCAACCAGCTAAATCTGCAGGGGGTTGAATACTACTTGTAGGCACTGTATGCTGTTGCTTAGCCCTATCCCTCCCATTCTGTATATGCTTTTTTCATTTTTCTTGTCCCGATGTAGGAATTTGCATTTCTCCCTGTTAAAAACTATTCTGTTAGTTGCTGCTCACAGTTCCAGTTAGTTTAAATCTTTTTGAATCCTCTCTCTCTTCTCTAGTATTAGCTATTCCTCCTAGCTTTGTGTCATCAGCAAATTTAATCAGTTTACCCTCAATTTCTTCATCTAAATCATTGATAAAGATGTTGACCAACACAGGGTCCAGGACAAAGCCTTGTGGTACTCCACTTGAGACATTCTTTCAACTGAATGTGCATCTGAATGTGCATCCTTGTATAACCACTCTTTGGGTCCGATCACTAAGCCAGTTATGAATCCACCTAACATTTGCCTTGTACATTCCGTAAGTTGTTTATTTTTTCAATAAGGATGGTATGAGATACTTTGTGAAATGCTTTTCTGAAGTCAAGATATACTATATCTACCACATTTTCCTGATCTACCCAGTCAGTGATTCTGTCATAGAAGATAATTAAGTTAGTCTTAGTATTTTTTTCCTGTAGGCTGTAATTTAAGTCAGGAAAGCACGGCTAGCCAATCAGAGCGCAGGAAGCATCCACAGTGTCCAGACGCAAGGGCTTTTGTCATTGGCTGCTGAAATCACATGTCCTTTCTATATAAAGAGAGAACATGTTCCCTCAGCACCATTTTATGCAGGTCCCTGCTGTCAGATGCTCCTGCTCAGTGTGCCCCTGTCTACTGAGAGATTTTAGCTAGATAGATGGGCGCTTGTGTGGAAGTCAGATAGTGTAGATAAGTCCTGTACTGTGTACTTGTCAAATCGATGTTGCAGCACATTTTTTTTCTTGTACAATTACGGAGATTCTGACAGAAAGAGCAGGGCCCATGGCATAGAACTGTGTTGTGCACCGGTTGTATTGTGCTCCATGCAAGAGTATGCCTTAAATCTATTTTTTCACGTGCTAATGTGATAAACCAAGCAAGCCCTTGCAGCCCACCTTTTGATTTTGTGGGGTTGAAATTAAGCTGTATGCAGACTCTACAGAGCTTCTCAGTGCAGAGCACAAAAACCTTCTTTTTTTCATTTACTAATGTGATATTGCAAGCTATAGCAGCCCACTTTGTCATTTTTGGTGGGTGAAATTCAGCTGTATGTACAGTAAAATAAAATTGATTTTTTCTCTTGCTAGCCACAGTCCAGCAAAGATTTATTTGTGTCGCAAACGTGATACACTCTGCTAAAAGCCACCTACTATTTTAGTGGCATTGAAGTTCAGCTGTTTTCAGAGCAAAAATATTGATTTTTTTTCTCTTGCTAGGCAGAGTCCAAAAAATATTTTTTGTGTTGCAAATGTGATACACTCTGCTATAAGTCAGCTACTACGTTAGTGGCAGTGAAATTCAGCTGTATTCAGAGCTTATACAGAGTAAAAAAATATATTTATTGCTTTTCCTAATGTGATATAGCAGTCTAGATCTGAGTTTGGAGAATATCTCGTATGTTATACAGGCGTCATCCACACTAAAAAAAATACTTTGCTCGGTTCCTAACCTTATACAGCAGGGGACATCTCAGTTTGAAATAGTTTGGAGAATATCTCTTATGTTATACAGGCCTCATCCACACTAAAAAAATACTTCCTTCTGTTAGTAACGTTGTACAGCAAGCCATATCTTACCTTGTCATTTAGTGCCGCTGAAATTCAGGTGTGTGCAGAGCTGTTGCAGAGGAAAAAATCAAATTTTGTTTTGCTAATAGCATGCTCCTACCACAGTATCCGAGCAACATGAGATGGAAAAAGAGAGGTCATGGTGGAAGGGGGAATATGCTTGGTGTTCAAGGTATACGTGGGTTTGGTGGTAATGTTAGTGAAAGCACTAGTGAACCAACACCGTCATGTCCTATCCGACGACAACTGACAACTTCTGTTACTGGATGGGCTACTCCACTCCCTTTCTTTGGCAGCCGCATAGCGATATGCCTTGTCGATAAGGGCCAGAAAGAGCAGGTGCTCCAATGGATGGCAAGCGCTGCTTCAAGTGGCCTCTCCTCTTCTTCCTCCACCTCAACATCACACACAGTACAGTCCACAAAGGTGGAACTCCAATTACCCTTGCTTCCCACTGCGTCACAACTGTCCAAATGCCCATATGGGCGAGTCTGTAGAACTGTTCTCCCATTCTATACCATGGGCATCAGAAGTGTACTCCAAACATTCAAAGAGTCAAGCATCTGCACCAATGCCCAAAATTTTTTTGGGTTGGCTTCGGGGCAGGACGAAGTAGGATCCGAGCAGGTTCCTGACCCTCATCACCAGACGTTAACCACCGGGGAGGGAGGTTATCCTGATGAGACTCTGATACCTGAGGCTCATGCAGACTGTACTATGCTGTCAGAGCAACAAGAGGTGAAGGGTCACTTTGAGGGCGAGGAATGGGATAACATATTTGATGATGACGAGATTGAAGATCCTACTTTGTGTGCACCCAGAGTTACGCAGCCTAGTAGCTCATCTGAGGAGGTGGAGGAGGAAGACGAGGAGGTTACATTTCACCCTACGGTGCAGACATGGAGTGATGCAAGCACGAGGAGCACTGCATCCTTAGCCACAACTGTGGCTGTGGCCAGCAGCGGTGGCGGGTCTGCAGATCGCAGGGGCGGCAAGGGTTGCCTAGCCTGGGCCTTTGGTTTCACCGCAAAGGATGAGTCAACTCACGTTCACTGCAAACTTTGTGATAAAAAACTCAGTAGAGGGAAAAAGTGCAATAATTTGACTACTACATGCATGAACGTTCACATGCGTTACTCTGGGAATCTCACCGCGCTGAAATGCAGACCAGCGGACCTCAACAACCATCAGCTGCCCCATCAACCGCATCCGCTGCTTCTTCCTCCTCCTCTGTTACCGTGCCAAGTATTGTCACGCAGGTCTCCTACCACAGAACCTCTGGTTCTCTACCCGCTCCAGTCAGGCTGAGTGAGAGCCCGTCAGCTGAAACGGAAGCGAACATGCCTGCTGTGTTTGTTTCACCGAGCACACCACATCTTTCTCAATCCACCATAACATCTCCGTCTGCACCTCACTCACGATCCAGCAGTTTGTCCAGTTCACCATACTCCACCCTCTCTCATCACTGCAGCCAGCCTTTGCAGTTGTGGTCATGTAAAAGATTGTTTCATCCTACACATGACAAAGCTAAGAGGTTGAACCTCCACCATCTCCAGTCTGTTGGCCACGGAAATGGTGGTGTTAGGCCCTAATTTTTTTAAATGTGAACACTCCCAATTGTGTTTCCATCTGCTGGGTTGGCTGTAGTGAAAAAGGTGTCGGTCCCCATTATAATACTTATACTCAATTTAAATTAATTGCTTGGTGCAGATATTGTTCTCACAGGAGAATACATGATAAAATAGAAATTGGTTTTCTTTCTACCATGATATATAAAGCATGTCCCATAAGGGTTACCGTGACATGGTGGGATGGCTTTTACATTATTTTGATCAAAATTATGTTAACTAAATACCCTTTATTATTTATCATTATTTTTGCACAGTGCGATTTACCCATTTACTTCCAGATATTTGGGTATTTTGCTTGTCTTTGTTTCTTCTCTGTCTAGTGGCCTTATGTGAACATGCATTTACATTTTGCATGCACATCAATTTACGTTTCAGTTCAGACTCCCAGGTTTTTTCTTTGCAGCTTAGTGTGCTTTAGTGCATATAAAGGGTGTGGCCGCCCTTTTTCTGAGCTGAAAGGTTCATTCTGCCTCACAGGTCTATGTTTCTTCTAGGGGTTCAGTCTCTCTGCCCTTATCCATATGTATGTCACTTGACAAATGGTAAGGTTTTAATATTAGAGTTAGGACTGTCCCATAAGGGTTACCGTGACGTGGTGGGATGGCTTTTACATTATTTTGATCAAAATTATATTAACTAATTACCCTTTATTATTTATCATTATTTTTGCACTGTGCGATTTACCCATTTACTTCCAGATATTTGGGTATTTTGCTTGTCTTTGTTTTTTCTCTGTCTAGTGGCCTTATGTGAACATGCATTTCCATTTTCCATGCACATCAATTTACGTTTTAGTTCATTGGATGATGATGAGGTTGTACATCCTACTTGGTGTGAACCCAGAGGGCGCAGCTGAGTAGCTCATCTGAGGAGGTGGAGGACGAGGAAGAGGAGGAGGTTACGTTGTATCCTATGGTGCAGACACAGAGTTATGCAAGCATGCAGAGCACTGCATCCTTACCCACAACAGTGGCAGTGACCAGCAGCGTTCGAGGGTCTGCAGATCACAGGGGCGGCAAGGGTTGACTAGTCTGGGCCTTTTTTTGAGACCACAAAGGATGAGACAGCTCACATTATCTGCAAACTTTACAATACAAAAACTAAGTAGAGGGGAAAAAGTGAAATAATTTGACTACTACATGCATGAATCTTCACATGCGCAATCAACATGCGTTACTCTGGCAATCTCACTGCGATAAAATGTGGACTTCAACAACAATCAGGCGTCCCATCAACCGCATCTGCGACCTCTTCCTCCTCCTCTGTTACCGTGCCAAGTATTGTCATGCAGGTTTCCCACCGCAGAACTTCCAGTTCTCTACCTGCTCCAGTCAGGCTGAGTGATAGCCCGTCAGCTGTAAAGGAAGCGGTCATGTCTGTTGTGCTTGTTTCACTGAGCACACCACATGTTTCTCAATCCACCATAGCTATCATGCCAGGTGTAGGAAAGACTTAGTGCAACAAAGAGGGAAAAGGGAAAGGGAGCCCAGACACTAGGGAAAGGGGGGAAGTGGAGACTTCCTAGTCTGGTCTAGCATTGCCCTCTCTCAACTAACGTCCCTATATTGCCTCTCAGCAATCGCCGGACGCATGCCTCGCCCTGCTCTCCCTGGCATATAGTTATGGCTAGGGATGGAAGGAGATGAGCACTAGTCAACCTCCACTAAACTCTATAGACAACAAGGGTGGACAAAACAGGGGAAATGGCTTAGCTTTATATGAACTCCAAATAAGCACACGGCCTCAAGCTCCAGAGAGGACGAAGTACTGCTCCTGCTAAGCTTCACAAGTAGAAATGGATATAGCCGGCGACTCCCTCTCAGACACACCAGGTATATATACACACAGGCCAGAGAGCTAATTAGCAAGAGAGAGGTAGCCGCTTGGTCCTAAAGACAGCCTCTTATCTAAGAAGCTGTCTGCAATGCCAAACATAGACTTTGTTGAGCTGATTGGTATATATGTAGCTTACCACGGGCCTAGGTGGTCTGGAGTTGGGACCCGGTCCTATTTGTCTACCCTTTTATGTGCATTACTTCAACTTTGATATACAGTAAGGTTTTTAATATAGGCAGTATAGGTACCGTCCCAATTTAGGGTCACCTTGCCGCTGGTGGGACGGCTTGTATACTTTTTTTGATCAAAAATAGTTCACTAAGTACCCTATATTTATTATGCAATTTTGCTTTACATTTATATATAATTATGGTAGGGTATGAGATATATTTTTGTCTTGCTTCTTTTTTGCTAGTGTGAACATGCCTCTGTTTCTTGTATGTCTGCCATCTTAGACCTCAGTTCACATTGTCTGGTTATATATACACACAGGCCAGAGAGCTAATTAGCAAGAGAGAGGTAGCCGCTTGGTCCTAAAGACAGCCTCTTATCTAAGAAGCTGTCTGCAATGCCAAACATAGAGATCTCCTGCCACCCACTGCAGGGTGACTGTCTGTCACCTCTGACACATCGGTAACAGTAACATCTGCACGTGCACCTCACTCACGGTCCGGCAGTTTGTCTGTTTCACTGTACTCCGCCCTCTCTCAGCACTGCAGCCAGCCTTTGGTCCCGCAGTTGTGGTCGCGTAAGAGATTGTTTCTGTGATGCTAGTCACTAAATCACTGAGCGACCGTGAGGCAGATAGTCAGATGTTCCTGGGTCAATACCAAGAGAGCATGTAGATACCAAAGGAAGAGACAAAAGCATTAGTCAGGTCACAGTCTAAAGGGTCAGGCAGCAGATGATCAGAACCCAGAACACAAGGCACAGAGAACAAACCTCACACCGGCTGAATCTACGTCTGGCAGAGGTCTGGGAGAGACAGCTCAGTTAAGTAGCCTGGCATCCACCTGGAATAATGAACACCTTAAAATAGCTAGTGCCTCCCAATCCAAGATTGGACAGTCAAGTTGTCAATCAACACACTGACAGCTCCAGCACGCCCTGGCACCAGTTTGGACGGCTGAGCTGTCAGTAACTGCATCCTAGAAACACTGAGAGGTGGAACCGTGACAGTACACCCTCTACTAAGGGGGGCCGCCGGACCCCCAGGCTTCCCAGGAAACTTTAGATGGAAGGCCCTAACCGATCAGCCTTCACATCTCGAGCGTGGACCCAGCATCTCTCCTCTGGTCCCATATCCCCTCCAGTGGATGAGGTATTGAAGGGAATAAGGGAATTATGGACCCTGCGAGAACCCACAACCCTCTGAACCTCATACTCCAAGCCCCCGTCAACTGAAACTGGAGGAGGCGGAGATGAGGGAGACAATACCGAAGGGACAAACATCTTTAACAGGGATTTATGAAAGACGTGATGGGGAAACCTTTAATCTGAATGCCACTGGATTGACGACCTCTAGGATCTCATATGGACCAATACACTTTGGACCCAACTTTGCCAAAGCCGGCGGATGTGCTCTGCCGAGTTGGCAGACGTTTTCTTGTAGAGCACACAGCTTCAGAAAGATGGCCGCGGCCACCGGAAGCCGCTCACTCTGCTCTGCCACTCTGCTCACAGCAATACACCGGCCCCGGTACCCGGCCAGGCCCGGCCCCCAACCAGATAATGGCCCGCCTCACCTCTTCTTCCACCGCCGCCCTGCGATCCCGCTCCACCACCAGAGCAATACACCGGCCCCGGCACCAGGCCCCCAGCACCCCGGACCCAGAGCACCCCAGGTACGAGGCATCCAGGACCAGGGCACCAGACCACCAGCACCCCAGTTACCAGGCCCCCAGGTAACAGGCAACCGGCCCCCAGAACCCCAGGTACCAGGCACCAGCACCCAGGGTACAAGGCCCCCAGCACCCCAGGTACCAGGCCACCAGCACCAGGCCACCAGTACCCCAGGCACCAGTACCCCAGGTATCAGACTACCAGCACCCCAGCCCCCAGGCACATGCACCAGGCCACCAGCACCCCAGTTACCAGGCCACCAGCACCCCGGCCCCCAGGCACCAGCACCAGGCCACCAGCACCCCAGATACCAGGCCACCAGCACCCCAGGTAGAAGCATCCCAGGTACAAGGCCCCCAGCACCCTGGCCCCCAGCACCCCAGGTACAAGCACCCCAGGTACCAGGCCCCCAGCACCCCAGGTACCAGCACCCCAGGTACCAGGCCCCCAGCACCCTGGGTACTCGGTCCCCAGCACTCCAGGTACCTGGCCCCCGGAACCCCAGGCCACCTGCGCCAGGCCACCACCACGCCGGCCCCCAACACCCCAGGTACCAGGCCACCAGCACCCCAGGTACTAGGCACCAGTCCACCAGCACCCAGTCCCCCAGGCACCAGCACCAGGCCACCAGCACCCCAGGTACCAGGCCACCACACCCCAGGTACTAGGCACCAGTCCACCAGCACCCCAGGTACCAGGCCACCAGCACCCCGGCCCCCAGCACCCCAGGTACCAGCACCCCAGGTACCAGGCCCCCAGCACCCTGGGTACAAGGCCCCAAGCACTCCAGGTACCAGGCCCCCAGCACCCCAGGCCACCTGCACCAGGCCACCAGCTCCCCGGCCCCCAACACCCCAGGTACCAGGCCACCAGCACCCCAGGTACTAGGCACCAGTCCACCAGCACCCAGTCCCCCAGGCACCAGCACCAGGCCACCAGCACCCCAGGTACCAGGCCACCAGCACCCCGTCCCCCAGCACCCCAGGCACCAGGCCCTCAGCACTCCAGTCCACCAGCACCCCGGCCCCCAGCACCCCAGGTACCAGGCCACCAGCACCCCAGGTACTAGGCACCAGTCCACCAGCACCCCAGGTACCAGGCCACCAGCACCCTGGCCCCCAGCACCCCAGCGCCAGGCACCAGCACCAGGCCACCAGCACCCCAGGCACCTAGCCACCAGCACCCCAGGTACCCGGCCACCAGCATCCCGGCCCCCAGCACCCCAGGTTCCAGCACCCCAGATACCAGGACCCCAGGTACCAGGCCCCCAGCACTCCAGGTATCATGCCCCCAGCACCCCAGGCCACTTGCACCAGGCCACCAGCACCCCGGCTCCCAGCACCCCAGGTACCAGTCCACCAGCACCCCAGATACTAGGCACCAGTCCACCAGCACCCCAGGTACCAGGCCACCAGCACCCCGGCCCCCAGCACCCCAGGTACCAGCACCCCAGGTACCAGGCCCCCAGCACCCTGGGTACAAGGCCCCAAGCACTCCAGGTACCAGGCCCCCAGCACCCCAGGCCACCTGCACCAGGCCACCAGCTCCCCGGCCCCCAACACCCCAGGTACCAGGCCACCAGCACCCCAGGTACTAGGCACCAGTCCACCAGCACCCAGTCCCCCAGGCACCAGCACCAGGCCACCAGCACCCCAGGTACCAGGCCACCAGCACCCCGTCCCCCAGCACCCCAGGCACCAGGCCCTCAGCACTCCAGTCCACCAGCACCCCGGCCCCCAGCACCCCAGGTACCAGGCCACCAGCACCCCAGGTACTAGGCACCAGTCCACCAGCACCCCAGGTACCAGGCCACCAGCACCCTGGCCCCCAGCACCCCAGCGCCAGGCACCAGCACCAGGCCACCAGCACCCCAGGCACCTAGCCACCAGCACCCCAGGTACCCGGCCACCAGCATCCCGGCCCCCAGCACCCCAGGTTCCAGCACCCCAGATACCAGGACCCCAGGTACCAGGCCCCCAGCACTCCAGGTATCATGCCCCCAGCACCCCAGGCCACTTGCACCAGGCCACCAGCACCCCGGCTCCCAGCACCCCAGGTACCAGTCCACCAGCACCCCAGATACTAGGCACCAGTCCACCAGCACCCCAGGTACCAGGCCACCAGCACCCCTGCCCCCTGCACCCCAGGTACCAGCACCCCAGGTACCAGGCCCCCAGCATCCTTGGTACAAGGCCCCAAGTACTCCAGGTACCAGGCTCCCAGCACCCTAGGCCACCTGAACCAGGCCACCAGCACCACGGCCCCCAACACCCCAGGTACCAGGCCACCAGCACACCAGGTACTAGGCACCAGTCCACCAGCACCCAGTCCGCCAGGTACCAGCACCAGGCCACCAGCACCCCAGGTACCAGGCCACCAGCACCCTGTCCCCCAGCACCCCAGGTACCAGGCCCCCAGCACCCCAGGCCACCAGCACCCTGGCCCCCAGCACCCCAGGTACCTGGCCACCAGCACCCCAGGTACTAGGCACCAGTCCACCACCACCCCAGTTACCAGGCCACCAGCACCCTGGCCCCCAGCACCCCAGCGCCAGGCACCAGCACCAGGCCACCAGCACCCCAGGCACCTGGCCACCAGAACTCCAGGTACTAGGCCACCAGCACACCGGCCCCCAGCACCTCAGGTACCAGCACCCTAGGTACCAGGCCCCCAGCACCCCAGCACCCTAGGCCACCAGCACCAGGCCACCAGCACGCCCGGCCCCCAGCACCCCATGCCCAAGGCCACCAGCACTCCAGGTACTAGGCACCAGTCCTCGAGCACCCCAGGTACCAGGCCACCAGCACCCCAGTGCCAGGCACCAGCACCAGACAACAAGCACCCCAAGTACCAGGCCAACAGCACCCTGGCCCCCCAGTACCCCAGGTACCAGCACCCCAGGTACCAGGCCCCCAGCACTCCAGGTTCCAGGCCCCCAGCACCCCGGCCCCCAGCACCTTAGACCACCAGCATCAGGCCTCCAGCACCCCAGGCCCCAGCACCCCAGGTACCAGGCCACCAGCAACCCAGGTTCCAGGCCCCCAGCACCCCAGGTACTAGGCACCAGTCCACCAGCACCCCAGGTACCAGGCCACCAGCACCCGAGCTCCAGGCACCAGCACCAGGCCACCAGCACCCCAAGGCACCTGGCGACCAGCACCACAGGTACCAGGCCACCAGCACCCCGGCCCCCAGCACCCCAGGTACCAGCACCCCAGATATCAGGCCCCCAGCACCCCAGGTACCAGGCCCCCAGCATTCCAGGTACCAGGCCCCCAGCACACCAGGCCACTCGCACTAGGCCACCAGCACCCCAGCTCCCAGCACCCCAGGTACCAGGCCACCAGCACCCCAGGTACTAGGCACCAGTCTACCAGCACCCCAGGTACCAGGCCACCAGCACCCCGGCCCCCAGCACCCCAGGTACCAGCACCCCAGGTACCAGGCCCCCAGCACCCTGGGTACCAGGCCCCAAGCACTCCAGTTACCAGGCCCCCAGCACCCCAGGCCACCTGCAGCAGCCCACCAGCACCCCGGCCCCCAACACCCCAGGTATCAGGCCACCAGCACCCCAGGTACTAGGCACCAGTCCACCAGCACCCAGTCCCCCAGGCACCAGCACCAGGCCACCAGCACCCCAGGTACCAGGCCACCAGCACCCCAGGTACTAGGCACCAGTCCACCAGCACCCCAGGTACCAGGCCACCAGCACCCCGGCCCCCAGCACCCCAGGTACCAGCACCCCAGGTACCAGGCCCCCAGCACCCTGGGTACCACGCCCCAAGCACTCCAGGTACCAGGCCCCCAGCACCCCAGGCCACCTGCAGCAGGCCACCAGCACCCCGGCCCCCAACACCCCAGGTACCAGGCCACCAGCACCCCAGGTACTAGGCACCAGTCCACCAGCACCCAGTCCCCCAGGCACCAGCACCAGGCCACCAGCACCCCAGGTACCAGGCCACCAGCACCCCATCCCCCAGCACCCCAGGTACCAGACCCCCAGCACCCCAGTCCACCAGCACCCCGTCCCCCAGCACCCCAGGTACCAGGCCACCAGCACCCCAGGTACTAGGCACCAGTCCACCACCACCCCAGGTACCAGGCCCCCAGCACCCTGGGTACCAGGCCCCAAGCACTCCAGGTACCAGGCCCCCAGCACCCCAGGCCACCTGCAGCAGGCCACCAGCACCCCGGCCCCCAACACCCCAGGTACCAGGCCACCAGCACCCCAGGTACTAGGCACCCAGTCCCCCAGCACCCAGTCCCCCAGGCACCAGCACCAGACCCTCAGCACTCCAGGTACCAGGCCCCCAGCACCCCAGGCCACTTGCACCAGGCCACCAGCACCCCGGCTCCCAGCATCCCAGGTATCAGGCCACCAGCACCCCAGGTACTAGGCACCAGTCCACCAGCACCCCGTCCTCCAGGCACCAGCACCAGGCCACCAGCACCCTAGGTACCAGGCCACCAGCACCCCGGCCCCCAGCACCCCAGGTACCAGGCCACCAGCACCTCAGGTACCAGGCCCCCAGCACCCAAGGTACTAGGCACCAGTCCACCAGCACCCCAGGTACCAGGCCACCAGCACCCCGTCCCCCAGCACCCCAGGTACCAGCACCCCAGGTACCAGGCCCCCAGCACCCCAGGTACCAGGCCACCAGCACCCCGGCCCCCAGCACCCCAGGTACCAGCACCCCAGGTACCAGGCCCCCAGCACCCCAGGTACCAGGCCCCCAGCACCCCAGGTACCAGGCCCCAAGCACCCCAGGCTACCAGCACCCCAGCCCCCAGCACCCCAGGTACCTGGCCACCAGCACCCCAGGTACTAGGCACCAATCCACCACCACCCCAGGTGCCAGGCCACCAGCACCCTGGCCCCCAGCACCCCAGCGTCAGGCACCAGCACCAGGCCACCAGCACCCCAGGCACCTGGCCACCAGCACCCCAGGTACCAGGCTACCAGCACCCTGGCCCCCAGCACCCCAGGTACCAGCACCCCAGGTACCAGGCCCCCGGCACTCCAGGTACTAGGCCCCCAGTACCCTAGCCCCCAGCACCCCAGGCCACCAGCACCCCGGCCCCCAGCACCCCATGTACTAGGCCACCAGCACCCCAGGTACTAAGCACCAGTCCATCAGCACCCCAGGTACCAGGCCACCAGCACCCTGGCCCCCAGCACCCCAGCGTCAGGCACCAGCACCAGGCCATCAGCACCCCAGGCACCTGGCCATCAGCATCCCAGGTACCAAGCCACCAGCACCCCAGCGCCAGGCACCAGCACCAGTCCTCCAGCACCTCAGGGCATCAGGCCCCCAAGGTACCAGGGCACCAAGCTCCTAGCGCCAGGCCCCCAGCCACCAGGTACCAGCATGCCTCCACTTCCGCTGGCTTCCTGAGGACCCTGCCTCCTGTGACCCCAGCTCCACTGCCCCCCCCAGGTAAGATACCTATTCAGACTATAAGACGGACCCCCATCTTATAAAAAATATTTTTTTTTCCTATTTTCCACCCTAAAATTTGGGGTGCGTCTTATGGTCCGGTGCGTCTTACAGTCCGAAAAATACTGTACTTATGGGTACTGGATATTGATGCACTATGTATTCCTTCTATTTTAGTTGTTTTTATATTCATGTGTGCATTTTTGTTTCTGTGCCACCCAGAACCATGGACTTTGAATAAAGGTTTTTTACTCTAACACATTGTTGGTTAGTTCATTATTTCAGTGTGTATGACCAGTGTGTTCAATTTGAGGATATGCATAGACCAGGATGAAGTTCCACGGGTGAGAAAATGCATCCACCTTTGATTGAGACTTGTATGAATCTATGGAGAAATAGCGATCCACGTTTGTGTTTTGCCGACTCGCAAACAGGTCTACATCTGGATGACCCCATTTTTTGGTTATTAATTGGAGCTCTTTTCTTTTTTTTTCCCCTTTTTTTTATTTATATAGCAACAACATATTCCGCACTCTTGTATTGAGGCTCCATTCCCCCAGATATATATAAGTCCTGCACAGGAAAGTCTGTCTGAATATTGTCAGATCCTTTTAGGTGAAGGGCCGACAAGGTCAGAAGATGATGTTCTGCCCAAAAGAAAATTCTTGCCGAGACTCTTGTAGACTTCCGAAATTTGTGCTGCTCTGATGACGTAGATGGGCCACTGTGATCATATTGTCCGAATAAATTTTTAAATGTACCCCTTGCAGTATATACAGTAACTTGCTGCTCTGAGAGCTTCCTCTACAGCTCTTAATTCCCTGAAGTATGAGGACGGGTCTTCCATCTTTCTTGGCCAGACTCCCTGTAAAACAGCCCGAGATGTAACCGCTCCCCAACCTCTTTTGCTAGCATCTGTTGTTACTGAAATGACAGGGTGCTGAATCCAAGGTATCGTCTTCACCAGATTCTCTTGGTTGAATCACTAGTTGAGGGATATTTTTACTTGGTGAGGAAGGGACATTCTCGTGATGAGTGTGCCTGGATTTTTGTCTCAGTGAGAGAGGATAAAATTGGAGAACCATTGTATGAGTCTGGGCCCAGGGAACTGCTTGAATGCATGCTGTCATTGACCCCAGGACCAACATGGCAAATCTTATGGACACCTTCTTTTGGTTCCTTAAGATTCAGAACCTTAATCTTACATTTAACTGTTTGGTTACTGGTAGTGAGGATCTCTGATTCTGACAATCTAAGAGATCTAAGAAGACCTTCTTGATTTACAGGGTCAGATCCGATTTCTTCTGATTTATGATCCAGCCTAAGGAAGTTAGGGTATGTAGAACAGAATAGAGTTGGTTTTTGAGACACAGAACAGAGGGAGCCATGATGAGGAAATTGTTCAGGTAGGGAATGATGAAAATGTTTTCCTTCTTGATAAATGCTAGCACCTCTGCCATGATCTTGTAAACGTTCAGGGAGCTGAGGATATATGCTGAAGGGATAGGACCCAGAACTAAAAGTGGCATACTTTTTGATTTAGCAAGACTATGAATCTCAGTTATCTCTGGTAGTCTGGATGAATGGGTACATGGTAGCATGCATCTTGAAGATCTATAGTAGCCATGACGAAATCTTTGCCGATTAATGGGACTGTGGATTTTACCGATTCCATTTTGAATCTTTTGTACACAATGTACTGATTCAGTCACTTCAGGTTGATAATGACTCGGTAGGCCCCGTTTGATTTTTTTCCGAGGAACAATTGGGAGTAATGGCCTTTGCCCAGTTCACGTCTGGAACAGGAGAGATTACTGCTTCTGGAGTTCTGATTCTAAAATTTTCTGTAACTTTATTGATGGAAGAGATCGTACCTCAAGTCTCTGTGGGAAGGAAATTTGATTTTTATTCCCATCCTGACAGAGTCCAGAATTTTGCGGTCTGATGTTATTTCCCACCACTGTGAGAAGAAACCTGAAATTCTGCCCCCCACTTGTTTTGGCGTCATTGCCTTTCAGAACGTTGGTTCTGAAAAATACCCTCCCCTTTTCCCCCTTTGGGGTAGCTCCAAAGTCCTGGTTTACCTTTTCCTCTATATTGAGGATTTTGCATTTGTGGGGGATGAAAAGGCCATCTTTTAAAGGTTTTAGGCTCTGGAAGAGACTTCTTTTTATCGGACACCTTCTCCAACAAATCGTCCAGAGCTGGACCGAACACGTATTCCCCTCTGAAAGGTACAGCCCCTGGCAAAAATTATGGAATCATTGGGCTTGGAGGATGTTCATTCAGTTGTTTAATGTTGTTGAAAAAAAGCAGATCACAGACATGGCACAAAACTAAAGTCATTTCAAATGGCAACTTTAGGGCTTTAACACTAAAAGAAATCAAGATTAAAAATGTGGTACTCAGTGAGGGTAATTTTTTTCAGACCAAGCAGAGGGAAAAAATTATGGAATCACTCAATTCTGAGGAAAAAATTATGCAATCACCCTGTAAATTTTCATTTCCAAAACTAACACCTATATCAAATTAGATCTGCTCGTTAGTCTGCATCTAAAAAGGAGTGATCACACCTTGGAGCGCTGTTGCACCAAGTGGACTGACATGAATCATGGCTCCAATACGAGAGATGTCAATTGAAACAAAGGATAGGATTATCAAACTCTTAAAAGAAGGTAAATCATCACGCAATGTTTCAAAAGATGTTGGTTGTTCAGTCAGCTGTGTCTAAAATCTGGACCAAATACAAACAACATGGGAAGGTTGCTAAAGGCAAACATACTGGTAGACCAAGGAAGACATCAAAGCGTCAAGAAAGGAAACTTAAAGCATTATGTCTCCAAAACAGGAAATGCACAACAAAACAAATGAGGAACGAATGGGAGGAAACTGGAGTCAATGTCTGTGACCGAATTGTAAGAAACCGCCTAAAGGAAATGGGATTCACATACAGAAAAGCTAAACATAAGCCATCATTAACACCTAAACAGAAAAAAATAAGGTTACAATGGGCTAAGGAAAAGCAATCGTGAACTGTGGATGACTGGATGAAAGTCATATTCAGTGATGAATCGCAAATCTGCATTGGGCAGGGTGATGATGCTGGAACTTTTGTTTGGTGCCGTTCCAAAAGGATTTATAAAGATGACTGCATGAAGTGAACATGCAAATTTCCACAGTCATTAATGATATGGGGCTGCATGTCAGGTAAAGGCACTGGGGAGATGGCTGTCATTACATCTTCAATAAATACCCAAGTTTACATTGATATTTTGGACAGTTTTCTTATCCCATCAATTGAAAGGATGTTTGGGGATGATGACATCATTTTTCAAGATGATAATGCATCTTGCCATAGAGCAAAAACTGTGAAAACATTCCTTGAAAGAAGACACATAAGGTCAATGTCATGGCCTGAAAATAGTCCGGATCTCAATCCAATTGAAAATCTTTGGTGGAAGTTGAAGAAAATGGTCCATGACAAGACTCCAACCTGCAAAGCTGATCTGGCAACAGTAATCAGAGAAAGTTGGAGCCAGATTGATGAAGAGTACTGTTTGTCACTCATTAAGTCCATGCCTCAGAGACTGAAAGCTGTTATCAAAGCCAGAGGTGGTGCAACAAAATACTAGTGATGTGTTGGAGTGTTCTTTTATGTGTTTATTTTTCATGATTCCATAATTTTTTCCTCAGAATTGAGTGATTCCATAATTTTTTCCCTCTGCTTGGTCTGAAAAAAATTACCCTTACTGAGTACCACATTTTTAATCTTGATTTCTTTTATTTCTTGATTCCATAATTTTTGCCAGGGGTTGTATAAAGCTTAACTTCGATTTGGACAGGATGTCCCCGCTCCACATTTTTAACCATAACGCTCTTGTGGTGTTAGAAAGAACCAAATCTTTTGCTGCTATCTAGACGGATTCTGCTGAGGTATCCGCCAGCAATCCTGCTGCTTTCTGTAAGAGGGGTATCTAAGCCAGAAGATATTCTCTAGGGGTACCTCCCTTGATATGATCCTCCATCTGTTATAACCAACCAAACATGTCTCTCGTGACGCAGGTGGATGCGACATTTGTTCTTAAGGCGATTGCAGATGTCTTCCAAGACTTCCTCAACAGACTATCCATTTTGCGCTTAAGTGGATCCTAAAGTTAGGAGGAGTCTTCAAAGGGTAAGGTGGTTTTCTTGGCTACCCTGGCTACCTGAATATCCACTTTATGAATTTGCGTCCAGAATTTGGAAATGTCAACATCCAGGGGAAAGCGGTCATTCAGATCTCCTGGGATGTGAAGTTTCCTTTCCGGAAACTCCCAATCATTCAGAATTAAATTCTGAATGTTGTTAAGGATGGGAAACACCATTTTCCTTCTTGATCTTAAACCCCTGAACATCTCATCCTGAACTGCGTGGGGAGTTTTCCCTTCTTCTACTCTCATGACATTCCTAACAGCGAGTAATAGCTCCTCCATATCTTGGAAAGAAAAGAACATTTTTTTATCATCCTGTTCGGCTTCATAACTTGGAGTAATTTCACCTTCCTCCAAACATTCTTCCGGAACTGATATCTTCTGGGGCATATTTCTTCATTTTTTGATACTAAGGGACCCCCTGTATAAGATTGAGAGAACGTGGCTAAGGAAGATTGGATCTCCTGTCGCACAATCCCTCTAACTTTATCCATCAAGGAGGGTTGTTCCTCTCGGATGATTTTTTCCGTATATGGCTAGCATAGAACCATTTTGTGAGTGGATGGAAGCTTTTTACTGAAAATGGCACACTTGCGACTTGTCAACTTTTCTTTAGACTTTGGCGCAGGATCCTTGTCCCCAGGGTCATGGTTTGTGCGGGGCTCTGCAGAGGCAGCTCATAGGAAAGACACCTCCATCAATAGAATCTCAGTCCTACCTTATGGTGTCTTCAGTCAGGGTTCTTTTATCCAAGAAACCATGACCTAGCGCATTTCTCCAATGAGATGAGATCTCCCCTCTCTGACGACAGGTCCTGTTCATTTGGACACTTTCCCGTGGTCCAAATTCAAATTTCCGGCCAAAATGGCGGCGCGTTCCACCATGGAACGCATCCGTAAGTGACATTGCTCCTCTCTGCTGAGCGGCGCATGTCACTTCCTATGCGCTCCCCAGCCTGCCAGAGAAGCTGCAGAAGAGAGACAGCAGCTCACGGTCAACACGGTCATGGCTGAGCTCCAGAGATGCAGTAGGGAGATGGGAGAAAGTTCCACAAAGTCAACTATCACTGCAGCCCTCGACCAGTCATGCCTTTATGGCAGAGTGGCCTGACAGAAGCCTCTCCTCAGTGCAAGACATATGAAAACCTGCATAAAGTTTGCTCAAAAACACATGAAGAAAATTCTAAGCGGCATGTGTGGAGAAAACCAGGCACTGCTCATCACCTGCCCAATACAACCCCTACAGTGAAACATGGTGGTGGCAGCATTATGCTATGGGGGTGTTTTTCAGCTGCAGGGACAGGATGACTGTTTGCAATTGAAGGAAACATGAATGCAGCCAAGTACAGAGATATACTGGATGAAAACCTCTTACAGAGTGCTCTGGACCTTAGACTTGGCCAAAAGTTCACCTTCCAACAAGACAATGACCCTAAGCACACAGCTAAAATAACAAAGAAGTGGCTTCATAACAACTCTGTGACAATTCTTGACGGGCCCAGCCCGAGCCCTGACCTAAACTCAATTGAGCATCTCTGGAGAGACCTGAAAATGGCTGTCTACCAACGTTCACCATCCAACCTGACGGAACTGGAGAGGATCTGCAAGGAAGAATGGCAGAGGATCCCCAAATGCAGGTATGAAAAACTTGTTTCATCATTCCCAAGAAGACTCATGGCTGTACTAGCTCAAAAGGGTGCTTCTACTCAATACTGAGCAAAGGGTCTGAATACTTATGACCTTGTGATATTTCAGTTTTTCTTTTTCAATAAATTTGCAAAAATTTCTACATTTCTGTTTTTTTTCAGTCAAGATGGGGTGCAGAGTGTACTTCAATGAGAAAAAAAAATAAACTTTTTAGAATTTACCAAATGGCTGCAATGAAACAAAGAGTGAAAAATTTAAAGGGGTCTGAATACTTTCTGTACCCACTGTATGTCTGCCAAGTCCAACCCATGTACAGTAATAACGGCCCATGAATCCCCAGCATCGCTGATATGGGCAGGTGGTCATGTGTTGACTATACTCTTTCAGCTGTTCTCAATTTTCTTCTATTGAGAGAAGCCAAATTTATGTAGTCGGCATGTCCATATACATAGCATAGATGCAGTCACATAATCGCCTGCTCGCACTGGCGATATAGGGGACTCATGATAACAGGCACTTCGTACCTTGTCATGATTTGGTAGTCTGCACTCACATAGAGTTATATAGAGCAATGCACTTCAGTAGGAATTGGTGAACAAGTAGGGTTCCAACCCTTGATGAGCTAATCTTAAAGAACTTGGCCTTCAAAAGATATAATTCAGTATATTTCATTTATCTAGTTGCAATTCACAGTCAATGCATGACATTTTGGTCAGATCTCTGACCTTCCTCAGATACACTGATAACCATTTATATATTTTACTCTAAAGGCTCTATTTGGGTGCCACACTTTGACTGGGTTTCCGCTATACAATAGGCGCTGTTCCTATTTTGAATTTATATATTTTTCTCTAAAGGCAATTGTGCATTGGAGGAAGGTCAGAGACCTGACAAAAACATCATGCATTCACTGTGGATTGCATCTACATAAATAAAATATTCTGAATCACATCTTTTGTAGTAACATAGAGTAACTGCTGACTTACCACAAGCAGGACAATCAGTTTAATAGCTTTATAATAATAATAAACTGCTTTTAATGATTTATTCAATACAATGCAGCTCATGCCATCAGGGGCAGACACTTACTTCTTGGGGCCCCTGTGCAAGAAATGTGTCTGGGCCCCCCCACCTTTTATGGCGACAAAGATACAGATGTATATATAGCCGCACACACATATAATATATACCACTTATATATCCTTCTTTATTATGTATATTGCCGTCCGTTATTACACAGTGCCCTCTCTTGTTATGTACAGCACCATCCCTTACATATTGGATTATCTATAGCGTCCTGTTCTTTATTACATAGCATCTAGTAATGAGCGAGCATACTCGCAAGTACTCGGTACTCGCCCGAGCATCTCAGTACTCGAGATGCTTGGAGCTCGCCGAGTACTTGCGAGATGCTCGGGCGGATGCTCGGGTCCCCTCCCTGCATGTTTGGCGCTCTTTAGAGCGCCAATCAACATACAGGGATTGCCTGCCACTCATTGTAATGCCGCAGCCATGGTGGTTGTGGCATTACAGTGATTGGCTGGCCGCACAGCGTCATCAGGTCTATATCAGACCTGGCGCCGCCATGCTCGTCACAGTCACTCCAGAATCAGGCAGAGTAGGGAGAAGTGCTGCTGAGCTAGGGAGAGATTTGCTTGTGTTTTAGGTAGTGTAGAGAGAAAAACCATACATTACACATATCCATCTTAACAAACAGTCCTTCTGATGACTAATCCATCTGCAGAGATATCAGGCAGGCAGGGTATATAGCAGACTGCAGTGCACATAGCACAAGAGGCTCCATTCTAATTCTGCCTTCTGCTGCTGTTAGATATTTCTAGACATAGGCCCAGGTCTTAGGAGCCAGGAATAATTTTTTTGGATCTTAATGCTCATTATTTGCTTAAAAAGCATTCCAGAGAACACCGTTTTTCTGCACCATTTGCTTGTTGGCACTGCAGAATACAGCCAGGTCCTTTCCATAATACAGCGCTAGAAATCCAGCTATCTAAAACTGTGTTTTCTCCGTCACACGGATCACATATACATTGTCAGAGAATACTGCCATTTTTGGCCTCCATTCCAATTTTTTTTCACTGTGTCATCGAAGTTTTTGACACCGGTTTGCTGTTCAAACTAGTTACCTACAGGCCAAGTATTTAAAACTCTGTTTTCTCCATCACACGGATCACATATACGTTGTCAGAAAATACTGCCATTTCTGGCCTCCATTAAAAATTTGTTTCAGTGTGTCAGTGAAGCAATTCACACCAGTTTGCTGTTCAAACTAGCTACCTACAGGCCAGGTACTTAAAACTCTGTTTTCTCCGTCACACGGATCACATGTACATTGCAAGAAAATACTGCCATTTCTGGCCTCCATTAAAAATTTCTTTCAGTGTGTCAGTGAAGCAACTCACACCAGTTTGCTGTTCAAACTAGGATCCTACAGGCCAGGTATTTAAAACTCTGTTTTCTCCGTCACACAGATCACATATACGTTGTCAGAAAATACTGCCATTTCTGGCCTCCATTAAAAATTTGTTTCAGTGTGTCAGTGAATCAATTGACACCAGTTTGCTATTCAAACTAGTTACGTACAGGCCAGGTATTTAAAACCCTGTTTTCTCCATCACATGGATCACATATACGTTGACAGAAAATAATGCCATTTCTGGCCTCCATTAAAAATTTGTTTCAGTGTGTCAGTGAAGCAATTCACATAAGTTTGCTGTTCAAACTAGTTACCTACAGGCCAGGTACTTAAAACTTTGTTTTCTCCGTCACACGGATCACATATAAGTTATTATTATTATTATTTATTATTATAGCGCCATTTATTCCATGGCGCTTTACATGTGAAAAAGGGGTATAATACAAGAACAATTACAATAATCTTGAACACAATGTGACAGCGACTGGTACAGGAGGAGCGAGGACCCTGCCCGCGAGGGCTCACAATCTACAAGGGATGGGTGAGGATACAGTAGGTGAAGGTAGAGCTGGTTGTGCAGCGGTATGGTGGAGTGGTGGTTACTGCAGGTTGTAGGCTTCTTGGAAGACATGGGTCTTCAGGTTCCTTTTGAAGGTTTCCACGGTAGGCGAGAGCCTGATATGTTGGGGTAGAGAGTTCCAGAGTAGGGGGGAAGCACAGGAGAAATCTTGTATATGGTTGTGGGAGGAGGAGATAAGAGGGGAGTAGAGAAGGAGATCTTGTGAAGTTCATTCCAAACTCAGTCATTTGTAGTGAGCGTTGAAGATACTGTCCTCCATTTAAAATGGGTAAGGCACATGGCAAGGGACGGGGAACTGGACTTGATGGTGATGGTGCATGCAGAAGCCGAGGACAAGGCCGTGGGCAAGCTGAAATTGTGCCACAACAAACACCCACATCTTCTCGCCTGACTTTCCTGTCTCAATTCCTAGGAGACCGCAGCACACAACTATTGAACCCAGAGCAGTGTCAAAAGGTTGTTGGTTGGATAGCTGATAATGCTTCCAGTCACTTAGCCTCCACCACCACCACCCTGTCTTCCACACGGTCAAGTCCCAGTAGCTGTGAGTCTGGACCGCATTTTTCTCACCCTGATCCTCCTTCCTCCCACACTTGGACACTCTGAAGAGCTGTTCACTTTTCCATTTATAGATTCGGGCCTCTCGCCCAGTCCACTTGAAGCGGGGCAAGAGGAAATTGCATGTAGCGATGCCCAAATATTTGAGCAGCCACGGTCACACGAAGGCGAGGGTGGGAAAGTGTCACAAGAGGGGGACGATGATGAGACACAATTGCCACAAAGTCAGGAGGAGGACCAGGGTGCGGAAGTGGAAGACAAGTTGGTGGATGACATAGTAACTGACCCAACCTGGCAGGAGGACATGCAGAGCGAGGACAGGGGGAGGGAGGCAGAGCACCCCAACAGGCAGGAAGAAGCAGTGCAGTGGCCTCAGACAGAAGGCAGGCAACCGTTCCCCGTAACACCAACACGAAGGAAGTTGCCAGTACAACTGTTAGGTCTTCCCGAGTCTGGTTGTTTTTTAAAGACTCTGCCGATAACCCCAAAAAGACCATTTGCACCCCCTGCCAGGCCAGCATCAGCAGGGGTGGCAAAACGACCAGCCTGACCACCACCACCAGCATGATCAGGCACATGGCAGCAAAGCACCCGACTTTGTGGGTCGAACCCCAGGGTCCAGGAACAGTGTCTGCGGGTGGCACCATTGCTTCTTCCGCTGTTGTGCATGCAAGCCAATCCCCTGTCCATGGTGCATGCGAAGATGACTCTTGCCCTGCACCTGTCATTGCACACTCTCAAGTAGCAGCATCAGGAAGCACGTCCATGTTCTTGTCCCAGCGCAGTGTTCAGTTGTCCATACCCCAGTCCTTGGAACGCAAGCGCAAATATGCAGCCAACGCCCCACAGGCCACACTGCTAAATTCTCACATTACATGACTGCTTGCGCTCGAAATTTTGCCTTTTAGGCTCATGGAGACAGAAGCATTCCGCAACCTGATGGCGGCGGCCGTCCCTCGGTACTCGGTCCCCATCCGCCACTATTTCTCCCCGCCCCCGCATTACACAAGCACGTGTCCCAAAACACTAGCCGTGCCCTCAACAACGCAGTTACCGGGAAAGTCCACTTAACCACGGACACGTGGGCAATTGCTTGTGGGCAGGGACGGTACATCTCGCTGACGGCACACTGGGTTAACACAGTGGAAGCCGGGAACCAGTCGGACTTTGGGACGAAACACGTCCTCCCGACGCCAAGGATGGCGGGCCCTAGGTCAATCAGGGTTGCCCTCAACAACGCAGTTACCGGGAAAGTCCACTTAACCACGGACACGTGGGCAATTGCTTGTGGGCAGGGACGGTACATCTCGCTGACGGCACACTGGGTTAACACAGTGGAAGCCGGGAACCAGTCGGACTTTGGGACGAAACACGTCCTCCCGACGCCAAGGATGGCGGGCCCTAGGTCAATCAGGGTTGCCCCCCAAGGGTTTACAGCTCCTGCACCTCATCCGCCTCAGCCTCCTCCTCCTCCTCTTCAGCCTCCATCTCCAAAATGACCACATCAGTCACAAGCTGGAAGCACTGCAGCACTGTCTCGGCCAAGCGACAGCAGGCTGTGCTGAAGCTAATATGCTTAGGCGACAAACCGCACAATGCTGAAGAGTTGTGGACAGCTCTGAAAGAGAAGGCAGATCTGTGGCTCACAACGCTGAACCTACAGCCAGGCGTGGTTGTGTGTGACAATGGCCGGAACCTGGTTGCTGCTCTGAGGCGAGGCGAGCTCACACACGTACCATGCCTGGCCCATGTGCTTAACCTCATGGTTCAGCGGTTTCTCAAACCCTACCCGGAGATGCCGGATCTGTTTGTTAACCCTAGAACGCATAACTGGGGCCTCGCAGGCCTGCTAGGTTACTTATTTTCTATTTTCTGCAAGATTGCTTTAGTTAGAATTTTGAAACTCTAGGTATTCCTCAGGTATATAGTTGTTAGTAATTTCCAGTTGTTCATATATTTTTATGTTATAGGCATTTCGGTAAAACAACTCTTTTTTGGGACTACCCCATATTCACATACCTGGGGCCTTTTAGGCCTGTACTTGGTTTACATGTGATCCTCAGTCTTTTTGTCTGTATTGTTACTTAGAAGGAAAACATATCGCTTCAGGAAGAAAAAACATGGAAAAATATAACAAAAGAGGAACTATATGGTTATATTGCCCTTACTCTTCTGGCAGGGTGTACAAAATTGTACGATGTTCCAATCAGAGAATTATTTCTGAACCCTTTTTCAGGTCCACACTACAAAACTACAATGTCAGTCAATAGATTTGAGAATATTCGGAGAAGCCTTCGTTTTGATGATAAGAGAACTCGTCCTCTGAGGTTGGAAACAGATAAATTAGCCCCTATTAGCTACATCTGGAATCTTTTCATCAAAAACTGTACAAAGCTTTACCATTCTAATGACAATGTGACAGTGGATGAGAAACTTCTTGCCTTTAGGGGACGTTGCAAATTCATTCAGTATATGCCCAGTAAACCTGCCAAGTATGGCATAAAAATTTTCTGGATGTGTGATTCTACAAGCTATTATGGCATGAATGGTCTGATTTACTGTGGCAAAGAAGCTGATGCTCCAGTCCAGAAAGACCTACTGTATGTTCTGACATAGTAAAAAATCTTGCAGTGCCAATTTTCAATTGTGGAAAAAATCTAACAATGGACAACTACTTTACCAATCTGGAACTGGGCAAATTTTTGCTTCAGAAAAAATTCACACTTGTTGGTACTATGAGGCCAAACCGCCGCAAAATTCTTCCAATCATGAAGCATAATCCCAAGCGACCACTTTATGAGAGTGTCTTTGGTTTCTGCAGTCAAGCGACAATGGTATCTTATAAAGCAAAGAAGAAAAATCCGTGATATAACTGAGTACAATGCATCATGATGGAAGTATTGACACCGATGACAGCAAACAGAAACCTGAAATCATACTGCATTATAATAAAACAAAAGGAGGTGTGGACAAGATGAATGAAATGATTGGAGAGTATTCATGCAAGAGGCAGACAAAACGTTGGCCTGTAGTCATTTTTTATAATGTCCTTGATGTGTCAGCCCTCTATAGCTATATTGTTTATAGTGAAACTCATGCAGAATTCCATGCCAACAGGAAGGACAAGAGACGTCTATTCTTGACGGAACTTTGCTATGAACTTTTGATGCCTACCATGATGGCGCAAAGCAACACAAAATGCTTGCCAAGGCAAATTACGTAAGCTATGATCCGATGTGGTATACATTTTCAGGAACATCCAAAGAAGGAAAGGAAATCTGAGCGTTTCTGTACTACTTGTGGACAAAATGTCTGCAAGGAACATTCTTCCGAAAAAATAATATGTGAAAATTGTTGGGGTAATCAGTAAAGTTGAAAAGGAAAGTTTTTGAAAAGAAATATTCCTGCACCATGTTTACTACAACTTTTATATAAAAAAATTTTAGACAAAAAAATTGTTATGTATATGTAAAGAATTATATAGAATGCATATATTGGGCATTTTAAGCCTGTGTAATTACTTTTTTTTTGTTTTATGCACATAATTATAATGTTTTGAAATATTCACATCTCAAATAAACTTTGAAAAGTATTTCTATTTGAGTTACTCCATGTTATTTGCACACAGGCTTAAAAGGCCCCAGGTATGTGAAAGTGTAGATTTCTATTGTTGCGCGTTCTAGGGTTAAAGTACACCGACTGTGTGCCTATATTAAAAAGTCACCTACAGCTTCCGCCGCCCTTGCCGTGTTTCAGCAGAGTTTGCAGCTTCCGGCTCACAGACTGGTGTGTGATGTCCCCACGCGTTGGAACTCTACACTGCAGATGTTGGGAAGGATTTGTGAGCAGAAGAGGGCAGTTGTTGAGTACCAGCATCAAAAAGGCCGTTGGTATTCACTTCAGACTCCACACATAAGACCTCAGGAGTGGACATGGATGTCAGGCATATGTACCATCCTCCAAAACTTTGAGGACTCCGCCATAATTAGCGTCATCATCCCGCTTCTCTGTCTTCTGAAATGCTGTCTGCTCACAATCAAAGAGGATGCATTGCAGGCGGAGCACGATCAGATGGAGCAAGGAACCATACAGGGTGATTACACATAGCCCAGCCTCATCTCATCACAACGTGGAATGGTTGACAATGAGGAAGAGGAGGAGGAGGAGGAAGGACAGGAGCTAGTTTCATGCGCTATAGGCGGTACTACCTGCACAGCTGTCATACCATCAGTTCAGCGTGGATGGCCAGAGTACAGAGAGGAGGAGGAGGAGGAGAGCATGGTCAGTCATCCTCTTGGTGAGGAAGTCTTGCCTGTTAGTAGTCTGTCACGCATGGCTGAGTTTATGTTACGCTGCCTTTCCCATGACGCGTTCTCAAAATTTTGGGTGACAGTCATTACTGGTTGATGACACTTCTAGACCCACGCTACAAGGAGAACTTCATATCTCTTATTCCTGAGGTGGACAGGTCTACAAAAATGGGGCTGTACCAGAAGGCCCTTGTTGCGGAGCTATTAAAAAAATTCCCATCTGAAAACACTGGCAGCAGAGGGCACACTTCGTAGGACAAACCAAGTAGTAGAGGCGAGAGAGACACAACTTCAATCCAGCAGAGGCAGGGGAACACTGTCAAAGTTCTGGGAGAGTTTTCTCAGCCCCTCCCATCGCACAGGTCCTGAGGCGCGGGGTACTCTCCCAAGGAGGGAAACATTTGGGAAGATGCTGAGGGAGTACCTTGCCGAGCGTACCAACGTCCTCCTTTCTTCCTTTGTGCCTTATAATTATTGGGTATCCAAGCTTGATACGTGGAATGAACTGGCTCTCTATGTCTTGGAGGTCCTGGCCTGCCCTGCCGCCAGAGTTTTATCAGAGCGGGTTTTTAGTGCCGCTGGTGGAATTATAACTGATAAGCGCATCCGCCTGTCAACTGAAAATGCTGACAGGCTGACTCTTATAAAAATGAACAAGGGCTGGATTGGGCCAGACTTCTCAACACCACCGAATGATAGCAGTGTAACATAAGCTCAACTCCAGTGTCTTTTCTTGGGAGGTGTATTCCCATGCACCTTTTCACACCCACTCATGGGTATACGCTTCCTGATTTTGGCTAGAAGCAAAAGGCCAGAAAAAGCCATACAGCTGACAAATACTATTGAGATCTCTGCTACTGGAAGTGGAAAAGAAGAACAAAGACAAAAAAATCTAAATAATAAAAATATGGGAGGAAGAGAAACCAATCACAAACTAAAATGTTTTTATACAAATGCACAAAGCATGGGCAACAAACAAGGAGAATTGGAACTACTAATGCAGGAAAAGGAATATGATGTCATTGGAATCACTGAAACTTGGTGGGACGATACACATGATTGGAATAAAAGGCTAAAAGGATACAACTTATTTGCAAGAAAGAGACTTGATAAACGAGGAGGAGGTGTTGCATTGTATGTTAGAAAAGCGTATATCTGCACAGAGATTGAAGCTTCAGAGACTGGGAGTTCTGTGGAAACTGTTTGGGTAAGAATACAAGGAGAGAACAACGGAAAGGACACCATTGTAGGCATTTACTACAGGCCACCTGGGCAAGCTGAAGATATGGATGAACTCTTTATGTATCAAATGACCAAGTTCTCCAAAAAATATGACGTAGTGGTCATGGGAGATTTCAACTATCCAGACATTTGTTGGGAATCGCTCTCAAGTAAAACTAACAGGTCAAGCAAATTCTTATCCTCTCTTGCTGACAACTTTATCTTCCAAAAGGTAGGGGAGAAAACAAGGGGATCTGCTACTTTGGATCTAATCCTTATAAACAGGGAGGAAATGGTTGAGGAGGTAAAGGTGGCTGGGACCCTAGGAGGCAGCGATCATGCTATTATAGAATTTTGGATAACTAGAGGAGGAAGACATGTGAAGACTCAAACTTCAAGGTTAGATTTTAGAAAGGCAGATTTTAAGAGACTCAGAAAGAGAATAGGAGGGATCCAATGGCTGGATGTCCTTAAGGACAAAAATGTCCAGGAAGGATGGGAAATTTTTAAAAATGAGATTCTCAAAGCACAATCGTTAACAATCCCGAAAAGTAGGAAGAATGGGAAGCATTTAAGGAAACCAGGATGGATGAACACAGAACTTAAACACATGCTAAAAAGAAAGAAAGAAATGTTTATTAAATGGAAAGAGGGAGGCATATCTAAAGAAGATTATAATGCAGTCTGCAGATCCTGTAGGGCACGTATCAGGTTAGCTAAAGCTGACAATGAATTAAGGCTTGCAAGAGATGTCAAAAGCAATAAAAAAGGATTTTGGGGGTATGTCAAAAGTAAAAGAAAAGTCAAAGATGCTATAGGATTTTTACAGGATGAAAATGGAGAAATGGTAAGAGAGGATGTTGAGAAGGCCGAACTTTTTAATTCCTATTTTGCATCTGTTTTCTCTCAGAAAGAAAATGTAACATCAACTGATCTTCACTGTCCTTTTAAAGGAATAGAGGAATCCAAGTTATCAGTAAACAGAAAGATTGTGAGGGAATATTTAGCTAACATAAGTGAGTTCAAGTCTCCAGGTCCAGATGAATTACACCCCAGAGTACTGAAGGAGATTGTAGAAGAAATTTTAGAACCACTCTCCATAATCTTTGAAAATTCTTGGAGAACAGGAGAAGTCCCAGAAGACTGGAGAAGAGCAAATGTTGTTCCTATCTTCAAAAAGGGGAAGAAGGGGGACCCAGGGAACTATAGGCCGGTGAGTCTGACTTCTATACCAGGAAAGATCTTTGAACAAATTATTAAACAATATGTATGTAAGTACATGGATAAGAATGAAGTGATTAACCAGAGTCAGCATGGGTTTGTAACTAACAAGTCATGTCAGACTAACTTAATTTCCTTCTATGACAGAATCACTGACTGGGTGGATCAGGGAAATGCTGTAGATATAGTATATCTTGACTTCAGCAAAGCATTTGACAAAGTATCTCACATCATCCTTATTGAAAAAATGACCAAGTATGCAATGGACCAGGCAACTGTTAGGTGGATTCATAACTGGCTTAGTGATCGGACTCAAAGGGTGGTTGTAAATGGCTTCACATCCAGCTGGATGAATGTCTCAAGTGGGGTACCACAGGGCTCCGTCCTGGGACCTGTATTGTTCAACATCTTTATCAATGATTTAGATGAAGGAATTGAGGGTAAACTGATTAAATTTGCTGATGACACAAAGCTAGGAGGGATAGCTAATACTAGAGAAGAGAGAGAGAGGATTCAAAAAGACCTAAATAAACTGGAGCAGTGGGCAGCAACCAACAGAATGGTTTTTAACAGGGAAAAATGCAAAGTACTACATCTGGGCAATAAAAATGAAAAAAGCATATACAGAATGGGAGGAATAGAGCTAAGCAACAGTACATGTGAAAAAGACTTAGGTATACTAATAGATCATAGACTGAACATGAGTCAACAGTGTGATGCAGCAGCAAAAAAGGCAAATACAATTCTGGGATGTATTAACAGAAGCATACAGTCTAGATCACGTGAAGTCATTATCGGTCTTTACTCCTCTTTGGTCAGACCTCATCTGGAATACTGTGTACAGTTTTGGGCACCACATTTTAAAAAAGACATAGACAAACTGGAGCAAGTTCAGAGAAGAGCGACCAGAATGGTGACTGGTCTGCAAACCATGTCCTATGAGGAACGGTTGCAGGATTTGGGAATGTTTAGCTTGCAAAAAAGAAGACTGAGAGGAGACTTAATAGCTGTCTACAAATATGTCAAGGGCTGTCACATTGTAGAAGGATCATCTTTATTCTCATTTGGATGAAACTAAATGGGAGGAGACACAGATTAGATATTAGAAAAACTTTTTGACAGTTAGGGTGATTAATGAGTGGAACAGGCTGCCACGAGAGGTGGTGAGTTCCCCTTCAATGGACGTCTTCAAACAGAGGCTGGACAGACATCTGTCTGAGATGATCTAGTGAATCCTGCTTTGAGCAGGGGGTTGGACCAGATGACCCAGGAGGTCCCTTCCAACTCTACCATTCTATGATTCTATGATTCTATGATTCTATGTCCTCCTCCTTCTCCTCATCCTCCACCATCATATCACCAGGGTGACCGTGGTCTGTGATGCAACACCCACATAATTTTTTTAAAGGGTGTTTATGATGCCCGTAAAAAAATTTTTTTATACAGTATGTTCATGTATACCCCCCAGGGGTAAATGTCTGTCAGCCCATACACTTAGTGCATGGGCATTACAAGTATAGGAGGCCTGCTCCTTTCTAATGGGAACATTTTTTTATGAGACCCTCCTCCACGTCTCTTCCAAGGGGCATTGGAGTGCCTCCAAATTTTTGCCAACCCTTGCATTCACTGCATTGGCAAACACTATGGGAGACCCACTTCCTAATAATGGCAACATTGTTTTGAGGAGGCCCTCTGACCTCCATGTCTCTTCCAAAGGGCATTGAAGTGCCTCCAAATTTTTGGCAACCCTTGCATTTACTGCATAGGCCAGCACTATGGGAGACCCACTTCCTAATAATGGAAGTGGGTCTCATTCTCAGATCCGTGATTTTCATGGATGTGTGAATGGATCTATAAAACTGTATGAGTCCGTGGACCATCCCATAAAAAAATCTGGCAGCACATGGACATTTCACACAAATGTGAGAATGCTGCATAAGGGATTTTGAAGTTAACATTACCACTCCAAGTCATACAGTGCAGATACAGAATAATATTTACATTCAAGCACTTACTGCTGACATCTCATCTGATCAGAGTTGGTTTCTGCTGATTCTTCTCCATTTTGTGAGACCTTCATGTCGACATCTCCCAGCCACGACTAGGCTTTTCACGATGATCTCCAGCCTAGAAAATAACAAGGTCACATATATTGTATACATACCATCCCCATCATTGCTTTCTCCCAGCACCCCTATCATTGCTCTCCCAGCACCCCCGTCATTATTCTCCCAGCAACCCCCATCATTGCTCTCTCCCAGCACCCCCATCATTCTTTCCCCACCACCCCTTCATTGCTCTCCCCACACCACCCCATCCTTGCTCTCTCCCAGCAACCCCCGTCATTGCTCTCCTCAGCCCCATCATTTCTCTCCCCATCCCCACCATCCTCATCATTGCTCTCCCCAGCCCCATCATTGCTCTCCCTAGCCCCATCATTGCTCTCCCTGACCCATCATTGCTCTTTCCACCCCATCATTGCTCTCTCTATCCCCATCATTGCATTCTCCATCGCCATCATTGCTCTCTCCATCCCCATCATTGCTCTCCCCAGCCCCATCATTGCTCTCCCCAGCCCCATCATTGCTCTCCTCAGCCCCATCATTACTCTCACCAGCACCATCATTGCTCTCTCCATCCCCATCATTGCTCTCTCCATAACCAATCATTGCTCTCTCCATCCCCATCATTGCTCTCCCCAGCACCATCATTGCTCTCTCCATCCCCATCATTGCTCTCTTCATCCCCTTCATTGCTCTCCCCAGCCCCATCATTACTCTCCCGAGCCCCATCATTGCTCTCCCCAGACTCATCATTGCTCTCCCCAGTCCCATCATTACTCACCCCAATGCCACTATTGCTCATCCCCACCTCCCCTCATTCCCCTATTCCTCTCATCAGCGTTTCAGTATATAAAAAAAAAAAAAATGCAACTTACCTCTTAGCCCACTTCCCTGAGGCAGCATCCTCCTCGTTGCAGGAAACTTTCCCTCTGACCCAGGCACACGCTGCCTGATGATGTAATCAAGAAGCGCGGGCTTGTGTCAGGGAGAAAGTGCCAGACAGGAAGCAGATGTGAGGATGGATCCCTGCATTTTCCTCCTGTCAGCAGCAGAGCTGGAGGGATCGCTCCCTGCCCGCCGCATATGATGAGGGCAATCTGGCCTGTGGCTCTGAGAAGCAGGCCATATTGCCCACAATAGTAACTGCCTGGCAAGGGCCCTCCTGCACCGCCGGGCCCCGGTGCAGTTGCACCGGCTGCACCAGGGGTAGGTCTGCCCCTGCATGCCATGGTTACTGTATGTATGGGGGGTTATCTCCACCCTTTCCAGACAGCAACTATGGCAGCCTGAGGAAGACTCCCTGTGTCGATACTTGTGTGGTTTTAATTCCCTGCTCTGACCATGCTGTGTATCTAGAGGCAATTAATTATGGAAGGCTAAGAATTTTGCTGTTTGCTCACATTGTCTAAGGCTGTGTGCCCACGATGCGTTTTTAATGCGTTTCTGCAGCATTTTTGCAGCTGCGGAAATGCTGCGGAAATGCATTAAAATGCATGGTAGAAGGGCAGCAATGTTCCCTAATGATAATCCGCACGTGCTGTGCACATGCTGCGGAAATTTCCGCTGCAGTTTATCATTGCGGAAAAAAACGCAGCACTACCAATTATTTTGCGGAAGTGCTGCGTCTTCGCCGCCATTGACTTGCATTAGACCGCATGGATTACGCATCACTGTATATGTAGATGCGTAATCCAAGCGTTCTAATGTGCGGATGGTAACCGGGTGTAGATGAGAGGAGAGTCTCATCCACACCCAGGTACCATTAAAAAATCTGTTAAAAAAAGAATAAAATAAAAAATAAATGTATATTTACCTTCCGGTGGCCCGCGCTGCGCTCCTCCTTGCTTCCCGGTGGATTGAAGGACCTGCGCTGACGACAGAGTCATGTGACGGGTCACGCGACGCTGACGTCGGCAGGTCTTTCAATCCACTGCTGTCGGCAAGGGAGAACGGAGTGTAAAGCAGGACACCGGGGGCCATCGGAGGGTAAGTACACATTTATTTTTTTATTTTTAACCACTCTCTCGGGTCACACTATATAAATCCATGCAGTTTGCATGGATTTATATAGTGTGACCTAGTTGTCACAAGCACTTTCCAAGTGATGCTAATCACTTGGAAAGCGCTTGTCAATCCGCATGCGGAAATGTCAGTGAATAACGCTCCATTTCCGCATGTTCCTGGCAGGAAAACGCATGTACAATCCGCATGCGTTTTTTTCTGCCAGGGAGATGCAGAAACGCTCAGGAAAAAATCCTGAGCATTTCTGCATCGTGGGCACATAGCCTTATACTACTTGTTTGTGGAGAGGTATTGTGCTCTTACAATACTGGTATTTGATATCTGTGATCTATTGTTAGGGGTACTTTCCCTACAGCATGTACACTGTATTGTGTTCTGCATTATTTGGATAGATTGGATAGTCAGCATTTTATAGGCACAACTTTGGCCTGGTCAGGGAATGCTACAGCTATACCAGGCTGTTACTGATTTTTCTTAGCAATGAGGCTTTTTAATTGTTTTTAACTCTTTTGGTCTTTTGTATGTAATAAATTATGTGTAATAAAAATCTGTTTTATTAATCTATTTCTGGTGATCCCTATATATGCATATCTCTGTCTCTTTGTTTTTGCACTTCTATGTATAGCACAATTGATCAGATGACCACAGCTTCAAGTGCCCTAAGGGGACTATTAAATAAAGTAAAAAGCGAAAAAAAAAGTTTTTAAAAATATGAAAAAAATGAAGGAAACATAGCTTCAATTCACCCCCCTTTTCCCCATTAAAAATAAAACCATAAAAAATACACATATTTGGTATCACTGCATTCGTAAAGTCCAATCTGTCAAAATATTAAAAAAATTAATCCGACTGGTAAAAAAAATTAAAATGCCAGAATTTCATTTTTTTGGCCATCTCAACATTGCAATAAAATACAATTAAAGCAAATCAAAACATCATATCTACCCCAAAATGGTATCTGTAAAAACATCAGCTCAGGGTGCAAAAAATTAAACCCTCACATAGCCCCTAATCCCAGAAAATGAAAACGTTGCAGGTCTCAGAAAATGGCAACAAAAGCAAAATATTTCTTTTTACTAATTTCTGACTTTCCTCATCACTTAAATAAATAAAAAAAAAAAACTCATACTGACCTGGAGAATAATATTGGCAGCAAAGTGGATCAGTGCACATGTTTTATTTAGTACAGACACATTTTGTTTCAATACATGAGGTTAGGTTATCTTGCAATTTTAAATTGTGCTGTATTGCATGATTAGTGAGAAGTTTTCCTAAATTTCAGCAAAACCACATTAGTATGCTGCTCAATTATATATTTATTAATTGTAACTTTTAAATTGCTATAATAATATAAATTCCTAATGCTTTCATTGATAAAGACTCCTCACGAAAAGTAAGACGTGCAGCCGAAAGATTGTTAAGAACAAACAGTAAAATCTCCCTAAGCACTAACATGAAAACGAATAGAAGATTTTGTTATTTCACTATTCCACTTTTGATGCATTAATAGATAAATTGCAGAAGATGGAAAAACTTTTCCAGGCAAGATGAGATTGTCCTAATTTTCAGAGAGAACAGCTTGCTCTGTCTGATGAAGACGCCAGTACAATGTGACCAGGTTGTACTGATTTTGAATGAAATTGTGGTTTAATTATATTCCTACTGGCGGTGTCTGCTTGATACTAGCAGCGCTGAACTAAAGGTTCCAGTATCTTGTTATATCTGTCACAGAAGTAGCAGACAGGATAATAGCATTCCTTGTTTGCAGGTATTAGCACCCATTTTCCTGTCCTTCATAAAGTAACATTCTGCATTGTCCTTTTCACTATGCTTCATCTCGTTGCCATATTCATTTCTGATATCCATAGCTTTTTTTTGTGAGGGCTTGTCTTTTCTGGGAAAAGCTATAGTTTTTACTCATACCATTTTTGGGCACATAAAATGGTACAAGCGTTTGTATATCCCTATAGTACAGTGTCCATTTTAGGACATGATCAGATATCAAAATCAAACATCAGAACGATGTCAGCTTGAGGCTAAATACCCTGTCTGAGAACTGATTTTGACAAGTGACTTTGACAAGTGACTTTGATAAGGGAGTTTTACAACTGTAATAATAAAAAGTCACTGTTTGCTGACTTTTTTTAACCCAAATCTCTATGTCTAGAAGCCAGTGCACTAACGACTGAGCTATAAGCTCAGTTGAAGAAATCATGGTGTTCTATTTGGTTATGGGATTTTCAGTGCAAACCTGTCTTAAACTCATTGGGACTTTAATAACAAATACCTCCTCAAAGAAAAATTCAAATGATGTGTGATTTTGATGTGTGAGTCTGATGTGTGACTTCCTTCATACATTAGAATCGGAATCACAATGATTTTTAGTCACCCTGAGTATTTTCATGGATGATCTCATAAGACAAGAAAAGCTACCAGTCACTATCCACTTGACCTTATTAATGGTAAGGCATCAGCCTCTGAAGCTACAGTGTCTGGATTCAAATCCCAATAGAAATAGAATTTTTTTTTTTTTTTACATTTTGCTTAGTTAACACACAAACTACAGGGGTGTTTTACTTTTAATATCTGACATTCTGATTGTCATCCTGACGTGTTAAGAGTTTCAGAACAGTGACTTTTTTATTATTATTATTAATTATTACAGTTGTAAAAGTCCCTTATCAAAGTCATATATCAAAGTCACATATCAAAGACACTTGTAAAAATCAGTTCTCAGACAGAGTGTTTAGCCTCAAACTGACATCATTCTGATGTTTGATTTTGATATCTGTCCTAAAATGGACACTGTACTATGGATCTGAAATAATCTGCTACAACTTCAATTTTTATCAAGATTCACCCATAACAGCATTAAATTTAAAGGGAATCTGTCAGCAGTTTTTTTTCTATGTAATCTGAGGACAGCATGAGCTTGGGATTAAAACACTGAACTCAATGATGCATCACATGTCCTGCTGTGTGGTGTTAGTTACTTACACTGAAGGTTTTATCACCTGGTGATTATCATTGCTGAGCCTAGCTGGTGTACGGGCTCTCACCTGACTCTTCCCTTCCCTGTGATAAGCACCTCACTTTCTATAGCTGTGTACACTTAGAGCCTGGTGTGGGTGGGGTTAGCCTTCTCAGCTCTGCTGCATTGCTAAATCTAAAAGCTCTGATTGCGTCAGAGCCGCTGCATCCAGTAACCTAAGTGATACATCATTGGATTCAGGGGCTCTTTGCTTCCATCACGCTACTCTCAGATGAGGTAGCAAAAACCTCTAACAGATTCCCTTTAAATTAGTTTCTGAGATATATCTCTTGATGGATGTGATTCTATTCCTGGGCTATCTGCTTTCAATCATTCAGTGAATGCCTATGTGTCACCCTACCTGGATGCCACAAGTGTAATAAAGCTGTGTCTGAGAGCAAGGGGGAGGTTCTCTGGTCAGGGGAACATTAGCATTCAATGCCTCCTGTCTCAGGCCAGTAGGGGGAGCAGGCTGCCCCTATAAAAGCTGGTACTCGGGACAGGGTTAGGAGAACTGGATTGCCTGTCTCAGCTTTGAGACGTGTCCCAGAGTGGAGCAGGGACAGAAAGTTGTGTTGCACCTAAGAGGAAGTGTGGCAGGAGGAGAGAGCCACAAGCCAGAGACAAGAGGCGAAGAGAGCCTGTCTTGGCAGAGAAAAGACTTCATTTTACCAGACTTTGGTGTCTGAGGCTGGAAGGATTCTACATCCCCCAGCAGAGAACCAATTCGCAAGGGACTGTACTTTCCTTGGCCTAAGAAGCCTGGAGGCCCTGCCACAACCGAAGGGACCAGTAAAGCCGTACAAGGCTGGGAGCAGAAAGGAACCCACGTCGCAGGCCATACAGGCGAGAAAGCATGGAAAGCTTGGAAACGTGGGCTGTTATCCTATCAGGAGGAGATAGTCAGAAGGAGCGCAGAAAGCACGGTAGGCCTACACCCTCACCCTGACCAGGGCCAATTTCCCCGTTGCTCTCAGACATCCAGGTCCCCTCCTAGCTGGGACTGTTTGTGGGTCAGTTTACCTGTTAGTAAAGACCCTGGACTGCAACCTGTTGTCTGTGTGCTCCTTGCTCCTCCAGCACTACCATCACTCCCACCATCCACTATACTGCCCTGGGGCCGCACTCTTCCCGTGGGGAGTCACACTACCATAGCTGCACACCTCATCAGCCCCAGCGGTCTGCATGCAGCGGCGGTTCCTAATGACCGCAAATCCACGGGTGGCGTAGTCGGACATAAACATCAGTGCATAACGGACTACCACTGGCCTGACCACCCTGAGCCACGGAACCGGGTTGCCACTACTACTCCCATCGTTTCCCCCTATTGCCCGGATCCGAGTGCCCCACGGCCCAGGGGGTGAGTCACCTACCATTACTTAAAATGGTGGCATCCTTTAACTCATGCCACTTCTTTGGTTTCCAAATATAAGGTATGCTGTTTGATTAAAGAATATGCCTTAGTTTATGAACCTGTTCTAACAATACAGTATTTGTCCATACCTCCAGTGGTTTGAAAAAGTGTTTGCCCACTTGCTCGCTTTCTGCAGTTTATTAGTGATACTTGGACCGCACCTTTTAGCTGACCCCCGTCCATGGCTGGCGACATCAGTACTTAGTTGTAAGGGTTCAGACGGCTGTATAACGACGATCGCATTGCACTGCTCAGAATGGCCGGCAGCACTCCTGACCCGAGCGTGACAGCATGTATTTCTATGCAGCTGTTAGGAGAGCCGACGGCCAGTCCGGGGATTGCTATGCCATCATTGTCCGTGTTACACGGTCGTCTGACTGTGCCCTCACTAACCGCCCGTGATAAATGCCAGGAGTCCTTGGAAAAGACCAAAATCTACCCTTAAAGCAGATCAACTGAAAGAAGGATGCGCTTTCACTTTCTCCATACAGTGCAACGCTCTGGATTTCTTCTGCTGGGATCTCAATGACCATGTTTCCCCTGATCTATTTTAAGCCCTACCTCTAGTATATCCCCTGATGAATTCTTATGATAAAAGAATAAACTTGTCAGGCGATTATTTGAGGTACTAAATAATATTAGTGGCAGTCCTACAGTTGTGTACTGCCTTTGTATGGGTGGAAGCAAGCAAACACATGGAGCTTGACATGGAAGTTTGTGTAGTGTATATACCTTTAACCTTTTAGATCCCATACATGCTCCTGTACAAAGTTATTTCAGGAAATTAGGTGAGCTCAAACCATTTATTATAATGCAATATTTTTCATGAGCACCTGTTTGCACATTGTGGCAATGATCTTGCTGCAACTGGTTGCCATAGTTGTTTATTATGTTAATCATCCCTTCTGGGAGTACTGGTTGAATTACTTTTAACTATTTCTGTATCTTCTAATAGGCCTTTGTAGGTTTATTTTTTTTATCTTAACAGACATTTTCAATACTTCTCTCTTTGCTACATACACAATATATTCTCTGAAAGGATTGTAACACTTCCTATTTACCTATAGGCAGTGGCGTAACTAGAGTCCAATGGGCCCTGGTGCAAAATTTGGACATGAGCCCCCTTCCCCCGCATGTTGGTCAGATGTATGGCACCTCATTGCTTTCTAAGTTCTATAAAGACATAGGAGTTGACCCTCCTCCCCCATTATGTAGTAATGTTCCCCATCCTGGGCTCCTTCCTGGTATATATGTCCTCCATCCTGGGGCCATCCTAGTAGGTATGTTCCCCATCTTGGTATATATGTCCCTCATCCTGACCCCATCCTGGTAAAAATATATATGTCCTCCATCCTGGCACCATCCTGGTATATATGACCTCCATCCTAGTATATTTGTTCCCCATTCTGGTTCCATCCTGGTATATATGACCTTCATCCTGGTATACAGTACAGAACAAAAGTTTGGACACACCTTCTCATTTAAAGATTTTTCTGTATTTTCCTGACTATGAAAATTGTACATTCACACTGAAGGCATCAAAACTATGAATTAACACATGTGGAATTATATACTTAACAAAAAAGTGTGAAACAACTGAAAATATGTCTTATATTCTAGGTTCTTCAAAGTAGCCACCTTTTGCTTTGATGACTGCTTTGCACACTCTTGGCATTCTCTTGATGAGCTTCAAGAGGTAGTCACCAGAAATGGTCTTCCAACAATCTTGAAGGAGTTCCCAGAGATGCTTAGCACTTGTTGGCCCTTTTGCCTTCACTCTGTGGTCCAGCTCACCCAAACCATCTCGATTGGGTTCAGGTCTGGTGACTGTGGAGGCCAGGTCATCTGACATAGCACCCCATCACTCTCCTTCTTGGTCAAATAGCCCTTACACAGCCTGGAGGTGTGTTTGGGGTCACTGTCCTGTTGAAAAATAAATGATGGTCCAACTAAACGCAAACCGGATGGAATAGCATGCCGCTGCAAGATTCTGTGGTAGCCATGCTGGTTCATTATGCCTTCAATTTTGAATAAATCCCCAACAGTGTCACCAGAAAAGCACCCCCACACCATCACACCTCCTTCTCCATGCTCTACGGTGGGAACCAGGCATGTAGAGTCCATCCGTTCACCTTTTCTGCGTCGCACAAAGACACGGTGGTTGGAACCAAAGAACTCAAATTTGGACTCATCAGACCAAAGCACAGATTTCCACTGGTCTAATGTCCATTCCTTGTGTTCTTTAGCCCAAACTTGTCTCTTCTGCTTGTTGCCTGTCCTTAGCAGTGGTTTCCTAGCAGCTATTTTACCATGAAGGCCTGCTGCACAAAGTCTCCTCTTAACAGTTGTTGTAGAGATGTGTCTGCTGCTAGAACTCTGTGTGGCATTGACCTGGTCTGTAATCTGAGCTGCTGTTAACCTGCGATTTCTGAGGCTGGTGACTCGGATAAACTTATCATCAGAAGCAGAGGTGACTCTTGGTCTTTCTTTCCTGGGGCAGTCCTCATGTGAGCCAGTTTCTTTGTAGGGCTTGATGGTTTTTGCAACTGCACTTGGGGACACTTTCAGAGTTTGCCCAATTTTTCAGACTGAATGACCTTCATTTCTTAAAGTAATGATGGCCACTCGTTTTTCTTTACTTAGCTACTTTTTTCTTGCCATAATACAAATTCTAACAGTCTATTCAGTAGGACTATCAGCTGTGTATCCACCAGACTTCTGCACAACACAACTGATGGTCCCAACCCCATTTATAAGGCAAGAAATCCCACTTATTAAACCTGACAGGGCACACCTGTGAAGTGAAAACCATTTCCGGTGACTACCTCTTGAAGCTCATCAAGAGAATGCCAAGAGTGTGCAAAGCAATCATCAAAGCAAAAGGTGGCTACTTTGAAGAACCTAGAATATAATACATATTTTCAGTTGTTTCACACTTTTTTGCTAAGTATATAATTCCACATGTGTTACTCATAGTTTTGATGCCTTCAGTGTGAATGTACAATTTTCAAAGTCATGAAAATACAAAAAAAAACTTTAAATGAGAAGGTGTGTCCAAACTTTTGGTCTGTAATGTATATGTTCCCCATCCTAGTGTATATGACCTCTATCCGGGTATTTTTGTTCCCCATCCTGGTATGTACACTGGTGAGGAAAAGGGTAAAAATGTTTTGAATTTTTGACTTTCAGGCTTCATAACTCACAATCCACTACTGCTTTGAATGTGAGACTACCTCTGCATAACTAATCATACGCTAAATAGTTGTAAGTCAAATTTATGTATAAGCTAGCCAAGATGATTGTCTATAAAATGATGGTAGTCTCACATTTGTAGCAGTAGTGGATGGTGAGATATGGAGCCTGAAATTCAAAAGTTCAAAACATTGTTACCCTTTTGCTCATCAGGGTATCAAATCCATCCTGGGCCCATCCTGGTATCTGGGCCTATCCCCATTCTGCCACTGTTTAATGCAAAGAAAAAAAAAATAAACGATTGTACTCATCTTTCCCTGCTCCCCCACTGCATAGCATCCTCTTCTGAAGCTGGCAGCTGACTTCAGCATGCAAGAGAAGGGACAGCATGACATGACTGCCGTGACGCCAATGTCAGCTGCTGGCCTCTGATTGACTGGCAGCATGTCTTGCAGCGTATGGACCTGGCAGGTCCCCTGCACTGCAATACACTTCAACTGAATGTGCGTTCGAGGACGCACATCTAGTTGAGGTTTCCTCTGGTGTTATCAGGACCCTCACTCTCATGGGCCCGGTCGCGGTCGCAACCGCTGCGACCTCAATCATTATGCCCCTGTCTATAGGATGTCAGTACATTTCTTGGCTGTTTAAGCAAGAACAAAAAACAATAAATCTGGAATTGTTTTTTATAATTTTATTTCTTACAGAGTTAAGAATGATGTATTATTTACATAATGATTTTATTTTCAGGGTCAAAACTATTATGTTTTGGGAGGGTTACACGTAAAAGTATTTTTTAAGTGTTAAATACTGGCACTTGAACATCCTTTGATTGCATTGACAAGACATTCCAGTACTCATTAGGACCCACATGATTATGTTGTGGGAGTGCTGAGTGGATGATAGAGTTAATGCCTCTTCCACTGTCAACTTAAACATGTAAATGCCATCAAGCAAATGTGGTTTTATCTAATATGGC
Organism: Phyllobates terribilis; assembly: GCF_046119375.1. Lineage (NCBI taxonomy): Eukaryota > Metazoa > Chordata > Amphibia > Anura > Dendrobatidae > Phyllobates > Phyllobates terribilis. The sequence goes on from NW_027362771.1 coordinate 179,176,082, forward strand.
TTTCGGAGATCGATTTATCTCTGCAATCAGGATATCTACTGAGGACAGGGAATTTCAGTTTGGCTTCCTCCACCAAAAAGTGGCGCTTTATGCAGATGATATGTTGTTATTTTTGAGAGACTGGCCAAATTCACTGGAAAAGGCAATGTCCATAATAAACCAGTTTACATCCCTCTCAGGGCTATCAATAAATTGGGACAAATCCTCTCTTATGACTATAGGTCCCACTCCTCCTGAAGCCAGAAATGTGGCAAAAGGTAGAACAGTTCAAGGGGGCCAAATACTTTCACAATGCACTGTATGTGTTAAATGGTAATAATCTTACCCAAATGCTTGACTCTGGAAGATTCCTATCAACCATGAACCCTACTCTGGAAATAATGATTTGTAGTGATAAAATTTGGAACAAAGCCAAAGAGCTCCTTAAGATAGTAGGGGTCACTAACTATGCTCTAATATAAAGAAATTTGGGATACCCAGAATTAGCTAAGCTAAATAGATTTGAATTATGGGAAAATGTAGATGTGAATAGAATTTCTCAGCTTTATGCAGAAGGTTATTTTAAGTCTTTTGAAATGCTTAAACAGGAATTTGGCCTGCTGAATAGTAGTTTTTTTTAATATTTACATTTAAGACATGCATGTTTGGTGCAGTGTAACATGATTTTTTTGGAAAATGTTAATAAAAAGTTATCTGATTGTAATAAAAATCTGGCTGAAGCAGTCAGTACTTTGATTGACAGCTCAGTGTCCAGTCTGGTGCAGGGGAGTGCTGCCAGACAAACATTCAGCTGTGTGTGGCTTGTCTTTTGTATCTTGTGTTCTGCTTGTTGATCTTTCATTACCTGACCTTGGACCTCGTTCTGGCAAGCCTGTTTAACCCCTTTCATTTTCATCTGCTTTCATTCTGGTATTTTGACCTCGTAAAAGTTACCTGACTACACCTTTGTCTCATCCTTCTGCTTATGACGCACCCTCTGGGCTTTTGACCTTGGACTCCTTGACTATCCCGACTCACAGCTTGTGCGTGAGAAGTGACTCAGTGTTACATGGGATCTGAGTTTTCTCTGTTCCTATCACATGTAGCAGAAATTCAGCTGTATTTTACAGCTTACTTACACTGCAGGTAAATGAGCACAACTCCTGTGCCCCTTCCATTCTGGTGACATAACTGCACATGATGATTCAGCATGTATCAGCAGAATGTACAGTTTCGTACTACAGTAGGATGCTGTTAATGGTGTGTGGCTGCTGTGCTCTAGAGATTGCTAAACAGTACAAGGCAAAGGTTATAGCCAGGTCAAACCAGATGAGCGTCCTACTGCACATGCTCACAGGCACATGTTAACATTCTAACTAGGACAGGTTCCTGTCAGTGTAACAAGACGGCTACCATTTTAATGCACAGTGGTGATTATCTCCTTAGACAAAACAAGTATAACTTGCTTATTATAGATATTTAGGCATTTATTTAATATGACTTTTATTTATTTATAGACAGACACTGTAGGGAATCAGTGTGCGCTAGACCATAGGGTGATAACTTTATAAAAAAGCTAAAGTAGATCCAGGTAATGTGCTCACCTGAGCGAGGCACAACTCCTGTGAAAGCTCAATAACGGTTGCTGGTGCCCCGTGGCTGTGGGATAAACTCCACTGCCGGACTGGCGTCTTTCTTAAGTGTAAAAGATACTGTGAAGGATTCGCAACTTGCCGCCAAGCCTGACATTACTATTAAGCCAGATGGGTCACATAATTCGGTCTCTCCACTGCCACCAACGTGACGCTCCGCACCCCCTGGGGACATGTAAGGTCAGATTGGTACAATTTTAAACAGACAACCCCTGTCCGCACAGGCACAGGGAGTGAGAGGATGTGGCCCGCGCAGTCACTTAAATGGCAGCACACTCACCCACAACCCTGACAGGCTGAGAGGCCTCTTTCACTAACCCCAGTGAAACTGAACCTTATCAGCCAGATAGAACTTCCACAAGTTCCTCGTTCGATATAAGCCCATTCCATTAATGGGCATTGAATCAGGCCAGAAACCAGCCCCTGTAGCATGGAAAGTTAAACCAAGAAATTCGTGGATTCGTGGATCGAGATAAAAAAGCAGCCCAAGGTTAAATTATATATTTAATCGCCTTAAGGGTAACCTAGACAATACACTATATTCACAATGGTTATACATATACAATCATCAGCTATGCAAATACAGGGTATAGTACAACAGATATAAGGAGATGGATCATGTGAATTACTAGTGTGACATCCGACCATGTGTGCGCTGGGCCTCTGGAGCATCAGCTTCCAGCTGGGTCCTATTTCCTTCACAGCATGTTACTCGATGTGAGCCCCCTCATTTGAAGAGGACCGCATGCTTTAGAGAGAGAAAGTGGCCTTACATTTGCTTTTATCCCTTTTGGGGTCACTTCCCTCCTGCTTTCTGGGTGGAACCTAAGTCCCCTCCCCGGGAGTTTTGTAGCTAAATCTCCAACAACCTATGAAAATCTCCTTTCTGGACGGTCCTAGGGCAGCGGTTCTGATGACATTGGATCCGACCGGGCCCCTGCTACGAGTGGAGACTAAACACAGCTTTTCTACGTAGCTTCTACTAGACGTTCTATGTATCACCATACCCCTGGGTGCTAGAATGGATTGAGACCCTGCAAGAAGTCAGGTAATATCGGAAATATATGCGATGTATGGCTAGGACATATTGTATCTCCATAACTCCTTATGAAATTATAGCTGTCTTAACAAAGCAATTTAGACTGCATGGCTTGAATTCACAGGGGGTCTTCCTGTAGGAATTTGCATACTAGCTAGCTGGTGGGGGTGTGAATCCCTTCTTTGAACCTGACAAGGTGTCTTGTTACAGCTGCAATTGCTAAACGGGGATTGTATCTGCCATCAGATCCCCCGAGACTCTTTACAGGTACAGCTAGTTTTTAAACTTGAGAAAGACACCGTTACAGTATGGATTAGATCAAGGATTTTTTATTTATTGATGTTATATTCTTCAAGAACACCTTTAAATTACTTGCCTATAATATTAATTAAATAAAAATAATTATGGCTAGGAGTAACCCTTTTTGCAGCCACCAGAAACTTAGAAATAACTTACATAATGGTACAAGAGAAGAGGAAAGGATGAAGGCATTTTTAGATGAATGTTAACGGTAAGAAGACAGATTATCCACTGGTAAGTCATATGTGCCAGTTTACTGCTGTCCTATTTTCAGCATGTGGGGCTGAAAACATTTACTTTTAACCACACGCCTTTAATAGACCAAGCCCAGGTTCTGCGCCCTGTGCGATCGGACACCAGATCTCCATCAGTAGACAGAGTGTCTTAGCATCATACACACAAAACTATATAGAAGCACTGGTTTCTAGGAGGTTTAGTGACATCATGGAATTTTATTAATTTTTCCAGAAATCTATGAGGTCTCTGTGACGGGGTGTGTGACAAAGCAGGCAGAGATAGCAGGCCGATGAACAATCCAACAACCTTTATTGGGAATGGCAGAATACAACACCAAACATAGCTACATAGCTATGATTCCTTAGAGTCTTCAAGGTGGTCACAAACAAAAAGGACCAATGCGGAGGCGCCACCCGGTAATCCGACGCCAATGGAAATGCAACAACAGTCTTCAGACTAAGTCCTCAAATCTATCAGAGTGGCAAGATATCGCAATCCCATGTGGCAAGTGATCTCAAATGTCCATACACGGCACCAGGACTTGGCCTCAGTCCCAGATCCTAGCCCTTCGCACAGCATCATCTAACAAACCAAACATGTGGCTTATTGTTCTCCTTCTCTTGGGATCAGCCCTCTGGTTGGGCAGAGATACACACACCCCTCCCGCTTAAACATTTACTACAGGTAACTCAAAGAATGAAGAATGTTCCAGAACTTCCACTCCAGTCAGTCTGCAGAGTTGTGTATTTAAGGGAAACCCCCTGCAGAGAGGATCAAAGACACACATGCCCCTGCCAGATGCAAGACAGAAAATGCTAATGCAGGCCTGATTACAGTATGGTCCATGAAAACAGGGTGAGGGGGTGCACTCTGTCACAATCTCCCCTTTTATGGGACCTGTCCACATATTCAGGGACAATTGGCAGGTTTGTGGAAACCGCAATGGATTTAGCTGTAAGGGGGCAGATGTAGCATTCCCTGATGCCAAAGTAGGCTCAAAGGGTCTGGTACATGGCAGATGTGGAATTCTGTTACAGAATTAATGACTCTGGAAAACAAGGTCACATAATCTCTCTGCACGGTAACAACATTGCTGTCATGAGCAGGAGACTGCTTGCCATATCAGTATTATGATGCTCCTGACTGTGGTCTCTTGTGAGTGAGTGTAGCATGTCAGTAAACAATATTTGCTGAAACAATTTCTGAATGTATAATAATTAGGCGTCTATGTAAACAGTAATATCAACTTCTACTAATTTCTTCTTCATGTCATAATATTGAGATATCATTTATGCCCTGTATAAAATAATGGTAAAATGCAGAAATAACTGAAAATAGCATCCTCTTATTTTGCTTAATAAGGTTTTGTTCCAGGAACATGTTTGAACTGGTTAACTAATTAGATTGGTTGCTAAGGTAATTTTAAGCAAACCACATTAGCCCCATGACACCAGGAAGCCTGGAATATACACAGAAAGACAAGTATTGTAAGCTTCCGCATTGAAAATACTGCTCCAGATGACATTTCGATATGGAACCCTACAGCTGAAATTTGTGAAATGTCTTTTTATTGTTGCTGACACCTGGTAAAAAAAATGAGACTGTGAAATGCGTCACTGAGGAGATCCTCCCAGGGATTCTGCTGAGTTGTTTTGTCTCTTGAGTACCTCTTCTTTGTTTGGTTCCATTACTCACATAGGTAAGGTGAGATAGTTAATAATCATCAGTCTAGCCTCATTTGATGAAGAGTTCCCTGAAATCTCAATCGAAATGAATACATTTTCTTAAAGCAATATCCATTTACACAAGGCAGATATTTTTGACAGTTCGACTTATGGACTGAAGGTAATAACTGTATTACTTGAAATCACATTAGTGAGCTAGAAGCCTGTAGCTAAATGTATTGTAGATGTACTCTAGCATTGCATTTTCTGCTCTGACTGCTACAAAATCTCACCGGGATATTGTTTCCTTTGCAACAGACTCCAGGAAAGGAAGATTGAAGACATTTCTGCTGGCATTAGTGATGCCAGTGATATTTTTCTCCCATGCCAAATCAGTCAGCATGGAACACAATGGTTTAATGACAGATGAGATGAATCAGAACTTGATGACATGCACTTATTTTGTTGCGCAATTTACATAATTATGCAGGTGGATAATCTGGCAAGCAAGCAAAGACTGAAAGTTTCTACTTTACCACAGTTTGGCTTTGTTGAAAACAAGTGTACAACATCAGAATAATTGAATAGTATAGATCGTGGTTTGTAACCGGCCTACAGCTCCGTCAGCATCTTTAGATATAATTAAGGACAGAATCTGTATGAAGTTAAATCACATAGATAGAGAAACCCTTAGGTATTACTTTCTTAATTTACAGTATAGGACATTCCTAACATTCTGTGGATGAAGCAAAACAAAGTATAGTCTATTGTTGTCTAAATGAGCTAGTGAAATGGAAGACCTAGTATTTGTACGAAGATTGGCCCATTGCAAAATCTACAACAGGGTCCCCATTTATTACAGTTGTTTTATAGTATTAGTTTTGGTTTCCCATAGACTCCAGGGACATGGTATGACTGCAGCCTCTACATTTATTATAGCTACACCCCTCCACAAGACTAGATAAACCATAAATACAACAGCAATGTGAATGTGTAATGTCAGCAATATATTTGTATGATGAGGCAGAAGACCAAATTGATTACGGTACATCAATACATTGGGGATCTCTTCTGTATGTTCTATCTATACTAGAATGGTAACACTGAATTAGTATTGAAAAAGACCTGTCACAAGGTTCAAAGTGGCCAAGATTTACTTTTATTTTAATCCCTATTACTCATGGAGTATTCAGTTTTTTGTTGTTTTTTTTTTATAAATCCATCATACTGTAACAGAGATGGACCTTTTTGTTTTGTGCTATTTTTTATGGTCTTTACCAAGGGAGTATTGCTCATAGGATAATTATGCAGAACAACCTAAAGACATGTCCCAGGAAAATCCTGTAATGTAGCCCTTTTGTTAACGACCATAAAAATAATCATTAAAGATGTTGTCCCCTTTTAGAAAAATTAGAATTTTTTTGTCCCCAGCTGCAGTTTGCTACATAACCCCCCCCCCCCCTAGTTTTTACTCCCTGCCCCTGGGTTTAGCACTGAGTCTCTCGTGCTTCTCCTTGTGCCTGGTATTGGCTGCGGTGCTGACATCACTCTGATAGCACAGAAGCCAATCAGTAAGCTCAACAGCACTAAAGGGGACGTTCCGTCCACATAGGCAAAGCCACTGAACTCCCTGATTGGCTACTTCGCTGTTGACGTGACATCAGCACCACAGTCAGTATCAGCCTCTGGATGGGAGAATATGTGTTGTTTTAGAAACAATTTTATAATGCTCAGCAAGATGTGTAAACTGACTGTGCCATAGGCAGTAATGCAACCCCAAACTATCAGAGATGCAGGCTTTTGAACTGTGCACTGATAGCAAGCTTTATTGTCCCTCTCCTGTTAAGTCTGCAGGACATGGTGTCCATGGTTTCCATGAAGAATTTAAAATTTTGATTAATCTGACCACAAGGCAGTTTTACATTTTATCCCAGAGAAGGTGGCAGGGTTTCTGAGCATAGGGCTTCTCGTGTACATGATAGAGATTTAACTTGCATTTGTAGATTGCACACTGAACTGGGTTCACATAGGGCCCATAACTCACAAGCATCCAATATTGGCTGTCGGCCTTGTCCCTTGTGCACATGGATTTCTCCAGAATCTCTGAATCTTTTGGTTATATTATATACTGTAGATGGTGGGATATTGAAAATATTTGCAATTTTACATTGGGGAACATTTTTACGAAATTATTCCACAATTTTTAGATGTAGTTGTTCACAGATTGTTGAACCTCTGACCATTCCTGACCATTTTTGCTTCTGAGAGACTCAGTCATGTGAATTAGCCAAAAATTAACCCTCCAGCTGTTTTTCATTAGTACTACTTACTTTTACCACATTTAGTTAACCCTGTCCCAATTTTTTTGAGTTGTTTTGCTGCCAACAATTTGTAAATGGGTTAATTTTTTTAAATTAAATGGAAAAATGTCTAATCTTCAACTTTGAGGGAAAGGCCAAACTACTAAACGCCTTCTTCTCTATAGTATTTACACAACAACATTCCATGACAACTGAGATGATCAGGGATACCATAAATGCTTAATTAAATGTCACATGCTTAACCCTGATGGAAGTACGTTGTTGTCTCAAAAACACTAAAGTGGACAAATAACCGGACCCAGATGGCATACACCTTTGAATACTGCGAGAATGAAGTACTGTAACAGACCATTTTTCTAACATTCAAGGATTCCATATTTACAGGGTCTGTACCACAGAACTGGTGCATAGCAAATAATCCACCCTGGCTCCCACCACTTTGTCGGAGCTGGGCGACAGTTGGGTGAAAATGCCAAAAGTCGCAGCATTTTAATGCAGCCTTGAGTTGCACCAAAATTGTTTGACTTTGTAAAGCTTTTTATGCCAGAATATTGGAGTAAAAACTTTGATGAACCAGGCCCTAAATCTGCAGGTTGAAAACTTCCATTCACTTCGAATACACCCACAAACAAGGATGAAGTTATTGCAGGGTAATCTGTTTAATAAACTTGCAGTAGAGTCCCTGAATTTTATTTGCACAAAATTATTTTTATTACACCAGTTATAATCAGTTCTCTACAACAACTCTATCAGATAACCCCCAAATATGAATTCATGGAGCAAATGCAGGCTCATTCATCGCTGTCTTATCTATAATTTGGTTGTGCTAAAATTCTACTGCCTGTTGCCACTAAAATGACAACATAAAAAAAAGGTAAGATATACTGTAAACCTTTTTATTGACATTTAGCTGATAACACCTATTTAATTACACTAGCAAGTGTGTTATACATTTTGCAGTTTCTGTCTCATCCTTTGTTAGATGTATTGTAGGACAGCTTTAATTAAAGCAGAGCGAGATGGGTACATTATTTGATGACATTTATTATTTAGCCTTTAACTTCAGACAGAATCTTTGGATTATTCTCTAATTCACTGACCTAATTGCCAAAATTGTATTAAAGGCTATGACTTCATTAAATACCATACAGTAGAAGAAAACTGTTTTTGTTACCTTTACTACCCACTACACTCTACCCAATATCTATCTCCGTTTTGGAGTCTGATGGTTCTGCACTCTATTGACATAATGAATAATACTGTATATATTACATTCTTTTCATCCTAAATATAAAACAAAAACATAACCAGAATTAACAACTACAGTTGGTACGGAAAGTATTCAGACCCCTTTAAATTTTTCACTCTTTGTTTCATTGCAGCCATTTAGTAAATTCTAAAAAGTTAATTTTTTACTCAGTAAAGTACACTGTGCACCCCATCTTGACTGAAAAAAACAGAAATGTAGAAATTTTTGCAAATTTATTAAAAAAGAAAATCTGAAATATCAAATGGTCATAAGTATTCACACCCTTTGCTCAGTATTGAGTAGAAGCACCCTTTTGAGCTAGTACAGCCATGAGTCTTCTTGGGAATGATGCAACAAGTTTTTCACACCTGGATTTGGCGATCCTCTGCCATTTTTCCTTGCAGATCCTCTCCAGTTCCATCAGGTTGGATGGTGAACATTGGTGGACAGCCATTTTCAGGTCTCTCCAGAGATGCTCAATTGGGTTTAGGTCAGGGCTCTGGCTGGGCCAGTCAAGAATTGTCACAGAGTTGTTTTGAAGCCACTCCTTTGTTATTTTAGGTTAGTGCTTAGGGTCATTGTCTTGGAAGGTGAACCTTCAGCCAAGTCTGAGGTCAAGAGAACTCTGGAAGAGGTTTTCATCCAGGATATCTCTGTATTTGGCCGCATTCATGTTTCCTTCAATTGCAGCCAGTCGTCCTGCCCCTGCAGCTGAAAAACACCCCTATAGCATGATGCTGCCACCACCATATTTCACTGTTGGGATTGTATTGGGCAGGTGATGAGCAGTGCCTGGTTTTCTCCACACATACCGTTTAGATTTATCACCAAAAAGTTTTATCTTCGTCTCATCAGACCAGAGAATCTTATTTCTCATAGTCTGGGAGTCCTTCATGTGTTTTTGAGCAAACTCTATGCTGACTTTTATATGTCTTGCACTGAGGTGAGGCTTCCATAGGGCCACTCTGCCATAAAGGCCCGACTGGTGGACGGCTGCAGTGATAGTTGACTTAGTGGAACTTTCTCCCATCTCCCTACTGCATCTCTGGAGCTCAGCCACAGTGACCTTGGGGTTCTTCTTTACCTCTCTCACCAAGGCTTTTCTCCCATGATTGCTCAGTTTGGCTGGACGGCCAGGTCTAGGAAGTCTTCTGGTGGTCCCAAACTTCTTCCATGTAAGGATTATGGAGGCCACTGTGCTCTTAGGCACCTTGAGTAATGCAGAAATTCTTTTGTAACCTTGGCCAGATCTGTGCCTTGCCATAAGGCTATGTGCCCACGTTGCGGACCTGAAGCATATTTTTTACGCTTCTCCCTGGCGGGAAAATCGCATGCGGATATTACATGCGGTTTTCCCGCCAGGTAGAAGCGTTTGTGAGGCGTCTTTGCATGCATTTCCGCATGCGGGTTATCAAGCACTTCTCCAAGCATCACTTGGAAAAGTGCTTGACAACTTGTTCAGAATGGTAAAAAATAAAAAAAAAAACTTTATACTCATCTTCTGATGCATTCTCTGCCCCGTCCGGAGGCTTGAGCGGCTCACGCTGTTGTGTGCAGGACCTGCGGTGACGTCATTGAGTCATGTGGTGGGTCACATGACTCAATGACGTGGCAGGTCCTTCAGACAACAGCGCGACGGAGGGAAAACATCAGAAGATAAGTATAAACTTTATTTTATTCTTTTTTTTACAGGTTCTTTGGTACCCAGGTCTGGATGAGAGTCTCCTCTCATCCAGACTTGGGTACCATCCGCACATTGATTCCGCTGCGCTTCCGCAAAATTAATGAACATGCTGCGGATTTTTGACCGCAGCATATACGCTGCGGAAAAATCCGCAGCATGGGCATTGACATTGCGGAATGCCATTGGGGACCATGGGGTGCGGATATACATGCGTTTTTCAAGCGTTTATGCTGCGGAAATTCCGCAGCATATACGCTTGAAAAACGCTACGTGGGCACACAGCCTAATTCTGTTTCTGAACATCTTGGGCAGTTCCTTTGAGCCCATGATTCTCATTTGGTCTGACATGCACTGTGAGCTGTGAGGTCTTATATAGACAGGTGTGTGCCTTTCCAAATCAAGTCCTATCAGTTTAATTAAACACAGCTGGATTCCAATGAAGAAGTAAAACCATCTCAAGGAGGATCATAAGGAAATGGACAGCATGTGACTTAAATATGGGTGTCTGAGCAAATCGTCTGAATGTGATATTTCAGTTTTTCTTTTTTAATAAATTTGCAAAAATTTCTACATTTCAGGGTTTTTTTTCAGCCAAGATGGGGTGCAGAGTGTACTTTAATGAGAAAAAAAATGAACTTTTTAGAATTTACAAATGGTTACAATGAAACAAAGATTGAAAAATTTAAAGGGTCTGAATACTTTCCGTATCCACTGTATGTACATGTTTTTCAAGAAGCAATACTTGTTGCATGACACAATGCAATTATCGCTCTCACTTCTCGAAAAGATAATATAATAAGTTAATAAAATCTATCTACACAATTAGGTAGAGCCCTGTCAAAATAGCTGAGCTGGGCAGGGAGAAGTTATTGGAGCTCACCTTTGATTTCTCTACCCCTTTCCAGTTAATTTCAAACCCATTTTTCTGCAAAATGATGCAGGTTTGAAAGTAAAACACACAGGAGCTGTTTGTAACCAGAAGCCAGGTTATATTTCTTATAAAAATTATTAATAGACTACTATTTGCGCAGTAAGGAACTATTTAGGTAATTAAAAGATATTTATATACACTGCTCAAAAAAATAAAGGGAACACTTAAACAACACAATGTAACTTCAAGTCAATAACACTTCTGTGAAATCTATCTGTCCAGTTTTGAAGCAACACTGATTGTGAATCAATTTCTCCTGCTGTTGAGCAAATGTAACAGACAACTGGTAGAAATGATAGGCAATTAGCAAGATACCCCCTATAAAGGAGTGGTTCTGCAGGTGGTGACCACAGACCATTTATCTGTTCTCATCCTTTTTGGCTGCTGATTTGGTCACTTTTTGCCATTGCTCTCACCCTACAGGTACAGTAGCATGAGGCGGAGTCTACAGTACAACCCACAGATGTTGCTCAGGTAGTGCAGTTCATCCAGGATGGCACATCAGTGCGAGCTGTGGCAAGAAGGGTAGCTGTGTCTGTAAACACAGTGTCCAGAGCATGGAGCAGATACCAAGAGATGTGTAGGGAGCCATAGGAGGGCAACAACCCAGCAGCAGGCCAATACCTCCGCATTTGTGCAAGGAGGTACAGGAGGAACACTGCCAGAGCCCAGCAAAATGACCCCCAGCAGGCCACAAATGTGCATGAGTCTGCACAAATGGTTAGAAACCGACTCCATGAGGGTGGTATGAGGGCCCGACGTCCACAGATGGGGGTTGTGGTCACAGCCCAACACCGTGCAGGACGCTTGGCATTTGCCACAGAACACCACGATTGACAAAGTCGCTACAGGCACCCTGTGCTCTTCACAGATGAAAGCAGGTTCACACTGAGCACATTTGACAGACATGACATAGTCTGGAGACGCCGTGGAGAGCGATTTGCTGCCTGCAACATCCTTCAGCATGACTGGTTTGGCAATGGGTCAGTAATGGTGTGGGGTGGCATTTCTTTGGAGGGCCGCACAGCCCTCCATGTGCTCGCCAGAGGTAGCAATTAGGTACCGAGATGAGATCCTCAGACCCCTTGTGAGACCATATGCTGGTGCGGTTGGCCCTGGGTTCCTCCTAATGCAGGACAATGCCAGACCTCATGTGGCTGGAGTGTGTCAGCAGTTCCTGCAAGATGAAGGCATTGAAGCTATGGACTGGCCCGCCCGTTCACCAGACATGAATCCGATTGAGCACATCTGGAACATCATGTCTCGCTCCATCCACCAACGTCACGTTGCACCACAGACTGTCCAGGAGTTGGCAGATGCTTTAGTCCCGGTCTGGAAGGAGATCCCACAGGACACCATCCGCAACCTCATCAGGAGCATGCCCAGGCATTGTAGGGAGGTCATACAGGCACGTGGAGGCCACACACAATACTGAACCTCATTTTGACTTGTTTTAAGGACATTGCATCAAAGTTGGATCTGTTAGAACCCTCCTGTTAGTTTTTTCTATCTTGTGTTTTGCGGTCACGTGACCATCTGCCTATATATTCCAACTCCGCCCTTCTGGCTTTGCTGGACTTCAGTGTTTGACTGTTTTGCTAGCCTGGTGCTTCGGTGCCTATCTCTGTCAGTTCTTGGTCCTCTGGGACCTCTAGTACATTTTTGTCAGTTTTTCTTTTGTGTTCTACAGCAACTTCTGTTTAAGAGGTGTCCCATTTTTGTCCCATTCCTTAGTTCTTTTAGGGACCCCTCCCTTAATTCTATAGGTCTTCGTTCAGACTAGCCGAGGATGAAGTTGGGTCTGTTCACTAGGAACAGGCAGCCCGCTACATCGTAGGGATTCAGCTTAGTCTTACTGTAGGGACAGCTTTCCCCTATCTTTCCTTTGTTCATGTTGCAGATCATAACAGTAAGTCCAGCCCAAAAAATTTAAAGGAAAGAAATTCGGGGATCAGTATGGTTTCCGTCCAGGATTTGGCTCAACGCTTGCAGGAATTGTCTCTGGAGGTGGCTGAGCTTCAGCAACACGTGAGTAGCTGTTCTGGAGCACATTTTGTCTAACCCAAGGTAGGACTGCCTGATGTTTTTTTTGGTAAACAGCAAGATTTTTTTTCCTTTAAAAATGCTTGTTTGTTATATTTTCATTTGAGACCAAGATCCTTTGGGAATGAATCACAGCACATTGGCTTTATTATGTCACTTTCGCGCAAAGAACCACAGGGGTGGGCCTTTTCTCTCCAACCTAATGATCTGTGTTTGGGGTCTGTTGAAGAATTTTTTTCTGCTATGGGGCTATTATATGATGACCCTGATCGAATCTCATCTGCTGAATCAGAACTTAGACGTTTGAATCAGGGGTCAGATGATGTTGAAAATTATTGCACACACTTCAGGAGATGGGCCTCAGAAGTTAAATGGAATGATTCTGCACTGAGATGTTTATTTCTTGCTGGTCTGAGTGAAAGGGTTAAGGATTTGCTAATTGCATTCCCTGCACCTGAGACACTGCAGGAAGCTATGCAGTTAGCTGTTCGTGTGGACAGGAGACTGAGGTCCAGGGTGAATGATGTAAAAACTCCTGTAACGTCAGGTCCTAGTTCCCAGAAAATCTGCTCTGACAGCGGAGAGCCAATGGAGCTGGGGACAATGTCACTCCGCTCTCAGGAAAGAGACTGGAGATTCGCCGAAGGTTTGTGTCTTTATTGTGGTAAAGCTGACCATTTGATTAAGTATTGTGAGCGTCGTTTAAGTAAAGAAAAAAAAAGTTCAGTTACACCCGTATAGCTTGTTTACGCTCTGCAGGAGTATTTCTTTCTGGGAGTACTACTCTGCAGGGAGATTTGATTGAATTTCAGGTATTTGTGGATTGTGGTTCAACACTTAATGTGATTGATAAAGGGTTTTTGGAAAACCTTAAATTGAAATCCAAATCTTTATCATCACCTATTTCTGTGGTTGCAATTGATAACACTCCTTTGAAATGTATTACTCACAAGACTGCTGCATTTTCCCTCACTATCAATGGAGTTCACCAACAAATTTTGGACTTGGTTGTTTTGGATAATTTGCCCTCTCCAGTTGTTCTAGGATTGCCTTGGTTAAAACTGCACAATTCTTTATTGGACTGGTCTACTAATGTGATTAAGTCTTGGAGTCCGAAGTGCTATGATAAATGTTGTAATGGTCGCATTGCGGCTGTGGAAAAAGGGGAATTACCGGTACCTATTCAAGATTTTTGGAGGTTTTTTTCGGAGGAGGAGTCGCAAGTTTTACCTCCTCATAGGGATTATGATTGCGCCATTGAGTTTGTTCTGGGTGCTACTCTTCCCAAAAGTCGCTTATTTAATCTGACTATCCCTGAAAGAAAGGCTTTGGAGGAGTACATAGAGACTAGCCTGGCTGCTGGTCACATTAGACCTTCTAAGTCGCCTGTGGCAGTTGTATTCTTCTTTGTTAAAAAAAGGGACGGCGGTTTACGTCCATGTCTGGATTTTCGTGAAATTAATAAGATTACCATACGCAATTCCTACCCATTGCCGTTAATTCCTGACTCGTTTAACCAGTTAGTGGGAGCCAAGTGGTTCTCCAAAATTGATCTCCGAGGGGCATACAATTTGTTACGAGTGAAGGAGGGTATTGAATGGAAAACTGCTTTTAACACTCCGGTAGGTCATTTTGAGAATCTGGTGATGCCTTTTGGGCTTACCAACGCACCTGCATTTTTTCAGAACCTTATTAATGACATCCTGAGACCTTTGATTGGTAAGAATGTGGTTGTGTATTTGGATGACATTTTGATTTATTCGCCAGATCTGGAGTCCCATTGGCAGAGTGTACGTAAAGTTTTGCAGTTATTGAGTGATAATTCACTCTTTGCTAAGCTGGAGAAATGTGAGTTCGCTGTGCAGAAAATTAGTTTTTTGGGCTTCATAGTCTCCAGCGAGGGCTTTGAGATGGACCCTGTGAAGGTTCAGGCTGTGCAGGAATGGCCTAGGCCTATTGGTTTGAAATCTATACAGAGATTTTTGGGTTTTGCCAATTATTACAGGAAATTCATTAAGAATTTTTCTGTAATTGTTAAACCTCTTACCGATCTCACCAGGAAATGTGCGAATACGGCCCAGTGGACTACTGATGCCATTGAAGCGTTTGAGTATCTCAAAGAGAAGTTCAGTTCTGCCCCTATCCTTATGCAGCCTGATGAGACCAAGCCTTTTTTAGTCGAGGTCGATGCTTCATCGGTGGAGGTTGGAGTAGTTTTGTCTCAGGAGAACAAGTGTGGAGTACATACTTGTGCCTTCTTTTCGAGGAAATTTTCGGAAACCGAACTGAATTATGATGTTGGAAATCGGGAGTTGCTGGCTATTAAACTTGTGTTTGAACACTGGGGTCATTTTTTGGAAGGCACTAGATTTCCAATTCAGGTTTTTACAGATCATAAGAATCTGATCTATCTGGATGCTGCCAAGTGCTTGAATGCCCGTCAAGCTAGGTGGGCACTTTTTTTTTCTCGGTTTCATTTTTCTGTTACCTATATCCCTGGTACTAAGAATGTTAAAGCCGATGCTTTATCTCGCAGCTTCTCTCCTACGGTCGGTACCGAGGAGGAGGAGAGCATTTTACACAAAGGAGTTGTGGTGGCGGCTTTGGACTCCGTTTTGGAGAATGGGATTCTGAAAGCTCAAGATGATGCTCCATCAAACACTCCCCATGGGAGGTTGTTCGTGCCTAGAGCCTTTAGGAGAGATTTGTTTGTGGAGTGTCATGAGTCTCGGTTGGCAGGTCATCCAGGAATTTCGGAAACTAAGAGACTTATCAGTCACAGTTTTTGGTGGCCTGTATGGCAGAAGGAAGTCATCAGGTGGGTGCGTCAGTGTACTGTGTGTGCTAGGTCAAAGGCTTCACATACTCCTGCTGCGGGGTTGCTTTGCCCTCTGGAAGTTCCTAGTGCGCCTTGGACGCATCTCACAATGGATTTTATTACTGATCTTCCTGTGTCCGAGGGTTTTACTGTCATCTGGGTGGTCGTGGACCGTTTTAGTAAGATGTGTCACTTGGTTTCATTCATTAAGTTGCCCTGCGCCAGGACACTCGCTAAGGCGTTTGCTAAGGAGATTGTCAAACTCCATGGCGTTCCCACAGATATTGTTTCTGATAGAGGACCAAAGTTTGTGGCTCGCTTTTGGCGTGCTTTTTGTGACAGGTTGGGAGTCCATTTGTCATTTTCGTCTGGTTATCACCCTGAGTCTAATGGACAGACTGAAAGAAAGAACCAGGATGTTGAACAGTTTTTGCGTTGTTTTGTGGCAGACAATCAAGAGGTGTGGTCTGAGTTTCTGCCTCTCGCAGAATTTGCTCTTAACAATCATACATCGTCCTCTGCTGGGTGTTCTCCTTTTTTTTGTTGTACAGGGAGACATCCATCTTTTGGTTCGTTCTCCAAATTAGGGTCGGCGGTGCCGGAGGAGGAGAATTTTTCCGGTGATTTGGAGAGAGTTTGGACTAATGTACGTTGCAACCTTCAAGAGGCTAACAAGAAGTCCAAGAAGTATTTTGACAGGAAACGTAAAGAGGTTTTTTTTACTGTGGGTGACATGGTTTGGTTGTCCTCGAAGAACCTGCGGTTGAGGATTCCCTCTAAAAAACTGGGTCCTAAGTTTGTGGGTCCATTTAAAGTGCTTCAGGTTGTTAACCCGTCTGCTGTTAGGTTGGATGTCCCTACTTCCTGGAAGATTAATCCTGTGTTTCATGTTTCCTTGTTGAAAAAGGCTGACGTATCTGATAGGGACGCCACTGTCACAGTTCCTCTTGTGGTGGAAGACGGCGAATTTGAGATTTCGCGTATCTTGAATTCTAGATGGCATAGAGGGAGATTACAGTATCTTGTCTCCTGGAAGGGGTTCGGTCCCGAAGACAACTCCTGGGTAAGGACGGATGATGTCTCTGCTCCTAGGCTTGTTAAAGCTTTCCACAGGAGGTTTCCGGATAGGCCTGGAGTATCCGGAGGATCCTCATAAAAGAGGGGGTACTGTTAGAACCCTTCTGTTAGTTTTTTCTATCTTGTGTTTTGCGGTCACGTGACCATCTGCCTATATATTCCAACTCCGCCCTTCTGGCTTTGCTGGACTTCAGTGTTTGACTGTTTTGCTAGCCTGGTGTTTCGGTGCCTATCTCTGTCAGTTCTTGGTCCTCTGGGACCTCTAGTACATTTTTGTCAGTTTTTCTTTTGTGTTCTACAACAACTTCTGTTTAGGAGGTGTCCCATTTTTGTCCCAGTCCTTAGTTCTTTTAGGGACCCCTCCCTTAATTCTATAGGTCTTCGTTCAGACTAGCCGAGGACGAAGGCGGGTCTGTTCACTAGGAACAGGCAGCCCGCTACATCGTAGGGATTCAGCTTAGTCTTACTGTAGGGACAGCTTTCCCCTATCTTTCCTTAGTTCATGTTGCAGATCATAACAGGATCAGCCTGTAGTGTGTTTTTCCACTTTAATTTTGGGGGTGACTCCAAATCCAGGCCTCCATTAGTTAATAAATTTGATTTCCATTGATGATTTTTGTGTGATTTTGTTGTCAGCACATTCAACTTTGTACAGAACAAAGTATTCAATGAGAATATTTCATTCATTCAGATCTAGGATGTGTTATTTGAGTGTTCCCTTTATTTTTTGGAGCAGTGTATATTCGCAGTAGCATAGCTACCGGGGGTGCAGAAGGGGTGGTTGCTCCGGGTCCCTTGTGTAGAGGGGCCCACCCGGAGTTACTCCTACCCTTAACTGTATCAGCATGCTCTGCACACAGATATAGGTGAGTTCTGGGATAGAGCGCACTGATCTGACTGCTCTCTGTTCTATAGACTGCACACCGCTTTATGCCTGCCGTCTACAGATTGGTTAGAAAGCAAAAACTACCGCACTCCTGGGGTATAGGTGCTCAAGTGGGGTCCAAACCTGTGACTGAAGTTATAATAACTTGGCACTCATGTGTCTCAGAAAATATGCTTTAAAATATTTAATAGGAAAAATAATGAAGTACAAAAAAGAGACGTTTCGGTCACTACGGACCATCATCGGTGTACTACAAAAACATTAACAAGAGTAAATATAATGCATTTAATTACATTCAACAATGTAAGTCATACAGAGTAATCATGTATTGTACATAAGGTTGGGTAAACAACAACAAGGACAATAGGGAGAATTGATGGGAAGGAGGATGAGAGAGTGTAAGGAAGGAAAGAGACAAGGAAAAATGTAACGTACCAGTATATTTAGGCAAGGGAGCTTATGAGGCAGGAGCCCGTTAAGTGTGGTAGCTGTACACAATAATAAGGTATGAGAACAAGGTAAAAGTACCAGTGGACCACTAAGGTATAGAAGAAAATACAGTACATACATATATAAAGGAGTAAAGAGTATTCCTGGCAGTGGGAATGCGGTGTCAACCGCTTGTTCCAGTGAATGCCAGGAGAGAGGAGGTAAGAGGAGATTTTATAGGAAGTGGGTGGAGCCCAGAGGTGCAAGGGAGACTGCTCATTTGTGGCAGTAGAGAATGTGTGTTTGAAGATAGAGTCATGCAGGACCCGGTCGGAAGTGACGTCACGGTGACATCGCCAGATCCTGCGGCGTGCTCATGGGTCATGTGACAGGAAGTGATGCAGCTAATGCATTCCACCATCGATTCAATGCGTTCCACTGCGGGGTAGAAGCAGAATAATGCCAGATTTAGTAGTATTAAATGGATGAATAATGAAGTGGTCTCAAGGAAGGGATACCAGGAGGATGGGATTCAGGAATGGGAACGGAGATCAGGATTGCGTCTAGAAAATAAGACCATGCTGTTAAAAATATGCAAAATAGTGCAATAAATACATAATACTTTTCAGGACATTTTACAGCAAACGGTTGCTGAAAGAGAATACTTCATATATGCAAATATGAAAGTAGAGGCACGTCGCAGGACCTGGCGACACCATCATGACGTTACTTCTGGTCGCGCAGGTCCTGCACGACTCTATCTTCAAGCACACATTCTCTACTGCCACCAATGAGTGATCTCCCTTGCATTTCTGGGCTCCACCCACTTCCTATAAAATCTCTTACCTCCTCTTTCCTGGCATTCACTGGAACAAGTGGTGGACACTGTGTTCCCACTGCCAGGAATACTCTTCACTCCTTTATATAGGTATGTACTGTATTACCTTCTATACCTTTGTGGTCCACTGGTAGTTTTACCTTGTTCTCATACCTTATTATTGTGTACAGCTACCGCACTTAACGGGCTCCTGCCTCATAAGCCCCCTTACCAAAATATACTGGTATGTTACATTTTTCCTTTTCTCCTTTCCTTCCTTGCACACCCTCATCCTCTTTCCCATCAATCCTCCCTCTCTTTCCTTTGCTGTTGTTTACCCAACCTTATGTACAATACATGATTACTCTGTATGACTTACATTGTCGAATGTAATTACATGCATTATATTTACTCTTGTTATTATTTTTGTAGTACACCGATGAAGGTCCGCAGTGACCGAAACGTCTGTTTTTTGTACTTCATTATTTTTCCCATTAAATATTTTAAAGCATATTTTCTGAGTCACATGAGTGCCAAGTTATTATAATTACAGAATGGTTAGAGTGATGGAGTGGCGGAGGCACTGGCGTTTGTACAGCACAACAGAGTCCCGGCGCAATGTCTCTGACGCAATGTATAGGGGAGCTGTAAGCCCATCATACTGTATATAGGGGAACTGTGGGCCCATCAAATTGGGAATAGGTGAGCTGTGGCACCATCATACTTTGTATAAGGAAGCTGTAGGGGTATCATACTCTGTATAGCTGAACTGCGGGCCCATCATACTGTGTATAGGAGAGCTGTGGGCCCATGATACTGTGTTTAGAGGAGCTGTAAAATCAGGGGCTCTTGGGACATTATTAATTGTTAAGTGGTCACTTATGAAGCTTTATTGTTATAGAGGCACTCCTAGTATTGTGACTGTCAAAGGTGCACAGTGGGCATTGTTTTCTTGAGCACTTGCACAGGATCGGTAATATTTTCAAGAGGTCAATTTTTCCATCTAGAAGGCACAAAGGAGGCATTATTACTATGTAAGGGGTTCAGTGTTGGCCGTTATTATGTGGGGCACTAAGAAGAACGCTGTTATTATGCCAAACAGCAGGTGCAGTAATAAGGACACAGCAGCGGCGCAGTATAGGAATGACAGTAGTCTGAGAAGGTTGTGTAGGTTTGGAAGAGATGTGGATGACACAGGAAATGTCAAATGTGTCTTTGTTGTAATCTCTGCAGACGAGTCATGGATGAAAGAAGTTGTCTTTTCGGTGTGGGCCAAAAAGGTTAAAAGGGGAAAAGTGAGCGATTCCATTAGAAAGAATGTCAGCTGTAAGTCACTATCTATAACTGTACTGTAATCATTAGTATGTTCTGTAGGACTGGTACCTACCACTATACGGTCACCATATGGCAGTAATATCAGTGTTGGTCTTTGTATAGAGATTTATTTTCAGTAACAGACTGGACATCTGCTGAAGTTCCACTATACCCATGTTTGGGGTGCGCCACCATAGTTGTAATCTGGGTTATTGGTTAGAGGCCCAATCAGGTGTTTCGCCCCCCACCAGCTGAGCCCCTAGTCACGCATCTGTGCATACTGTTTATATATATACATACATACTAAAAAATTAATCCATTAATACAAAAATTTGTATTGTCTCTAAAATGCACTGATCTTAGAACAGGTTTTCTTGTAAAACAGAAACAGTCCAGTTACGGACTCAGTGGATTATTGATTACAATTGATAATCCACTCAGTCCATAACTCCCATTAGACATGCTGTGGAGTAGGATGATAGGAAGCATGGGGGATCCTGGCCACAGGCATGCCCTTGGCGAATTGCTGCTCATATTGAAAATTCTCATCTAAGCACCGTACACTGTGACATCACAACAACTACATCCCCTACATCGGGGATTATAATGGTCTGTGGGTAAACCTCTTATATACAGGTGCTGGTTATGGGAACAAGATCATCCTATTTCATGAGTCCACTGAGTTTTCTTATTTAAAAACAAATAATTTTATTTCATTATTAAGGCCCTTCGATGCCAGTGTATCCAATTCAAAAATAAACTGCATGACATTTGTGCAATATTGACCCCTAATAGCATTTTGCTGTTTGTGTACCTCAAAATACTGATCCTATAAATGACTCTCCATGTTTAGTAGTATAATGCCTCGATAATGGATGTCCTTTATACTTTTTTGTTATATTATTCAAAAGTTCATAAATTCTGTGGCTGTGGTCAGCAGCGGTTTTGGGTCTGTGGCTCGCAGGGGCAGCAAGGGTTGCCTAGCCTGGGCCTTTTTTGAGACCACAAAGGATGAGCCAACTCATGTTATCTGCCTGCTTTGCAAAAAGATACTCAGTAGAGGGAAAGATTGCAATAATTTGACTACTACATGCATGAACAGTCACATGCACGATCAACATACGTTAGTCTGGCAATCTCACTGAGATAAAATGCAGACTAGCGGGCCTCACCAACCATCGGCCACCCCATCAATCGCATCTGCTGCTTCTTCCTCTTTCGTCACCATGCCAAGTGTTGTGACACAGGTCTCAAGCCGCAGAACCTCCACTTGTTTACCCACCGCAGTCAGGCTAAGTGAGAGCCTGTCAGCTGTAACGGAAGTGAACATGCCTGCTGTTTTTGCTTCACTGAGCACACCACATTTTTCTCAATCCACCGTAACATCTCCGCCTGCACCTCTCTCACGGTCCATCAGTTTGTCATGTTCACCCTACTCTGCCCTCTATCAGCACGGCAGCCAGCCCTCGGTCCCACAGTTGTGGTCACGTAAAAGATTGTTTCATCCTACACAAGGCAAAGCTAAGAGGCTGAACTACACCATCTCCAATCTGTTAGCAACGGAAATGCTGCCTTTTTGCCTGGTCGATACAGATGGTTTCGGAATGCTGATGGCCGATGCAGTCCCCCAGTACCAGTTGCCCAGTTGCCATTATCTTTCTAAGAAAGTTGTGCCTGCACTACACCAGCATGTCGCAGACAACATCACCCGTTCCTTGATTAAATCTATGTCTGCCAAGATGCATTTCACCAAAGACACCTGGATGAATAAGCATGGCCAGGGGCGTTGCATCTTGCTGACTGGGCACTAGGTGATTCTGGTGGCTATGGGGGCAGGTGGCGAAGGGGTTGCTCCACAAGTCTTGGAATCCTCAAGGCTTGTGGGACAAACCTCTGTATCTAATACTCCACTGCTTATGCCTCCTCCACCTCCTCTAGGGCCTCCACCTGTGCCCTCAACCTCAGCCTTAATGAGACATGCATTCCAACAGTGTAGAGCGAATCCCCACTACCTCCGTACTGCTCACCGCAATCAGGCAGTGTTCAAATTAATATGTCTAGGAGATCACAGTCACACAGGTCAAGAGTTGTGGACAGCTATCCAGGATGAGTTTGAGCAATGGCTGTCTCCACTGAACCTGGAGCCAGGGAAGGCTGTGTGCAATAATGGTGCGAACCTAGTGGCGGACCTACGCTGGGGCAACCTCACACACGTGCTTTGCATGGCTCACGTACTCAACCTGGTTGTACAGCAATTTCTCTGCCACTATCCCGGCCTGGATGCACTGCTGCAGAAAGCACGGTTGCCGATGCACCAGACCGTTTGCACCCCAATGGTCATCGATACAGAGGTCTTTGTCCATACCAATTAACCAGTTGATATGCGAGGTGCTAACACAGTGGAATTCCACTCTGTACATGTTGCAACAACTGTAGCAGCAGCGAAGAGCTCTGATGCAGTGTTTGATGTTGTATAGCCTGTGCCAACGCAGTGCGGACGTGGTGCAAATCACTTTTGCGGAGTTGGTACAGATTAAGGACCTCTGCACTCTTCTGCACAGTTTTGAAATTGGCTACTAGATGGTTAGTGCTGACGATGCCATCATCAGCATCACTATTCCAGTCAGCAACATACTGGAGCACACTTTGAACAGTCTGCAGGAGGAGGTGGTGGTCCTAGAGGAAGAGGAGGAAGCAGAGGAGGATGCGAAAGGGATAACAATGTCTCTAAGTTCCACACTGTCGTCACACAGGTGGGTGCCAAGGCAGGGTGTATTACAGCGATCAAGGTGGACTTGTGTTACAAAACTGTTAGTGAAGGTGCAGGACTTGAGGAACAAATGGAGGAGGACGAGGAGGAGGTGATGGGTGAGCAATAGTCAAGAGATGAAGAGGATAATGATCTTCACCCTGTTGTCTGTGGTTGGCGGGAGGGGGCGGAGGAAACAAGCATCAGTGTTACCCAGCCACCAACATACTATGGGCTTGGAATGCATGGATGAGTCCGACACATGAGCGACTTTTTGCTACACTATCTGCAACATGATCCCCAAATAGTTAGGATTCAAAATAGTGCTGACTACTGGGTTGCCACGCTGTTAGATACTATTATATTTTGCCAGATGCTTCCCACCCTGGAAAGGGACCCGCGCATGGTTGAGTATTCAAACATGCTTTTAGACACCCTTAAGAGAGGTTTTCCCCAAGACAGCAGTGAGGCACACAGAGAGCATCGCAGCTCTAGTCTCAAGAACGTCAATTCGTCAACGCAAAAATATTAGCAGCAGCAGCAGAAGTGTAAGGGGCAGAAGCAATTTCTGCGAGTCCTTTCACACATTTTTTATATCAGGTCCACCAGCACAACAGAGTACAACCTGGAACTTGGTGAACGACTGGAGAGGATGGTGCAGGAGTATCTCGAGCTCAATATCAATGCGCTCAGGGAGGGTTTGGTGGTTTTACACTTTGGTCTTCAAAAAAGAGTGTGAGCTCGCCTGTCACACCTTGGAGATTTTACCATGCCTGAAAGCCAGCGTTCTCTCAGAACTTGTCCTTCAGTAGTGATGAACGAACGTGCTCGCCACTACTCGGTACTCGCCCGAGCATCACGGTGCTCGACAATCTCGGCGCGCGGCAAGTATTTCCGAGTTGCTCGAGCGGGAGCGCGGGTCCCTGCCCTGCATGTTTGTCACTCTTTAGAGAGCCAATGAACATACAGATTGCCTGCCATGCACTGTAATGCCGTAGCCATGTTGGTTGTGGCATTACAGTGATTGGCTGGCCCCATAGCATTATCAGGTTTATTTAAGACCCGGTGACGCTAGGCTCATCACAGTCTATCCTGGAAACAGGCAGAGTAGGGAGAGCTGCTGCTGAGTCAGGGAGAGATTTGCTTGTTTATAGTTAGTTCAGATGGATATATATATGCTGTGGAATGCTTTTACTAACAGTCCTTCTTAGGACTAATCCAGCTGCATATATTCGGTGATTATAGCAGGAGTTAGGCAGGCAGGCAGGGTTTGTGGCAGCCTGCAGTGCATACAGCACAAGAGGGTCCATTGCACTTTCTGTCTGCTGCTGCTGTTGTTATAGATATTTGTAGACATAGCCCCAGATATCAGGGGCAAGAGCTAATTGTTTTTTATCTTAATCCTGGTTATTTGCTTAAAAAGCAAAGCAGGCAGGGTTTGTGGCAGACAGTGTATACAGCACAAGAGGGTCCATTGCACATTCTGACTGATTCTGCTATTACAGATATTTGTAGACATAGCCCCAGATATCAGGGGACAGTGCTATTTTTCTTTTTATCTTAATCCTGATTATTTGCTTAAATAGCAATCCAGAGTACACCATTTTTCTGCTCCATATGCTTATTAGCACTGCAGAATACAGCTAGATCTTTTCCATATTACAGCATTAAAATCCAGAAATGTGTAGTGAATGTGGAAAATATTGGGCTCCATTTACAGTTTGTTGCAGTGTGTCAGTGAAGCTATTCACACGAGGTCCCTGTGAAGAATAGTATTAGTAAACTACAGGCCCGCTATTTAGAATCGTGGTTGTCTGTCAGACGTATCACATATAACTGCGGTCCAAAATCAGCCATTTCTGCCTCCATTTACATTTTGTTGCAATGTATCAGTGAAGTTATTCACACGAGGTCGCTGTGAAGAATAGTATTAATAAATTACAGGACCGCTATTTAAAATCGTGGTTGTCCATCAGACGTATCACATATAACTGCGGTTCAAATCCAGCTATTTGTAGTGAACGTGGAAAATATCGTCCTCCATTTAAAATGGGCAAGGTGTGCGGCAAGGGATGGGGAAGTGGACGTGATGGTGATAGTGCATGCAGAGGCCGAGGCCGTGGCAACAAACACCCTCATCTTGTCGCTCCACCTTCCTGTCCCAATTAATAGGGGACCGCAAAATACCACTACTGAACACAGAGCAGTGTCAAAAGGTTGTTGGTTGGATAGTAGATAATGCTTCCAGCCACTTTGCCACCACCACCACCACCCTGTCTTCCACACGGTCAAGTCTCAGTAGCCATGAGTCTGGACTGCATATTCCTCACCCTGATCCTTCTTCCTCCCACCATGCCGAGTGCCCGGAGACAATTGATCCCACACTTGGACACCCAGAAGAGGTGTTCACTTTTCCATTTAAAGATTCAGGCCTCTCACCTGGAAAGCTTCAAGCGAGTCATGAGGAGAACACATGTAGCGATGCCCAAATATTTGAGCAGCCATGGTCACACGAAGGCAACGGTTGGAAAGTGCAATTGCTGTCGCAAGAGGTGGATGATGATGAGACACTATTGCCAGAAAGTCAGAAGGAGGATCAGGATGCGGAACTGGAAGACGAGGTGGTGGATGTAACTGACCCAACCTGGAGGGGGAATTGCAGAGCGAGGACAGCAGCACACAGGGGGAGGAAAGCATTGCACCACAACAGGCAGGAAGAAGCAGTGTAGTGGCCGCCGACAGAAGGCGGGAAAGCGTTCCCCGTAACACCAACATGATGGAAGTTGCCAGTACAACTGTTAGGTCTTCCCGAGTCTGGTTGTTTTTTAAAGACTCTGCAGATAACCCCAAAAAGGCCCACCTGCCAGGCTAGCATCAGCAGGGGTAGCAAAATTAGCAGCATGACCACCACGAGCATGATCAGGTACATGACAGCAAAGCACCCCACCAAGTGGGACAAACTCCAGGGTCCAGCAACAGTGTCTGCGGGTGCCACCACTGCTTCTTCTGCTGTTGTGTGTGCATGCCAATCCTCTGTTCATGGCACATGCGAAGATGCCTTCTGCCCTGCACCTGTCATTGCACACTCTCAATGAGCACCATCAGTAAGCACGTCCACGTCCTTCTCCCAGCGCAGCGTTCAGTTTTCCCTACCCCAGTTCTTGGAACGCAAGCTCAAATACACAGCCAACACCCCACAGGCTACAATACTAAATTCACACATTTCGCGAATGCTTGCGCTCATAATGTTGCCTTTTAGGCTCATGGAGAAGGAATCCTTCTGCAACCTGATAGCGGCGGCCGTCTCACTGTACTCGGTCCCCAGCCACCACTATTTCTCCCGGTGTGCCGTCCCCGCATTACACAAGCAGGTGTCCCACAACATTAGCTGTGCCCTCAACAACGCAGATACTGAAAAAGTCCACCTAACCATGGACATGTGGACAAGTGCTTGTGTGCAGGGACGGTACATCTCACTGACGGCACACTGGGTTAATATAGTGGAAGTCGACACCCAGTCGGACGTTGAGACGGAACACGTCCTCCCGACACCGAGAATTGCGGGACCTGGGTCAATCAGGGTTGCCCCCACATTCTAGAGCTTCGGCATCTCCTCCTCGTCTTCAGTCTCCATCTCCGAAATGACCACATCAGTCACAAGTTGGAAGCACTGCAGCACTGCCTCGGCCAAGCTGCAACAGGCTGTGCTGAAGCTAATATGCTTAGTTGACAAACCGCACAACGCTGAAGAGTTGGGGACAGCTCTGAAATAGCAGGCAGATCTGTGGCTGACACCGCTCAACCTACAGCCAGGCATGGTCGTGTGTGACAATGGCCGTAACCTGGTGGCGGCTCTGAAGCGAGGCGAGCTCACACACGTACCTTGCCTGGCGCATGTGCTTAACCTCGTGGTTGACCGGTTTCTCAAAACCTACCCAGATCTGCCGGATCTGCTTGTCAAATTACGCCGCTTGTGTGCCCATTGTAGAGAGTCAGCTACAGCTTCCGCCGCCCTTGCTGTGCTTCAGCAGCGTGTGCAGCTTCCAGCTCACCGACTGGTGTGTGACATCCCACGTGTTGGAACTCTACATTGCAGATGTTGGGAAGGATTTGTGAGCCGAAGAGGGCAGTTGTTGACTACCAGCATCAACACGGCCATCAGTATTCAGGTCAGGCTCCACACATAAGACCTCAGGAGTGGACATGGATGTTAGACATCTGTACTATCCTCCAAAACTTCGAGGATTCCACCAAGATGGTGAGCGGCAATGACTCCATATATAGCATCACCATCCCGCTTCTCTGTCTTCTGAAATGCTCTCTGCTCACAATTAAAGAGGATGCATTGCAGACGGAGCACGATGATATAGAGCAAGGAACCATACAGGGTGATTACACACAGCCCAGCCTCATCTCATCTCAATGTGGATTGGGTGACAATGAAGAAGAGGAGGAGGAGGAAGAACAGGAGCTAGTTTCCAGCAATATAGACGGTACTACCTGCACAACTGTTATACCGTCTGTTCAGCGTGGATGGCCTGAGGACAGGGAGGAGGAGGAGGATTAGGAGGAGAGCATTGTCAGTCGTCCTCTTGGCGAGGACACGGAAGTCTTGCCTCTTAGCAGTCTGGCACACATGGCTGAGTTTATGTTACGCTGCCTTTCCCGTTACAGGACTAATAAAATGGGACAGTACCAGAAGGCCCATGTTGCGGACTTATTAAAAAAATTCCCATTTGAAAACGCTGGCGGCGAGAGAGACACAAATCCAATGCAGCAGAGGCAACTCAGAGGCATCCAACACTGTCAAACACTGTCAAAGTTCTGGGACAGTTTTCTCAGACCCTCCCATCACACAGGCCCTGATGCATGGGGTATTCTCACAAGGAGGGAAAAGTTTCGGAAGATGCTGAAGGAATACCTTGTCGACCGTACCAACGTCCTCCGTGATTCCTCTGTGCCTTATAATTATTGGGTATCCAAGCTGGACACTTGGCATGAACTGGCTCTCTACACCTTGGAGGTCCTGGCCTGCCCTCCTGCTAGCGTTTTGTCAGAGTGGGTTTTTAGTTCAGCTGGTGGAATTATAACCTATAGGTGCATCCGCCTATCAACTGAAAATGCTGACAGACTGACTCTTATAAAAATGAACAAGGGCTGTATTGGGCCAGACTTCTCAACACCACCAAATGATAGCAGCATAACATAAACTCAAATAAAGTGTCTTTTTTTGGGAGGTCTAACTCTATTCCCATGCACCTCTGTCTTCACACCCAGACATGGGTATACGCTTCCTAATTTCATCTATTTGCTCTTATCCTCCTGCTTCTCCGCATCCTCATGCTCCACCACCATATCACCACCACATCTACCATATCACCATATCTACGTCTCTTGCAAGGGGCATTGAAGTGCCTCCAATTTTTTGGCAGCTGTTGCATTAATTGCATAGGCAAACAGTATGGGAGACCGACTTCCTAATAATGGGAAGATTTTTTTCAGGAGGCCCTCTGACCTCTACGTCTCTTGCAAGGGGCATTGGAGTGCCTCCAAATTTTTGGCAGCCATTGCAGTCACTGCATACGCAAGAACAGTATGGGAGACACTCTCCTTTCTAATGGGAACATGTTGTTACTGAGGCCCACCTCTATGTGTCTTTAAATTGTTATTGGGGTTTTTCCTAAATTTTGGCAGCCGTTGTACTCACTGCATACCCTTTAACTGTATACCATACCCACTCCTTTCTAATGGGAACGTGTCATTACTGAGACCCACCTCTATGTGTTTTTAAATTGTTATTGGGGTTTTTCTTAAATTTTGGCAGACGTTGTACTCATTGCATACTCTATAACTGGATAGCATACCCGCTCCTTTCTAATGGGAACATGTCGTACTTGTTACTGAGGCCCACCTCTATGTGTCTTCAAATTGTTTTGTTTTTTTTTCTCCAAATTTTGGCAGCCCCTGCAGTCACTACATGGGCATTACCACTTTAGTAGACCCACTCCTTTATAATGGGAAAATTTTTTTTTACTGAGGCCCTCCTCTATGTCTCTTCAAAGGGACATTGGGGTGCGTCCAAATTTTTGGCAGCCCTTGCAGTCACTGCATACTAGTGTTGAGCCACCCCCGTAGTGTTCGAGTTCGGTTCGGTTCGTCGAACACCCGTGTGTTCGCCGAACTGTTCGTCGAACACCTTCGAACACCGTTAAAACCAATGGCAGGCAAACAAAAACACATAGAAACACATAGAAAACACCTTCAAAGGTGTCCAAAAGCTGACAAACTGCTCAGAAGACACAACTAACACATGGAAAAGTGACAAGTACATATAGTCATGCGAAAAGAAAAGAGGTGGAGGAGTAAAAGGAGGGGGAGACACAGATATAGGCATGTCATGCCCTTCTAAAATCCAAAAAGTGAGAAGCCGACAGGGCCAGTCCGCTCCTGCCCGTGCCACCTCCGTGTCGCCGGGTTTGTGCCAGAGCCGCGGTGAACCCTGACGGCCAGCCCCCCTCTCCCAATACTGGTGCCTGTCCG
Source organism: Phyllobates terribilis (assembly GCF_046119375.1). Taxonomy (NCBI): domain Eukaryota; kingdom Metazoa; phylum Chordata; class Amphibia; order Anura; family Dendrobatidae; genus Phyllobates; species Phyllobates terribilis. The sequence continues at coordinate 179,205,811 of NW_027362771.1, forward strand.
CTGGTGGGTCGAGCGAGCCCCCCTGTGGTGGAGGCAGCTCTAAGCTTTTTAATTTAAATTGTCTCTCTAATTTGAATGAATACACTTTAAATCCATTTACAAGGATCTATTGGAGGGCAAGTCTCATGCCAGCAGCCGCGTAATTCCAGCTCCAGTAGCGTCCACTAAAGCTGCTGCAGTTAAAAAGCTTTTATAAGGATCAAGCTCGGCTGTCCACCGCAAGGCATCCTACTGCCAGTCCCAGCCCCTATGCCTTGGGGTGCGTCCTGATGCTCTTCACTGAGTATCCCGTGGTCCCGAAGCATTTCCTTTGAAAAAAATTAAGTGTCCAAACTACAGGTGGTGTAGCTTGCTTAACAGCCAGGATAATCCGCTGACTAGCAGACACTGCTACTAGGCACAAAGTATTTCCTGGGCTAGATGCAGCTAAAAATTTGTAATTAGATACTCTCGTTGGATGCTGAGAAAGCATTCCATAGAGTCTCCTGGCACGCCATATATGATTCTCTTAAAAAGCTTGGGGTAGGGGTCTAGGGGACCCTTTTATAGCCAAAATCACGGCCCTGTATCGCAATACGTCACCTAGGCTGAAGATAAATGGAACTGTAGCACCCTGAGGGCTCGGTTGCTACAGAGGTATTGCACCTCACCCAGAGGTGTGATATCTCACTCTCAGGTAAGGATGGAGTGTGGATCAGGACCCGACACCTCCATGCATTACACCACATTGCCGTGGGGCAGGGCGACCAATATGCCCCTGAGATGGGCACGACAGTCCCTGTCCCTGGCTGGAGTGGGGGGAGGGAACACTGAGGAAGGAGAACCCTGTAGTGCAGGAGCAGTGAGGAAGCAGTTCCTGGGTGCATTGAGAAGGGAGTATAAAAGGTGGGCACCATCTTAGTTCAGTGCAGAGAAGTCTGAGCAGAAGTGACAGGGAGCAGGGGCTCTGCATGAGCTCTGCTCCGGAGGTGGGCCTAGTAACAGAGGCCCAGGCCTGGAAGAGGGAGAAGGAAGGAAGAGGAGCGGAGAAGGATCCAGGAACGAGGAACGAAGGGATCCCAGGGGTGCAGACGGGCGAGTCGCCACCGCACGCCCGAATCCACCTGTGTGGAGGGGTCAGGCCAAAGGGGGAGACCGGTCCCCGAAACTAGTGGAGGCAGGAAACGACCCTCAGCTAGAAACCGGAGGCTGTGACATTTTATGTGGCGCAGCCCCTCGCTACACCCGCTAGGAAGGCACCACATAGGGTCAGAGAAACTGGTGCCAAGTTTACCAAGAGGAGGCCCGAGGCAGCCGGACAGAAGGGTTGGTAAGAAAGGCCAGACAAAGGACACACAAAGGGGGTCCTGTGAAGCGCTCCAAAGTTATCTGGGAGTTGTCTGAGCCCCTCACCTGGTGAGCACAGTATGACGTGGGCAGCCGTTACCTGCAGACGTGGTCTGGATAATAAGAACTGTGAGTAAAGGCCCTGGACTGCATCACTGACTCCGTGTCGTTACTGCTGCTGCCCTGCACCATCACCCGCATCCTCCGCATACACTGCCCTGAGGCTATACTCCTCCCGTGGGGAGTTATGCTACGCTCTGCTGCACCCACAACACCAGCCTCAGCGGTCTGCCCTGCAGCGGCGGTTCACTCTGACCGCAATCCACGGGTGGCGTAGTCGGACATTTAAACATCAAAACCACATAAATAGTTCCGCCACTGGTTTGACCGCCCTGAGCCACGGAACCGGGTCGCCGCCACGGAGACTACAACCACCAGTATCCACCAAAAAGGGTCCGGCTCCGGGTGTCCCAAGGCCCAGGGGGTGCATCAGAACATTTTCATCACCTTTCACAATCACCAATGGGACAAGGCAGGGATGTCCTCTGTCCCCTCTCTTATACATCCTAGTGACGGAGCACCTGCTCTCATCAATTCGCCATAACCCCAATATTAGGTGGATTGAGGTGGGAGGCACCGAGTACAAGTGCTCTCTATTTGCTGATGATGTCCTAGTATATATCACTCAATCACATATATCCATCCATGCTGTTATGGCTGAAATAGATCACTTTGTTACATGGTTAAACTTTAAAATCAATGCAGCGAAGTCTGAGACCCTCGATGTCTCCCTCCCCAAATCCATACAGGATTCCATCCAGTACAACTTTCCCTTTGCCTGGCCCTCACAGGGTATCAAATACTTAGGAATTCCTATTCATAGAGACCTCTCCCATCTATGTTATCTTAATTTTGGGCCCTTTATTGAACAACTCCATACAGACCACGGTTGGCAAGTTAGAACTGTAAGATTCACTACGTGAACCACTGGTGTTTTGTGGAAAAGCACATGTACACTGTGTTCCAAATTATTATGCAAAAAGTGTTTAGGAGTGATAAGGGAAGAATTTGTTTGTTTGTCAGTTAAACTCATTGATGGTGATGTGTGTCAGGGCTCTTTATATCACTGTAAGCAATTGCAGACACCTGTGCTAATTAGTTTGGCAGGTGTGTCCAATGAAAGGCAAGACTACTTAAGAAGGCTGTCCCACATTATTAAGCAGCCTACATTTTCTGAGAAGCAACAAATTGTGGAGTGTTTAGGTCAAGGCATGACTACAATCAACATTGTGCGATGATCAGGATGAAGTGTCTTGGCAATCAAGAAGTATGTAGCTGATTCACAGTACGCACGTGTGCGTGCTGATAAGGGCAAATTAAGGATTCTTTCCTACAGGCAATTACGTCAGGTTAAAAGAGCAGCGGCAAAAAAGCCTTGTCATAGCAGCAGACAAGTTTTTGAAGCTGCTGGGGCCTCCAACATCCCCCGAACAACAAGATGCAGGGTCCTTCAGAGGTTTGCAGCTGTGCATACGGCATCCTGTCGACCTCCTCTATCCACTTCACAGAAGCAGAAATGGCTCCAGTGGGCCAAACATTACATGAAGACTGATTTCAAAACTGTTTTGTTCACGGATGAGTGCCGTGCAACGCTCGATGGTCCAGATGGATGGAGTGGAGGATGGCTGGTTGATGGACACCCCACGCAAACACGGCTACAGCGCCAACAAGGAGGAGGTGGAGTAATGTTTTGGGCTGGAATCATGGGGAGAGAGATTGTCGGCCCCTTTAGGATCCCTGAAGGGGTAAAGATGAACTCCATAATGTATGTGGAGTTTCTCAAACAGCACTTCCTGCCATGGTTCAAGAAGAAGAACCGAGTATTCCACAGCAAGATCATTTTTATGCATGATAATGCACCGTCAAATGCTGCACATAACACATCTGCATCTCTGGCTGATATGGGCATAAAAGGGGACAAACTTATGGTGTGACCCCCATGCTCCCCTGACCTCTACCCCATTCAGAACCTCTGGAGCATCATCAAAAGAAGTGTCTATGATGGCGGGAGGCAGTTCACATCTAAGCAACAGCTCTGGGAGGGTATTCTGTCCTCATGCAAAACAATTGAAGCAGAAACCATCCAAAACCTGACAAATTCAATGGATGAGAGAGTTCAGAAGCTCCTTTCGAACAAGGGGTCCTATGTGCAAATGTAACATCACCTAGAATAAAGTTTTGAGTTGAAAACTGTTTGATTTCAGTTTCTAATAACCTGCTAATGCTTATAATTTCAAAAATGACCATTTTTTTGGTCTTTATTAAAATGAAAAGGTTGATCGAAGAGTGTGGGGGATCTAAGAGTGTGGCAACCCAGTAGTCAGGATTACTTCGAATTCTGACAATCTGAGGGTCATGTTGCAGGTAGTGCAGCAAGAAGGCACTTATGTGTCTTGCGCATCTCGGAGCCCCAAAATTATTTTCCGGGCTAGATGCAGCTAAAAATTATTATTAATTTTAAATCTGGTGGAGCTTAGTATAGATGGCCTAATAGAATCAGTACTGCACACTGCTACAAAGTCCAAATTATTTTCTAGCCAATATACAGATAAACATGATTAGTAATTTTAAATCTGGTGGAGCTTAGTATAGATGGCCTAATAGAATCAGTACTGCACACTGCTACAAAGCCCAAATAATTTTCCAGCCAAGATACAGATAAACATGATTAGTAATTTGAAAGCTTAAAACGGTTGGTAGGGTGATTTTAACCAATCATCAAGCTTTTACTCTCCCCAGGATGACACAGGGGTAGGAAAGTAATTTCGGATCCATGATTTGTTCATCTTTATAAACGTGAGTCTGTCTACATTATCAGTGGAGAGCCGCGTGCGCTTATCTGTCAGCACACCACCAGCAGCACTGAACACACGTTCAGGCAGAACGCTGGCTGCGGGGCATGACAAGATCTCCAAGGCGTAAGTGGCTAGCTCCGGCCATTTATCCAGATTGGAAGCCCAAAAAGAGCAAGGGTCCAGTGACACAGTCATGGCTTCAATGTTTACTTGGAGATACTCCTGTACCATTGTCTCTAGGCGTTGACTATGTGTCAGACTTCTTGTCTCCTGTGGCCTTGCAAAGGATGGGCTAAAAAAGTGGTGAAATGATTCCGCAAAATTGATGTTACCAGCAGATACTGTGTTTCTGTTACGGTTTGAGTGCTGAACACTCGACGGTCCCACGGTTGGCAAGTTGGAACTGTGAGATTCAGTACGTGCACCATTGGTGTTTTGTGGAAAAGCACATGTAAGATTCTGCAACAGTCTCTGCTGATACTCCTGCATGCGTGCATCCCTTTCTATGGCAGGAATTATTTCTGCAAATTTACTTTTGTACCAGGGATCTAACAGTGTGGCAACCCAGTAGTCAGGATTATTTCTAATTCTCACAATTCGAGGGTCATGTTGCAGGTAGTGCAGCAAGAAGGCACTCATGTGTGTTGCACATCCAGGAGCACCAAGTCCCTGTTGTGTTGGTGGCGAGGTAACAATCATGCTTCCTTCCTCTGTCCTCTCCCCCCAACCTCGCACAACAGAAATGTGATCAAGGTCTCCCTCATCTGATGAGTCTTCCATCAGTTCGTCCTCCACTTCTTCCTGGGCTCCTGCACCTTCCTCACTAGTTTGGCTGCTACCATGCGCCCTGGTAAAACCATCTCCCCCACCCTCACATGCCTGCCGCCTTGGTGCTGCCGACCGTCTGGACCTTGCAGATGTTAGCCCTTCCGCATACAACTCCTCCTCCTCTACTTCCTCCACCTCCTCTTGTGCCACCACCTGACTCCGAATTCTGTTTAACATGTGCTCCAGCATGTAAATCACCGGAATAGTCATCCTGATAATGGCATCGTCAGCACTAAACATCTTCGTCGCCATTTCAAAACTGTGCAGAAGGGTGCATAGGTCCCTGATCTGAGACCACTCCTCCAGCGAGATTTGCCCCACCTCTGGATCTCGTTGGCCCAGGCTATATGTCAGAACGCATTGCACCAGGGCTTGTCGGTGCTGCCACAGTCGCTGCAACATGTGCAGAGTTGAATTCCACCGGGTAGGCACATCGCATTTTAGCCGGTGAAGTGGCAGGCCCAACGACTTCTGTAGAGATGTAAGTCGCTGAGCTGCGGGATGCGAACGGCGGAAGTGAGCACACAGCGACCGTGCCCTCTGCAAAAGGCCATCTAGTCCGGGATAGTGGGCTAAAAATTGCTGGACAACCAGGTTCAACACGTGAGCCATACAAGGCACGTGTGTGACATTACCCCGGCGAAAGGCCGCACCCAGGTTTGCAGCATTGTCACACACGGCATTCCCTGGTTTCAGGTCCAGTGGAGACAACCATTCATGAAACTGGTTCTCCAGAGCTGACCACAACTCCTCAGCTGTGTGACTCACAGTTCCCAGACATTTCAAAGTAAAAACCGCCTGATGACGTTGAGCCCTACTGCCAGCATAGTAAGGAGGTGTGCAGGATCCCTTCTGCGCAGTTAGAAAGCTTGTGGCATGACCAGACAGGCTTTGGGTGCAGGTGGAGGACCGAGAAGAGGTTGAGGAGGCAGAAGCAGTGGAGGAACTTTGAGATAAAGAGGATTGACGCACAACTCGTGGGGACGGCAAGACTTGGACAGCAGCCCCTTGTCCTGCTGTCACCATAGTTACCCAGTGCCCAGTCAGCGACATGTAGCGCCCCTGTCCATGCCTACTCGTTCAAGTGTCTGTGGTGAAATGCACCCTGTCACACACAGAGTTTCTCAAAGAAGCGGTGATGTTGTGTGCAACTTGCTGGTGGAGCGCAGGCACACCTTTCTTTGAGAAGTAGTGCCGACTGGGCATCTGGTACTGGGGCACTACGACGGACATAAGGTCTCGAAAATCCTCTGTGTCCACCAGGCGGAAAGGCAGCATTTCTGTAGCCAAGAGCTTGCAGATGGTGAAATTCAACCTCTTAGCTTTCTCATGGCTAGGAGGAAATGGTCTTTTACTTGTCCACATCTGAGGGACCGAGGGCTGGCTATTGTGCTTAGACGGGGTTGATAAGGGTGTCCCCGGCAAACTGCCGGTCTGTGAGGAAGATGCAGGCGGACATGTTAGGTTGCCTTGATCCAAAGGTGGTGCTATCGATGTCGGACAGCGCTCAACACCAGCTGGTGTTACCACCTCCAAAGAAAATGATGACCTGCCAATCACGCTGGCTGTTGCGGGTAAAGAGGTGGCAGGTCTGCGCCCCAAAACAGGTGTGACTGCTGTCCCCCCAGTCACAGAGGATGAAGAGGCCGCGGATGCACAAGATATGGCAGACGGTGGTTGGCCCGGCCGGCTAGGCCGCATTGTAGCACAGTGAGCTTCCCACTGCAACTTATGCTTCATGTCCATGTGCCGGTTCATGCATGAAGTACTCAAACTGTAGCATACCTGGCGGCGTTCTTGCATGGTGTTCCATCTCTCATCATGCAAGATCGCAAACTTCATCTCCCGCCCAGCTTCCTGGTCTGGCTTCTTTCCTTGTGCTCTGCTCTGCTCCACTTTGGCTGCATAGGGCGACGCCCGCTGAATTTCCTGTTTCTTGTACCTGCTGCGGACACGCCCCTGTTGCACCTTCAGCCTATTGCTGTCCATCTTTGGGTATTTATACCACCTTCTTCCTCAAGATGGCGCCTGAGCATTGTTTCTTTTCAGTTGGCTTTTTGTCTCTGACATGCCAGGTCCTATCCTGTTTTCCTGCCTGTTTTCCAGTTCTGTGTCTGAACTGTGGTCTGTTCTTGTGAACACGCCTCTTGCCTGTTCTTTCGCCTTCTAGGGGCCGTATTCCTAGATCTGCCTGTCTGTGCCTTGCGGTATCTGTTCCCGTCTGAACAGAGTCCTGTTTGTGTCTCTGCCTTGCGGTATCTGTTCCCGTCTGAACAGAGTCCTGTTTGTGTCCCTGCCTTGCGGTATCTGTTCCCGTCTGAACAGAGTCCTGTTTGTGTTCCTGCCTTGCGGTATCTGTTCCCGTCTGAACAGAGTCCTGTTTGTGTTCCTGCCTTGCTGTCTCTGTTCCCGTTCCTCTGTTCCCTGTTGTCTGTGCCTCGTTTCTACTTTAACTTTGTCTCCCTTTTCCCTCTATGTCTGTTTTCTGCGTCTTTCTGCAGAGTCTGAACCCGCTCCTAAATTCCTTCTCGTCGTCTCTGTACCTCTGTTGTGAATTTAGTGTACGCTCGCTACTTCTATGTAAGTACTGTGCGTGCTTCTGGTTCTGCCTTTCCTTCTCCGTCTGTTCTTTGTGAACAGAGTCCTATCCCCTTGCCTTGTTTACCGCTCTGCGGTGTCCGCTCTGCTCCTGCTTAGCTTGCCGCTCTTGCGGTTTCTGCTCTGCTCCTGCCTTGTTTACCGCTCTGCGGTGTCCGCTCTGCTCCTGCTTAGCTTGCCGCTCTTGCGGTTTCTGCTCTGCTCCTGCCTTGTTTACCGCTCTGCGGTGTCCGCTCTGCTCCTGCTTAGCTTGCCGCTCTTGCGGTTTCTGCTCAGCTCCTGCCTTGTTTACCGCTCTGCGGTGTCCGCTCTGCTCCTGCTTAGCTTGCCGCTCTTGCGGTTTTCACTCTGCTCTTGCCTTGCTTGCCGCTCCTGCGGTTTCTGCTCTGCTCTTATCTTGCTTACTGCTTCTGCGGTTTCTGCCCTGCCCTGCTTCTGCCCGCTGCTCCGGCAGTCCTGTCCTGCCCTGCTTGTGCTCGCTGCTCCTGCAGCCCCGTCCTGCTCTGTTCTTGCCCACCACTTCGGGCGTTCCCTCTCTGCTGTGGTTGTCTACCGCATCTGCGGTTCTGTGACCCAGTCTGTACTGGGTCTTAACCTCTCTGTGCTTCAGCCCGTCCTTTCGGCCAGTACCTCCCTGCATGCATACTCGCCTGTATCCACCCATCTGCATACCTGCCGTGCTTGCTTACATCCACCAGTCTGTGCCAGCCTAACCTGCCTGTTCCAGTAATCCCAGTGTGGGTCAACCCCCGTGTCCGGAGTTTGACCTGGAGTAGCACCTGGTCCCTCTCCCTGGTGCACTGGCGTCGTATGCCGTCGTGCCACCTTGGTCGGATCGGCCAGATACTTAGTCACGCCCCTCCAGGCACTCTCCGGTCCATGGTCCAGTGGAACCACAACACCCGCACACGCCAGTCAGTCCGGGCGTGTGCATAACGCAAACTATGTATTTTTTGGCCTCTACTTAGCTTTTGCTGACAAATGTTACAGATAACACGAGTTGGGTCATCTTTATCGATCTGAAAAAATGCCCAGGCTATGCAAGGCTTAGCACCCATGCGACCTGAAGAGCCGCCATGACTTGTGGTGAGAGGCAGAGTTGTGTTTGAGGATGCAGTTGTTGACGTGCTTCCAGTACTACGTCTCTGTCCAGGAAGGCGCAACCTGACCTCGTCGTCACTAGCATCCTCCTCCACCTCCTCTGCTGACCTCATCTCTTGGCTGACTGTGGGTTGACAGTAAGTGGGATCTCCAACCTCATCATCATCACCCTGTGCGTTATCACACCCGTCATCCTCAGAGCCAACCTGTTCCTGCCCTGACAAAAAACTAAAGTTGTCGCTCCAAGCAGGTATTTGAGTCTCATCATCGTCTTCCTTATTGTCTCCACCAACAGGAGTTACAGTTTGGGAATGAGGGTCTACATTATGGTCAGAACCTTCTGCGTCTGGTCCTGGATCCGACTCATAAAGATTCTGGGCATCAGTGCAGATCATTTCCTCGTCTGGATTCACAGAAGCGCTGGAGTCGACCTCTGATTGCCAGGCTATAGTATGAGTAAACAGCTCTGCAGACTCAACCATCTGTTCGATTGGGGTGACACCTTTGAGGACTGGAGTATTTGTGATGTTGAAGTTGATGTGGAGGAGAGCCCACTTAAAGGAGCACTTGATATCCGTTGAAGCACCTGCTGTTTTTGTGCCTCATCTGGAATTTGTAGCGATTGGCGTGGCCGTAAGAAAGGGATCTTATCACATTGCCCGCTAAAAGAAGTAGACAAAACTATTGGCTGGGTTCGATGCAGAAAAAAATTATATTCAATTTGCAACCTGATGGAGGTCAGTATAGATGGACTAATAGAACAAGTCCCACACACAGCTAGAAACCCAAATATTTTTTCAGAGGTAGATGCAGAAAAAAAATTATTTTTAATTTGAAACCTGATGGAGGACAGTATAGATGGACTAATAGAGAAAGTCCCACACACTGCTAGAAGGCCAAATATTTTTTCAGAGCTAGATGCAGATAAAAATTATTTTTAATTTGCAACCTGATGGAGGTTAGTATAGATGGACTAATAGAACAAGTCCCACACACTGCTAGAAGGCCAAATATTTTTTCAGAGGTAGATGCAGAAAAAAAATATATTCAGTTTGCAACCTGATGGAGGTCAGTATAGATGGACTAATAGAGAAAGTCCCACACACTGCTAGAAGGCCAAATATTTTTTCAGAGCTAGATGCAGACAAAAAAATATTTTGAACTTGCAACCTGATGGAGGTCAGTATAGATGGACTAATAGAGAAAGTCCCACACACTGCTAGAAGGCCAAATATATTTTCAGAGCTAGAAGCAGATAAAAATTATTTTTAATTTGCAACCTGATGGAGGTCAGTATAGATGGACTAATAGAGAAAGTCCCACACACTGCTAGAAGGCCAAATATTTTTTCAGAGCTAGATGCAGATAAAAATTATTTTTAGTTTGAAACCTGATGGAGGACATTATAGATGGACTAATAGAGAAAGTCCCACACACTGCTAGAAGGCCAAATATTTTTTCAGAGCTAGATGCAGATAAAAATTATTTTTAGTTTGCAACCTGATGGAGGTCAGTATAGATGGACTAATAGAGAAAGTCCCACACACTGCTAGAAGGCCAAATATTTTTTCAGAGCTAGATGCAGAAAAAAATTATATTCAGTTTGCAACCTGATGGAGGTCAGTATAGATGGACTAATAGAACAAGTCCCACACACAGCTAGAAGTCCAAATATTTTTTCAGAGGTAGATGCAGATAAAAATTATTTTTAATTTGAAACCTGATGGAGGTCAGTACAGATGGACTAATAGAGAAAGTCCCACACACTGCTAGAAGGCCAAATATTTTTTCAGAGCTAGATGCAGACAAAAAATTATTTTGAATTTGCAACATGATGGAGGTCAGTATAGATGGACTAATTGAACAAGTCACACACACTGCTAGAAGGCCAAACATTTTTTCAGAGCTAGATGCAGAAAAAAATTATATTCAGTTTGCAACCTGATGGAGGTCAGTATAGATGGACTAATAGAACAAGTACCACACACGGCTAGAAGCCCAAATATTTTTTCAGAGCTAGATGCAGAAAAAAATTATATTCAATTTGCAACCTGATGGAGGTCAGTATAGATGGACTAATAGAGAAAGTCCCACACACTGCTAGAAGGCCAAATATTTTTTCAGAGCTAGATGCAGACAAAAATTATTTTGAATTTGCAACCTGATGGAGGTCAGTATAGGTGGACTAATAGAACAAGTCCCACACACTGCTAGAAGGCCAAATATTTTTTCAGAGCTAGATGCAGAAAAAAATTATATTTAGTTTGCAACCTGATGGAGGTCAGTATAGATGGACTAATAGAACAAGTCCCACACACAGCTAGAAGCCCAAATATTTTTTCAGAGGTAGATGCAGAAAAAAATTATATTCAGTTTGCAACCTGATGGAGGTCAGTATAGATGGACTAATAGAACAAGTCCCACACACAGCTAGAAGCCCAAATATTTTTTCAGAGGTAGATGCAGAAAAAAATATATTCAGTTTGCAACCTGATGGAGGTCAGTATAGATGGACTAATAGAGAAAGTCCCACACACTGCTAGAAGGCCAAATATTTTTCAGAGCTAGATGCAGACAAAAAAATATTTTTAATTTGCAACCTGATGGAGGTCAGTATAGATGGACTAATAGAGAAAGTCCCACACACTGCTAGAAGGCCAAATATTTTTTCAGAGCTAGATGCAGACAAAAAATTATTTTGAATTTGCAACGTGATAGAGGTCAGTATAGATGGACTAATAGAACAAGTCCCACACACTGTTAGAAGGCCAAATATTTTTTCAGAGCTAGATGCAGAAAAAAATTATATTCAGTTTGCAACCTGATGGAGGTCAGTATAGATGGACTAATAGAACAAGTCCCACACACTGCTAGAAGGCCAAATATTTTTTCAGAGCTAGATGCAGAAAAAAATTATATTCAATTTGCAACCTGATGGAGGTCAGTATAGATGGACTAATAGAATGATTTTATGCCCAAAAGATTTTACTTCACTAGGTGCAGTAAAAAAATTGGTATTCTATACACAGGTGGTATATCTTGCAACACAGATAGGCTACTCCACTGACTAACACACTCTGCAATAGGCCAAAAAGGATTAGCTTTGCTAGATTCAGCCAAATGGTGTGAAAAAAAACTTGCACAGCACTGGCACAGAGCTGCCTGGCAAAAACTGATAGGAATTGATGTAACCTAGTCCAGAAAAGGACTGCAATTACATTTAGTCTTTACTCCCACAACCTATCTATTTAAGAGCACAGACCTGCCTGATAAAAGTCGTAGGAAATGCTGTAACCTAGTCCTTAAAAGGACTGCAATCACAACTATTCACTACTCCCAAGCTATCTGTAGATTTGTGCGAAAATTGGCTTGAAATTAACAAGGTATAGCGCACACAGCAACAGTGGTGCCGTCTAACAGGCCGCTGCAGCAGTGAGAAAATGGTGGCGACGGGGAAAATGGCTTGGTCTTATAGGGCAAGGACATGTGACATACACTGCCAATGACACATGCCCTTGCTTGTGTGAAAAAAAGCACTTCGCTCCATGTGTGCGCTGCTGATAGGCTGACAGATTGCACCTCCCCACTGTAAATGCGGGAAAGAGAAAAAAAAATGTAGATTTTCATTATTCCTGCAGAGATCCATCCCCTGCCCCTCCCCCCGCCCCGCTGTACACTCAAACTGCGTATTAACATTAATTTTCATCATTATAGAGAAAAAATCCAGTTATGATTTTGGTGCACGAACAGTTATCGAACATAACCTCGAACAGCCGAATTTTTCTCAAATCGTTCGTGTTCGCCGAACGGCTCGAACACCGCCCAAAACAGCTCGAATTTGAGATTGGCGAACAGTTCGAGTCGAACAACGCTCATCTCTACTGCATACACAATAACATTATAGGAGACCCACTCGTTAATAATGGGAACAAAAAAGCATAGCCGGCTGATTGCTCTATAACAATAGTGAGGTCCAATAGCTGGCCCTTTAAGAATAGTAAGGGCCGTTTGGTGGCCCTATAAAAATATTCTTTTGACTTTCAGAGTCCCGGCTTCATAAATGAAACAGGATGTGTCTGATCATGTCTCACACACCACATGGCCAGATAAGGTAGTAAAATGTTAAAATGACATTTCCTGGTGATTGTATTTTTCACCCTTGAAAGCAATGCAAAAGTGCAAAAATGCATCAAAAACGAGTGAACATAGCCCAAGGTGTGGAGGAGCATTTTTGTTTTGGGCTATTTATTTTGCCTTATATACAAGTCATTACCCTGGAAAGGATGTTCCTTAACATTTTTCCCAGGAAAATGCATTTTTGTTTCGTTTTTGTATGTTTTATTGTGAGTCCGTAATAGTGGCGTAATACTATGACAACATTGTTAACAGCAACAGTCCAAAAAAGAGATGTAACCAGCAGCACTCACAGGTGGGACGCATGTCCAATTGCCAGGGAACCCACTTGGAAATTTCAGGCAAAGGAGGAGAAAGATAGCGTCCACTTCCAGGGTAATAGTAAAAATCAAGTAATCCTTTTATTCAGCCATGTATAGCTATAGTAATTTCGTAATGCTATACAAGCTGAATAAAAGGATTACTTGATTTAACTATCACCCTGGAAGTGGACGCTGTCTTTCTCCTTCTTAACATTGTTAACAGCAGTGACCTGGGAGTCAGAGATGCTTCCAGGGGTCTTTCCCATGCTGTTCCCATGTCATTTGAGCACTGTTCCCATCGATTTGGGCAATTTTTAGGCCCTCTGCAGACCGCCGGGGAGGCCGCCAGAAAAATACTCGAGTTTCCCATAGACTTACATTGGGCTCGTTGCTCTGGTTGAGCAGTCGAGCAATCCAATTTGCTCGACTCGAGCAACGAGTACCCGAGCATTTTAGTGCTCGCTCATCACTAGTCTTCAGCGCTGCTGGTGTTGTCCTGACAGATAAGCGCCTCCAGCTGTCCCCTGAAAGTGTAGACCACCTAACTTTCATGAAGATGAACAAGTCATGAATCTTCAAGAACTTTTGCACCCCAATCGCAGACTGTGCAGACTAGACGACGGTGTATTTTTTAGTGTTTTGCATTGATCTTGCATTATTGCAGTCTGTGATATCTTTGTCATGGCTTCTGTGCCTGCTGTTGTTGCTAATGTTAATTTATTTATTTATTTTACTCACTTATATAGCGCCATTAATTCCACTGCGCTTTACAGACATTATGGACGCTGTCCCCATTGGGGCTCACAATCTACATTCCCTATCAGTATGTCTTGGAGGTGTCAGAGGAAACCGGAGAACCCGGAGGAAACCCACGCAAACACGGGAGGACATATTAATAATAATTTTTCGAAATGTGGCGTCTCCATCTGCTGGGTTGTCTGTAGTGGAAGCGGTGTCAGTGCCACATTATATTAGTTCTACTCTGATGAAATTGATGCCACTTTGGTGGTGTCTGCTCCTAATTTTTTTAAATGGAGAGACTCCTGTGTCTCCATCTGTTGGGTTGGCTGTACTGGTTAAAGGTGTCGATCACCTTTATACTAGTTTTACTTTAGTGAAATTGATGCCACTTTGGTGGTGTCTGCACTTAATTTATGGAAATGTGGAGACTTCTGATTGGATCTCCATCTGCTAGGTTGGCTGTAATGGAAGGGGTGTCATTGACCCATTATACTAGTTCTACTTTGGTGAAATGGATGCTACTTTGGTGGCTTCTGCCCCTATTTTTTTAAATGTGGAGACTCCTGATTGGTTCTCCATATGCTGGGTTTGCTGTAGTGGAAGAGGTGTCGGTCCCAATTATACTATTTCTACTCTAGTGAAATTGATGCTATTTTGGTGGAGTTTGCCCCTAATGTTTTTAAATGTGGAGACTGCTGGTTGGGTCTCCATCTGGTGTGTTTCCGGTAGTGGAAGGGGTGTCATTCCTCATTATACTATTTCTACTCTGGTGAAATTGATGCCACTTTGCTGGTGTCTTCCCCTAATTTTTGGAAATGTGGAGACTCCTGATTGGATGTCCATCTGCTGGGTTGGCTGTAGTGGAAGCGATGTCAGTGCCCCATTATACTAGTTCTACTCTGGTGAAATTGATGTCACTTTGGTGGTGTCTACCCCTAATTTTTGTAAATAGGGAGACTCTTGATTAGGTCTCCATCTGTTGGGTTGGCTGTAGTGGAAAAGGTGTCGGTCCCCTTTATACTATTTCTACTTTGGTGAAATCGTTGCCACTTTGGTGGTGTCTGCCCCTAATTTTTTGCAAATGTGGAGACTCCTGATTATATATCCATCTGCTGGGTTGGCTATAGTGGAAGAGGTGTCAGTCCCCATTATACTATTTCTACTCTAGCGAAATTGATGCTACTTTGGTGGTTTCTGCCCCTAATTATTTTAAATGTGGAGACTACTGGTTGGGTCTCCATCTGGTGTGTTTCCTGTAGTGGAAGGGGCGTCAGTCCCCATTATACTATTTCTACTCTGATGAAATTGATGCCACTTTGCTGGTGTCTGCCCCTAATTTTTTGAGATGTGGAGACTCCTGATTGGGTCTCCATTTGCTGGTTTGGCTGTAGTGAAAGGGATGTCACTGACCTATTTTTCTAGTTCTTCACTCTACTAAAATCGATGCCACTTTGAAGGTGTTTGCCCCTAATTTTTGGAAATGTGGAGATTCCTGATTGGGTCTCCATCTGCTGGGTTGGCTGTAGTGGAAGGTTTGTCATTGCCCTATTATACTAGTTCTACTCTGGAGAAATTGATGACACTTTGGTGGTGTCCGCCCCTAATTTTTTGAAATGTGGAGACTCCTGATTGGATCTCCATCTGCTGGGTTGGCTCTAGTGGAAGAGGTGTCAGTGCCCCATTATACTAGTTCTACTCTAGTGAAATGGATGCCACTTTGGTGGTGTCTGCCCCTAATTTTTTTAAATGTGGAGACTCCTGATTGGGTGTCCATCTGCTTCGTCGGCTGTAGTGGAAGAGGTGTCGGTCCCCATTATACTATTTCTACTCTAGTGAAATTAATGCCATTTTGATGGTGTCTGCCCCTAATGTTTTCAAATGTAGAGACTCCTGGTTGGGTCTCCATCTGGTGTGATTCTTGTAGTGGAAGGGGTGTCAGTCCCCATTATACTTTTCTACTCTGGTGAAATTGATGCCACTTTGGTGGTGTTTGCCCCTAATTTTTTGAGATGTGGAGACTTGTGGTTTGGTCTTCTTCATGTGTGTTGCCTGCAGAAGTAGGGCTCCTGGACTGGCAGGACTCCACTTACTTTCAGTCAGCTACCTGTGTTACTATCCTTAAATTTTTGTACCAATAGTACTCTATGAATCTAATGTTTGTGCTACCTGAGTGTGGTGGAGCAGAAAAGCAGCTTGAGTTGTTGCATGTGGTATCAGGGCTCCCAGCACAGCAGGCCTACACTGATCCCTCACCCACATCGTATTAATTTGAAATTAAATTCAAAGCTGTAAATGCTGGCTCAGACTTTGATACCTCGTGCATGGCCCATGGCTGACTGCTGCTGTGCCATTATAAAATTTGTACTGTGGGTCAATTGATGCCACTTTTCCTGGTGTCTGCCCCTAATTTGAGCTAATTTGGCTGCTTTTGGGCCCCTTTGAAGATGTTGTGTATGCGTTTTGTTTTGCCTCCCATTGAATCCAATGGGATTCAGATATGTTCAGCGAACATTGGGAAGTTTGCTGATCTGAAACGAATTGAAACTTTAAAGGTTTGCTCATCTCTATATATACCGTATATTCCGGCGTATAAGACGACTTTTGAAGACTGAAAAATCTGCTGTCTAGTCTGGGGTCGTCTTATACGCCGGTAATGTTTTTGAACTTTCAGAAATTGACATGCGGGGATACTCTGGGGGTGTTAATAAGCTGCCGTGGCCGTATCCCTGCCATGTGGGAGTTAATATAAGGTGGAGGGAGTTAAAATACGGCGGCGGTAGGTCCAGACAGTCACTGACAGTCAGCGCTTCTGTGCTGAAACTGACACATCGCTGCGCTGTGTCTTCTCAGGCCTGGGACTCAGCGCAGCGTATTCCCCGCAGCGGAGACAGACAGAACCTAGCGAACTTTTCTGACACATCGCAGTGTCTTCCCAGCTCCGGACACAGCGCAGGGCTTCTGTGCCGACAGCTTTCACTTGTCACAGAAGCGCTGCGCTGTGTCCGGAGCTGGGAAGTTTTAAACAATCACACAGCCCCATACTGCTTCCCCGCAGCCTCCCACCCCGATCCTCCGCTCCCCTCGCCACCTCCCATCCCGATCGTAAGTTAGGACCGGGCGGGGAGCGCAGCACCAAGGAGCGGGGAGCGAAGGACCCGGGCGGGGAAGCCGGCAGTGAAAAGACTTCACCGCCGGCTTTCCCGTTCTGTGCTGCGCTTTCCCGCCGGTTATTTCAAATGAACAGCTGAGGTATCAGGTGATGCCGATCAGCTGTTCATTTGAAGTCGCCGCGGTGCCCTCAGAGGGTTCATGTGAGTTCATGCTTGACTGCATTGCATGAACTCACATGAACTTTCCCACGGTCTCACAGGTCAGCCTCACCTCCCAGACCCGTCATGATTGGTGTGTGCGGGTGTCTGTGCGTGTGTCTGCGAGTGTGTGTGGGGTGTCTGTGCGATGTCTGCGAGTGTGTGCGGTGTCTGTGAGATGTCTGCGAGTGTGTGCGGGTGTGCGCGGTGTCTGTGCGATGTGTCTGTGCGATGTCTGCGAGTGTGTGCGGTGTCTGTGCGATGTGTGCAGTGTCTGTGCGTGTGTCTGCGAGTGTGTGTGGGGTGTCTGTGCGATGTCTGAGGGTGTGTGCGGTGTCTGTGAGATGTCTGCGAGTGTGTGCAGGTGTGCGCGGTGTCTGTGCGATGTGTCTGTGCGATGTCTGCGAGTGTGTGCGGGTGTGCGCGGTGTCTGTGCGATGTCTGCGAGTGTGTGCGGGTGTGCGCGGTGTCTGTGCGATGTCTGCGGGTGTGCGCGGTGTCTGTGCGATGTGTGCGGGTGTGTGCGTGCAGGCAGACATAGGCCGATGTGACACTACTACTCCCATCGGCCTATGTCTATCCCTCGTCCACTCCTGCCAGCAGGATCAGCTCGATGGGAGCAGTAGTTCCCATCAGCCTGATCCTGCTATATAAATTGCCCTACTGTGTCCCCAATAAATGTTAAATACATGTCATTGGTGGCCAGTGGTTACCTACAATAAATTAGTTCATACATTACCTGTCCCCGCCGATCGCCACCTAAAATAAAGTAAAAAATAAAAAACTACACCTATACTCACCTAGACACCTAATTCCCCGAAGCCATCGATCTCCTGTAATAAAATATAAAATAATAAACCACAACCTTATCCTTACCCCTCCGTAGTAGTCCACGAGTGTCCCACGAAGATCTCCAGTTCAGAGCAGCCACATAGAATGTGACCGCTCTGAACCGCTGCCGCCGCTAGAATGACGGGGCCGTAAAGCAGCCCCGTCATTGCATAAGCGGGTTCGCCGGAGTTCAGGCAGTGCTGCTCCGGTTAGCTGCTTTACGGCCCTGCTGTATCGTGAGAAATTCCCACGGTACAGCAGTGCCGTAAAGGAGGTCTCCGGAGCTGCGCTGACTGAATGCACTCCGGTGACCTCAGTCAGTGGCTCCCGCTGCTGGGAGCGGACGTGTTCCCGGCAGCGTGAGCTTACAGCAGCCATGCACAGCTGTCACCATCTCCAGATGTGACAGCTGTGCATGGGAGATCAGCGCAGGAACGTGGACAGGTAACTATTTTTTTTTTAGTAAACTAAGAATTAAATAAAAAGGTGTGGTTTATTTCAAATAAATTATTTTTTTCTTGGTGTAGTGTGTGTTTTTTCTTTTTAACACTTTGTAGGTTAGTAATGGGGGTGTCTTATAGACGCCCATCATTACTAACCTGGGCTTCATGGCAGCTGGCGCTGACATGAACCCCAACCCTATTACCCCCTGCCACCGCACCAGGGCAGCGTGGAAGAGCGAGGCTAAGTGCCAGAATTGGCGCATCCTATGGATGTGCCATTTCTGGGGCGGCTGACGGCTGGTGTTTCTAGCCTGGGAGGGGGCCAATATTCATGGCACTCTTCCTGGGCTATTAATATCAGCCCCCAGCTGTCTGCCTAGCCTTTGCTAGCTATTAAAATAGGGGGGACCCCACGTCATTTTTTTGGGGGGGTCCCCCATTTTAATAGCTAGTAAAGGCTAGGTATTCAGCTGGGGGCTGATATTAGTAGCCAGGCTTCAAACATCTGCCCCAGCTGTCTGCTTAACCTCCGCTAGACACTAAAATTAAGGGGAACCCCACGCCAATTTTTTTAAAAATAAATCCTTTATTTTAACACTAAATGACAAGTACAGTAATCAACACTGTCACTGTACTTCATATATATGTGACTGACATGTTTCTATCTATCTAATCTATGTATCTAATCTATGTATGATTCTCTATTCCTTCTATTCTAAATTGTCGGGTACAGATGCTGAATTGCCGGCTGGCTTTTTTAAAGAGACGGTGCATGAAAACACTATTATTTTTTTAAATAAATCCTTTACACTAAATGACAAGTACAGTAAGCAACAATGTCACTGTACTTCATATATATGTGACTGACATATTTCTATCTATCTAATCTATGTGTGAAGCTCTATTCTTTCTGTTGTAAATTGTCGGGTACCGGTGTATGCCGCTGATGAAAATGGATGATAGTAATGTTGTTGTTATATGTCTTATGTTTATGAGTGACAGTTTTCCTGCTATATACCTGCATGTCATAAGAATTTAAATTAAAAAAGGACCATGTTAAATTCAAATCTGTTGTTTTTTAATTTTTACCGGTGTTTGGTATGCGTTGGAAAAGGGGTAGTCTTATACGGTGAATATATCCTAAACTCTATATTTTAACAGGAAAGTAGGGGGGTCGTCTTATACACCAGGTCGTCTTATACGCCGGAATATACGGTAACTCCTTTAGTGGTGTATGTTTTGTATTCCTTAATTTATAAATTGAAATTCCCTCTTCTTGTTACTGAATTCTTGTATTCTACCTATAATTTTCAATATGTGGCACGCCTTACATATTTTCCATGGAAAAAAAATTAGGTTTCAAAATTACATTATATTTCTCTTACAGTTATTACTTTATACTGCAGAGGCCATAAAATTCCCTATGTTATTTGTTTTCCTGTAAAATAATGATGATTTTTGTCATAGGGGGTCTCTAATTGTTTTATTATTATGTAACATGTTTCAGTTTATTATATTTCTGATGATTCCTGCATTTTCATAATAATAATAATAATAATAATAATAATAAAAATAATAATAATAATAATCTTTTTTTTATATAGCGCCAACATATTCTGCAGTGCTCTACAATTCAGACAATTTACAGACATTATCAGCATTTTCATATTTGGTTATAATCGAGATACCTAGTTGTGTATTTATTATCATTGTGTGTCTGCAACTTGTTTCCCAATAAGTTTTTCTGCATATTCAAACTTGTGTCATTAATGATCTGCGAAAAATAAAAATACAACTAAATATAGATAAATTAAATGCAAAAAAAATGGCATCTGTACTGTTGTCTGCGTGACAAGGTGGCAAATCAGGGATGTTCATGGGCGGAGCCGATCTTTTGGTGCGAACAAGCCAGAACCCCGAACACGAACCCGAATATTGAAATCCGAACAAATTTGCTGAACACTAAACCTTACCAAACTCTACAAAAAGCAATTGGAAAAATTTGTTAACATAGGTTATAATAGTGTTATTTTAAAAAAAGAATCAAAATGTATTAATATTCATAATCCCAAATTAACTGTGTTTTAACACATACAGAGGGTGAAATAAGTATTGAACATCAATTTTCAAAATAATTATATTTGTAAAGATGTTATTGACATGAAATTCTCACGAGATGTCAGTAACAACCCATCTAATCCACAAAGGTAAATAAATCAAACCATAGATGTTCGTAAATGAAGTTATGTGTCATAATGAGAAATGACGTATAGAAAATTGGATGCTCAACTGTATAGATAGGTGCTCTGGAGTAGAAAGCAATATCCAGGTATTAGAAAACCCTGGCACACTAAATTTGCTGTGCATAAAAAAATATTTTTATTTTATTTTTTATTCAGACCCAAAACAAAGGAAAACAGATACATTAACCAAAGTTTTGGCATTACATTGGCCTTTTTCAAGGTATCTGGTGGGGTCTGGGTCCCTGCGTGCAATAGCGCAGTACCCTAAAAGTGCACTGCATAATGAGAAATGACACAGGAAAAAAGTATTGAACACGCTTACTGAATTTTATTTAATACTTCATATAAAAACCTTTGTTGGTGATGACAGCTCAAGATGCCTCCTATATGGAGAAACTAGTCGCATGCATTGCTCAGGTGTGATTTTGGCCCACTCTTCCACACAAATACTCTTCTAGGTTCTGTGGGCTCCTTCTTTGAAGTCTGAGGTTTAGTTACTTCCATAAATTTCTTATTGGATTCAGGTCAGGTGATTGGGTTGACCATTCTAGCAGCTTTATTTTCTTTCTCTGAAACCAATTAAGAGTTTCCTTGGCTGTGTGTTTTGGGATCATTGTCTTGCTGAAATGTCCACTCTCGCTTCATCTTCATCATCCTGGTAGATGTCAGCAGATTTTTATCAAGAATATCTCGGTATGTTTGTCCTTTCATCCTTCCTTCAATTATATGAAGTTTGTCAGTGCCATACACTAAAAAACAGCCCCACCCCATGATGTTAGCACCTCCAAACTTCACTGTTGGTGTGTTTTTTTGGGGGTGATATGCAGTTCCTTTTGGCCTCCAAACATGTGCATTAAGGCATCCAAAGAGTTCAATTTTGGCCTCACCTGACCAGACTATAGTCTAGCAGTATTTCACAGGCTTGTCTAAATGTTGTTGAACAATCTTTAAACATGCCTTATGTTCAGCAATGGAGTCTTGTGTGATGAGCATGCATAAAGGCCGTGGAGGTTGAGTGCATTACTTATAGATAAATAATTCATGCCTCACCATGTTATTGATATTGGAACCATTCAGAAATGTTGTGTTACCTCTCCAGGAGTAACCGCTGACCCATGGTGAAACAAATGAAGAAAAATTCTGGGTACCGGCAACTTGCTACCATCTTAAAATCTTTATTTTAGAATATATAAGATTAAAGGTTCATGATGGTAAATGGAATACCTCTCAGATGTGTTTCTGGCATGAATTGCTTTTGATCACCGAATATAGCATGAAACAACATGATAAGAAATTTAAAACAAATGCTTACCAATCATGAGAAATCAAACCACATGGATGTGAAATAATTACATGTGCAAAACAAAATGTGCATTGTCTAAATAAATATTCAAATACTTTTTACACTTCTATCATCAATGTATATACATTTACATGCCACAAACTATTAAAGCTAATATATAAACATAGTATCATTCGAGAAATTCATTCCCCGCAGGTGTACAATTCAATTATCCAAAAAGCTTCTCTCAGCAGAAGTTTTTTTCTCCAGTTTCCACCTCTATGTGGACAATTAACCTTTTTGACTCCAAAGAAGGTAAGATCTTTAATACTCTCATCATGTATCTCTAGAAAATGTTTAGAAACACTTGAATGTTTTATTTTTATTATTTATATTTTGTAAGTGTTCTGAGATACTTTTTTTTAGCTACTGAATCGTGCAGCCTATGTATTTGATATTACATGAATTACATTGGACACAGTACATTACATACTTGGTGTTGCAATTAATAAATGAATTAATAAATTGAGTGTCATTCATTATATTAGTTTTATGTGCATATTGGCCCATGTTACAATTTGTGCCTGCACATTTAAAAAAACTTTTCATTGAAAGCCAGGTCTTATTTATCAATTATATCCTTTTGACAGAATTTCATTAAGGACTGGATATTGGAAAAGAACTGGTATATATTTGTTGATAAATTTTTTTTATCCCATCGTATTGGAGATTATACGGGGTGCTAAACACCATCATGTTACTTTTTCTGTGGGTAAACCTTTCTTTAGATGTGTTCTTGTTTTTGTTTTTATCGGTGTATAATAGATCATGTCGAGACATATTCTCCACTTTATTTAAAGAGCTTTGGCCATTATGCTCTTAATACCATCTTTTCCTCAATTGTTCCTTAATTATCATGCTTTCTTCCTGGAATGTTATACTATTGGAGCATATTTTTTTTCGCTCTAACATATTCTCCAAAAAGGATGGAATTAATCATATGAATGATTAGTGGGGGCAGCAGTCCCCACGCAATGTTGTGTTATCGCTGGCAGCTTTTCGATAAGTTTTACAAGTTATGTTCCCTAATTCTGAACAGCCTTCCAATGTAAGATCTAGAAAATCTATTCTTTTACTTGGTTCAGAAAATGTAAAAGACAGATTAATCTCATTGGTATTAATATATTGCATGAAACTGGGTATTGTGGACACATCTCCTTTCCAGGCAATTAGTACATTGTCTACATATCTGCCATACCATAAGATATTTGTTATGAACGAGTTAGAATCTGTAAAATAAAATGCTCCTCCCACCATGATACATACTGTTGAGAGCGGATCATTCAGGATACTCTCAAAGCGTGTTGACAACAGAACAAAGCTTTAATTATCTATAAACAGGTATAGATATGATAGGCTTTGTGGAAACAGGAATATACATATCTTAAGTGTCTCTGTGCAGCATCAGCAGGCTGCTTCTCCTCTCATACACTGACACAGGAAACTGGATACAGTCACATGTGTGTGAGCCTCTATGAGTTTTTTTTTTTTAACTTTATAGACAATACACAAACCTAGCAATAGAAGACTTACATACACATGAATGGAGTTGTTGCATTAAACATATTCCAACACCCCCACTCAACAACTACCTATCCTGTTAGTCCCATTGTGGTTCTGAAGTCCTCAAACTTGGCTCTTGGAAAAGGTTTTTTCATACCATCAGCTAACATATTGTCAGACTCGCAATAGACAAACTCTAGTACACCACGTTCTACTAAGTCACGTAAGTGGTGATGTTTAACATCGATGTGTTTAGTCCTTGCACTGCTGGCAAGTTTAATACATCCTTGGTTGTGATCATAGATAACTGTTGGCTGAGCTAGTGGCTTGCCAAAATCTTCCTAAAGTTGTTTCAACCAAATAACTTCTTGACTTGCATAAGCAGCTGACACATATTCTGCTTCTGTAGAAGACAATTGGATAGAAAGTTGGATTAGAGTAAATTCTTTTCACATCATGAATGTTAATTAATTCTGTGTCATCATTCTAATTAAACAAATTCTCCAATGAAAGTAACACACATTGATCTTTGAGCATCAAATCAGAATAAGTGTTACTTCTAGATGGTAATTCTTGTGTTTTATCCTTTGTGTCATTATGATTGCTTGCTGGATCTCCTTCTCTGAAAAAATGCCTCTTGATTATCAGCGATTTAGAAAATTTGTTCAAGTCTATTAAAATTTGAAATAAGTCAAAGTTCTGACATTGTACAAAATTCAGATCCTTTGCTAATACTGCTATTTGTGCATTTGTCAATATAGTCAGTGTTAAAATGACAACGCTTTCAAGATTTTTTTGACATCCGTTATAAATACTTCTTTTCTCATGACTGATAACTCAGTGTCTGATATCTACAGTAGATGGACTAAGATTCTCCTTGGGTGTTGCTTTGTAATTTATGTGACCTCCTCCCCTTTGCGTTATTTGTATATTTGTTGCTGACAGGGGTGGATTCATCCAGAAGGTCTGCACTGTGTCTGAACTCTCCTGCGAGACTCAGATGTTTCTTCACAAGAGGTGGAAAAATTAACATGTTTAGAATATTGAATATTTCTTTTTTGATGATTGTTTCTTAGAATTGATCTTGGTGTAGCAAAAGATTTATCCTTTTTCCATTGATACACTCTATCATGTTTGTAACTGAGACAGTCTCTTTGAAATTTACTTTTTTTCATAGCCATGTTGTCTGATTCCAATTTTTCAATATTTCGATCATGATATATTAGCATTTAAATTGTTGTACTCATATGTATTTGAATAATTATTTAACGAGGTTTGTATTGACTCCATTTCTTTTTTGAGATTTTTAGAATGTTCTTCTTCTTCTTTAACGATCAAACTCATTAATTCCAGGGAGCACTTGGACAATATATTGTTCCATGCTAAAAAATAATCTGAAAAAATATACATGGGTGTTTTTTTATCCGCAATCCTCTTAGGATCATTTGCCTCTCTATGTAGGTGGTTAGTGTGTTTCTATTCCACCATGTGCGGAGCTCCGGGGTGGATAACTTCTCCAGCTGTGTCATTAAAGGGAACCTGTCACGTCCTAGCTACTATCTACTCTGCCCCCATAGCGTTGTTAGTGATGCAATGTGCATCACTAACAAGCTTTTTTCATTAAAATCGGTGGTAATATAATGATTTAATAACCTTTGATATACTTTGTCCTACCTGCTAGTTTTCAGTCATAGAGGTGTGATTCTCACATTCAGTCAGGGGCGGCGCAGCATTCAGTCACTGCTGACGCCGCCCACGTATTTGAATATTGCTCCCGGCAAGTGCTATTATTATGGGGCGCATGCGCATTTGTACATGTCCAGCCACTGGTCCCGCGCCTGTGCAGTAAGGCTGTGTGATTACCAGCTACACTGCGCACGCGCTATGTTTCTGCGCGTGCACAGTGAGGCTGTGTAGTTCACAGCTTCACACGTGGGGGGAGCAGAGGGTCATAGCACATGCGCATGACTGAATTTGAAAATCACACCCCTATGACTGAAAACAAGCAGGTAGGACAAAGTATATCAAATTTTATAAAATCATTATAATACCACCAATTTTAATGAAAAAAGCTTGTTAGTAATGCACATCGCATCACTAACAACGCTATGGGGGCCAGGTAGATAGTAGCTAGGACATGACAGGTTCCTTTTAACTCTTTCAGTTCTAGGCATGTAGATATGTCTTGTGTTAAATTGCCAAAGATCTCTGTTCATTTGTTTTGCTTCATTATAACTAATGTTGCAAAAATTATAATCTCAGAGTATGTTGTTTGGCTAGATAACATAGCGTTTTATTGCACTTCCCATGGTAGCTATAGAATTTTCAAAAAAGTTCATACAAAATTGGAATCCACAATGAATCATGTTACGAATGGTTCATATTTAAGAAAAATTAGCTCATAGAAAATATAAGAATGACACGGGGCTGTAAACTAGGTCAAGTGAAAATAAATGAAAAAAATTATAGATAAATAGTTTATATCTCACCGTGTTATTGATATTGGAACCATTCACAAATGTTGTGTTGCCACTCCAGGAGTAACCGCTGACCCACGGTGAAACAAATTAAGAAAAATTCTGGGTGCCGGCAACTTGGTAAAATCTTCAAATCTTTATTTGACATGACAAGAAATTTAAAACAAATGCTAACCAATCATGACAAAGCAAAATCACATGGGTGTGGAAAATTACAGATGCAAAACAAAATGTGCATTGTCTAAATAAATATTCAAATATTTTTAATGATTCTATCATCACTGTACTGTATATACATTTACAATATATGCCTCAAACTATTAAAGCTAATATATAAACATAGTATTATTCATGAAAATCATTCCCTGCTGCTGTTTGTGGTCGAGTTCAATTATTTAAAAGATTTCTCTCAGCACCAGTTTTTTTTTCTCCAGTTTCCACCTCTATTTGGACAATTAACTTTTTCAACTCCAAAGAAGGTAAGATCTTTAATACTCCCATCATGTACCTCTAGCAAATGTTTAGAAGCACCTGAATATGTTTTATTTTTATTATTTATATTTTGTAAGTGTTCTGAGATTCTTTTTTAGCATGCGATTCGTGCATCCTATGTATTTGATAATATATGAATTACATTGAACACAGTACATTACATACTTGGTATAAATTCCAATATAATGAAATCAAAAAAATTATCAACAAATATATACCATTTTTTTTCCAAGATCCAGTCATTAATGAAATTCTGTCAGAAGGATAAAATTGTGTTGCCAGAAGGGGAAGGTACCTAGGCAAATCCTTCCCCCAACATGTACCAAAAATCACAGATGAATAAGACCTGGCTTTCAATGAAAGTTTTTTTTTTAAATGTGCAGACATTAGTGATGTGAGAATGTGCTTGCCACTGCTTGGTACTCGCGCGAGCATCTCACTGCTTGAGATGCTCTGTGCTCTGCGAGTATTTCCTGGTTGCTCGGGTGGGAGTTCGGACCCCTTCCTGTATGTTTGGCGCTCTTTAGAGAACCAATGAACATGCAGGGATTGACTGACACACACTGTAATGCCGTAGCCATGTTAATTGTGGTATTACAGTGATTGGCTGGCCGCACAGCGTCATCAGGTCTATATCAGACCTGGCGCCGCCATGCTCGTCACAGTCTACCCCGGAATCAGGCAAAGTAGGGAGAGGTGCTGCTGCGTCAGGGAGAGATTTCCCTGTTTAGAGGTAGTATAGGTATTCCACATATATCTATAATATCTATCTGAACTAACAGTCCTTCTGAGGACTAATCCAGGTGCATATAATCAGTGGTGATAGCAGGAGTTAGGCAGGCAGTGTATGTGGCAGACTGCAGTGCATATAGCAAGAGGGTCCTTTGAATGTCCTGTTAATCTAGGTATTCCACAACATATATATATATATATATATATATATATACACTCCCTGACAGAAGTTATGTCGCTTATCCATGTTATGTAAATAAAAGCTTATAACTTGATGTTAAATTCATCGATTGGTTTTATAAATTACTCTTTTGAAAGCTGACACCCTCCCAAATTTGGTTTAGGTTAAGAATATAAATTGGCATCAATGCTGAAATATTGATCATTTAATGAACACAGAATGGTCAGATTTTGGCAAGATAAAAGTTTTGTCGCCTGGTGATATAATGCACCCAATTTCTAGTTTACATCCTCACCAGTGCTCAGTAAATGATCGGTTAATTAGTGGGTGTGTATAAAAATAAACCCAGCACCCCAGACCTTCACTTTAACTGCAACTTGAGCTCTGACAACATGCCAAAGATCCACCCTGCGACCAAAGCCTTGATTATCAAGAGGCTGAAGACCAGATCCACTGCAGAGGTGGCTGGCACCTTTAATGAGTCTTATCTTCAAGTACAAAGAATTAAAAAAAGATTTGAAGAGACTGGAGATGTGTTTGACAAGCCCAGGTCCAGCAGACCCGGCAAGACAACTGCTCAGGAGGAACGTTTGTTGGTTAGAAAATCCAAAGCAAGCCCCTCTTCCACTGTATCAGAGCTCCAACAGGCTGGTCACCTCAAGTCCCTGTGTCAACTAGAACAGTTTGTAGGATTCTGTCTCGAAATGGCCTCCATGATCGAATCATTGCCAAGAAGCTAACACTAAACAAAAGGCAAATAAAAAGCATTTGCAAGGTCCCACAGCCTTCTAAACAGATGGACGCTGGAAAAGTGGCAGAAGGTGGATTTCTCTGATGAATCTTCAGTAGAATTACACCACAACCGCTGCAAATACCGCAGGAGAACTACTGGAGCCCGTATGGATCCAAAATACACCCAGAAAACAGTTACATTTGGTAGTGGAAAGATCATGGTCTGGGGTTACATTCAGTATGGGGGTGTGCGAAACATTTGCAAGGTGGAAGGCAATATCAATAGCCTAAAATATCAAGAAGTATTAGCTACCTCTTACATTCCAAATCATAAAAGGGGTCAAATTCTGCAGCAGGATGGTGCTCCATCTCATACATCCATCTCTACAGCAAAGTTCCTCCAGGCAAAAAAGATCAAGGTGATCAAGGACTGTCCAGCCCTGTCACCAGACATGAACATCATTCAGCATGTTTGGGGTAGGATGAAAGAGGAAGCTTGGAAGACAAAACCAAAGAATCTAGATGAACTCTGGGAGGCATGTAAGATGGCATTCTCTGCTATTCCTGATGACTTCATTAATAAATTGTATGAATCATTGTTGAACCGCATGGATGCAGTCCTTCAAGCTCATGGAAGTCACACAAAATATTACATATGACTCTAATAACAGCACAACTTCATTCACCGATGTTATGCAACATATATTTGTATTTTAAGATAATTATTTGTTTGAATATCACATTACTTTCTGTGGGCGACAAAACTTTTGTCTTGCTATAATCTGACCATTCTGTGTTCATGAAATGATCAATATTTCAGCATTGATGCAAAATTATTTTCTTAACGCAAACCAAATTTGGGAGGGTTTCAGCTTTCAAAAGAGTAATTTATAAAACCAATGGATAAATTTAACGTCAGGTTATAAGCTTTTATTTACATAACATGGATAAGCGACATAACTTCTGTCAGGGACTGTATATATATATAGATATATATATATATATATATATATATATATATATATATATACATACAGTTATATGAAAAAGTTTGGGCACCCCTATTAATCTTAAGCTTAATGTTTTATAAAAATTGATGTTTTTGCAACAGCTATTTCAGTTTGATATATATAATAACTGTTGGACACTGTAATGTTTCTGCCTTGAAATGAGGTTTATTGTACTAACAGAAAATGTGCAATCTGCATTCAAACAAAATCTGACAGGTGCATAAGTATGGGCACCTCACCAGAAAAGTGACATTAATATTTAGTAGATCCTCCTTTTGCAAAAATAACAGCCTCTAGTCGCTTCCTGTAGCTTTTAATGAGTTCCTAGATCCTGGATGAAGGTATTTTTGACCATTCCTCTTTACAAAACAATTCCAGTTCAGTTAAGTTTGATGGTCGCTGAGCATGGACAGCCCTCTTCAAATGATCCCACAGATGTTCAATGATATTCAGGTCTGGGGACTGGGATGGCCATTCCAGAACATTGTAATTGTTCCTCTGCATGAATGCCTGAGTAGATTTGGAGCGGTGTTTTGGATCATTGTCTTGCTGAAAGATCCATCCCCTGCATAACTTCAACTTTATCACTGATTCTTGAACACTATTGTCAAGAATCTGCTGATACTGAGTGGAATCCATGCGTCCCTCAACTTTAACAAGATTCCCGGTGCCGGCATTGGCCACACAGCCCCAAAGCATGATGGAACCTCCACCAAATTTTACTGTGGGTAGCAAGTGTTTTCTTGGAATGCTGTGTTTTTTTGCCACCATGCATAATGCCTTTTTGTATGACCAAACAACTCAATCTTGGTTTCATCAGTCCACAGGACCTTCTTCCAAAAAGAAATTGGCTTCTCCAAATGTGCTTTTGCATACCTCAGCCGACTCTGTTTGTGGCGTGCTTGCAGAAAATGCTTCTTTCGCATCACTCTCCCATACAGCTTCTCCTTGTGCAAAGTGCGTTGTATAGTTGACCGATGCACAGTGACACCATCTGGAGCAAGTTGATGCTGCAGCTCTCTGGACGTGGTCTGAGGATTGTCCTTGACTGATCTCACCATTCTACTTCTCTGCCTTTCTGATGTTTTTCTTGGCCTGCCACTTCTGGCCTTAACAAGAACTGTCCCTGTGTTCTTCCATTCCCTTACTATGTTCCTCGCAGTGGAAACTGACAGGTTAAATCTCTGAGACAGCTTTTTGTATCCTTCCCCTGAACAACTATGTTGAATAATCTATGTTTTCAGATCATTTGACAGTTGTTTTGATGAGCCCATGATGCCACTCTTCAGAGGAGATTCAAACAGGAGAACAACTTGCAAGTGGCCACTTTAAGTAGCTTTTCTCATGATTGCATACACCTGGCTATGAAGTTCAAAGCTCAATGAGGTTACAAAACCAAAAAAAGTGCTTTAGTAAGTCAGTAAAAAGTAGGTAGGAGTATTTAAAACAAGAAAATGATAAGGGTGCCCATACTTATGCACCTGTCAAATTTTGTTTGAATGCAGATTGCACATTTTCTGTTAGTACAATAAACCTCATTTCAAGGCAGAAACATTACTGTGTCCAACAGTTATTACATATATCAAACTGAAATAGCTGTTGCAAAAACACCAATTTTTATAAAACATTAAGCTTAAGATTAATAGGGGTGCCCAAACGTTTTCATATAACTGTATATACTTATCAGAGGCAGGCAGGCGGTGTATGTGGCAGACTGCATAATAGACTGCGTATAATACAGCACAAGAAGCTCCATTCCAGTTCTGTCTGCTGCTGCTGTTACAGATATTTCTACAAATAACCCCAGGTATCAGGGGTCAGGGATAATTATTTTTTTGATCTTAATCCTAATTATTTGGTTAAAAGGCATTCCCGAGAACACCATTTTTCTGCTGCATTTGCTTTTTGCCACAGCAGAATACAGTCAGATTCTTTCCATATTACAGCATTAAAAATCCAGAAATTTGTAGTGAACGTGGAAAATATTGGCCTCCATTTAAATTTTGTTGTCAGTGAAGTTATTGATACCAGATCCCTGTGAAAAATAGTAACCTACAGGCCAGCTATTTAAAACTGTGTTTTCCGTCACATGTATCACATATAAGTTTGCTCCAAATTCAGCCATTTCTGGCATCCATGTAAATTTTGTTGCAGTGTGTTAGGCTATGTGCCCGCGATGCAGAAATGCTCCAGATTTTTTCCTGAGCGTTTCTGCATCTCCCTGGCAGAAAAAATGCATGCGGATTGTACATGCGTTTTTCCTGACAGGGACAAGTGGAAGTGAAGCGTTCTTCACATGCATTTCTGCATGCGGGTTGTCAAGCGCTTTCCAAGTGATTTTAGCATCACTTGGAAAGTGCTTGACAACTTGGTCACACTATATAAATCCATGCAAACAGCATGGATTTATATAGTGTGACTGAATGAATGGTAAAAAATAAAAAATAAATATATACTTACCTTCTGATAGCCCCGGTGTCTTTATCTGATGCGTCCTGGCTTGCAGGCAGCTCGCGGTAGACTAAAGGACCTCCCGACGTCAGCGGTCACGTGACCCATCACATGACTAAATGACGCCATGGCATGTCCTTTTTAGACCATCGCGAGCTGCCGGCAAGCCAAGACGCTAAGGACACCGGGGGCCATCTGAAGGTAAGTATAATGTATATTTTTTATTTTATTCTTTATTTAACAGGTACTATGGTACCCGGGTCCAGAGGAGAGTCTCCTCTTCTCCAAACCCGGGTACCATCCGCACATTGAAACACATGGAATCCACATCTGCAGATGCAGTGATGCGGATTCCATGCGGTCCAATGCAAGTCAATGGCGGCGAAAACGCCACGCTTCCGCTAAATAATTGGTAGTGCTGCGGATTTTTCCGCAATGATAATCTGCAGTGAAAATTTCCGCACAATGTGCACAACACATGCGGATTATCATTGGGGAACATGTCAGGCCTTCTACCAAGCATTTTTTAAGCGTTTCTGCAGCGGAATTGCTGCTGCGGAAACGCTTAAAAAACGCATAGTGGGCATACAGCCTTAATGAAGTTATTGAAACCAGGTCGCTGTGAAAAATAGTAACCTACAGGCCAGCTATTTAAAACTGTTGTTTTCCGTCACACGTATCACATATAAGTTCGCTCCAAATTCAGCCATTTCTGGCCT
Source organism: Phyllobates terribilis (assembly GCF_046119375.1). NCBI lineage: Eukaryota > Metazoa > Chordata > Amphibia > Anura > Dendrobatidae > Phyllobates > Phyllobates terribilis. The sequence goes on from NW_027362771.1 coordinate 179,238,160, forward strand.
CCATGTAAATTTTGTTGCAGTGTGTTAGTGAAGTTATTGACACCAGGTCGCTGTGAAAAATAGTAACCTAAAGGCCAGCTATTTAAAACTGTTGTTTTCCGTCACACGTATCACATATCACTGCAGTTCAAATGCAGCCATTTGTAGTGAAGGTGGAAAATATTGTCCACCATTTAAAATGGGCAAGGCTCGTGGCAAGGGACGGGGAAGTGAACGTGATGGTGATGACGGTGCATGCAGAGGATGACGCCGAGGCCGTGGGCAAGCTGAAATTGTGCCACAACAAACACCCACATCTTCTCGCTCGACCTTCCTGTCCCAATTAATAGGGGACCACAGAATACCACTATTGAACACAGAGCAGTGTGAAAAGGTTATTGGTTGGATAGAAGATAATGCTTCCAGTCACTTAGCCACCACCACCACCACCCTATCTTCCATACGGTCAAGTCTCAGTATCCGTGAGTCTGGACTGCATATTCCTCACCCTGATCCTCCTTCCTCCCACCATGCCAAGTGCCAGGAGACAACTGATCCCACACTTGGACACTCTGAAGAGCTGTTCACTTTTCCATTTATAGATTCGGGCCTCTTGCCTGGTCCACTTGAAGTGGGGCAAGAGGAGATCACATGTAGCGATGCCCAAATATTTGAGCAGCCACGGTCACAGGAAGGCGATGGTGGGAAACTGTCACAAGAGGTGGATGATGATAAGACACAATTGCCAGAAAGTCAGGAGGAGGACCAGGGTGTGGAAGTGGAAGATGAGGTGTTGGACCATGAAGTCACTCATCCAATCTGGCAAGGTGACATGTAGAGCGAGGACAGCAGCACACTGGGGAAGGGAGGCGCAGCACCACAACAGGCAAGAACAAGCAGTGTGGTGTCCGCAGACACAAGGTGGGCAACCGTTCCCCGTAAAATCAACACGACGGAAGTTGCCAGTACAACTGTTAGATCTTCCCGAGTCTGGTTGCTTTTTAAAGACTGTGCCGATAACACCAAAAAGGCCATTTGCACCACCTGCCAGGCCAGCATCAGCAGGGGTAGCAAAACTAGCAGCCTGAACACTAGAGATGAGCGGTGTTCGACTAGAACTGTTCGCCAATCTCAAATTCGAGCTGTTTTGGGCGGTGTTCGAGTTGTTCGACGAACCCGAACGATTTGCAAAAAATTCGGCTGTTCGAGGTTATGTTCGATAACTGTTCGTGCACCAAAAGCGTGTCCTGCATGTCTGGCGCTATTTAGAGCACCAATCATGCAGGGATTGTCTGCCACTCACTGTAATGCCACAGCCATGGTGGTTGTGGCATTACAGTGATTGCCCAAATCGATGGGAACAATGCTCACAGTGAAGCATGAAAAGCCGGCAATTCAGCAGCGGCATACACCTGTACCCGACAATTTAGAACCGAAAGAATAGAGCTTCACACATAGATTAGATAGATATAAACATGTCAGCCACATATATACGAAGTACAGTGAAAGTGCTGCTTACTGTACTTGTCATTTAGCGTAAAGGATTTATCAAAAAAAATAATAGTGTTTTCATGCACCGTCTCTTTAAAATAGCCGGCCGGCAATTCAGCAGCGGTACCCGACAATTTATAACAGACAGAATAGAGCTTCACACATAGATTAGATAGATAGAAACATGTCAGTCACATATATATGAAGTACAGTGATAGTGTTGGTTACTGTACTTGTCATTTAGTATTAAAATAAAGGATTTATTATTAAAAAAATTGGCGTGGGGTTCCCCTTAATTTTAGGCTCTAGCGGAGGTTAAGCAGACGGCTGGGGCAGATGTTTGAAGCCTGGGAAGGGGGTAATACCCACGGAGCTTCCCAGGCTACTAATATCAGCCCCCAGCTGAATACATAGCCTTTACTAGCTATTAAAATGGGGGACCCCCCAAAAAAAATGACGTGGGGTCCCCCCTAATTTAATAGCTAGCAAAGGCTAGGCAGACAGCTGGGGGCTGATATTAATAGCCCAGGAAGGGTGCCATGAATATTGGCCCCCTCCCAGGCTAGAAACACCAGCCGTCAGCCGCCCCAGAAATGGCGCATTCATAGGATGCGCCAATTCTGGCACTTAGCCTCGCTCTTCCACGCTGCCCTGGTGCGGTGGCAGGGGGTAATAGGGTTGGGGTTGATGTCAGCTTATAATGCCAGCTGACATCAAGCCCAGGTTAGTAATGGAGAGGCGTCTATAAGACACCCCCATTACTAACCCCATAGTCAAAGTTAAAAAAAACACAAACACCCAGAATAAAGTCCTTTAATTGAAATAAAGACACAATCCTTTATTGTTCTAAATTAAACCATACTTACCGTCACGCCCATTCCAGCTGAAGCCAACGATCTCCTGCAATAAAAGAAAAATAATAAAGCAACCTCATCCTTACCTTTCCATGGTTCCCACGACAGCTTCAGCTCTGCTACATCGAGATGACAGGCTGGACCGCAGCAGAACGCTGCCATCCAGCCTCTCATCCCGCAGACACTGAGAAGCGCAGGCTTGCTTGCGCTGCTCAGCGTCTCTCTGTGACGACATCCAGATGAGCCGAGTTCATGTCCAATGAACTCGGCTTACCTCATGCACGTCACTGACAGCGTGGGAAAATTCTCACGCTGAAGCGGTGAGTGCAGGAGAATTCTCCCACGCTGTCAGTGACGTGCATAAGGTGAGCTCATGTCCAATGAACTCAGCTCACCTCCTGCACGTCACTGACAGCGTGGGAGAATTCTCCTGCACTCAGCGCTTCAGCGTGACAATTCTCCCACGCTGAAGCGCTGAGTGCAGGAGAATTTTCCCACGCTGTCAGTGACGTGCATAAGGTGAGCTCATGTCCAATGAACTCAGCTCACCTCCTGCACGTCACTGACAGCGTGGGAGAATTCTCCTGCACTCAGCGCTTCAGTGTGAGAATTCTCCCACGCTGAAGCGCTGAGTGCAGGAGAATTTTCCCACGCTGTCAGTGACGTGCATGAGGTGAGCCGAGTTCATTGGACATTAACTCGGCTCATCTGGATGCCCTCACAGAGAGACACTGTGGAGCGCAAGCAAGCCTGCGCTTCTCAGTGTCTGCGGGATGACAGGCTGGATGGCAGCGTTCTGCTGCGGTACAGCCTGTCATCTCGATGTAGCAGAGCTGAAGCTGTCATGGGAACCATGGAAAGGTAAGGATGATATTGCTTTATTATTTTTCTTTTATTTCAGGAGATCGTTGGCTTCAGCTGGAATGGGCGTGATGGTAAGTATGGTTTAATTTAGAACAATAAAGAATTGTGTGTTTATTTCAATTAAAGGACTTTTTTCTGGGTGTTATGTTTTTATTAAATACTTTACTAGAAATTCATGGTGGTCATGTCTAATATTGGCGTGACCCCATGAATTTCGGGCTTAGGGCCAGCTGATAATGCCAAGCTGGCCCTAACCCCTTTATTACCCAGTGAGCCACCGCATCAGGGCCCTGGATGAGTTGGGTACAGCGCCAGAAGATGGCGCTTCTATGAACGCGCCATTTTCCGGGGTGGCTGCGGACTGCAATTTGCAGCGGGGGTGGCCCAGAAAGCTTGGGCCTCCCTGCGCTGCGGATTCCAGCCCCCAGCTGCCTAGTTGTACCTGGCTGGACACAAAAACAGGGCGAAGCCCCACGTCAATTTTCTTTAAATTATTTCATGAAATAGTTAAGAAAAAAAGGGCTTCCCTATATTGTTGTGTCCGGCCAGGTACAAATAGGCAGCTGGTGGTTGGGGGCAGCCCGTTCCTGCCTGCTGTACCTGGCTGGACACAAATATAGTGCGAAGCCCCACGTCAATTTTTTTTAAATTATTTCATGAATTTCCTGAAATAATTTAAAAAAATTGAAGTGGGGCTTCGCACTATATTTGTGTCCAGCCAGGTACAGCAGGCAGGAACGGGCTGCCCCCATCCACCAGCTGCCTATTTGTACCTGGCCGGACACAACAATATAGGGAAGCCCTTTTTTTCTTAATTATTTCATGAATTTCATGAAATAATTAAAAAAAATTGAAGTGGGGCTTCGCACTATATTTGTGTCCAGCCAGGCACAGCAGGCAGGAACGGGCTGCCCCCATCCACCAGCTGCCTATTTGTACCTGGCCGGACACAACAATATAGGGAAGCCCTTTTTTTCTTAATTATTTCATGAATTTCATGAAATAATTAAAAAAAAAGTACGTGGGGCTTCGCCCTATTTTTGTGTCCAGCCAGGTACAACTAGGCAGCTGGGGGCTGGAATCTGCAGCGCAGGGAGGCCCAAGCTTTCTGGGCCCCCCCCGCTACAAATTGCAGTCCGCAGCCACCCCGGAAAATGGCGCGTTCATAGAAGCGCCATCTTCTGGCGCTGTACCCAACTCATCCAGGGCCCTGGTGCGGTGGCTCACTGGGTAATAAAGGGGTTAGGGCCAGCTTGGTATTATCAGCTGGCCCCAAGCCCAAAATTCATGGGGTCACGCCAGTATTAGACATGACCGCCATGAATTTCTAGTAAAGTATTTAAAAAAAACACAACACCCAGAATAAAGTCCTTTAATTGAAATAAAGACACAATTCTTTATTGTTCTAAATTAAACCATACTTACCATCACACCCATTCCAGCTGAAGCCAACGATCTCCTGCAATAAAAGAAAAATAATAAACCAACCTCATCCTTACCTTTCCATGGTTCCCACGACAGCTTCAGCTCTGCTACATCGAGATGACTGGCTGGACCGCAGCAGAACGCTGCCATCCAGTCTGTCATCCCGCAGACACTGAGAAGCGCAGGCATGCTTGCGCTCCTCACTGTCTCGCTGTGACGGCATCCAGATGAGCCGAGGTCATGTCCAATGAACTCGGCTCACCTCATGCACGTCACTGACAGCGTGGGAAAATTCTCACGCTGAAGTGCTGAGTGCAGGAGAATTCTCCCACGCTGTCAGTGATGTGCAAGAGGTGAGCTCATGTCCAATGAACTCAGCTCACCACCTGCACGTCACTGACAGCGTGGGAAAATTCTCCTGCAATCAGCGCTTCAGCGTGAGAATTTTCCCACGCTGTCAGTGACGTGCATGAGGTGAGCCGAGTTCATTGGACATGAACTCGGCTCATCTGGATGTCGTCACAGAGAGACGCTGAGCAGCGTAAGCAAGCCTGCGCTTCTCAGTGTCTGCGGGATGACAGGCTGGATGGCAGCGTTCTGCTGCGGTCCAGCCTGTCATCTCGATGTAGCAGAGCTGAAGCTGTCGTGGGAACCATGGAAAGGTAAGGATGAGGTTGCTTTATTATTTTTCTTTTATTGCAGGAGATCGTTGGCTTCAGCTGGAATGGGCGTGATGGTAAGTATGGTTTAATTTAGAACAATAAAGGATTGTGTCTTTATTTCAATTAAAGGACTTTATTCTGGGTGTTTGTGTTTTTTTTAACTTTGACTATGGGGTTAGTAATGGGGGTGTCTTATAGACGCCTCTCCATTACTAACCTGGGCTTGATGTCAGCTGGCATTATAAGCTGACATCAACCCCAACCCTATTACCCCCTGCCACTGCACCAGGGCAGCGTGGAAGAGCGAGGCTAAGTGCCAGAATTGGCGCATCCTATGAATGCGCCATTTCTGGGGCGGCTGACGGCTGGTGTTTCTAGCCTGGGAGGGGGCCAATATTCATGGCTCCCTTCCTGGGCTATTAATATCAGCCCCCAGCTGTCTGCCTAGCCTTTGCTAGCTATTACATTAGGGGGGACCCCACGTCATTTCTTTTGGGGGGTCCCCCATTTTAATAGCTAGTAAAGGCTATGTATTCAGCTGGGGGCTGATATTAGTAGCCTGGGAAGCTCCGTGGGTATTACCCCCTTCCCAGGCTTCAAACATCTGCCCCAGCCGTCTGCTTAACCTCCGCTAGAGCCTAAAATTAAGGGGAACCCCACGCCAATTTTTTTAATAATAAATCCTTTATTTAATACTAAATGACAAGTACAGTAACCAACACTATCACTGTACTTCATATATATGTGACTGACATGTTTCTATCTATCTAATCTATGTGTGATGCTCTATCTTTCTGTTCTAAATTGTCGGGTACCGCTTCTGAATTGCCGGCCGGCTTTTTTAAAGAGACAGTGCATGAAAACACTATTATTTTTTTAAATAAATCCTTTACACTAAATGACAAGTACAGTAAGCAACACTATCACTGTACTTATTATATATGTGACTGACATGTTTCTATCTATCTAATCTATGTGTGAAGCTCTATTCTTTCTGTTCTAAATTGTCGGGTACAGATGCTGAATTGCCGGCCGGCTTTTTTAAAGAGACGGTGCATGAAAACACTAATATTTTTTTTAATAAATCCTTTACACTAAATGACAAGTGCAGTAACCAACACTGTCACTGTGCTTCTTATATGTGTGACTGACATGTTTCTATCTATCTAATCTATGTGTGATGCTCTATTCCTTCTTGTCTAAATTGTCGGGTACCGGTGTATGCCGCTGCTGAATTTGCCGGCCGGCTTTTTTAAAGAGAGTGTCTTCTGAGCAGTTTGTCAGCTTTTGGACACCTTTGCAGGTGTTTTCTATGTGTTTCTATGTGTTTTTGTTTGCCTGCCATTGGTTTTAACGGTGTTCGACGGTGTTCTAAGGTGTTCGACGAACAGTTCGACGAACAGTTCCTCGAACATCCCGGTGTTCGACGAACCGAACCCGAACACTACAGGGGTGGCTCAACACTACTGAACACCACCAGCATGATCAGGCACATGGCAGCAAAGCACCCGACAAAGTGGGCCGAACCCCAGGGTCCAGCAACAGTGTCTGCGGGTGACACCACTGGTTGTTCCGCTGTTGTGAGTGCACGCCAATCTCCTGTCCATGGCGCATGCCAAAATGCCTCTCGCCCTGCACCTGTCGTTGAACACTCTCAACTAGCACCATCATCAAGCACGTCCACGTCCTTGTCCCAGCGCAGCATTCAGTTGTCCCCACCCTAGTCTTTGGAACGCAAGCGCAAATACGCAGCTAATGCCCCACAGGCCACACTACTAAATTCACACACTTTGCAAATGCTTGCCCTCGAAATGTTGCCTTTTTAGGCTCGTGGAGACGGAAGCTTTCCGCAACTTGATGGCGGCGGCTGTCCCTCGGTACTCGGTCCCCAGCCACCACTATTTCTCCTGGAGTGCCGTCCCCTCATTATACAAGCGTGTGTCCCACAACATTAGCTGTGCCCTAAACAATGCAGTTACTGGGAAAGTTCACCTAACCACGGACACGTGGAAAAGTGCTTGTGGGCAGGGACCGTACATCTCAATGATGGCACATTGGGTTAACATAGTGGAAGCCGGGACCTAGTCGGACCTTGGGACGGAACACGTCCTCCCGACGCCGAGGATTGCAGGCCCTGGGTTGCCCCCACATTCTACAGCTCCTGCACCTCCTCCTCCTCTTCAGCATCCATCTCCGAAATTACCACATCAGTCGCAAGCTGGAAGCACTACAGCACTGCCTCGGCCAAGCAGCAACAGGCTGTGCTAATATGCTTAGGTGACAAACCACACAACGCTGAAGAGTTGTGGACAGCTCTGAAAGAGCAGGCATATCTGTGGCTGACACCGCTGAACATACAGCCAGGCATGGTCGTGTGTGACAATGGCTGGAACCTGGTGGCGGCTCTGAGGTGATGCGAGCTCACACACGTATCATGCCTGGCACATGTGCTCAGCGGTTTCTCAAAACCTACCCAGATCTGCTGGATCTGCTTGTCAAAGTACGCCGCCTGTGTGCCCATTTTAGAAAGTCAGCTACAGCTTCCGACACTCTTGCCGTGCTTCAGCAGCGTTTGCAGCTTTCGGCTCACTGACTGGGGTATGATGTACCCAAGCATTGAAACTCTACATTGCAGATATTGGGAAGGATTTGTGAGCAGAAGAGGGCTGTTGTTGACTACCAGCATCAACAAGGCCGTCAGTATTCAGGTCAAACTCCACACATAAAACCTCCGGAGTGGACATGGATGTCAGACATCTGTACCATCCTCCAAAACTTTGAGGACTCCACCAAGATGGTGAGCGGCGATGACGCCATAATTAGAGTCACCATCCCGCTTCTCTGTCTTCTGAAATGCTCTCTGATCTCAATTAAACAGGATGCATTGCAGGCGGAGCACAATGAGGTGGAGCAAGGAACCATACAGGGTGATTACACACAGCCAGCCTCATCTCATCCCAACGTGGATTGGGTGACAATGAGGAAGAGTAGGAGAAGGAGGAAGTACAGGAGCTAGTTTCCTGTGCTATAGACGGTACTACCTGCACAATGCCATACCGTCTGTTCAGTGTGGATGGCCTGAAGACAGGGAGGAGGAGGATGAGGAGGAGAGCATGGTCAGTCATCCTCTTGGTGAGGACATGGATGTCTTGCTTCTTTGCAGTCTGGCACACATGGCTGAGCTTATGTTACGCTGCCTTTCCCGTGACCCTCGAGTTGTCCAAATTTTGGGTGACAGTCATTACTGGTTGGTGACGCTTCTAGACCCATGCTACAAACTTTATGTCTCTTATTCCTTTGCAGGACAGGCCTAATAAAATGGGGCAGTGCGAGAAATCCCTTGTTGCGGAATTAGTGAAAAAATTCCCATCTGAAAATGCTGGCGGCTGAGGTCACAATTCATTGGACAACCAAGGAGTACAGACGAGAAAGTCACAAATGCAATCCAGAAAAGGCAGGGGAACACTGTTGAAATTCTGGGACAGTTTTCTCAGACCCTCCCATCGAACAGGCCTTGAGGAGGGGGTTACTCTCACAAGGAGTGCAAAGCTTCGGAAAATGGTGAGGGAGTACCTTGCCGACTGTACCAACATCCTCCGTGATTCCTCTGTGCCTTATAATTATTGAGTATCCAAGCTGGACACGTGGCATGAACTGGCTCTCTATGCCTTGGAGGTCCTGGCCTGCCCTGCTGCTAGCGTTTTGTCAGAGCGGATTTTTAGTGCCGCTGGTGGAATTATAACCGATAGGCGAATTCGCCTGTCAACTGAAAATGCTGACAGACTGACTCTTATAAAAATGAACAAGGGCTGTATTGGGCCAGACTTCTCAACACCACCGAATGACAGCAGCATAACATAAACTCAAATACAGTGTCTTTCTTTGGCGGGGGTCTAACTCTATTCCCATGCACCTCTGTCTTCACACCCAGACATGGGTATATGCTTCCTGATTTTGTCTATTTGCTCTTCTCCGCCTCCTTCTCCGCATCCTTATCCTCCAGCACCATATCACCACCATATGTACCATATCAACATATCTACATCTCTTGCTTGGCATTGGAGTGCATCCAAATTTTTGGCAGCCGTTGCTTCACTGCATAGTTAAACTCTATGGGAGAACCACTTCCTAATAATGGGAATAATGTTTTTAGGAGGCTCTCTGACCTTTCCGTCTCTTGCAAGGGGCATTTGCATTTCTCCAAATTTTTGGCAGCCGTTGCTTCACTGCATAGGCAAACACTATGGGAGACCCACTTCCTAATAATGGGGACATCGTTTTTAGGAGGTTCTCTGACCTCTACATCTCTTCCAAGGGGCATTGGAGTTCCTCCAAATTTTTGGCAGACATTTCTTCACTTCAAAGGCAAACACTATGGGAGACCCACTTCCTAATAATGGGAATGTTGTTTTTAGGAGGCTCTCTGACCTCTACTTCTCTTGCAAGGGGCATTGGAATTCCTCCAAATTTTTGGCAGCTGTTGCTTCACTGCATAGGCAAACGCTATGGGAGACCCACTTCCTAATAAAGGGAACATTGTTTTTAGGAGGCTCTCTGACCTCTACGTCTCTTGCAAGGGGGATTTGAAGTTCCTTCAAATTTTTGGCAGCCGTTGCTTCACTGCGTAGGCAGACACTATGGGAGACCCACTTCCTAATAATGGGAACATTGTTTTTAGGAGGCTCTCGGACCTCTACATCTCTTGCAAGGGGCATTGGAGTGCCTCCAAATTTTTGGCAGCCATTGCTTCACTGCATAATAACACTGCAATAACAGTATAGGAGACCCACTCATTAATAATGGAAACAACAAAGCATAGCCGGCTGATGGCTCTCTAACACTAGAGAGGGCAGACAGCTGACCCTTTAAGAATAGTAAGAGCCACCTGATGGCCCTATAAAAATAGTCTTAGAGACTTTCAGAGTCCCTCCATCATAAATGAAACAGGATGTGTCTGATGATGTGTCACACACCACATGACCAGATAAGGTTGTAAAATGTTAAAATGACATTTCCCAGTGAATGCATTTGTCTTGGTTGAAAGCAATGCAAAAGTGCAAAAACGCATCAAAACCGCTACGTGTGATCATAGCCCAAGGTGTGGAGGAGCATTTTTGTTTTTGGTTATTTATTTTGCCTTATATACAAGTCATTACCCTGGAAAGGATGTTCTTTAACATATTTCCCAGGAAAATCCATTTTGGTTTCGTTTTTACATGTTTTATTGTGAGTCCGTAAAAGTGGCGTGATATCTCTGACAACCTTGTTGACAGCAGTGACCTGGGAGTCAGAGATGCTTCCAGGGGTCTTCCCCATGCTGTTCCCATGTCATTTGAGCACTGTTCTCATCTATTTGGTCTATTTTTAGGCCCTCTGCAGACCGCAGGGGGGAGCCGCCGGAAAAATGCTCTAGTTTCACATAGACTTACATTGGGCTCGTTGCTCCGGTCGAGCACCCGAGTATTCCAATTTGCTCGACCCGAGCAATGAGTACCGGAGCATTTTAGTGTTTGCTCATCACTAGCAGACATGAAATGTAACATGTGCCAATATGCACATAATACAAATATAATTAATGGAACGCAATGCATTAATTGATTTATTAATTGTAACACCAAGTATGTAGTGTACTATATCCAATGTAATTAATATAATATCAAATACATAGGCTGCATGATTCGCAAGATAAAAAAAGGATCTCAGAATGCTTACAAAATATAAATAATAAAAACAAAACATATTCAGGTGTTTCTAAACATTTTCTAGAGGTACTGTACATGATGAGAGTATGAAAGGTTAATTGTCCAACTAGAGGTGGAAACTGGAGAAAAAAAACGCTGCTGAGAGAAGCTTTTTGGATAATTGAACTCAACTCCAAACAGCGGGAATAAATTTCTCGAATAATACTGTGTTTATATATTAGCTTTAATAGTTTGTGGCATGCAAATGTCTATACATTGATAGAAGTGTAAAAAGTATTTGAATATTTATTTAGACAATGCACATTTTGTTTTGCACATGTAATTATTTCACATCCATGTGATTTACTTTCTCATAATTGGTTAGTGTTTGTTTTAAATTTCTGGTCATGTGGTTTTATGCTATACTCAGTGATCAATGGCAGTTCATGCCAGAAATGAGTACTTTATATTACCCCCCCCCAATGTTTCCCCCAGGGGCCCCTAAGGATTTTTGTAATTACCTTACGTTCCAGATACTGCCTGTGAGCGGCGCTATCACTGGCCGCTCACAGGCATCACTGCAGCCAGCTCTGACATCCGCTGATGTCACGACAAGTGCTGGCAGCAGCCGGGGGTCTTTGTCTTCTGCGTTACACCCCCACTTCACACCCGGCATCCCCAGCATGCTCTGCCTCTCCCTATTCATTGGGAAAGCGTGCGGTGGATGATGGGTGTGACGCAGGGGGTAACCCCGCCCACAACCCAGCAGCTACTGCGAGGACCCCAACGCTAAGTCGTGACGTCAGCGCAGGGTCACATGATGCCTGTGAGCGGTCACCGATAGCGCCGCTCACAGGCATTATCAGCAACGTAAGGTAATTACAAAAAGTCTCAGGGGCCCCAGGGGGATAAATTGGGGGGGGGGGGTAATATAAAGTACTGTACAACTTCTTTAAAGGGAATCTTTCATGAGGATCAACCCTCCTACACTATCTATATGGACTTGTAGGTCAAAGGAGACTGAATAAAATGATACCTTGATATCTGCGATGTCTGCGATTCCAGAGAAATCAATGTTTTTCTTATGTGTAAATAACCTGTTCCAGTCTATGGGCCGGACACTGCTCTGAATGAGAATCTGCCCCCAGAGATTATTATAAATGAGATAGGACAACTTAGTAGGGTTGATCCTACTGACAGATGCCCTTTAAATGTCCATGTGAAAAGAAATATGTGGTGAGAACTAAACACTCAATGTGTAAAAGAATTAATGAACATTTCAATAATGTAACAAAAGTTATACAGGATGTCTAATATCGAGACATTATACTACTAAACATGGAGGGTCATTTACAGAGCTAAATACAGGTCAAACCTGGAGGAAAACCCATTAGAGGCTGCAAAAGACTTAAGACCAGGGTGTAAGTTCACCTTCCAGCAGGACAACGACCCTAAACATACTGCCAGAGCTTCAATAGGATAGTTTAGATCAAAGCATATTCATGTGTGGAATGGCCCAGTCAAAGTCCAGACCTAAATTGAGAATCTGTGGCAAGACTTGAAAATTGCTGTTCACAGACATGCCCATCCAATCTCACTGAGCTAGAGCAAGTTTATAAAGAAAAATGGGCAAAAATTTCAGCCTCTTGATGTGCAAAGCTGGTAGAGACATACCCCAAAAGTCTTGCAGCAGTAATTGCAGCTAAAGAAGGTCCTACAAAATATTGACTCAGGGGGGCTGAATACAAATGCACGTCACAATTTTCAGATTGATATTATTAAAATATTTAGAAAAACATGTATCATTTCTTTAACACTTCACAAATGCTTGCTAATTTGTGCTGGTATCTCACATAAAATCTCCCCCAAAAAACACTTATGGGTGTAGTGTGAAGAATTGTGGAAAAGTTCATGGGTTTGAATACTTTTTCAAGGCACTATATATGAAATTATATAAAGAATTGTTATAAAAAATTCCATATTGTCCTTTTATTTGTAAATCAATCTGTTCATCTTCTGAGGAAATCTGAGAGCACAGTTTTGTGGCAATGATTTGCAAAGACTTGCAAATAGTGTTGAGCCACCCCCGTAGTGTTCGAGTTCGGTTCGGTTCGTCGAACACCCATGTGTTGACCGAACTGTTCGTCGAACACCTTCGAACACCGTTAAAACCAATGGCAGGCAAACAAAAACACATAGAAACACATAGAAAACACCTTCAAAGGTGTCCAAAAGCTGACAAACTGCTCAGAAGACACAACTAACACATGGAAAAGTGACAAGTACATATAGTCATGAGAAAAGAAAAGAGGTGGAGGAGTAAAAGGAGGGGGAGACACAGATATAGGCATGTCATGCCCTTCTAAAATCCAAAAAGTGAGAAGCCGACACGTTCAGTCCGCTCCTGCCCGTGCCACCTCCGTGTCGCCGGGTTTGTGCCAGAGCCGCGGTGAACCCTGACGGCCAGCCCCCCTCTCCCAATACTGGTGCCTGTACGCTGGTGGGTCGAGCGAGCCCCCCTGTGGTGGAGGCAGCTCTAAGCTTTTTAATTTAAATTGTCTCTCTAATTTGAATGAATACACTTTAAATCCATTTACAAGGATCTATTGGAGGGCAAGTCTCATGCCAGCAGCCGCGTAATTCCAGCTCCAGTAGCGTCCACTAAAGCTGCTGCAGATAAAAAGCTTTTATAAGGATCGAGCTCGGCTGTCCACCGCAAGGCATCCTACTGCCAGTCCCAGCCCCTATGCCTTGGGGTGCGTCCTGATGCTCTTCACTGAGTATCCCGTGGTCCCGAAGCATTTCCTTTGAAAAAATTAAGTGTCCAAACTACAGGTGGTGTAGCTTGCTTAACAGCCGGGATAATCCGCTGACTAGCAGACACTGCTACTAGGCACAAAGTATTTCCTGGGCTAGATGCAGTTAAAAATTTGTAATTAGATACTCTCGTTGGATGCTGAGAAAGCATTCCATAGAGTCTCCTGGCACGCCATATATGATTCTCTTAAAAAGCTTGGGGTAGGGGTCTAGGGGACCCTTTTATAGCCAAAATCACAGACCTGTATCGCAATACGTCACCTAGGCTGAAGATAAATGGAACTGTAGCACCCTGAGGGCTCGGTTGCTACAGAGGTATTGCACCTCACCCAGAGGTGTGATATCTCACTCTCAGGTAAGGATGGAGTGTGGATCAGGACCCGACACCTGCATGCATTACACCACATTGCCGTGGGGCAGGGCGACCAATATGCCCCTGAGATGGGCACGACAGTCCCTGTCCCTGGCTGGAGTGGGGGGAGGGAACACTGAGGAAGGGCAACCCTGTAGTGCAGGAGCAGGGAGGAAGCAGTTCCTGAGTGCATTGAGAAGGGAGTATAAAAGGTGGGCACCATCTTAGTTCAGTGCAGAGAAGTCTGAGCAGAAGTGGCAGGGAGCAGGGGCTCTGCATGAGCTCTGCTCCGGAGGCGGGCCTAGTAACAGAGGCCCAGGCCTGGAAGAGGGAGAAGGAAGGAAGAGGAGCGGAGAAGGCTCCAGGAACGAGGAACAAAGGGATCCCAGGGGTGCGGACGGGCGAGTCGCCACCGCACGCCCAATCCACCTGCGTGGAGGGGTCAGGCCAAAGGGGGAGACCGGTCCCCGAAACTAGTGGAGGCAGGAAACGACCCTCAGCTAGAAACCGGAGGCTGTGACATTTTATATGGTGCAGCCCCTCGCTACACCCGCTAGGAGGGCAGCACATAGGGTCAGGGAAACTGGCGCCAAGTTTACCAAGAGGAGGCCCGAGGCAGCCGGACAGAAGGGTTGGTAAGAAAGGCCAGACAAAGGACACACAAAGGGGGTCCTGTGAAGCGCTCCAAAGTTATCTGGGAGTTGTCTGAGCCCCTCACCTGGTGAGCACAGTACGACGTGGGCAGCCGTTACCTGCAGACGTGGTCTGGATAATAAGAACTGTGAGTAAAGGCCCTGGACTGCATCACTGACTCCGTGTCGTTACTGCTGCTGCTCTGCACCATCACCCCCATCCTCCGCATACACTGCCCTGAGGCTATACTCCTCCCGTGGGGAGTTATGCTACGCTCTGCTGCACCCACAACACCAGCCTCAGCGGTCTGCCCTGCAGAGGCGGTTCACTCTGACCGCAATCCACAGGTGGCGTAGT
This sequence comes from Phyllobates terribilis, assembly GCF_046119375.1. Lineage (NCBI taxonomy): Eukaryota > Metazoa > Chordata > Amphibia > Anura > Dendrobatidae > Phyllobates > Phyllobates terribilis. Next base: position 179,253,275 of record NW_027362771.1, read on the forward strand.
CGGACATTTAAACATCAAAACCACATAAATAGTTCCGCCACTGGTTTGACCACCCTGAGCCACGGAACCGGGTCGCCGCCACGAAGACTACAACCACCAGCATCCACCAAAAAAGGTCCGGCTCCGGGCGTCCCAAGGCCCAGGGGGTGCATCAGAACATTTTCATCACCTTTCACAATCACCAATGGGACAAGGCAGGGATGTCCTCTGTCCCCTCTCTTATACATCCTAGTGACGGAGCACCTGCTCTCATCAATTCGCCATAACCCCAATATTAGGTGGATTGAGGTGGGAGGCACCGAGTACAAGTGCTCTCTATTTGCTGATGATGTCCTAGTATATATCACTCAATCACATATATCCATCCATGCTGTTATGGCTGAAATAGATCACTTTGTTACATGGTCAAATTTTAAAATCAATGCAGCGAAGTCTGAGGCCCTCGATGTCTCCCTCCCCAAATCCATATAGGATTCCATCCAGTCCAACTTTCCCTTTGCCTGGCCCTCACAGGGTATCAAATACTGAGAAATTCCTATTCATAGAGACCTCTCCCATCTATGTTATCTTAATTTTGGGCCCTTTATTGAACAACTCCATACAGACCATGGTTGGCAAGTTAGAACTGTAAGATTCACTACGTGAACCACTGGTGTTTTGTGGAAAAGCACATGTACACTGTGTTCCAAATTATTATGCAAAAAGTGTTTAGGAGTGATAAGGGAAGAATTTGTTTGTTTGTCAGTTAAACTCATTGATGGTGATGTGTGTCAGGGCTCTTTATATCACTGTAAGCAATTGCAGACACCTGTGCTAATTAGTTTGGCAGGTGTGTTCAATGAAAGGCAAGACTACTTAAGAAGGCTGTCTCACATTATTAAGCAGCCTACATTTTCTGCCAAAATGGGAAAGAAAAAGGATGTGTCGGCTGCTGAGAAGCAACAAATTGTGGAGTGTTTAGGTCAAGGCATGACTACAATCAACATTGTGCGATGATCAGGATGAAGTGTCTTGGCAATCAAGAAGTATGTAGCTGATTCACAGTACACACGTGTGCGTGCTAATAAGGGCAAATTGAGGACTCTTTCCTACAGGCAATTACGTCAGGTTAAAAGAGCAGGGGCAAAAAAGCCTTGTCATAGCAGCAGACAAGTTTTTGAAGCTGCTGGTGCCTCCAACGTCCCCCGAACAACAAGATGCAGGGTCCTTCAGAGGTTTGCAGCTGTGCATATGCCATCCTGTCGACCTTCTCTATCCACTTCACACAAGCAGAAAAGGCTCCAGTGGGCCAAACATTACATGAAGACTGATTTCAAAACTGTTTTGTTCACGGATGAGTGCCGTGCAGCGCTCGATGGTCCAGATGGATGGAGTGGAGGATGGCTGGTTGATGAACACCCCACGCAAACACGACTACAGCGCCAACAAGGAGGAGGTGGAGTAATGTTTTTGGCTGGAATCATGGGGAGAGAGATTGTCGGCCCCTTTAGGATCCCTGAAGGCGCTAAAGATGAACTCCATAATGTATGTGGATTTTCTCAAACAGCACTTCCTGCCATGGTTCAAGAAGAAGAACCATGTATTTCACAGCAAGATCATTTTTTTGCATGATAATGCACCATCTCATGCTGCACATAAAACATCTGCATCTCTGGCTGATATGTGCATAAAAGGGGACAAACTTATGGTGTGACCCCCATGCTCCCCTGACCTCTACCCCATTCAGAACCTCTGGAGCATCATCAAAAGGAGTGTCTATGATGGCGGGAGGCAGTTCACATCTAAGCAACAGCTCTGGGAGGGTATTCTGTCCTCATGCAAAACAATTGAAGCAGAAACCATCCAAAACCTGACAAATTCAATGGACGAGAGAGTTCAGAAGCTCCTTTCGAACAAGGGGTCCTATGTGAAAATGTAACATCACCTAGAATAAAGTTTTGAGTTGAAAACTGTTTGATTTAAGTTTCTAATAACCTGCTAATGCTTATAATTTCAAAAATGACCATTTTTTTGGTCTTTATTAAAATGAAAAGGTTAATCGAAAAGTTTGGGGGATCTAAGAGTGTGGCAACCCAGTAGTCATGATTACTTCGAATTCTGACAATATGAGGGTCATGCTGCAGGTAGTGCAGCAAGAAGGCACTTATGTGCCTTGCGCATCTCGGAGCCCCAAAATTATTTTCCGGGCTAGATGCAGCTAAAAATTATTTTTAATTTTAAATCTGGTGAAGCTTTAGTATAGATGGCCTAATAGGATCAGTGCTGCACACTGCTACAAAGCCCAAATTATTTTCCAGTCAAGATACAGATAAACATGATTAGTAATTTGAAAGCTTAAAACGGTTGGTAGGGTGATTTTAACCAATCATCAAGCTTTTACTCTCCCCAGGATGACACAGGGGTAGAAAAGTCGTTTCGGATCCATGATTTGTTCATCTTTATGAACGTGAGTCTGTCTACATTATCAGTGGAGAGCCGCGTGCGCTTATCTGTCAGCACACCACCAGCAGCGCTGAACACACGTTCAGACAGAACGCTGGCTGCGGGGCATGACAAGATCTCCAAGGCGTAAGTGGCTAGCTCCGGTCATTTATCCACATTGGAAGCCCAAAAAGAGCAAGGGTCCAGTGACACAGTCGTGGCTTCAATGTTTACTTGGAGATACTCCTGTACCATCGTCTCTAGGCGTTGACTATGTGTCAGACTTCTTGTCTCCTGTGGCCTTGCAAAGGATGGGCTAAAAAAGTGGTGAAATGATTCCGCAAAATTGATGTTACCAGCAGATACTGTGGTTCTGTTACGGTTTGAGTGCTGAACACTTGACGGTCCCACGGTTGGCAAGTTGGAACTGTGAGATTCACTACGTGCACCACTGGTATTTTGTGGAAAAGCACATGTAAGATTCTGCAACAGTCTCTGCTGATACTCCTGCATGCGTGCATCCCTTTCTATGGCAGGAATAATTTCTGCAAATTTACTTTTGTACCGGGGATCTAACAGTGTGGCAACCCAGTAGTCAGGATTATTTCTAATTCTCACAATTCGAGGGTCATGTTGCAGGTAGTGCAGCAAGAAGGCACTCATGTGTGTTGCGCATCCAGGAGCACCAAGGCCCTGTTGTGTTGGTGGCGAGGTAACAATCATGCTTCCTTCCTCTGTCCTCTCCCCCCAACCTCGCACAACAGAAATGTGATCAAGGTCTCCCTCATCTGATGAGTCTTCCATCAGTTCGTCCTCCACTTCTTCCTGGGCTCCTGCACCTTCCTCACTAGTTTGGCTGCTACCATGCGCCCTGGTAAAACCATCTCCCCCACCCTCACATGCCTGCCGCCTTGGTGCTGCCGACCGTCTGGACCTTGCAGATGTTAGCCCTTCCGCATACAACTCCTCCTCCTCTACTTCCTCCACCTCCTCTTGTGCCACCACCTGACTCCGAATTCTGTTTAACATGTGCTCCAGCATGTAAATCACCGGAATAGTCATGCTGATAATGGCATCGTCAGCACTAAACATCTTCGTCGCCATTTCAAAACTGTGCAGAAGGGTGCATAGGTCCCTGATCTGAGACCACTCCTCCAGCGTGATTTGCCCCACCTCTGGATCTCGTTGGCCCAGGCTATACGTCAGAACGTATTGCACCAGGGCTTGTCGGTGCTGCCACAGTCGCTGCAACATGTGCAGAGTTGAATTCCACCGGGTAGGCACATCGCATTTTAGCCGGTGAAGTGGCAGGCCCAACGACTTCTGTAGAGATGTAAGTCGCTGAGCTGCGGGATGCGAACGGCGGAAGTGAGCACACAGCGACCGTGCCCTCTGCAGAAGGCCATCTAGTCTGGGATAGTGGGCTAAAAATTGCTGGACAACCAGGTTCAACACGTGAGCCATACAAGGCACGTGTGTGACATTGCCCCGGCGAAGGGCCGCACCCAGGTTTGCAGCATTGTCGCACACGGCCTTCCCTGGTTTCAGGTCCAGTGGAGACAACCATTCATGAAATTGGTTCTCCAGAGCTGACCACAACGCCTCAGCTGTGTGACTCACATTTCCCAGACATTTCAAAGTAAAAACCGCCTGATGACGTTGAGTCCTACTGCCAGCATAGTAAGGAGGTGTGCAGGATCCCTTCTGCGCAGTTAGAAAGCTTGTGGCATGACCAGACAGGCTTTGGGTGCAGGTGGAAGACCGAGAGGAGGTTGAGGAGGCAGAAGCAGTGGAGGAACTTTGACATAAAGAGCATTGACGCACAACTCGTGGGGACGGCAAGACTTGGACAGCAGCCCCTTGTCCTGCTGTCACCATAGTTACCCAGTGCCCAGTCAGCGACATGTAACGCCCCTGTCCATGCCTACTCGTCCAAGTGTCTGTGGTGAAATGCACCCTGTCACACACAGAGTTTCTCAAAGAAGCGGTGTTGTTGTGTGCGACATGCTGGTGGAGCGCAGGCACACCTTTCTTTGAGAAGTAGTGCCGACTGGGCATCTGGTATTGGGGCACTGCGATGGACATAAGGTCTCGAAAATCCTCTGTGTCCACCAGGCGGAAAGGCAGCATTTCTGTAGCCAAGAGCTTGCAGATGGTGAAATTCAACCTCTTAGCTTTCTCATGGCTAGGAGGAAATGGTCTTTTACTTGTCCACATCTGAGGGACCGAGGGCTGGCTATTGTGCTTAGACGGGGTTGATAAGGGTGTCCCCGGCAAACTGCCGGTCTGTGAGGAAGATGCAGGCGGACATGTTAGGTTGCCTTGATCCAAAGGTGGTGCTATCGATGTCGGACAGCGCTCAACACCAGCTGGTGTTACCACCTCCAAAGAAAATGATGACCTGCCAATCACGCTGGCTGTTGCGGGTAAAGAGGTGGCAGGTCTGCGCCCCAAAACAGGTGTGACTGCTGTCCCCCCAGTCACAGAGGATGAAGAGGCCGCGGATGCACAAGATATGGCAGACGGTGGTTGGCCCGGCCGGCTAGGCCGCATTGTAGCACACTGAGCTTCCCACTGCAACTTATGCTTCATGTCCATGTGCCGGTTCATGCATGAAGTACTCAAACTATGTATTTTTGGCCTCTACTTAGCTTTTGCTGACAAATGTTACAGATAACACGAGTTGGGTCATCTTTATCGATCTGAAAAAATGCCCAGGCTATGCAAGGCTTAGCACCCATGCGACCTGAAGAGCCACCACGACTTGTGGTGAGAGGCAGAGTTGTGTTTGAGAATGCAGTTGTTGACGTGCTTCCAGTACTACGTCTCTGTCCAGGAAGGCGCAACCTGACCTCGTCGTCACTAGCATCTTCCTCCACCTCCTCTGCTGACCTCATCTCTTGGCTGACTGTGGGTTGACAGTAAGTGGGATCTCCAACCTCATCATCATCACCCTGTGCGTTATCACACCCGTCGTCCTCAGAGCCAACCTCTTCCTGCCCTGACAAAAAACTAAAGTTGTCGCTCCAATCAGGTATTTGAGTCTCATCATCGTCTTCCTCATTGTCTCCACCAACAGGAGTTACAGTTTGGGAATGAGGGTCTACATTATGGTCAGAACCTTCTGCGTCTGGTCCTGGATCCGATTCATAAAGATTCTGGGCATCAGTGCAGATCATTTCCTCGTCTGGATTCACAGAAGCGCTGGAGTCGACCTCTGATTCCCAGGCTATAGTATGAGTAAACAGCTCTGCAGACTCAACCATCTGTTCTACCTCATACTCAGACGGGCAGCTGGAGATTTGGGAGCTGTGAGGAAGCAAGTGCGATTGGGGTGACACCTTTGAGGACTGGAGTATTTGTGATGTTGAAGTTGATGTGGAGGAGAGCCCACTTAAAGGAGCACTTGATATCCGTTGAAGCACCTGCTGTTTTTGTGCCTCATCTGGAATTTGTAGCGATTGGCGTGGCCGTAAGAAAGGGATCTTATCACATTGTCCGCTAAAAGAAGTAGACATTTTAGTTTGGCTGGAAGATGGTCTTTCTTCTGCAGATGTTACTGTTGCTTTAACACCTACCCCACGGACACAACCTTTTTTCCCCTTCCCAACATGCCTATTCCCCTTTCCACCAGCAGCAGGCCTTTTTCCACTCATTTTGGTGGTTAACTAATTCACAACTCTGGAGTTGTTTGCACAAAAAAACAATGGATGGGAACCGAGCAGAGCTGAGTGGCCAAACTGTGGTATTAGGCCAAAACTATTGGCTGGGTTAGATGCAGAAAAAAATTATATTCAATTTGCAACCTGATGGAGGTCAGTATAGATGGACTAATAGAGAAAGTCCCACACACTGCTAGAAGACCAAATATTTTTTCAGAGCTGGATGCAGATAAAAATTATTTTTAATTTGCAACCTGATGGAGGTCAGTATAGATGGACTAATAGAGAAAGTCCCACACACTGCTAGAAGGCCAAATATTTTTTCAGAGCTGGATGCAGATAAAAATTATTTTTAATTTGCAACCTGATGGAGGTCAGTATAGATGGACTAATATAGAAAGTCCCACACACTGCTAGAAGGCCAAATATTTTTTCAGAGCTAGATGCAGACAAAAAATTATTTTTAATTTGCAACCTGATGGAGGTCAGTATAGATGGAATAATAGAGAAAGTCCCACACACTGCTAGAAGGCCAAATATTTTATCAGAGCTGGATGCAGATAAAAATTATTTTTAATTTGCAACCTGATGGAGGTCAGTATAGATGGACTAATAGAGAAAGTCCCACACACTGCTAGAAGGCCAAATATTTTTTCAGAGCTGGATGCAGATAAAAATTATTTTTAATTTGCAACCTGATGGAGGTCAGTATAGATGGACCAATAGAATGATGCTATGCCCAAAAGATTTTACTTCACTAGGTGCAGTAAAAAAATTGGTATTCTATACACAGGTGGTATATCTTGCAACACAGATAGGCTACTCCACTGACTAACACACTCTGCAATAGGCCAAAAAGGATTAGCTTTGCTAGATTCAGCCAAATGCTGTGAAAAAAACTTGCACAGCACTGGCACAGACCTGCCTGGCAAAAACTGATAGGAACTGATGTAACCTAGTCCTGAAAAGGACTGCAATTACAATTAGTCTTTACTCCCACAATCTATCTATTTAAGAGCACAGACCTGCCTGATAAAAGTCGTAGGAAATGCTGTAACCTAGTCTCTAAAAGGACTGCAATCACAACTATTCTCTACTCCCAAGCTATCTGTAGATTTGTGCGAAAATTGGCTTGAAATTAACAAGGTATAGCGCACACAACAACAGCGGTGCCGTCTAACACGCAGCTGCAGCAGTGAGAAAATGGTGGCGACGGGGAAAATGGCTTGGTCTTATAGGGCAAGGACATGTGACATACACTGCCAATGACACATGCCCTTGCTTGTGTGAAAAAAGCACTTCGCTCCGTGTGTGCGCTGCTGATAGGCTGACAGATTGCACCTCCCCACTGTAAATGCGGGAAAGAGAAAAAAAATGGAGATCTTCATTATTCCTGCAGAGATCCATCCCCTGCCCCTCCACCCACCCCGCTGTACACTTAAACTGCGTATTAACATTAATTTTCATCATTACTGAGAAAAAATCCAGTTATGATTTTGGTGCACGAACAGTTATCGAACATAACCTCGAACAGCCGAATTTTTCTCAAATCGTTCGTGTTCGCCGAACGGCTCGAACACCGCCCAAAACAGCTCGAATTTGAGATTGCCGAACAGTTCGAGTAGAACAACGCTCATCTCTACTTGCAAATCATTGCAGATCATAAAGCATCAATATTATTACATATAAGGCCAGCTTTTGAGCAAATACTTTAGAAGGCAAACTCTTGAAAATGGCTTAATATGATGTTTATTTTATGTCAACCGTTCACACAATGACAGCTGCTTATTTTATATGACTGCTGCAAGATGTAATATGTTACTACTATGTTAATTTTAAAATTGTATTACAACTTCCATGCTGGAATCACCTTGGCTAGGGTAGTGTAGATATTGTTGTAATTGTCCCTTCTGCCTCACCTTACATTTAAAAAGTATACTTGGCAAATTTTTGGGCTGTGCATGTGCAAATTTATTTTTCAATCTTTTCATTTTTTTATGTTGTATAATACTTCATACTGTACACCTATACATTCATTTCATTTTGCAAAGAGGTGTCTGTGAATTTTCTTTATGCAATGTACATTTGGGAGTAAGTTATTGTCTGAGTACTCTCCTACTATTCGTCAAGGATGGTTTTAATTAAAACAGTATCTTACCTGTCCTTTAAATTTGTAAGTCTGAAAATGTAGGTTTCCTTCCAAAAAAAAGGTTTTGTTTTTTTTCTGGCAGCTGGGCTCTCAAAACTTGATCAAATTGTGCGCAAACTACCTCAATTATATTAGTATAGTTAATACAGTAGTAATGCAATTCATATACATTAGTATACAGTGAAGGAAATAATTTGATCCCTTGAAGTTTTTGTAAGTTTGCCCACTGACTAAGACATGAACAGTCTATAATTTTAAGGGTAGGTTGATTTTACATTGAGAGATAGAATATCCCCCCAAAAAAATTCAAGAAATTCAAATTGTATAAATTAGATAATTTTTTTTTGCATTTTGCAGTGAGAAATAAGTATTTGATCCCCTACAAACCATCATGAGTTCTGGCTCCTACAGACCAGTTAGACACTCCTAATCAACTTGTTACCTGCATTAAAGACAGTTGTCTTACATAGTCACCTGTATAGAAAACTCCTGTCCACAGACTCAATTAATCAGTCAGACTCTAACCTCTACAACATGGGCAAGACCAAAAAGCTTTCTAAGGATGTCAGGGACAAGATCATAGATCTGCACAAAGCTGGAATGGGCTACAAAACCCTAAGTAAGACGCTGGGTGAGAAGGAGACAACTGTTTGTTCAATAGTAAGAAAATGGAAGAAATACAAAATGACTGTCAATCGACATCGATCTGGGTCCCATGCAAAATCTCACCTTGTGAGGTGTCTTTGATCACGAGGAAGGTGAGAGATCAGTCTAAAACTACACGGGGGGAACTTGTTAATGATCTTAAGGCAGCTGGGACCGCAGTCACCAAGAAAACCATTGGTAACATGTTACGCCTTAAAGGTTTAAAATCCTTCAGTGCCCGCAAGGTCCCCCTGCTCAAGAAGGCACATGTGCAGGCCCGTCTGAAGTTTGCCAATGAACACATGGATGATTCTGTGAGTTATTGGGAGAAGGTGCCATGGTCAGATGAGACAAAAATTGAGCTCTTTGGCATTAACTCAACTTGCCGTGTTTGGAGGAAGAAGAAGGATGAGTACAACCCTAAGAACATCTTCCCAACCGTGAAGCATGGTGGGGGAAACATTATACTTTGGGGGTGCTTTTCTGCAAAGGTGACATGACGTCTGCACCATACTGAAGAGAAGATGCATGGGGTCATGTATTGTGAGATTTTGGCCAACAACCTCCTTCCCTCAGTAAAAGCATTGAAGATGGGTCTTCCAGCGAGACAATGACCCAAAACATAGAGCCAAGGCAACAAAGGAGTGGCTCAAAAAGAAGCACAGTAAGGTCATAGAGTGGCCTAGCCAGTCTCCAGACCTTAATCCCATAGAGAACTTATGGAGGGAGATGAAGCTAGGAGTTGCCACGCGTGAGCCTCAAAATCTGAATGATTTAGAGATGATCTGCAAAGAGAAGTGGACCAAAATTCCTCCTGACATGTGCACAACCCTCATCATCAACTACAAAAAACGTCTGACTGCTGTGCTCTCCAACAAGGGTTTTGCCACCAAGTATTAAGTCTTGTTTGCCAGAGGAATCAAATACTTATTTCTCACTGCAAAATGCAAAAACATTTATCTAATTTATACAATGTGATTTTCTTGATTTTTTTGGGATATTCTATCTCTCAATGTTAAAATTAGCCTACCCTCAAAATTATAGACTGTTCATGTCTTTGTCAGTGGGCAAACTTACAAAAACAGCAAGGGATCAAATAATTATTTCCTTCACTGTATTCCTTGTCCACATTTACCTTTGCATGCTCAGTGTACAGATGTATTTGTTTTTTATACTTTTGTGCAGTTACAGCAATCTGCACCTGTACATTTTATTCTATTTTGCTGTCAGGTGCTTGTCAGTTTTTTTTTGCAGTGAACATCTGGGGAGTAAATAACTGCCTTCATATTGGCTCAGCAACCCTCCCATCCATCCAAGGCTGTTTTTAATTAAAGGATCAGAAAACAGCCAGAGTAAGTATAGAAAGCCCCTTACAAATATCTATTGAAGAAACACTCACAGAAAAGAAACAATTTCTTAAAACATAGCCTTTAATAGATTAGTGCTAAAAGAGTTTAAACAGGATAACAATCCCAATGTAAATATTAATGTACCACGTTATTACTATACCACAAAAAGTATTATTAAAGTAAAAAGGAGGGGTTACGCAGAAAGGGAGCTATCAAAATTGTAAAAAAAAAGTCAGCACTCACTCAGATCAAATTATCTCAAACCTAGCATTCATAGATGACTGGTAACAAAGTAGGCACAGCACAATTTCGGCCAAAAATATCCCCCATGATGAGTTTCAGGGAAAATACTAATAGTGATATGCTTGCCATATTGTGCCCTAAAAGACCCTAACAAGCGTAATGTCCTTCTAAATCTTCCAGACAATTTTCCATTGGTGACATTTAAAACTTTTTAAGTGGGGTCAAGAATATTTGAATTAGAATCCACAAGTATATAGCATCTAACAAGAAAACCTAATGCCCACAATGAGCTCAAAGTGATCATATGTATGAGCTACAGCTCAACCGTAAAAAAGATCACATATCTTTCTGGATGTCCAGTAGGATTTTGGGTAGGTACTAGTGATGAGCGAACATGCTCGCCACTGCTCGGTACTCGCCCGAGCATCACGGTGCTCGACAAGCTTGGCGCTCGGTGAGTATTTCCGGGTTGCTCAGGCGAGAACTCGGGTCCCCACCCTGCATGTTTGGTGCTCTTAATAGAGCCAATGAAAATCCAGGGATTGCTTGCCGTAGCCATGTTGGTTGTGGGCATTACAGTGATTGGCTGGCTGCGTCATCAGGAGTAGAGAGAGCTGCTGCTGAGTCGGGGAGAAATTTGCTTGTCTAGAGTTAGTAAATGTATTCCACAACATATATCTATATATCCATCTGAACTAACAGACCTTCTGAGGACTAATCCAGGTGCATATTTTCAGTGGTGAAGGTGATAGCAGGCAGGCAGACAGGCAGTGTATGTGGCAGACTGCAGTGCATATAGTGCAAGAGGGTTCATAGCACGTTCCTGCTGCTGCTGTTCTTACAGATATTTGTAGACATAGCCCCATATATCAGGGGCCAGGGCCAATTTTTTTTTTATCTTAATCCTGATTATTTGCTTAAAAAGCAATCCAGGGTTCACATTTCCTCTGCTCCATTTGCTTTTTAGCACTGCAGAATACAGCCAGATCTTTTCCATATTAGCACAATAAAAATCCAGAAATTTGAACTGAAAATGGAAAATATTGGCTTACATTTTCATTTTGTTGCAGTATGTTGGTCAGGCTATTCACACTAAGTCACTGAGAAGAATAGTATTACTAAACTGCAGGCCTGCTAATTAAAACCGTGGTTCTCTGTCAGACGTATCACATATATAACTGTGTTCCAAAATCAGTTATTTCTGCATTCCATTTCGTTGCAGTGTGTCGGTCAAGCTACTGACACTAGGTCTCTGTGAAGAATAGTATTAGTAAATTACAAGCCTGCTATTTAAAATTATGGTTCTCTGTCAGACGTATCACATATAACAGCATTCCAAAATCAGTTATTTCTGCATTCCATTTCGTTGCAGTGTGTCGGTCAAGCTATTCAAACTAAGTCTCTGTGAAGAATAGTATTGGTAAATTACAGGCCTGCTATTTAAAACCGAGGTTCTCTGTCAGATGTCTCACATATAACTGCGTTCCAAAATCAGTCATTTGTAGTGAAGGTGGAAAATATTGTCCTTCATTTAAAATGGGTAAGGCGCGTGGCAAGAGACGGGGAAGTGAACGTGACGGTGATGACGGTGCATGCAGAGGACGACGCGAAGGCCATGGTCAAGCTGAAATTGTGCCACAAAAAACACCCACATCTTCTCGCCCGACCTTCCTGTCCCAATTGCTAGGGGACCACAGATTACCACTATTGAACACAGAGCAGTGTGAAAAGGTTATTGGTTGGATAGCAGATAATGCTTCCAGTCACTTAGCCACCACCACCACCACCACCCTGTCTTCCACACGGTCAAGTCTCAGTAGCCGTGAGTCTGGAACGCATATTCCTCACCCTGTTCCTCCTTCCTCCCATGATGCTAAGTATCCGGAGACAACTGATCCCACACTTGGACACTCAGAAGAGCTATTCACTTTTCCATTTATAGATTCGGACCTCTCGCCCAGCCAGCTTCAAGCGAGTCAAGAGGAGGACGCGTGTAATGATGCCCAAATATTTGAGCAGCCACGGTCACACGAAGGCAATGGTGGGAAAGTGCGATTACTGTCGTAAGAGGTGGATGATGATGATGATGAGACCCAATTACCAGAAAGTCAGGAGGAGGACCAGGGTGCGGAAGTGGAAGACGAGGTGGTGGATGATATAGTAACTGACCCAACCTGGCAGGGGGATTTGCAGAGCGAGGACAGCAGCACAAAGGGGGAGGGAGGCGTTTCACCACAACAGGCAGGAAGAAGCTGTGTGGTGGCTGTAAACACAAGGCAGGAAAGCACTCCCCATAACACCAACATAACCATGTTACAACTGTTAGGTCTTCCCGAGTCTGTTTTTTTTATCTGCAGATAACCCCAAAAAGGCCATTTGCACCACCTGCCAGGCGAGCATCAGTAAAGGTAGCAAAACTAGCTGCCTGACCACCACCAGCATGATCAGTCACAATTTCAGCAAAACATCCTACTGAGTGGGCCGAACCCCAGGGTCCAGAAACAGTGTTTGCGGGTGACACCACTGCTTCTTCTGCTGTTGTGCGTGCATGCCAATCCCCTGTCCATTGCGCATACAAAGATGCCTCCTACTCTGCAGGTGTCATTGCACACTCTCAACTAGCACCATCAGCAAGCACGTCCACATCCTTGTCTTAGTGCAGCATTCAGTTGTCCCTACCCCAGTCCTTGGAACGCAAGTGCAAATACGCAGCCAATGCCCCACAGGCCACACTATTAAATTGACACGTTTCGTGACTGCTTGCAATTGAAATGTTGCCTTTTAGGCTTGTGGTGATGAAAGCTTTCTGCAACCTGATGGCGGCGGCCGTCACTCAGTACTCGGTCCGCAGCCGCCACTATTTCTCCCAGTGTGCTGCCCCTGCATTACACGAGCACGTGTCCCACAACATTAGCCGTGCCCTCAACAATGCATTTACTGGAAAGTCCACTTAACCATGGACACATGAACAAGTGCTTGTGGGCAGGGACGGTACATCTCGCTGATGGCACACTGGGTTAATATAGTGGAAACCGGGATCCAGTCAGACCTTAGGACGGAACACGTCCTCCTAGCGCTGAGGATTGCGGGCCCTGGGTCAATCAGGTTTGCCCCCACAGTCTACAGCTCCTGAACTTCCTCCTCCTCCTCTTCAGCCTTCATCTCTGAAATGAGCACATCAGTCAGAAGCTGGAAGCACTGCAGCACTGCCTCGGCCAAGCGACAACTGGCTGTGCTGAAGCTAATATGCTTAGGTGACGAATCGCAAACCGCTAAAGAGTTGTGGACAGCTCTGAAAGAGCAGACAGATCTGTGGCTGACACTGCTGAACCTACAGCCAGGCATGGTAAGTGTGTGACAATGGCCAGAACCTGGTGGCAGCTCTGAAGCGAGGCGAGCCCACACACATGCCTGGCCCATGTGCTTAACCTCGTGATTCAGCGGCTTCTCAAAACCTTCCCAGATCTGTATCATCTGCTTGTCAAAGTACGCCGCGTGTGTGCCCATTTTAGAAAGTCAGCTGGAGATTCCGCCGCCCTTGGCGTGCTTCAGCAGCCTTTGCAGCTTCCAGCTTACTGACTGGTGTGCGATGTCCCTACGCATTGGAACTCTACATTGCAGATGTTGGGAAGGATTTGTGAGCAGAAGAGGGCAGTTGTTGACTGCCAGCATCAACACGGCCATCTGTATTTAGGTCAGACTCCACACATAAGACCTCAGGAGTGGACATGGATGTCAGACATCTGTACCATAATCCAAAACTTTGAGGACTCCACCAAGATGGTGAGCGGTGATGACGCCATAATTAGCGTCACCATTAGAGATGAGCGTTGTTCTACTCGAACTGTTCGCCAATCTCAAATTCGAGCTGTTTTGGGCGGTGTTCGAGCCGTTCGGCGAACACGAACAATTTGAGAAAAATTCGGCTGTTCGAGGTTATGTTCGATAACTGTTCGTGCAACAAATTCATAACTGGATTTTTTCTCAGTAATGATGAAAATTAATGTTAATACGCAGTTTGAGTGTACAGCGGGGTGGGGGGAGGGGCAGGGGATGGATCTCTGCAGGAACAATGAAGATTTCCATTTTTTTTTTCTCTTTCCCGCATTTACAGTGGGGAGGTGCAATCTGTCAGCCTATCAGCAGCGCACACACGGAGCGAAGTGCTTTTTTTCACACAAGCAAGGGCATGTGTCATTGGCAGTGTATGTCACATGTCCTTGCCCTATAAGACCAAGCCATTTTCCCCGTCGCCACCATTTTCTCACTGCTGCAGCTGCGTGTTAGACAGCACCGCTGTTGCTGTGTGCGCTATACCTTGTTAATTTCAAGCCAATTTTCGCACAAATCTACAGATAGCTTGGGAGTAGGGAATAGTTGTGATTGCAGTCCTTTTAAGGACTAGGTTACAGCATTTCCTATGACTTTTATCAGGCAGGTCTGTGCTCTTAAATAGATAGGTTGTGGGAGTAAAGACTAATTGTAATTGGAGTCCTTTTCAGGACTAGGTTACATCAGTTCCTATCAGTTTTTGCCAGGCAGGTCTGTGCCAGTGCTGTGCAAGTTTTTTTCACAGCATTTGGCTGAATCTAGCAAAGCTAATCCTTTTTGGCCTATTGCAGAGTGTGTTAGTCAGTGGAGTAGCCTATCTGTGTTGCAAGATATACCACCTGTGTATAGAATACCAATTTTTTTACTGCACCTAGTGAAGTAAAATCTTTTGGGCATAGCATCATTCTATTAGTCCATCTATACTGACCTCCATCAGGTTGCAAATTGAATATAATTTTTTTCTGCATCTAGCTCTGAAAAAATATTGGGCTTCTAGCTGTGTGTGGGACTTGTTGTATTAGTCCATCTATACTGACCTCCATCAGGTTGCAAACTGAATATATTTTTTTCTGCATCTACCTCTGAAAAAATATTGGGCTTCTAGCTGTGTGTGGGACTTGTTCTATTAATCCATCTATACAGACCTCCATCAGGTTGCAAACTGAATATATATTTTTCTGCATCTACCTCTGAAAAAATATTGGGCTTCTAGCTGTGTGTGGGACTTGTTGTATTAGTCCATCTATACTGACCTCCATCAGGTTGCAAATTAAAAATAATTTTTATCTGCATCTACAGTACCTCTGAAAAAATATTTGGGCTTCTAGCTGTGTGTGGGACTTGTTCTATTAGTCCATCTATACTGACCTCCATCAGGTTGCAAATTGAATATAATTTTTATCTGCATCTAGCTCTGAAAAAATATTTGGCCTTCTAGCAGTGTGTGGGACTTTCTCTATTAGTCCATCTATACTGACCTCCATCAGGTTGCAAATTGAATATAATTTTTATCTGCATCTAGCTCTGAAAAAATATTTGGCCTTCTAGCAGTGTGTGGGACTTTCTCTATTTGTCCATCTATACTGACCTCCATCAGGTTGCAAATTCAAAATAATTTTTTGTCTGCATCTAGCTCTGAAAAAATATTGAGCTTCTAGCTGTGTGTGGGACTTGTTGTATTAGTCCATCTATACTGACCTCCATCAGGTTGCAAATTAAAAATAATTTTTATCTGCATCTACAGTACCTCTGAAAAAATATTGGGCTTCTAGCTGTGTGTGGGACTTGTTCTATTAATCCATCTATACAGACCTCCATCAGGTTGCAAACTGAATATATATTTTTCTGCATCTACCTCTGAAAAAATATTGGGCTTCTAGCTGTGTGTGGGACTTGTTGTATTAGTCCATCTATACTGACCTCCATCAGGTTGCAAATTAAAAATAATTTTTATCTGCATCTACAGTACCTCTGAAAAAATATTTGGGCTTCTAGCTGTGTGTGGGACTTGTTCTATTAGTCCATCTATACTGACCTCCATCAGGTTGCAAATTGAATATAATTTTTATCTGCATCTAGCTCTGAAAAAATATTTGGCCTTCTAGCAGTGTGTGGGACTTTCTCTATTAGTCCATCTATACTGACCTCCATCAGGTTGCAAATTGAATATAATTTTTATCTGCATCTAGCTCTGAAAAAATATTTGGCCTTCTAGCAGTGTGTGGGACTTTCTCTATTAGTCCATCTATACTGACCTCCATCAGGTTGCAAATTAAAAATAATTTTTTTCTGCATCTACCTCTGAAAAAATATTTGGGCTTCTAGCAGTGTGTGGGACTCATTGTATTAGGCCATCTATACGAAACTCCACCAGCTTTGAAATTAATAATAATTTTTAGCTGCATCTAGCCCTGAAAATAATTTTTCCCAATAGTGGTAGCAATAGAAATATGGGGCGCGCGCCTGGCTAACAAAAATATACGCTTCATAACACAAAACACCAGCCTAGCGTACTGCATTAATAAGATGGCATCATCGTCTCTCCCAGTGCTGGGCCTACTACGCAGGCTAGTATTCCTGTGCCTAAAACACAATGTATGGGTCCGCGCTAGCCACTATGCTGAGGGGTATAAAGCTGCTGCTAGCGCTTTATAACAATTCAATTGGCAGATTTTCACAGAGCTCTTCCACAACGCCCACCCATCGGGCAACAGTTGCCCACCCTCCCTATGGGATCTAGTGGCGAATAGTTGATGCCATTAATCAGAGCGTCAGTTGCCCCGTCAACGTGGCAAGCATACGGTAAGGCATGGGAAGAGTGGACACGACTAGTAGCAGGCAGACGGGTTGACCAATGTGAACAAGCCAGATCACAAGTCACCATAGAATTTCTCCACCAGCTAATGATGAGGGGCATATCAGGGGCGTCAGCGCAGCGGTGTCTGACCAGAGTAGCATTTCACTTCCAACTACTGAATTGGGGAGATGTGACAAAGATTCATCATCAGACAATCCATAAAAGGGTGGAAAAGGGGTCAGCCAAGTCAGGAATGTAGACGTCCCGTCCCGTGTCACTAAAACTGATTTCTCACATCTTATCCCTAACACCATTAACATGACACTCACAATTTGAAGCAACACTAATGTCTACTGCATTTGTGATCGCCTTCTTCGGGGCGCTATGTATAAGCGAATTAGTCCCTCAATCCAAAATTACCACCAGTGGACGCTTATTACACCAGGAAGTAGTCATAGCCAATAATGCAATACGTGTACGCATACACCAATCGAAAACGGTTCCAGCGGGCAGGGGTACTTGGGTACTTCTACAACCCGCAAACGGTACACTGAGTCGGGTAACAATAGTAAAAACATATCTAACCATCAGATCACAAAGTAATTTCTTCGTATCACACATTGATGGAACGCCATTATCAAGATACCTGTTCCAAGCTATATTTAATAAATGCATAACATCGGCAGGGAACCACCCCAAAGATTACGGGACACACTCATTCCGCATAGGTGCGGCCACGGAAGCAGCAAGAGCAGGACTGTCAGAAACGGAAGTTCAGAGGATAGGGAGATGGCGATCCACGTGTTTGGCGAGATACATAAGACCGGACTTGTTATCCTAGCGTGATTTGTTTCTTTTACAAGTGACGCTAAGCCAACAGTGTGAGTGATAGGCCACTCGTATATATATTGGGCACAAAAAAGAGCGAAAGTCCGCCCAGGCGGGAGGAAATTAGAGTTTCATAACACATATTTCAACTGGAGAGGTATTAGAGGCCTGCTATGGCCACAGGTACTAATGGAGGTAATCAAGGTAGGGAGAGAGGCAAGAGGTCCAGTCATCTTAGTTATACAGGCCGGGGGAAACAACCTAGGTCATCACAAGAGCGCATAACTAATGGCAATAATGAAACTAGACACTGAGCGCTTCAGAGAATTTTTCACAAAATTAGCTATAGTATGGTCAGAGATTGTGCCGATAGCGGTATGGCAAGGTGCGCGAGACATCACGGCCATCGAATGGACAAGGCGGGTAATAAATATTCGGATGGCAAAATTTAGAAGAGACAGAGGCGGTGTAGTGATACGACACCGACAACTGGAAGGAGATAAAGCAGGCCTCATACGGCCCGACGGTGTTCACTTAATAGATATTGGACTGGACATATTCCTGTCAGGACTCCAGGACGGAGTGGAACAAGCGTTAAGAGTGATGGGTGGGGGTCAGAGTCCTGCATACGAGTACGCTGGATCCTCTGTGGCCTGGAAATAGAAAGGACATGTTGGAGAGTTACACTTGTTGGCCTACTTGCCGGAGTGGGGACCCAGGGCATGCTGCAACAAGCTGAATTATTTTAGAAATAAAATGCCTTTCTAATGGAATGAGTATAAAGAGTTAATAAAGCTGTGACCGATCCTCACCCATCCAGTTGTAAGAGTTACATTATTGGGTTGTCCATGAAAGGGGGGCGGTAGGGGGGCTGAGCATCTGGGTTTGGTTGGGGGTCCCCACAGTCTGCCTAGGCTAGATTAATTTAAAAATTCTTATTAGATACACAGGCGGTGCAGCTTGCTTCGCAGCTGGGCTACTACGCCCAAAGTATTGCCTAGGCTAGATGCAGTTAAAAATTCTACGCTGACTAGCAGACACTGAAGATTTGGAGCAGACCTCTGAGTAAACAGCTCTTCAGACTCAACCATCTGTGTTACCCCAAGCCATAGTGTATGTAGTTTCTAACAGTTAAAAGGGGGGGGGTGCGACCCAACCCACCTGGAATTGACGATGCCAACGTCACGTAAGACACAGCAAGGGGACTCCCAAAATTGTGGCACAGACACCACTTAACCCTAGAACGCATACCTGTGGCCTTGCAGGCCCGCCCAGTTAATTGTTTTCTATTTTCTGCAAGATTGCTTTAGTTAGAATTTTGAAACTCTAGGTATTCTTCATGTATGTAGTTGTTTGTCATTTGAGTTTGAGTTATTCCATGTTATTTGCACACGGGCCTAAAGGGCCCCAGGTATGTGAAAGTGTAGATTTTTATGGTCATGCGTTCTAGGGTTAAGTGGCATCAATTGCCTCCACTGTTGCTTAAAACGGTTGGTGAGGTGATTTTACCAAATCCCCAAGCTTTTAGTCTCCCAAGGATGACACAGGGGTAGAAATGTCCTTGCGAATCCATGATTCGATCATCTTTATGAACGTGAGTCTGTCTACATTCTCAGTGGACAGCCGCGTGCGCTTATCTGTCAGCACACCACCAGCAGCGCTGAACACACGTTCAGAGAGAACGCTGGCTGCATGGCATGACAAGATCTCCAAGGCGTGAGTGGCGAGCTCCGGCGATTTTTCAAGATTGGAATACCAAAATGAGCAAGGGTCCAGTGACACAGTCATGGCTTCGATGTTCACTTGGAGATTCTCCTGTACCATCCTCTCTAGGCATTGACTATGTGTCAGACTTCTTGTCTCCTGTGGCCTTGCAAAGGATGGTCTAAAAAAGTGGTGAAACGATTCCACAAAATTGCTGTTACCAGCAGATACTGTGTTACTGTTACTGTTTGAGTGATGAAGACTAGTGTTGAGCCACCCCCGCAGTGTTCGGGTTCGGTTCGGTTCGTCGAACACCGGGATGTTCGAGGAACTGTTCGTCGAACTGTTCGTCGAACACCTTAGAACACCGTCGAACACCGTTAAAACCAATGGCAGGCAAACAAAAACACATAGAAACACATAGAAAACACCTTCAAAGGTGTCCAAAAGCTGACAAACTGCTCAGAAGACGCTCTCTTTAAAAAAGCCGGCCGGCAATTCATCAGCGGCATACACCGGTACCCGACAATTTAGACAAGAAGGAATAGAACATCACACATAGATTAGATAGATAGAAACATGTCAGTCACACATATAAGAAGCACAGTGACAGTGTTGCTTATTGTACTTGTCATTTAGTGTAAAGCATTTATTTAAAAAAATAATAGTGTTTTCATGCACCGTCTCTTTAAGAAAGCCGGCCGGCAATTCAGCAGCGGTACCCGACAATTTAGAACAGAAAGAATAGAGCTTCACACATAGATTAGATAGATAGAAACATGTCAGTCACATATATAAGAAGTACAGTGACAGTGTTGCTTACTGTACTTGTCATTTAGTGTTAAAATAAAGGATTTATTAAAAAAAAAATTGGCGTGGGGTTCCCCCTAATTTTAGTCTCTAGCGGAGGTTAAGCAGACGGCTGGGGCAGATGTTTGAAGCCTGGGAAGGGGGTAATACTCATGGAGCTTCCCAGGCTACTAATATCAGCCCCCAGCTGAATACCTAGCCTTTACTAGCTATATAAATGGGGGACCCCCCCAAAAAAATGACGTGGGGTCCCCCCTTTTTTAATAGCTAGCAAAGGCTAGGCAGACAGCTGGGGGCTGATATTAATAGCCCAGGAAGGGTACCATGAATATTGGCCCCCTCCCAGGCTAGAAACACCAGCCGTCAGCCGCCCCAGAAATGGTGCATCCATAGGATGCGCCAATTCTGGCACTTAGCCTCGCTCTTCCACGCTGCCCTGATGCGGTGGCAGGGGGTAATAGGGCTGGGGTTGATGTCAGCTTATAATGCCAGCTGAAATCAAGCCCAGGTTAGTAATGGAGAGGCGTCTATAAGACACCCCCATTACTAACCACATAGTCAAAGTTAAAAAAAAAACCACAAACACCCAGAATAAAGTCCTTTAATTGAAATAAAGACACAATTCTTTTTTGTTCTAAATTAAACCATACTTACCATCATGCCCATTCCAGCTGAAGCCAACGATCTCCTGCAATAAAAGAAAAATAATAAAGCAACCTCATCCTTACCTTCCCATGGTTCCCACGATGGCTCCAGCTCTGCTACATCGAGATGACAGGCTGGACCGCAGCAGAAAGCTGCCATCCAGCCTGTCATCCCGCAGACACTGAGAAGCGCAGGCATGCTTGCGCTCCTCAGTGTCTCTCTGTGACGGCATAAAGATGAGCCGAGGTCATGTCCAATGAACTCAGCTCACCTCATGCACGTCACTGACAGCGTGGGAAAATTCTCCTGCACTCAGCGCTTCAGCGTGAGAATTCTCCCATGCTGTCAGTGACGTGCATGAGGTGAGCTCATGTCCAATGAACTCAGCTCACCTCATGTACGTCACTGACAGCGTGGGAGAATTCTCACGCTGAAGTGCTGAGTGCAGGAGAATTTTCCCACGCTGTCAGTGACGTGCATGAGGCTGATATTTAAATTTGGCGCACAAATCGGTGATTGGTCGCGGGCAGCGTCCGCGACCAATCAGCACGGTAGTGTTTAACTTTGGCGGCAAGATCAGTGATTGGTCGCGCGCCAAGACCGCGACCAATCACCGATTTGGGCGCCACATTTAAATATCGGCCGCGACCAATCAGCATAGCGTTGTTTAAATGTGGATCCAAGATCGGTGATTGGTCGCGGCCTATATTTAAATTTGGCGCACAAATCTGTGATTGGTCGCGGGCAGCGTCCGCGACCAATCAGCACAGTAGTATTTAACTTTGGCGGCAAGATCAGTGATTGGTCGCGGTCAAGACGGCGACCAATCACCGATTTGTGCGGCACATTTAAATAGCGGCCGCGACCAATTGGATGTCAGCGCCGCTCCCCGGTCCTCCCTTCACATCCTAGCCGCTGATGTCCCCACAGTATCCACATGGTGTTACAAAGGTCCGGACATTTGTGTTAAAAATCGCTGATTGGTCGCTGGCGCTGCCCACGACCAATCACCGATTTGGGCGCCAAATTTAAATATCCTCCGCGACCAATCACCCATTTTGGCTCCACATTTAAACACAGCTGTACTGATTGGTCGCGGACGCTATTTAAATGTGGCACAGCACAGCGGTGTTTAAATGTGGAGCCAAGATTGGTGATTGGTTGCGGCCGATATTTAAATTTGGCGCCCAAATCGGTGATTGGTCGCGGGCAGCGCCAGCGACCAATCAGCGATTTTTAACACAAATGTCCAGATCTTTGTAACACCATGTGGATACTGTGGGGACATCAGCGGCTAGGGTGTCAAGGGAGGACCGGGGAGCGGCGCTGCAGGTCGAGATACTTCTGCTGCGAGCAGTCGCTCATCTCCCGGCTTCTCGCAACGGAAGTATCCGACCAGGCAGCGGCGCTCCCCGGTCCTCACCAATACGATTAGCTGATTGGTCGCGCTCTCCGCACGCGACCAATCAGTGATCTTGGCGCTAAAGTTAAACACCGCTCTGCTGCCCGCGACCAATCACCGATTTGGGCGCCACATTTAAATAGCGGCCGCGACCAATCAGCGAGCTTGGCGCCAAATTTAAACAACGCTCTGCTGATTGGACGCGGACGCCAGCCGCGACCAATCAGCGAGATTGGCACCAAATTTAAACCCCGCTCTGCTGATTGATCGCGGTCGCCGTCCGCGACCAATCAGTAGTATTGGCGCCAAATTTAAACCCTGCTCGGCTGATTGGTCACGGTTGCCGGCCGCGACCAATCAGCAGTATTGGCGCCAAGTTTAAACCCCGCTCTGCTGATTGGTCACAGTTGCCTTCCGCGACCAATCAGCGATTTTGACGCCAAATTTAAACACCGCTCTGCTGATTGGTCGCGACCGGCGATTGCGACCAATCAGCATTATTGGCGCCAAATTTAAACCCCACTCTGCTGATTGGTCGCGATGCCGGCCGCGACTAATCAACATTGTTGCCGCCAAATTTAAACACCGCTCTGCTGAATGGTCGAGGTCGTGACCAATCACCATTATTGGCGCCAAATTTAAACACCGCTTTGCTGATTGGTCGCGACCACAACCTATCAGCATTATTGGTGCAAAATTTAAACCCTGCTCTGCTGATTAGTCGCGACCGCCGGCCGTGACCAATCAGTGATATAGTTGCCAAATTTCAACACCGCTTTGCTGAATGGTCGCGGTTGCTGGCCGCGACCAGTCAGCGATTTTGGCGCCAAATTTAAACACCGCTCTGCTGATTGCGCCGGGTCTGCTGCATACATATTCTAGAATACCCGATGCGTTAGAATCGGGCCACCATCTAGGTTCATGAAATAATTAAAAAAAAAATTGACGTGGGGCTTCGCACTATATTTGTGTCCAGCCAGGTACAGCAGGCAGGAACGGGCTGCCCCCAACCACCAGCTGCCTATTTGTACCTGGCCGGACACAACAATATAGGGAAGCCCTTTTTTTCTTAATTATTTCATGAATTTCATGAAATAATTAAAAAAAAAAATACGTGGGGCTTCGCCCTATTTTTGTGTCCAGCCAGGTACAACTAGGCAGCTGGGGGCTGGAATCTGCAGCGCAGGGAAGCCCAAGCTTTCTGGGTCCCCCCAGCTGCAAATTGCAGTCCGCAGCCATTCACAGAAGCACCATCTTCTGGCGCTGTACCCAACTCATCCAGGGCCCTGGTGCGGTGGCTCACTGGGTAATAAAGGGGTTAGGGCCAGCTTGGCATTATCAGCTGGCCCTAAGCCCGAAATTCATGGGGTCACGCCAATATTAGACATGACCACTATGAATTTCTAGTAAAGTATTTAAAAAAAACACAACACCCAGAAAAAAGTCCTTTAATTGAAATAAACACACAATTCTTTATTGTTCTAAATTAAACCATACTTACCGTCACGCCCATTCCAGCTGAAGCCAACGATCTCCTGCAATAAAAGTAAAATAATAAAGCAACCTCATCCTTACCTTTCCATGGTTCCCATGACAGCTTCAGCTCTGCTACATCGAGATGACAGGCTGGACCGCAGCAGAACGCTGCCATCCAGCCTGTCATCCCGCAGACACTGAGAAGCGCAGGCTTGCTTGCGCTCCTCAGTGTCTGGCTGTGACGGCATCCAGATGAGCTGAGGTCATGTCCAATGAACTCAGCTCACCTCATGTACGTCACTGACAGCGTGGAAGAATTCTCCTGCACTCAGCGCTTCAGCGTGAGAATTCTCCCACGCTGTCAGTGACGTACATGAGGTCAGCTGAGTTCAATGTATATGAATGAGCTCACCTCATGCACGTCACTGACAGCGTGGGAAAATTCTCCTGCACTCAGCGCTTCAGCGTGAGAATTTTCCCACGCTGTCAGTGACGTGCATGAGGTGAGCTCATTCATGTTCAATGAACTCGGCTCACCTCATGCACGTCACTGACAGCGTGGGAAAATTCTCACGCTGAAGCGCTGAGTGCAGGAGAATTCTCCCACGCTGTCAGTGACGTGCATGAGGTGAGCCGAGTTCATTGTCTGCTCATCTGGATGCCGTCACAGCGAGACAATGAGGAGCGCAAGCATGCCTACGCTTCTCAGTGTCTGCGGGATGACAGGCTGGATGGCAGCGTTCTGCTGCGGTCCAGCCTGTCATCTCGATGTAGCAGAGCTGAAGCTGTCCTGGGAACCATGGAAAGGTAAGGATGAGGTTGCTTTATTATTTTACTTTTATTGCAGGAGATCGTTGGCTTCAGCTGGAATGGGCGTGGTGGTAAGTATGGTTTAATTTAGAACAATAAAGGATTGTGTCTTTATTTCAATTAAAGGACTTTATTCTGGGTGTTTGTGTTTTCTTTTAACTTTGACTATGGGGTTAGTAATGGGGGTGTCTTATAGACGCCTCTCCATTACTAACCTGGGCTTGATGTCAGGTGGCATTATAAGCTGACATCAACCCCAGCCCTATTACCCCACTGCCACCGCTACAGGGCAGTGGGAAGAGCGAGGCTAAGTGCCAGAATTGGCGCATCCTATGGATGCGCCATTTCTGGGGCGGCTGACGGCTGGTGTTTCTAGCCTGGGAGGGGGCCAATATTCATGGCACCATTCCTGGGCTATTAATATCAGCCCCCAGCTGTCTGCCTAGCCTTTGCTAGCTATTAAAATAGGGGGGACCCCACGTCATTTTTTTTTTGGGGGGTCCCCCATTTTAATAGCTAGTAAAGGCTAAGTATTCCGCTGGGGGCTGATATTAGTAGCCTGGGAAGCTCCATGGGTATTACCCCCTTCCCAGGCTTCAAACATCTGCCCCAGCCGTCTGCTTAACCTCCGCTAGAGCCTAAAATTACGGGGAACCCCACGCCAATTTTTTTTTAAATAAATCCTTTATTTTAACACTAAATGACAAGTACAGTAATCAACACTATCACTGTACTTCTTATATATGTGACTGACATGTTTCTATCTATCTAATCTATGTGTGATGCTCTATTCCTTCTATTCTAAATTGTCGGGTACAGATGCTGAATTGCCGGCCGGCTTTTTTAAAGAGACAGTGCATGAAAACACTATTATTTTTTTTAATAAATCCTTTACACTAAATGACAAGTACAGTAAGCAACACTGTCACTGTACTTCATATATATGTGACTGACATGTTTCTATCTATCTAATCTATGTGTGATTCTCTATTCTTTCTATTCCAAATTGTCGGGTACCGCTGCTGAATTGCCGGCCGGCTTTTTTAAAGAGACGGTGCATGAAAACACTATTATTTTTTTTGATAAATCTTTTACACTAAATGACAAGTACAGTAAGCAACACTGTCACTGTACTTCATATATATGTGGCTGACATGTTTCTATCTATCTAATCTATGTGTGAAGCTCTATTCTTTCGGTTCTAAATTGTGGGGTACCGGTGTATGCCGCTGCTGAATTGCCGGCTTTTCATGTTTCACTGTGAGCACTGTTCCCATCGATTTGGGCAATCACTGTAATGCCACAACCACCATGGCTGTGGCATTACAGTGAGTGGCAGACAATCCCTGCATGATTGGTGCTCTAAATAGCGCCAGACATGCAGGACACGCTTTTGGTGCACGAACAGTTATCGAACATAACCTCGAACAGCCGAATTTTTTGCAAATCGTTCGGGTTAGTCGAACAACTCGAACGCCGCCCAAAACAGCTCGAATTTGAGATTGGCGAACAGTTCTAGTCGAACACCGCTCATCTCTAATGAAGACTCGACAGTCCCACCGTTGGCAAGTTAGAACTGTGAGATTCACTATGTGCACCACTGGTGTTTTGTGGAAAAGCACATGTAAGATTCTGCAACAGATACTCCTGCATTCGTCAATACCTTTTTATGGCAGGAATTATTTCGGCAAATATACTTTTGACAATCCGGGGGTCATGTTGCAGGTAGTGCAGCAAGAAGGCACTCATGTGTCTTGCGCATCCAGAAGGACCAAGTCCTTGTTGTGTTGGTAGCGAGGTAAGAATCATGCTTCCTTCCTCTGCCCTCTCCCTCCAACCTCGCACAACAGAAATGTGATCAAGGTCTCCCTCATCTGATGAGTCTTCCATGCCCATTGCCAGTTCGTCCTCCACTTCTTCCTCGGCTCCTGCACCTTCCTCAACATTTTGGCTGCTACCATGCGCCCTGGTTAATCCCTCTCCCCCACCCTCCCATGCCTGCCGCCTTGGTGCTGCCAACCGTCTGGACCTTGGAGATGTTATCCCTTCCGCATACGACTCCTCCTCTACTTCCTCCACCTCCTCTTGTCCCACCACCTGACTCCGAATTCTGTTTAACATGTGCTCCAGCATGTAAATCACCGTAATAGTCATGCTGATAATGGCATCGTCAGCACTAAACATCTTCGTCGCCATTTCAAGACTGTGCAGAAGGGTGCATAGGTCCCTGATCTGAGACCACTCCTCCAGCGTGATTTGCCCCACCTCTGGATCTCGTTGGCCCAGGCTATACGTCAGAACGTATTGCACCAGGGCTTGTCGGTGCTGCCACAGTCGCTGCAACATGTGCAGAGTTGAATTCCACCGTGTCGGCACATCGCATTTCAGCCGGTGAACTGGCAGGCCCAACGACTTCTGTAGAGATGTAATTCGTTGAACTGCGGGATGCGAACGGCGGAAGTGAGCACACAGCGACCGTGCACTCTGCAGAAGGCCATCTAGTCCGGGATAGTGGGCTAAAAATTGCTGGACAACCAGGTTCAACACGTGAGCCATACAAGGCACGTGTGTGACATTGCCCCGGCGAAGTGCCGCACCCAGGTTTGCAGCATTGTCGCACATGGCCTTCCCTGGTTGCAGGTCCAGTGGAGACAACCTTTCATGAAACTGGGTCTCCAGAGCTGACCAAAACTCCTCAGCTGTGTGACTCACATTTCCCAGACATTTCAAAGTAAACACTGATGCGTTGAGCCCTGCTGCCAGCATAGTAAGGAGGTGTGCAGGATTCCTTCTGCGCAGTTAGAAAGCAGGTGGCATTACCAGACAGGCTTTGGGTGCAGGTGGAGGACCGAGAGGAGGTTGAGGAGGCAGAAGCAGTGGAGGAAGTTTGAGATAAAGAGGATTAACACACAACTCGTGGGGACGGTAAGACTTGGACAGCAGCCCCTTGTCCTGCTGTCACCATAGTTACCCAGTGCCCAGTCAGCGACATGTAACGCCCCTGTCCATGCCTTCTCGTCCAAGTGTCTGTGGTGAAGTGCACCCTGTCACACACAGAGTTTCTCAAAGAAGTGGTGATGTTGTGTGCGACATGCTAGTGGAGCGCATGCACACCTTTCTTTGAGAAGTAGTGCCGACTGGGCATCTGGTACTGGGGCACTGTGACGGACATAAGGTCTTGAAAATCCTCTGTGTCCTCCAGGTGGAAAGGCAGCATTTCTGTAGCCAACAGCTTGCAGATGGTGAAATTCAACCTCTTAGCTTTCTCATGGCTAGGAGGAAATGGTCTTTTACTTTTCCACATCTGAGGGACCGAGGGCTGGCTGTTGTGCTTAGACGGTGTTGAGTAGGGTGTCCCCGGCAACTGCCGGTCTGTGAGGAAGATGCAGGCGGACATGTTAGGTTGCCTTGATCCAAAGGTGGTGCTCTCGATGTCGGAGAGCGCTCAACACTAGCAGGTGTTTCCACTTCCCAATGAACTGACGACCTGCCAATCACACTGGCTGTTGCGGGTAAAGAGGTGGCAGGTCTGCGTCCAAAAACATGTGTGACTGCTGTCCCCCCAGTCACAGAGGATGAAGAGGCTGCGGATGCACAAGATGGGGCAGACGGTTGTTGGCCCAGCCGGCTAGGCCGCATTGTAGCACAGTGAGCTTCCCACTGCAACTTATGCTTCATATCCATGTGACGGTACATGCATGAAGTACTCAAACTATGTATTTTTTGGCCTCTACTTAGCTTTTGCTGACAAATATTACAGATAACACGAGTTGGGTCATCCTTATCGATCTGAATAAATGCCCAGGCTATGCAAGGCTTAGAGCCCATGTGACCTGAAGAGCCACTACGACTTGTGGTCAGAGGCAGAGTTGTGGTTGAGGATGCAGTTGTTGACGTGCTTCCAGTACTCCGTCTCTGTTCAGGAAGGCGCAACCTAACTTCGTCGTCAATAGCATCTGTGATGCCCCGCTGCGCTTGGTATCACAGATCCTACAAGAGTGCATTGATGGAATCCTCCACAAAAGGCCCCCATGAACATTCACACATCTCCACCTTCCACCTCAGACCAGCAGAGGGAGCCCGTTAGGGATATAAATAGGGAAGGTGGAGATAGGCAGTTCAGTTCCTCTGAAGAGTTCCTGCAGTAGAGAAGCCTAAGAGAGGTCAATCTGCAGTGGAGCTCAGTCTAGTCTAGAGAACGCAGTTAATAGTTCAGCAGTGGAGCACGAGGCTCCTGCTTGCTAGATTCAGGGAGCCCAGATAGAGCTTAAGGTGTGCCGGTGCCGTAAGATCAGTGAAGCGCGGCAAGCTGCCGTTAGTGTGTATAGCCTAGTGAGGGCCCGAGTAGGCCGAAGGCGAGTGGCGAGTTAGTACATAAGGGGCAGAGGAGCTTAACCAGCTCACCCCGAAGCATTTACCGGACACAGGATCCGAGCTTTCCGGTAACTCTATGACCCAGTAAGGCATAACCGGAATCCCTGGAGAACTACAAGTCCCAGGATCGCTAAGGTGCTGATATGTAACAGAGCCAGGAGACGCTTAGGCCCCGCATACTGGGAGCGTGAACTCCAAGAGAAGGCCCTACCACAAGGTCAGCCAGCGCAGGACAGAGACAAAGTTAGGCCTAGCTCCAGGCAGGTCAGAAACTTACTACGCAGAGGCAAGAAACAGGAGGCCCTACACCCGCTCATTGGGGAGGATCCTGATATGCACCCTTCACCCTACAGTGCTCCGGGATGTGCCTGAATTTCCACCAGTAAAAGGTACTGAAGTGACTACCGTGTCCGTTCCCGTTCTTGCTCTGACCCAGCTGGGTCTCGCCTGTCCTGCATTCCCCCTGCATACGCTGCCCTGAGACCTAGCTCCACCTGTGGGGAGCTATACCATCGAGCTGCCTTATCACCGGCCTCAGTGGACTGCTGCAGCACTGGTGCTTGTCACCAGATACCACAGGTGGCGTCATGAACTCTTATAAAATTAACAATTATCCACCCTTTTAAAGAGAGACCCCAGGGTACGGGCCAGGGAGCCGACCACCGCGACATCCCCAAGGCCAGGCAAATGCCCGGGTACCGAGTCATCCCCATCCCCAGGGCTAGTCACATCCTCCTCCACCTTCTCTGCTGACCTCATCGACTGTCTGACTGTGGGTTGACAGTAAGTGGGATCTCCAACCTCGTCATCATCACCCTGTGTGTTATCACACCCGTCGCCCTCAGAGCCAACCTCTTCCTGCCCTGACCGAAAAGTCAAGTTGTCGCTCCAATCAGGTATTTGAGTCTCATCATCGTCTTCATCATTGTCTCCACCAACAGGAGTTACAGTTTGGGAACAAGGGTCTACATTATGCTCAGAACCTTCTTCATCTGGTCCTGGATCCAACTTATAAAGATTCTGGGCATCGGATCAGATCATTTCCTCATCTGGATTAACAGAAGCTCTGGAGCAGACCTCCGTTTCCCAGGCTATAGTATGAGTAAACAGCTGGGCAGACTCAGCCATCTGTGTTACCCCATACTCAGACGGGCAGCTGGAGACTTGGGAGCTGTGAGGAAGCAAGTGCGATTGGGGTGACACCTCTGAGGACTGGAGTATTTGTGATGTTGAAATTGAGGTGATGGAGAGCCCACTTGAAGGAGCACTTGATATCCGTTGAAGCACCTGCTGTTTTTGTGCCTCATCTAGAATTTGTAGCGATGGGCGTGTCCGTAAGAATGGGATCGTATCACATTGTCCACGAAAAGAAGTCGACATCTTTGTTTGGCTGGAAGATGGTCTTTCTTCTGCAGATGTTACTCCCCCCCCCCACCGTGGGGGGGCCTCGACCCACCGGCGGACAGGCACCAGTATTGGGATAGGGGGGCTGGCCGTCAGGGTCCACCGCGGCTCTGGCACAAACCCGGCGACACAGAGGTGGCACAGGCAGGAACGGACTGGCCGTGTCGGCTTCTCACTTTTTGGATTGTAGAAGGGCATGACATGCCTATATCTGTGTCTCCCCCTCCTTTTACTCCTCCACCTCTTTTCTTTTCGCATGACTATATGTACTTGTCATTTTTCCATGTGTTAGTTGTGTCTTCTGAGCAGTTTGTCAGCTTTTGGACACCTTTGAAGGTGTTTTCTATGTGTTTCTATGTGTTTTTGTTTGCCTGCCATTGGTTTTAACGGTGTTCGAAGGTGTTCGACGAACAGTTCGACGAACAGTTCAGCGAACACACGGGTGTTCGACGAACCGAACCGAACTCGAACACTACGGGGGTGGCTCAACACTAGTCACCATCCTGCTTCTCTGTCTTCTGAAACGCTCTCTGCTCACAATTAAAGAGGATGCATGGCAGGCGGAGCACGATGAGGTGGAGCAAGGAACCATACAGGGTGATTACACACAGCCCAGCCTCATCTCATCCCAACGTGGATTGGGTGACAATGAGGAGGAGGAAGAGGAGGAAGAACAGGAGCTAGTTTCCTGCGCTATAGACGGTACTACCTACACAACTGTCATACTGTCTGTTCAGCATGGATGGTCTGAGGACAGGGAGGAGGAGGAAAAGGAGGAGGAGGAGAGCATGGTCAGTAGTCATCTTGGTGAGGACACGGAAGTCTTGCTTCTTTGCAGTCTGGCGCACATGGCTGAGTTTTTGTTAGCTGCCTTTCTCGTGACCCTCACGTTGTCCAAATTTTGGGTGACAGTCATTACTGGTTGGTGATACTTCTAGACCCATGCTACAAGAAGAACTTTCTGTCTCTTATTTCCTTGCCGGACAGGCCTAATAAAATGGGGCAGTACCAGAATGCCTTGTTGCTGAATTATTAAAAAAAATTCCAGTTGAAAATGCAGGCGGCAGAGGTCACAGTTCGTTGGTCAACCAAGGAGTACAGGAGAGAGACACAAATCCAATCCAGCAGAGGCAGGGGAACACTGTCAAAGTTCTGGAACAGTTTTCTCAGACCCTCCCATCGCACAGGCCCTGAGGCGCAGGGTACTCTCATGAGGAGGGAAGAGTTTTGGAAGATGCTGAGTGAGTACCTTGCCGACCATACCAATGTCCTCCGTGATTCCTCTGTGCCTTATAATTATTGGGTATCCAAGGTGGACACATATCATGAACTGGCTCTCTATGCCTTGGAGGTCCTGACCTGCCCTGCTGCTAGCGTTTTGTCAGAGCGGGTTTTTAGTGCCGCTGGTGGAATTATAACCGATATGTGCAACTGAAAATGCTGACAGGCTGACTTATAAAAATGAGCAAGGGCTGGATTGGGCCAGACTTCTCAACACCACCGAATGATAGCAGTGTAGCATAAACTCAAATACAGTGTCTTTTTTTTTTGGGCGGTCTAACTCTATTCGCATGCACATCTGTCTTCACACCCAGACATCGGTATACACTTCCTGATTTTGTCTATTTGCTCTTGTCCTCTTCCTTCTCCTCATCCTCATCCTCCACCACCATATCACCACAATATCTACCATATCACCATATCTATGCCTCTTGCAAGGGACATTGGAGTTCCTCAAAATTTTTGGCAGCTGTTGCATTCACTGCATAAGCAAACAGTATGGGAGACCCACTTCCTAAAAATGGGAACATTGTTTTCAGGAGGCCCTCCGACCTCTACGTCTCTTGCAAGGGACATTGGAGACCCCCTCCTTTCTAATGGGAACATGTTGTTACTGTGGCCCAGCTCTATGTGTCTTTAAATTGTTATTGAGGTGTTTCCTAAATTTTGGCAGCCGTTGAACTCATTGCAAACCCTATAACTGTATAGCAGACCCTCTCCTTTCTAATGGGAACATGTTGTTACTGTGGCCCAGCTCTATGTGTCTTTAAATACCCACTCTTTAATAATGGGAACAACAAAGCATAGTCAACTGCTGGCCCTTTAAGAATAGTAAGGGCCGCCTAATGGCCCTATAAAAATGGTGTTTGTGACTTTCAGAGTCCCTCCTTCATAAATGAAATGGGATGTGTCTGATGATGTCTCACACAACACATGGCCAGATAAGGTAGTAAAATGTTAAAATGACATTTCCTGGTAAATGCATTTTTCACCGTTGAAAGCAATGCAAAAGTGCAAGAATGCATCAAAAACGCTACGTGTGAACATAGCCCAAGGTGTGGAGGAGCATTTTTGTTTTTGGTTATTTATTTTGCCTTATATTCAAGTCTTTACCCTGGAAAGAATGTTCCTTAACTTTTTCCCAGGAAAATCCATTTTGGTTTAGTTTTTGTACGTTTTATTGTAAGTCTTTAAAAGTGGCGTAATACCTCTGACAACGTTGTTGACAGCAGTGATCTGGGAGTCAGAGATGCTTCCAGGGGTCTTCCCCATGCTGTTTCCATGTCATTTGAGCACTATTCCCATCGATATGGGCAATTTTTAGGCCCACTGCAGACTGCCGAGGGGGACACTGGAAAAATGCTCGCGTTTCCCATAGACTTACATTGGTCTCGTTACTCGGACCGAGCACTCGAGCATTTCAAGTTGCTCGACCCGAGCAACGAGTGCCCGAGCATTTTAATGCTCGCTCATCACTAGTAGGAACCAGTTACCTACACTATATAGCTGTGTACCAATGATATACCATTCACTACCACTGAACATTTTGCAATGTACAATATTTGCACTTACCTGGCAACTGAACTAGACCTTTTTTATATGTGATCTTTTTTACAATTGAGCTCTATCTCATTGCTATAATCACATTCTGGTTCTTTTAGGCTAGTTTTTCATGTGAGATGTTATATAATATTTGGATTCTAATATCCTTTATCACACTGGAGAAGTTGGATACATAATCAATGGAAACCAGTCTGGAAAGATTAATTTGGACATTACACTTGTTAAGATCTTTAATGGCACAATAGGCCAGGACTTTTAATATTAGTAATTTCTCTGCAGTTAATCATGGATTATATTGGACTGGAATTTTGCTGTGATTGTAATTTGGATTGCTCTATCACCAGTCATCTAGGATTGCCTGGTTCGAGATCATCATTGATCTGATTGAGTGCTAAATTTTTTTTTTACAATTCTTGATAGTTCCCTCTTTTTACTTTAACAACATATTTTGTGACATTCAAATGTGATATGGTAATCATTTGGGACATTGATATTTATTTTGGAATTAAGATATTTGAACTCTTTTTGCACTAGTTTATTAAAGGTTATATTTTAAGGGATTGTTTCTTTTCTATGATAACGCTTGATGGAACCCACCCTTTAAATTTCTAGCCCTATGCCAAACCAAGGAAGCCTTAAAGCACTACTCCAGCATTTATTTTATTGCAGCACTTGATTGGTGCTACTAAACTAAGTTCTCTGCCCCTAGTCTTATACATACCAGCCATTGTCTTCATCGCTACTCTGATTGATCTTCTACAGATTGTGACCTGCTGGATTGCTCCATTTTTTTCTGGGTGATATGGAAGTCACAACTCAATGTAAGTCTATGAAAACCATAAAGATGTCCTTGTAGACATGCACTGAGAGCTTGTGAGCATTACCTTTGACTTCTAGTCTGTCAGAAGTTGAGGTCACAAGATGGCGGCACTGGAACGGAGAGGCACTGGGAAGAGCTGAAAGCGGTGGCTGGTAAGTATAAGACTAGAGTCAGAAAAGTTAGATTAGTAGCACCACTCCAGCACCAAAATAAAAAAAAAACACTAGAGTGGTGCTTTAAATTTTATAGTGTAGGTTCCCATTAACGGGGTATGCTTTGTCATGGCATATGAGCATAAGCAAAATAGCCAGTTTCTATCAATTTTAAGTACAGTCCATGCAGCAGTAATGGAATTCAAAATTTATAAACTCAGTGTTCACATACATCTTAACGGTTGTATTTGTTTGCCCATTATAACATACTGCCACCTTTTTGATATATCAAATGTTTTTGCATCTCGTTTTAAAAATCATTGATGAACAATGAATTCCTAAACTATACTTTCACTGAAAATAACTTTCAGTAGGCTCAGGGTACACACTAATTCATTCATACTTAAAAGTCATCAAATAAATTTATACTTCATAAATTCTCCAATACACATAGAGACCAGCGGGTATAATTACGCATGGCTGAGTGGGTGTTGTAAATTTCAAGAAAGATGTTGTTATTTTTATCAGGTTATACAGTAGATAAGCACATTTAAGGTTATCTGTAGCAGCAAAAATACAAATTATGGCTTCAATCGTTAACAGTACAGCATACTGTGATCTCACCACCCACTCCAGCACTAAAAAGAAGTACTTGCACTGACTTCTTTCTCCTTTGTCAAGCAGCCTGTAAAGCAATCACCCCCTCCATTGAATAGTAGGTTGTGATTGGAGGTTTCATCTGCATTTTTCACCTCTGTTGCCTTCATCTTTATTAACCCCTTCATCCCCCAAGGTTTTCACCATGCTGACCAGGCCATTTTTTTTCAATTCTAACCAGTGTCAAACTTTGAATATTTATGTCCTTAAGCCAGATAGTTATATCACACAAAATAGTTAATAAATAACAAATTAACACATTTCTACTTCACGTCAGCATCATTTGTGAAAAATCATTTTTTTTGTTAGGAAGTTAATCAGCTATTTCTAATTTTTCCAACAAAGTCTACAAAACTAATTCTTTTAGGGACTACATCTCATTTGAAGTTACTTTGAGGCAGAAAATACCCAAAAGTGACATTTTAAAAACTAGACCCCCCAAAAAAGTGCTCAAAACCCCATTAAAGAAGTTTAGGCGCTTCACTGGAATAAAAGAAAATCTGTCACCCCCTGGGACATATAATTCTAGTCCTACCTGTATGCCTCATATTAATGGCCTTGTTTTGTGAAATCTTGTATTTTATCTTTATGTTAATGATCTCTTCCAGGCCCCCAGGCCGGAAAGAATCCCCGCCTCCTGTCTTCATTATAATAGTAACCACCTCCTCTGCACGTCACAGTGTCCTGTGATGTGCAGTTGCTGCGCTGTAATCCCGCGCCTGCACGTTGAACTCCCTCCATGATCCTCCTCTCCTATGGGAGAAAGTCTACGTGACTCGACGGTGCCTGGGCAGAAGATCACGGAATACACTAGTCAGTGATCTTCTGTGCAGGTGCCGGTGAGTCACTGCTAGCGCCTGCGTACAAGATCACTGAATAGTGATCTTCTGCGCAGGTGCCGGTGAGTGACAGCAGATGGTGGAAGGGAGTGCAAGGCACGGTAGTACGGTGCCGCAACTGCACATCACAGGGCACTGTGACGTGCAGAGGAGGGGAGAGTTATTATAATGAAGACAGGAGGCGGGGATTTCCTCTGGGCCCAATCTTTGGGAGGCAGAATAAACAAATCAACAGCAGATCAAGAATTGATTTTATTTTTTGTGTTGTTTCTCATGTGGTATAAGTGATAAGACGACTTTGTTCTTCTAGTCGGTATGATTACAGCGATACCAGATTTATGTCTGTTTTTTATGTATGACTACTATCATACAAAAAAAGACAACATTTTTGTGCAAAAACAAGTTTTTGCATTGCCTTATTTAAAGAACTATAATTTTTCTATATTTCTGTTGACATTATGTGAGGACTTGTTTTTTGTGGGATGAGTTGATGTTTTTATTGGTACCATTTTCTTTCTTTTTATTATGTCATTCACCGTATGGTAAAAGTGATAACTCTGCTTTATTCTTCTGGTCAGTAAAATAACAGTGATACCACATTTATATAATGTTATTTTGTTTTGCAACTTTTACACTATAAAAACAATTTTATAGAAAAAAGAATAGTTATTCTGAGAGCTATAGCTTTTTTATTTCTCTACTGACAGAGCTGCATGGTGACTTATTTTTGAGCTAACTAGTGAGGCTGCTGAGCGTGCAGAAGCTGGATTGAGCGTCCCAGAGGCTTCAGTTAAGTGCAGAGGAGGCAGAAAAGTACATAGTTAAATGCAATAACATAGTTTTACGCAAGAGCATAGTTTGGTGTTTCCTTACTAGCCTTCTATTAGTTTATCTGCTATTAACTGTATTGTTTATCCCCATTTAATATGTGCTCCTTGGATAATGCTACCAGGTTTGCATCTTGTGAGATGTATGCATGCCTTGAACAGCCGTTTCAGGGTGAATATGTCTGCGCTCGATGTCAGCAAGTTATGGAAGCCCAGATACTGGATCTACTGTAAATGTGTAGCTAGTAGTGTTGAGCCACCCCCGTAGTGTTCGGGTTCGGTTCGGTTCGTCGAACACCGGGATGTTCGAGGAACTGTTCGTCGAACTGTTCGTCGAACACCTTAGAACACCGTCGAACACCATTTAAACCAATGGCAGGCAAACAAAAACACATAGAAACACATAGAAAACACCTTCAAAGGTGTCCAAAAGCTGACAAACTGCTCAGAAGACGCTCTCTTTAAAAAAGCCGGCCGGCAATTCAGCAGCGGCATACACCGGTACCTTACAATTCAGACAAGAGGAATAGAGCATCACACATAGATTAGATAGATAGAAACATGTCAGTCACATATATAAGAAGCACAGTGACAGTGTTGGTTACTGTACTTGTCATTTAGTGTAAAGGATTTATTAAAAAAAATATTAGTGTTTTCATGCACCGTCTCTTTAAAAAAGCCGGCTGGCAATTCAGCAGCGGTACCCGACAATTTAGAACAGAAAGAATAGAGCTTCACACATAGATTAGATAGATAGAAACATGTCAGTCACATATATAAGAAGTACAGTGACAGTGTTGCTTACTGTACTTGTCATTTAGTGTAAAGGATTTATTTAAAAAAATAATAGTGTTTTCATGCACCGTCTCTTTAATGAAGCCGGCCGGCAATTCAGCAGCGGTACCCGACAATTTAGAACCGAAAGATAGAGCTTCACACATAGATTAGATAGATAGAAACATGTCAGTAACATATATAAGAAGTACAGTGACAGTGTTGCTTACTGTACTTGTCATTTAGTGTAAAGGATTTATTTAAAAAAATAATAGTGTTTTCATGCACCGTCTCTTTAATGAAGCCGGCCGGCAATTCAGCAGCGGTACCCGACAATTTAGAACCGAAAGATAGAGCTTCACACATAGATTAGATAGATAGAAACATGTCAGTCACATATATAAGAAGTACAGTGACAGTGTTGGTTACTGTACTTGTCATTTAGTGTTAAAATAAAGGATTTATTAAAAAAAAATTGGCATGGGGTTCCCCGTAATTTTAGTCTCTAGCGGAGGTTAAGCAGATGGCTGGGGCAGATGTTTGAAGCCTGGGAAGGGGGTAATACCCATGGAGCTTCCCAGGCTACTAATATCAGCCCCCAGCTGAATACCTAGCCTTTACTAGCTATTAAAATGGGGGACCCCCCAAAAAAATGACGTGGGGTCCCCCCTATTATAATAGCTAGAAAAGGCTAGGCAGACAGCTGGGGGCTGATATTAATAGCCCAGGAAGGGTGCCATGAATATTGGCCCCCTCCCAGGCTAGAAACACCAGCCGTCAGCCGTCCCAGAAATGGCGCATTGCCGGCATTTCATGTTTCACTGTGAGCACTGTTCCCATCGATTTAGGCAATCACTGTAATGCCACAACCACCATGGCTGTGGCATTACAGTGAGTGGCAGACAATCCCTGCATGATTGGTGCTCTAAATAGCGCCAGACATGCAGGACACGCTTTTGGTGCACAAACAGTTATCGAACATAACCTCGAATAGCCGAATTTTTTGCAAATCGTTCGGGTTCGTCGAACAACTCGAACACCAAAACAGCTCGAATTTGAGATTGGCGAACAGTTCTAGTTGAACACCGCTCATCTCTAGTAGCTAGCAACAATCAGGAGCATTTCAAATCTGGAGAGGAGTTTAGAGCTCACTGAGCTTGCACTGGCTGGGGCCAGTGATATGGAGGAGGGTGGACGTGGGGAAGATCAGGATAGAGAAGTAAGTCACTCTATGTGACTGCAGACTGACTTATGAATCCTCACATTGTGCGCACTGCATTGTGTGAGATTTCTCCGGTGTCCGTGCTTGGAGCTGGCATACATGTGCCCGCAAGTATACGATTTGTATTCTTTCAGCCACATTCTGACTAGAATAGACACTTGCATTGAATGAGGCCGCTCACATCTAGTCAGCATATGACCACATGTATGCAAAAATCGTATATTTATGCCGATGGCACAGGAGAGTTCTCACAGAGAGCAGTACGCCCAATGTGAGGATTCATAACTCCGCAGTCACATACCGAACAATCCCTTTAAAAATTCAACTACACTTGCACCACCCAGCCAAAATGTACACCTGGAAGAAGAGCAATGAGGATGTTTTGCGTGTCCTGTTCCACAGAGTGGCTTAGCGGCACATGCGCAGTAGAAAGCTGAAGTCGGTGCCATGCAGCTGCTCTTCAGATTTGATCTAAGGAGACTTGGGCCGCCGGCACAGGAGAATCCTCACAGACCGCAGTACGCCCAATGTGAAGGTTCATAACTCTTCAGTTACATACAGACCGAACAACCGCTTTAAGAATTCTACTGCATTTGCACCACCCAGCCATGATGTACACCTGGAAGAAGAGCAATGAGGATGTTTTGTGTGTCCAGTTCTACATATTGGCTTAGCGGCTCATGCGCAGTAGTACGCTGAAGTCGGTGCCATGCGGCTGCTCTTCAGATATGATCTAAGGAGACTTGTGCCATTTAGGAAGTCGAGGTGAAACGAGTACAGTATGCTCTAATTCTTAAATGCGAACAAAGTCCAAAAACAGGATAGCTTCCAGAAATTGTGTTCTTTGTTCTTAATCCATCTGGACAAATAATCTTTAGAAGTGATTTTAGTCTTAGGGTCCAGAAATTGAAGAAACATGGAATCAGATTTCCTAAAGAAAGAACTACTTTCCAGATAAATTTACACAGCTCTATTTACATTTAGCATATAAAGATTCAACTGAAATTCTTGATCGAGGTGAATATTTGGAATAAAAAAAGTCAAGGTTCAAATTGTCTATGGAAAAGTGTTTAAGTACAAAGCCAGGAGCTGCACAAAGAATCAAGCAGTCTTAATTAACTCTGAGGTGGTCTTGAAGACAGGGCTTGGATCTCCCCTACTGTCTTTGCAGTTGTAATTTCCACTAAAAATAAAATTTCCATTTCATACACTGAGGCAATGTCAACTGAGCAAAGGATGGTGCTTATGGTAGCAATTTCTCACATACAACATTTTGATTACTTTTTAATTCATTTTATGTGTGTCAGTATGATGAAAAAGCTATTTTTTGTTGTTTTTTTATTTCTTTTCCAATGTTTACTGTACAGGTTAAATAATATAACAGGTTAGGTTATTCAGAATGTGGCAATACCAATTATATGAATTTTTTTGTTTACTTTAGTTTATGTCAGGGATAAAAGTGTCCCATCCTGCCAATAGTTGTGAGACTCAATCACTGGACCCCCATCAATCAACATCGGTAATAGCCTGAGGATAAGTGATAACTTGTCTTCACTCTTCACGTGACAACCCCTTTAAGTACTGCATAATATTAGACCTGTCAGATTTATACTAACTGGAGGCCTATTAAGCACTGCTTATGGTTTTAGCTTATAGATATAGCTCTTAGAATATGGTGATGCAAAACTATGGAGCAAAAATAGGAAAACAATATAAATCTTGTATCTGTCAGTCCCAGAGGCTATTGGTTGTCTTCGGATTGTCATAGCATCTATCAGGACCCTGCAGAACCATCTAGATCAGGGATGTCAAACTTAAACACATAGAAGGCCAAAATGAAAAACTTAGACTAAGTCTCGGGCCAACCAGTAGACAGTATAATGGGCCCCCCATAGTCCTCTATTCTGAATAATAGTCCCCATAGAGTCCTCCATACAGTATAATGAGCCTCACATAGTCCTCTATACAGTATAGTGGGCCTCACATAATCCTCCATTCAGAATAATGACCCCACATAGGGGGTGGTGGTTCTGATGTCGTAGGCCAAATATAACTACCCTGCGGGCTAGATTTGGCCCGCGGGCCAAAGGTTGACACGTATGATCTAGATCATTCAGTTGCTTTTCACTGCAGCATTTAAAGGGAGAAATGGCCATGATCGGTGCTAGCACCAATCAGAGCTGTTGCAGCAGGGTGTTTACTATAAAGTACAGCTGAGAACCATTGCTGTTGGTCCCGGCTCTACTTTTGACCTGGCTTCATTAAATATACAGCACTTTGTGTAAACCCTTTGCCGGCTGCATTGTACATTTATGGTGATTGTTGGGAAAGGGTTACATTTCGATTAGTTGTCCATGATAAAAAAGAAAACAATGGACACATGTTAATTAAAATGTACCGTATACTGTATGTCACTTTCATGCAATAAATATTGATATTGGATATGGGTAGTTATATTATTTGATGTGAAAATATAGGTGTTGTTAAAAAAGGCCAGTACTCTCCCCTGAAATGTATTTTTTGTAAATACTCGTATATACCATAACATATTTTTTTTATGGATTATCTGTATTTACAGAGTTGTGATGCTGTTCTTCTATTATCCTTTAACACTGAATGATGGTGCACAGGCTACTGCCAAGTACTGGAGAAGAGCTACTGCACTGAGCAGCTTCATTTAATGTGTAACAACTGCTGCGGAGAACTGCAGAACATCTCTTATTCAAGAGAAAAGGTGTTATTCTGCAGTACCCAGCAGTGGCCACTACTATACAGTGAATTGAGTTCTGAAGTGTAGCTACATTCAATGTTTACAGATACCAACTGATCTGTGAGAGTGCTAGGTATCGGATCGTCCCTAATCTGATATTGGTGCCCAATCCTAGCAATAGTTCATCAATATCTTGTGACCGGAAAATCCTTTTAACAACTCAATGTTACCATTATGCTTATCCAAGAGGTGCGTCCCTACACAGTCTGATACTATCAGCACTGATTGGACAATGTAGGACTAAGTAGGGGCACACCACCAGCTGTTAATACCTACTATCAATTTATTTAAGCATTTTTAGATGTTATGATAGTGTAGCAACTCACTTGGGAAAATAGGTAACACTCTAAAAACTGCAACTGAACCTGCCGGTTCCAGTACAGACTAGAAATCCTGACACCGCAAACCCTAGTGCAGTGATCACCAACCTTTCCAACCTTGAGAGCCACATTCAGCTTTGAGAGTATTTCGCAAGCCACATTTAGGTCTAAAAGAGAGTCACAATCCACATCTAGCTCCCGTCCCCCTAGCAGTAGTGACACACAGAGCTCGCATTACTGGTATAATGACAGCCAAAGTTTTTCCACAGAAATCACACCAAGGTATTATACCAAGATCCAGAGGTTCCCACAATATCTCTGTTCAGTATTCTCACATCAATCACTCCCACAACACTGTATTATCCAGCTTCAAATACCTCCTCTGACATATAGCATCATGCGGTCTCCAGCTTACCATACTTAAATTATTTCCAACCCTCCAAGGCCAAAATATGCACATTCAAATTTGCTCTTCTATGTTGGGCTACTCACAATATTCATAATCTGGAGACCTGCTCTTTATAGTTGTTTGCTAGAACTGATGCTAATGCAGTCAGCTGCGAGCCACATATCATGGGCACCCAAGCCACAGGTTGGGGATCCCTGCCCTGGTGGTTCTTGCATGAGTTGAGATAGCTATAATTACAGACTAGACGATGGAAAATCAGACCTATGCTGCCTGAAAGGCCATCGAGCGCTACATGTTCCTCTTAAAGAATCGGAGCAGAGTGCAAATTACCTACAGAAGGGAAAGTGTGCAGAAATAGAACGAGTTACCAGAGTAAGTAAAGCAAACCACAAAATACAA
Source organism: Phyllobates terribilis (assembly GCF_046119375.1). NCBI lineage: Eukaryota > Metazoa > Chordata > Amphibia > Anura > Dendrobatidae > Phyllobates > Phyllobates terribilis. The sequence continues at coordinate 179,295,858 of NW_027362771.1, forward strand.
AATAAAGGATTAAGTATGTACTCTTAGAGAATATGCTGCTTACTTCCTAAAATGAAACAGAAGATAGGTGCAGGGTAAGAAACATAAACAGTGGAGAGATAAACCCTAGCTGGTCTTTCACTAACTAGCTTAAACTATAGCAGTATGGATGGACATCCAAATGAAACTATCACCATCAGGAAATTCCAGCAGGGAAAAAGTATATAAAGCCACACCCGAAAGGTGATAGGGCAGACAAATGAGTAAATGAAAACACCTGTTGCCCAAAACAGACTGAAGCAAGGATAACAGAAACTAAACACCCAGAGAAAACATGTATCTGCTGTGGCCCAGCAGACAGAGAGGCTGATCACAAAGCACAGGCTCAAGGGTTCAAACCCAGAGGCACGAGATTAGGCTTAACAGAATTGTACAGCACACAATTGTAAGAAAATATGTTTTTGTTGAAATAGACTTGTCAGGAAAACTGAAATGTCCTCTTTAAATATGTTAATTTATTTTTATTATTCCAAAATAGCAATATATTCTTATTCATAAATGACTCTCATTACATGTTTCTGTATTCTGAAAATGTAATTTGGAAATCTCAATACATCTATGGGTGCAATTTGATAAGCCTAATCTGTTACTAGGCTTCAGGAGAAGTTAACAATTCTACTTTACCCTTGCAGTCGATTCCATTATGCCATTTATAGGTCATGTATGTCATTTGTAATTAGTAACTATTATAATTATTGAACCTTATTGACCCAGCCACATTTTTTGTATACTACAGTAGTTGATTTCCCTGTTTTGCTTTTGGTAATTTAACAATAATTTAATAGGTGTTTTCTACAGTAAGTGAGCCCTGAGTTTTGCTGGCAGAAAAGAATGAACCTTTGAACTTTTGTATCATGTGTCAGAAAATTGTTTATTGTTCTATACAGTTTTTGACAGCTGCTTAAAGCAAGTCATTCGCTGTGAAATACATTCTATAGCCCTGTGGATATGTCTATTTCTTAATAACTTATTTTTACCCTTAAACAAGAAACCTGATAAACACCAAGTTAGATATTTTATAGAGGATCTTGTCTTAGACCTCTTCATAGTATGTAACATAAGAAAATGTCATAAAAATAGCAAAATGTCAAGCGTAGTAATTACCAAAAATGAGATGATTAAAGGGATATTCTCAAGTTGTTTCTTGAGCAGACCAGAGCTATGCAGTCCCCCTACTTCCTTGGGTGGTGGTTTCTCCTTCTTAGGTGACAGTTGTTGTGACTAGCATCGTCCTGCCACAAAACATTAAAGGTCTATATTAACACATAGTTATAACATGGCATTTGAACAGGCACACGGTTCAGGAAAGAGAGAGCTATGATTAGGAGAACTGCTCTGGAAACTGTTGATTCTGGGTACTGGAAATTGTGACTATGAAGGACTGATAAAAGCCCTGTCAGGAACTGAGAGGGAGGGGGAGAGAGGTAAGCAACTAACTGCTATATATGAATCAATGGCTAAAGAGAGCTGACTAGGATGTTAGGAGTTAACTCCTCTCCTGGAATATAACTACTGCGCACACTTGGCCAGACTCTTTTGGCCAAGGTCCTTGGAAACCAGCAGTATACTATTTAAAATAAAAGCTCACATAGCAGGAGAATGAAAGAAGATAGAAAAAGCAAGTTAATGCAAACTTGCTTATTTTCATACTGTCTACTAACTTTAAAAATTGCATAACATGAGAATTTCCCTTTAAAGGGAGTCTGTCCACATAGAATGACTGTACAAACCAAGCAAAGGTACTTAGTACACCCGTTGCGTACACTTTCCCACCTACACTGACCGCCTGTACTTGGTTTGAATACTCATTCTGTGCTGACAGACTTTTAGCTGAATAAGAAAGAGCCCAGCTGCACAAAAACCTGTGAATATGTAACTAGGAATCAGGACTACTTTAGGCTGTGTGCCCACGATGCGTTTTTTAAGCGTTTCTGCAGCGGCAAAAACGCTGCAGAAACGCTTAAAAAATGCATGGTAGAAGGCCTGCCATGTTCCCCAATGATAATCCGCATGTGCTGAGCACATGCTGCGGAAATTTCCGCTGCGGATTATCATTGCAGAAAAAAACGCAGCATATCCATTAATTTTGCGGAAGCGCTGTGTTTTCGCCGCCATTGACTTGCATTGGAACGCATGGATTCCGCATCACTCCATATGTAGAGGCGCATTCCATGCGTTCCAATGTGCGGATGGTACCCGGGTGTGGAGGACAGGAGACTCTCCTCCGGACCCGGGTACCATAGAACCTGTGAAAAAAAGAATAAAATAAAAAATAAGTGTTATATTTACCTTCTGATGGCCCCCGCTGCGCACGTCCTCCCATGCCGGCAGCTCGCAATGGACTGAAGGACCTGCGCTGACATCATAGTTTCCCATCTGAAAACACTGGTGGCAGAGGTCACAGTTCGTTGGACAAACAAGGAGTACAGGCGAGAGAGACACAACTCCAATCCAGGAAAACACTGTCAAAATTCTGGGAGAGTTTTCTCAGCCCCTCTCATTGCACAGGCCCTGAGGCGCGGGGTTCTCTCATAAGAAGTGCAAAGTTTGGGAAGATGCTGAGGGAGTACCTTGCTGACCGTACCAACATCCTCCATGATTCCTCTGTGCCTTATAATTATTGAGTATCCAAACTGGACATGTGGAATGAACTGGCTCTCTACACCTTGGATGTCCTGGCCTGCCTGCCCTACCGCTAGCATTTTATCAGAACGTGTTTTTACTGCTGCTGGTGGAATTATAACTGAAAAGCGCATCCGCCTGTCAACTGAAAATACTGACAGGCTGACTCTTATAAAAAATGAACAAGGGCTGGATTGGGCCAGACTTCTCAACATCACCGAATGATGTGTCTTTTTTTGGAGGTGCATTCCCATGCACCTCTTCACACCCACACATGGGTATACACTTCCTGATTTTAGCTATTTGCTCTTGTCCTCCTCCTTCTCCTCATCCTCATCCTCCACCACCATATCTGCAGTGTGACCGTGGTCCATGATGCAACACCCACATAATTTTTTTAAAGGGTTTTTATGATGCCCGTAAAAAAAAAAAATGATACAGTATGTTCATGTATAACCCCCAGGGGTAAATGTTTGTCAGCCCATACACTTAGTGCATGGACATTACAAGTATAGTAGACCCGCTCCTTTCTAATGGGAACATTTATTTATGAGGCCCTCCTCCACATCTTTTCCAAGGGACATTGGAGTGACTCCCAATTTTTGGCAGCCCTTGCATTCACTGCATAGGCAAACACAAAGGAAGACCCACTTCCTAATAATGGGAACATTTTTTCATGAGGTCTTTTACGTCTCTTCCAAGGGGCATTGGAGTGCCTCACAATTTTTGGCAGCCCTTGCATTCACTGCAAAGGCCAACACTATGGGAGACCCACTTCCTAATAATGGTAACATTGTTTTCAGGAGGCCATCTGACCTCCATGTCTCTTCCAAGGGGCATTGGACTGCCTCCAAATGTTTGGCAACCCTTGCATTCATTGCATAGGCAAACACAATGGGAGACCCACTTCCTAATAAAGGGAACATTGTTTTCAGGAGGCCCTCTGACCTCCACGTCTCTTCCAAGGGGCATTGGAGTGCCTCCAAATTTTTGGCAACCCTTGAATTCACTGCATAGGCAAACACAATGGGAGACCCACTTCCTAATAATGAGAACATTGTTTTCAGGAGGCCCTCTGATCTCCACGTCTCTTCCAAGGGGCATTGGAGTGCCTCCCAATTTTTTGCAGCCCTTGCATTCACTGCATAGGCCAACACTATGGGAGACCCACTTCCTAATAATGGGAACATTGTTTTCAGGAGGCTCTCTGACCTCTGCATCTCTTCCAAGGGGCATTGGAGTGCCTCCAAATTTTTGACAACCCTTGAATTCACTGCATAGGCAAACACAATGGGAGACCCACTTCCTAATAATAGGAACATTGTTTTCAGGAGGCCCTCTGACCTCCACGTCTCTTCCAAGGGGCATTGGAGTGCCTCCAAATTTTTGGTAACCCTTGAATTCACTGCATAGGCAAACACAATGGGAGACCCACTTCCTAATAATGAGAACATTGTTTTCAGGAGGCCCTCTGATCTCCACGTCTCTTCCAAGGGGCATTGGAGTGCCTCCCAATTTTTTGCAGCCCTTGCATTCACTGCATAGGCCAACACTATGGGAGACCCACTTCCTAATAATGGGAACATTGTTTTCAGGAGGCTCTCTGACCTCTGCATCTCTTCCAAGGGGCATTGGAGTGCCTCCAAATTTTTGACAACCCTTGAATTCACTGCATAGGCAAACACAATGGGAGACCCACTTCCTAATAATAGGAACATTGTTTTCAGGAGGCCCTCTGACCTCCACGTCTCTTCCAAGGGGCATTGGAGTGCCTCCAAATTTTTGGTAACCCTTAAATTCACTGCATAGGCAAACACAATGGGAGACCCACTTCCTAATAATGGGAACATTGTTTTCAGGAGGCCCTCTGACCTCCAGGTCTCTGCCAAGGGGCATTGGAGTGGCTCCCAATTTTTGGTAACCCTTGCATTCACTGCATAGGCAAACACAATGGAAGACCCACTTCCTAATCATGGGAACATTTTTTCATGAGGCCCTCTCCATCTCTTCCCAGTGGCATTGGAGTGCCTCCCATTTTTTTGCAGCCCTTGCATTCACTGCATAGGCCAACACTATGGGAGACCCACTTCCTAATAAGGGGAACATTGTTTTCAGGAGGCCCTCCTCTAAGTCTCTTTAAAGGGGTATTGTGGTGCATCCAAATTTTGGGCAGCCCTGCCACTCACTGCATACGCAATAACAGTATAGGAGACTCACTTGTTAATAATGGGAACAACAAAGCACCTGATGGCCCTATAAAAATAGGCTTTGTGACTTGTAGAGACCCTCCTTCATAAATGAAACAGGATGCGTTTGATTATGTCTCACACACCACATGGCCAGATAAGGTTGTAAAATGTTAAAATTACATTTCCCGGTGAATACATTTGTCATGGTTGAAAGCAATGCAAAAGTGCAAAAACGCATCAAAAACGCTACGTGTGAACATAGCCCAAGGTGTGGAGGAGTATTTTTGTTTTTGGTTATTTATTTTGCCTTATATACAAGTCATTACCCTGGAAAGGATGCTCCTTAACATATTTCCCAGGAAAATCCATTTTGGTTTTGTTTTTGTATGTTTTATTGTGAGTCCGTAAAAGTGGCGTAATACCTCTGACAACATTGTTCACAGCAGTGACCTGGGAGTCAGAAATGCTTCCAGGGGTCTTCCCCATGCTGTTCCCATGTCATTTAAGCACTGTTCCCATCGATTTGGGCAATTTTTAGTATTTCAATGTGCTTGACCCGAGCAACGAGCACCCGAGCATTTTAGTGCTCGCCCATCACTAGTCTTCACACAACCACCCAAGGTGAGCAAACCTATTGTTTTCACTCTTTCCTATATTAGTGTTTTACCCTATTATGTGCTTCTCCCTTCACAGTCACTGTTTATTCACACTTTGCAGGGAGGCATGGTACACCACTTCTGAAGCCGGAGCAGTGCAGACAGGTGGTCGGTTGAATAGCTGATAATGCTTCCAGCAGGCTTGGCAGCATCAGTAAGTCTTCCACATGGCCCAGTCTCACCAGCCTAAAATCTGGATCACTTAATCCTCACCCTGATCTTCCTCCCTCCCACCATATTGAGTCCCAGGAGACTAGTGATCCCACACTAGGACACTCCAAGGAGCTCTTAACCACATTTTCTTGATTGTGGCCTCTCAACCTGCATGCTCCAAGAAGGACAAGAGGACATACTGTTTAGTGATGAACAAACCTTAGAGCAGTCACGGCCACAAGAACATGATGGTGGAAAATGGCATATTTTTGGCTAAGGAGGAAGATGATGTTGAGACACAGTAGCTGCTAAGTCTTGCTGTTGCTAAGTCACGAAGTTAAGAGGAACAGAGTGTGGTGGTGGAAGACGAGGTGGTGTATGACGAAATGACCAACCCAACCTGGGAAGCTATCATTCAGAGCGAGGCCAGCAGTGCTGAGGGGGAGAGATCGGCAGCACCAAAACATATAGGAAGAGGCAGTGTAGTGACCAGAGGGAGAAGGCGGGAAACTGTTCTGCAGAGCAGCGATACTAGTGAAAATATCCATCAAAGAGTTAGGTGTTCCCCAGTCTGGGACTTTTTTAAAGACAGTTCAGAGAGTTGGCCATTTTCAACCTGTTCCATGCCAAGATTAGCAGGTGCCTGACTACTAAGAACCTAACCACCATTAATATGATCAGGCACATGTCATCTAAGCACTTGACTCAATGGGCCGAACGCCTAGGTCCACAACTGGTGCCTGTGGGTGACACTACTGCTTTTTCCCCTGTGTGTTGTCCCTATCCAAGACCTTGGAATAAAAAAGAAAGTTCCCAGCCACCGATCCACAGGCCCGAATGCTAAACAGGCACATTTCCAGGCTGCTTGCTGTGGAAATATTGCCTCGGTACTTGGTCACCAGCCGCCACTTTTTCTCCCGGTGTGGTGTCCACACCTTGTACCAGCACATGTCCAGGAACATCACCTGTGCCCTTACCAGCACAGTTACTAGCATTGTCCACTTAACGACTGACACGTGGACAAGAGCTTGTTGCCAAGGATGCTACATTTCCCTGACAGCACACTGGGTGAACATTGTGGAGGCTCAGTCCCACCCTAGCCCTACTTCTATCAGGGTTTCCTCCACTTCCTACACTAGTTCCGGCACCCCTTCTTGCTTCTCCTCATCCTCAATCTCAGATGTGCTATCTCAGAGCACGTCGTTCACATCAGCTGGAAGCTCTGCAGCACTGCATCTGCAAAGCGGCAACAGGCTCTGCTGAAGCTAATTTGTCTAGGAGATAAACCGCACACAGCGGTAAAAGGAATAAAGGAATAACAGACCAAACAGATCTGTGGTTTTTGCCGTTGAACCTCCAACCAGGCATGGTTGTGTGTGATAATGGGGATAACCTAGTGGCAGCTTTACAGCTTGGCAAGCACACACATGTACCATGCTTGGCACATGTGCTCAACTTTGTAGTTCAGCAGTTTCTTAAAACTTACCCAGATTTGCCAGAGCTTCTGGTCAAGGTATGCCACGTCAGTGCCCATTTCCACAAGTTGGCTACAGCTGCTGCCGCCACTCTGGCAGTGCTACAGCAGTGCACGCAACTGCCAGCTCACCACTGGAACTCCACACCGCACATTATTATTATTATTATTATTACCTATTTATATAGCGCTATTGATTCCATGGTGCTGTACATAAGAAGGGGTTGCATACCAAATACAAATATCACTTACAGTAAGCAAGCTAACAATGATAGACTGGTACACAGAGAAAAGGACCCTGCCCATACGGGCTTACATTCTACTGGAACGTGGAAGGAGACAGTAGGTTGTGGGGATTGCAGTAGCTCCAGTATTGTTGAGGTGGCAGCAAGCAAGGTCATTGCAGGCTGTAAGATTGTTTGAAGAGATGGGTTTTCAGGTTCAGTCTGAAGGATCCAAATGTGGCGGATAATCGGATGTATTGAGGCACAGAATTTCATAGGATGGGGAATATTCGGGAGAAATCTTGGAGGTGATTGGGTGAGGAACGAATAATTGTGGAGGAGAGAAAGAGGTCTTGGGAGGACCAGAGATTACTTAAGGGAATGTTTCGGGAGATTAGTTCAGAGATGTACAGAGGAGAGAGGTTATGGATGGCTTTGTAGGTCAATGTTAGTAGTTTGAACTGGATACACTGGGCAAATGGGAGCCAGTGGACGGATTTGCAACGGGGGTAGCAGAGGAGTAGCGAGGTGAGAGATGAAACAGTTGCAGAGTTAAGTATGGACTGGAGGGGTGCGAGAGTGTTAGCAGATAGGCCACATAGAAGGATGTTGCAGTAGTCGAGGCGGGAGATGATGAGGGCATGCACAAGCAGTTTAGTAGAGTGAGGGTTGAGGAAAGGACGGATTCTGGAAATATTTTTGAGCTGGAGGCGATAGGAGGTGGCGAGAGCTTGGATGTGGAATTTGAAGGACAGGGCAGAGTCAAGGGTTACTCCGAAGCAGCGGATTGCCAGCACAGGGGAAAGTGTGATGTCCTTTATTGTGATAGAAAGATCAGGTGGGGAAGATATGTGAGATGGGGGAAATATGATGAGCTCAGTTTTGTCCACATTGAGCTTGAGGAAGTGGGAGAAGAAGAAGGAGGAGGATATGGCTGCTAGACATGCTGGGATTCTGGACAGCAGAGAGGTGACGTCTGGGCCAGAGAGGTAGATCTGGGTGTCATCAGCGTACAGATGGTACTGGGAGCCATGGGATTTTATGAGCTGTCCCAGGCCAAGGGTATAGATTGAGAAGAGTAGGGGTCCTAGGACAGAGCCTTGAGGGACTCCAACAGAGAGGGGGCGGAGTGAGGAGGTAGTGTGGGAGTGTGAGAGGCTAAATGTGCGGTTAGAAAGGTATGAGGAGATCCAAGACAGGGCAAGGGTTTTGACGCCAAAGGAAGAGAGGATCTGTAGTAGGAGGCAGTGGTCAACCATGTCAAAAGCAGAGGACTGGTCAAGAAGAAGGAGTACAGAGAATTGTCTGTTAGCTTTGGCTGTAAGTAAGTCATTGGTGATTTTGGTAAGGGCAGTTCTGGTGGAATGGTGGTGGTGGAAGCTGGATTGTCGATTGTCGAAGAGAGAGTTAGATGAGAAGTGAGAGGAAAGTTCAGCGTGAAGGTGTTGCTCAAGGAGTTTGGAGGCAAATGGGAGCAGTGATATGGGGTGGTAGCTGGACAAGGCAGTTGGGTCTAGGGATGGCTTTTTGAGGATGGGCGTGATTGTGGCATGTTTGAAGGCAGCGGGGAAAATACCATAAGTTAGTGATAGGTTGAAGAGATGGGTTAGGGATGGGATGAATGTGGGGGTGAGGTTGGGGAGGAGGTGGGATGGTATGGGGTCGAGTGCACAAGTGGTGAGGTGTGATTTGGAGGGGAGACGAGTGAGGTCTATTTCCGTGATGTTGAGAAGTGAGGTTATGGGGGAAGGGCAATGGTCTGGAAAACAAAGGGGTTGTGGTGGTTGGACAGTAAAGATTTGCCTTGTTTGGCCAATCTTGTTTTTGAATGTGTGGCAAACTCCTCAGCAGAGATGACGGAGGTCGGAGGGGTCAGTGGAGGGAGGAGGAGAGAGTTAAAAGTAGAGATGCGCAGTGTTTGACTCGAACTGTTCGCCAATCTCAAATTCAAGCTGTTTTGAGCGGTGTTCGAGCCGTTCGGCGAACATGAACGATTTGAAAAAAATCCAGCTGTTCGAGGTTATGTTCGATAACTGTTCGTGCACCAAAATCATAACTGGATTTTTTCACAGTAATGCTGATAATCAATGTTAATACGCAGTTTGAGTGTACAGCGGGGCGGGGGGGGGGCAGGGGATGGATCTCTGCATAAATAATGAAGATCTCCATTTTTTTTTCTCTTTCCCGCATTTACAGTGGGGAGGTGCAATCTGTCAGCCTATCAGCAGCGCACACACGGAGCGAACTGCTTTTTTTCACACAAGCAAGGGCATGTGTCATTGGCTGTGTATGTCACATGTCCTTGCCCTATAAGACCCAGCCATTTTCCCCGTCACCACCATTTTCTCACTGCTGCAGCTGCGTGTTAGACGGCACCGCTGTTGCTGTGTGTGCTATACTTTCAGTGTTAATTTCAAGCCAATTTTCCCAGAAATATACAGATAGCTTGGGAGTAGGGAATAGTTGTGATTGCAGTCCTTTTGAGGACTAGGTTACTGCATTTCCTATGACTTTTAGCAGGCACGTCTGTTCTCTTAAATAGACAGTTTGGGAGTAGGGACTAGTTGTAATTGCAGTCCTTTTAAGGGCTAGATTACAGCATTTCCTAGGACTTTTTGCCCAGCAGGTCTGTGCCAGTGCTGTGCAAGTGTTTTTCACAGCATTTGGCTAAATCTAGCTAAGCAAATCCTTTTTGGCCTCTTACAGTGCGTGTTAGTCAGTGGAGTAGCGTATCTGTGTTGCAAGCTACACCACCTGTGTATAGAATAAATTTTTTTTTACTGCACCTAGCCAAGTAAGACCTTTTGGGCATAGCATCATTCTATTAGGCCATCTATACTAAGCTCCACCAGCTTGCAAATTACTAATAATTTTTATCTGCATCTAGCTCGGAAAATAATTTTGAGCTTGTAGCAGTGTGTGGGACTTATTCTATTAGTCCATCTATACTAAGCTCCACCAGCTTGCAAATTACAAATAATTTTTAGCTGCATCTTGTCTGGAAAATAATTTTGGGCATAGTAGTAGTGTGTGGTACTCATTCTATTAGGCCATCTATACTAAGCTCCACCAGCTTGCCAATTACAAATAATTTTTAGCTGCATCTTGTCTGGAAAATAATTTTTGGCATAGTAGCAGTGTGTGGTACTCATTCTATTAGGCCATCTATACTAAGCTCCACCAGCTTGCAAATTACTAATAATTTTTAGCTGCATCTTGTCTGGAAAATAATTTTGTGCATAGTAGCAGTGTGTGGTACTCATTCTAACCAACCGTTTTAAGCAACTCTTGGGCAATTGATGCCACTTAAGTGGTGTCTGTGCCACAATTTTTTGGAAAAAATGGAGACTCTTTTTGGAGTCCCCTTGCTTTGTTTGACGTGACGTTGCCATCGTCAATTAGAGGTGGGTTGGGTCTCTCCCCCCCCCTTTTAACCGTAAGAAAATACATACACTATGGCTTGGGGTAACACAGATGGTTGAGTCTGAAGAGCTGTTTACTCAGAGGTCTGCTCCAAAGCTTCAGTGTCTGCTAGTCAGGGTAGTAACCCAGCTGCGAAGCAATCTGCACCGCCTGTGTATCTAATAATGATTTTTAAATGCATCTAGCCTAGGCCAACTGTGGGGACCCGTAACCAAACCCATACGCTCAGCCCCCTTAACGCCCCCCTTTCATTGACAATACAATCATGTAACTCTTACAACTTAATGGGTGAGGATCGGTCACAGCTTTATTAACTGTTTATACTCATTCCATTAGAAATGCATTTTATTTCTAAAATAATTCAGCTTGTTGCAGCATGCCATGTGTCTCCAGTCTCCACAACGGCAAGTTGGCCAACAAGTGTAACTCTCCAACATGTCCTTTCTATTTCCAGGCCACTGAGGATCCTGCTTACTCGTATGCAGGACTCCGACCCCCATCCATCACTCTTAACGCTTGTTCCACTCCGTCCTGGAGTCTTAACAGTAATATGTCCAGTCCAATATCCATGTGAACACCGTCGGGCCGTATGAGGCCTGCTTTATCTCCTTCCAGTTGTCGGTGTCTTATCACTACACAGCCTCTGTCGCTTATAAATTTTGCCATCTGAATATTTATTACCTGCCTTGTCCATTCGATGGCCGTGATGTCTCACGCACCTTGCCATACCGTTCTCGGCACAATCTCTGACCATACTATAGTTAGTTTTGTGAAAAATTCTCTGAAGCACTCAGTGTCTAGTTTCATTATTGCCATTAGTTATGCGCTCTTATGATAAGCTATGTTGTTTCCTGCGGCCTGTATAACTAAGATGACCGGACCTCTTGCCTCTCTCCCTACCTTGATTACCTCCATTAGAACCTGTGGCCATTGCAGGCCTCTAATACCTCTCCAGTTCAAATATGTGTTAAGAAACTCCAATTCCCTCCCGCCTGGGCGGACTTTCACCCTTCTTTCTGCACAATATATATACAAGTTCTTAATCATTGCATAGCAAAAAAACAGCAAGGAAGTGGTATTTATATGTCATGTCCTGCTATGCAACTGTTCAAGGCTGAGTTAATCAGAAATTTAAACACACATACCATGTTAAAATCGTATAGCATAGAAACAATGCATATAAATGTAAATAATCAAAAAGAAAAAGAAAAGAAGAAAAAAGGAACATATATATAATAATAATCTATAAATGATCACTCATAATGATACATCAAATCATGTCTGATGTTTAAACCTGCTGGTACACGTGTATTTAAAGTATAAATCCACCAACTTTCTCTATTAAGGAGCTTTCTCCTACAATCATCCACCAAATCTCCACCAATCGCCACGGCCCACGGAGGGGCCACCACAGTAAGTGAATGCTTCCTTATTTAGTATAGAGTCTACCAATACTTTGGGCGTATTAGCCCAGCTGCGAAGCAAGCTGCACCGCCTGTGTATCTAATGAGAATTTTTAACTGCATCTAGCCTAGGCAGACTGTGAGGACCCCCCACCAAACCCAGATGCTCTGCATCTAACCCAGCCAATCATTTGATAGTATTGCTAGTAGCAGAGTCGCATAGGCTCTAAACCTTGCATAGCCTGTGCATTTTTTCAGATCGCTAAGGATGACCCAACTCGTGTTATCTGTAACATTTGTCACCAAAAGCTAAGTAGAGGCCAAAAAATACATAGTTTGAGTACTTCATGCATGAACCGTCACATGGATATGAAGCATAAGTTGCAGTGCGAAGCTCACTGTGCTACAATGCGGCCTAGCGGGCCGGGACAACCACCATCAGCCCCACCTGTGTCATCCTGGGGAGACTAAAAGCTACTGCGTAGTCTTTTCAAAAAATTTGAGGGAATTACAACGTGAATGGTTTGGAAGAGGTATAAGAGTTTAGGTAGGACGTTCATTTTTAGTATACTTATTCTGCCGAACCAGGAAAAATCCTTCACCCTCCAAGAAGTAAGATCTTTATGGAGTTGTTCAATAAAGGGCCCAAAAGTAAGATAAAATAGGCGGGAGAGGTCTCTATGAATACGAATTCCTAAGTATTTGATACCCTGTGAGGGCCAGGCAAAGGGAAAATTGGACTGGATGGAATCCTGTATGGATTTGGGGAGGGAGGCATCGAGGGCCTTAGACTTCGCTGCATTGATTTTAAAATTTGACCATGTAACAAAGTGATCTATTTCAGCCATAACAGCAGGGATGGATATATGTGATTGAGTGATATATACTAGGACATCATCAGCAAATGCAGAGCACTTGTACTCGGTGCCTCCCACCTCAATCCACCTAATATTGGGGTTATCGCGAATTGATGAGAGCAGGTGCTCCATCACTAGGATGTATAAGAGAGGGGACAGAGGACATCCCTGCCTTGTCCCATTGGTGATTATGAAAGGTGATGAAAATGTTCCATTTATCTTCAGCCTAGCTGACGGATTGCGATACAGGGCCATGATTTTGGCTATAAAAGGGTCCCCTAGACCCCTACCCCAAGCTTTTTAAGAGAATTATAAATGGCATGCCAGGAGACTCTATGGAATGCTTTCTCAGCATCCAACGAGAGTATCTAATTGCAAATTTTTAACTGCATCTAGCTCAGGCAATACTTTGGGCCTAGTAGCAGTGTCTGCTAGTCAGCGGAGTAGCCACCGCCTGTAGATCTAATTACAAATTTTTAACTGCATCTAGCCCAGGAAATACTTTGGACCTATGAACAACAAAAGACAGGAATGGAGCTTTACAAAATGCAAATAGAAAAGAAATTTTATTACTGGTATAAATGCATTAAAAGATACATATAGGATCCATAAGAGGAAACATGAATCATGATGTGTGCAAAAGGAGCAGAAAACCCCCCCAAAAACAACAGGCCTCAGGTAGGCATCATTAAAATGCAAGATATGATGTACAGCAAGTAGTAAACACTAAGCACACCCAACCACTCAAGACATGAACAGGGGAGCAAAAAATATTGCTACAGTACCCCATAATCTATACAAAATCTAGAAGCAATAGTGGACAAAAGGCAATGCAAGTAGATACACATAAGGCTGAATAATAAAACATCAAAAAAGTAGTAAAGGCACTAACCCAAGGGCTGAAAGTTCCCCGAATGGGGAAAGGGAGAGTACAAAAAGTGCAAAAAACACCTACCCAACGCGCGTTTCGCGTGGACAATGCGTTGCTTTCTCAAGGGAGAAAGTTTTTTGCACTTTTTGTACTCTCCCTTTCCCCATTCGGGGAACTTTCAGCCCTTGGGTTAGTGCCTTTACTACTTTTTTGATGTTTTATTATTCAGCCTTATGTGTATCCACTTGCATTGCCTTTTGTCCACTATTGCTTCTAGATTTTGTATAGATTATGGGGTACTGTAGCAATATTTTTTGCTCCCCTGTTCATGTCTTGAGTGGTTGGGTGTGCTTAGTGTTTACTACTTGCTGTACATCATATCTTGCATTTTAATGATGCCTACCTGAGGCCTGTTGTTTTTGGGGGGGTTTTCTGCTCCTTTTGCACACATCATGATTCATGTTTCCTCTTATGGATCCTATATGTATCTTTTAATGTATTTATACCAATAATAAAATTTCTTTTCTATTTGCATTTTGTAAAGCTCCATTCCTGTCTTTTGTTGTTCATGTGTTCTGGAGCTATGTTGCTGGTTTGACACGTGTGTGCTTGTGGATTTCCATGGGCACTGGCGTGCCTCCAGCAATAATGTTTTTGGGTTTGATTTTGCTAATACTTTGGACCTAGTAGCAGTTTCTGCTAGTCAGCGGATTATCCCAGCTGTTAAGCAAGCTACACCACCTGTAGTTTGGACACTTAATTTTTTTGAAGGAAATGCTTCGGGCCCCAGGGACACTCAGTGAAGAGCATCGGGGAGGCACCCCAAGGCACTGGGGCTGGGACTGGCGGTAGGACGCCTTGTGGTGGACCGCCAAGCTCGATTCTTATAAAAGCGTTTTAACTGCAGCAGCTTTAGTGGACGCTACTGGAGCTGGAATTCCCGCGGCTGCTGGCATCAGACTTGCCCTCCAATAGATCCTTGTAAAAGGATTTAAAGTGTACTCATTCAAATTACAGAGACAATTTAAATTAAAAAGCTTAGACCTGCCTCCACCGCAGGGGGGCTCGCTCGACCCACCAGCGGACAGGCACCAGTATTGGGAGGGGGGGCTGGCCGTCAGAGTTCACTGCAGCTCTGGCACAAACCCGGCGACACGGAGGTCGCACGGGCAGGAACGGACTGGCCGTGTCAGCTTCGCACTTTTTTGGTTTTAGAAGGGCATGACATGCATATATCTGTGTCTCCCCCTCCTTTTACTCCTCCACCTCTTTTCTTTTCGCATGACTATATGTACTTGTCACTTTTCCATGTGTTAGTTGTGTCTTCTGAGCAGTTTGCCAGGTTTTGGACACCTTTGAAGGTGTTTTCTATGTGTTTCTATGTGTTTTTGTTTGCCTGCCATTGGTTTTAACGGTGTTCGAAGGTGTTCGACGAACAGTTCGGCGAACATACGGGTGTTCGACGAACCGAACCGAACTCGAACACTACGGGGGTGGCTCAACTCTAGTTAAAAGTGTTGAAAAGCTGTTTGATGTTGTAGGATAGGGATGATATGAGTGTTGTGAAGTAAGGTTGTTTAGCAGAAATGAGGGCTGATTTGAATGTGAGTGCTGCTTGTTTGAATGCAGTGAAGTCATCTTGAGAATGTGTTTTCTTCCAACGCTGCTCTGCAACCCTGGACGCTTGTCGAAGCTGTTTAGTGAGGTTGTTGTGCCAGGGTTGCCTATTGACTCATCACGCTCTGCCATGCACAAGAGGGGCAGCCGAGTCAATAGCTGATGTGAGAGTGGCATTGTAGAAAGCAGTGGCGCGGTCTGTGTTGTGGTGTGAAGATATGGATGTCAGTGGTAGAATAGAATCAGAGAGTGTGTGGGTGTCTAGATGTGCATGCTTTCTGTGGGTGTGTGCTAGTTACTGGACATGGGTGACAGGTGAGGAAGACAGGGATGAGAAGGTGAGTAGATGTGGTCAGATAAGAGTAGGGGGGAGGTTGTGAGGTTAGATAAAGAGCAGAGTCGGGTGAAGATGAGGTATAGTGTGTCCATCTTTGTGGGTGGCTGAGGAGGACCACTGAGTAAGTCCAAAGGATGAAGTAAGCGACAGGAGTTTGAATGCTGTTCACTGGTGAGTGTCAGTGGGGATGTTGAAATCGCCCATGATGATTGTGGGAATGTCAGCAGAAAGAAAGTGAAGAAGCCAGGTGGAGAATTGGTCAATAAAGGCAGTGACCGGGCCTGGAGGTCGGTATATGACAGCCACTTGGAGGTTGGAGGGAGAGTAGATGCCGACAGAGTGGACTTCAAAAGAAGGGAGAAAAAGGGAGGGTAGAGGTGGGGTAGGGCTAAGGCTATGTGCCCACGATGCAGAAATGAAGCAGAAAATTTCTGCATCATTTCTGCATCTCCCTGGCAGAAAAAACGCATGCGGATTGTACATGCGTTTTTCCTGCGGAATACATGCGGATTCACATGCGTTTCCACATGCGTTTCCGCATGCAGATTGACAAGCGCTTTCCAGGCGATTTTAGCATCACCTGGAAAGTGCTTGACAACTAGGTCACACTATATAAATCCATGCAACTGGCATGGATTTATATAGTGTGACCGTAAAAGAATGTTTAAAAATAAAAAAATAAAGCTATACTTACCCTCCAATGGCCCGGCGTGTGCTGCCGCGTTCGTTCCTGGCTTGTTCCTGGCTGCCGGGATATCGCGAGACACTGCGCTGAAGGGCCTGCGGTCACATGACTGTGACGTCACCTCAGGTCCTTCAGTCTTGCACGCAAGCAGAGGGAAGGAGACCGGGGGCCGTCGGAAGGTGAATATAATCTTTATTTTTTATTTTATTCTTTTTTTTACAGGTACAATGGTACCCAGGTCTGGATGAGAGTCTCCTCCCCTCCAGACTTGGGTACCATCCGCACATTGAAATGCATATAATCTGTGAGTACAAATGTACTGACACGGATTATGTGCGTCTCAATGCAGGTCAATGGCGGCGATTACGCCGCGCTTCCGCAAAATTAATGGACATGCTTTTTGAGCGCAGCATAAACGCTGCGGAAAAATTCGCAGCATGGGCATTGAAAGTGCGGAATTGCATAGGGGACCATGGCAGAAGGCTTACCATGCGTTTATCATGCTTTTACGCTGCGGAAATTTCCGCACCAAAAACGCATGAAATACGCATCGTGGGCACACAGCCTAAAGGTGCAGTTGTTAGAAAGGAGAAGACCCTCTCCTCCACCATGTCTTACCAGGGCGAGGAGTGTGGGTGAAGTGCAAGCCACCGTAACCCAGCACAGCAGGGGAGGCTGTGTTGGAAGGTGTCAGCCATGCATCTGTGATGCCCAGGAAGTAGAAATTGAGAGAGGTAAAGAGGTTGTGGAAAAAATGGAGCTTGTTGCAGACAGAGCGGGCATTCCAAAGTGTTCCAGAGAGAGGGAGCAGGGGGGAGGGCATCTGGGGCACAGGTTTTATGTAGGAGAGGTTGCGGTAGTTTGCAGTTGGTTTGAAGCGATAGGTGGGGGAATTGGTGGAAGGTGCAAGCTGTGGGGGACCAGGATTGGGAGATATGTCGCCAGCAGTGAAGAGAAGCAAAGAGAGGGAGAGCAGGTTGGAGAAGGAGAGTGTCTGGCTTGTGTTATGTTTTGGTAGGATAGATCTGAGATTGAGGAGCAGGTCTGTAGATGAGGTCATGTGGGGAGGTAAGAGGGAAAGAGAGATGATGCTTTGGTTAGAGGGTGCTGGGGTTTGGGGATAGCGAAGGAGAGTGAGGATTAGTGGGGCAAAAACAGAAAGGGCATATGTAAGCATAATGAAAGTTAAGTGTGAATGAGAAAGAGAAACTAAGTACAAATACTATATAGTTACTTGTACCTTCTGGTCACTTCTGGCCTATTTCTGGCATATTTCATTTTTAGACCCTTAAAAGTGACCCAACATCGCCAGACCAGTCTTTGTCAGACCTGGCTCGCTTGATTTATGGAGCTCTGAACAGCACATGAGGTGGGTCAGGTGTGTGCAGGAGGGGAGGAGCCGCATGAAGACTGCTCACAAAAGCATGGGTGGAGGGGAGGATTAATTAGGACACAGAGGCTAAATGTATTCAGGAAACAGACAGATAGGGACCAGTGTGTATTGGGATCAAAGGATTGAGGTGATAAACGTGTAGATGGGATCAAACATACCAAGAACAGATAGAATGAAATTAGCAGGGATCAGTGGATACACAGCAGATATTGGATGCAGGAAACATACTGGGAGACAGATAGATACAGTTTGGAAAAGACGGTCAGATATGCTGCGTGGGGTTTGCAGATTGGGTCAGATGACGTCCCAGGAGACAGATAGATACAGTTTGGAAAAGACAGTCAGATATGCAGCGTGGGGTTTGCATATGGGGTCAGATGTGGGTGAAGCAGAACAGGCTGTTGAAGCCACTTTCACTGCCAATAGAGCATCACACAGTTCGTGCCTGACATTTGTGTTCTATATTGTTATACTGTACTGATGCTAAGAATCCTACACTGTAAGGATAAATAAAAAAAGTCTGAAACTGTTGCCAAAAAAGGGATAATTTTTGGATGGCCTTTTAAAAAGCTATTGCTTCTTCACTGCCTAAACACACTATAGCTGAGCTCAAAAAAGGGTACATTTTTGAATGGCTATAATAATAATTTTATTTAGATAGAGCCAATATATTCCGCAGCACTTTACAATTGAGCAGGGACATGTACAGAGAATAAAGACATTACAAAGTGTCACATAGTTTAACAGTTACAGGAGGAGTGAGGGCCTGTTAAAAGACTTTATTTCTTCATGGCTGGGCCATACTGTCTTTGTGCAGTGGATAATAAATTTTACTATATTTATAACACAAATGTTTTTGCTCTAAAAAATTTTGAACTTGTTGTTATGACTGAAATAAGTTTCTTCATCCTTTTGTCCATTTCAGTGTGAAACGCGCGTCAGGTGTGGTGGGTCACCGGAGCAATAATTGAGGTAAAGTGTGCTGTACTCTTATGTAAGTTTACTTAGACGTTATTTATTACTTGTATCCATCCTATACTGTCTATATGGAGGATACTATGTAATTTTGTTTTCTATTCCTGTTTACAACAGGTAGATAAACTGTACTTAGTAAATGAAATTGATATGTTGTAAATCAGCTACATAGCACAAATTTTACATTGTATTACATTGTACTATTATCCAGCTACACCCACCCTGTGCCTTACGTGTGTTATGTCTCACATTCTTTTATATAGTTTTACAATGTTAATTTTTAAAAATATTTATCAATAAAATGTGTTTTATCAAGGAATATTTTTGGCCTTCTATAAAGCTTTCTCTTTTGGTGATGCTTATGCTATTCTTGCCTTATGACCCCATATTTTGGATAATTTTTGGTGTATTTATTGTTGTGTTAATGTTTGGTTACAGGCAAGATTGAGGAGAATTTTGTCTGCAGTAACTGCCATGAGAAGAAGGAAGGAAAAAAAATCAACATATTAAAATAATAAAAAAACAACAAACAAACAATGAGGGATTTCTTTTTCACTAGGAGACAAACATAGTACAATGAAGTACAAGATATTGTTATGCAAAATTTTTCATTGGCATAACAGTATGTGATTAAATACAGTAAACTTGCATAGAAGAATGGTATTGATACTGAGGCTTTTTAAATGAAAGGTAAGCAAAGTAAAATAAAAAGCAAAGTAAAGTAAAAAGAAGCTGGATACAAGGAATGTAAATAAACAGAGTTGCAAAAGAAATCAAACCCCTGTCCACAAGCTTGCTTTCCACAGAAATTTGCTGCATGAACACTGATTAAAAACAGCTAGAGAATTATAGACAATATGGGGCTGATGTACAGTATTGTCATGGATAAATGACACATGTAGGAGTTTAATTATCCAAATATAATGTAAAATATGATATGTGCATTTTTATACTATTTAGCATATGACATGCCGTGATGAATAGATACAATGCAAACGCTTTATAACATAGGCTTGTAGTGTATATTTATCTCTGAGCATCGGGGTTCTACATTCAATGTACATTTATTTCTTCAAAGAAATTATAGAAGTGAAGCATACGAGGGAATATGGTTTAACTGAAAAAAATTGACTGCATTTGACAATTGCCTCAGGCTTTCATTATAGCTGGAAGATTCTGAAGAGCCTTACTAAGGTAAAAAGAGATGCTCCATTATATCGTAAAAAGAAATTATTACTATGGTGGAAAGCCGAAGCATAGTAAATATATATTAAGCAAGCTTAATCCTACTCTGTGCTCTAAATCATCATAATCACATAAATCAGATTATAGTCATTATTCCTATGTGTGTACAGGAAATTAACTAAACTGTGTTGCTTCCTATAGGATACATTCTTAAGAATATTGGTAGACTTTACTCTGAGTTTACACTTTGAATTTTCCGTTGAAACGAACATCCTAATGAAAATGATCAAAGTGTCATTCCGAGATCTCACATGCAATATATTTCTGACATGGGTAGTTTTTTTTCCACCATAGCAGCATCAATGCAAAAGAAGAACAAAATACTGCTTCTGCTCTACTTGTCATCTGTAAGATAGCTTTTTATGGACACTGATCGCTGCTCCAGTGCTGCACCCCTGATCTTTGTTGAGACGCAGTGGTGTACCGCCAATGGCGGCAGGCCACGCAACTGCTATGGGGCCCGTGAGCCGGGGGGACCTGGAGTCAGTCCCCACCTCCGACCAACTAGCACCATTCCCCCCCGCAGATGCTGGTACAGTTGAAAGCAATGATGAAGGAGGGAGCGTCATGTGACACTCCCTCTCCCATCATTCCCCCTCTGTGTCTAATGCAGCATGCGTGATGACGTCACTTCATCGCGCTCCACGATGTGTCAGACAATGCAGCTGCTGAGGTTAGTAGGCGCACTTCAGAGACTGAAGCAGCGGGGGAATAAGGAGCAGTGAGTATTGTATTTATTTATTTTTTAAATCAGTGAATACATGGTGGCCATAATACTGGAGGACTCAGGGTTGCATTTTACCCTATGGGGGCTGCATTTTACCCCATGGGGGCTGCATTATACTGTGTGGAGGACCATGGGGAATGTATTATACTGTGTGGAGGACCATGGGGAGTGCATTATACAGTGAGGAGGACCATGTGGAGTGCATTATACTGTGTGGAGGACAATGGGGAGTGCATTATACTATATGGGAGGACAATGGGAAGTGCATTATACTATATGGGAGGACCATAGGGAGTGTATTATACTATATAGGAGGACCATAGTGAGTGCCTTATACTATATGGGAGGACCATGGGGAGAGCATTATACTGTATCTGAGGCCCATTGGGAGTGTACTATACTGTATAATAGAACCATGGGGAGTGCATTTTAATGTATGGGAGGACCATGGGGAGTGCATTATACTATATGGGATGACCGTGGGGAGTGCATTAAACTGTATGGGAGGACTATGGGGAGAGCATTACACTATATGGGGGACCATGGGGAGTGCATTACACTGTATGGGAGGACCATGGGGAGTGCATTATACTGTATGGGAGGACCAAAAGGAGTACATTATACTATATGGGAGAACCATGGGGAGTGCATTATACTATATGGGGGGACCTTGGTGAGTGCATTATACTGTATGGGAGGACCATGGGAAGTGCATTATATTATACGGGAGGACCATGAAGAGTGCATTATATTATATGCAAGCAATTATACAGTATGAAGGTTTGTGTGGGGTCCATCATACTGTATGGAGGGCTAGTGGGGGGCCATTATATAGTGTGGTATGGTGTGGGACCATTATACAGCATGGAGGGCTGTGTGGGGGTCACATTTGGGGGATCATATTGTGATGGATCAGCATACTTTGCTGGGGGGTGTACAGTAGGGCCATTATACTGTACATGTGGAGGCTAATGTGGAGGAATTCACCATGTGGGTATCATACTGTTTTTGGGGGGCACTTTTGTTGGCATCATACTTTATGGGGGCAATGAAAGAGGAATCTAGGACTTCAGCAAGAGGAAAATTAATATGTAAAGGCCGGAAAGTTGTGGAATATGCTCTTATGTGACTCCGACAAATATTTAATTTTTTAATAAAAAAATTGGGGGATGGGGGGGTCCAAATTAGAACTTCTGCTATGGGGCCCCATGATTTCTATGTATGCCCCTGTTGAGACAGCTGCAGTGCTGTTGTCCTGTCTGCAGCCTGTGTTCAAAGCAGACAACCACTTGGATCAGCATGATACCAAGATAAACATCATAAGAACGTTTAATCCAGTGATTGGCTGCAGTAGCCACAAGCTGTAGGCAAGACATCACTGTTACAGCCATGTCAACAAAGTCCGGGGGAGTAGCAAAGAGGCAGCATTGGGAGGACAGATTGTGGATAACGCTATTTTGTTATTTTTCAACAGGGACTTAAAAAATGTAAATATAGACAGCCCCTATAACACGTTGGTGACATTCGCCATACTTTTACAGTGGATATGTGCAGGGCCCCGGGCGAAAGAGTTTCAGTGGGCCCCTTTAACACATACCACGATTCATGATGAACAGATACCGCAGAGAAGTATAGGTATAGTACAATGCAAAGATTTCACTTCTTACATTACATGAGATATATCTATTGTAAATTCCACAATCACTCTACACAGTATACTGGCCCCCATAAAATGCTCCATACAGAATACTGGCCCCCAAATAACGCTCCATACGGAACACTGGCCCCCATATAACGCTCCATACGGAATACTGACCCCCATATAATGCTCCATACAGAATACTGGCCCCCATATAATGCTCCATACAGAATATTGGCCCCCATTAAATGATCCATGCAGGATACTGGCCCCCATATAATGCTCCATGCAGGCTGTTCCCCCCACATAATGTCCTTTGCAGGCTGTTCCCCCTTTATAATGCCCCATGCAGGATTTTACCCCCCATAAAATGCCCCATGCAGGATGTCACTCCCCCCATATAATGCCCCATGCAGGATATCACTTCACCCCCCATATAATGACCTATGCAGGATGTCCCCCCCATATAATGCCCCATGCAGGATGTCCCTCCCCCCTATATAATGCCCCATGCAGGATGTTACCCCTCATATAATGCCCCGTGCAGGTTGTCACCCCCCCCATATAATGCCCATGCAGGATGTCCCTTTCCCCCCCATATAATGCCCCATGCAGGATGTTCCTTTACCCCACCATATAATGCCCCATGCAGGATGTCACCCCCCTCTTTGTAATGCCCCATGCAGGATGTCACCTCCCATATAATGCCCCATGCAGGATGTCATCCCCCCTCTTTATAATGCCCCATGCAGGATGTCACCCCCCCATATAATGCGCAATTCAAGATGTCACCCCTCCTCTTTATAATGCCCCATGCAGGATGTCACCCCCCATCTAATGCCCCATTCAGTATGTCACCCCCCCATATAATGCCCCATGCCTCCATACATGAAAAAAAAAAAATCAATTACTCACCTCACTCCTCCTCACCTGCTGCCGCTGCTCAGGTCCGGACTAAAGCGTCGCCGGCGTCTTCCCACTCTGCGCTGCCTATGACGGCTCAGGGGAAAAGTCACAGGGAGCGCACAGCAGGAAGACAGCGGATCTGCGGAGGAATGGGGAGAGGTAAGTATCCGGCTGCCAGGGCCCTGAACAAGCGGAGGGGAAGGCCGGGAGCTGGGCTCTCCTCTGCCCATAGCCCGGCGGGGTGCCTGACCGCCTTTTCAGGGCCCCGGCACCTGCCCGGGTGCACCGGGTGCTGACACCGGCCCTGGATATGTGCACTTACTGCATGGAGTAAGCTCAAGAGATGAGCCTACCCCAGAGCAGGTGCTGTGGCACCCCTGAGGGTCCGACCACCACAGGGATGCTGCACTTCTTTAATGGAGTGTAGTGTTCCTCCTCTGAGGTAAGGCCAGTGTGATAGTCGTGACCTAACCTTTTGCATCCAACACCACACTTCTCCACCAGAGGGAGCTAATATGCACTAGGTGCTGCTCTCCTGGTTACAGGGAGACTGAGGAACACAAAGTGGTAGGAACCAGTTAGTGGGTGAGGGTGGAGGACTTACAAGTTAGTTGCACTTTAGAATTCATATTTAATAAAAAGCCATCTTGGTTCTTGGTCCTTCTGCTAATTCTCCCTAGTTAATTAGTTGGTCTTACTGTGCTGTCAAATTACTGTGTGTAATGTGACCTCCCTCCGGGAGCGCAGATCCTGTGTGGGCCTGCGCCGGTAAGGGACACAGCCCTCGTACCCTGGCCTTGGAACGAGAGGTAGGTTGCAGACAAGGAATGTCTCAACCCGGCCGAGGACCAGGATCAAGGAGGCCCGGGAGCTTTAGAGTGTGGCTCCCCAGCAAATGGGTCCCGGGGAGGATGCAGACGGAGCGGAGTACGCCACCTGTCCTTGCCTACCTGATCTATTCAGAGGGATTCCGGCTGCAAGAGGGGTACCGGCCCCCGACACCCGACCTGGTACTTCATGTCCTGGACGGGAAAGCCCGGTTAGACCCTGAGGATCCCACCGGGCATCGGATGGAGAGGAATTGCCACCCGTGCTCTAGTCCTGAGGGGAGCTCAGAGGGAGACCTGGCCTATCTACACATGCACAGACGGGAAAGGGTGAAGTCTGTAGTGTAGGAACACTCTGGTGTAGGGTCGCTACCGAACACTGGACTTTCTCGGAGGTAGTCGGACCCCCGTACCTGGTGGCCGCAGGACTCCGTGGGGAGCAGGGAGTCGCCTTCCCGCTGTCATCTCTAAGTGAGTAAAGCCTTGGAAGTACACCCCTATGGCCTCCAGACTGTTCATTATGCGCCATACCATGCGACGCGGTGCCCGTACTCAGCCATATACAACAGTTTATGTTTCTGTCAATTTTGGCAGCAACATTTAAAAGGTTAGGAATGGAGAAGGGAGGGCGATTAGAGGATGCCAATGGGTTGTCATTGCAGCCAGCGGCTTATTGAAGGCCCCTGTGTCTACGATTATACCACAACTAATAAGCCTGGATACAGGAAAAAAAATTTAAAAATATAAAAATCAACATATTTAATTTCACTGCACACATAATTGTCTGAACTATTGATTTTTTTAATCCCAAACGGTAAACACCAAAACAGCAAAAAATCAAAAAGATAAATATACCTCTTGTTGGTCATGTCTCCAGTAAATTATAGATTAAGGGAAAAAAAATCAGCTTTCTAACTAATATTAGGGAGCAACATGTCGATTGGACTATTCAGTTATATTATGTAAGAGGACAGCCGGAGTTCTGGAAAGACAGAGCTTCTGCTGACGTGTGTCTCAGTAAATACTCGTATTCCACATGAACTAACAATGCTGGATCATATTTTTAGAACTTTGTGCTGTGCGGTTCCTCTATTTTTCCTGTTGAAAATTTAAGAATACTCCCCAACCAAACAAAATGATATTGATTCATTCCTTTCATCCACCAATCTTCCCAAAATTAACCCTAATGACTTAGATAAATTAACCGCCCCGTTCTCCGAAAAAGAAATCGAAGATACCATCCAAAATCTAAAAGACCATAAAGCTCCTGGCCCTGATGGTTTTACTATCGAGTACTTTAAAATTTTTAACAAACACTTGATCCCAAAAATGACCCAAATATTCAACTTAGCCTCTTCCCAAGGATCTTTCCCTGCAGAAATGCTCAAAGCCAACATTATATTAATCCCCAAATCTAAAGACAAATTAGATCAGGTCAAAAGCTTCAGGCCAATTTCACTGATTAATACAGTCCTTAAAATTTACTCTAAAATTTTAGCAAATAGATTAAAAAATTCCCTCCCATACCATATAAACAACGACCAAATTGGTTTTATTGGTGGCAGACAGGCCATGGAAGGAACAAGGAGAATTATAAATATTGTTAAATTGATCAATTCCTCGAAGCTTGCAGCAATTTTCCTTACCCTTGATGCCAAAACGGCTTTTGACAGACTGAACTGGAGCTATTTAAATTCAACACTCCTTAAATTCGGCTTTAACGACAAGTCACTTCTTTTTATTTCATCTCTCTACTCAAATCCTAGTGCTAGTATCTACGTAAACAATCATCTCTCAAAACCATTTAAGCTATCCAACGGCACCAGACAAGGGTGTCCGTTATCCCCTCTCCTTTTTGCTCTTCCAATGGAGCCTCTAGCTCAAACAATAAGGGCCAATCCAAAAATATCTGGAATCTCGATTCCTTCTCGTCAATATAAAATTGGTCTCTTTGCGGGTGACCTTTTTTTGGCTCTCTCTGATCCTGTCAATTCTATTTCTGAATTCACCAAAATACTCAACACATTTTCAAAAATCTTATATTTCAAGAACAATGAAAACAAATCTAAAATTCTACATTTCAATCTCAATGGCCACTCCATAGATAAAATTAAAAACCTCTCATCTTTTTCTTGGTCAGAAAATGAACTCCCGTATTTAGGTATCTCAATTACCAAAAATATTAACTCTATGATCTCTCTCAACATTGATAACTTAAGCACTACCATAGCTAAGGATTTACTGGTCTTGGGTAATCATGATCTTTCGTGGCTGGATAAAGTATTAATAATTAAATGTATTATCCTTCCCAAAATTCTATATCTTTTTAGAACACTTCCTCTTACAATTCCCTCCTCCTCCTTATTGAGACTACAAAACCAAATTAATTCCTCTATCTGGAATTATAAAAAAGCTAGAGTTCCTACCAACATCCTATACAAAAAAACAAACAAAATGGCGGCGCCAGTCTCCCTAACATTACAGCTTATTATTTGGCCAACTTGATCAAACTGAGCTCTTACTGGTTCGCTCCTGATAACCCTCCTGCCTGGTACAACCTGGAATTACACCAAAACAATAACCAAAACAATAACTCCCCTCCTTGTGACTTATTATATAAACAATTATTTAAAAACTCTTCCAACTACTCTAATAACCCTATTTTCCAAGCTACTATTTCTGCTTGGGATAAAATTTCAAAGCCCAGAAGGAAAGCAAAAAAACTCGACATCATTAAAACTCTTCCCTTATCATTCATAGCCTCTCTTAACAACTCCCTAATCCCCTCTCATTGGTCGAATCTTGGCCTTAAAAAATAAAAGATTTATATAACGGTGATAATATCTGTTTATATACTGAGTTAAAAGCCAGATTTAGCCTACCAACATCTGACTTTCTTCATTTTGTGATCCTAAAACAATTCTTAATCAATAAACCAAAAATCTCCGAACATTCAGTTAAACTCCTCTGCAATATTAACCACAACCTGTTTTGGGGCACAAAAAATTTATATTCCTGGTTTAACAACGACATTGAATTCGTTGAAAATTCATACTTCGCCAAATGGGAATCTGACTTAAAAATTTCTCCAGATTTAGACCAATGGGAAGACGCTATAAATTACTCCTACTCAGCTACTATATCAACATCTCTTCAAGAGTCTTATTATAAAATTTTGACTAGATGGTATTACACCCCCTCTAGATTACCTCATATTAGTTCTGAATCATCTCCATTGTGTTGGAGAAATTGCGGTAATAAAGCCGACCTACTACACATCTTCTTGTCCTGTCTGAAAATCAAAACCTTATGGGATCAAATCTCTTCCCTCATAAACCGATTACTCAACAGGTCACTAAAAATCACCCCACAGATGGCCCTACTATCTATTGATTTAGAATCGCTGGAACCTCATTGCAGGTGTCTCCTCATACACATATTTCTTGTTGTCAAAAACTCATTGGCCTTCTTCTGGAAGAAAACAGACATTCCCAAATTATCAGATATTATCAACAAAATCTCTACACACAGGGAATTTGAACTTAGATTTGCTATTATAAATAATTGTCTGCCTAAACATACCAAGAAATGGTATCTTTGGTCTGACACTCTTAAAACTCCTTTGCTTGTAAAAGAAGATTTGTACTCTGTTTTTGGGTGAATATTGATTGTTTACTATTTGTAATTGTTCTTTAATGATTACTACTAATGTACTAAGGTATGTTTTGGATACTACACCTTCATTTTATCATCTCTGTTTGCTTTATTGTCCTCCCTTATTTCCCCCCCATCCCCACCCCTTTTTCTTCCCAACAGCCCCCCCCCCCATTCTCCCACCTCTCCCTCACTCCTTTATCCTTTCCCCTGTTTTATAAAAAAATTACCAATAAAAATTATTGGAAAATAAAATTTAAGAATAAAATGAAAACTAGGTTTTACCCATATAGCAAGGAGAATAGTAACACCCAGTTGTTATTTTATTCATACATTTCTAGAAGGAATAATATATCATTTAAATAGTACCTATATTTTCTTTTTCAACATCTTCACACCTCCCTACAAGTCCTGCAGATCAATTGGTGAATCAAGCTCCTAGACACCTCCTGATTGAACAAAAAAACACTTTGAGGGCTCGTTCACACTGGCGTATAACATGGCCAAGTGCTGTTCGATGTTTTATTGGATTACACTTGACCAGTGTTATTCTATGGGAGAGTGCAGATCAGCAATATTTTTCTCATGCCGATTTGGCATGAGAAAACTATTACAGCATGCTGTGAGTGCACTTGATAATCGGATTATGCACATCCGTACAAGTTTATGGGTGCGTGTGAAACACCGGACTGCACTCAGATGTCATCTGAGTGCAGTCTAACATCCACGGACACAGAGAATGGAGAAGATGCTGAAATTAAGTTCTTCGTCTTCATTGCACCTGTGTTGTGATTTTCCCATTAGAGAGAATCGGATCACACTAAGATAACACTCGACTCAAACTCTGACAGAGCGGTGTAAAGGCACACTGAGCCCATAAACCACTGTAGCATGTGCTAACGCAGGAGCTCAGCACTTCTGCCTGCTGGATAGTGCACTTTACAGAGTGTTTCTTTTTGAGAGAGAGATCAGTTGAGTCTCGAGACTGGAACTGATTTGCAGGATATGTTTACTGAAGGATAATGATACATGTATGAAAAGATAAGATACTTCAAAATTATTATATTATTGCTCCATGATCAGACATTTGGAGGCTATTCAGTTTGTGCTATTGTACCATCTCACAAAGTATTATCAAGCCATCTATTAGATGCCATAATTTCCAGGGATCTATCACTATGACACATCCTCTTTAATCATAGTTATGGACTATTGGGGACATATTGACTATGAACACCAGCAGCATTTGCTGATTATTCGCCTTTTTACTCACTTAATGGAAACATCATACGATTCAGCGCATTGATATAGAATCATTACAATGAATGAAACTTTAATCCTGATTCATCATTTTCAGTTATTTTGAAATTACTCTTTTTGTCTCGTTGTATTCATTTCCCTTTTTTTGCACCATATTCTTCAAAAAGGTTGAAAAATTTTGCACAAAATCATAAATGCTGTTTTTTTTGTCTTTTACTTTTTGGGGTAAAAGTCACATGATTCTTTTAAAATGTCGCACATTAGTCTTCAACTGCACAAAAATAAAATCAAACAGTACTGGAGTACAACTGCACAAAAAATTGCAACATTTCAAAAAGTCACAAATTAATTACACTAAAACATGGATAATAAAACCAAGCATAGAGTGCCAATAAAAAATAAATACAAAACAGACAAAACCAATGTTAACTTAAAAAAGGTGTGAATTAAATAATTACTAAGGCTAAAAAAAGCATTGTTAGAACCATTTTTCACTCCAGAAAAAAGGTGCAAAGTCATTTATGAATTGGGGTTTTAGGGCTTTAATATATACACTGTACAATGCTTTCTAAATAACAGTATTCTATACAGTGCATTATAATTACTTAATGATACTTTTTGGAAATGGAGTGCAAACAAAATATTATTGTCCTTTTATGAAGTCATAAACACCATATAAATGGATGGATTCACCATCTAATAGAGAGCAGAATATGATCTGAAAGAAGATCCACAGGCCTAGAAATTGAATTTCTCCTGCCTGAGTTCTATCTCATTATGTTATCCATCTGCACAATGTTTACCAATATTAAAGGCCGTGACTAGGACAGAAGCCAATTAGATGTTTTCGTTCCCATGTGCGTAAGTTGCAACCTGGGTAACTGGAGATTATATCCTCTGTTATTTTTTATTTGATTTTTGAATTACAAAGAATATAGATGCATTATTGATATGATATTATTGATCTTAACCTGTGTGAGCAGCTGAAGGGTGTTAAGCTACACAGTCCATGTGTTATACACTGCTCAAAAAAATAAAGGGAACACTCAAATAACACATCCTTGATCTGAATGAATGAAATATTCTCATTGAATACTTTGTTTTGTGCAAAGTTGAATGTGCTGACAACAGAATCACACAAAAATCATCAATGGAAATCAAATTTATTACCCAATGGAGGCCTGGATTTGGAATCATCCCCAAAGTTAAAGTGGACAAACACACTACAGGCTGATCCAACTTTGATATCATGTCCTTAAAACAAGTCAAAATGAGGCTCAGTATTGTGTGTGGCCTCCATGTGCCTGTATGACCTCCCTACAACGGCTGGGCATGCTCCTGATGAGGTTGCGGATCGTCTCCTGTGGGATCTCCTACCAGACCTGGACTAAAGCATCCACCAACTCCTGGACAGTCTGTGGTGCAACGTGACGTTGGTGGATGGAGCAAGACATGATGTCCCAGATGTGCTCAATCGGATTCAGGTCTGGGGAATGGGCGGGCCAGTCCATAGCTTCAATGCCTTCATCTTGCAGGAACTACTGACACACTCCAGCCACATGAGGTCTGGCATTGTCCTGCATTAGGAGGAACCCAGGGCCAACCGCACCAGCATATGGTCTCACAAGGGGTCTGAGGATATCATCTCAGTACCTAATGGCAGTCAGGCTACCTCTGGTGAGCACATGGAGGGCTGTGCGGCCCTCCAAACATTCTGTCTATTGCAATCCCCATTAGGAAATGAGCTCCATTATTGACAATGCTATCCAGTGTACATCTTGCCACATGTATGCATTCCTTGAACAGCCGGTCGGGGTTGCTTACTGCTGCGCGAGATGTGTGCACGTTGTGCGTTTGGATGCCCAGGTACTGGATCTAAATGAGCAGCTGGCAACACTGAGATCCATTGACAATCTGGAAAGGAGTCTGCTGCTCACTGAGCAGCAGCTCACTGGGGTAGATGTGGGGGAGGGTGGTAGTCGGGAGCTGCAGGACAGTGAGGCCGCTAGTTGGGTGACAGTTAGAAGGGGGGGTAGAGGGAAGAGTGCCTGGGAGGCTAGTCCTGATCTGGCACACCCCAATAAGTTTGCAAAGTTGGCAGATGGGGGGAGTGACGGTACAGGGGTAGCACTTCTGCAGCAAGGCATGTCCCCTGAAAGTCGGATGAGTGTCAGCTCCAGTAAAGAGGGAAATAGGAGAGCAGGGCAGGCCAGGCAGGTGCTGGTAGTGGGGGACTCAATTATTAGGGGAACAGATAGGGCAATCTGTCACAAAGACAGGGATCGTCGAACAGTGTGCTGCCTACCTGGCTTTCGAGTCCGGCACATCGCTGATCGGGTTGACAGATTACTGGGAGGGGCTGGTGAGGACCCAGCGGTCATGGTGCAGATTGGCACAAATGACAAAGTTAGAGGTAGGTGGAAGGTCCTTAACGATGATTAGGCTGTAAGCTGAAAGCAAGGACCTCCAAGGTGGTATTCTCTGAAATACTACCGGTACCACGTGCCACGCCAGAGAGGCAACGGGAGATTAGGGAGATAAATAAGTGGCTCAAGAACTGGTGTAGGAAGGAGGGATTTGGGTTACTGGAGAACTGGGCCGACTTCTCAGTTGGCTACAGACTCTATGCTAGGGACCAGCTGCACCTCAATGGGGAGGGTGCAGCTGTGCTGGGGGAGAAAATGGCTAGAAGATTGGAGGAGTGTTTAAACTAGGGATTGGGAGGGAGGGTATTCATTTTATAGGTGGGTAAGATAATGCAGATAGTGACCTGGGCACAAATAAAGAAATTGGGGGTGGGGTTAGAACAGTCAATAAAGTAAGAAGGAATAGAGGTACAGAGAGATACATAAAATGCATGTACACTAATGCCAGAAGCCTCACCAACAAAATGGAGGAATTAGAATTAATTTTGTTGGAAAATAATTATGACATGGTAGGGATATCTGAGACGTGGCTGGACGAGAGCCATGACTGGGCAGTTAATTTACAGGGCTATAGTGTGTTCAGAAATGACCGTACAAACAAGCGAGGGGGGGGTGTTTATTTGTAAAATCATCCTTAAAACCCGTCTTGCGGGAGGATATATGTGAATCTAATGAAAATGTAGAGTCCCTGTGGGTGGAGATAAGGGGAAAGGGAAAAATAATAAATTACTGATAGGGGTTTGTTATAAGTCTCAAAAAATAATGGAAGTAGCGGAGAATATCCTCTTAAAGCAAATAGATGAAGCAGCGACTCAAGGAGAAGTCATTATTATGGGAGACTTCAACTACCCTGAAATACATTGGGGGACAGAAACATGTAGTTCAAGCAAAGGTAATAGGTTTTTGACAACTATGAGAGACAATTACCTTTCACAACTGGTTCAGGACCCAACAAGAAGGGGGGCACTGCTAGACCTAATATTAACCAATAGGCCAGACCTCATATCAAATATACGAGTTGGGGGTCACTTGGGTAATAGTGATCACAAAATAATACGTTTTCATGTAACCTTTAATAAGATGTGTAGTAGAAGGGTTACAAGGACACTAAACTTCAGGAAGGCAAATTTCCAACGGTTGAGAGATGATCTTAGTGCAATAAACTGGGACGATATCCTGAGGCATAAAGCTACACAAAGCAAATGGGAGACATTTATTAACATCCTGAATAGGACCTGTGTACAATATATACCCTTTGGGAATAAACATGCTAGAAATAGGAGGAAACCACTATGGCTAAATAGAGCTGTAAGGGGCGCAATAAGTGACAAAAAGAAAGCATTTAGAGAACTAAAGCAAGTAGGTAGTGATGAGGCATTAAATAAATATAGAAAATTAAATAAATTATGTAAAAAACAAATCAGGGCAGCAAAGATTGAAGCAGAGAGAATCATTGCCAGAGAAAGTAAAAATAACCCCAAAATATTCTTTAACAACATAAATAGTAAAAAACTAAAAAATGATAGTGTTGGCCCCCTTAAAAATAGTCTGGGTGAAATGGTGGATGAGGATGAGGAAAAAGCCAATATGCTAAATGATTTTTTTTCAACCGTATTTACACAAGAAAATCGCATGACAGGAAACATGATTAGTGATAACAAAAATTCTCCATTAAATGTCACTTGCTTAACCCAGCAGGAAGTACGTCGGCGTCTAAAAATCACTAAAATTGACAAATCCCCGGGCCCGGATGGGATACACCCGCGAGTACTGCAGGAATTAAGTAACGTCATAGATAGACCATTATTTTTAATCTTTAAAGATTCCATAATAACAGGGTTTGTACCGAACGACTGGCGTATAGCAAATGTGGTACCAATATTCAAAAAGGGGACAAAAACTGAACTTGGAAATTATAGGCCAGTAAGCTTAACCTCTACTGTGGGTAAAATCCTGGAGGGTTTCCTAAGAGATGCTATAATAGAGTATCTGAAGAAGAATAACCTCATGACCCAATATCAACATGGGTTTACGAGGGACCGTTCATGTCAAACTAATCTGATCAGTTTTTATGAGGAGGCAAGTTCTGGACTGGACCAAGGAAATGCAGTGGATGTTGTGTATATGGACTTTTCAAAAGCTTTTGATACAGTTCCACACAAAAGGTTAATACATAAAATGAGAACAATGGGGATAGGGGAAAATATATGTATGTGGGTAAATAATTGGCTCAGTGATAGGAAACAAAGGGTGGTTATTAAGGGAATACACTGAGACTGGGTCTCAGTTAACAGTGGGGTACCACAGGGGTCAGAATTGGGCCCCCTTCTTTTTAACATATTTATTAATGACCTTGTAGGGGGCATACAGAGTAATATTTCAATATTTGCAGATGACACTAAACTCTGCAGGGTAATCAATACAGAGGAGGACAATTTTATATTACAAGAGGATCTATGTAAACTAGAAGCTTGGGCTGATAAATGGCAAATGAGCTTTATTGGGGATAAATGTAAGGTAATGCACTTGGGCAGAGGAAACAAAATGTATAATTATATGCTGAATTGTAAAACACTGGGCAAAACTGTAACTGAAAAAGACCTGGGTGTATTGGTGGACGACAAGCTCACGTTTAGTGGCCAGTGTCAGGCAGCTGCTGCAAAGGCAAATAAAATAATGGGATGCATTAAAAGAGGCATAGATGCTCATGAGGAGAACATAATTTTACCTCTATACAAGTCATTAGTGTGACCACACTTAGAATACTGTGTACAGTTTTGGTCTCCGGTGTATAAGAAAGACATAGCTGAACTAGAGAGGGTGCAGAGAAGAGCGACCAAGGTTATTAGAGGACTGGGGGGTCTGCAATACCAAGACATGTTATTACACTTGGGGTTATTTACTGTGGAAAAAAGGCTTAGGGGTGATCTTATTACTATGTACAAGTATATGAGGGGACAGTACAAAGACCTTTCTACTGATCTTTTTACTCTGAGGCCAGAGACGGGGACAAGGGGGCATCTTCTACGTCTGGAGGAAAGAAGGTTTAATCATAATCACAGACGGGGATTCTAAACTGTAAGAGCAGTGAGACTATGGAACTCTCTGCCGCATGATGTTGTAATGAGTGATTCACTATTAAAATTTAAGAAGGGCATGGATGCCTTTCTTGAAAAGTATAATATTACAGGTTATATATACTAGATTCCTTGATAGGGCGTTAATCCAGGGAACTAGTCTGATTGTCGTATGGAGTCGGGAAGGAATTCTTTTCCCCAACGTGGAGCTTATTGTTTGCCACATGTTTTTTTTTGCCTTCCTCTGGATCAACATGTTAGACTATGGGTTGAACTGGATGGACTTAGTCTTCCTTCAACCTTAAAGACTATGTTACTATGTTACTATGTAATATGTATGCTTCTTTTAGTAAGGCTGTGTGCCCACTATGCGTTTTTTAAGCGTTTCCACAGCGGCAATTCCGTTGCAGAAACGCTTAAAAAACGCTTGGTAGAAGGCCTGCCATGCTCCCCAATGATAATCCGCATGTGCTGTGCACATGCTGCGGAAATTTCCGCTGCGGATTATCATTGTGGAAAAATCCGCAGCACTACCAATTATTTTGCAGAACTACGGCGTTTTTTCCGCCATTGACTTGCATTGGACCGCATGGAATCCGCATCATTGCATCTGCAGATGTGTATTCCATGAGTTTCAATGTGCGGATGGTACCGGGGTTTGGAGAAGAGGAGACTCTCCTCCGGACCCGGGTACCATAGTACCTGTAAAAAAAAGAATAAAATAAAAAATATACATTATACTTACCTTCTGATGCCCCCCAGTGTCCTTAGCGATGTGTCTTGGCTTGCCGGCAGCTCGCGACCGCTGACGTCGGCGGTCGCGTGACCCGTCACATGACTAAATGATGTCATGGCAGGTCCTTTTCAGACCATCGCGAGCTGCCGGCAAGCCAAGACGCATCGCTAAGGACACGGGGGGCCATCAGAAGGTAAGTATAATGTATATTTTATTCTTTTTTTTACAGGTACTATGGTACCCGGGTCCGGAGGAGAGTGTCCTCTTCTCCAAACCCGGGTACCATTCTTTTACGGTCACACTATATAAATCCATGCCGGTTGCATGGATTTATGTAGTGTGACCAAGTTGTCAAGCAGTTTCCAAGTGATGCTAAAATCGCTTGGAAAGCGCTTGCCAACCCGCATGTGGAAATGCAAGCAAAAATGCTTCACTTCCACTTGTCCCTGGCAGGAAAAACGCATGTAAAATCCGCATGCGTTTTTTCTGCCAGGGAGATGCAGAAACGCTCAGGAAAAATCCGGAGCATTTCTGCATCGTGGGCACATAGCCTAAATTTAGTTTTTAGTTTAAGTTAAAGGAGATGTCTCACTGTTATATGGTGCGTTCCTACTTGATTGACAGTTTGGACCTGTGGCGAGGTCTCACAGTTGGTCCATAGCGTGTGCCCCTTGATGATGCAAGCACCAGCAGCTTAGCCTCTGCAGTATCAAAGAATCACAGTGGGATTGAAGCTGTTGGATTCAGAAATCTGGTCATCTGCAAGCAGCACTTACCAACTCATCGCCCACCGCTAGTACTCTGCAGAGGTGGACGGTAACTTAAGTATCAAGTAGCAAACATTGAAATAAAAAAGCACTCCCGTGAAACTTTTTGTGCTCTAAAGCTGTGTAAATGTATACATAATATAGTTAAAGTGTTTTAATATTCTTACCAATCCTCATGTTCCCCAATTTCCAGTGACCTACCAGTCCTCTTCTCACTCACAAGACTGCAATTTTGTATATCTGAATCACATAGAGGTTTATGTATGAATTAGAAGT
This sequence comes from Phyllobates terribilis, assembly GCF_046119375.1. Lineage (NCBI taxonomy): Eukaryota > Metazoa > Chordata > Amphibia > Anura > Dendrobatidae > Phyllobates > Phyllobates terribilis. Next base: position 179,332,316 of record NW_027362771.1, read on the forward strand.
TGCTTTTACAATGCGAGTCTATTGAGCGTCAGAATGAGGCTCTATATACTTAGATTGAAAAAATGATTTCCGGGTCACACATAGGTCCTGATTCATAGGCCTTGTAATGAATCAGGAGCGCCTGACAAGTGTCCTCCTAGCACCTCACCACAATAATTACTCCAGTCTGGGCCTTCACTAAGAATCCTGGCATAAGGAACACGACAGCTCATCAAAAATTAGACAAGATGTGAGGTCATCCCCCCAGCAATGCTCATTTTGATGGAATTGGGCAACACTGTGGAGAAAAGGCCTCCTACGTTTTTGAGCAACTTTGAATTGCGCAAACATTTTTTGATTTTTCCAAGCAATTTATGTTTTTGGAGTAGTGCTTTGAAAAATCAGAGCCATAGGCCCAAATGTGAGCTGGTATGTCGAAATACAAGTTACAGAAGAAGACTGGATAGGCGCTAGAAACTGGAGAAGACAGTGATTAATCAGTTTGTTACCAGACTTACTGTTACAGAAGATATATTTTTACTGGTTTAGGAAATAAAAAGTTTTGTGGGAATGCTTCCTTAAAAGTCTTTCCATTCTTTAGAATTAAGGAGAGATTTGTAATAAGAAATAAGCGCTTTGCAATTTTAATTATTTATGATGACAATAACACTCTAAAAGAACATAATTAGTGATGAGCGAAAGTGCTCGCCACTGCTCGGTACTTGCCCGATCATCACTGTGCTCGACAAGCTTAGAGCTCGGCGAGTATTTCCAGGTTGCTCGGGCGGGAACTCGGATCCCTGCCCTGCATGTTTGGTGCTCTTTAGAGAGCCAATGAACATGCAGGGATTGCCTGCCACACACTGTAATGCCTTAGCCATGATGGTTGTGGGCATTACAGTAATTGGCTGGCCGCACAGCGTCATCAGATCTATATAAGACCTGGCGCCGCTATGCTCATCACAGTGTACCCCAGAATCAGGCAGAGTAGGGAGATGTGCTGCCGCGTCAGGGAGAGATTTGCTTCTTTATAGTTAGTATAGGTATTCCACAACATATATACAGTGGGGAAAAAAAGTATTTAGTCAGCCACCAATTGTGCAAGTTCTCCCACTTAAAAAGATAAGAGAGGCCTGTAATTGACATCATAGGTAGACCTCAACTATGAGAGACAAAATGAGAAAACAAATCCTGAAAATCACATTGTCTGATTTGGAAAGAATTTTTTTTCAAATTTTGGTGAAAAATAAGTATTTGGTCAATTACAAACAAGCAAGCTTTCTGGTTCTCACAGACCTGTAACTTCTTCTTTAAGAGGCTCCTCTGTCCTCCACTCATTACCTGTAGTACTGGCACCTGTTTGAACTTGTTATCAGTATAAAAGACACCTGTCCGCAACCTCAAACAGTCACACTCCAAACTCCACTATGATGAAGACCAAAGAGCAGTCGAAGGACACCAGAAACAAAATTGTAGCCCAGCACCAGGCTGGGAAGATTGAATCTGCAATAAGCAAGCAGCTTGGTGTGAAGAAATCAACGGTGGGAGCAATAATTAGAAAATGGAAGACATACAAGACCACTGATAATCTCCCTCGATCTGGGGCTCCACACAAGATTTCACCCCGTGTGGTCAAAATGATCTCATGATCAGTGTGCAAAAATCCCAGAACCACATGGGGGGACCTAGTGAATGACCTGCAGAGAGCTGGGATCAAGGTTAAACAGGCTACCATCAGTAACACACTACGCCGCCAGGGACTCAGATCCTGCAGTGCCAGACTTGTCTCCCTGCTTAAGCCATTACATGTCCGGGCCCGTCTGAAGTTTGCTAGAGAGCAATTGGATGATCCAGAGGAGTATTGGGAGAATGTCATAGGGTCAGATGAAACCAAAGTAGAACTGTTTGGTAGAAGCACAATTCATCGTGTTTGGAGGAGAAAAAATGCTGCGTTGCATCCAAAGAACACCATACCTACTGTGAAGCATGGGATGGCAACATCATTCTTTGGGGCTGTTTCACTGCCAAGGGACCAGGATGACTGATCCATGTACATGAAAGAATGAATGGGGCCATGTATCGCGAGATTTTGAGTGCAAACCACCTTCCATCAGCAAGGGCATTGAAGATGAAACGTGGCTTGGTCTTTCAGCATGACAATGATACCAAGCACACTGCCAGGGCAACGAAGGAGTGGCTTCGTAAGAAGCATTTCAAGGTCCTGGAGTGGCCTAACAAGTCTCCAGATCTAAACCCTATAGAAAACCTTTGGAGGGAGTTGAAAGTCCGTGTTGCCCAGCGGCAGCCCCAAAACATCACTGCTCTAGAGAAGATCTGCATGGAGGAATAGGCCAACATATCAGCAACAGTGTGTGCCAACCTTGTGAAGACTTACAGAAAATGTTTGACCTCTGTCATTGCCAACAAAGGATATATAACAAAGTATTGAGATTAACTTTTGTAATTGACCAAATACTCATTTTCCACCAAAATTTGAAAAAAAAATTCTTTCCAAATCAGACAATGTGATTTTCAGGATTTGTTTTCTCATTTTGTCTCTCATAGTTGAGGTCTACCTATGATGTCAATTACAGGACTTTCTCATCTTTTTAAGTGGGAGAACTTGCACAATTGGTGGCTGACTTTTTTTCCTCACTGTATATATCCAAGTGAACTAACAGTCCTTTTGAGGACTAATTCAGCTGCATATATTCAATGGTGATAGCAGGAGTTAGGCAGGGTATGTGGCAAACTGCAGTGCATGATACAGCGCAAGAGGGTCCATTGAACGTCCTGTTAGTATAGGTATTCCACAACATATATATATATCCATCTGAACTAACCGTCCTTCTGAGGACTAATCCAGCTGCATATAATCAGTGCTAGGCAGGCAGGCAGTGTATGTGGCAGACTGCAGTGTATGATACAGCACAAGAGGGTCCATTGAACTTCCTGTCTGCTGCTGCTATAATAATTACAGATATTTGTTGACATAGCCCCCAGATATCAGGGGCAGGGCAATTTTTTTTTATCTTAATCCTGGTTATTTGCTGAAAAAGCAATCCAAAGTACACCATTTTTCTGCTCCATTTGCTTGTTCTCACTGCAGAATAAAGCCAGATCTGTTCCATATTTCAGTGATAAAAATCCAGAAATTTAAACTGGACGTGGAAAATATTGGCCTCCTTTTCCATTCTGTTGCAGTATGTCTCTGTTAGACATATCACCTATAAGACTGTTCCAAAATCAGACATTTCTTCCATTTTCATTCCGTTGCAGTGTGTTGGTCAAGCTATTCACACTAGGTGTCTGTGAAGAATAGTATTAGCAAATTACAGGCCTGCTATTTAAAACCGTGGCTCTCTGTCAGACATAACACCTATGAGTATTCCAAAATCAGCCATGTCTTCCATTTTCATTTTGTTGCAGTGTGTCGATCAAGCTATTCACACTAAGTGTCAGTGAAGAATAGTATTAGTAAATTACAGGCTTGCTATTTAAAACCGTGGTTCTCTGTCAGACATATCACCTATAAGACTGTTCCAAAATCAGACATTTCTTCCATTTTCATTCTGTTGCAGTATGTCGGTCAAGTTATTCAAACTAGGTGTCTGTGAAGAATAGTATTAGTAAATTACACTCCTTGACGAAGCGGAAGCGAAACGCGCGCAGGTGGAGGGAGATGTGGTGAGCCACACAGGTTGGTTTTTTACCGGTGCATGGGCTGATCTTGCACATCTGACTAGTGGACTATTAGTAGTATGCTTCCCTGTTTGCCTGGTTATAGCAATGAGCACATATGAGTATATGGTCACATACTGCTCTGCATGTAATGACCTGCTTTGGATATGTGTAATGGTAATTTGATCTCACTGTGAGGCATTAATTCATCATTTTGAGTATATTTAAAACAGTATTGCACATATGCACTTTAACCTGATGTATTGGTATTAATATACAGGGATATACTGCTTTAAATGCAATGGTCTGCTTTGGGATATGTGCAATAGTGTATATCTTGGGTGGTTTATTGATTATTAGCCATCAATTTAATTATATTTAAATGGTATTGCACATATGCACTTTAAACCAGATAAACTGATTATGAAATGGTATCTTGAATATTATATCGGCTGTTTTTTCCTGTTGAATTTATGTATGTACATTATCTAAAAAAGGAAAAAATTCCCATCACAGTCCAGCATGTAGGTGTGCATTTCATTAGCTCAGCATGAATTATTTTTGTGGCACGCTCATCCCTCTCCATTAATGTGTTTTATGTCACTTTTTCCTTCTTGTCACCATTCTGTTCTTTTACATGTTTTTAGTGAGTATTTAATATTTATATATCACGTAAGGCTTTCTATGTGCCTAATTTAGAATAATTGTATATGAGGTTTTTAGAAAATTACAGGCCTGCTATTTAAAACCGTGGTTTTCTGTCAGACATAACACCTATAAGACTGTTCCAAAATCAGACATTTCTTCCATTTTCATTCCATTGCAGTGTGTCGGTCAAGCTATTCACACTAGGTGTCTGTGAAGAATAGTATTAGCAAATTACAGGCTGCTATTTAAAATCGTGGTTATCTGTCAGACATATCACATATAAGGCTGTTCCAAAATCAGACATTTCTTCCATTTTCATTCTGTTGCAGTGTTTCAGTCAAGCTATTCACACTAGGTCTTTGCGTGGAATAATATTAGTAAGGGGCATTGAAGTTCCTCCAAATTTTTGGCAGCCGATGCATTCACTGCATAGGCAAACAGCATTGGAGACCTACTTCCTAATAATGGGAACATTGTTTCCAGGAGGCCCTCTGACCTCTACGACTCTTACAAGGGGCATTGGAGCCCCTCCAAATTTTTTGGCAGCCATTGCTACACTGCATAGGCAAACAGCATTGGAGACCCACTTCCTAATAATGGAAACATTGTTTTCAGGAGGTCTTCTGACCTCTACGTCTCTTGGAGTGCTTTTTGACAGCGATTTCAGTCACTGCATAGACAAACAGTATGGGAGAACCTCTCCTTTTTAATGGGAATATGTCATTGCTGAGGCCCAGCTCTATGTGTCTTTAAATTGTTAGTGGGGTTTTTCCTAAATTTTGGCAGCCATTGGACTCACTGCATATCCTATAACTGAATAGCAGACCCTCTCCTTTCTAATGGGAACATGTCGTTACTATGGAACAGCTCTATGTGTCTTCAAATTGTTAGTGGGGTTTTTCCCAAATTTTGGCAGCCCTTGCAGTCACAGCATGGGCATTATCACTATAGGAGACCCGCTCCTTTTTAATGGCAGCATTTTTTTTACTGAGACCCTCCTCTATGTCTCTTCAAAGGGGTATTGGGTTGCATCAAAATTTTTGACAGCCCTTGCAGTCACTGCATACAGCATCAAACACGCTACGTGTGAACATAGCCCAAGATGAGGAGGAGAATTTTTGTCATTACCCTGGAAAGGATGTCCCTTCACATATTTCCCAGGAAAATCCATTTTGGTTTTGTTTTTGCATGTTTTATTGTGAGTCTGCAAAAGTGGTGTAATACCTCTGACAACATTGTTGACAGCATTGCCCTTGGAGTCAGAAATGCTTCCAGGAGTCTTCCCCATGCTGTTCCCGTGTCATTTTAGCACTGTTCCCATTGATTTGTCTGAAAAATGCTTGAGTTTCCCATAGACTTACACTGAGCACTCGAGCATTCAAATTTCCTCGACTCGAACAACGAGTACCCAAGCATTTTAGCGTTGTTCATCACTAAACATAATATCTTATCATCTACAAGAAGAATGTCCTTTTGGCATGCAAGTGGTTGGTATATACCTTTTATAAAAGTGGAATCAAAAGAGTATTCTATGTGGCTTACTTTTCTTACAATATGAGGTAATGGCACACGCATGCAATTGTACAACAGTTGCTTTGGTCTTGTGAATTGTAACACTAGAGTGCAGCATAAAGTAGAGTAAATGGATGGCCTCTTTCTAGGCGTACATAAAACTGCCAAATGTGTAATGGAACAAATAATAGGTTTGCAGTTTTCTTTAAAGGTGTTTTGTTATAAATTACACAATAGGCCTACCTTATAGTTCAGCATTTTAAAAGGAATAATATTCTTTATGTTGGTTGCCACATACTTTTAACACAGGAAGAAAGCTTATAAAGGCATTATTATATATTACTTTGACAAAATTGCAACCTGTATTAAGGTTTTTTGTTTTCTTTCTTGAAAGCCAACAAAGAGAAGACACAGCACCATGAACATGATAGGCTCACATTGTTGTGTAGCTATTGTACATAGCCACTTCCCTCACAGCCGGTGATTTTTATCCTCTCTTCCTGAATGAATGGGATATTTAAAACTACAATTGAAACATAATAAATGAAATCCTGTGTGGTACATTGATTCATCTAGAAAAAAAAAACTATTTTTTATTCCTTAGTCCCAGAAACAAAGCATTAGCCCTGTCAATGTCTATACCTTCTAATTAACATTTCCACCATATGGTTGTCAGTTGTGGGAGATCAAAACTGTTGTTTGGCTGCTTCAACATTTCCACTTCTCAGTTCTTTATTTTATCAGATGAATTGGATAACCACTGCCACATAACAGCAGCAATCTTTAACAAAAAAAAATTCAATAAATTGATTGCATTCAATATTAATTATAACTCTCCATATTGTAATGTGCTTGCATGCATTGTTTCTCTCTTATTATTGTTTACTATTTTTCCGTAACTCACTTATTGTTAAAAAAAACAAAGAAGACAAAGAAGAACAAATGTTTTCTTGTAATGATTTTACCAAAATATCCTTTCTTTTGCTAAACATAACATCATTTCTATTCAAAGCAACTGGTATGTATTTGTGCATGAATATATCACCATATAATTAATTGTTCTGATCGAGCACTGAAATGCTTGAGTGCTCGGTACTCGAAACGAGCACGCCGGATGCTTGGAATTGCTCGACTTGCGTAACCAGCATAATAGAAGTGAATCTGATACTTGAGCATTATTCCGGATGACAGTCTCTCTCTCTCTCCCTCTCTCTGTCCCCAGAGTTCTAAAACTTGCAAAGAGTCCAGGTGACAGAGGAGTCCCTGCACTCCAAGTAGGGGAATACCCCGCTTCAGTGTAGTTCAGATTATTCAGATGAGCTTCTTACGGGGACCCACGGTACTCAATGGCAAAATCCACCACGCGATACTCGGCTCTGCTCAATACTGTATACGATATATACAGTTCTAATAATATATTATCACATAAATAATATATATGTATACTATATATATATTATAAATGATAAATTGAATAATAAATGCACTTCATAATGTTATGTTTAAAATCTACCATTCTGTTACGGATGCAATTAAAGGGAATCTGTCAGGATGTTTATTGTAACTAAACAGAATGCATGACTGTATATGTCATAGAAATACAAGTTCATGCATACCTGTATGTCCTTACATAGTTACATAGTTAAAATGGTTGAAAAAAAAGAAAAATGTGCATCAAGTTCAACCGAGGGATGGGAAAGGACAAAAGGAAGGGACACTTGCACAACCACAATGTATGATCCAGTCTGCCCGAAAAGAGCTAATTAGTGTTGAGCGAACATGCTCGACACTGCTCGGTACTCGCCCGAGCATCACGCTACTCGGGATGTTCGGCGAGCACCGAGCATTTCCGGGTTACTCGGGCGGGAGCTCTGGTCTCCGCCCAGCATGTTTGGCGCTCTTTACAGAGCCAAAGAACATGCAGGGATTGCCAGCCAGTCACTGTAATGCTGCAGCCATGTTGGTTGTGGGCATTACAGTGATTGGCTGGCCGCACAGCGTCACCTCGAGTATTTAAAACCGGGCGCCGCCATCTTGGACACAGTCGCTCCGGATTAGACAGTGTAGGGACAGCGCTGCTGATTTAGGGAGAGATATAAACTGCAAAATAGTTAGTGTAGGGTCTGTAAAGGCTGCCAGAACAAACAAGCAGTCCTTTTCAGGACTAATATCCATCCCAGATACCAGGCAGGCAGGCTGTATAGGAGACACAGTGGTTATACCAGCAAACGCTGCATTACAGTCCTGTGTGCTCCTATTGCTGAAATTGCTGGACTTAGCACCAGGTATCGGGGGCCAGGAAAAATCCTTTTTTTTTCATCTAAATCCTCCTTTTTTTTCCCTCCTTCACATTGTGCAAATACCCATCTTATTAACCTTTTGGTGTGTCCCCCCCCCCCAAAAAAAAAAGCGTGTCTTTGATTTTTCAGACACAAATATAACTGTTGAAAATAGTCTGGTGTAGGCTAGAGAAACAGTAGTGTTGTTTTGCACTTCCACGGTTCAAACCTCTGTATTATCCATTTTGGGCCATTTGTATCTAAAAAAAAACAGTTTGAGTGTGTCGCTCACTGTTCAGCCGCAAATCTATATATTTAAAAAAGTCTGGTATACCCTAGTAAACAATAACTGTGGTTTTGCCATCCCACGGTAAAAAATCTCTATTATTCAGGTTTTGGTATATTTTCCGTAAAGAAAAACAGTAGTGTCTCCTGACTGTTGTGACACAAAAATATATCTGTTGAAAATAGTCTTGTGTAGGCCCGACATCCCAGTGTGGTTTCGCAGTTCCATGGGTCAAATCGCTGTACTATCCAGTTTTGGGCCTTTGGTATCTAAAAAAAAAGCTGTTTGAGTGTGTCGCTCACTGTTCAGCCACAAATATCTCTATTTAAAAAAGTGTGGTATACCCCAGTAAACAATAACTGTGGTTTTGCCATCCCACGGTAAAAAATCTCTATTATTCGGGTTTTGGTATATTTTCCGTAAAGAAAAACAGTAGTGTCTCCTGACTGTTGTGACACAAAAATATATCTGTTGAAAATAGTCTTGTGTAGGCCCGACATCCCAGTGTGGTTTCGCAGTTCCACGGGTCAAATCGCTGTACTATCCAGTTTTGGGCCTTTGGTATCTAAAAAAAAAGCAGTTTGAGTGTGTCGCTCACTGTTCAGCCGCAAATAACTCTATTTAAAAAAGTGTGGTATACCCCAGTAAACAATAACTGTGGTTTTCCTCTTCCACGGTTCTAATCTACTCTTTATTACCCTTTTTCCATTGATAGTGCAAGTGTAAGCTATTTTACTTCATTTACAATGGGCAAGGCGCGTGGCAAGGGACGTGGAAGTGAACGTTCTGGTGATGGTTCGTGCAGAGGACGGGGCCGTGGCCAAGGTGAAAATGTGCCACAACCAACAGCCACATCTTCTCGCTCCCACTTCTTGACCGAATTACTAGGGAAGCACAGAACAACACCAGTATTGAGAAATGATCAGTGTGAACAGGTTATTAATTGGATAGCAGATAATACTTCCAGTTACCTGGGCACCACCACCTCCGGTCTGTCTTCCACACGGTCAACTCTTAGTAGCCGTGAGTCTCGACCGCATACTCCTCCTCACCCTGATGCTCCTTCCTCCCATCATGCCGAGTGTCGTCAAACAGCAAGTGATCCCACACTTGGACACTCTGAAGAGCTGTTCACTGGTCCATTTCCATATTTGGGCCCCTCGCCTGATACCCTTGAAGTGGTGGAAGAGGAGATCCCATGTTGCGATGCCCAAATATTTGAACAGCCACGGCCACAGGAAGTTGACATTGGCAATCTGTCACAAGAGGTGGGCGATGACGAGACACAATTGCCAGGAAGTGAGGAGGAGGATCGTGGTGCGCAAGTGGAAGAAGAGGAGATGGTGGATGATCTAGTAACTGACCCAACGTGGAAGGAGGACATGCAGAGTGAGGCCAGCAGCACACAGGGGGAGGGAGGCAGAGTACCCCAACAGGCAAGAAGAAGCAGTGTGGTGGCCGCTGACAGAAGGCAGGCAACCGTTCTCCGTAACACCAACACGAGGGACGTTGCCAGTACAAGAGGTAGGTCTTCCAGAGTCTGGAATTTTTTTAAAGACTCTGCTGATAACCCCAAAAAGGCCATATGTTCCACCTGCCATGCCAGCATCAGCAGGGGTGACAAAACTACCAGCCTGACCACCACCAGCATGATCAGGCACATGGCAGCAAAGCACCCGACTTTGTGGGGCGAAACCCAGGGTCCACGACCAGTGTCAGCGGGTGTCACCACTGCCTCTTCCACTGTTGTGCGTGCAATAGAACCCCCTGTTGTGTGTGCAAGGCAATCCCCTGTCCATACTGCATGCAAAGATGCCCCCTCCTCTCAGTCTTCACTTGTTATGGCAGTTTCTCAAGAAACAGCATCAACGTCCACGTCCACGTCCCACCGCAGCGTTCAATTGTCCATATCCCAGACCTTTGAACGAAAGCGGAAATTCGCAGCTAACGCCCCACAGGCCACAGTCCTAAATTCGCACATTTCACGACTGCTTGCGTTGGAAATGCTGCCTTTTAGGCTGGTGGAGACGGAATCCTTCCGCAATCTTATGGCGGTGGCCGACCCTCGGTACTCGGTCCCCAGCAGACACTATTTTGCCCGGTGTGCCATCCCCGCACTACATAAGCACGTGTCCCAAAGCATCTGCCATGCCCTCAACAACGCAGTTACTGGGAGAGTCCACCTGACAACGGACACGTGGACAAGTGCTTGTGGCCAGGGACGGTACATCTCTCTGACGGCACCCTGGGTAAACATAGTGGAAGCCAGGACCCAGTCGGACCTTGGGACGGAACACATTCTCCCCACACCGAGGATTGCGGGCCCTATGTCAGTCAGAGTTGCCCCCACAGTGTACAGCTCCTGCGCATCCTCCTCCTCCTCCTCCTCCTCATGTTCAGCCTCCATCTCAGATATCACCACTAGAGATGAGCGGTGTTCGACTAGAACTGTTCGCCAATCTCAAATTCGAGCTGTTTTGGGCGGTGTTCGAGTTGTTCGACGAACCCGAACGATTTGCAAAAAATTCGGCTGTTCAAGGTTATGTTCGATAACTGTTCGTGCACCAAAAGCGTGTCCTGCATGTCTGGTGCTATTTAGAGCACCAATCATGCAGGGATTGTCTGCCACTCACTGTAATGCCACAGCCATGGTGGTTGTGGCATTACAGTGATTGCCCAAATCGATGGGAACAGTGCCAACAGTGAAACATGAAAAGCCGGCAATTCAGCAGCGGCATACACCGGTACCCGACAATTTAGAACCGAAAGAATAGAGCTTCACACATAGATTAGATAGATATAAACATGTCAGCCATATATATACGAAGTACAGTGAAAGTGCTGCTTACTGTACTTGTCATTTAGCGTAAAGGATTTATCAAAAAAAATATTAGTGTTTTCATGCACCGTCTCTTTAAAAAAGCCGGCCGGCAATTCAGCATCTGTACCCGACAATTTATAATAGAAAGAATAGAGAATCACACATAGATAAGATAGATAGAAACATGTCAGTCACATATATATGAAGTACAGTGAAAGTGCTGCTTACTGTACTTGTCATTTAGCGTAAAGGATTTATCAAAAAAAATAATAGTGTTTTCATGCACTGTCTCTTTAAAAAAGCCGGCCGGCAATTCAGCATCTGTACCCGACAATTTATAATAGAAAGAATAGAGCATCACACATAGATAAGATAGATAGAAACATGTCAGTCACATATATATGAAGTACAGTGACAGTGTTGATTACTGTACTTGTCATTTAGTGTAAAGGATTTATCAAAAAAAATAATAGTGTTTTCATGCACCGTCTCTTTAAGAAAGCCGGCCGGCAATTCAGCATCTGTACCCGACAATTTATAACAGACAGAATAGAGCTTCACACATAGATTAGATAGATAGAAACATGTCAGTCACATATATATGAAGTACAGTGATAGTGTTGGTTACTGTACTTGTCATTCAGTATTAAAATAAAGGATTTATTATTAAAAAAATTGGCGTGGTGTTCCCCTTAATTTTAGGCTCTAGCGGAGGTTAAGCAGACAGCTGGGGCAGATGTTTGAAGCCTGGGAAGGGGGTAATACCCACGGAGCTTCCCAGGCTACTAATATCAGCCCCCAGCTGAATACATAGCCTTTACTAGCTATTAAAATGGGGGACCCCCCCAAAAAAATGACGTGGGGTCCCCCCTAATTTAATAGCTAGCAAAGGCTAGGCAGACAGCTGGGGGCTGATATTAATAGCCCAGGAAGGGAGCCATGAATATTGGCCCCCTCCCAGGCTAGAAACACCAGCCGTCAGCCGCCCCAGAAATGGCGCATTCATAGGATGCGCCAATTCTGGCACTTAGCCTCGCTCTTCCACGCTGCCCTGGTGCGGTGGCAGGGGGTAATAGGGTTGGGGTTGATGTCAGCTTATAATGCCAGCTGACATCAAGCCCAGGTTAGTAATGGAGAGGCGTCTATAAGACACCCCCATTACTAACCCCATAGTCAAAGTTAAAAAAACACAAACACCCAGAATAAAGTCCTTTAATTGAAATAAAGACACAATTCTTTATTGTTCTAAATTAAACCATACTTACCATCACGCCCATTCCAGCTGAAGCCAACGATCTCCTGCAATAAAAGAAAAATAATAAAGCAACCTCATCCTTATCTTTCCATGGTTCCCACGACAGCTTCAGCTCTGCTACATCGAGATGACAGGCTGGACCGCAGCAGAACGCTGCCATCCAGCCTGTCATCCCGCAGACACTGAGAAGAGAAGGCTTGCTTGCGCTCCACATTGTCTCTCTGTGACGGCATAAAGATGAGCCGAGGTCATGTCCAATGAACTCGGCTCACCTCATGCATGTCACTTACAGCGTGGGAGAATTCTCACGCTGAAGCGCTGAGTGCAGGAGAATTTTCCCACGCTGTCAGTGAGGTGCATGAGGTGAGCTGAGTTCATTGGACATGCGCTCACCTCATGCACGTCACTGACAGCGTGGGAGAATTCTCCTGCACTCAGCACTTCAGCGTGAGAATTTTCCCACGCTGTCAGTGACGTGCATGAGGTGAGCCGAGTTCATTGGACATGACCTCGGCTCATCTTTATGCCGTCACAGAGAGACACTGAGGAGCGCAAGCATGCCTGCGCTTCTCAGTGTCTGTGGGATGACAGGCTGGATGGCAGCGTTCTGCTGCGGTCCAGCCTGTCATCTCGATGTAGCAGAGCTGAAGCTGTCGTGGGAACCATGGGAAGGTATGGATGAGGTTGGTTTATTATTTTTCTTTTATTGCAGGAGATCGTTGGCTTCAGCTGGAATGGGCGTGACGGTAAGTATAGTTTAATTTAGAACAATAAAGAATTGTGTGTTTATTTCAATTAAAGGACTTTATTCTGGGTGTTGTGTTTTTTTTAAATACTTTACTAGAACTTCATGGCGGTCATGTCTAATACTGGCGTGACCCCATGAATTTTGGGCTTGGGGCCAGCTGATAATACCAAGCTGGCCCTAACCCCTTTATTACCCAGTGAGCCACCGCACCAGGGCCCTGGATGAGTTGGGTACAGCGCCAGAAGATGGCGCTTCTATGAACGCGCCATTTTCCGGGGTGGCTGCGGACTGCAATTTGCAGCGGTGGGGGCCCAGAAAGCTTGGGCCTCCCTGCGCTGCAGATTCCAGCCCCCAGCTGCCTAGTTGTACCTGGCTGGACACAAAAATAGGGCGAAGCCCCACGTATTTTTTTTTTAATTATTTCATGAAATTCATGAAATAATTAAGAAAAAAAGGCCTTCCCTATATTGTTGTGTCCGGCCAGGTACAAATAGTCAGCTGGTGGTTGGGGGCAGCCCGTTCCTGCCTGCTGTACCTGGCTGGACACAAATATAGTGCGAAGCCCCACTTCAATTTTTTTTAATTATTTCATGAAATTCATGAAATAATTAAGAAAAAAAGGCCTTCCCTATATTGTTGTGTCCGGCCAGGTACAAATAGTCAGCTGGTGGTTGGGGGCAGCCCGTTCCTGCCTGCTGTACCTGGCTGGACACAAATATAGTGCGAAGCCCCACTTCAATTTTTTTTAATTATTTCAAGAAATTCATGAAATAATTAAGAAAAAAAGGCCTTCCCTATATTGTTGTGTCCGGCCAGGTACAAATAGGCAGCTGGTGGTTGGGGGCAGCCCATTCCTGCCTGCTGTACCTGGCTGGACACAAATATAGTGCGAAGCCCCACTTCAATTTTTTTAAATTATTTCAGGAAATTCATGAAATAATTAAAAAAAAATTGACGTGGGGCTTCGCACTATATTTGTGTCCAGTCAGGTGCAGCAGGCAGGAACGGGCTGCCCCCAACCACCAGCTGCCTATTTGTACTTGGCCGGACACAACAATATAGAGAAGCCCTTTTTTTCTTAATTATTTCATGAAATAATTTAAAGAAAATTGACGTGGGGCTTCGCCCTGTTTTTGTGTCCAGCCAGGTACAACTAGGCAGCTGGGGGCTGGAATCCGCAGCGCAGGGAGGCCCAAGCTTTCTGGGCCCCCCCCGCTGCAAATTGCAGTCCGCAGCCACCCCGGAAAATGGCGTGTTCATAGAAGCGCCATCTTCTGGCGCTGTACCCAACTCATCCAGGGCCCTGATGCGGTGGCTCACTGGGTAATAAAGGGGTTAGGGCCAGCTTGGCATTATCAGCTGGCCCTAAGCCCAAAATTCATGGGGTCACGCCAATATTAGACATGACCACCATGAATTTCTAGTAAAGTATTTAAAAAAAACACAACACCCAGAAAAAAGTCCTTTAATTGAAATAAACACACAATTCTTTATTGTTCTAAATTAAACCATACTTACCATCACGCCCATTCCAGCTGAAGCCAACGATCTCCTGAAATAAAAGAAAAATAATAAAGCAACATCATCCTTACCTTTCCATGGTTCCCATGACAGCTTCAGCTCTGCTACATCGAGATGACAGGCTGGACCGCAGCAGAACGCTGCCATCCAGCCTGTCATGCCGCAGACACTGAGAAGCGCAGGCATGCTTGCGCTCCACAGTGTCTCTCTGTGAGGGCATCCAGATGAGCCGAGTTAATGTCCAATGAACTCGGCTCACCTCATGCACGTCACTGACAGCGTGGGAAAATTCTCCTGCACTCAGCGCTTCAGCGTGGGAGAATTCTCACACTGAAGCGCTGAGTGCAGGAGAATTCTCCCACGCTGTCAGTGACGTGCAGGAGGTGAGCTGAGTTCATTGGACATGAGCTCACCTTATGAACGTCACTGACAGCGTGGGAAAATTCTCCTGCACTCAGCGCTTCAGCGTGGGAGAATTCTCACGCTGAAGCGCTGAGTGCAGGAGAATTCTCCCACGCTGTCAGTGACGTGCAGGAGGTGAGCTGAGTTCATTGGACATGAGCTCACCTTATGCACGTCACTGACAGCGTGGGAGAATTCTCCTGCATTCAGCGCTTCAGCGTGAGAATTTTCCCACGCTGTCAGTGACGTGCATGAGGTGCGCCGAGTTCATTGGACATGAACTCGTCTCATCTTTATGCCGTCACAGGCAGACACTGCAGAGCGCAAGCAAGCCTGCGCTTCTCAGTGTCCGCGGGATGACAGGCTGGATGGCGGCGTTCTGCTGCGGTCCAGCCTGTCATCTCGATGTAGCAGAGCTGGAGCTGTCGTGGGACCCATGGAAAGGTAAGGATGATGTTGCTTTATTATTTTTCTTTTATTGCAGGAGATCGTTGGCTTCAGCTGGAATGGGCGTGATGGTAAGTATGGTTTAATTTAGAACAATAAAGGATTGTGTCTTTATTTCAATTAAAGGACTTTATTCTGGGTGTTTGTGTTTTCTTTTAACTTTGACTATGGGGTTAGTAATGGGGGTGTCTTATAGACGCCTCTCCATTACTAACCTGGGCTTGATGTCAGCTGGCATTATAAGCTGACATCAACCCCAGCCCTATTACCCCCTGCCACCGCACCAGGGCAGCGTGGAAAAGCGAGGCTAAGTGCCAGAATTGGCGCATCCTATGAATGCGCCATTTCTGGGGCGGCTGACGGCTGGTGTTTCTTGCCTGGGAGGGGGCCAATATTCATGGCTCCCTTCCTGGGCTATTAATATCAGCCCCCAGCTGTCTGCCTAGCCTTTGCTAGCTATTAAATTAGGGGGGACCCCACGTCATTTTTTTGGGGGGGTCCCCCATTTTAATAGCTAGTAAAGGCTATGTATTCAGATGGGGGCTCATATTAGTAGCCTGGGAAGCTCCGTGGGTATTACCCCCTTCCCAGGCTTCAAACATCTGCCCCAGCTGTCTGCTTAACCTCCGCTAGAGCCTAAAATTAAGGGGAACCCCACGCCAATTTTCTTTAATAATAAATCCATTATTTTAATACTAAATGACAAGTACAGTAAGCAACACTATCACTGTACTTCATATATATGTGACTGACATGTTTCTATCTATCTAATCTATTTGTGAAGCTCTATTCTGTCTGTTATAAATTGTCGGGTACCGATGCTGAATTGCCGGCCGGCTTTTTTAAAGAGACAGTGCATGAAAACACTATTATATTTTTTAATAAATCCTTTACACTAAATGACAAGTACAGTAAGCAACACTGTCACTGTACTTCATATATATGTGACTGACATGTTTCTATCTATCTA
Organism: Phyllobates terribilis; assembly: GCF_046119375.1. Taxonomy (NCBI): domain Eukaryota; kingdom Metazoa; phylum Chordata; class Amphibia; order Anura; family Dendrobatidae; genus Phyllobates; species Phyllobates terribilis. The sequence goes on from NW_027362771.1 coordinate 179,348,865, forward strand.
ATCTATGTGTGAGGCTCTGTTCCTTCTTGTCTAAATTGTCGGGTACCGGTGTATGCCGCTGCTGAATTGCCGGCCGGCTTTTTTAAAGAAAGCGTCTTCTGAGCAGTTTGTCAGCTTTTGGACACCTTTGAAGGTGTTTTCTATGTGTTTCTATGTGTTTTTGTTTGCCTGCCATTGGTTTTAACGGTGTTCGACGGTGTTCTAAGGTGTTCGACGAACAGTTCGACGAACAGTTCCTCGAACATCCCGGTGTTCGACGAACCGAACCGAACCCGAACACTACGGGGGTGGCTCAACACTAATCACCACATCAGTTACAAGCTGGAAGCATTGCAGTACTGCCTCCGCCAAGCGTCAACAGGCTGTGCTGAAACTCATAAGCTTAGGTGATAAACCTCACACTGCTTGTGAGTTGTGGACAGCTGTGAAAGAGCAGGCAGATCTGTGGCTGAGACCGCTGAACCTACATCCCGGCATGGTCGTGTGTGACAATGGCCGTAACCTGGTGGCGGCTCTGAGATCACACACGTACCATGCCTGGCTCATGTGCTTAACCTCGTGGTTCAGCGGTTTCTTAAATCATACCCCGAGTTGCCAGATCTGCTCGTGAAAGTACGCCGCCTGTCAGCTCATTTTCGTAAGTCGGCTACAGCTTCCGCCGCCCTTGCTGTGTTGCTGCCGCGTTTGCAGCTTTCGGCACACCGACTGGTGTGTGATGTCCCCACACGTTGGAACTCTACCCTCCACATGTTGCAAAGGATTTGTGAGCAGAAGAGAGCAGTTGTGGAGTACCAGCTGCAACAAGGCCGTCGATATTCAGGTCAGACTCCACACATAAGACCTCAGGAGTGGACATGGATGTCTGACATATGTACCATCCTGACAAACTTTGAGGAGGCCACCAAGATGGTGAGTGGCGATGACGCCATCATTAGTGTCAGCATCCCACTTGTCTGTCTTTTGCAACGCTCTCTGCAGAGAATTAAAGAGGAGGCATTGCAGCCAGAGTATGATGAGATGGATCAAGAAGCCATAGCGGGCGATTGCACACAGCCCAGCCTCATCTCATCCCAACTTGCATTGGGGGACAATGAGGGAGAGGAGGAGGAGGTGGAGGAAGAATAGGAGCTGCTGTCATGCGTTGTAGACGGTAGTACCTGTACAAGTGTCATACCGTCGGTTCAGCGTGGGTGGCCTGAGGACAGGGGGGAGGAGGAAGAGGAGGAGGAGGAGGAGAGCATGGTCAGTCGTCATCTTGGTGAGGACACGGAAATCTTGCCCGTTACCAGTTTGGCACGCATGGCTGACTTTATGTTACGCTGCCTTAACCGTGACCCTCGCGTTGTCAAAATGTTGGGTGACAGTCATTACTGGTTGGTGACACTTGTAGACCCTTGCTACAAGGAGAACTTTCACTCTCTTATTCCTGAGGTGGAGAGATCTACAAAAATGGGGCAGTACCAGAAGTCCCTTGCTGCAGAACTCTTAAAAAAATTCCCATCTGAACAAGCTAGCGGCAGAGGTCACAGTTCGTTGCCCAACCAAGGCGTACAGGCGAGAGAGATGCAACTCCAATCCAGCAGAGGCAGGGGAAGACTGTCAACGTTCTGGGACAGTTTTCTGACTCCCGCCCAGCTTACAGGCCCTGAGGCGCGGGGTACTCTCACAAGGAGTGGAAAGTTTCAAAAGATGGTGAGGGAGTACCTTGCCGACCGTACCAGCGTCCTCCATGATTCCTCTGTGCCTTTTAATTATTGGGTATCCAAGCTGGACACTTGGAATGAACTCGCTCTGTACGCCTTGGAGGTCCTGGCCTGCCCTGCCGCTAGCGTGTTATCGGAGCATGTTTTTAGTGCCGCTGGGGGAATTATAACTGATAAGCGCACTCGCCTGTCAACTGACAATGCTGACAAGCTGACCCTTATCAAAATGAACAAGGGCTGGATTGGGCCAGACTTCTCATCACCACCAAATGACAGCAGAGTAACATAAAGTCAAATCCACTGTGTTATTTCGGTTGGTGTATTCACATGCACCGCTTCACACCCACACATGGGTATACGCTTCCTCGTTTTGGCTGTTTTAACTTCTTCTCCTTATCCTCAGCCTCCACCACCACTATACCACCAGGGTGCCAGCATTGCAAGTTCCTCCGTCCTTATTTTTGGCAGCTTTTGCTTGCAAGGCATAAGCAAATACTATGGGACACCCACTCTCCAATACTGGGACTTATGTTTGTAATATGCTGTACTGCATGGCTCTTGTAAGGGGCATTGCAAGTTGCTCCATCCTAATTTATGGCAGCTTTTGCTTGCAAGGCATAAGCAAATAGTATGGGACACCCACTCCCCAATAATGGGACTTATGTTTGTAATATGCTGTACTGCATGTGACGCGCCCCCTGGGCCGTGTGTACACGTGTGTGGGATACCCGGTGCCGGGTCTCTGGGGTCTGTAGTCTCCGTGGCGGTGACCCGGTCCCATGTCTCAGGCTGGTCAAACCAGTGGCAGTCTTTCTTAGATTTTGAGGTTAATTGTCCGACTGCGCCACCCGTGGATTGCGGTTAGGGAGTACCACCGCTGCGAGGCAGACCGCTGAGGCTGGTGTTGTGTGCGCAGCAGAGAATGGGATAACTCCCCACGGGAGGAGTATAGCCTCAGGGCAGTGAGTGTGGATGATGGGGGTGATGGTGCACGAGCGCACCAGGAACGACTCAGAATCTTTGCAGTGCAGTTCAGGGTCTTTACTGATGATTATAAGATAGACCCTCCCGGGAGTACTGGCTAGCATAAGAGGCCTGGTCAGTCTGTGAGTAAGCAAGAGTTCCCTTGGCCAGATGGAGTTGTAGGCCTCCCCGTCTGTCTGCACTCTTCCTGGCTACCTTGCTGTAAGCGGGTAGAAGTAGCCCACGTCCCTGAGTGTACCGTGTAGTGCTCACCCGTATGGCTGGTGACTTGGGGCCTTCTGTTAGCCTCCGCTCCACGACGACGGTGCTGGTCCCTTGCTTGTGACTGAGCCTCCGGGCTTCTATGGCCAGAGGACCTGAAATCCCCTGCCGGCTGTTTTCTGCTGCTGGATATATAAGTCCTCACAGCCTCAGACTCCTGTGTCCGGTTCCTATTGTCTTCTGCCAGGGCGAGCTCTGCTCAGCTTCCAGCCCCTGGTCTTTAGCTCCTAGCTCCTACAGAGCTCCTTGCTGTTACTTTCCCTTGCTCTCACTCTGACTCTGACTGTGCTCTGTTCTCTGACTCACTCAACCCCGCCCCAGATCCAGTTTATAAGGGCAGAATTCTCCCCTCCCAAGACTGGGGCAGGAGGATGTTGCATGTTTAAGGGATCCTGACCAGGAAACCTCCCACTTGCTCTCCGACGTAATATCTCTATTACTGTGGTGACCAGACTCATGGGGTGCAACACATGGCTCTTGTAAGGGGCATTGCAGTTCCTCATAATTTTTGGAAAGCCTTCCATTCACTGCTTAGGCCAACAGTGCACAGGAGACCCAGTTGCTATAAATGGAAAAAAAGGTTTAGTTAACGCCCTCTGACCTCCATGTCATTTCCAAGGGGCATTGGAGTGCCTCGAAACTTTTGGTAGGCATTGCACTCACTGTATGCCCTATAACTGTGTAGCCGAACCGCTCCTTTTGTTACAGAAACATATCCTACAAGACATATCTGGTTGACTGGCCTGATATTGATGTGAATGGTCCCGGTTCCTCCTGCTCTTTCTCCTTTGCCACTACCTCATCCATCATTTATCACCTGAAGCTTTGTTTTAACGGGAGTCATAGAACTTGGATAGTAGCAGGAAAACATCCAGCAATCCTCGGAGGAGGTAGGATATGCGCCAAAACGCTGACCACCTTAGGCCTAGCCGCTACTGCATACATGCCCTTGCATTACAACAAAACAAAGCAGATACTAACTTCTATCATCCTCATTATGCTCCTCACCTTGGCACTCTCAACTCCCCTGATGTAGAAGCCAGGGCCCACCGGAGGAGTCTGATAGTCCGGTGGGCTCGGCCAATGCTGCCCTAAAGCAGGCCAGGCTAAGAAAAGTGTGGGAAAGGTTACCGGGACAAATAGGGGTGGCTGGGGACCGAGTATGGACACCCGGCCACCCCCTGGAGGCTGGGGAGCAAGCGGGGACACCCGGCCACCAGGCGGCTGGGGACTGAGTATGGATACCTGGCCGCCGACACAGCCATGGCGTGGTGGCCAGATTCCGCCTCCACATGCCTAAAAGGCCCAATTTAAAGTGCAAGCAAGCAAGCAGTATGGTATTGCAGCCTGGGGGTGGGTGGGTGGCAGGCTGCATACTTGCGCTTGCATTGCAAGGAATGGGAGAGGTACAATTGAACACTGCCCTGGGACAAGGACTTGAATGGGGATAGTTGCAAGTCTGCAACGACAGGTGCAAGGTGGGAGGCATCTTCGCATGTACCATGAACAGGGGTTTGGCATGCACACACTACAGCGGAATAGGCTCTCCTTCCCACTAAATGCACTGGGGAGGGCACAGGTAATGTTTTGGTATGCGCGCTTAATCTTATGTATAAGGCACACCAGGACAAATAGGGGCGGCTAGGGACTGAGTATGGATACCTCGCTGCCGAAGCAGCCATGAGGTAGTGGCCAGCTTCGGCCTCCTCCAAACTAAAAGGCCCCATTTCAAGAGCAAACTAGCAGTATGGAATTGCAGTCTGGGGGTGGGTGGGTGGCAGGCTGCACACTTGCACTTGCATTAAAAGAAAACATAGCAGATGCTAACTTCTGTCATCATCATCATGCTCCTCACCTTGGCACTCTCAACTCCACCGATGGAGAAGTCAGGGCCCACCGGAGGAGTCTGGTTCTCTGGTGGGCTCGTCCAATGCTGCCTAAAGCAGGCTGGGCTAAGAAAAGTGTGTGGGGGGATGTTCCAAGGAGAAATAGGGGTGGCTGGGGACCGTTTATGGACACCCGGCTGCCCCCAGGCGGCTGGGGACCGTGTGTGGACACCCGGCCGCGGGGCGGCTGGGGACCGAGTATGGACACCCGGCCGCCGGGCGGCTGGGGACTGAGTATGGATTCCAGGCCACCAACACAGCCATGACGTGGTGGCCAGATTCCGCCTCCACATGCCTAAAAGGCCCAATTTCAAGTTCAAGCAAGCAAGCAGTATGGTATTGCAGCCTGGGGGTGGGTGGGTAGCAGGCTGCATACTTGCGCTTGTATTGCAAGGAATGGTGGAGGTACAATTGAACACTGCCCTGGGACTAGAACTTGCATGGGGATAGTTGCAAGTCTGCATCTTCTGATGCGGCAAGGATCACTTATGATGGGCACACATTTAGACAGTGACCTGGGAGTCAGAGATGCTTCCAGGGGTCTTCCCCATGCTGTTCCCATGTCTTTTCAGCACTTTATGCATGTGTCACACAGCACATAGCCAGATAAGGTTGTAAAATGTTAAAATGACATTACCCGGTGAATGCATTTGTCATAGTTGAAAGCAATACAAAAGTGCTAAAAGGCATAAAAAATGCTACTTGTGAACATAGCCGAAGGTGTGGAGGAGTATTTTTGCTTTTGGTCATTTATTTTAACTTATACACAAGTCTTTTCCCTGGAAAGGATGTTCCTTAACATATTTCACAGGAAAAAAGTTTCACTTTCGTTTTTGAACGTTTTATTGTGAGCCCGTAAAAGTGGCTTAATACCTCTGACCACGTTGTTGACAGCAGTGACCTGGGGGTCAGAAATGCTTCCTGGGGCTATCCCCATGCTGTCCCCATGTCATTTGAGCACTGTCACTATCGTTTTGGGCACTTGTTAGGCTTTTAAAAGACTGCCGGGGGTGCCACCGCAAAAATGCTCGAGTCTCCCATAGACTAACATTGGGCTCGTTGCTCAGGTCGAGCACCCGAGTATCACGGCGAGCTCGGCCTGAGCTTCGAGCACCCGAGCATTTTAGTGCTCGCTCAACACTAGAGCTAATCTTTATCTCCTGATCCCAATTGTTGATCCACTGGACCAAACATTCAGAAAATAACTTTATTCTTTTACATATGTAGTTATGTTATTTTCTTCTTTAAAAAAAAATAAAAATAAATAAAAAGTATCCCAAGATTTTTTGAAACCATCATGAAGAACCTAGCTAGTAATTCTACTTTCTTTTTATTTTCAATGACCAATTCCCCGTTAACAATATTTAGGGGACACACCGATGCGAATCTTGGCTTTTGTGTATTTAGATACAAGCAGCCCATGTTCCGAAACAAACAAATTTCAGAAACTAGAAAAGTGTGCTCTACATAATAAAAACTAACTCAATTACCCAATTCTATTTACTTTCAGCATTTTTACATGATAAACAACAAAGTTGTCATAATTAATAAATTAGTAAATGGCATTACGGAAAACAAAAATAAAATTTAGAAGATTACAGAGACGTTGACCAATTCAAAAAGTAAATTGCCCAGGGCAGATCGCGTGGAAATCTCTCTGTATGCTGCTCCTCTGGCTTACTGAAGTATGTGCAGCTGATGTTTTTCTCGGACTCACCTCAACATTAAGCTCTTTATATAGTAAGATTGAAATAATTTCTTGGGATTTGTCTTTTCTTGGCTACCTGCTGTTCATGTTCTACTTTAGGTGATTTGTACAAATTCTATGCAGCTTTTTATAGTTTATAAATGCTAGAGCTGACCCCTTAGATTTATATATTATCAATGCCAATTTTTTGTCATTAATATCCTTCCCAACCGTATGTGTAAGCCATGTTGGGTTTAATTTTTGTCATCTATACTTGTTTCCTATAGGAATACTTTGTGCAGTCTGATTGACCAATATACAGTAGACTTAATGTACTCCATTCTATTATTTTGTTGTATCACTATCACTATCTGATAGTAGCTACTTCAAGACAATGTTCTGAAATGTAACCTTCATCCTGTGAAAATTGGTCTTTTAAAGTGAAGAGTTTTTTCCCTACCCAACCAAGTATGTTTTAATAGTGTAAGCAAAAGCAAATTATATTGTAGCCATTGGTTCCAAGGGTTTCGTGCATAGTGTCATTTCAACCAAGCTTTGCATTGTTAGAAATGACCAGATCCAACAAAGCCTCACCTCTTGTGTCTTCCATGAACTGGCCCATAAAAGTACCCTAAAACAAGCTGATTTTTTCTACTTTGCAGTTGAAGCAGAACAATGACTCAAATCAATATCTGAGTAATTAACTCCTTCCAGACATAAGACATAATAGTATGATTTGTGTCAGGACCTCATTTATTGAGCGAGTAAGTGCTCAAGAGCTGAGCCCACACCATACATTTCAAATGCTAGCTGTAATACACAGCTGGCATTTCCCTGTAGATACATCAGCCAAAGCATGCTCCGATCATTGCAGTTTCACCGCTTAAATGCAGCTTTCAATCTCTGACAGTGTCACTATAATGGCCTGGTCCTCAAGGCTTTCAGTCACTGGCTTCCACAACGCGATTGCAGGGAACTGATGTGCTGTAAGCCTACTGAAGGCCCCATCATCACCATCTTGGTCCTCTTATAAAGCCCAATCTATGGCTGGACTTCATAAAATAATGTATTTTTCACTACAAATTGTAATACTTCAGGTTCCAGTCCCCTAATGGAGCTAAAAAATAAAGTAAAAACAAAAATTAAAAAAAAAAAAAAATTAAAAAAAAAAATAAAAATAAAAATTCAAATCACCCCTTTTTTCCCCCAATAAAAATAGTGAAATAAAAAAACATATTTGCTTTCAACATGTCTGCAACATGGCTCTCGAAAGAAGGGATGAAAAAGAAACAAAAGCGCAATAACGGAAAATCACCACTGTAGCAGACTGTGCAGCCTATACCATCTGATTATTCTGCCAAACGCCAATTCCTCAGTGATGCTGTGGGGTCTATAGTCTACACCAAAAATTTCTCTGCAGTGTTTACCCTTGTTTTTCCAATATGGGAGATTTTTGGCACATGCACTGCACAACTAGTATTTTTCATAAATGTATGCATTTCCTTTACTGTTAGATCAGCCAAAAGGACATGGAATCATATATCCACCATCTATAGTAATCAATGAAATTTTATTAAAAAATATAAAAACAACAAAATACATACAGAGAATATTGAAAGATTCAAGGTGAAGACTCAGGTGTACAGAGGCTGGGGTCTAATCACATAAAGTAAGGCAGGGCAGCATAGGACCAACATATATAGTATGTATATAATGTATATACTATCCAATGATAATAAACACAAAGCTCAAGTAATCCTGTGCCTAGGAATCAATGTATCATGGGCAAGGGTACAGAATCACCATAAATAAGGTGAAATTACAAAGTAGATAGTATAAAAAACATCCAAAGGTGCTATAATAATGTAAAGTATCATGGCTTATCCATATCCCTTTGTCAGATGTCGTGCCTGCAACCCTAACACACGTTTTGCATGGGCTTCCTTAGGGGGTTGAAATAGATTGTGTGTGGACTAACAATATATATGATCCTCCACAGGTATAATGAGTTAAGGCACATAAAGTGGCGCATGAATGCTAATACACACGCTGGGGAGCGAATCGCTTCCTGTCATCTGTGCGGCACTGAGTTTGTAGAGTTTACCTCTGTTTGTAATTCCACCTGTCTTTCCAAACGAGTGTAAAACCAGTAAGATTTTCTGTTCAGCCTGAGTCCAACCATGTCTCAGTAACACCAACTACGTGTATGTGTTCCTCCAGTATCAAAGACTAGATTCCTGCCATTTGTCAACATACACTTTGGGTTTCCATCCATTTTCCCTCATTTACTTTCAGAAATGCTAATTCCTGACATTTTGTGGGTATATTTGGTTGCAGTATTGATAACACATGGATATCCTTATTTACTGACCTAATCGTCCCTCCACCATACTGTTTTTCCAATATTGTAGAATTTTGGCATATACACTGTGTTCCAAATTATTATGCAAATAATATTTTCTCAGATTTTCCCAAATTACCTATATGAATTGCAGTCATTGTAATTTTCCAGTCAAATAACTATTAGAGTACAATAGAAAGGTTTTTGTACAAACTGCCTATGATAACAGTATATTTTTTAAAAAATAAAACACTCAAACTGCACTCAAAATGCATGTTCCAAATTATTATGCACAGCAGAGTTTTCAACCTTTTCATTTTAATAAAGAACAAAAAAATGGTCATTTTTGAAATTATAAGCATTAGCAGGTTATTACAAACTGAAATCAAACAGTTTTCAACTCAAAACTTTATTCTAGGTGATGTAACATTTTCAAGATGCATTTTCATGCATGATAATGCCCCGTCTCATGCTGCACATAACACATCTGCATCTCTGGCTGCTGTGGGCATAAAAGGGGACAAACTTATGGTGTGGCCCCCATGCTCCCCTGACCTCAACCCCATTAAGAACCTCTGGAGCATCATCAAAAAGAATGTCTATGATGGCGGGAGGCAGTTCACATCTAAGCAACAGCTCTGGGAGGGTATTCTGTCCTCATGCAAAACAATTGAAGCAGAAACCATCCAAAACCTGACAAATTCAATGAATGAGAGAGTTCAGAAGCTCCTTTCGAACAAGGGGTTCTATGTGCAAATGTTACATCACCTAGAATAAAGTTTTGAGTTGAAAACTGTTTGATTTCAGTTTGTAATAACCTGCTAATGCATATAATTTCAAAAATGACCATTTTTTGTTCTTTATTAAAATGAAAAGGTTGAAAACTCTGCTGTGCATAATAATTTGGAACATGCATTTTGAGTGCAGTTTGAGTGTTTTATTTTTTTAAAAATATACTGTTATCATAGGCAGTTTGTACAAAAACCTTTCAATTGTACTCTAATAGTTATTTGACTGGAAAATTACAATGACTGCAATTCATATAGGTAATTTGGGAAAATCTGAGAAAATATTATTTGCATAATAATTTGGAACACAGTGTAGACATGCACTGCACAATTTTCAGAAATTCCTGAAGCTCCTTTATTGTTGCGGTATGCCTATTGACAGCCTCTGGGAACAATTTTATTCTTGTCTTTTCAACAATTTTTGAGGGACATCCAGTTCTATGTAATGTCATTGCTGTGCCAAATTTACGCCGCTTCTTGATGACCATCTTCACAGTGATCCATGATGTATCTAATGTCATGGAATTGCTTTTGTATCCTTCTATTTTGCCCAGTACTGTATACCTCCAACATACAGAACAAATACAATCTGAATACACCTGAATGCGAGTCCATCTTAGTTAGATCTCAGTTCACTGTTTTATATGTATAGCAGTTCACTGTGAAAAGAGATTGAGCTTTGTGTTGATATGAATGAGAAAAAGTTTATATAATCTATAATAAATACAAATCTAATTGACGATTTGTTTGTGGCTCTTAAAGATTGTTGTGTTAAACAAATGGATCCAAGTTATCATATTCAGTCTTACGTTCTTATTTATTGAAAGCTCAAATATTCCCTGCTGTGTTCATTTTGCAGAGAATTGTCTTGATAAAACAGCATGGTTTTAATGAGCATATATGGCAAGCTATATATACCTGATTAGCTTTCTAACAGTGCATGGAATAATCCTCATGTGTCTGTCTGTCCATTACATGCTCAAATAATGATGGCTTATCTTTCCTTTAATGAATGGTGGAAAAAGTTTGCCTCCAGCAGACAATTAGGAAACTTCAGCAGTATTTCAATAGCAACAAAAGTGACCTAAGTACATTAAAAAGTATAAAAGTAGATGTACAGTAGACTTCTGTTTCCAATTATAATGGGTTTAGCCACTTTCACGTATTTTATATGTTTTGGCAATTTTTTTTTCTGTTTTTTAGTTTGCCACTGTTGGCAGAGTTTACGATTTCCAAATGTTTTTTGTCCAATTCATCATTTGCGACATTTTGAATGTAACAAAATTTGCCACAAATGTAATCCAGCCATCGCTCATCCTGGAGTAATTTTATGTACGTCTGATATTTTGGGGATTTTTTTTATGAGAAATGCTTCTTATTGCCCTAGAACAGATCAAAGAAAATAATAAAGACCATTTTTTACTTTGTGCAAAATTCATGAATCTTATACACCAGTTTGAAGAAGGCTAAAGGGTGACTCCAGGAAAATGTCTGTTATCTATAAAGAGGGGAAAGCATCCACAGGTTCACAGAATCCATGAAAAAATAGCTACCGGAGTAGCGTTTCCCTTCTACAGACCTCAAAAGAGCCACAGCTACTGCTTCTGTGATACGGACATATGGTATATATACTCACTCTACAACATACACACACCATCTACGCTATATATACATAATCTATACCATATACATATTGTTTACTCTATATACAGTAGAAGAATGTAGAGAGCTCTCCAGTCTCTCTCCTTCTCTTCAATTTTTACAGACTCCAAAGGGGCCAGGACCCTTGGTCACATGACCAAGATGTCACCAAATGTCATTCAACCCTTCTAAACTCAGAAACTACACTGATATTGCAGTACAGGCGTTATCTGTCATGGGGGTACCGTGACAAAGAGGGGCCAGAAGATTGTGGATTCTGGTTACACAAAAAACCCTGCACGTATTAGTTCTGCTTCACCTTCCTTTTAGCAGTGAAAATCTTCCTTGCTCTGTTAATGCAAGGGTTAATCAGTTCTGTCATCTCCTGGAGCTCTCTGTCCTGAATTGTCTCAGCTCTTCTATGTTTGCCACTCCTCTCAGGTATATATGCTCAGTTTGCTCATCCCTTGCACTAGGGAATTGTTGGTGATAGTTTACAACTTCCTGGCTCGGTGAAGAAGGAGAGTTCTGAATAGAGATGAGCATTGTTCTACTCGAACTGTTCGCCAATCTCAAATTCGAGCTGTTTTGGGCGGTGTTCGAGCCGTTCGGCGAACACGAACAATTTGAGAAAAATTCGGCTGTTCGAGGTTATGTTCGATAACTGTTCATGCACCAAAATCATAACTGGATTTTTTCTCAGTAATGATGAAAATTAATGTTAATACGCAGTTTGAGTGTACAGCGGGGCGGGGGGAGGGGCAGGGGATGGATCTCTGCAGGAACAATGAAGATCTCCATTTTTTTTTCTCTTTCCCGCATTTACAGTGGGGAGGTGCAATCTGTCAGCCTATCAGCAGCGCACACACGGAGCGAAGTGCTTTTTTTCACACAAGCAAGGGCATGAGTCATTGGCAGTGTATGTCACATGTCCTTGCCCTATAAGACCAAGCCATTTTCCCCGTCGCCACCATTTTCTCACTGCTGCAGCTGCGTGTTAGACGGCACCGCTGTTGCTGTGTGCGCTATACCTTGTTAATTTCAAGCCAATTTTCGCACAAATCTACAGATAGCTTGGGAGTAGGGAATAGTTGTGATTGCAGTCCTTTTAAGGACTAGGTTACAGCATTTCCTATGACTTTTATCAGGCAGGTCTGTGCTCTTAAATAGATAGGTTGGGAGTAAAGACTAATTGTAATTGCAGTCCTTTTCAGGACTAGGTTACATCAGTTCCTATCAATTTTTGCCAGGCAGGTCTGTGCCAGTGCTGTGCAAGTTTTTTTCACAGCATTTGGCTGAATCTAGCAAAGCTAATCCTTTTTGGCCTATTGCAGAGTGTGTTAGTCAGTGGAGTAGCCTATCTGTGTTGCAAGATATACCACCTGTATATAGAATACCAATTTTTTTACTGCACCTAGTGAAGTAAAATCTTTTGGGAATAGCATCATTCTATTAGTCCATCTATACTGACCTCCATCAGGTTGCAAATTGAATATAATTTTTTTCTGCATCTAGCTCTGAAAAAATATTGGGCTTCTAGCTGTGTGTGGGACTTGTTGTATTAGTCCATCTATACTGACCTCCATCAGGTTGCAAACTGAATATATTTATTTCTGCATCTACCTCTGAAAAAATATTGGGCTTCTAGCTGTGTGTGGGACTTGTTCTATTAATCCATCTATACAGACCTCCATCAGGTTGCAAACTGAATATATTTTTTTCTGCATCTACCTCTGAAAAAATATTGGGCTTCTAGCTGTGTGTGGGACTTGCTGTATTAGTCCATCTATACTGACCTCCATCAGGTTGCAAACTGAATATATTTTTTTCTGCATCTACCTCTGAAAAAATATTGGGCTTCTAGCTGTGTGTGGGACTTGTTCTATTAATCCATCTATACAGACCTCCATCAGGTTGCAAACTGAATATATTTTTTTCTGCATCTACCTCTGAAAAAATATGTGGCCTTCTAGCAGTGTGTGGGACTTTCTCTATTAGTCCATCTATACTGACCTCCATCAGGTTGCAAACTGAATATAATTTTTTTCTGCATCTAGCTCTGAAAAAATATTTGGCCTTCTAGCAGTGTGTGGGACTTTCTCTATTAGTCCATCTATACTGACCTCCATCAGGTTGCAAACTGAATATATTTTTTTTCTGCATCTACCTCTGAAAAAATATTGGGCTTGTAGCTGTGTGTGGGACTTGTTCTATTAATCCATCTATACAGACCTCCATCAGGTTGCAAACTGAATAAAAAATTTTTCTGCATCTACCTCTGAAAAAATATTTGGGCTTCTAGCTGTGTGTGGGACTTGTTCTATTAGTCCATCTATACTGACCTCCATCAGGTTGCAAATTGAATATAATTTTTTTCTGCATCTAACCCAGCCAATAGTTTTGGCCTAATACCACAGTTTGGCCACTCAGCTCTGCTCGGTTCCCATCCATTGTTTTTTTGTGCAAACAACTCCAGAGTTGTGAATTAGTTAACCACCAAAATGAGTGGAAAAAGGCCTGCTGCTGGTGGAAAGGGGAATAGGCGTGTTGGGAAGGGGAAAAAAGGTTGTGTCCGTGGGGTATGTGTTAAAGCAACAGTAACATCTGCAGAAGAAAGACCATCTTCCAGCCAAACTAAAATGTCTACTTCTTTTAGCGGACAATGTGATAAGATCCCTTTCTTACGGCCACGCCAATCGCTACAAATTCCAGATGAGGCACAAAAACAGCAGGTGTTTCAACGGATATCAAGTGCTCCTTTAAGTGGGCTCTCCTCCACATCAACTTCAACATCACAAATACTCCAGTCCTCAAAGGTGTCACCCCAATCACACTTGCTTCCTCACAGCTCCCAAATCTCCAGCTGCCCGTCTGAGTATGAGGTAGAACAGATGGTTGAGTCTGCAGAGCTGTTTACTCATACTATAGCCTGGGAATCAGAGGTCGACTCCAGCGCTTCTGTGAATCCAGACGAGGAAATGATCTGCACTGATGCCCAGAATCTTTATGAGTCGGATCCAGGACCAGACGCAGAAGGTTCTGACCATAATGTAGACCCTCATTCCCAAACTGTAACTCCTGTTGGTGGAGACAATGAGGAAGACGATGATAAGACTCAAATACCTGATTGGAGCGACAACTTTAGTTTTTTGTCAGGGCAGGAACAGGTTGGCTCTGAGGACGACGGGTGTGATAACGCACAGGGTGATGATGATGAGGTTGGAGATCCCACTTACTGTCAACCCACAGTCAGCCAAGAGATGAGGTCAGCAGAGGAGGTGGAGGAAGATGCTAGTGACGACGAGGTCAGGTTGCGCCTTCCTGGACAGAGACGTAGTACTGGAAGCACGTCAACAACTGCATCCTCAAACACAACTCTGCCTCTCACCACAAGTCGTGGTGGCTCTTCAGGTCTCATGGGTGCTAAGCCTTGCATAGCCTGGGCATTTTTTCAGATCGATAAAGATGACCCAACTCGTGTTATCTGTAACATTTGTCAGCAAAAGCTAAGTAGAGGCCAAAAAATACATAGTTTGAGTACTTCATGCATGAACCGGCACATGGACATGAAGCATAAGTTGCAGTGGGAAGCTCAGTGTGCTACAATGCGGCCTAGCCGGCCGGGCCAACCACCGTCTGCCATATCTTGTGCATCCGCGGCCTCTTCATCCTCTGTGACTGGGGGGACAGCAGTCACACCTGTTTTGGGGCGCAGACCTGCCACCTCTTTACCCGCAACAGCCAGCGTGATTGGCAGGTCATCATTTTCTTTGGAGGTGGTAACACCAGCTGGTGTTGAGCGCTGTCCGACATCGATAGCACCACCTTTGGATCAAGGCAACCTAACATGTCCGCCTGCATCTTCCTCACAGACCGGCAGTTTGCCGGGGACACCCTTATCAACCCCGTCTAAGCACAATAGCCAGACCTCGGTCCCTCAGATGTGGACAAGTAAAAGACCATTTCCTCCTAGCCATGAGAAAGCTAAGAGGTTGAATTTCACCATCTGCAAGCTCTTGGCTACAGAAATGCTGCCTTTCCGCCTGGTGGACACAGAGGATTTTCGAGACCTTATGTCCGTCGCAGTGCCCCAGTACCAGATGCCCAGTCGGCACTACTTCTCAAAGAAAGGTGTGCCTGCGCTCCACCAGCATGTCGCACACAACATCACCGCTTCTTTGAGAAACTCTGTGTGTGACAGGGTGCATTTCACCACAGACACTTGGGCGAGTAGGCATGGACAGGGGCGTTACATGTCGCTGACTGGGCACTGGGTAACTATGGTGACAGCAGGACAAGGGGCTGCTGTCCAAGTCTTGCCGTCCCCACGAGTTGTGCGTCAATCCTCTTTATGTCAAAGTTCCTCCACTGCTTCTGCCTCCTCAACCTCCTCTCGGTCTTCCACCTGCACCCAAAGCCTGTCTGGTCATGCCACAAGCTTTCTAACTGCGCAGAAGGGATCCTGCACACCTCCTTACTATGCTGGCAGTAGGGCTCAACGTCATCAGGCGGTTTTTACATTGAAATGTCTGGGAAATGTGAGTCACACTGCTGAGGAGTTGTGGTCAGCTCTGGAGAACCAATTTCATGAATGGTTGTCTCCACTGGACCTGAAACCAGGGAAGGCCGTGTGCGACAATGCTGCAAACCTGGGTGCGGCCCTTCGCCGGGGCAATGTCACACACGTGCCTTGTATGGCTCACGTGTTGAACCTGGTTGTCCAGCAATTTTTAGCCCACTATCCCAGACTAGATGGCCTTCTGCAGAGGGCACGGTCGCTGTGTGCTCACTTCCGCCGTTCGCATCCCGCAGCTCAGCGACATACATCTCTACAGAAGTCGTTGGGCCTGCCACTTCACCGGCTAAAATGCGATGTGCCTACCCGGTGGAATTCAACTCTGCACATGTTGCAGCGACTGTGGCAGCACCGACAAGCCCTGGTGCAATACGTTCTGACGTATAGCCTGGGCCAACGAGATCCAGAGGTGGGGCAAATCACGCTGGAGGAGTGGTCTCAGATCAGGGACCTATGCACCCTTCTGCACAGTTTTGAAATGGCGACGAAGATGTTTAGTGCTGACGATGCCATTATCAGCATGACTATTCCGGTGATTTACATGCTGGAGCACATGTTAAACAGAATTCGGAGTCAGGTGGTGGCACAAGAGGAGGTGGAGGAAGTAGAGGAGGAGGAGTTGTATGCGGAAGGGCTAACATCTGCAAGGTCCAGACGGTCGGCAGCACCAAGGCGGCAGGCATGTGAGGGTGGGGGAGATGGTTTTACCAGGGCGCATGGTAGCAGCCAAACTAGTGAGGAAGGTGCAGGAGCCCAGGAAGAAGTGGAGGACGAACTAATGGAAGACTCATCAGATGAGGGAGACCTTGATCACATTTCTGTTGTGCGAGGTTGGGGGGGAGAGGACAGAGGAAGGAAGCATGATTGTTACCTCGCCACCAACACAACAGGGACTTGGTGCTCCTGGATGCGCAACACACATGAGTGCCTTCTTGCTGCACTACCTGCAACATGACCCTCGAATTGTGAGAATTAGAAATAATCCTGACTACTGGGTTGCCACACTGTTAGATCCCCGGTACAAAAGTAAATTTGCAGAAATTATTCCTGCCATAGAAAGGGATGCACGCATGCAGGAGTATCAGCAGAGACTGTTGCAGAATCTTACATGTGCTTTTCCACAAAATACCAGTGGTGCACGTAGTGAATCTCACAGTTCCAACTTGCCAACCGTGGGACCGTCAAGTGTTCAGCACTCAAACCGTAACAGAACCACAGTATCTGCTGGTAACATCAATTTTGCGGAATCATTTCACCACTTTTTTAGCCCATCCTTTGCAAGGCCACAGGAGACAAGAAGTCTGACACATAGTCAACGCCTAGAGATGATGGTACAGGAGTATCTCCAAGTAAACATTGAAGCCATGACTGTGTCACTGGACCCTTGCTCTTTTTGGGCTTCCAATCTGGATAAATGGCCGGAGCTAGCCACTTACGCCTTGGAGATCTTGTCATGCCCCGCAGCCAGCGTTCTGTCTGAACGTGTGCTCAGCGCTGCTGGTGGTGTGCTGACAGATAAGCACACGCGGCTCTCCACTGATAATGTAGACAGACTCACGTTCATAAAGATGAACAAATCATGGATCCGAAACGACTTTTCTACCCCTGTGTCATCCTGGGGAGAGTAAAAGCTTGATGATTGGTTAAAATCACCCTACCAACCGTTTTAAGCTTTCAAATTACTAATCATGTTTATCTGTATCTTGGCTGGAAAATAATTTGGGCTTTGTAACAGTGTGCAGCACTGATTCTATTAGGCCATCTATAATAAGCTCCACCAGATTTAAAATTACTAATCATGTTTATCTGTATCTTGACTGGAAAATAATTTGGGCTTTGTAGCAGTGTGCAGCACTGATCCTATTAGGCCATCTATACTAAAGCTTCACCAGATTTAAAATTAATAATAATTTTTAGCTGCATCTAGCCCGGAAAATAATTTTGGGGCTCCGAGATGCGCAAGACACATAAGTGCCTTCTTGCTGCACTACCTGCAGCATGACCCTCATATTGTCAGAATTCGAAGTAATCATGACTACTGGGTTGCCACACTCTTAGATCCCCCAAACTTTTCGATCAACCTTTTCATTTTAATAAAGACCAAAAAAATGGTCATTTTTGAAATTATAAGCATTAGCAGGTTGTTAGAAACTGAAATCAAACAGTTTTCAACTCAAAACTTTATTCTAGGTGATGTTACATTTTCACATAGGACCCCTTGTTCGAAAGGAGCTTCTGAACTCTCTCGTCCATTGAATTTGTCAGGTTTTGGATGGTTTCTGCTTCAATTGTTTTGCATGAGAACAGAATACCCTCCCAGAGCTGTTGCTTAGATGTGAACTGCCTCCCGCCATCATAGACACTCCTTTTAATGATGCTCCAAAGGTTCTGAATGGGGTAGAGGTCAGGGGAGCATGGGGGTCACACCATAAGTTTGTCCCCTTTTATGCCCATATCAGCCAGAGATGCAGATGTTTTATGTGCAGCATGAGATGGTGCATTATCATGCTAAAAAATGATCTTGCTGTGAAATACACGGTTCTTCTTCTTGAACCATGGCAGGAAGTGCTGTTTGAGAAAATCCACATACATTATGGAGTTCATCTTTAGCGCCTTCAGGGATCCTAAAGGGGCCGACAATCTCTCTCCCCATGATTCCAGCCCAAAACATTACTCCACCTCCTCCTTGTTGGCGCTGTAGCCGTGTTTGCGTGTGGTGTCCATCAACCAGCCATCCTCCACTCCATCCATCTGGACCATCGAGCGCTGCACGGCACTCATCCGTGAACAAAACAGTTTTGAAATCAGTCTTCATGTAATGTTTGGCCCACTGGAGCCGTTTCTGCTTGTGTGAAGTGGATAGAGGAGGTCGACAGGATGGCGTATGCACAGCTGCAAACCTCTGAAGGACCCTGCATCTTGTTGTTCGGGGGACGTTGGAGGCACCAGCAGCTTCAAAAACTTGTCTGCTGCTATGAAAAGGCTTTTTTGCCGCTGCTCTTTCAACCTGACGTAATTGCCTGTAGGAAAGAGTCCTCAATTTGACCTTATCAGCACGCACACGTGTGTACTGTGAATCAGCTACATACTTCTTGATTGTCAAGACACTTCATCCTGATCATCGCACAATGTTGATTGTAGTCATGCCTTGACCTAAACACTCCACAATTTGTTGCTTCTCAGCAGCCGACACATCCTTTTTCTTTCCCATTTTGGCAGAAAATGTAGGCTGCTTAATAATGTGAGACAGCCTTCTTAAGTAGTCTTGCCTTTCATTGGACACACCTGCCAAACTAATTAGCACAGGTGTCTGCAATTGCTTACAGTGATATAAAGAGCCCTGACACACATCACCATCAATGAGTTTAACTGACAAACAAACAAATTCTTCCCTTATCACTCCTAAACACTTTTTGCATAATAATTTGGAACACAGTGTACATGTGCTTTTCCACAAAACACCAGTGGTACACGTAGTGAATCTTACAGTTCTAACTTGCCAACCGTGGTCTGTATGGAGTTGTTCAATAAAGGGCCCAAAATTAAGATAACATAGATGGGAGAGGTCTCTATGAATAGGAATTCCTAAGTATTTGATACCCTGTGAGGGCCAGGCAAAGGGAAAGTTGGACTGGATGGAATCCTATATGGATTTGGGGAGGGAGACATCGAGGGCCTCAGACTTCGCTGCATTGATTTTAAAATTTGACCATGTAACAAAGTGATCTATTTCAGCCATAACAGCATGGATGGATATATGTGATTGAGTGATATATACTAGGACATCATCAGCAAATAGAGAGCACTTGTACTCGGTGCCTCCCACCTCAATCCACCTAATATTGGGGTTATGGTGAATTGATGAGAGCAGGTGCTCCGTCACTAGGATGTATAAGAGAGGGGACAGAGAACATCCCTGTCTTGTCCCATCGGTGATTGTGAAAGGTGATGAAAATGTTCTGACGCGCCCCCTTGGCCTTTGGACACCCGGAGCCGGACCCTTTTTGGTGGATGCTGGTAGTTGTAATCTCCGTGGCGGCGACCCGGTTCCGTGGCTCAGGGCGGTCAAACCAGTGGCGGAACTATTTATGTGGTTTTGATGTTTAAATGTCCGACTACGCCACCCGTGGATTGCGGTCAGAGTGAACCGCCGCTCCAGGGCAGACCGCTGAGGCTGGTGTTGTGGGTGCAGCAGAGCGTAGCATAACTCCCCACGGGAGGAGTATAGCCTCAGGGCAGTGTATGCGGAGGATGGGTGTGATGGTGCAGGGCAGCAGCAGTAACGACACGGAGTCAGTGATGCAGTCCAGGGCCTTTACTCACAGTTCTTATTATCCAGACCACGTCTGCAGGTAACGGCT
This sequence comes from Phyllobates terribilis, assembly GCF_046119375.1. Taxonomy (NCBI): domain Eukaryota; kingdom Metazoa; phylum Chordata; class Amphibia; order Anura; family Dendrobatidae; genus Phyllobates; species Phyllobates terribilis. The sequence continues at coordinate 179,369,093 of NW_027362771.1, forward strand.
GCCCACGTCGTACTGTGCTCACCAGGTGAGGGGCTCAGACAACTCCCAGATAACTTTGGAGCGCTTCACAGGACCCCCTTTGTGTGTCCTTTGTCTGGCCTTTCTTACCAACCCTTCTGTCTGGCTGCCTCGGGCCTCCTCTTGGTAAACTTGGCGCCAGTTTCCCTGACCCTATGTGGTGCCTTCCTAGCGGGTGTAGCGAGGGGCTGCGCCACATAAAATGTCACAGCCTCCTGTTTCTAGCTGAGGGTCGTTTCCTGCCTCCACTAGTTTCGGGGACCGGTCTCCCCCTTTGGCCTGACCCCTCCACGCAGGTGGATTCGGGCGTGCGGTGGCGACTCGCCCGTCCGCACCCCTGGGATCCCTTCGTTCCTCGTTCCTGGAGCCTTCTCCGCTCCTCTTCCTTCCTTCTCCCTCTTCCAGGCCTGGGCCTCTGTTACTAGGCCCGCCTCCGGAGCAGAGCTCATGCAGAGCCCCTGCTCCCTGCCACTTCTGCTCAGACTTCTCTGCACTGAACTAAGATGGTGCCCACCTTTTATACTCCCTTCTCAATGCACCCAGGAACTGCTTCCTCCCTGCTCCTGCACTACAGGGTTCCCCTTCCTCAGTGTTCCCTCCCCCCACTCCAGCCAGGGACAGGGACTGTCGTGCCCATCTCAGGGGCATATTGGTCGCCCTGCCCAATGGCAATGTGGTGTAATGCATGCAGGTGTCGGGTCCTGATCCACACTACATCCTTACCTGAGAGTGAGATATCACACCTCTGGGTGAGGTGCAATACCTCTGTAGCAACCGAGCCCTCAGGGTGCTACAGTTCCATTTATCTTCAGCCTAGGTCACGTATTGCGATACACTGCCGTGATTTTGGCTATAAAAGGGTCCCCTAGACCCCTACCCCAAGCTTTTTAAGAGAATCATATATGGCGTGCCAGGAGACTCTATGGAATGCTTTCTCAGCATCCAACGAGAGTATCTAATTACAAATTTTTAACTGCATCTAGCCCAGGAAATACTTTGTGCCTAGTAGCAGTGTCTGCTAGTCAGCGGATTATCCCGGCTGTTAAGCAAGCTACACCACCTGTAGTTTGGACACTTAATTTTTTCAAAGGAAATGCTTCGGGACCACGGGATACTCAGTGAAGAGCATCAGGAGGCACCCCAAGGCATAGGGGCTGGGACTGGCAGTAGGATGCCTTGCGGTGGACAGCCGAGCTCGATCCTTATAAAAGCTTTTTAACTGCAGCAGCTTTAGTGGACGCTACTGGAGCTGGAATTACGCGGCTGCTGGCATGAGACTTGCCCTCCAATAGATCCTTGTAAATGGATTTAAAGTGTATTCATTCAAATTAGAGAGACAATTTAAATTAAAAAGCTTAGAGCTGCCTCCACCACAGGGGGGCTCGCTCGACCCACCAGCGGACAGGCACCAGTATTGGGAGAGGGGGGCTGGCCGTCAGGGTTCACCGCGGCTCTGGCACAAACCCGGCGACGCGGAGGTGGCACGGGCAGGAGCGAACTGAACGTGTCGGCTTCTCACTTTTTGGATTTTAGAAGGGCATGACATGCCTATATCTGTGTCTCCCCCTCCTTTTTCTCCTCCACCTCTTTTCTTTTCGCATGACTATATGTACTTGTCACTTTTCCATGTGTTAATTGTGTCTTCTGAGCAGTTGAAGGTGTTTTCTATGTGTTTCTATGTGTTTTTGTTTGCCTGCCATTGGTTTTAACGGTGTTCGAAGGTGTTCGACGAACAGTTCGACGAACAGTTCGGCGAACACACGGGTGTTCGACGAACAGTTCGGCGAACACACGGGTGTTCGACGAACCGAACCGAACTCGAACACTACGGGGGTGGCTCAACACTAGTTCTGAATTAGTAGCAGTTAGTTGGTGTAGTTTACAGGAGATATCTACGTGGATCTGGTATTGTGTGTGTATTCTAATCCTCTTTCCCATTTGTTTTATCCCTCCTTCTGTTCCCTTGATTTCCACTCATTTTTTTTGTGAAAGTGTTTGTATGATTTTAGTATTCTTTTATCCCTGTCTGTTTCCCCTGTCTGTCAGATTTGTATACCCTATACACTTCTGTTTCTGCAGTTTCTGTTTTTTTCAAAGCAAGCATTCCCTCCAAAACTGCAGCTGTGCAATGTCTGGCTGTGCGGGGTTGTTAACTGCAGCTCCAATTTTTTTCTTGACAATTGAATCAAAAATCACAGACATCTCAAATTTTTTCCAAACATACACTCTACCATTTTTTATAGGCCACGGTCCCCCAAACCATGCCCTTTTGGGTTGTATTAACATGTGCATTCTTTGATGCAGTTTTTGAGCCAAAGTCAAAAGTGTATGTAAAAGGAAAGAAAAATAAAAGGCAAAGACTTATACTTCTCCTTCCTGCTGGATCTACGTCTAGCTTTGACTAAGAAAGCAGCATAAAAAACCTGCTTCTTTTCAGCCTAGTACAATAGGCTATTGTAAAAAGATAAATAAATAAATAAAATCATATACAGTCATGGCCAAAAGTTTTGAGAATGACACCAAAATTATATTTTCACATGATCTGCTGGCCTCTGGTTTTTATTAGTGTTTGTCTGATGTTTATATCACATACAGAAATATAATTGCAATCATATTATGAGCACCAATAGGTTATATTGACAGTTAGAATGAGTTAATGCAGCAAGTCAATATTTGCAGTGTTGCCCCTTCTTCTTCAAGACCTCTGTAATTCTCCCTGGCATGCTCTCAATCAACTTTTGGACCAAATCCTGACTGATAGCAGTCCATTCTTGCATAATCAATGCTTGCATTTTGCCAGAATTTGTTGGTCTTTGTTTGTCCACCCGTCTCTTGATTGACCACAAGTTCTCAATGGGATTAAGATCTGGGGAGTTTCCAGGCCATGGACCCAAAATCTCTATGTTTTGTTCCATGAGCCATTTAGTTATCACCTTTGCTTTATGGCAAGGTGCTCCATCATGCTGGAAAAGGCATTGTTGGGCGCCAAACTGCTCTTGGACGGTTGGGAGAAGTTGCTCTTGGAGGACATTCTGGTACCATTCTTTATTCATGGCTGTGTTTTTAGGCAAGACTGTGAGTGAGCCGATTCCCTTGGCTGAGAAGCAACCCCACACATGAATGGTTTCAGGATGCTTTACAGTTGGCATGAGACAAGACTGGTGGTAGCGCTCACCTCTTCTTCTCCGAATAAGCTGTTTTCCAGATGTCTCAAACAATTGAAAAGGGGATTCATCAGAGAAAATGACTTTGCCCCAGTCCTCAGCAGTCCACTCCCTGTACCTTTTGCAGAATATCAGTCGGTCCCTGATGTTTTTTCTGGAGAGAAGTGGCTTCTTTGCTGCCCTCCTTGAAACCAGCCCTTGCTCAAAGAGTCTCCGCCTCACAGTGCGTGCAGAAGCACTCACACCAGCCTGCTGCCATTCCTGAGCAAGCTCGGCACTGCTGGTAGTCCGATCCCGCAGCTGAAACAGTTTTAAGATACGGTCCTGGCGCTTGCTGGTCTTTCTTGGGCGCCCTGGAGCCTTTTTGACAACAATGGAAGCTCTCTCCTTGAAGTTCTTGATGATGCGATAGATTGTTGACTGAGGTGCAATCTTTGTAGCTGCGATACTCTTCCCTGTTAGGCCATTTTTGTGCAGTGCAATGATGGCTGCACGTGTTTCTTTAGAGATAACCATGGTTAACTGAAGAGAAACAATGATACCAAGAACCAGCCTCCTTTTAAAGTGTCCAGTGATGTCATTCTTACTTAATCATGACTGATTGATCGCCAGCCCTGTCCTCATCAACACCCACACCTGTGTTAATGGATCAATCACTAAAACGATGTTAGCTGCTCCTTTTAAGGCAGGACTGCAATGATGTTGAAATGTGTTTTGGGGGTTAAAGTTCATTTTCTGGGCAAATATTGACTTTGCAAGTACAGTAATTGCGGTTAAGCTGATCACTCTGACATTCAGGAGTATATGCAAATTGCCATTACAAAAAATGAAGCAGTAAACTTTGGAAAAATTACTATTTGTCTCATTCTCAATACTTTTGGCCATGACTGTAGTCTGTCAGGATGCTGACATATAATGCCTGGAGAACCAAATGGGGAGTCTGTGAGAAATATTGTATATGCCAGTGTGTCCATAAAAACATGGGGGATATAATGAAAAAGAAGAGCCGACATACTCCTAGGCTTATATATTCATATCTACATTGGAGCCTCCATTAGGTAAAATGCCTTTTTTAGGAAGCTCAATTGCAGATTTTGTCAGTTTTACTGTTACACTATTTTTCTACTTAAATGACAGACTACCTAACAGAACCATGATGGATCCCATTGTAAGTCAGTGGGGTCCATCATGTAACAGATCCATCCCTGCCATGAATCCCATTATCGTGTTTCTAGTACAGAACAGAATAGCATTCAGAATGCTTGTGTGATCCCCACGTTACACTTTACAGATGTACCCGCAGTGGACACAGAGCTGCACAATCTAGACAGATCAGGGAACCTCTCAGGCAATTCATTCTGACCAAACTGCGGGCAGCGTGAATCACAGTTTGGCTGCTCGATTGCAGCCAGGTACATTATTGTCTGATATCAAGCATAAAGAAAAGAGAAGGCGGCACTCACCAATCCAATAAAAAGTAATAGTCCTTTATTCCTTACTTCGGGACATGGACAAGGTGTGCAGGGTAGCTGAGGAGTGCGGAGAGAGAAAGAGACAGTACAACAGCCATTTTGCGTTAATACAATGCTTCTCCGTGTGTGGTTGGCACCAAAGATCTCGATCTTGGTCTCATCAGACCATAGAACCTTGAACCAGTCTGTCTCAGAGTCCTCCAAGTGATCATGAGCAAACTGTAGACGAGCCTTGACATGACGCTTTGAAAGTAAAGATACCATACAGGCTCGTCTGGAACAGAGACCATTGCGGTGGAGTATGTTACTTATGGTATTGACTGAAACCAATGTCCCCACTGCCATGAGATCTTCCCGGAGCTCCTTCCTTGTTGTCCTTGGGTTAGCCTTGACTCTTCGGACAAGCCTGGCCTCGGCACGGGAGGACACTTTCAAAGGCTGTCCAGGCCGTGGAAGGCTAACAGTAGTTCCATAAGCCTTCCACTTATGGATGATGCTCCCAACAGTGGAGACAGGTAGGCCCAACTCCTTGGAAAGGGTTTTGTACCCCTTGCCAGCCTTGTGACCCTCCACGATCTTGTCTCTGATGGCCTTGGAATGCTCCTTTGTCTTTCCCATGTTGACCATGTCTGAGTGCTGTTCACAAGTTTGGGGAGGGTCTTAAATAGTCAGAAAAGGCTGGCAAAAGAGATCTTTAATCCACACATGTGAAGCTCATTATTCTTGGTGCCTGAACTACTTCTTAATACTTTAGGGGGACCAAACAGAATTCTTGTGGTTTGAGGGGTTGAATAATAAATGACACTCTGAATTAACTTTTAACGTTTTTTTAAAAAAAAAAATTTGCTGCAGTGCATTTCCCACTTCCAGGCTGATCTACAGTACAAATGTCACAATGCCAAGTTAATTCCGCATGTGTCAACCAGCTAAATCTGCAGGGGGTTGAATACTACTTGTAGGCACTGTATACATCACTAGAGACAGTGGGCTAAGGATTATACATCACAGGTGACTTCGGGCTGCAGTATATGCATAACAGGAGACATCGCCTGCTTCCATCTCCATAAGTGTCCATTGCTTAAGTGTGAAAAAGAAGAATTATCTCAGAATTTGATATGATGCATACAGACTATATCTTGTCATCTGCCACCATCGCACTCTAATCAGCATCTCTGTTTATCCATTCCTCCTACAGGTATGTCACCCAGCTTTTCCTGTGCTGTGATCTCCCCTACATCTGCCTCTTGCATTGTCTTGGTATGTCACCCAGCTTTTCCTGTGCTGTGATAATAATATCTCACCTACATCTGCCTCTTGCATTGTCTTGGTATGTCACCCAGCTTTTCCTGTGCTGTGATCGCCCCTACATCTGCTTCGTGCATTGTCTTGGTATGTCACCCAGCTTTTCCTGTGCTGAGATCGCCCCTACATTCACTTGATGTATTCTTCAACTACCCACTGCTCCCCTACCCCCCTTTCCCACTTTTATGTATTACCTCCTTGTTTATTCTGCCCTGAAAATCCAGCACCTGGCTCAGCATTAATCAGCTGATCAAGATCACAAGAGTACAGACTACTCCCCTCTGGTTCACACCTGAATGCATTCTGTAGCAATTAGATTGTGAGCTACTTATTTGACTTTAGTATGCAACCATTGCCTTAAGTGTCCATTGCTTAAGTGTGAGAAATAAGAATTATCCCAGAATTGAACCAGAAGGGAACTGAATGTAACCGAATACTTGGGCACTGTAAACAATGTTTGTGTTTGTTTTCACTCTCACCCCCATAATCCTTCACTTTTTACAACCAACCCTAATCTCTACACCTAGAAAGGAACTCTTTATCTTTCCCTCAATCCTCCCCATTCATCTCACCTCCTCCTCAAAACTATTCTTCAACATTCAATCTTGTGTCTCTAAGCACAGACAGCCACCTCATGCTCTCTCCTGCTCACACCTACTAACACTTTCTCTGCTAGTCCTCACTGCTAGCGATATCTCTCCAAATCTTGGCCCTCCTCACCACATCCCCACAGTCACTGCCACCTCCTATCCACAATCTATCACAAACTCTCTAAACCCTTCTAACCTTATACACATCTGCCCAGCCCCCGTTTCTCTAGTCCCTCTAACTAGCTCTATGGAATGCTCGCTCCATCTGCAACAAACTTTCCTACATTCATGATCTTTTCATCACTAACAAACTTTCCTTCCTCCTTCCATCACCGAAACCTGGCTCACCCCCTCTGACACAGCCTCTGCAGCTGCACTTTCGTATGGTGGATTCCATCTTTCTCACACCCCCACCCCCGGCGGCAAGCATGGTGGAGGAGTAGGTTTTCTCCTGTCAGATAACTGCTCCTTCACCCAAATCCCACTGCCACCCTCCATTACTCTCCCCTCTTTTGAGATGCACTGTGTGTGCATCTACTCCCCCTCCAATCTCCAACTGGGTCTCATTTACCGCTCCCCAGGACCAGCCATCACCTTCTTTGACCACTTCACCACCTGTCTACTTCATTTCCTTTCAGCTGACATCCCCACTATCATCATGGGCGACTTCAACATCCCCATTGACACTTTCCTCTATGCTATCTCTAAGCTTCTATCCCTTACTTCCCCCTTCGGCCTTGCTCAATGGTCTTCCAAAGCCACTCACAAAGCTGGCCACACTCTGGATCTCATCTTTGCCTGCCTCTGTTCCCTATCTAACCTCTCTAACTCACCTCTCCCTCTTTCTGACCACAAGCTACTTACATTCTCTACCCTCTCCTCTCCAGGGTCACAATCCCCACTCCACAAACTTGCACACCCTCACAGAAATCTTAAACATCTTGATCTACACTCACTCTCTGAATCCCTTCTTCCTCTTACATACATTAGTTCCTTACATGATGCAGATCTTGCTGCCAGTTTATACAACACCACAACAGCTGCAGCTCTCAATTCGGGCGCCCCCCTCACACATACCAAAGCTCGCACAATCAACAGGCAACCCTGTCACACCAGCCTAACTAAAGAACTGCAACGGGCCTCCAGGGTTGCTCAGTGTAGATGGAAAAGGTCCCATTCCAATGAGCACTTCATCGCATTCAAACAGTCCCTCACTACCTTCAAGTCCACACTCACTGCAGCAAAACAAACATACTTATCATCTCTCATATCCTCCCTGTCTCACAACCCTAAACAGCTATTCAACACCTTCAATTCTCTCCATCCTCCCCCAGCACTTCCTCCCCCTCCTATCACCTCAGCCGAAGACGTTGCCTCATTCTTCAAGCAAAAGATTGACACCAGCAGACAAAGCTTTTGCCTAAAGTCCCCCACAGCCCCTCCCTCCTCACATCTACTCAATCCTCCTCCTCCAAAACCAGATTCTCCACCATTACGAAAGATCAACTTTCCTCTTTACTCTCCAAATCACACCTCATCGCCTGTGAACTTGACCTAATTCCATCCCACGTCATCCCCAACCTTACCACAGTCTTAATCCCTAACCCACCTTTTCAACCTGTTACCAACAACTGGTGTCTTCCTCTCATACTTCAAACATGTGTCGATCACACCCAGGCCCGGCGTCAGCACCCAGGCAAGTGCCAGGGCCCTGAGCAGGCGGGGGGGGCCCAATCACTGTCGGGCACCCCTGCGTGCTATGGGACCCGTGAGCTGTGCGGTGCCGGTGCTAGCGCCCCCCCACCCCCACTTGCTCAGGGCCCCGGCAGCCGGCGGCACAATACTTACCTTTCCCCGTGCCTCCGAAGCAGGTCCAGTGTTTTCCGCGTCCTCTGACTGTGACGTCTCAGATCAGAGGGTACGGTGACATCTTTTCACCACACTCTCTCCTGAGCCGTCACAGTGCAGAGCGGGAAGATGCCGGCGATGCTGAGGAGTCTGGAGCAGCGGCAGCAGGTGAGAAGTGAGGTGAGTATTTGATTTTTTTCTTTATGTATGGACGCATGGGGCATTATATGTTTGGGGGTGGGGGGTGATGACATCCTGCATGGGGCATTATATGGGGGGGGTGATGACATCCTGCATGGGGCATTATATGGGGGGATGTTGACATTCTGTATGGGGCATTATATGGAGGGGTGACATCCTGCATGGGGCACTATATGGGGAGTGATGACATCCTGCATGGGGAAATATATGGGGGGGGGAATGACATCCTGCATGGAGCATTATAAGAAGGGTGACATCCTGCATGGGGCATTATATGATGGAGGGTGATAACATCCTGCATGGGACATTATATGGGGGGTGATGCACGGGAGAAATCTTGGATGCGATTGTGGGAAGAGGAGATAAGAGGGGAGTAGAGAAGTAGATCTTGTGATGATCGGAGTTTGCATGCGGGTAAGTACCGGGAGACTAGGTCACAAATGTATGGAGGAGACATGTTGTGGATGGCTTTGTATGCCATGGTTTGGGTTTTGAACTGGAGTCTCTGGGCAATGGGGAACCAGTGAAGGGATTGAGAGAGAACAGAGGCCAGGGAATAGCTAGGGGACAGCTGGATTAGTGTCACGGGTGTGTCGCCACGAAGATCGTCATGATTACACAGCCTGACTTCTCGCAGCTGACTTTTTGGTGCTTTGTGTTTTTCGGCAGTGAGGGAGTTAATTCTCTCTCTCTCTGTGCTAGACGAGGTCCAGCCTGCTGGTCTGTTAGGGAAGTGTCGGTGAAAGCATTTCATGCAGACTAACAGAGCGGATCGTGGTATTTGGAGTTTCAGAGATAAGTGTATTCGGAGAGTTTTTTCCCTTCCTCGCTTTATCATTTATCTCCTTTCCCGTTGGTGTTCCCTCTGTTGTAGTTGTGTAGTTTTTGTATGCAAGGTGGTTTTGGTTTTTCCCTTGTACTGTCTCGTTCGTCTAAGTACTGTGTGTGGGGATATTATTACTTGTCCCCTTTTGTTGTGATCGGGGTCCTTCTCAGGACTAGATTATTTAGGTGCAGGGATCCTCAGGAGGTAGGGGTTACGCTGGCGGCCTGTACCTCTGTACCTTTAACAGTACCTCCAGGTTGAGGGATTAGTCAGGGCCCCAGCTTAGGGTCAGCTTAGGCCCCCTACCTCCAGTATACAGAGACAGCGTGAGAATTAGTCGGGCCGCAGAATTTAGGATAGATTGGAGGGGTGCAATAGTGTTAGAAGGGAGGCCACAGAGCAAGAGATTGCAGTAGTCGAGGCGGGAGATGATGAGGGCGTGCACTAATGTTTTTGCAGATTCGTGGTTGAGGAATGTGCTGATCCGGGAGATATTTTTGAGTTGGAGTTGGCAGGAAGTGGAAAGGGCTTGGATATGTGGTTTGAAGGAGAGATTAGAGTCCAGGGTTACCCCAAGGCAGCGAGCTTGCGGGACTTGGGAGAGTGGACAATGACAGGAAGAGGGTGATAGGAGCCCAACAACTAGGGAAAGGGGGAGTGGAGACCTCTAAGGCAGATGTAATATTACCTTGACTACCTTATCGTCCCTATATAGGTTCCGCACCTATCGCCGAGCAGGAAACCTAATCCCTGAATGTCCCTAGAGCTAGGCCCTATGTAGGGAGGGGATTGGGTGAACATTTGTCAGGCCCCACTGTAACTAAAGACAACAAGATAAACAAACAAAGGGGATACACTTAGCTTAAGAAGATACCAGAGAGAAAACGTCAACTGTCCTCCAAGGGAAGTCCAAGAAAAAACTAGCCAACTATTAGTACTCCAGGCATGGACAGTGAAACATAGAACTATGACCGGCGACTCTCTGGAGACACTGAGAGTTTTTAACTACCAAGCAAGGGTGCGTCAATCAGCAGCAGAAGGTGGAGGTCGCCGCTGGGTCCTAAAGGAAGAAGGATATCACTACACTACAGAGATGAGAGGATCATGAAGACATCTGCAATGCCAAAAGCAGTGACCTTCTACTGCCGGATCCAGAGCGACTGTCACACTTGATACACCCGTGACAAAAACCTGCAGTAACCACCACTCCACCATACCTTCCCTCACCTACTGTATCCTCACCCATCGTGTGTAGACTGTGAGCCCTCACGGGCAGGGTCCTCTCTCCTCCTGTACCAGTTGCCATCATGTTTTGTTCAAGATTATTGTAATTGCTTTTGCTATGTATACCCCTTTTTCACATGTAAAGCGCCACGGAATAAATGGCGCTATAATACTAAATAATAATAATAATAATGGGGTTGTGGTATAGACATCAAAGGAGACATGTGGTTGCCGCATTTACATCACAGGAGACATGGGGCTGATGCATATACATTACAGGAGACACTTTGAGGCTGCGGCATGTACATTACTATAGAGATATGGTGCTGGAGCATATACATCACAGGAGATGCTGGGGCTGTGGTATAAACATCACAGGAGACTTGGGGCTGTGTTATAAACATCACAGGAGACGCTGCTGCTATTTTCTTCTTTGGGATAGGAGTACATCGCGTGCTAACTCCATCCACGAAGTACGTCCAGACACTGCCACTAGCCAGCCTAAGGATGTAATCTTTCATTGCACATTGCAATTCAGTATTCAGTAATGGAGCTGTGTGCGCGTGCTTGCAGAGTAAGAAGAAATTAAAGGTCCGGCACCGGTCAAAATGCAGCTGCCAGCCCAAGCACTGCCGTCCACGGAAAATGTATCTAGGGGCCGGAGAAAATATCATTGATGGTCGCAAATGGATTTCAGGGCTAAGGTTTCCCACCCCCGCATTAGAATAAGATGTTAAGCAAAATTGTAATGGGTCGCTTTAAAGATATTTCAGAAGACATTTGCAAATAACTTCATTACTCCATTTACTAGTGACATGGTGACAATCAGTATTTATTGAGTTATAAAGGTGGCTAGGGAACATTTTTTTCCATTGCTTCACATGATACAAAAGGAAGGCGTTCATAAGAAAGTACCAATTTTCTATTGGCTTAAACAGTTCCTGGAATAAAATTAACTATTCAATTACCAATTTTGTAATAGATCTATAGATTAACAGTTTCTGGAAAAAGATTGACAAGTCAATTAGCTTTTAAATTGATCAAACCAAGAAGATAATATACAGGTGCATCTCACTAGATTAGAATATCATCAAAAAGTTAATTTATTTCAGTTCTTCAATGCAAAAAGTGAAACTCATATATTGTATAGAGTCATTACAAACAGAGTGATATATTTCAAGTGTTTATTTCTGTTAATGTTGATGATTATGGCTTACATCAGATGAAAACACAAGAGTCATTATCTCAGTAAATTAAAATAATCAACAAAAAACACCTGCAAAGGCTTCCTAAGCGTTTAAAAAGGTCCCTTAGTCTGTTTCGGTAGGCTCCACAAACATGGGGAACACTGCTGACTTGACATATGTTCAGAAGGCATTCATTAACACACTCCACAAGGTCCCAGAGTTCCAATTTTCATTTTGAAATGAAGGTCCCAGAGTCTGGAGGAAGAGTGGAGAGGCACACAATCCAAGCTGCTTGAGGTCTAGTGTGAAGTTTCCACAATCAGTGATGGTTTGGGGAACCATGTCATCTGCTGGTGTAGGTCCACTGTGTTTTATCAAGACCAAAGTCAGCGCAGCCATCTACCAGGAAATTTTAGAGCACTTCATGCTTCCCTCTACCGACAAGTTTTTTGGAGATGTAAATTTCATTCTCCAGCAGGACTTGGCACCTGTCCACACTGCCAAAAGTACCAATACCTGGTTTACAAACAACAGTGTCGCTGTGCTTAATTGGCCATCAAACTCGCCTGACGGATGCGACAATACTAAATAAGCACACTTTTTAAAATTATTTTGCTTTTTTATTCATGTTTTCCATGATCTCTCATTCTTTTTTTATTTATTTTTTTACAATTTTTTATTGAACATCTTTTACTTTTTTACTTAGTCATGCTATGGGATTTGAACATTTTACACACTGATTTCTGGTCTAATACACAGCAATACTTATGCACTGCAGTACTTTAGACCTAACAGTATCACACTGAAACACGACCTGTTAGACACTTTTTTAGTAAGGTCTAACATGCCACAATAACTAGCAGACCCATAAGACATTGCTTGGCCTAAGGTCACCATTGAAATCATTGGCACCCCATCATCGTGTCAGAAGGGAAGTTGTTCTGGTGAGAAAGGGAGCTTCCTCCCACTATGAACCATCTAAATGCACCTAGAGCAGAGCTGGGCAAACTGCAGCCCACAGGCCACATCTAGCCCTCTGGCTGTTCTAGTCCAGCCTGTGGACCAAGACAGCCGAAGGGCTAAAACAGTGGCCCACGGGCTGCACCATGCTGTCACCCTCTGTCCATCAGCCGCTCACTGTCACCACTATCCACATCTTCGAGATGCAGATAGCAGTGAATACGTTGGTGGAGAAGGGGCTGACAGCACTCCTTCTTCCACCAATAATTGTATGCGACTGAGCTAGCTGACCCAATGATATCACTTCATCACATCAGCTGTGTGGAGGCTCAGTGCACCGAGACCGGAGGAGATAGCTGGAGAAATGGGAGTGAGGTATGTGTTTTTTTTCCATATGTGTATGGGATGTTTGCGTGCAGGTAGGAAGCTATGTAGGGCTCATACTGTATATGGAGGGTTATGTTGTGGCTCATGATGTACAAGGAGTCAATGTAGGGGCTCATACTGTATGTAGAAGGCTAAGTGGGGGCTCATACTGTATATAGGAGGCTATGTGGGGGCTCATACTATATACAAGAGGCTATGTGGGGGCTCATACTGTATATAGGAGGAAATGTGGAGGGCTCATAGTGTATATCTGGGGTTACGTGGCCGCTCATATTGTATACAGAGAGTCTATGTGGGGGCTCATACTGTATATAGGAGGCTATGTGGAGACTCACACTTTATATAGGCAGCTATATAAGGGCTCAAACTGTGTTTATGGTGTTATGTGGTGACTCACAATATATATAGAGAGAGAGGCTATGTAGGGGCTCACATTGTATATAGAGAGTCTATATGGGGACTCATACTGTATATAGAGGGGCTATATGGGGGCTCACACTGTATACAGGGGGGCTATGTGGGGGTTCATACTGTATAAAGGGGACTTTGTGCGGGCTCATATGGTATATAGGGGGATGTCGGCATACTTAATTCTGCTCAGTATTAAGTGATACAATTAATATTAATATAAAATAATTATAATTCATATGTTAATATTAATATTGAGCAGAATTAATTTTGGCCTATTGATTCGGCCCTCCTTAACAGTCATGGTCTCTTCTATAGCCCCTTGGGAAAATTAATTTCCCACCCCAGACCTAAAGATTTCGGTGCTGGCAAGAATCTTGACTGTTGCTGTAGGAGCTTGGCTATCAGTTAGGCTGAGCTCCCAGCAGTGATTGAGTGAGTGCTGTTTCTGAGCCCAGATGATCACCATGCTGTACATTACCATGCAAAAGTATTTGTCTTCCACAACCTTACCTTTGTAGCAAAGTTTGGCTGCTCCTCACCCATATTTCATCCTTCTACACAGCTGTTTCTCTTTTAGTTAATGACTGTGTTTCAACCTACGTGTGGAAATATTAGTCATTATCACATATTTGTTTTAATTGGTTACTCATACACCTGTCTACAATATTACAAAATCCCTGAATTTGTGCAAATGTACCTACATTTGATGCTAATTTGAATGCAAAGGGTGGTCACACCAACTAACGACTTCATTTAGATTTCTCTTTTGTTTATTCACTTTGGCATTTTATTAGTTGATAAAAAATAAGCTATTTTCACTATTTTTTACTGAAAGCATTCCTACTTTGAAGCATTTTTCCCCATAGCTGCCTAAAACTTTTGTACAGTACTGTCCTAGTAGATCATATTGCGGGAACTCCTTCCAGATTATGACAAACATGTACATCAAATGTTATCAAGTGGTTAAAGGGACAAATTGACTGTTTAAATTGAAGGTTCATTTATACAAACTTCGCTGCTGCACAATATGACCACCAATCTGCAATCTCTTTGCTGATCAACATTGGTTTAATAGCCTGTTCACACAGACAGGTCACTCAAGGCTATCTTCACATATCCAGTAATTATCCATGAGAATGAATCCAGCAGTAATCAGTTTGCAAAAAAGTTGTGCAGACAACTTGTCCGATTATGAAAAACTGATTTCAACGGGATCCGTTTTTTTAAAACTAAAATCTACTGGATCATTTTGAATTCGAATAAAACGGATGGCTATTTAACAGATCCATTTTCCATAGACTTCAATGTTAAAAAATAGATCCAGTTGCAATAGATTTTTTTTAGCCTGACAAAAAAGTTGAACCTGCGCAACTTTTTTGTCAACAGATTGCTGCTGGATCCGTTCTAACGAATGATTACTGGAAATCTTAACATAGCCTAAATGATGCACACTGAAGGATTTGTAAAATATTGTTCAGTGTGCCTGGGCTGCCATTGTTCTCTTCTCAGTAACGCAAGTTCTTTTTATGCAGGACGATGCTCTGCTGAGAAGGATGATCTTTTCTGAAGCACAAAGGATCATTTCACCCAACAAACATGCGCTTTTGTACATCAGGCGCTCCGTAGCTGCTTATACTGCACAAATATTGGAAAATAACAGTTCCTGCAAATGCTCATTCATGATAATCTTGCAGTGTAAATCGGCTCTAGACACTGGAGCTTGCTCAACCCTTTGTAGCCAAGCAATTCAGTGTACCTTTCTACGCACTTGTTTTCCATCTTTCACTGTCCTCCTCTTCCAGCTCATGCAAAACCAGAGCTGTCAATCAAAAAAGACAAAGAGGGTCAGCAGAGGTTGATGCAAAACAAATAGGGGAAGGTGCACTGAACAACTGGCCACATCAAGGGGGCACCAGCACATGTGCTTGGCTTGAACAGTCACTTTCTGCTGACAGACTCCCTTTAAAGGGACTCTGTCAGCATAGAGTGACTTTTCAAACTAAGTCCCATCTCTCGGTGCTCCATGGAGGGGCCAATCATTTATGTACCCCTTACCACCTGCTTATTTCCCTCAATCTCTACCACCTACCTCTTTGATTGACAGCTCTAGCTTCATAGAGTCAGAGAAGGGCAGAAATAGAGGGTAAATAAGAAGGTGGGGAGGTGTCTTTAAACGATTGGCCACCCCATGGAGAACATAGTGCCTGTACTTGGTTTGAACAGTCAATCTGTACTGACAGTCCCTTTAAAGAACTTTCCTACACTGTGATTGATGGCTTGGATTGGTGTATGACTATCAGTACCCAGTAGATGACTGTAATTTTTTTCTAACTTGGTGACTGATCATAATTACTGTGACCTGGGGCAGTCCTTGCTTAGTGTTAGTAACAGATACATGACCTGAAATGTACTTCTATTTACTCACCTGTCCTTACAGGTGTTAAATTATAGGGTAAGAAGTGAAGTCCAATGGTTACTTGGAAACCTGGTTGCCATGGAAACTAGAGATTTGACCATAAGAAGGCACTTTATTATTTATTATACTTACCATAGATCTTGTTACATTTAAGACACATTGTTAAATTACATTAGATTACATTAGAAACCTTAGTGTGCCGGACTAAAGTGAGAATATAAAGTCTTTCTGGGCAACTTGCTATTATTTTTCACACATTTTTCTGTAATAATATTAATAATATTGTATTGCAAATGAATATGTATAACTTGTAAATAATTGCCAACCTTTTCCTCTACTCCGGCTGACTTAGTAAGCCGCATTACAAGAGACGGGTTCATTTTGTAAGCTGTTAACACATGAAGATCTTCCCAATGATCTCTTGGCTTCTGCTTCTCTTGGATAATATTAGATGCATTACATATGCCCTAGTTGTTTTACTCAGTTTTGTTGTGATGAGAATCTACACATGAATAATGCACCACCAACTCCCAAATGGACAGGAGTAAAAAATTATAACCCACTTTTAATTATTTTTCTGTGTTTTTCTTCTATCTCAGCAAATACCTGTAAAATGTGTAAAAATCATGAACAAGTTTAGGAAAAGTTAACAATATAAAGGATATAAATGCGTCGAATCACTCATTGGCAGATTACCTGATTTGCTGGAATAAAATAATCTGCCAGTTCCGCTTCTAAGATTTTTTTTCTTTCTTTAAAATCTTGATCTGAATATATAAAGTAGGTCATCCATGAGTATAATGCACTGAATATATATGAGACATGCACAGGGTATATGTCCAGCCATCAAACCAACCATATCATCTATTTTTATCTGTAAATTTATATTTTATGATATTTATACTGTAAAGAATCCAAAAATACTTTGGTCAAAACTAGCACAATACTTGCTTGGGTTTACCTTGTTAGAATGTAGGCATGTATGAATTGTATACATTATATATCATGGTCTTTGAGCACATAGGAAGAAAATATCAATACCATGATTTACACCAACTTGACCTATTATTTCTAGATGTTTGTTTCAGTTTGCATGTACAGTAAGCACATGAAAGTAATCATATTGTGGAATATGACTAAGGAGGAAAAAGAGTACACATAGTACTCTTTGTATTAAAAACCTCATTAGAATTCATTGCTGAGTGTTGATATGAGAATGTGCCTATAGGGAGCTTCTATTTCCTATAGAACCTATTTAAATGTTAGATCTTTGCTGAAGCACTAATGAGCGAGAAGCGAGAATCCAGTATCATGGTGATATAGCATATTTTTTGCATCAGATGTGGAAAATCCGCAAGTGAAAAATGCACACCTTTTTAGTACGTTTCCACAGCAGAAATGCATCAAAAAACTCATGTAATCCAAACATGATTGTATAAAGTTTTGGCAAAGCCAAATACCTGGAAGCACCAAAAACAATGCAGTGTACTTTAAAAGATGATATACTAAAAATACAAAAACCACAACACTAAAAATACTCTAAAAACGAATCTCTCATCCGAGAGACACGGGATAATTATGCAGATTAAGCTGTGGTCAAACTCTGATGAGTTTGATCCAAGTGTCAACTTAGTGCGATCTGTTTCTCTTGGATGAGAGATTCGAAGCACAGGTGAGAAGAAGATGGACTCCATTCTGTGAGTCAGAGAAAATCGTATGTCATCCGAGTGCAGTCCGATATTTTCCACGCACCCATAGATTTGAATGGGTGAGTGACATCCAATTTCAAAGTGAAATCTCCGCATGCTATGATTTTTTTCCACTGACAGATTCTGTCAGTGAAAAAAATTGTGCATCAGCAGTACCCAATGGAATAACATGGGTCAGAGTGCTGTCCGTTAAAAAATTAAAAAAATCAGATAGCACTCGTCCTATGTACAGTACAGACCAAAAGTTTGGACACACCTTCTCATTTAAAGATTTTTCTGTATTTTCATGACTTTGAAAATTGTACATTCACACTGAAGGCATCAAACCTATGAATTAACACATATGGAATTATATACTTAACAAAAAAGTGTGAAACAACTGAAAATATGTCTTATATTCTAGGTTCTTCAAAGTAGCCACCTTTTGCTTTGATGACTGCTTTGTACACTCTTGGCATTCTCTTGATGAGCTTCAAGAGGTAGTCACCGGAAATGGTTTTCACTGCACAGGTGTGCCTTGTCAGGTTTAATAAGTGGGATTTCTTGCCTTATAAATGGGGTTGGGACCATCAGTTGTGTTGTGCAGAAGTCAGGTGGATACACAGCTGATAGTCCTACTGAATAGACTGTTAGAATTTGTATTATGGCAAGAAAAAAGCAACTAAGTAAAGAAAAACAAGTGGCTATCATTACTTTAAGAAATGAAGGTCAGTCAGTGCGAAAAATTGGGAAAACTTTGAAAGTGTCCCCAATTGCAGTTGCAAAAACCATCAAGCGCTACAAAGAAACTGGCTCACATGAGGACTGCCCCAGGAAAGGAAGACCAAGAGTCACCTTTGCTTCTGAGGATAAGTTTATCCGAGTCACCAGCCTCAGAAATCGCAGGTTAACAGCAGCTCAAATTAGAGACCAGGTCTATGCCACACAGAGTTCTAGCAGCAGACACATCTCTACAACAACTGTTAAGAGGAGACTTTGTGCAGCAGGCCGTCATGGTAAAATAGCTGCTAGGAAACCACTGCTAAGGACAGGCAACAAGCAGAAGAGACTTGTTTGGGCTAAAGAACACAAGGAATGGACATTAGACCAGTGGAAATCTGTGCTTTGGTCTGATGAGTCCAAATTTGAGATCTTTGGTTCCAACCACCGTGTCTTTGTGCGACGCAGAAAAGATGAACGGATGGACTCTACATGCCTGGTTCCCACCGTGAAGCATGGAGGAGGAGGTGTGATGGTGTGGGGGTGCTTTGCTGGTGACACTGTTGGGGATTTATTCAAAATTGAAGGCATACTGAACCAGCATGGTTACCACAACATCTTGCAGCGGCATGCTATTCCATCCAGTTTGCGTTTAGTTGGATTTTTTTATTTATTTTTCAACAGGACAGTGACCCAAAACACACCTCCAGGCTGTGTAAGGCCTATTTGACCAAGAGGGAGAGTGATGGGGTACTACGCCAGATGACCTGGCCTCCACAGTCACCAGACCTGAACCCAATCGAGATGGTTTGGGGTGAGCTGGACCGCAGAGTGAAGGCAAAAGGGCCAACAGGTGCTAAGCATCTCTGGGAACTCCTTCAAGATTGTTGGAAGACCATTTCCGGTGACTACCTCTTGAAGCTCATCAAGAGAATGCCAAGAGTGTGCAAAGCAGTCATCAAAGCAAAAGGTGGCTACTTTGAAGAACCTAGAATATAAGACATATTTTCAGTTGTTTCACACTTTTTTGTTAAGTATATAATTCCACATGTGTTAATTCATAGTTTTGATGCCTTCAGTGTGAATGTACAATTTTCATAGTCATGAAAATACAGAAAAATCTTTAAATGAGAAGGTGTGTCCAAACTTTTGGTCTGTACTGTATGCGGTCAAGTAAGCAATCCCTTACAATTTATATTGTTTCCTCTGTTCTTCAGTAACTGTAGTTTAATCAAATTTACTAATTAGGATCTTCGGTAATCCCTTGGTGTGGTCAACCAACTCAGTGCATCATTCTACCCACTGGTTTTGTATCATTGCCTTGACTTCTTCATTGCTGATTTACAGCTTGCCTAAAGAGATCACTGTGTGCAGAAAGCTCAGGCAAGCCCGTGCTGTAGCTCACTAATGAGGAAGGTGGGGAAAAGCAAAATTACTGAGCACTGAACTGCTTAAAGCACCAATCCAGCTTTTTTTTATTTCATTTCAGCGCTTGAATGGTGCCACTAATCTGTGTTCAGTGCCCCTAGTAATAAATTTACCAGCCGCCGATTTCTGCTCTTATCGGCACTGCTTTGGTTAAGCTCCACCATCTTGACCACAATTTCTCTCATAGATTTACATTGAGAAGTGATTTCTGGCTCGCTCAGCAAACACTGGAGGGATCTGGCAGATGTACATAAAAAGTCCTAGATCTTTGACTTCAGCTCATGAAAAATGGGCACAAAAACAAAAGTGTTGCGTTTATATTTTTGTTCAGTATATATCAAAGCCTTTGTTGTGGCCTATGCCAGATTAAGCCAGTATATTTATTTATTTATTTTACTCTCTTATATAGCGCCATTAATTCCACGGCGCTTTACAGACATTATTACTGATCACTGTCCCCATTGGGGCTCACAATCTAAATTCACTATCAGTATGGAGTGTGGGAGGAAACTGGAGAACCCAGAGGAAACCCACACAAACACGGGGAGAACATACAAACTCCTTGCAGATATTGGACTTGGTGGGATTTGAACCCAGGAGCCCAATGCTGCAAGGTTGCAGTGGTAACCACTGAGCCGCCTTGCTGACATAATTACAATAATTATTATTCTTGTTTTGACTAGCATTAATATTTGCTTAATAATGATAGGAATTGTAACAACAATATCCTTTAATTAGCTAGCAACCATTCATCCATAAAAGTTTAACCTTAAGGCTATGTGCCCACGATGCAGAAATGCAACCGGCATGGATTTATATAGTGTGACCGAAAAAATGGTAAAAAATAAAAAAATAAAAATATACTTACCTTCCGATGGCCCCTGGTGTTTTTACTCGATCCGTCCTGGCTTTCTGGCAGTTCGCGGTACACTGAAGGACCTGCCAATGTCAGCGGTCGCGTGACCCGTCACATGACTAAATGACGTCAGCACAGGTCCTTCAGTCCACCGCAATCTACCGGCAAGTGAAGACAAGCACACCGGGGGCCATCAGAAGGTAAGTATAATATTTATTTTTTATTTTATTCTTTTTTTACAGGTTCTATGGTACCCGGGTCGGGGGAGAGTCTCCTTTCCTCCAGACTCGGGTACCATCTGCACATTGAAACGCATGGATTCCGCATGTACAGATGCAGTGATGCGTAATCCAAGCGTTCCAATGCAAGTCAATGGCGGCGAAAACGCCACGCTTCCGCAAAATAATTCGCAGCGCTGCGGATTTTTCCGCAATGATAACCCGCAGCGGAAATTTCCGCAGGATGTGCACAGCACATGCGGATTATCATTGGGGAACATGGCAGGCCTTCTACCATGCGTTTTTTAAGCGTTTTCTGCAGCGTTTTTGCCACTGCGGAAACGCTTAAAAAATGCATCGTGTGCACACAGCCTAAGTCTGAATTTCATATATAATATAATTATGTTGGTACATCCAATAAACGTCCTATAGTTAATCTGTCCTCTTGCTCAGACATATTAATTTTCATTTCCTTCTCATATTTGACTGTACAGGGATTTGATAAGATCAAAGTTAATAAAAGCAATGTATAAACATATTCTGTAGGTGTAATACGATGGCAAGATGTTACAGTGTAAAAAGAAAATCATCCATATCTGGTTTCACATTTAATCTAAATGACTTGTTAGAGGAGTTTCAATAATATTGGAGGTTTTTACCGATCATTTTGTTCTCCTATTTCAATGCTCACTCTGCAGTCTGCTCCCCATCACCAACCTACTAGACTACGGTTAAATGGTTGCTTTAAAGTACTTCAGAAATCAAAGGAATCTTATTCTGCAGTTAGAATTAGTACATTAATAACAATTTCTGTTTAGGCGAACGTAAAAATAGCTATTTTCATTGTTAGGGATCAAGAGCGGAGCCTGTGGACTAAATTACAGATCTTGTACCTTAAAAGCTGCAAAATGGTTTTGCTAAAGTATTGATTTCTGAGTGCTGTTTTTACAATGGCTTAAAAATACTTTTTATGTAGTTGGTATCAAAAAGTAAATATCTCATGTAAAAAAACCATATGAGTTCTTACTAATCTAGGACATTGCAGGCATTTACTTAGCTAAGATCATGTAAGCTACTCCTGTCCACATGCCTAATTGAGCATTTTGGGCTTTATAGAGGGGATTTGGCCTTTTACAGTTTTATGTGGGAAAATATGCAGAATAACATATTGTCTAACATACTCCTAATACTATATTGTACAGTATAGACAAGCTATGTTAGTACTATGTATAGTATATTTAAAGCATGTGCATTATCAGTGTAATACAAGCATGGACGAGCCAAGTAGTCAAGTGTCAAAACATATTGGCTTGTAAAAGTATTCACTCCGCTTCGCATTTGTCGTGTTTTGCTACCTCACAACCTTAAATTTCACTGTTTTTTTGAAGGTTTGCATTAGTTGATGTAAGGAACATGCCTACAACTGGGAACATTTGGTTTTCTTTTTACTTTGAAGCACACAAACAAATAGGACAAAATAACTGAAAACTTCAGTGTGCATATCTGTTCACCTCCCCCTAAAGTCCATACTTTGTAGAGCCTTCTTTTGCATCAATTACAGCTGCAAGTCAGTTTGGATAAGTCTCCATGAGCTTTCCACATCTGGCCTCTGGGATTTTTGCCCATTCCTCAAGTCAAAACTGATCCAGCTCCTTCAAGTTACATGGTTTCCTCTGGTGAACAGCAATCTTCAAGTCTAACTACAGATTCTCAATTGGATTAAGATCTGGGCTTTGACTAGACCACTCCAAAACATTTAAACGTTTCCCCTTAAACCACTCGAGTGTTGCTTTAGCAGTATGGTTTGGGTCATTGTCTTGTTGGAAGGTAAACCTCCGTCCCAGTCTCAAATCATTGACAGACTGAAAGAGGTTTTGCTCAAGAATATCCCTGTATTTCGCACCATCCATCTCCTCCTCATCTCGAACCATTATTCCTGTCCCTGCTGCTGAACAACATCCCCACAGCATGATGCTGCCACCACCATGTTTCACTGTGGAGATGGTGTTCTCGGGGTGATGAGCTATATTGGTTTGGTGTCAAACATAGCATTTACCATGGTGGCCAAAACAAGCTCAATTTTGGCCTCATCTGATCACAGCACCTTCCTCCATACATTTAGGGGGTATCCCACATGTTTTTTTGGAAAACTCAAAAGCCTTACTATTTTTGTGTGTAAGTAAAGGCTTTTTTTCTGCCCACTCTTCCATAAAGGCCACCTCTATGGAGTGTATGGCTTATTGTTGTCATACGAACAGATATTCCAGTCTCTGCTTGGGAACTATGCAGTTCCTTCAGGGTTACCCTTAGGCAATGTGCCCACGATGCAGAATTGAAGCAGAAAATTTCTGCAGTATTTCTGCATGTTCTTACCAGTAAAAATGCATGCGGATTTTAACACGCGTTTTTGCAGCATTTTTGAAGCGTTTTGACATGCAGATTTGCCATGCGCTTTTCTAATGCATTGAGTAGGCAATTCCGCATGTGTAAACGCACAAATAATGGACATGCTGCGGATTTTTGCGCACAGAAAATCCGCTGCGGAAAAATCCTCACCATGGGCACAGAACATGCGGATTGTCATTGGGGACCATGGGGCACGGATTACCAAGCGTTTTAAAAGCGTTTCCGCTGCGGAAATTCCACAGCAAAAACGCTTGAAAAACGCATCGTGGGCACGCAGCCTAAGTCTCTGTGCTGCCTCTCTGATTAATGCTCTCCTTGCCTTGTCTAAGAGTTCTTGTGGGCGGCTTTCTCTTAGCAGGTTTGTTGTGGTACCATGTTTTTTCCATTTGATGATAATGGATTTGGTGGTGCTCCAGGGGATCATCAGAGATTGGGATATTTTTTTAAAACCCAACCCTGACTTGTACTTCTCAATAACTTTGTCCCTGAATGGTTTGAAGATCTCCTTGGTCTTCATGGTGTTGTTTGGTTAGTGGAGCCTCTTGCTTAATGGTGTTGCAGCCTCTGTGGCCTTTCAGAAAAGGTAAAGTGTCTATACTGACAGACCATGTGACACTTAGATTGCATACAGGTGGACTTCCTTTCACTCAGAATGTGACTTGATAAGATAAGAAGATAATTTCTTGCACCAGAAATTTTTAGGGGTTTCATCGCAAAAGGTGTGAATACATATGCACTTGAAAATTTTTAGTTATTTGATCCCATAAATTTAATTTATGCCTATATTTTTACTTAGACAATTTAGTGCTGATGCATCACACATAAATTGGAATATAAAAATGTTTAACCACAGGTTGTAATGTAATATTACAGGTAAAAAGCCAAGATGGGGTGGGGGATACTTTTGCAAGCCACTGTGTATATATATATAATATATATGACACTTAATGAAGCATTCTAATGCAGCAAAACATACAATGCATCTAAACATTGAAAATATGAGCAGAAATTAATTTACAGCAATTATACAGGACTGAGAGGTCTAATTTCTTATAATTTGCAATATATTCTATGTAGTACTTCAGCACTGAGGAGTAGTCCCTAGGGGTTGCTAACCTATTTGGAGCACAGATGTGGCATGGGTACATAAAATTTTTCATATATTAATTACTTATCCATATACTGTATGCGCCCCAGGTAATATAAAAGAAGAGCTATACCTATGCTTCAAATAATCTACTCTCGGCACCGTAATTGCGTAAATTGGTCACACAATTAGCATTTATATTGTCAGCATACATTACAATGTTAATTTAGTTTTTTTTCCCCATGAATCCAAGGTAGAAGTCAGAGCAACACAAAAAGAAATCCAAAACTAAAGCATTATTTTAATGTCCAGGTAGAATATAACCTAAATCTAAAAATTATAGTTTTCAAGTGACCGGAAACGCACCTCACATATCACCTGCCATAGAAAAAGGGCCTCAAGAGTCCGTATTTCAGGGAGGAGGAGAAAAAGACCCAATCTTAATTTTTGCTATAGTCACGTTTCTCTTCCCTTCTGTATGCCCCTGTTTGTGCCTCTTAAGTCTGACATAGATGATTTTCAAGGAAACAGCTCCTTTTTATCATCTGCCATGTAAAAGCAAAGGCTCTCTGAGCCTCAGGATAAATTCCTGCTTGCATATAGGTGATAAGAGCTGCGCTTGCAACAGTCCTCCTTTCATGTCCAACTGAGAATCTACACAAATTAAATAGTTTACCTTGGACAATCACAGAGCAAATACGTCTCCACCGCAAAGAATATTATAGCAAGATGCTTCGCAAATTTTTAATAACTGAAAACATTACTACAACAATGCAGCACCGATTAAAGTTTTAAAAATGTATTTGTTTAATGCTTCTGAAATGGAATTGTAAAGTTATATGACCCTGGCTATTACAGTGTGCTGTTGGCAACTGAATTATTTATTTGTGCCAGTTACAATGAATAGTTGATACTGAAGCAGTGAGTAAAAGGTTACACTTAATAAAACTGTTCAGTTTACATTTCATTGTAACAAATAGGTCAGGTGAGAATCAAGACTTTGACACTTGGAGAAAGTTACCATTTGATACCAATGGGCTATTTCACAGTGACTAATTCTGTTTAATTGAATTATCATACAGTTTTCCAAACAATCTAGAAAATAATATTTTGAAAATGAAAATAGATTTTATTGGCAGCCAACAGGGAAGATACTGGATGGAGTGTATATCTCTCCCAGAAAGGTAAGCTGGGTGAGTTATTAAAAGCCGGGTAGTACTGGTTGGTGCAGCAGCTTAGGTGCTGAGTAGTGATGAGCGAGTATGTTTTGTTAACCCTTTCGCCGAGTATACTCGGGCGAGCACTGAGTATTTACCGCGTGCTCGGTGATATGTTTGAATCACTCCCTTGTGCATGATTTGTGACTTTTTGACAGCTTTGGTACATGTGAGGAATGTCTGCTTCTTACATATTCCTCACATGTATTAAAGCTGTCAAACCGTCGCAAATCATTCACACTAGTGCTGAGTAGTGATGAGCGAGCATGCTCGCTACTGCTCGGCGCTCACCGAGTATTTCCGGGGTTGCTCGGCGGGAGCTCAGGTCCACTCCCTGCATGTTTGGTGTCCTTTACAGAGCCAATGAACATGCAGGGATTGCCTGCCACGCACTGTAATGCCGCAGTCATGTTGGTTATTATTATTATTATTTATTATTATAGCGCCATTTATTTCATGGCACTTTACATGTGAAAAGGGGTATAATACAAGATCAGTTACAATAATCTTGAACACAATGTGACAGCGACTGGTACAGGAGGAGCGAGGACCCTGCCCGCGAGGGCTCACAATCTACAAGGGATGGGTGAGGATACAGTAGGTGAGGGTATAGCTGGTCGTGCAGCGGTATGGTGGAGCGGTGGTTACTGCAGGTTGTAGGCTTGTCGGAAGAGGTGGGTCTTCAGGTTCCTTTTGAAGGTTTCCACGGTAGGCGAGAGTCTGATACGTTGGGGTAGAGAGTTCCAGAGTAAGGGGGAAGCACGGGAGAAATCTTGTATGCGATTGTGGGAGGAGGAGATAAGAGGGGAGTAGAGAAGGAGATCTTGTGAGGATCGGAGGTTGCGTGCGGGTATGTAACGGGAGACTAGGTCAGAGATATATGGAGTAGACAGGTTGTGAATGGCTTTGTATGTCATGGTTAGGGTTTTGAACTGGAGTCTCTGAGCAATGGGGAGCCAGTGAAGAGATTGACAGAGAGGAGAGGCCGAGGAATAGCGGGGGGACAGGTTGATTAGTCGAGCAGCAGAGTTTAGGGTAGATTGGAGGGGTGCGAGAGTGTTAGAGGGGAGGCCACAGAGGAGGAGGTTGCAGTAGTCAAGGCGGGAGATGATGAGGGCGTGCACTAGTGTTTTTGCAGATTCATGGTTGAGGAATGTGCGGATCCGGGAGATATTTTTGAGATGTTGGTTGTGGCATTACAGTGATTGGCTGCACAGTGTCATCAGGTCTATATCAGACCTGGCGCCGCCATGCTCGTCACAGTCACTCCGGAATCAGACAGTGTAGGGAGAGATACTGCTGAGCTAGGGAGAGATTTGCTTGTTTCTAGTTATTGTAGGTGTACCAAACTATATTAAAGACACATACTGTATCTATCTCAACAAACAGTCCTTCTGAGGACTAATCAATCTGCAGAGATATCAGGCAGGCAGTGTATATAGGCAGGCAGGGTATATAGCAGACTGCAGTGCACATAGCACAAGAGGCTCCATTCCAGTTTTGTCTGCTGCTGCTGTTAGATATTTCTAGAAATAGGCCCAGGTCTCAGGCGCCAGGAATAATTTTTTTTTGGATCTTAATCCTCATTATTTGCTTAAAAAGCAATCCAGAGGATACTTTTTTTCTGCGCCTTTTGCTTGTTGGCACTGCAGAATACAGCCAGGTCCTTTCCATATTATAGCGCTAAAAATCCAGCTATTTAAAACTGTGGTATGTCAGTCACACAGATCACATATAATTGCGCTGAAAATACTGCCATTTCTGGCCTCCATTAAAAATTAGTTTCAGTGTGTCAGTGAAGCAATTGACACCAGTTTGCTGTTCAAAATAGTTACCTACAGGCCAGGTATTTAAAACTGTGTTTTCTATGTCACACTGATCACATATACGTTTTCAGAAAATACTGCCATTTCTGGCCTCCATTATAAAAAAAATTCAGTGTGTCAATGAAGCAATTGACAACAGTTTGCTGTTCAAAATAGTTATTTAAAACTGTGGCTTGTCAGTCACACGGATCACATATATGTTTTCAGAAAATACTGCCATTTCTGACCTCCATTAAAAATTTGTTTCAGTGTGTCAGTGAAGCTATTGACACCAGTTTGCTGTTCAAAATAGTTACCTTTTCCATTTATAGATTCGGGCCTCTCGCCCGGTCCACTTGAAGCGGGGCAAAAGGAGATCGCATGTAGCAATGCCCAAATATATGAGCAGCCACGGTCACACAAAGTCGACGGTGGGAAACTGTCACAAGAGGTAGACGATGATGAGACGCAATTGCCAGAAAGTCAGGAGGAAGACCAGAGTACGGAAGTGGAAGACGAGGTGGTAGATGATATAGCTACTGACCCAACCTGGCAGGAGGACATGCAGAGCAAGGAGAGCAGCACACAGGGGGAGGGAGGCAGAGCACTCCAACAGGCAGGAAGAAGCAGTGTGGTGGCCGCAGAAAGGAGGCAGGCAACCGTTTCCCGTAACAACAACATGAAGGAAGTTGCCAGTACAACTGTTAGGTCTTCCCGAGTCTGGCTGTTTTTTAAAGACTCTGCCGATAACCCCAAAATGGCCATTTGCACCACCTACTAGGCCAACATCAGCAGGGGTGGTAAAACGACCAGCCTGACCACCACCAGCATGATCAGGCACATGTCAGCAAAGCACCCGACTTTGTGGGCTGAACCCCAGGGTCCAGAAATAGTGTCTGCAGGTGACACCACTGCTTCTTCCGCTGTTGTGCATGCAAGCCTATCCATGATGCTTGCTATGATGCCTCCTGCCCTGCACCTGTCATTGCACACTCTCAAGTAGCAGCATCAGGAAGCACATCCATGTCCTTGTCCCAGCGCAGCGTTCACTTGTCCATACCCTAGTCCTTGGAATGCAAGCGCAAATACGCAACCAACGCCCCACAGGCCACAGTACTAAATTCCCACATGTCGCGACTGCTTGCACTAGAAATGTTGCCTTTTAGGCTTGTGGAGACGCAAGCACTCCGCAACCTGAGGGCGGCGGCCGTTCCTCGGTACTCGGTTCCCAGCCGCCACTATTTCTCCCTGTGTGCCGTCCCCGCATTACACAAGCACGTGTCGCAAAACATTAGCCGTGCCCTCAACAACGCAGTTACCGGGAAAGTCCACCTAACCACGAACATGTGGACAAGAGCTTTTGGACAGGGACGGTACATCTCGCTGACGGCACACTGGGTTAACATAGTGTAAGCCGGGACCCAGTCGGACTTTTAAACAGAATACGTCCTCCCGACCCCAAGGATTGTGGGTCCTAGCTCATTCAGGGTTGCCCCCACAGTCTACAGCTCCTTCACCTCATCCTCCTCAGCATCCTCCTCTTCAGCCTCCATCTACGAAATGAACACATCAGTCACAAGCTGGAAGCACTGCAGCACTGCCTCGGTCAAGAGGCAACATGCTGTGTTGAAGCTAATATGCTTAAGTGACAAACCATACAATGCTGAAGAGTTGTGGACAGCTCTGAAAGAGCAGGCAGATTTGTGGCTCAAACCGCTGAACCTACAGCCAGGCATGGTCGTGTGTGACAATAGACAAAACCTGTTGGGGGCTCTGAGGCGAGCTCACACGCATATCATGCCTGGCCCATGTGATTAACCTTGTGGTTCAGCGATTTCTCAAATCCTACCCGGAGCTGCTGGATCCGCTTTTTAAAGTACGCCGCCTGAGTGCCCATTTTAGAAAGTCACCTACAGCTTCCGCCGCCCTTGCTGTGTTTCAGCAGTGTTTGCTGCTTCCGGCTCACAGACTGGTGTGTGATGTCCCCATGCGTTGGAACTCTACACTGCAGATGTTGGGAAGGATTTGTGAGCAGAAGAGGGCAGTTGTTGAGTACCATCATCAACAAGGCCATCGGTATGCAGTTCAGACTCCACACATAAGACCTCAGGAGTGGACATGGATGTCAGACATATGTACCATTCTCTAAAGCTTTGAGGACTCCAACGAGACGGTGAGCGGAGATGGTGCCATAACTAGTGTCACCATTCCGCTTCTCTGTCTTCTGAAACGCTCTCTCCTCACAATCAAAGAGGATGCATTGCAGGCGGAGCACGACGAGATGGAGCAAGGAATCATGCAGTGTGATTACACACAGCCCAGCCTCATCTCATCCCAACATGGAATGGGTGACAATGAGGAAGAGTAGGAGGAGGAGGAAGAAGAACAGGAGCTAGTTTCATGCGCTATTGAAAGTACTATCTGCAGAGAGCAGACCCTCTCCTTTCTAATGGGAACATGTCTTACTCGTTATTGAGGCTCTGCTCTATGTGTCTTTAAATTGTTAGTGGGGTTTTTCCTAAACTTGGTCAGCCGTTGGACTCACAGCATAACCTATAACTGTATAGCAGACCCTCTCCTTTCTAATGGGAACATGTCGTACTCGTTACTGTGGCCCTGCTCTATGTGTCTTTAAATTGTTAGTGCGGTTTTACCTAAATTTGGTCAGCCGTTGGACTCACTACATACCCTATAACTGTATAGCAGACCCTCTCCTTTCTAATGGGAACATGTCGTACTCGTTACTGTGGCCCTACTCTATGTGTCTTTAAATTGTTAGTGGGGTTTTTCCTAAAATTGGTCAGCTGGTGTTAGACTCACTTTATATCCTATAACTGTATAGCAGACCCTCTCATTTCTAATGGGAACATGTCGTACTCATTACTGTGGCCCTACTCTATGTGTCTTTAAATTCTTAGTGGGGTTTTTCCTAAATTTGGTCAGTCGTTCGACTCACTGCATACCCTATAACTGTATAGCAGACCCTCTCCTTTCTAATAGGAACATGTCGCACTCGTTACTGTGGCCCTGCTCTGTGCGTCTTTAAATTCTTAGTGGGCTTTTTCCTAAATTTGGTCAGTCGATGGACTCACTGCATACCCTATAACTGTATAACAGACCCTCTCATTTCTAATGCAACATGTCGTATTTGTTAGTAAGGCCCTGCTCTATGTGTCTTTAAATTGTTAGTGGGGTTTTTCCTAAATTTGGTCAGCCGTTGGACTCACTGCATACCCTATAACTGTATAGCAGACCCTCTCCTTTCTAATGGAAACATGTCACACTCATTACTGTGGAACTGCTCTTTGTGTCTTTAAATTGTTAGTGGGGCTTTTCCTAAATTTGATCAGCCGTTGGACTCAACGCATACCCTATAACTTTATAGCATACACTCTCCTTTCTAATGGGAACATATCGTGCTTGTTACTGTGGCCTTGCTCTTTGTGTCTTTAAAATTGTTAGTGGGGTTTTTCCTAAATTTGGTCAGCCGTTGGACTCACTGCATACCCTATAACTGTATAGCAGACCCTCTCCTTTCTAATGGGAAAATGTCATACTCGTTACTATGGCTCTGCTCTATGTGTCTTTAACTTATTAGTGGGGTTTTTCCTATATTTGGTCAGCCGTTGAACTCACTGCATACCCTATAACTGTATAGCAGACCCTCTCCTTTCTAGTGGGAACATGTCGTACTCGTTACTGTGGCCCTGCTCTTTGTGTCTTTAAATTGTTAGTGAGGTTTTTCCTAATTTTGATCAGCAGTTGAACTCAATGCATACCCTATAACTGTATAGCAGACCCTCTACTTTCTAATGGGAACATGACGTACTCGTTACTGTGGCGCTGCTCTATGTGTCTTTAAATTGTTAGTGGGGCTTTTCCTAAATTTGATCAGCCGTTGAACTCAACGCATACCCTATAACTGTATAGCAGACCCTCTCCTTTCTAATGGAAACATGTCGCACTCATTACTGTGGAACTGCTCTTTGTGTCTTTAAATTGTTAGTGGGGCTTTTCCTAAATTTGATCAGCCGTTGGACTCAACGCATACCCTATAACTTTATAGCATACCCTCTCCTTTCTAATGGGAACATATCGTGCTCGTTACTGTTGCCCTGCTCTTTGTGTCTTTAAAATTGTTAGTGGGGTTTTTCCTAAATTTGGTCAGCCGTTGGACTCACTGCATACACTATAACTCTTATAGCAGACCCTCTCCTTTCTAATGGGAAAATGTCGTACTCGTTACTATGGCTCTGCTCTATGTGTCTATAAATTAGTAGTGGGGTTTTTCCTAAATTTGGTCAGCCGTTGAACTCACTGCATACCCTATAACTGTATAGCAGACCCTCTCCTTTCTAGTGGAAACATGTCGTACTCGTTACTGTAGCCCTGCTCTTTGTGTCTTTAAATTGTTAGTGAGATTTTTCCTAATTTTGATCAGCAGTTGGACTCAATGCATACCCTATAACTGTATAGCAGACCCTCTCCTTTCTAATGGGAACATGACGTACTCGTTACTGTGGCGCTGCTCTATGTGTCTTTAAATTGTTAGTGGGGCTTTTCCTAAATTTGATCAGCCGTTGGACTCAACGCATACCCTATAACTGTACAGCAGACCCTCTCCTTTCTAAAGGGAACATGTCGTACTCGTTACTGTGACCCAGCTATATGTGTCTTTAAATTCTTAGTGGGGTTTTTCCTAAATTTGGTCAGCCTTTGGACTCACTGCATACCCTATAACTGTATAGCATACCCTCTCCTTTTTAATGGGAACATGTCGTACTCGTTACTATGGCTCTGCTTTATGTGTCTTTAAATTGTTAGTGGGGTTTTTCCTAATTTGGTCAGCCGTTGGACTCACTGCATACCCTATAACTGTATAGCAGACCTTCTCCTTTCTTGTGGGAACATGTCGTACTTATTATTGTGGCCCTGCTCTATGTGTTTTTGAATTGTTAGTGGGGTTTTTCCTAAATTTGGCCAGCCGTTGGACTGACTGCATACCCTATAACTGTATAGCAGAACCTTTCCTTTCTAATGGGAACATGTCATACTCGTTACTGTGGCCCTGCTCTATGTGTCTTTAACTTGTTAGTGGGGTTTTTCCTAAATTTGGTCAGCCGTTGAACTCACTACATACCCTATAAGTGTATAGCAGACCCTCTTCTTTCTAATGGGAACATGTCGTGCTCATTACTATGGCTCTGATCTATGTGTCTTTAAATTGTTAGTGGGGTTTTTCCTAAATTTGGTCAGCCGTTGGACTCACTGCATATCATATAACTGTATAGCAGACTCTTTCCTTTATAATGGGAACATGTTGTACTCGTTACTGTGGCCATGCTCTATGTGTCTTCAAATTGTTAGTGCGGTTTTTCCTAAACTTGGTCAACCGTTGGACTCACAGCATAACCTATAACTGTATAGCAGACCCTCTTCTTTCTAATGGGAACATGTCGTACTCGTTACTGTGGCCCTGCTCTATGTGTCTTTAAATTGTTAGTGCGGTTTTTCCTAAATTGGGTCAGCCGTTGGACTCACTACATACCCTATAACTGTATAGCAGACCATCTCCTTTCTAATAGGAACATGTGGTACTCGTTACTGTGGCCATGCTCTATGTGTCTCTAAATTGTTAGTGCGGTCTTTCCTAATTTTGGTCAGCCGTTGGACTAACTGCATATTCTATAACTGTATTGGAGACCCTCTCCTTTCTAATGGGAACATGTCGTACTCGTTACTGTGGCCCTGCTCTATGTGTCTTTAAATTGTTAGTGGGGTTTTTCCTAAACTTGGTCAGCCGTTGGACTCACTGCATACCCTATAACTGTATAGCAGACCCTTTCCTTTCTAATGGGAACATGTCGTACTCGTTACTGTGGCCCTGCTCTATGTGTCTTTAAATTGTTAGTGGTGTTTTTCCTAAATTTGGTCAGCTGTTGGAATAACTGCATACCCTATAACTGTAGAGATGAAGAGGTAGTTATACAGCAACTCGTGAAAGTGACTTAAAAAATAGCCTTTATTTTGAAAAAATTAAAACCATGAGACCATGGTGCAAATAAAAGCGTACGGAGGCTTACGCGTTTCGGATACGTAGATCCTTATTCATAGCATAATACAATGCTGAAATGGAAAAACTTTTAAGGCATTTGGAGAAAGTAGCTGCCCATCAACATCACCTGTTCAGAAGCTTAATTACACATGAGTCCAGAGTCTCAGAAAACTCAGTTTTAAACCTAAATGAACTGACTGTTTCTATTTTAAAGGGGAAAAAAAAATTTGGGGAAAGTTGCCAAATAATTACAAACTCCATAAATATAACTCGCTATATATAAGTCACATAATATTGACCTAGAACAGATATTTATAATGAATATAGCAGGAAATCAGCTAATATCAAATAGTGCAGGTGGAAATAGCCCTATAACTGTAGAGCAAACCCTCTCCTTTCTAATGGGAACATGTCATACTCGTTACTATGGCCCTGCTCTATGTGTCTTTAAATTGTAAGTGGGATTTTTCCTAAATTTGGTCTGCCATTGGACTCACTGCATAACTTATAACTGTATAGCAGACCCTCTCCTTTCTAATGGGAACATGTCGTACTCGTTACTGTGGCCCTGCTCTATGTGTCTTTAAATTGTAAGTGGGATTTTTCCAAAATTTGGTCAGCCATTGGACTCACTGCATACCCTATAACTGTATAGCAGACCCTCTCCTTTCTAATGGGAACAAGTCGTACTCGTTACTGTGGCCCTGCTCTATGTGTCTTTAAATTGTTAGTGGTGTTTTTCCTAAATTTGGTCAGCTGTTGGACTAACTGCATACCCTATAACTGTAAAGATGAAGAGGTAGTTATACAGCAACTCGTGAAAGTGACTTAAAAAATAGCCTTTATTTTGAAAAAATTAAAACCATGAGACCATGGTGCAAATAAAAGCGTACGGAGGCTTACGTGTTTCGGATACGTAGATCCTTATTCATAGCATAATACAATGTTGAAATGGAAAAACTTTTAAGGCATTTGGAGAAATAGCTGCCCATCAACATCACCTGTTCAGAAGCTCAATTACACATGAGTCCAGAGTCCCAGAAAACTCAGTTTTAAACCTAAATGAACTGACTGTTTCTATTTTAAAGGGGAAAAAAAAAAATTTGGGGAAAGTTGCCAAACAATTACAAACTCCATAAATATAACTCGCTGTATATAAGTCACATAATATTGACCTAGAACAGATATTTATAATGAATATAGCAGGAAATCAGCTAATATAAAATAGTGCAGGTGGAAATAGCCCTATAACTGTAGAGCAAACCCTCTCCTTTCTAATGGGAACATGTCATACTCGTTACTATGGCCCTGCTCTATGTGTCTTTAAATTCTTAGTGGGTTTTTTCCTAATTTTTATCAGCCGTTGGACTCACTGCATAACCTATGACTGTATAGTAAACCCTCTCCTTTCTAATGGGAACATGTCATACTCGTTACTGTGACCCTGCTCTGTGTGTCTTTAAATTCTTAGTGGGGTTTTTCATAAATTTGGTCAGCCATTGGACTCACTGCATACCCTATAACTGTATAGCAGACCCTCTCCTTTCTAATGGGAACATGTCGTACCTTGTTACTGTGGCCCTGCTCTATGTGTCTTTAAATACTTAGTGGGGTTTTTCCTAAAATTGTCAGCCGTTGGACTCACAGCATACCCTATAACTGTATAGCAGACTCTCTCCTTTCTAATGGGAACATGTCGTACCTTGTTATTGTGGCCCTGCTCTATGTGTCTTTAAATTCTTACTGGGGTTTTTCCCAAATCTTGGCAGCCCTTGCAGCCACACCATGGGCATTACCACTATAGGAGACCCGCTCCTTTATAATGGGAACATTTTTTTTTTACTGAGACCCTCCTCTATGTCTTTTCAAAGGGGTATTGGGTTGCGTCTGAATTTTTGGCAGCCCTTGCAGTCACTGCATGTGCAATAACAGTATAGGAGACCTACTCATTAATAATGGGAGCAACAAAGCATAGCCGGCTGATGGCTCTCTAACAATAGCGAGGGCCGAATGTTGGCCTTTTAAGAATAGTAAGGGCCACCTGATGGCCCTAGTAAAAATATCCTTTGTGACTTTCAGAGTCCCTCCATCATTAATGAAACAGGATGTGTCTGATGATGTGTCACACACCACATTGCCAGATAAGGTTGTAAAATGTAAAATGACATTTCCCAGTGAATGCATTTGTCTTAAAAAATAACGTAAAAAAAAAAAACAGGAGGATCTTTCTTTAGTATAAAAAAAAGAGTCGCCAATGTAACCTCAATGTAATCACATTGTTCAGCTCCTGAACCTCCTCCTCCATCTCTGAAATGATCAAATCAGTCACAAGCTGAAAGCACTGCAGCACTGCTTTGGCCCAGCGACAACAGGCTGTGCTGAAGATAACATGCTTAATGCTTAGGTGACAAACCGCCCAGCGCTGCAAAGTTGTTGAAAGCTGTAACACAGCAGCCTGATCTGTGGCTCTCAACTCTGAACATACAGTCAGGCAAGGTCATGCGTGACAATGGGCAGAACCTAGTGACGTAGAAATGACAGCCGGAGTAGATACGGTTTCCCTCTATGCCAGTAATTTCACCAAGCTAAAGAATATAGCTGTGGTGAAATATAACTCCCACTGAGAATCTGTTTCAGATTGAAAAACATTGGGCCCACCAGAGGATTTGATTCTGAGGGCTCACCTTTCGTCCCCGCTCAAGAGCCCCATAGCAGCAGCAAAATTAGCAGCTGTCGTTCACCCTCTGATATCTAACAGGCTGGAGAAACTTGAACCTGCTGCTACTCTATCTTCAGCTCCTTTGTGAGAAACTAATGTATTTGTGCAGTTATTCAGTCTACCAAATAAAATTCCTGAGAAGGAAATAGGGGATGGATTCGCTACTGGTACTGGGAGCAGTGATAATACCATGGCTTCGTGCCATAGTTTATTGGAAATATTCCAGGCTGGTAGGAGGCAAGCAGATTTCCACAGAAAAGTACCAGCAGTAATATTCAAGGACCCGCGCTTGTAGAAGGCGGAGACAATACCGGGAGAAATAGTGGCAGCTAGGGACCGAGTATGGACACCCGGCCGCCGGCGGCATGAGGTTGTGAAAAGCTTCCGCCTCCACGAGCCTAAAATGCCACATTTCAAGTGCAAGCAGCTGTCAAAAATTTGGCAGTATAGTATTGCAGCCTGTGGGCGGGTGAGTGGCTGGCTGCATACTTGCGCTTGCATTCCAAGGAATGGGGTAGGGACAGCTGAACTGAGACAAGGACGTGGACGGTGATTGTTGCAAGTCTGCAACGACAGGTGCATGGCAGGAGGTATCTTCACATGTGCCAAGGATCACTTATGATGGGCACACTTTTAGGCAGTGACCTGGGAGTCAGAGATGCTTCCAGGGGTCTTCCCCATGCTGTTCCCATGTCTTTTCAGCACAGTATGCATGTGTCTGATGATGTGTCAAACACCACATGGCCAGATAAGGTTGTAAAATGTAAAAATGACATTTCCCAGTGAATGCATTTGTCTTGGTTGAAAGCAATGCAAAAGTGCAAAAAAGCATCAAAAGTGCTACATGTGAACCTAGCCCAAGGTGTGGAGTATTTTTGGTTTTGGCTATTTATTTTGCCTTATATACAAGTCATTAACCTGGAAATGATGTTCCTTAACATATTTCCCAGGAAAATCCATTTTGGTTTAGTTTTTGTATGCTTTATTGTGAGGTCGGAAAAGTGGCATAATACCTAGGACAGCAGTGACCTGGGAGTCAGTAATTCTTCCAGGGGTCTTCCCCATGCTGTTCCCATGTCATTTGAGCACTATTCCCATCGATTTGGGCAATTTCTAGGCCCTCTGCAGACCGTCGGGGGGAGCCGCCTGAAAAATGCTTGAGTTTCCCATAGACTTATATTGGGCTCATTGCTCGGGTCGAGCACCCGAGCATTTCAATTTGCTCGACCCAATCATCAAGCACATTTTATTCATGGTAGGTCCGGGCCGGTTTTTATTGGAATGGTGAGTAGGATTTGGTAGTGGGACTCATCACTCCCACTCCAGCTCCAATATGGGTAGTACTGAAGGCTTAGCCATCTCAGCTGAGTGAGGTCGCCTCATTACAACTAAGAGAAGGCTGAAGAAAAAGCTTCAGAGAGGAACACAGCCTCCAGACTGATATGGTATATTACTGAGAAGGATATGTATGGCTGTTAAATGTGCTAAGCGCTGAGTTGCTGGAGAGCCAAGCCTCCCACACATCCCTGGTAGCGTCAGTCAGAGGTATGATGTATTTGATAGTGCCTAGCCGGGCAAGTCTTTGTTGTTTTTCAGTTGCTTTAGGCTATGTGCGCAAGTTTAGGATTTGAATGCAAAAATTTCTTCAGCATTTCTGCATCTCTTGGCAGGAAAAATGCTGCTGTAAGATACTTGCGTTTAGCCACGATTTTGACGTGTTTTTGATGTGTTTTTAATACGTTTTTTGTATGCATTTTGGGACAACAATGAATGCTTTTTGGAGCTAAATAAAGATATTTGAAAATAGAAATGTGGGACATTGCTTCAACCCTTGGATTACTCTCAGACCTGGGGTGAGTATATTGGTTAATTTAAATGATTAAAGAGTGTGTCTGTTGTATTTCAAATAAAGTGTTTACTCTGTGTGTGTGTTATTTAACTCTTTACTTTAATTAGCTTTTAGTAATGAAAAGGTCTGATTGACACCTTGTCATCACCAAACAAAATGGCTAAGTGTCAGCTAATCCCATACACCCAATCTCATTAGAATTTCCATTCAAGTCATTTCTGGGGCAGCTGAAAGCTGATATTTTTAGGCTAGAAAGGTGCCATTAGGCAAACATGTTCCCTGGCCATTAATAGCTCACAGCTGTTTCGTTAGCCGCTACGTCCCCACGAACAGCAACAAGCAGCGCTTTGGACGCAGTGCATTTTCGCTGCGTCCAAAATGCTGTGTTCTAATGCTGCACTTTTGTTGTCAATACAAGCGGATCCACCTCATATAATGACATTTCAATCGGTCAAAATCTGCAGTGGAGACTAGCGTGTCCGCTACAGAAATTTACATGCTGCGGGTGAGTTTGGGTATGTGGCCACGGTCAGGTGCCGCTGCGGGTTTGAAAATGTGTATTTATACAGCGTTGAACCCACAGTGGCCAGATGTTAGAGCATAGTGGGCTCCCTCGTCATTTTTGTAGCCAGCAGAGGGAAAGACGACTGCTGGGAGCTAATATTAGTAGCCGGGGAAGAGGCCATTAGCCAAAAATGTTCCCTGGCTATTAATAACAGCGCACAGCTGTTTGCTTAGCCTTTACTGGCTAGATTAAAGGGGGACCCCAGAAAAAAATTGATGTAGGGTCCCCCTATAAAATCTAAGCAGAAAAGGCTTAACAGACAGCTGCGGGCTGATATTAATAGCAAGGGAAGGGGCCATGGATACTAGCCCCTCCACGGCTAATAATATCACCCCTCAGCAGTCCCAGAAAAAGCACATCCATAAGATGCGCCAAATCTGGCGCTTAGTCTCCGCTCTTCCCATTGCCGTGTAGCCGTGGCGAGTGAGGTAATGCGGTTGGGGGTCATGTCAGCCTTGTATTGGCGGCTGATGTGAAGCCCAGGTTAGTAATGGAGGGCGTCTATAAAATGCCCCCATTACTAACCCCGTAGTAAAGTTTTCAACGCTTTTTCAATAAAGACATGGTGGGAATAAAGTATTTTATTGAAATAAAATAACACAGGGCTTTAATATTTTTTTTATTGTGCTCTCAATCCCCGACGCCCTCGTCTCCTGAAAAAAATAAAAAATAAAAAACAACCATATCCCTCACCTGTCCGCTGTCATCACGTAATCCAGATTGTCCCTCGGCGATCCGGGTCACTTCTACAGCAGCCACATCAATCACTGATGGGACTGCTGTAGAAGTCAGCAATGTACACTGACAGGAGTGTAATCACTCCTGTCAGTGTACATGGCTCTGCTCCAGGCTGAGGTCAGGTGAGGACGGCGAGACACCGGGGGGACGCCGGACAGAAGAGGATAAAGGTGCTTTTTAGTTTAATATTTATTTTTACTTTTTTTTTTTACACAGCGCGCAGCCCCGTCTCGGCTGAGCAGACTACTGCTCCCCTCAGACGCGCCGTTCTCGCTGTTATCAGCAGGAGCAGCGGTCGGATGATGAGCGAAGTAATCTTCTTCCCCTGCCCGGGTACCATTCTTTGAGCATTTTAGCTCTTCAGAAACGCTACAAAGAATGGACATGCTGCATATTATAACGCAATGGCAATCCTGAGCGGAAATTTCCGCATCATGTGCACAGCACATCAGGATTGTAATTGCATTAGCTGGCAGACGGATTACCTGGCATTTTGGTGCATTTCCACGTGGAAAAAACACAGTGCTCAGTGTGCACTTAACCTTATTGTTTGCTACACTTTGGCTGAAAATAAAGTCCCGCGTTTTCCTTATATGGACTGTTTCTGTCTATATCACTGCCATGCCACCCTACAACACCCCTTGTGCGTTACAATTTATAGTGCTGCAATTTTAGAAAATCACTACTAGAGTAACTAAGCTGACCAGAAAGCATACTGTAGCAGTATCTATCTACAGTAACGTGTATTCTAATCATGCAGATCTGACCTTCCATTATTCTCTATGCAGGGAGGATGTAAATGAAGAAAACATGAGCAGGAACATTCTACCCATGTGTCTGCTCTTGTACTGCCCAGGAAATAGAAAAATAAAATTGCAGTCTGATTTACATGTAGCAACTGTAATCTAAAGCACATTTTCAGTGTATAATAAGTGATGTACACTGCAAAGTGTCAGCATATTCTATGTGATGTATAATACAAAGTCCTAGTGCAGGGGTGGGCAATTAATTTTCCATAGGGGCCACATGAGAGACCGTGACCATTGTGGAGGGCAGAACCAATACCCTGAAATTAACTCTGCTCAATATTAATAGTAACATATTAATTAAAATTACTTTATATTAATATTAATTGTATCACTTAATATTGAGCAGAATTAAGTATGCAGACATCCCCCTATATACCATTTGAGCACACACACAGCCCCCTATATACTGTAAGAGCCTCAACACAGCTTCCCCATGTCCAGCATGAGACCTCCATAGCCTCCTCATGTCCAGCATGAGACCCCAATAATAGCCTCCACATGTCCAGCAAGAGACCCCCATAGCCTTCCCATGTCGAGCAGGAGACCCCCATAGCCTCCGCATGTCCAGCAGGAGATCCCCATAGCCTACCCATGTCCAGCAGGAGACCCCCATAGCCTCCCCATGTCCTGCAACTGACCCCCATAGCCTCCCCATGTCCTGCAACAGACACCCATAGACTCCCCATGTCCAGCGGGAGACCCCCATAGCCTCCCCATGTCTAGCGGGAGACCCCCATAGCCTTCTCATGTCCAGCAGGAGACCGCCCATAGCCTCCCCATATCCTGCAACTGACCCCCATAGCCTCCCGTATGTCCACAGGAGACCCCCCATAGCCTCCCCATGTCCTGCAACTGACCCCCATAGGCTCCCCATGTCCTGCAACAGACACTCATAGCCTCCCCATGTCCAGCGGGAGACCCCCATAGACTCCCCATGTCCAGTGGGAGACACCCATAACCTCCCCATGACCAGCGGGAGACCCCCATAGCCTCCCTATGTCCAGCAGGAGACACCCATAGCCTCCCCATGTCCAGCAGGAGACCCCCATAGTCTCCTCATGTCCAGCAGGAGACCCCCCTAGCCTCCTCATGTCCTGCAACTGACCTCCATAGCCTCCCCATGTACTGCAACTGATCCCCATAGCCTCCCCATGTCCTGCAAGAGACCCCCATAGCCTCGCCATGTCCAGCGGGAGATTTCCATAGCCTCCCCATGTCCAGCGGGAGACCCCATAGCCTCCCCATGTCCAGCAGGAGACACCCATAGCCTCCCCATGTCCAGCAGGAGACCCCATACACCCACAGCTGTCTCACTTGCTGATTGGTGGAAGAAGGGGCCGTTGGCGCCATCTTCCACCAATGCAATCACCGCTGTCTGCATCCTGAGGATGCAGATAGCGGTGACAATGGGCTGCGGCGACGGACAGGCGGGGGATCGCGTGGTGCGACCAGTGTACCACTGTTTTCACCCTGCAGCTGTCTCGGTCCGCGGACGGATGTAGCCCGAGGGCCTCACTTTGCCCAGGCCTGTCCTAGTGTATCCCAGCAGAATCTATGTGATATGTACAGCAGAGTCTCAATGTATACTATGTGATGTATAGAGCAGAGTCTCAATGTATCTTATGTGATGTATAAAGAATTATTTATTTATTTATTTTACTCACTTATATAGTGCTATTAATTCCACATCGCTTTACACATATTATGGTATTATCAGTGTATTCAATGTAGTGTACAGGAGACTCTCAGTTTATCCTATGTGATATATACAACAGAGTATCAGTATCTCCTATGTGATGTACATAGCAGAGTCTCAATGTATTCTACTGTATGTGATGTATACAGCAGATTCTCAGTGTATCCTATGTGATATACAGTATACATCAGAGTTTCAGTGTTTCCTATGTGATACATATAGCAGAGTCTCTGTAATGGGGCCGTGTGGTGGAACCTCTGTGCCCTGCAACACGGAGGGACCCCGAGGGGCAGGTGTTATACTGAAGACAACCTTGTATTAGAGCAGGTGGCTCCCACGGGTCAGATAGCTGGGACTGACCGGAGTAGCGGGTGGACACAACAGGTAGGTAGCAGTCTCTGGGTGAGCAGGCGGGTGGTCACGGGAAGTGACGGAAGAGCAGGTAAGAGTCTCTTGGCTGGCAGGCAGGTGGTCACGGCAAGTGACGTC
The DNA here is from genome assembly GCF_046119375.1 of Phyllobates terribilis. NCBI lineage: Eukaryota > Metazoa > Chordata > Amphibia > Anura > Dendrobatidae > Phyllobates > Phyllobates terribilis. Next base: position 179,411,444 of record NW_027362771.1, read on the forward strand.
GGAGCCTCCAGGTAGGCTAGCAGGCGGGTAGCAGGTGAGCGCTCCCAGGTGAGCGGGTAAGAGTCTCTTGGCTGGCAGGCAGGTGGTCACGGCAAGTGACGTCGGAGCCTCCAGGTAGGCTAGCAGGCGGGTAGCAGGTGAGCGCTCCCAGGTGAGCGGGTAAGAGTCGCTTGGCTGGCAGGCAGGTGGTCACGGCAAGTGACGGCGGAGCCTCCAGGTAGGTTAGCAGGCAGGTAGCAGGTGAGCGCTCCCAGGTGAACGGGTAAGAGTCTCTTGGCTGGCAGGCCAGTGGTCACGGCAAGTGACGGCGGAGCCTCCAGGTAGGCTAGCAGGCGGGTAGCAGGTGAGCCCTCCTAGGTGAGCGGGTTAGCAGGTACGGCAGGTAGCAGGCAGGTAACTGGCAGGTGCTTCCTGTTCCGCAGGTAGACTTGCCCATAGACAGACTGGCGGATGCAGGAGACAGACTGTTGGGCAGAAGGGAAGACAAGCAGGCAGACAGGACTGGAAGTCAGGCTGGCAACGGGACCTGAGGGCTGAAGCAGAGGTGAGTATACTTTGCAACAACTTTGCTCGGGCACCTCCATTTTGGAGGAGGTGCCTTATATATGGGAAGTCCTCCGGCTATTGGCCGGGGACTCCTTAGGACGGCGCGCGGTCCCTTTAAGAGAGGGGGAGCGCGCGCGCGCCCTAAGCACAGTGCCCGAGAAGGAGCGCGCGCCGGCAGCAGCGAGGGAAGGAGCGCAGGAGGACGCCGTGCTCTGGGCAGGAAGGTGTGAGGGACGGCGTCTCTGCTTAGCAGGAGGCAGAGACGCCGATGCAACAGTCTCAATGTATTCTATGTGCTGGATAAAGCAGAGTCTCAGTGTATCTTATGTGATTTTATGCAGCAGAGTCTCAGTGTGTTCTATATCATACATACAGCAGAATCTCAGTGTATTCTATGTAATGGATACAGTAGAGTCTCATTGCTTCCTAGGTGATATATACAGGAGAGTTTCAGTGTATTCTATGTGAAATATACAGTAGCATCACTGTATTCTGTGTGATGTATACAGCAGAGTCTCAGTGCATCTTATGTAATGTATACAGCAGAGTTTCAATGTATCCTATGTGATGTATACAGCAGAGTCTTGGTGTATCATAAATGATGTATATACAGCAATCTCGGTGTACCCAATGTGATTTATACAGAAGATGCTCAATGTATCCATTACTATGTGTTACGGAACCAGGTGGTGGAACCTCTGTGCCACAGTGCAAGGAGGGACCCAGAGGGGAGTAACTAAGTATCAACTCAGACCGACCCTGGTCGTACGGCGGCTAACGACTCCATGACCAGGGAGGGACCGAGCAGAGGGACCAGGTGCTACTCTGGGGACGACCTTGTAAGAGAGCAGGTGGCTCCCACGGGTCAGCAGACTGGGACTGACCGGTATAGCGGATGGACCCAACACGTAGGCAGAAGACTGGCGGACTGGAAAAGTAGTCAGGCTGGCAACTGGACCTGAGGGCTGAAGAAGAGGTAAGTATGCTGTGCATCAACTATTGTTCGGGCACATCCATTTTGGAGGAGGTGCCTTATATATGGGAGGTCCTCCGGCTATTGGCCGGGGACTCCTTAGGACGGCGCGCGCGGCCCCTTTAAGAGATGGGGAGTGCGCGCCCTAAGCACAGTGCCCGGGAAGCTGCGCGCGCCGGCAGCAGCAGAAAGAGGAGCACAGGAGGACGCCGCGCGGGGAGCGGGGAGGTGAGAGGGACGGTGTCTCTGCCTGGCAGGGGGCAGAGACGCCTATGCTACAGTACCCCCCCTTTACGCCCCCTCTTTTTTAGGCCAGAAAGAAATTTTTCAAGGAGAAGCGTGGCATGGATGTTCTCCCTGGGTTCCCAAGTTCTCTCCTCTGGGCCAAACCCCTTCCAATCCAACAGAAAAAAGGTTTTTCCTCTTACCCTTTTGGTGGCCAGAATATTCTCTACCTCAAAAACGTCCTCAGCGGAAACCGGAGCAGGGGAAGAACCTGGATTGTTGGAAAAAGAATTAAAGACAACTGGTTTGAGGAGAGATACGTGGAAGTAGTTGGGAATCCGTAAGGTGGCTGGGAGTTTTAACTTGTAAGCCAAGGACTTCAAATGGACCGATGAACCGAGGACCCAACTTGTAGGAGGGTATTTTGAGTCAAACATGTTTGGAGGAGAGCCAAACCTTTTCTCCCGGATGGAATTGAGGCGGATCCAGACGTCTCTTGTCAGCATGTCTCTTCATCCGCTCGGAGGACTGAAGAAGTGCGGACCTAGTATTCTCCCAAATGGTGGAAAATTTGCTGACCCGAGACTCCGCGGCAAGGTTGTCCACAGAAGCGGAGACGGGAAACGGAATCCGGGGATGTTGACCATAGACTATAAAGAACAGAGACTTGGAAGACGATTCGCTCTCATGGTTGTTGTAGGAGAATTCGGCCCATGGCAGGAGATCCACCCAATCAGTATGGTGAGCATTAACAAAGTGCCAGAGGTAGCTGGTAAGGATCTGGTTGATCCGCTCCACTTGACCATTGGACTGTGGATGGTAAGCGGAGGAGAAATCCAGGGTGACATCCAGCAGCTTACACGTAGCTCTCCAGAAACGTGAGGTGAACTGAACCCCTCGATCTGACACGATGTGGAGGGGTAGGCCATGGAGACGGAAGATGTGAAGGAAGAAGTCCTTAGCTAGCTCTGATGCAGATGGGAGACCAGGCAGAGGAATGAAGTGGGCCATTTTAGAGAAGCGGTCGGCTACCACCCAAATGACTGTACAACCGGCAGAGACAGGGAGATCTGTAATAAAGTCCATAGCAATGTGTTGCCACGGGGCATCAGGTACGGGAAGGGGCAGGAGATGACCGGCTGGTAGATGTCTAGGAACTTTGTTGCAGGCACAGGATGAACAGGCTGAGACGAAGTCTACCACATCCTTGCGCAGGGTAGGCCACCAGTAATACCGGTGTTAGAACTCTCCTGTTAGTTTTTTTTTAGTTTGCTGGTCACATGACCATTTTTGCCTATTTAATCCGGCTCCGCCCTCCTGGCCTTGCTGGACTTCATTGTATTTACTACTCTTGAGCTAGCTTGGTGCTCTGTTACCGTTCTCTGTTAGTTTTGCTAGGTCTTCTGACCTCTATGCTTTTTGTTGTGTGTTTGTCTTTGACTGCTACTATTTCTGCTAGGAGGTGTCCAACTTATCCCAGTCCCTAGTTCTTGTAAGGATCCCTCCCTCACATCTATAGGTCTTCGTACAGACTAGCCGAGGACTTTAGCGGGTCTGATCGCAGGATCAGGTTCCCCGTTACATCGTAGGGATCTAGTTTAGTTATATTGTAGGGTCAGATCTCCTGTCTTTCCTTAGTTCCTGTAGCAGATCATAACAACCGGGAGATGAGCAGGAAGGTCTTCTTTTGGCCAGCATGGTCGGCTAGTTTAGATGAATGACCCCAGCGAAGAACCTTCTCACGATCTGGTACTGCTGCAAACGTCTTACCGGGTGGAAGACGAGTCGGATCCAAGGGGGCCACATTCATCACTTTGGAGGGGTCAATAATGTGCATAGGCTCCTCCTCTTGATCGGAGGACAGGAAGGACCGGGACAAGGCGTCCGCTTTGACATTCTTGTCCGCCGGGCGGAAATGTAGGACGAAGTCGAAGCGGGCGAAGAACAAAGACCACCGGGCCTGACGCGGATTGAGTCTTTGGGCATTTTGGAGATATGCCAGATTTTTGGGATCCGTATAGATGATCACCGGGTATAGAGCCCCCTCAAGCAGGTAGTGCCACTCCTCCAGCGCCAATTTAACGGCTAACAATTCTGGGTCTCCAATGGAGTAGTTGCGCTCAGACGAGGAGAAGAGTTTGGAGAAGAAGCCGCAGGTTACCATTCTCCCGGATGAAGACTTTTGGGTGAGCACCGCTCCGGCTCCGAAGGAGGAAGCATCAACCTCCAGGTAGAATTGTTTGTTGCAGTCCGGACGGTGCAGTACTGGGGCAGAGGAGAAGGCTTGCTTTAAGGAGAGGAAGGCCTCCTCAGCTTCGGGCGACCATATCTTAGGATTTGCTCCCTTACGGGTGAGCGCAGATATAGGAGCAGTCCGGGAAGAGAAGTGCGGAATGAAGAGACGATAGTAGTTGGCGAAGCCCAGGAACCGCTGAATCGCCTTCAACTCCTCCGGACGGGGCCACTTAAGGACAGCAGAGAGTTTCTCGGGATCCATTCGTAAGCCTGTCTGGGAGATAACGTAGCCCAGGAATGGAAGAGAGGTCTGCTCAAAGAGGCACTTCTCGTATTTTGCATAGAGGTGGTTCTGCCTGAGCCTAAGCAGGACCTGACGAACATTCCTCCAGTGTGTGGGAAGATCCAGAGAGAAGACCAAGATATCGTCCAGGTATACCACCACGCAGGAGTAAAGAAGATCACAGAAGACATCGTTGACCTATTCTTGGAAGACAGCGGGAGCATTGCAGAGACCGAAGGGCATCGCACGGTATTCATAGTGACCGTCCCGGGTATTGAATGCCGTCTTCCACTCATCTCCTTGACGGATTTGGACCAGGTTATATGCTCCACGTAGATCCAGCTTGGAAAAGATCCTGGCGCCCTTAAGGCAATCAAACAACTCGGAGATGAGCGGCAGGGGATATTTTTTTTTTACCGTGATCTGATTGAGTCCTCTATAATCAATACAGGGGAGTAGCAAGCCATCCTTCTTCTTGACAAAGAAGAATCTGGCTCCAGCCGGGGAGGTAGATTTCCGGATGAATCCCCTAGCCAGATTCTCCTCAATATACTCAGACATGTCCCGGGTTTCGGCCGCCGTCAATGGGTAAATACGCCCATGGGGTGGAGTGATGCCAGGTACCAGGTCGATCGGGCAATCATATGGCCTATGAGGTGGCAGTGTCTCTGCTTCCTTTTTACCGAAGACATCCGCGTAGGACCAGTAAGGAGCCGGTAGACCGGGTAAATTAGCTGGGGTAGGTGGTGGACGAGTCGGGCGAACCGGAATCAGGCAGGTCCTATGGCAGTCCTGCCCCCACCGGAGTACTTCACTGGATTGCCAGTTCAGCACGGGTTCATGTGTCTGGAGCCAGGGTAGACTTAGCAATAGGGAGTGAGAGAGTCCGGGCAGCACATGGAAGGAGATTTTTTCTGAGTGCAGCATTCCCGCCTGCAGGGTTAGGGGCTCAGTGACGAGCAGGATGGTCATCGGAAGGAGTCTTCCATCCACGGAGGCGACGGACAATGGTTCAGCCAGAGGTTTGGTGGGAATTCGGTATCTCTCTACCAGGGACTGGGAAATGAGGTTTCCAGCAGCTCCAGAATCCAGATGAGCAATTTCAGAGAGACAGTTCTCTCCCCAGGAGATAGAGACAGACAAAGTCAGGGACGGAGAGGGCTTACTTTTGCCTACTATGACCTCTCCGAGCGGTCCTAGACACTGAAGTTTCCCGGCCTCTCCGGGCAGGAACGGATCAGGTGCTCTTTACTGCCACAATAGAAACAGCTCCCCTCGGCTCGACGTGACTCTTGGCGACATTTGGCCATCTTGGTCTGGTCGATCTGCATGGGTTCGGGCGAGTGCGCCCGGGGAGTGACTGGTTGAGAGGCAGGTCTCTGGAAAGTAGGAGCAAGGCGAGGAAACTTTCTCTCCCGGGTAGTCTCTTTGGTACGTTCTTGGAAATGGATGTCAATCCGGGTAGCTAGTGACACCAGGTCATCCAGGGTGGTAGGAATGTCCCGACCGGCTAACTCGTCCTTAATCCGACTGGAAAGACCCTCCCAGAAGACGGACACCAGAGCCTCGTTGTCCCAGGCAAGCTCAGAAGCGAGGGTGTTGAACCGTATGGCATATTGACCCATGGTGAGACTCTCTTGGCGGAGACGTAGCAGAGAGGAGGCTGAAGAGGTTTTTCATCCTGGTTCATCGAAGACTCTCCGGAAAGCAGCGAGGAAAGACGATAGGTCGAACAACAGGGGATCCCCTCTCTCCCACAAGAGATTTAGCCATGCCAGTGCTTCCCCAGTGAGATGGGACATGATGAATGCCACCTTGGCCCGGTCGGAGATGAACTGATGTGCCAAGAGTTCAAAGTGCAGGGTGCATTGGTTTATGAAACCCCGAGCTAGAGCGGGGTCGCCTCCAAAATGAGGAGGTGCAGAAAGCCGGGGACCTGGGTTGGATGCCGTGGTATTGGTGGACAGCGGCGCTGCTGGAGCGGATGTTGCTCGACTAGGGGCGGGCACAGGTGGTACGGACAGCATGTCCAGGCGAGTGTTTACAGACCACAGGTAGGTCAGGATGGTTTCCTGTTGGGATCTCTGACGAGAACCCTCCTGGTACAGGTCAGCAAGCGAAGGGGCCTGGGGGCCACCGGGTTCCATGGCCCGAGCAAACTGTTACGGATCCGGGTGGTGGAACCTCTGTGCCGCGGTGCAAGGAGGGACCCAGAGGGGCAAAACTAAGTATCAACTCAGACCGACCCTGGTCGTACGGCGGCTAACGACTCCGTGACCAGGGAGGGACCGAGGAGAGGGACCAGGTGCTACTCTGGGGACGACCTTGTAAGAGAGCAGGTGGCTCCCACGGGTCAGCAGACTGGGACTGACCGGTATAGCGGATGGACCCAACACGCAGGCAGAAGTCTCTGGGTTAGTTGACAGGTGGTCACGGCACGTGACGGCAGAGCAGGCTGAAGTCTCTAGGTTAGCAGACTGGTAGTCACGGCAAGTGACAGCAGGAGCCTCCAGGTAGGCTATCAGGTGGTCACGGCAAGTGACGGCCAAGCAGGCTGAAGTCTCTACGTTAGCAGGCGGGTGGTCACGGCACGTGACTGCAGAGCCTCCAGGTAGGCTAGCAGGTAACTGGCAGGTAACAGGCGAGTGCTCCCAGGTGAGCGGGCTAGCAGGCACAGCAGGTAGCAGGCAGGTAACTGGCAGGTGCTTCCTGGTAAGCAGGCGGACTTGCCCATAGACAGACTGGCGGGTAGAACGGAAGACAGACTGTCAGGCTGGAGAGTAGTCAGACTGGTGGACTGGAACAGTAGTCAGGCTGGCAACTGGACCTGAGGGCTGAAGCAGAGGTAAGTATGCTGTGCATCAACTATTGCTCGGGCACCTCCATTTTGGAGGAGGTGCCTTATATATGGGAGGTCCTCCGGCTATTGGCCGGGGACTCCTTAGGACGGCGTGCACGGCTCCTTTAAGAGAGGGGGAGCGCACGCGCGCCCTAAGCACAGTGCCCAGGAAGCAGCAAGAAGAGGAGTGCAGGAGGACGCCGCGCGGGGAGTGGGGAGGTGAGAGGGACGGCGTCTCTGCCTGGCAGGGGGCAGAGACGCCGATGCTACACTATGTGATGTATACAACAGAGTCTTAGTGTTTGGTCTCCTGACAATCTTCTGTAAAATATACAGTAGCTGGTGGCGGCACATGCATAGATTGAGATACCAACTACTCGACCATTGTGTTCACAAGTAGGATACAGATATTCACCTGAGGAGACAGATACAGATGAAATCGAGGTTGGGAGGGGAGTGCAATTGGGGGGACGGGGGTTGCTGAGTGGTATGGCTGAGGGTTACTATTTCCAGACATATGGCTGTTTCGGTCTGTAGGCCATACATTAAGAGCTAAAGGGCCAGATGTGACCTGCAGGCCGCATTTGCCCATATCTGCTGTACTATAACATCACAATATGTAATTTCAATACTGCAACATCACTGTGTTTATTATCTCTGCTCTGTGACATCACTGTATGTATTATCTCAATACTGTATCATCAGCATATTTATCTCTGTCCTGTGACATCACTGTGTGTTATCTCAATACTGTAAAAGGAAGAGAAAGGCAATACATATCACAAAGTGCACACCTACATAAAATATAAATCTTAGTATAGAATACTTAATAAACAAATGCTACACATTCAATGATTAAAAACAATTAAAACCTGAATTCCAATATCTCAAGCCCATGTCACAATCTACCTAATGATGTCCTAGTCTAGTGCAGTGGTGGTGAACCTATGGCACCCGTGACACAGGGGGAAATCAGAGCCATATTTGTGGGTATGTGCGCAGTCACCCCATCTCTACAGCATCCAGAAGCATTATGATCACGGTAGCAGAGGGTGCGACCGCGACCAGGTCCATGCGGAAGGGGAATCAGGCACTCCCCATAGACCTATGGGGAGGGCATTATACTGTACTGAGACCTATGGTGAGTGCATTATACTGTATTGAGGCGTGTGAGGAGTGCATTATACTATATAGAGGCCTATGGGGAGTGCATTACATTGTATAGAGGCCTATGGGGAGTGCATTACACTGTATAGAGGACTATAGGGAGTGCATTATACTATATATTATAATTTACTCCCTTTAGGCCTCTATACAGTATAATGCACTCCCAATAGGCCTCTATATGTCACACATTACACCACTTCTCCCATAGAAGTGGACGGAGCGGGGTCACACATTACATGTAGTGGGGAAAAAAAGTATTTAGGCAGCCACCAATTGTGCACGTTATCCCACTTAAAAAGAAGAGAGAGGCCTGTAATTGACATCATAGGTAGACCTCAACTATGAGAGACAAAATGAAAAAACAAATCCTGAAAATCACATTGTCTAATTTGGAAAGAAATGTTTTTCAAATTTTGGTGGAAAATAAGAATTTGATCAATTACAAAAGTTCATCTCAATACTTTGTTATATATCCTTTCTTGACAATGAGAGAGGTCAAACGTTTTCTGTATATTTTTCATGTATCTGACGATATATGGCCCCATTGATTCTTTCATGTACACGGATTAGTCGTCCTAGTCTCTTGGCAGAGAAACAGCCCCAAAGCATGATGTTGCCACCCCCATGCTTCACAGTAGGTATTGTGTTCTTTGGATGCAACTCAGCATTCTTTCTCCTCCAAACACAACGAATTGTGTTTCTACCAAACAGTTCTACTTTGGTTTCATCTGACCATATGACATTTTCCCAATATTCTTCTGGATCATCCAAATGCTCTCTAGCAAACTTCAGATGGGCCCGGACATGTAATGGCTTAAGCAGAGGGAACACGTCTGGCACTGCAGGATCTGAGTCCCTGGCGGCGTAGAGTGTGACTGATGACAGCCTGTGTAACGTTGGTCCCAGCTCTCTGCAAGTCATTCACTAGGTCCCCCCGTGTGGTTCTGGGATTTTTGCTCACCGTTCTGGAGATCATTTTGACCCCACGGGGTGAGATCTTGTGTGGAGCCCCAGATCAAGGGAGATTATCAGTGGTCTTGTATGTCTTCCATTATCTAATTATTGCTTCCACATTTGATTTCTTCAGACCAAGCTGCTTGCCTATTGCAGATTCAGTCTTCCCAGCCAGGTGCAGGGCTACAATTTTGTTTCTGGTGTCCTTCGACAGCTCTTTGGTCTTCACCATACTGGAGTTTGGAGTGTGACTGTTTGCGGTTGCGGACAGGTGTCTTTTATACTGATAACAAGTTCAAACAGGTGCCAGTACTACAGGTAATGAGTGGAGGACAGAGGAGCCTCTTAAAGAAGAAGTTACAGGTCTGTGAGAGCCAGAAATCTTGCTTGTTTGTAATTGACCAAATACTTATTTTCCACCAAAATTTGAAAAAAAATTATTTTCAAATCAGACAATGTGATTTTCAGGATTTGTTTTCTCATTTTGTCTCTCATAGTTGAGGTCTACCTATGAAGATAATTACAGGTCTCTCTCATCTTTTTAAGTGGGAGAACTTGCACAATTGGTGGCTGACTAAATACTTTTTTTCCCCACTGTACATAAGATACTGTGTATCCAATCCCATCCTGTGTGATACATTCTGCTGAGCTTAATATCTAATCCCATAATGTGATAAACTACACTGAGCCCTGTATCTAATCTCAGTTTGTGCTACTTTAAGAGTATCTAATCATGTAAGCGATACACTCCATGTATCTAACCCCAGCTTATGATACAGCGAGCAGCACTAACTAACAGAATCGGTGCTGCTTGCTGGCCGCTCTCTGTGACGCTGTCAACTTGTCAGTATCACTGGCAGTCACCAACGAAATAGCCAACGAACGAAACACAGGGACGTACATAGAAATCATGAGGCCCCATAGCAGAAGCTTTAATTGGGCCGCCCACAAAAAATAAATAAATATTCGTCTGTGTCACATAAGAGCAGATCTCACAGTTTTCCAGCCGTTACATAGTAAATTTCCTCCTGCTGAAGTCCTAGATTCCTCTTTCATTGCCCCTATAAAGTATGATGCCAATAAAAGTGCCCCCCAAACACAGTATGATACCCCCATGGTGCATTCCTCCACATTAGCCTCCACATGCATGCAGAGTATAATGACCCTACTGTACCCCACGTCAACTCCCAAGGTAAAGTATGGTGACCCCAGCACAGTATGATCCCCCAACTGTGACTCCCACACAGCCCTCCATACAGTATCATTGGCCTACATACAGTATAATGGCCAGCACTAGCCCTCCAAACAGTATAATGGCCCCACACAGCCCTCCAAACAGTATGATGAACCCCACACAAACCTTTACACCGTATAATTGCTTTCATACAGTATAATGGCCCCCCACATCGCCTCAAAATATTATAATTGCCCCACATAGCCTTCCATATAGTATAATACGCCACCCATAATCTCCCATATAGTAAAATGCGCCCCCCATAATCCTACATATAGTATAATGCGCCCCCCATAATACTCCATATAGTATAACGAACTTCCCATGATCTTCCACAGAATAAAATGCATTCCCCATAATCCTCCATACAGTATATTACACACCCTATAGGGTAAAATGCAGCCCCCAGATAGTATAATGCACCCCACAGTCCTGCAGTATTATGGGCACCACGTACTCACTGATTTTAAAATACCATATATTTTAAATAAGCCGACCCGAGTATAAGCCGAGGCCCCTAATTTTACCACACAAACAACTGGGAAAATGTATTGACTCGAGTATAAGCCTAGGGTGGGAAAGCAGCAGCTACTGGTAAATTTCCCCATCCTGGTACGCATGGATCCCTCATCACCTATCTTGGTATGTATGGCACGCCTCATACCCCAATCCTGGTACGTATGGCCCCCTCATCCCCCAATCCTGGCATGCTTGGTTTCCACATCCCCCAATTATGGTATGTGTGGCCCCCTCATCCCCCAATCCTGGTATGTGTGGCCCCCTCATCCCCCAATCCTGGTATGAATGGCACCCCTCACCCCCAATCGTGATATGCAGGCACTCCTCATCCCCAATCCTGGTATGTATGGCACCCCTCATCCCCCAATCCAGGTATGCATGGCACCCGTCATCCCCAATCCTAGTATGCATGGCTCCCTCATCCCCCAATCCTGGTATGCATGCCACACCTCATCCCCAAATCCTGGTATGCATGGCCTCCTCATCCCCAATCCTGGTATGTATGGCCTCTTCATCCATAATCCTGGTATGCATGGCCCACTCATCCCCAATCCTGGTATGCAATGTCTCCTCATCCCCAATCCTGGTATGCATGTCCTCCTTATCCCCAATCCTGGCATGCAAAGACCCCTCATCCCCAATCCGGGAATGCATGGCATCCCTCATCCACAAACATGGTAAGCATGACCTTGTCATCCCCCAATCCTGGTATGCATGCCACCCCTTATCCCCAAACCTGGTATGCATGGCACCCCTCATCCCCCAATCCTGGTACGCATGGATCCCTCATCAACAATCTTGGAATGTATGGCACCCCTCATCCCCCAATCCTGGTACGTATGGCCCCCTCATCCCCCAATCCTGGTATGTGTGGCCCCCTCATCGCCCAATCCTGGAATGTGTGGCCCCTCATCCCCCAATCCTGGTATGCGTGGCCTCCTCATCCCTAAACCTGGTATGCATGGCCTCCTCATCCCCAATCCTGGTATGCTATGCCTCCTCATCCCCATTCCCGGTATGCATGTCCTCCTCATCCCCAATCCTGGTATGCATGGCCCCCTCATACCCAATCCTGGTATGCATGGCACCCCTCTCCCCAAATCCTGGTATGCATGTCACCCCTCATCCCCAACCCTGGTATGTATGGCACCCCTCATCCCCCAATCCTGGTATGCATGGCACCCCTCATCCCCAATCCTAGTATGCATGGCAACCCTCATCCCCCAATCCTAGTATGCAAGGCCTCCTCATCCCCAATCCTGGTATGCATGACCCCCTCATCCCCAAACCTGGTATGCATGGCATCCCTCATTTCAAAACCTGGTATGCATGGCCTTGTCATCCCCCAATTCTGATATGCATGGCACCCCTTATCCCCAATCCTGGTATGCATGATACCCCTCATCTCCTTCACCTGGTATGCATGGCCTCCTCATCCCCCAATCCTGGCATGTGTGGCCCCCTCATCAACCAATCCTAGTATGTGTGACCCCCTCATTCCCCAATCATGGTGTGCATGGCACCCCTCACCCCCAATCCTGGTATGCATGGCACCCTCACCCCCAATCTTGGTACGCATGGCACCCCTCATCCCCAATCCTGGTATGTATGGCACCCTCATCCCCCAATCCTAGTATGCATGGCACCCCTCATCCACCAATACTGGTATGTGTTGCCACCTCATCCCCAATCCTGATATGCATGGCATCCTCAACCCCCAATCCTGGCATGCATGGCACCCCTCATCTCCCAATCTTGGTATGCATGGCCTCCTCATCCCCAATCCTGGAATGCAAGGCCTCCTCATCCCCAATCCTGGTATGCATGGCCTCCTCATCCCCAATCCTGGTATGCATGTCACCCCTCATCCCCAACCCTGGTATGCAATGCGTTCTCATCTCCAATCCTGGTATATCTGGCCTCCTCATCCCCAATGCTGGTATGAATGGCACGCCTCATCCCCAATCCTGGTATATATGGCCTCCTCATCCCCAATCATGGTATGATTGGCCCTCTCATCCCCAATCCTGGTATGCATGGCACCCCTTATCCCAAATCCAGGTATGAATGGTACCCATCATCTCTCAATCCTGGTATGCATAGCCTCCTCTTCCCCAATTCTTGTATGCATGGCCTACTCATCCTCAATCCTGGTATGCATGGCACCCCTCATTCCCAAACCAGGTATACATAGCCTTGTCATCCCCCAATCCTGGTATGCATGTACTCCTTATCCCCAATCCTGGTATGCAAAGACACCTCATTCCCAATCCGGGTATGCATGGCATCCCTCATCCACAAACCTGGTAAGCATGACCTTGTCATCCCCCAATCCTGGTATGCATGCCACCCCTTATCCCCAATCCTGGTATGCATGGCACCCCTCATCCCCCAATCCTGGTACGTATGGCCCCCTCATCCCCCAATCCTGGTATGTGTGGCCCCCTCATCCCCCAATCCTGGAATGTGTGGCCCCCTCGTCCCCCAATCCTGGTATGCGTGGCCTCCTCATCCCTAAACCTGGTATGCATGGCCTCCTCATCCCCAATCCTGGTATGCTATGCCTCCTCATCCCCATTCCCGGTATGCATGTCCTCCTCATCCCCAATCCTGGTATGCATGGCCCCCTCATACCCAATCCTGGTATGCATGGCACCCCTCTCCCCAAATCCTGGAATGCATGTCACCCCTCATCCCCAACCCTGGTATGTATGGCACCCCTCATCCCCCAATCCTGGTATGCATGGCACCCCTCATCCCCAATCCTAGTATGCATGGCAACCCTCATCCCCCAATCCTAGTATGCATGGCCTCCTCATCCCCAATCCTGGTATGCATGACCCCCTCATCCACAAACCTGGTATGCATGGCATCCCTCATTTCAAAACCTGGTAAGCATGGCCTTGTCATCCCCCAATTCTGATATGCATGGCACCCCTTATCCCCAATCCTGGTATGCATGGCACCCCTCACCCCCAATCTTGGTACGCATGGCACCCCTCATCCCCAATCCTGGTAAGTATGGCACCCTCATCCCCCAATCCTAGTATGCATGGCACCCCTCATCCACCAATACTGGTATGTGTTGCCACCTCATCCCCAATCCTGATATGCATGGCATCCTCAACCCCCAATCCTGGTATGCATGGCACCCCTCATCCCCCAATCCTGGTATGCATGGCCTCCTCATCCCCAATCATGGTATGATTGGCCCTCTCATCCCCAATCCTGGTATGCATGGCACCCCTTATCCCCAATCCAGGTATGAATGGTACCCCTCATCCCTCAATCCTGGTATGCATAGCCTCCTCTTCCCCAATTCTTGTATGCATGGCCTCCTCATCCTCAATCCTGGTATGCATGGCACCCCTCATTCCCAAACCAGGTATGCATGGCCTTGTCATTCCCCAATCCTGGTATGCATGGCACTCCTTATTCCCAATCCTGATATGAATGGCACCCCTCATCCCCCAATCCTGGTATGCATAGCCTCCTCTTCCCCAATCCTGGTATGCATGGCCTCCTCATCCCCAATTCTGGTATGCATAGCCCCCTCATCCCCAAACCTGGTATTCAATGCCTCCTCAACCCCAATCCTGGTATGCATGGCCTCCTCATCCCCAATCCTGGTATGCATGGCCCCCTCATCCCCAATCCTGGTATGCATGGCACTCCTCATTCCCAAACCTGGTATGCATGGCTTGTCAAACCCCAATCCTGGTATGCATGGCACCCCTTATTCCCAATCCTGGTATGCATAGCACCCCACGTCCCGAATCCTGGTATGCATGGCCTCCTCATCCCCCAATCCTGGTATGTGTGGCCACATCTTCCCCCAATACTGGTATGTGTGGCCCCCCTCATCCCCCAATCCTGGTATGCATGCCCCCTCATCCCCAATCCTGGTATGCATGGCATCCTTCACCCCCAATCCTAGTATGCATGTCACCCCTCATCCCCAATCCTGGTATTTATGGCACCCCTCATCCCCCAATCCAGGTATTCATGGCACCCCTTATCCCCAATCCTGGTATGCATGGCACCCTCATTCCCCAATACAAGTATGCATGCCAACCCTCATCCCCCAATCCTAGTATGCATGGCCTCCTCATCCCCAATCCTGGAATGCATGGCCCCCTCATCCCTAATCCTGGTATGCATGGCATCCCACATTCCAAAACCTGGTATGCATGGCCTTGTCATCCCCCAATCCTGGTATGCATGGCACCCCTTATCACCAATCCTGGTATGCATGACACCCCTCTTCCACTAATTCTGGTATGCATGGCCTTCTCACCCCCAATCCTGGTTTGTGTGGCCCCCTCATCAACCAATCCTAGTATGTGTGGCCCTCTCATTCCCCAATCATGGTGTGCATGGCACCCCCCACCCCCAATCCTGGTATGCATAGCACCCCTCATCCCCCAATCCTAGTATGCATGGCCTCCTCGTCCCCAATCCTGGTATGCATGGCCCCCTCATCCCCAATCCTGGTATGCATGGCCTCCTGATCTCCAATTCTGGTATGCATGACCCCCTCATTCCCAATCCTGGTATGCATGACACCCTCATCCCCAATCCTGGTATGCATGGCATCCCTCATTCCAAAACCTAGTATGCATGGCCTTGTCATCCCCCAATCCTGGGATGCATGGCACCCCTTATCCCCTAATCCTGGTATGCATGACATCCTCATCCCCAATCCTGGTATGTGTGGCCCCCTCATCAACCAATCCTAGTATGTGTGGCCCCCTCATTCCCCAATCATGGTGTGCATGGCACCCCTCACCCCCAATCCTGGTATGCATTGCACCCCTCATCCCCCAATACTAGTTTGTATGGCACCCCTCATCCCCCAATCCTGGTATGCATGGCCTCCTCATCCCCAATCCTGGTATGCATGTCCTCCTTATCCCCAATCCTGGCATGCATGGCCCCCTCATCCCATTCCTGGTATGCATGGAATTCCTCATCCTCAAACCTGGTATGCATGGCCTTGTCATCCCCCAATCCTGGTATGCATGGCACCCCTCATCCCCCAATCCTGGTGCGCATGGATCCCTCACCAACAATCTTGGTATGTATGGCACCCCTCATCCCCCAATCCTGGAATGTATGGCCCCTCATCCCCCAATCCTGGTATGCATGGCCTCCTCATCCCCAATCCTGGTATGCATGGCCTCCTAAACCCCAATCCTGGTATGCATGGCCTCCTCATCTCCAATCCTGGTATGGAATGCGTCCTCATCCCCAATCCTGGTATGCATGTCCTCCTCATGCCAAATCCTGGTATGCATGACCCCCTCATCCACAATCCTGGTATGCATGGCATCCCTCATTCCAAAACCTGGTATGCATGGCACCCCTCATCCCCCAATCCTGGTACGCATGGATCTCTCATCACCAATCTTGGTATACATGGCACACCTCATCCCCCAATCCTGGTACATATGGCCCCTACATCCCCCAATCCTGGAATGCATGGCCTCCTCATCCCCCAATCCTTGTATGTGTGGCCCCCTCATCAACCAATCCTAGTATGTGTGGCCCCCTCACCCCCAATCCTCGTATGCATGGCACCCCTCACCCCCAATCTTGGTACGCATGGCACCCCTAATCCCCAATCCTAGTATGTATGGCACTCTCATTCCCCAATCCTAGTATGCATGGCACCCCTCATCCCCCAATACTGGTATGCATTGCCACCTCATGCCCAATCCTGATATGCATGGCATCCTCAACCCCCAATCCTGGTATGCATGGCACCCCTCATCACCCAATCTTGGTATGCATGGCCTACTCATCCCCAATCCTGGTATGCATGGCCTCCTCATCCCCAATCCTGGAATGTGTGGCCCCCTCTTCCCCCAATCCTGGTATGCATGGCCTCCTCATCTCCAATCCTGGTATGCATGGCCTCCTCATCCCTAATCCTGGTATGCTATGCCTCCTCTTCCCCAATCCAGGTATGCATGTCCTCCTCATCCCCAATGCTAGTATGCATGGTACCCTCATCCCCCAATCCTGGTATGCATGCCTCCTTTCATCCCCCAATCCTAGTATGCATGGCCCCTTCATACCCAATCCTGGTTTGCATGGCACCCTTCACCCCCAATCCTGGTATGCATGTCAGCCATCATCCCCAATCCTGGTATGTATGGCATCCCTCATCCCCCAATACAGGTATGCATGGCACCCCTTATCCCCAATCCTGGTATGCATGATACCCCTCATCCCCTAAACCTTGTATGCATGGTCTCCTCATCCCCAAATCCTGGTATGTGTGGCCCCCTCATTAACCAATCCTAGTATGTTTGGCCCCCTCACCCCCAATCCTGGTATGCATGGCACCCCTCACCCCCAATCTTGGTATGTATGGCACCCTCATCCCCCAATAATAGTATGCATGGCACCCCTGATCCCCCAATACTGGTATGCTTTGCCATCTGATCCCTAATTCTGATATGCATGGCATCCTCAACCCCCAATCCTGGTATGCATGGCAACCCTTATTCCCCAATCTTGGTATGAATGGCCTCCTCATACCCAATCCTGGTAAGCATGGCCTCCTCATCCCCAATCCTGGTATGCATGGCCTCCTCATCCCCAATCCTGGCATGCATGGCCCCTCATCCCCAATCCTGGTATGCAATGCCTTCTCATCTCCAATCCTGGCATATATGGCCTCCTCATCCCTAATCCTGGTATTCATGGCCCTCTCAAATCCAATCCTGGTATGCATGGCACCCCTCGTCCCCTATCCTGGTATATATGGCCTCCTCATCCCCAATCCTGGTATGATTGTCCCCCTCATCCCCAATCCTGGCATGCATGGCACCCCCTTATCCCCAATCCTGGTATGAATGGCAACCCTCATCCCCCAATCCTGGTATGCATAGCCTACTCTTCCCCAATCCTGGTATGCATGGCCTCCTCACCCCCAATCCTGGTATGTATGGCACCCCTCTCCACCAGTCATGGTATGCATGGCACTCCTCATCCCCCAATCTTGGTATGCATGGCCTCCATATCCCCAATCGTGGTATGCATGGCCTCCTCTTCCGCAATCCTGGTATGCATGGCCTCCTCATCCCCAATCCTAGTATGCAATGCGTTCTCATCCCCAATCATGGTATATATGGCCTCCTCATCCCCAATCCTGGTATGCATGTCCCCCTCATCCCCAATCCTGGTATGCATGGCCCCCTCATACAAAATCCTGGTATGCATGGCACCCCTCACCCCCAAACCTGGTATGCATGTCACCCCTCGTCCCCAATCCTGGTATGTATGGCACCCTTCATCCCCAATCCTAGAATGCATGGCACCCTCATCCCCCAATCCTGGTGTGCATGCCACCCCTCATCCCCCAATCCTAGTATACATGGCCTCCTCATCCCCAATACTGGTATGCATGGCCCCCTCATCCCCAATCCTGGTATGCAATGCCTCCTCATCCCCAATCCTGGTATGCATGTCCTCCTCATGCCAAATCCTGGTATGCATGACCCCCTCATCCCCAATCCTGGTATGCATGGTATCCCTCATTCCAAAACCTGGTGTGCATAGCCTTGTCATCCCCCAATCTTGGTATGCATGGCACCCCTTATCCCCAATCCTGATATGCATGATACCCCTCATCCCCTATACCTGGTATGCATGGCCTCCTCATCCCCAATCCTGGAATGCATGGCCCCCTCATCCCTAATCCTGGTATGCATGGCATCCCACATTCCAAAACCTGGTATGCATGGCCTTGTCATCCCCCAATCCTGGTATGCATGGCACCCCTTATCACCAATCCTGGTATGCATGACACCCCTCTTCCACTAATTCTGGTATGCATGGCCTTCTCACCCCCAATCCTGGTTTGTGTGGCCCCCTCATCAACCAATCCTAGTATGTGTGGCCCTCTCATTCCCCAATCATGGTGTGCATGGCACCCCCCACCCCCAATCCTGGTATGCATAGCACCCCTCATCCCCCAATCCTAGTATGCATGGCCTCCTCGTCCCCAATCCTGGTATGCATGGCCCCCTCATCCCCAATCCTGGTATGCATGGCCTCCTGATCTCCAATTCTGGTATGCATGACCCCCTCATTCCCAATCCTGGTATGCATGACACCCTCATCCCCAATCCTGGTATGCATGGCATCCCTCATTCCAAAACCTAGTATGCATGGCCTTGTCATCCCCCAATCCTGGGATGCATGGCACCCCTTATCCCCTAATCCTGGTATGCATGACATCCTCATCCCCAATCCTGGTATGTGTGGCCCCCTCATCAACCAATCCTAGTATGTGTGGCCCCCTCATTCCCCAATCATGGTGTGCATGGCACCCCTCACCCCCAATCCTGGTATGCATTGCACCCCTCATCCCCCAATACTAGTTTGTATGGCACCCCTCATCCCCCAATCCTGGTATGCATGGCCTCCTCATCCCCAATCCTGGTATGCATGTCCTCCTTATCCCCAATCCTGGCATGCATGGCCCCCTCATCCCATTCCTGGTATGCATGGAATTCCTCATCCTCAAACCTGGTATGCATGGCCTTGTCATCCCCCAATCCTGGTATGCATGGCACCCCTCATCCCCCAATCCTGGTGCGCATGGATCCCTCACCAACAATCTTGGTATGTATGGCACCCCTCATCCCCCAATCCTGGAATGTATGGCCCCTCATCCCCCAATCCTGGTATGCATGGCCTCCTCATCCCCAATCCTGGTATGCATGGCCTCCTAAACCCCAATCCTGGTATGCATGGCCTCCTCATCTCCAATCCTGGTATGGAATGCGTCCTCATCCCCAATCCTGGTATGCATGTCCTCCTCATGCCAAATCCTGGTATGCATGACCCCCTCATCCACAATCCTGGTATGCATGGCATCCCTCATTCCAAAACCTGGTATGCATGGCACCCCTCATCCCCCAATCCTGGTACGCATGGATCTCTCATCACCAATCTTGGTATACATGGCACACCTCATCCCCCAATCCTGGTACATATGGCCCCTACATCCCCCAATCCTGGAATGCATGGCCTCCTCATCCCCCAATCCTTGTATGTGTGGCCCCCTCATCAACCAATCCTAGTATGTGTGGCCCCCTCACCCCCAATCCTCGTATGCATGGCACCCCTCACCCCCAATCTTGGTACGCATGGCACCCCTAATCCCCAATCCTAGTATGTATGGCACTCTCATTCCCCAATCCTAGTATGCATGGCACCCCTCATCCCCCAATACTGGTATGCATTGCCACCTCATGCCCAATCCTGATATGCATGGCATCCTCAACCCCCAATCCTGGTATGCATGGCACCCCTCATCACCCAATCTTGGTATGCATGGCCTACTCATCCCCAATCCTGGTATGCATGGCCTCCTCATCCCCAATCCTGGAATGTGTGGCCCCCTCTTCCCCCAATCCTGGTATGCATGGCCTCCTCATCTCCAATCCTGGTATGCATGGCCTCCTCATCCCTAATCCTGGTATGCTATGCCTCCTCTTCCCCAATCCAGGTATGCATGTCCTCCTCATCCCCAATGCTAGTATGCATGGTACCCTCATCCCCCAATCCTGGTATGCATGCCTCCTTTCATCCCCCAATCCTAGTATGCATGGCCCCTTCATACCCAATCCTGGTTTGCATGGCACCCTTCACCCCCAATCCTGGTATGCATGTCAGCCATCATCCCCAATCCTGGTATGTATGGCATCCCTCATCCCCCAATACAGGTATGCATGGCACCCCTTATCCCCAATCCTGGTATGCATGATACCCCTCATCCCCTAAACCTTGTATGCATGGTCTCCTCATCCCCAAATCCTGGTATGTGTGGCCCCCTCATTAACCAATCCTAGTATGTTTGGCCCCCTCACCCCCAATCCTGGTATGCATGGCACCCCTCACCCCCAATCTTGGTATGTATGGCACCCTCATCCCCCAATAATAGTATGCATGGCACCCCTGATCCCCCAATACTGGTATGCTTTGCCATCTGATCCCTAATTCTGATATGCATGGCATCCTCAACCCCCAATCCTGGTATGCATGGCAACCCTTATTCCCCAATCTTGGTATGAATGGCCTCCTCATACCCAATCCTGGTAAGCATGGCCTCCTCATCCCCAATCCTGGTATGCATGGCCTCCTCATCCCCAATCCTGGCATGCATGGCCCCTCATCCCCAATCCTGGTATGCAATGCCTTCTCATCTCCAATCCTGGCATATATGGCCTCCTCATCCCTAATCCTGGTATTCATGGCCCTCTCAAATCCAATCCTGGTATGCATGGCACCCCTCGTCCCCTATCCTGGTATATATGGCCTCCTCATCCCCAATCCTGGTATGATTGTCCCCCTCATCCCCAATCCTGGCATGCATGGCACCCCCTTATCCCCAATCCTGGTATGAATGGCAACCCTCATCCCCCAATCCTGGTATGCATAGCCTACTCTTCCCCAATCCTGGTATGCATGGCCTCCTCACCCCCAATCCTGGTATGTATGGCACCCCTCTCCACCAGTCATGGTATGCATGGCACTCCTCATCCCCCAATCTTGGTATGCATGGCCTCCATATCCCCAATCGTGGTATGCATGGCCTCCTCTTCCGCAATCCTGGTATGCATGGCCTCCTCATCCCCAATCCTAGTATGCAATGCGTTCTCATCCCCAATCATGGTATATATGGCCTCCTCATCCCCAATCCTGGTATGCATGTCCCCCTCATCCCCAATCCTGGTATGCATGGCCCCCTCATACAAAATCCTGGTATGCATGGCACCCCTCACCCCCAAACCTGGTATGCATGTCACCCCTCGTCCCCAATCCTGGTATGTATGGCACCCTTCATCCCCAATCCTAGAATGCATGGCACCCTCATCCCCCAATCCTGGTGTGCATGCCACCCCTCATCCCCCAATCCTAGTATACATGGCCTCCTCATCCCCAATACTGGTATGCATGGCCCCCTCATCCCCAATCCTGGTATGCAATGCCTCCTCATCCCCAATCCTGGTATGCATGTCCTCCTCATGCCAAATCCTGGTATGCATGACCCCCTCATCCCCAATCCTGGTATGCATGGTATCCCTCATTCCAAAACCTGGTGTGCATAGCCTTGTCATCCCCCAATCTTGGTATGCATGGCACCCCTTATCCCCAATCCTGATATGCATGATACCCCTCATCCCCTATACCTGGTATGCATGGCCTCCTCATCCCCCAATCCTGGTATGTGTGGCCCCCTCATCAACCAATCATAGTATGTGTGGCCCCCTCATTCCCCAATCATGGTGTGCATGGCACCCCTCACCCTCAATCCTGGTATGCATGGCACCTCTCATCCCCAATCCTGGTATGTATGGCACCCTCATCCCCCAATCCTAGTATGCATGGCACCCCTCATCCCTTAATACTGTTATGCACTGCCTCATCATCCCCAATCCTGATATGCATGGCATCCTCAACCCCTAATTCTGGTATGCATGGCCTCCTCATCCCCAGTCCTGGTATGCATGGCCTCCTCATCCCCAATCCAGGTATGCATGGCCTCCTCATCCCCAATCATAGTATGCAATGCGTTCTCATCCCCAATCATTGTATATAAGGCCTCCTCATCCCCAATCCTGGTATGTGTGGCCGCCTCATCAACCAATCATAGTATGTGTGGCCCCCTCATTCCCCAATCATGGTGTGCATGGCACCCCTCACCCCCAATCCTGGTATGCATGGCACCCCTCATCCCCCAATACTAGTTTGTATGGCACCCCTCATCCCCCAATCCTGGTATGCATGGACTCCTCATCCCCAATCCTGGTATGCATGTCCTCCTTATCCCCAATCCTGGCATGCATGGCCCCCTCATCCCATTCCTGGTATGCATGGAATTCCTCATCCTCAAACCTGGTATGCATGGCCTTGTCATCCCCCAATCCTGGTATGCATGGCACCCCTCATCCCCCAATCCTGGTGCGCATGGATCCCTCACCAACAATCTTGGTATGTATGGCACCCCTCATCCCCCAATCCTGGAATGTGTGGCCCCTCATCCCCCAATCCTGGTATGCATGGCCTCCTCATCCCCAATCCTGGTATGCATGGCCTCCTAAACCCCAATCCTGGTATGCATGGCCTCCTCATCTCCAATCCTGGTATGCAATGCCTCCTCATCCCCAATCCTGGTATGCATGTCCTCCTCATGCCAAATCCTGGTATGCATGACCCCCTCATCCACAATCCTGGTATGCATGGCATCCCTCATTCCAAAACCTGGTATGCATGGCACCCCTCATCCCCCAATCCTGGTACGCATGGATCTCTCATCACCAATCTTGGTATACATGGCACACCTCATCCCCCAATCCTGGTACGTATGGCCCCTACATCCCCCAATCCTGGAATGCATGGCCTCCTCATCCCCCAATCCTTGTATGTGTGGCCCCTCATCAACCAATCCTAGAATGTGTGGCCCCCTCACCCCCAATCCTGGTATGCATGGCATCCCTCACCCCCAATCTTGGTACGCATGGCACCCCTAATCCCCAATCCTAGTATGTATGGCACTCTCATTCCCCAATCCTAGTATGCATGGCACCCCTCATCCCCCAATACTGGTATGCATTGCCACCGCATGCCCAATCCTGTTATGCATGGCATCCTCAACCCCCAATCCTGGTATGCATGGCACCCCTCATCACCCAATCTTGGTATGCATGGCCTACTCATCCCCAATCCTGGTATGCATGGCCTCCTCATCCCCAATCCTGGAATGTGTGGCCCCCTCTTCCCCCAATCCTGGTATGCATGGCCTCCTCATCTCCAATCCTGGTATGCATGGCCTCCTCATCCCTAATCCTGGTATGCTATGCCTCCTCTTCCCCAATCCAGGTATGCATGTCCTCCTCATCCCCAATGCTAGTATGCATGGTACCCTCATCCCCCAATCCTGGTATGCATGCCTCCTTTCATCCCCCAATCCTAGTATGCATGGCCCCTTCATACCCAATCCTGGTATGCATGGCACCCTTCACCCCCAATCCTGGTATGCATGTCAGCCATCATCCCCAATCCTGGTATGTATGGCATCCCTCATCCCCCAATACAGGTATGCATGGCACCCCTTATCCCCAATCCTGGTATGCATGATACCCCTCATCCCCTAAACCTCGTATGCATGGTCTCCTCATCCCCAAATCCTGGTATGTGTGGCCCCCTCATTAACCAATCCTAGTATGTTTGGCCCCCTCACCCCCAATCCTGGTATGCATGGCACCCCTCACCCCCAATCTTGGTATGTATGGCACCCTCATCCCCCAATACTAGTATGCATGGCACCCCTGATCCCCCAATACTGGTATTCTTTGCCATCTGATCCCTAATTCTGATATGCATGGCATCCTCAACCCCCAATCCTGGTATGCATGGCACCCCTTATTCCCCAATCTTGGTATGAATGGCCTCCTCATACCCAATCCTGGTATGCATGGCCTCCTCATCCCCAATCCTGGTATGCATGGCCTCCTCATCCCCAATCCTGGCATGCATGGCCCCTCATCCCCAATCTTGGTATGCAATGCCTTCTCATCTCCAATCCTGGCATATATGGCCTCCTCATCCCTAATCCTGGTATTCATGGCCCTCTCAAATCCAATCCTGGTATGCATGGCACCCCTCGTCCCCTATCCTGGTATATATGGCCTCCTCATCCCCAATCCTGGTATGATTGTCCCCCTCATCCCCAATCCTGGCATGCATGGCACCCCCTTATCCCCAATCCTGGTATGAATGGCAACCCTCATCCCCCAATCCTGGTATGCATAGCCTACTCTTCCCCAATCCTGGTATGCATGGCCTCCTCACCCCCAATCCTGGTATGTATGGCACCCCTCTCCACCAGTCATGGTATGCATGGCACCCCTCATCCCCCAATCTTGGTATGCATGGCCTCCATATCCCCAATCCTGGTATGCATGGCCTCCTCTTCCGCAATCCTGGTATGCATGGCCTCCTCATCCCCAATCCTAGTATGCAATGCGTTCTCATCCCCAATCATGGTATATATGGCCTCCTCATCCCCAATCCTGGTATGCATGTCCCCCTCATCCCCAATCCTGGTATGCATGGCCCCCTCATACAAAATCCTGGTATGCATGGCACCCCTCACCCCCAAACCTGGTATGCATGTCACCCCTCGTCCCCAATCCTGGTATGTATGGCACCCCTCATCCCCAATCCTAGAATGCATGGCACCCTCATCCCCCAATCCTGGTGTGCATTCCACCCCTCATCCCCCAATCCTAGTATACATGGCCTCCTCATCCCCAATACTGGTATGCATGGCCCCCTCATCCCCAATCCTGGTATGCAATGCCTCCTCATCCCCAATCCTGGTATGCATGTCCTCCTCATGCCAAATCCTGGTATGCATGACCCCCTCATCCCCAATCCTGGTATGCATGGTATCCCTCATTCCAAAACCTGGTGTGCATAGCCTTGTCATCCCCCAATCCTGGTATGCATGGCACCCCTTATCCCCAATCCTGGTATGCATGATACCCCTCATCCCCTATACCTGGTATGCATGGCCTCCTCATCCCCCAATCCTGGTATGTGTGGCCCCCTCATCAACCAATCATAGTATGTGTGGCCCCCTCATTCCCCAATCATGGTGTGCATGGCACCCCTCACCCTCAATCCTGGTATGCATGGCACCTCTCATCCCCAATCCTGGTATGTATGGCACCCTCATCCCCCAATCCTAGTATGCATGGCACCCCTCATCCCCCAATACTGTTATGCACTGCCACATCATCCCCAATCCTGATATGCATGGCATCCTCAACCCCTAATTCTGGTATGCATGGCCTCCTCATCCCCAGTCCTGGTATGCATGGCCTTCTCATCACCAATCCAGGTATGCATGGCCTCCTCATCCCCAATCATAGTATGCAATGCGTTCTCATCCCCAATCATTGTATATAAGGCCTCCTCATCCCCAATCCTGGTATTCATGGCCCCCTCATGCCCAATCCTGGTATACATGGCACCCCTTGTCCACAATCCTTGTATATATGGCCTCCTCATCCCCAATCCTGGTATGCATGGCCCCCTCATCCCAATTCTGGTATGCATGGCACCCCTCATCCGCAATCCTGGTATGCAAGGGCTTTTCATCCCCCAATCCTGGTATGCATGACCCCCTCATCCCCAATCCTGGAATGCAGGGTATCCCGCATTCCAAAACCTGTTATGCATGGCCTTGTCATCAACCAAACCTGGTATGAATGGCACCCCTTATCCCCAATCCTGGTATGCATGATACCCCTCATCCCCTAAACCTGGCATGCATGGCCTCCTCATCCCCCAATCCTGGTATGTGTGGCCCCCTCATCAACCAATCCTAGTATGTGTGGCCCCCTCATTCCCCAATCATGGTGTGCATGACACCCCTCACCCCCAATCCTGGTATGTATGGCACCCCTCACCCCCAGTCATGGTATGCATGGCACCCCTCATCCCCCAATACTGGTATGCATGGCACCCCTCACCCCCAGTCATGGTATGCATGGCCTCCATATCCCAAATCCTGGTATGCATGGCCTCCTCATCCCCAATCCTGGTAAGCATGGCCTCCTCATCCCCAATCCTAGTATGCAATGCGTTCTCATCCAAAATCCTGGTATATATGGCCTCCTCATCCCCAATCCTGGTATTCATGGCCCCCTCATGCCCAATCCTGGTATGCATGGCACCCCTTGTCCACAATCCTTGTATATATGGCCTCCTCATCCCCAATCCTGGTATGCATGGTCCCCTCATCCCCAATTCTGGTATGAATGGCACCCCTCATCCCCAATCCTGGTATGCATGGCCTTTTCATCCCCCAATCCTGGTATGCATGACCCCCTCATCCCCAATCCTGGTATGCATGGTATCCCGCATTCCAAAACCTGGTATGCATGGCCTTGTCATCCCCCAATCCTGGTATGCATGGCACCCCTTATCCCCAATACTGGTATGCATGATACCCCTCATCCCCTAAACCTGGCATGCATGGCCTTCTCATCCCCCAATCCTGATATGTGTGGCCCCTTCATCAACCAATCCTAGTATGTGTGGCCCCCTCATTCCCCAATCATGGTGTGCATGGCACCCCTCACCCGCAATCCTGGTATGTATGGCACCCCTCACCCCCAGTCATGGTATGCATGGCACCCCTCATCCCCCAATACTGGTATGCATTGCACCCCTCATCCCCCAATCTTGGTATGCATGGCCTCCATATCCCCAATCCTGGTATGCATGGCCTCTTCATCCCCAATCCTGGTATGCATGGCCTCCTCATCCCCAATCCTGGCATGCATGGCCCCCTCATCCCCAATCCTGGTATGCAATGCCTTCTCAACTCCAATCCTGGTATATATGGCCTCCTCAGCCCCACTCCTGTTATTCATGGCCCTCTCATATCCATTCCTGGTATGCCTGGCACCCCTCGTCCCCAATCCTGGTATATATGGCCTCCTCAACCCCAATCCTGGTATGATTGTCCCCCTCATCCCCAATCCTGGCATGCATGGCACCCCCTCATTCCCAATCCTGGTATGAATGGCACCCCTCATCCCCCAATCCTGGTATGCATAGCCGCCTCTTCCCCAATCCTGGTATGCATGGCCTCCTCATCCCCAATCCTGGTATGCATGACACCCCTCATTCCCAAACCTGGTATGCATGGTCTTGTCATCCCCCAATCCTGGTATGCATGGCACCCCTTATCCCAATCCTGGTATGAATGGCACCCCTCATCCCCCAATCCTGGTATGCACAGCCTCCTCTTCCCCAATCCTGGTATGCAATGCCTCCTCAACCCCAATCCCTACATGCATGGCCTCCTCATCCCCAATCCTGGTATGCAGGGCCCCCCTCATCCCCAATCCTGGTATGCATGGCACCCCTCAATTCCAAACCTGGTATGCATGGCATTGTCATCCCCCAATCCTGGTATGCATGGCATCCCTTATTCCCAATCCTGGAATGCAGGGCACCACTCATCCCCGAATCCTGGTATGCATGGCCTCCTCATCCCCCAATCCTGGAATGTGTGGCCCCCTCATCCCCCAATACTGGTATGTGTGTCCCCCCTCATCCCCCAATCCTGGTATGCATGGCCCCCTCATCCCCAATCCTGGTATGCATGGCACCCTTCACCCCCAATCCTGGTATGCATGTCACCCCTCATCCCCAATCCTGGTCTGTATGGCACCCCTCATCCCCCAATCCAGGTATTCTTGGCACCCCTCATCCCCAATCCTAGTAAGCATGGCACCTTCATCCCCCAATCCTTGTATGCATGCCACCCCTCATCCCCCAATCCTAGTATGCATGGCCTCCTTTTCCGCAATCCTGGTATGTATGGCCCCCTCATCCTCAATCCTGGTATGCAATGCCTCCTCATCCCCAATCCTGGTATATATGGCCTCCTCATCCCCAATCCTGGTATTCATGGCCCTCTCATATCCAATCCTGGTATGCATGGCACCCCTTGTCCCCAATCCTGGTATATAGGGCCTCCTCATCCCCAATCCTGTTATGCATGATACCCCTCATCCCCTAAACCTGGCATGCATGGCCTCCTCATCCCCCAATCCTGGTATGTGTGGTCCCCTCATCAACCAATCCTAGTATGTGTGGCCCCATCATTCCGCAATCATGGTGTGCATGGCACCCCTCACCCCCAATCCTGGTATGTATGGCACCCCTCACCCCCAGTCATGGTATGCATGGCACCCCTCATCCCCCAATACTGGTATGCATGGCACCCCTCATCCCCCAATATTGGTATGCATGGCCTCCATATCCCCAATCCTGGTATGCATGGCCTCCTCATCCCCAATCCTGGTATGCATGGCCTTCTCATTCCCAATCCTGGCATGCATGGCCCCCTCATCCCCAATCCTGGTATGCAATGCCTTCTCATCTCCAATCCTGGTATATATGGCCTCCTCAGCCCCAATCCTTGTATTCATGGCCCTCTCATATTCAATCCTGGTATGCATGGCACCCCTCGTCCCCAATCCTGGTATATATGGCCTCCTCGTCCCCAATCCTGGTATATTTCTCCCCCTCATCCCCAATCCTGGCATGCATGGCACCCCCTCATCCCCAATCCTGGTATGAATGGCACCCCTCATCCCCCAATCCTGGTATGCATAGCCTCCTCTTCCCCTATCCTGGTATGCATGGCCTCCTCATCCCCAATCCTGGTATGCATGGCACCCCTCATTCCCAAACCTGGTATGCATGGCCTTGTCATCCCCCAATCGTGGTATGCATGGCACCCCTTATTCCCAATCCTGGTATGAATGGCACCCCTCATCCCCCAATCCTGGAATGCACAGCCTCCTCTTCCCCAATCCTGGTATGCAATGCCTCCTCAACCCCAATCCCTGTATGCATGGCCTCCTCATCCCCAATCCTGGTATGCAGGGCCCCCTCATCCCCAATCCTGGTATGCATGGCAACCCTCAATTCCAAACCTGGTATGCATGGCATTGTCATCCCCCAATCCTGGTATGCATGGCATCCCTTATTCCCAATCCTGGTATGCATGGCACCACTCATCCCCGAATCCTGATATGCATGGCCTCCTCATCCCCCAATCCTGGAATGTGTGGCCCCCTCATCCCCCAATACTGGTATGTGTGTCCCCCCTCATCCCCCAATCCTGGTATGCATGGCCCCCTCATCCCCAATCCTGGTATGCATGGCACCCTTCACCCCCAATCCTGGTATGCATGTCACCCCTCATCCCCAATCCTGGTCTGTATGGCACCCCTCATCCCCCAATCCAGGTAATCATGGCACCCCTCATCCCCAATCCTAGCATGCATGGCACTTTCATCCCCCAATCCTTGTATGCATGCCACCCCTCATCCCCCAATCCTAGTATGCATGGCCTCCTTTTCCCCAATCCTGGTATGTATGGCCCCCTCATCCTCAATTCTGTTATGCAATGCCTCCTCATCCCCAATCCTGGTATATATGGCCTCCTCATCCCCAATCCTGGTATTCATGGCCCTCTCATATCCAATCCTGGTATGCATGGCACCCCTCGTCCCCAATCCTGGTATATAGGGCCTCCTCATCCCCAATCCTGGTATGATTGGCCCCCTCATCTCCAATCCTGGTATGCATTGCACCCCTCATCCTCAATCCTGATATGCATGGACTTGTCATCACCCAATCCTGGTAAGCATGGCACCCCTTATCCCCAATCCTGGTATGAATGGCACCCCTCATCCCCCAATCCTTGTACGCATAGCCTCCTCTTCCCCAATCCTGGTATGCATGGCCCCCTCATCCCCAATCCTGATATGCATGGCACCCCTCAATCCCAAACCTGGTATGCATGGCCTTGTCGACCCCCATTCCTGGAATGCTTGGCACCCCTAAATCCCAATCCTGGTATGCATGGCACCACTCATCCCAGAATCCTGGTATGCATGGCCTCCTCATCCCCCAATCGTGGTATGAATGGCCTCCTCATCCCCCAATCCTGGTATGTGTGACCCCCTCATCCCTCAATGCTGGTATGTGTGGCCCCCCTCATCCCCCAATCCTGGTATGCATGGCCCCCTTATCCCCAAACCTGGTATGCATGACACCCTTCACTCCCAATCCTGGTATGCATGTCACCCCTCATCCCCAATCCTGTTATTTATGGCACCCCTCATCCCCCAATCCAGGTATTCATGGCACCCCTCATCCCCAATCATGGTTTGCATGGCACCCTTCACCCCCAATCCTGGTATGCATATCACCCATCATCCCCAATCTTGGTATCTATGGCACCCTCATCCCCCAATCCTGGTATGCTTGCCACCCCTCATCCCCCAATCCTAGTATGCATGGCCTCCTGTTCCCCAATCCGGGTATGCTTGACCCCCTCATCCCCAATCCTGGTATTCATGTCCTCCTCATCCCCAATCCTTGTATGCATGGCCCCCTCATCCCCAATTCTGGTATGCATGGCATCCCTCATTCCAAAACCTGGCATGCATGGCCTTGTCATCCCCCAAACCTGGTATGCATGACACCCCTTATCCCCAATCCTGGTATGCATGACACCCCTCATACACTAATCCTGGTATGCAGGGCCTCCTCATCCCCCAATCCTGGTATGTGTGGCCCCCTCATCAAACAATCATAGTATGTGTGGCACCTCTCATCCCACAATCCTGGTATGCATGGCCCCCTCATCCCCAATCCTGGTATGCATGGCCTCCTCATCTCCAATCCTGGTATGCATGGCCTCCTCATCTCCAATCCTGGTATGCATGGCTCCCTCATCTCCAATCCTGGTATGCATGGCCCCCTCATCTTCAATCCTGGTATGCATGGCATCCCTCATTCCAAAACCTAGTATGCATGGCCTTGTCATCCCCCATTCCTGATATGCATGGCACACCTTATCTCCAATCCTGGTATGCATGACACCCCTCATCCCCTAATCCTGGTATGCATGGCCTCCTCATCCCCCCATCCTGGTATATGTGGCCCCCTCATCAACCAATCCTAGTATGTGTGGCTCCCTCATTCCCCAATCATGGTGTGCATGGCACCCCTCACCCTCAATCCTGGTATGCATGGCACCCCTCATCCCCCAATCCTGGTATGTATGGCACCCTCATCCCCCAATCCTAGTATGCATGGCACCCCTCATCCTCCAATACTGTTATGCATTGCCACCTCATCCCTAATCCTGATATGCATGGCATCCTCAACCCCCAATCCTGGTATGCATGGCCTCCTCTTCCCCAATCCTGGTATGCATAGCATCCTCATCCCCAATCCTAATATGCAATGCGTTCTCATCCCCAGTCAAGGTATATATGGCCTCCTCATCCCCAATCCTGGTATACATGGCCCCCTCATGCCCAATCCTAGTATGCATGGCACCCCTTGTCCACAATCCTTGTATATATGGCCTCCTCATCCCCAATCCTGGTATGCATGGCCCCCTCATCCCCAATTCTGGTATGCATGGCACCACTCATCCCCAATCCTGGTATGCATGGCCTTTTCATCCCCCAATCCTGGTATGCATGGCACCCCTTATCCCCAATCTTGGTATGAATGGCCCACTCATCCCCAATCCTGGAATGCAATGCCTTCTCATCCCCAGTCATGGTATATATGGCCTCCTCATCCCCAATCCTGGTATGTGTGGCCCCCTCATCCCCAATCCTGGTATGCAATGCCTTCTCATCCCCAGTCATGGTATATATGGCCTCCTCATCCCCAATCCTGGTATGCATGGCACCCTTCGTCCACAGTCCTGGTATAAGTGGCCTCCTCATCCCAATCATGGTATACATGGCCCCCTCATCCCCAATTCTGGCATGCATGGCACCCCTCATCCCCAATCCTTGTATGCATGGCCTTGTCATCCCCCAATCCTGGTATGCATTGGGGAATATTGGTATGAATGGCACCCTCAAACCCCAATACTGGTATGCATAGCCTCCTCATCTCCAATCCTAGTATGCATGGCCCTCTCATCCCCAATCCTGGTATGCAATGCCTCCTCATCCCTAATCCTGGAATGCATGGCCTCCTCATCCCCAATCCTGGTATGCATGGCCCCCTCATCCCCAATCCCGGTATCCATGGCACCCCTCATTCCCAAACCTGTTATGCATTGCCTTGTCATCCCCCAATCCTGGTATGCATGGCACCCCTTTTTCCCAATCCTGGTATGCATGGCACCCCTCATCCCCCAATCCTGGAAAGCATGGCCTCCTCATCCCCCAATCCTGGTATGCATGGCCCCCTCATCCCCAATCCTGTATGCATGGCGCCCATTTTTCCAAATCATTGTATGCATGGCACCCCTCATCCCTCAATCCTGGAATGCATAGCCTCCTCATCCCCCAATCCTGGTATGTATCGCCCCCTCATCCCCCAATCCTGGTATGTGTGGCCCCCTCATCTTCCAATCCTGGCGTGCATGGCACCCCTCACCCCCAATCCTAGTATGCATGGCAGCTATAACCCCCAATATTGGTACGCACGGCACCCCTCACCCCCAATATTATTACGCATGGAACCCCTCATCCCCAATCCTGGTATGTATGGCACCCTCATTCCCCAATCCTGGTATGCATCGCCTTGTCATTCCCTAATCCTGGTATGCATGGCACCCCTTATTCCCAATCCTGGTATGCATGGCACCCCTCATCCCCCAATCCTGGTATGCATGGCCTCCTCATCCCCCAATCCTCGTAAGTGTGGCCCACTCTCCCCCAATCCTAATATGTGCGGCCCCCCTCATCCCCCAATCCTGGTATGCATGGCACCCCTCACCCCCAATCTTGGTATGCATTGCACTCCTCATCCCCAATCCTAGTATGTATGGCACCCTCATTCCCCAATCCTAGTATGCATGGCACCCCTCATCCCTCAATCCTGGAATGCATAGCCTCCTCATCCCCCAATCCTGGTATGTATGGCCCCCTCATCCCCCAATCCTGGTATGTGTGGCCCACTCATCTTCCAATCCTGGCGTGCATGGCACCCCTCACCCCCAATCCTAGTATGCATGGCAGCTAAAACCCCCAATCTTGGTAAGCACGGCACCCCTCACCCCCAATATTATTATGTATGGAACCCCTCATCCCCAATCCTGGTATGTATGGCACCCTCATTCCCCAATCCTAGTATGCATGGCACCCCTCATCTCCCAATACTGGTATGCATTGCCACCTCATCCCAAATCCTGGTATGTATCGCACCCCTCATCCCCCAATCCTAGTATGCATGGCACCCCTCATCCCCCAATACTGGTATGCATTGCCTCCTCATCCCCAATCCTGATATGCATGGCACCCTCAACCCCCAATCCTTGTATGCATGGTACCCCTCATCCCCCAATCCTGGCATGCATGGCCTCCTCATCCCCAATCCTGGTATGCATAGCCTCCTCATCCCCAATCCTGGTATGCATGGTCTCCTCATCCCCAATACTAGTATGCATGGCCCCCTCATCCCCAATCCTGGTATGCAATGCCTTCTCATCCCCAATCCTGGCATATATGGCCTTCTCATCCCCAATCCTTGTGTTCATGGCCCCCTCATACCCAATCCTGGTATGCATGGCACCCCTCATCCCCAATCCTGGTATTCATGGCCTTGTCATTCCCTAATCCTAGCATGCATGGCACCCCTTATTCCCAATCCTGGTATGCATGTCACCCCCCATCCCCCAATCCTGGTATGCATGGCACCCCTCATCCCCCAATCCTGGTATGCATGGCCTCCTCATCCCCCAATCCTCGTAAGTGTGGCCCACTCTCCCCCAATCCTAATATGTGCGACCCCCCTCATCCCCCAATCCTGGTATGCATGGCACCCCTCACCCCCAATCTTGGTACGCATTACACTCCTCACCCCCAATCCTAGTATGTATGGCACCCTCATTCCCCAATCCTAGTATGCATGGCACCCCTCATCCCCCAATAGTGGTATGCATTGCCACCTCATGCCAAAGCCAGGTATGTATGGCACCCCTCATCCCCCAATCCAAGTATGCATGGCACCCCTCATCCCCCAATACTGGTATGCATTGCCTCCTCATCCCCAAGCCTGATATGCATGGCACCCTCAACCCCCAATCCTGGTATGCATGGCACCCCTCATCCACCAATCCTGGAATGCATGGCCTCCTCATCCCCAATCCTGGTATGCATGGCCTCATCATCCCCAATCCTGGTATGCATGGCCCCCTCATCCTCAATCCTGGTATGCAATGCCTTCTCATCCCCAATCCTGGTATATATGGCCTCCTCATCCCCAAGCCTTGCATTCATGGCCCCCTCATACCCAATCCTGGTATGCATGGCACCCCTCATCCCCATTCCTGGTATGAATGGCCTTGTCATTCCCCAATCCTGGTATCATGGCACCCCTTATTCCCAATCCTGGTATGCATGGCAACCCTCATCCCCCAATTCTGGTATGCATGGCCTCTTCATCCCCCAATCCTGGTATGTGTGGCCCCCTCATCCCCCAATCCAGGTATGTGTGGCCACCCTCATCCCCAATCCTGGTATGTATGGAACCCTCATTCCCCAATCCTAGTATGCATGGCACCCCTAATCCCCCAATACTAGGATGCATTGCTACCTCATCCCCAATCCTGGTATGTATGGCACCTCTCATCCCCCAATCCTAGTATGCATGGCACCCCTCATCCCCCAATACTGGTATGCATTGCCACCTCATCCCCAATACTGGTATGCATGGCCTCCCCATCCCCAATCTTGTTATGCATGGCCCCCTCATCCCCAATACTGGTATGCAATGTCTCCTCATCCCCAATCGTGGTATGCCTGGCCTCCTCATCCCCAATCCTGGTATGCATGGCCTTGTCATCCCCAAATTCTGGTATGCATGGCACCCCTCATCCCCCAATACTGGTATACATTGCCACCTCATCCACAATCCTGGTAAGTAGGGCACCCCTCATCCCCCAATCCTAGTTTGCATGGTAACCCTCATCCCCCAATCCTGGTATGCATTGCCACCTCATCACCAATCTTGATATGCATGGCACCATCAACCCCCAATCCTCGTATGCATGGCACCCCTCAACCCCCAATCCTGGTATGCATGGCCTTTTCATCCCCAATCCAGGTATGCATGGCCTCCCCATCCCCAATCCTGGTATGCATGCCCCCCTCATCCCCAATCCTGGTATGTAATGCCTCCTCATCCCCAATCCTGGCATATATGGCCTCCTTATGCCCAATCCTGGTATGCATGGCCCCCTCATCCCCAATCCTGGTATGCATGGCCTCCTCATCCCCCAATCCTCGTATGTGTGGCCCCCTCATCCCCCAATCCTGGTATGTGTGACCCCTCTCATCCCCCATTCCTGGTGTGCATGGCACCCCTCACCCCCAATCCTGGTATGCATGGAACCCCTCATCCCCAATCCTGGTATGTATAGCACCATCATCCCCAAATCCTAGTATGCATGGCACCCCTCATCCTCCAATACTGGTATGCATTGCCACCTCATCCCCAATCCTGTTATGTATGGCACCCCTCATCCCCCAATCCTGGTATGCATGGCCTCCTCAACCCCCAATCCTGTTATGTATGACAAGCCCTGATCCCCCAATCTTGGTATGCATGGCACCCCTCATCCCCAATCCTGGTATGTATGACCCCCTTATCCCCAATCCTGGTATGCATGGACTCCTCATCCCCCAATCCGGGTATCTGTGCCCCCCTCATCCCCCAATCCTGATATGTGTGGACTCCTCATCCCCCAATCCTGGTATGCAAGTCCCAGTCACTGCACACATAAAACAAATAAACACTTATACTCACCTTCCTTCCTCACCTCTGATCCAGCGCTGCATCCTGTCTGCCAGCAGTTAATGTCAGCATCTGAGCAGCGCGTTCTCAGACGCTGATGAGAGGTGCCAGAATATTCACTCCTCTCCACTCCCTCGCCAGAGGTTTCTGTATTTAAAGTTTAAGACTATGCTTGACTCCTTTGTTAAATCAAATATTGGTGAACGACTCCTCTAATATTGGAAATGGCTGGTGTGAATTGTCAGCTCTAATCATGGACCTAAAGGAAGAAGTTGTTCTTTATTTGTATCTGGATCCTCAGGGAAAATGCAACACATGTTTATATAAATGTGAAGCTCCCACTTCTTACTACTTTATTACCAGAATGGTTTATTCCAGGGAAAAGATCTGATTCATTTGAGGAAAAAGTTTGAAAATATTAGGAGACAGAGACGGAGCCCACTGCTCCATCCTAGCATCAAATGCCACAAAGACTTGTAACAGGGTGGAGTAGGAGTTCTTGTGGAGGGTAATCAAGAAGTTTGGGTTCAGGTGGAATTTTTTTTTGGTGGATTAAACTATTATTCTATTCACCCCAAGCGAGAGGGATAAAAAGGTGATGCCCCCTCTCCCATCTTCTCACTGTTTTTTCCTTGAGGAAATTAGGGGTTTTGGCAGCAGTGGAGAGAAGGTAAAATATGGATCTATACAGATTAGTGTTGAGCGAGCATGCTCGACACTGCTCGGTACTCGCCTGAGCATCTCAGTACTTGGGATGTTCGGCGAGCACCAAGCATTTTCGGGTTACTCGGGCGGGAGCTCGGGTCTCCGCCCTGCATGTTTGGCGCTCTTTACAGAGCCAATGAACATGCAGGGATTGCCAGCCAGTCACTGTAATGCCGCAGCCATGTTGGTTGTGGGCATTACAGTGATTGGCTGGCCGCACAGCGTCACCTCGAGTATTTAAAACCGGGTGACGCCATCTTGGACACAGTCGCTCCGGATCAGACAGTGTAGGGAGAGTGCTGCTGAGCTAGGGAGAGATTTATACTGCGAAATACATAGTGTATGATCTCTAAAGCCTGCAAAATCAGACAAACAGTACTTCTGAGGACTAATATCCATTCCAGATATCAGGCAGGCAGGCAGGCAGGCTGTATAGGAAACGCAGTGGTTATACCAACAAACACTGCATTACAGTCCTGTGTGCAGCTGCTGCTCAAATTGCTAGACTTAACCCCAGGTCCCAGGGGCCAGGAAAAATCCTTTTTTTTTCATCTAAATCCTCTTTTTTTTTTTCCTTAGTCAGACTGTACCTTGTGGTATTTCTCCCCCTACCCCAAAAAAAAAAATTGAGTGTGTCTGTGAGTGTTCAGACACAAATATATCTGTTTAAAAGAGTCTGGTTTCGGCCAGATAACTAGAACTGTGGTTTTGCAGTTCCATGGTTCAAATCTCTTTATTATCCACTTTTTTGCCTTTTTTCCATGAAAAGAACAGTTTGAGTGTCTCGCTGACTGTTCAGACACAAATATATCTATTTAAAAAAGTCTGGTATATGCCAGGAAATTAGAACTGTGGTTTTCCTCTTCCACAATTCAAATCTGGGTGTTATCCACCTTTTTGCCTTTTTTCCATAAAAAAAACAGTTTGAGTGTCTCGCTGACTGTTCAGACAAAAATATATCTATTTAAAAAAGTCTGGTATACGCCAGGAAATTAGAACTGTGGTTTTCCACTTCCACGGTTCAAATCTGGGTGTTATCCACCTTTTTGCCTTTTTTCCATAAAAAAAAACAGTTTGAGTGTCTCGCTGACTGTTCAGACACAAATATATCTGTTTAAAAGGTTCTAGTGTAGGCCAGAGAAATAGAACTGTGGTTTTCCTCTTCCACGGTTCAAATCTGGGTGTTATCCACCTTTTTCCATTTTTTTACATAAAAAAAAACAGTTTGAGTGTCTTGCTGACTGTTCAGACACAAATATATCTGTTTAAAAGGTTCTGGTGTAGGCCAGAGAAACAGAACTGTGGTTTTCCTCTTCCACGATTCAAATCTGGGTGTAATCCACCTTTTTCCATTTATCTACATAAAAAAAACAGTTTGAGTGTCTTGCTGACTGTTCAGACACAAATATATCTGTTTAAAAGTTTCTGGTGTAGGCCAGAGAAATAGAACTGTGGTTTTCCTCTTCCACGGTTCAAATGTGGGTGTAATCCAACTTTTTGCCTTTTTTACATTAAAAAAAACAGTTTTAATGTCTCGCTGACTGTTCAGACACAAATACATTTGTTTAAAAGATTCTGGTGTAAGCCAGAGAACTAGAACTGTGGTTTTCCTCTTCCACGGTTCTAATCTCCTTTTTATTTCCCCTTTGCCATTGATAGTGCGAGTGTAAGCTACTTTACTTCATTTACAATGGGCAAGGCGCGTGGCAAGGGACGTGGAACTGGATGTTCTAATGATGGTGCGTGCAGAGGACGGGGCCGTGACCAAGGTGAAAATGTGTCACAACCAACAGCCACATCTTCTATCTCCCAGTTCTTGACCGAATTACTAGGGAAGCACACAACAACACCACTATTGCCAACTGATCAGTGTGAACAGGTTATTAATTGGATAGCAGATAATACTTCCAGTCACCTGGGCACCACCACCTCCGGTCTGTCTTCCACACGGTCAACTCTTAGCAGCCGTGAGTCTCGACCGCATACTCCTGCTCACCCTGATGCTCCTTCCTCCCACCATGCCAAGTGTCGTCAGACAGCAGCTAATCCGACAGTTGGACACTCTGAAGAGCTGTTCACTGGTCCATTTCCATATTTGGGCCCCTCACTTGCTCCACTTGAAGTGGTGGAAGAGGAGATCCAATGTAACAAAGGCCAAATATTTGATCAGCCACAGCCACAGTAAGGTGACGCTGGCAATTTGTCACAAGAGGTGGACGATGACGAGACACAATTTCCACGAAGTGAGGAGGAGGACCGTGGTGCGGAAGTGGAAGAGAAGGAGGTGGTGGATGATCTAGTAACTGACCCAACGTGGCAGGAGGACACGCAGAGCGAGGCCAGCATCACACAGGGGGAGGGAGGAAGAGTACCCCAACAGGCAGTAGGAAGCAGTGTGGTGGCCGCAGACAGAAGGCGGGCAACCGTTCCCCGTAACACCGACGCGAGGGACGCTGCCAGTACAACGGGTAGTTCTTCCAGAGTCTGGAATTTTTTTTAAAGACTCTGCTGATAAACCCAAAAAGGCCATTTGTACCACCTGCCAGGCCAGCATCAGCAGGGGTGACAAAACTACCAGCCTGACCACCACCAGCATGATCAGGCACATGTCAGCAAAGCACCCGACTTTGTGGGGCGAACCCCAGGGTCCACGACCAGTGTCAGCGGGTGTCACCACTGCTTCTTCCCCTGTTGTGCGTGTAAGAGAACCCCCTGTTGTGCGTGCAAGGCAATCCCCTGTGCATACTGCATGCAAAGATGCCCCTTCCTCTTAGTCTTCACTTATTATGGCAGTTTCTCAAGAAACAGCATCAACGTCCACGTCCACGTCCCACCGCAGCATTCATTTGTCCATATCCCAGACCTTTGAACGAAAGCACAAATTCGCAGCCAACGCCCCACAGGCCACAGTCTTAAATTCGCACATTTCACAACTGCTTGCGTTGGAAATACTGCCTTTTAGGCTGGTGGAGACGGAATCCTTCCGCAACCTTATGGCGGTGGCCGTCCCTCGGTACTCGGTCCCCAGCCGACACTATTTTGCCCGGTGCGCCATCCCCGCACTACACAAGCACGTGTCCCAAAACAGCTGCCGTGCCCTCAACAATGCAGTTACTGGGAGAGTCCACCTGACAACGGACACGTGGACAAGTGATTGTGGCCAGGGACGGTACATCTCCCTGACGGCACACTGGGTAAACATAGTGGATGCCGGGACCCAGTCGGACCTTGGGACGGAACACATCCTCCCCACACCGAAGATTGCGGACCCTATGTCAGTCAGAGTTGCCCCCACAGTGTAGAGCTCCTGAGCATCATCCTCCTCCTCATGTTCAGCCTCCATCTCAGATATCACCACACCAGTTACAAGCTGGAAGCACTGCAGTACTGCCTCCGCCAAGCGGCAACAGGCTGTGCTGAAACTCATAAGCTTAGGTGATAAACCTCACACTGCTTGTGAGTTGTGGACAGCTGTGAAAGAGCAGGCAGATCTGTGGCTGAGACCACTGAACCTACATCCAGGCATGGTCATGTGTGACAATGGCAGTAACCTGGTGGCGGCTCTGAGGCGAGGCGAGATCACACACGTACCATGCCTGGCTCATGTGCTTAACCTCGTGGTTCAGCGTTTTCTTAAATCGTACCCCGAGTTGTCAGATCTGCTCATCAAAGTACGCCGCCTGTCAGCTCATTTTCAGATGTTGGCTACAGCTTCCGCCGCCCTTGCTGTGTTGCAGCAGCATTTGCAGCTTCCGGCACACCGACTGGTGTGTGATGTCCCCACACGTTGGAACTCTACCCTCCACATGTTGCAAAGGATTTGTGAGCAGAAGAGAGCAGTTGTGGAGCACCAGCTGCAACAAGGCTGTCGATATTCAGGTCAGACTCCACAATAAGACCTCAGGAGTGGACCTGGATGTCTGACATATGTACCATCCTCACAAACTTTGAGGAGTCCACCAAGATGGTGAGTGGCGATGACGCCATGATTAGCGTCAGCATCCCACTTGTCTCTCTTTTGCAACGCTCTCTGCAGAGAATTAAAGAGGAGGCATTGCAGCCAGAGTATGATGAGATGGACCAAGAAGCAGTAGCGGGCGATTACACACAGCCCAGCCTTATCTCATCCCAAGGTGCATTGGGGGACAATGAGGAGGAGGAGGAGGAGGAGGAGGAAGAACAGGAGCTGGTATCATGCGCTGTAGACGGTAGTACCTGTACAACTGTCATACCGTCGGTTCAGCTTGGGTGGCCAGAGGACAGGGGGGAGGAGGAGGAGGAGGAGGAGAGCATGGTCAGTCGTCTTCTTGGTGAGGACACGGAAGTCTTGCCCGTTACCAGTCTGGTACGCTTGGCTGACTTTATGTTACGCTGCCTTAACCGTGACTCTCGCGTTGTCAAAATGTTGGGTGACAGTCATTACTGGTTGGTGACCCTTTTAGACCCCCGCTACAAGGAGAACTTTCACTCTCTTATTCCTTAAGTGGAGAGGTCTACAAAAATGGGGCAGTACCAGAAGGCCCTTGCTGCAGAACTGTTAAAAAAAATTCCCATCTTAACACGCTAGTGGCAGAGGTCACAGTTCGTTGCCCAACCAAGGCGTACAGGCAAGAGAGACGCAACTCCAATCCAGCAGAGGCAGGGGAACACTGTCAATGTTCTGGGACAGTTTTCTGAGACCCGCCCAGCTTACAGGCCCTGAGGCGCGGGGTACTCTCACAAGGAGTGGAAAGTTTCAAAAGATGGTGAGGGAATACCTTCCCGACCGTACCAGCATCCTCCGTGATTCCTCTGTGCTTTTTAATTATTGGGTATCCAAGCTGGACACTTGGAATGAACTAGCTCTGTATGCCTTGGAGGTTCTGGCCTGCCCTGCCACTAGCGTGTTATCGGAACGTGTTTTTACTGCCACTGGGAGAATTATAACTGATAAGCGCCCTCGCCTGTCAACTGACAATGCTGACAAGCTGACCCTTATCAAAATGAACAAGGGCTGGATTGGGCCAGACTTCTCATCACCACCAAATGACAGCAGAGTAACATAAAGTCAAATCCATTGTGTTATTTCAGGAGGTGTATTCCCATGCACCGCTTTACACCCACACATGGGTATACACTTATTCATTTCGGCTGTTTTTTGCTCTTCTCCTTATCCTCAGCCTCCACCACAACTATACCACCAGGGTGACCATGGTCCGTTTTGCCAGCATTGCAAGTTCCTCTGTCCTAATTTTGGAAGGCATAGGCAAAGACTATGGGAGACCCACTCCCCAATATTGGGAATAATGTTTTTATTATGCTGTACTGCATGGCTCTTGTAAGGGGCATTGCAAGTTCCTCCGTCCTAATTTTTGTCAGCTTTTGCTTGGAAGGCATAGGCAAAGACTATGGGAGACCCACTCCCCAATATTGGGAATAATGTTTTTAATCTGCTGTACAGCATGGCTCTTGTAAGGGGCATTGCAAGTTCCTCCGTCCTAATTTTTGGCAGCTTTTGCTTGGAAGACATAGGTAAAGACTATGGGAGACCCACTCCCCAATAATGGGAAAAATGTCTTTAATATGCTGTACTGCATGGCTCTTCTAAGGAGGAATTAAAATAGTCTTGTTAAGCTACTGTGACCCCTACGTCTCTTCCAAGGGTCATTGATATTGTCTTTTTATTCCACTGGGACCTCCACGTCTCTTCCAAGGGGCATTGATATTGTCTTTTTATTCCGCTGTGACCTCCACGTCTCTTCCAAGGGGCATTAAAACCGTCTTGTTAAGCTGCTGTGACCTCCACGTCTCTTCCAAGGGGCATTAAAACCGTCTTGTTAAACCACTCTGAACTCCATGTCTCTTCCAAGGGGCATTAAAATCGTCTTGTTAAGCTACTGTGACCTCCACGTCTCTTCCAAGTTTCATTGATATTGTCTTTTTATTCCACTGGGACCTCCACCACTCTTCCAAGAGGCATTGATATTGTCTTTTTATTCCACTGGGACCTCCACCACTCTTCCAAGGGGCATTGATATTCTTTTTATTCCACTGTGACCTCCACCACTCTTCCAAGGGGCATTGATATTGTATTTTTATCCCACTGGGACCTCCACGTCTCTTCCAAGGGGCATTAAAACCGTCATGTTAAGCTACTGTGACCTCCACGTCTCTTCCAAGCGGCATTAAAACAGTCTTGTTAAACCACTCTGAACTCCATGTCTCTTCCAAGGGGCATTAAAATCGTCTTGTTAAGCTACTGTGACCTCCACGTCTCTTCCAAGTATCATTGATATTGTCTTTTTATTCCACTGGGACCTCCACCACTCTTCCAAGGGGCATTGATACTGTCTTTTTATTCAACTACGACCTCCACCACTCTTCCAATGGGCATTGATAGTGTCTTTTTATTCCACTGTGACCTCCACCACTCTTCCAAGGGGCATTGATATTGTCTTTTTATTCCACTGTAACCTCCACCACTCTTCCAAGGGGCATTGATATTGTCTTTTTATTCCACTGGGACCTCCAAGTCTCTTCCAAGGGGCATTAAAACCGTCTTGTTAAACCACTCTGAACTCCACTTCTCTTCCAAGGGGCATTAAAACCGTCTTGCTAAGCTACTCTAACCTCCACGTCTCTTCCAAGGGGCATTAAAGCCATCTTGTTAAACCACTCTGAACTCCATGTCTCTTCCAAGGGGCATTAAAATCGTCTTGTTAAGCTACTGTGACCTCCACGTCTATTCCAAGTGACATTGATATTGTCTTTTTATTCCACTGGGACCTCCACCACTCTTCCAATGGTCATTGATATTGTCTTTTTATTCCACTGGGACCTCCACGTCTCTTCCAAGGGGCATTAAAACCGTCTTGTTTAACCACTCTGAACTCCACTTCTCTTCCAAGGGGCATTAAAACCGTCTTGCTAAGCTACTGTGACCTCCACGTCTCTTCCAA
The DNA here is from genome assembly GCF_046119375.1 of Phyllobates terribilis. NCBI lineage: Eukaryota > Metazoa > Chordata > Amphibia > Anura > Dendrobatidae > Phyllobates > Phyllobates terribilis. Next base: position 179,455,454 of record NW_027362771.1, read on the forward strand.
GGGGCATTAAAACCATCTTGTTAAACCACTCTGAACTCCACAGCTCTTCCAAGGGGCATTGAAATGTTGTTTTTAATTACCTCTAACCTCCATGACTCTTCCAACGGGCATTGCTTTTCCTCCTAATTTTAGTCAGCTTTTGCCTTTCAATGCATAGGCGAACACTAAAGGAGACCCGCTCCCCAATAATGGGTAGAAGATTTTTAGTACGCTGTAATCCACGTCTGTTTCAAGGGGCATTGCAGTTCCTCATAATTTTTGGAAAGCCTTCCATTCACTGCTTAGGCCAACAGTGTACAGGAGACCCAGTTGCTATAAATGGAAAAAATGGTTTAGTTAAGGCCCTCTGACCTCCATGTCACTTCCAAGGGGTTTTGGAGTGCCTCGAAATTTTTGGTAGGCATTGCATTCACTGTATGCCATATAACTGTATAGCCGAACAGCTCCTTTTGGTACAGAAACATATCCTACAAGACATGTGTGGTTGACTGGCCTGATATTGATGTGAATGGTCCCTGTTCCTCCTGCTCTTTCTCCTTTGCCACCACCTCATCCATCATTCATCACCTGAAGCTTTGTTTTAACGGGAGTCATAGAACTGGGATAGTAGCAGGAAAACATCCAGCAATCCTCGGAGGAGGTAGGATATGCGCCAAAATGCTGACCACCTCAGGCCTAGCCGCTACTACATACATGCGCTTGCATTCCAAGGAACAGAAAGCTAAGGAGATGAATGGCCTCATGATCATGAATAATTTACTCGTTGTGTAGGAGGCCGACCACTGCTGCTATCTATTTTCTGAACTTTGTGTTGAAGCCTGATTGACCCAGGACCCACAATCCTCTATGTCTGGAGGACGTGTTGCATCCCAGTGTCCAATTGTGTCCCGGCTTCCACAATATTAACCCAGTGTGAAGGCGTCAGTCAGATGGACCATCCCTGGCCACATTCATTTGTTCACGTGTTTGTGGTTAGGCTGTACTTCCCACTAAATGCACTGGGGAGGGCACAGGTAATGTTTTGGTATGCGCGCTTGTGTATAAGGCGCACCGGGACAAATAGGGGCAGCTGGGGACCATTTATGGATACGCGGCCGCCCCCTGGCGGCTGGGGACCAAGCGTGGACACCAGGGCGGCTGGGGACTGAGTATGGATACCAGGCCGCCGATGCAGCCATGACGTGGTGGCCAGATTTCACCTTCACATGCCTAAAAGGCCCAATTTCAAGTGCAAGCAAGCAGTATGGTATAGCAGCCTGGGGGTGGGTGGGTGGCAGGCTGCATACTTGTGCTTGCATTGCAAGGAATGGGGGAGGTACAATTGCACACTGCCCTGGGACAAGGACTTGAAAGGGGATAGTTGCAAGTCTGCAACGACAGGTGCAGGGCGGGAGGCTTCTTCGCATGTGCCATGAACAGGGGGTTGGCATGCACACACTACAGCGGAATAGGCTGTCCTTCCCACTAAGTGCAATTGGGAGGGCACAGGTAATGTTTTGGTATGCGCGCTTGTGTATAAGGTGCACCGGGACAAATAGGGGCGGCTGGGGACCGAGTATGGACACTCGGCCGCCCCCTGACGGCTGGGGACCGAGTGTGGATACCCGGCCGCCGGGCGGCTGGGAACTGAGTATGGATACCAGGCCGCCAATGCAGCCAAGACATGGTGGCCGGCGTCTGCCTCCACAAGCCTAAAAGGCCTCATTTCAAGTGCAAGCAAGCTAGCAGTATGGTATTGCAGCCTAGGGGTGGGTGGGTGGCATGCTGTACACTTACGCTTGCATTCCAAGAAATCAAAGCAGATGCTAACTTCTATCATCTTCATCATGCTCCTCACCTTGGCACTCTCAACTTCCCTGATGGAGAAGCCAGGGCCCACCGGAGCAGTCTCTGGTTGTCTGGTGGGCTCGTCCAATGCTGCCCTAAAGCAGGCCAGGCTAAGAAAAGGGTGGGGAAGGTTCCCGGGACAAACAGTGCCGGCTGGGGACTGAGTATGGAGACCTCGTCGCCGACGCAGCCATAAGGTAGTGGCCAGCTTCGGCCTCCTCCAAACTAAAAGGCCCCATTTCAAGTGCAAGCTAGCAGTATAGTATTGCAGCCTGCGGGTGGGTGGTTGGCTGCATATTTGCGCTTGCATTGCAAGGAATGGGGGAGGTACAATTGAACACTGCCCTGGGACAAGGACTTGCACGGGGATAGTTGCAAGTCTGCATCTTCTGATGCGGCAAGGATCACTTCTGATGGGCACACTTTTAGGCAGTGACCTGGGTGTCAGAGATGCTTCCAAGGGTCTTCCCCATGCTGTTCCCATGTCTTTTCGGCACAGTATGCATGTGTCACACAGCACATGGCCAGATAAGGTTGTAAAATGTTAAAATGACATTTCCCGGTGAATGTATTTGTCACGGTTGAAAGCAATACAAAAGTGCAAAAACGCATAAAAAATGCTTCTTGTGAACATTGCCCAAGATGTGGAGGAGTATTTTTGTTTTTGGTTATTTATTTTACCTTATACACAAGTCTTTACCCTGGAAAGGATGTTCCTTAACATATTTCACTGGAAAACAGTTTCAGTTTACTTTTTGAACGTTTTATTGTGAGCCCGTAAAAGTGGCTTAATACCTCTGACCACGTTGTTGACAGCAGTGACCTGGGGTTCAGAAATGGTTCCTTTGGCAATCCCATGCTGTCACCATGTCATTTGAACACTGTCACTATCGTTTTGGGTACTTTTTAGGCTTTCTACCGAATGCCGGGGGTGCCGCCGCAAAAATGCTCGGGTCTCCCATAGACTAACATTGGGCTCGTTGCTCGGGTCGAGCACCTGAGCATTTTAGTGCTCGCTCAACACTAATACAGATGATATTCTGCTGATTTTTTTAAAGCCGGGGAAATCTCTTCTGTGGACCGCAGAGGTGATCCGGTCTTTTGGTGCCCACTCTGGCTTGGATAGCAACTGTGGTAAATGGGTTTTATTACCACTTGATGAAAAAATCAGACAAGCATGAAAAGAATTACAGATTTTAGTAAAAAGATAGCTTTGAATATTTAGAGATAATTACCACTGGGGAGGTTGTGAGTTTTGTAACACTTAACATTATATTGTTAATTAGGAAATAAAAACAGATGTCGGTGTGGATGTTGCTGCCGTTTTCTAATGTGGATAGAATATCCTTGATTAAGATGATAGTCTCTCTCCTTTAGTTCTTTATGTCCTCAGTGTCTGCCCGGTATGGGTGAATGAGAGAATTTTTAAATTAATAGAAACTATTCTGAACGACCTGATTTGTCGGACAGAGAAGCTGAGAATAATAATAATATCTTCTGAAGTCTCAGACAGAAGGAGGCTTGGCCGTCTCTTATTTCCACAGATATTTCTGGGACACCCAATTACTTACATTTCAGGAATTCTGATTTGGATAGATTGTTACTAAATAAGAGAAAAAGGGGGATTTTGGCCAATGTTTTATTTTTGGAATTATAGTTGGGAATCTATAAAGAAGATATTAAATATTAACAGGCAATTGGATGCACCTCATCATGTGATAATCTAAATATACATAAAATTGTTAAGATGCAGGATTTTGGAAGAGAAAAGGTTTTATTTGTTTAAACATTTATTCGCTGAAGATGAGTTGATGCCATTTATTGTGTTGGAGACACAGTTTAGCTTAAGTAAAGTGCACAATTCAAGATATTGTCAAATTCAACAAGAGGTGAAGAATATGAAGAAATCAAATAACTTTCAGATCGCCTCTCAGAGAAGAATGGATTATTTGTTGATTGGCTGCTATTTATAAAATAATCTATCATATATTAATAAACTTGTATATATTTTACAATATTCTATAATATAATAAATATCATATTACTAAACCATTAACCGTGGATTACTTGTATATTTAATCTTTAAGAAGATTAGTTGAGAAAGTAAAGCGTAAATATAACAGAGGCTCAATATACACTGCTCAAAAAAATAAAGGGAACACTTAAACAACAGAATATAACTCCAAGTAAATCAAAGTTCTGTGAAATCAAACTGTCCACTTAGGAAGCAACACTGATTGACAATCAATTTCACATGCTGTTGTGCAAATGGAATAGACAATAGATGGAAATTATTGGAAATTATCAAGACACCTTCAATAAAGGAGTGGTTCTGCAGGTGGGGACCACATACCACATGTCAGTACCAATGCTTTCTGACTGATGTTTTGGTCACTTTTGAATGTTGGTTGTGCTTTCACACTCATGGTAGCATGAGATGGACTCTACAACCCACAGAAGTTGCTCAGATAGTGCAGCTTATCCAGGATGGCACATCAATGCAAGCTGTGGCAAGAAGGTTTGCTGTGTCTGTCAGTGTAGTGTCCAGAGGCTGGAGGCACTACCAGAAGACAGGCCAGTGCACCAGGAGACGTGGAGGGGGCCGTAGGAGGGCAAGAACCCAGCAACAGGACCGCTACCTCCGCCTTTGTGCAAGGAGGAACAGGAGGAGCACTGCCAGAGCCCTGCAAAGTGACCTCCAGCAGGCCACAAATGTGCATGTGTCTGCACAAATGGTTAGAAACCGACTCCATGAGGGTGGTATGAGGGCCCGACGTCCACAGATGGGGGTTGTGCTCACAGCCCAACACCATGCAGGATGCTTGGCATTTGCCACAGAACACCAGGATTGGCAAAGTCGCCACTGGCGCCCTGGGCTCTTCACAGATGAAAGCAGGTTCACACTGAGCACATGTGACAGACGTGACAGAGTCTGGGGATGCCGTGGAGAGTGATCTGCTGCCTGCAACATCGTTCAGCATGACAGGTTTGGCAGTGGGTCAGTAATGGTGTGGGGTGGCATTTCTTTGGTGGGCCGCACAGCTCTCCATGTGCTCACCAGAGGTAGCCTGACTGCCATTAGATACCGAGATGAGATCCTCAAACCCCTTGTGAGACCATACACTGGTGCAGTTGGCCCTGGGTTCCTCCTAATGCAGGACAATGCCAGACCTCATGTAGCTGGAGTGTGTCAGCAGTTCCTGCAAGATGAAGGCATTGAAGCTATGGACTGGCCCGCCCGTTCCCCAGACCTGAATCCGATTGAGCACATCTGGGACATCATGTCTCGCTCCATCCACCAGCGTCACGTTGCACCACAGACTGTCCAGGAGTTGGCAGATGCTTTAGTCCATGTCTGGGAGGAGATCCCACAGGAGACCATCCGCAACCTCATCAGGAGTATGCCCAGGCGTTGTAGGGAGGTCATACAGGCAAATGGAGGCCACACACAATACTGAGCCTCATTTTGACTTGTTTTAAGGACATTACATCAAAGTTGGATCACCCTGTAGTGTGTTTTTCCACTTTAATTTTGGGGGTGACTCCAAATCCAGGCCTCCATTGGTTAATAAATTTGATTTCCATTGATGATTTTTGTGTGATTTTGTTGTCAGCACATTCAACTTTGTACAGAACAAAGTATTCAATGAGAATATTTCATTCATTCAGATCTAGGATGTGTTATTTGAGTGTTCCCTTTATTTTTTTGAGCAGTGTATATACAAAAACATAAATGGGATGTCAGTCAATCAAATCATAAATTAATCCAATTGATCCATTGGATCTATTATTTTCACCAAGTATTATACAGAATGGAGAAGAAAGCTGACAATACTTGTAAACTGTGTGAGAAAGAAGGGCAGATATGATACATTTATAATATAAAGATATAGAGGGGGAACTGGGGACTTAAATCTCCATTGCGGTCAAATCAACAATTGTAAACTGGAATGGAAGGGATGAAAAGAGGAAGAAGAGTTTGTTTGTAGGCAGCTTTACACAGCAAGAGTGGATTTGGTTAGGAAATGGATCAGGAAAAAAATCAAATACTACAGAATGCAAGAATTTATTTCAGAGAGTTATAAAATACAAGAGGGTGTGGTTTTGCTCCTCAGTGAATTTTAAAAACTGGGAGAAAATTTTGAAAAATACTGTATGTAGCGCAGAACATTAAAACATGGGGGAGAGGGAGAATCAACCGCCTATATATTAGTGGGAGTTTCTTTGTTTGATTTAATCTTGGTTTTTGTGGATTTTTTTATTATTTTTTTTCTGAACAATTATAAAAAGGGCATGAGTTATGGAATTAGAGGGATTGTTGATTTTGTCTGAATTCATTTTTTGTAGTTCTGCAGTATGTTTTGAATATTTAAATAAAGTTCTATTAAAAAAAATCACAGCATTCCGATGATGCCACAAATGACTGGACGATATAGAACCCCCCGTCATCCAGAGTTCCGTTGAGGGTTTTTGTAGGCGTTTGTGGAGAGAGGAGTGTTGTGAGTAGCTTTTGCAAATATAATGAGAGTAAAGCAATTTAAGCGTATTATAGTTCTCTCTGACACCGAGGACAGAAGTGATGATGACGATTTCCATCAGGTGAGTATCACTTTTATATTTTTAAATAGTTAGAATACATTTGGGATAAAAATCACAGAAAAAGATGGTGAGATCATAAATATAGCTCCAGGATGAGTAAATATGGGGTGATAGTTTGGATCATGTTTGCAGAGTTATGTCTGCCCTCATTTGTAGCATTTGTGACATGTCCATGTGCAGGATACATAATAATATTGTATGAAGACAAGTAAATGTCACCACCGCTCCTATCCATATCCTTACCATAAGTGTGCCATACACCCGTCATACTCTGCACATGAAATCAGCACAGGCCAATGGTAACTATATTCATATAGGTGTCTAGTTGTAAGTCTGTGGAATATGGAGCAAGATTATAAATTGTGGATCTTCATGTTTATAGATTTTATCTGACATGTTTGCCATTTTTTCAGTCTTATCCACGAAAGAGGCCAATACCGAGGTCTCCATGCCCGGATCACATCAGTGGCTTCAATTCGGGCCCGACTCCGAGTTTACCAGGTACTGTGATCTGATCCAGTAAAGGTTCTGATATATTGATGTGTCATCATAGTCATTGGGTGCCGCTCACGTGCACATTGTGGTCAGTGCTTGGATTTATCTCTATTGTACGTCTACATTAATGAGTTCATATTAAACATTTCTTTTCAGCATTTGGTCAGGAATATTTATGCAGGCATTATTATAAAGTCAGACAGAAATGGCATTTGCGAATTTCTTCTCATGGTGGCCATGCACATATTCAGGTTACTGTAGCTGAATGTGTGAATGTGATTTTTTGCCCCATGTACAGTACATATAGGGAAATACTGGACACTATATTATGATTTATTTCTTTTGATATTGAGCCTCAGTCATTGTCATTACAATATTCTATTAAGATATTTATGTTGTGTTGCCCCCACAGATCTGATTTTACCAACTTCAGAATCTGATCCGGACAGTACCACCTGGTAAGACACACGTCTTCTCCATTACTAGGTGCATGTTGAGGATTAATTATTAGTGGTCGGCTCATTATTTCTTACATTTATTTCACAGCTCCGATGACATCATTCTTATTGATGATGAGAATTCCAATAGAGCCGGAACCTCCGCATATAATGGTAAGTTATCATTTCTAGATACAACTCAGGGTTATGTTATTGTAGAAAAATCATTGAATTTTCTCTACTGTCACAGATCAGTTTCCAAATGTAACAATTAAAGGCAAATTATAGATGGGTCTTGGGCATTTTTAATTTAAAGATAAATTAAAGGGGTAAACCTATTTTAGATATGTTTAATTGCTGTGAGTCCAATGTCTGGGACACTTCCATGATGGGAGAACATTTCTTTTCAGCATTTGTTCAGGAACATTTTCATGCATTCGCTCTAAAGTCAGGCAGAAATGGCATTTGTGAATTTCTTCTCATGGTGGCCATGCACAGTACAGGTTACAGTAGTTGAATGTGATTTTTTGCCCCATGTACATATAGGGAAATACTGGACACTATATTATAATTTATTTCTTTTGATATTGAGCCTCAGTCATTGTTATTACAATATTAAAATAAGAGATTTATGTTGTGTTGCCCCCACAGATCTGATTTCACCACCTTCAGATCCTGATCCGGACAGTACCATCTGGTAAGACACACGTCTCCTCCATTACTAGGTACATGATAGGGATTAATGACTAATGGTGGCTCATATTCTGTTACATTTATGTCACAGCTCCGATGATGACATCATTATTATTACTGACGATGACGATTCCAATACTGGAGAATCTTCCACATATAATGGTAAGTGATCATTTCTAGATACAATCAATGGTTATCTTATTGTAGAAAGAACATTGGGTTTTCTATCCTGTCACAGGTTAGTTTCCAAACCTATCAACTAATTGCAAATTACAGATGGGTCTGTGCCTTTAACCCCATAGGGACTGGTCAATTTTTAGTTTTTGTTCTTAGGTTTTTTCCTCTCCTTCCTTGAGACATTTCTGTCTTTATATTTCTACCCACATTGCCATATGAGGGCTTGTTTTTAGTGCGATGAGATGTTTTTTCAATGACACAATTCATATTACCATATAATGTATTGGAAAATGGAAAAAAATCCAAGTAAGGGGAAATTGAAAAAAAACAAAACATAATTCAGGATTTTTATATTTGGTTTTGATTTTTAGGCCTTTCATTGCACAGTAAAATTAATCTGGAAATATAATTCTCCATGTCAGTATGATTATGTCCATAACAAACTTGCAAAGTTTTTCTTTTTAAGTGTCAAAAACAATTCTGAAATTATTAATAAATATATTAAATTTTGTCACCTTTTTCTGAGATTTGTATAATTTTTATTTTGCTGTTGATAGAGCTGTATGAGGGCTTGTTTTTTCATAAGGCAGCTCAATGTTTTTGTTGATACTATTATGGGGTGGATGCGACATTTAAATCGCTTAACATTGCATTTTTTGGGGAGTTGCAGAGATAGAAAAACCCACAATTCTGACATTTTGATTTGGATTTATTTTCACTTTACAGCATTGATTATTTTTTCTTTCTACCATGGACCTGCTTTCTGACATGTCTGATTACAGATTTTCATTCTTCCATATTTCTGTACAGATAATTTACCATCTGATAGTGAGGAGATCTCCGTTATAGAAGAGAGGTGAGTTATGCTGGACACATTTACCTCTGTGGAAAACCATGATCTCAGTAAGAAATGTTTCCTGTGGATTTATATATGATTCCTTATCTTTCCCAGGACACCACTATGTAACATCCCCGGCTGTTTCCTGGAAGACATTATTTCTCCTTCTTCCATCTATGTTACCCACTTCCAGGTAACAAAGGAAAAGCTGGTGGAGCAACTGTACCATCTATACAACAGGACAGTCTTCGAGAATAAGGTATCTTATTATCGGTATCTGGGGATACATGACTTATCCATTATCTTCACCTTCATGCAATCATTTCTATCATTCTAACTTTCTGAAGAGCTCCCTAACCCCTTTGTCATGGTTGTGAAATTTAGTTATTGAAAATCTCAACCAAAACTCACTTAGTTTGCTAAATGCTATCACCATCTTCTTATCTGTAGGATGAGAGGAGACCTTACATGATCCACCATGTAGAGATATAGAGATGAGCAACTTTTTGTAGTTCATAGGATTTTACATTTATATATTAAACCATTTTGTTGAAATCTGGACATTTTAGGAAAGGTTTATTTTTATTTTTGCTCTCACATGTTGGACTTCTCAGTAGACCCCATTCCCTATAATAGGAAACCAGCGCTGTAAATCACACATGAAAGTTGGGTATTTTGTTAGATTGGGGTCAAAGAGTTTACAGATTTAATGGAATTTGTTTCCTCTATTTTAGCTCCCTAAGAAATTGGACATAGTCTGGAATAAGAGGCTGAAATAAACATCCGGACAATGCTGCCACAAGTTGGAGAACAACCACCGTTTCTCAGTTATTGAGCTTTCTGACAAAGTCTTGGATTCTGCCGGTAGGTTTATCATCACGTCCATCCTGCAGCTTCATGAGACAACCTGTACACAGGGCAAAAACTGTTACTTGTGATGTAATATGTAACATACCTGGCGGCAACCTTGCATAGTGGTCCATCTACCACTGTGCAAGAGCGCGCACTTGATTTCCAGTCCAGACTATCACTTTGGCTTCTTTCCATATGGTCTGCTTTGCTCTGCTCTGTCTGCTTAGGGCGACGCCCGCTGAACTTCCTGTTTCTTATTGCTACTGCAGACACACCCCTGATGCTTCCTCAGCCTATTGCTGTCTGTCACCTGGTATTTAACCCAGCTCCTCCCTGGAATCCTTGCCTGAGCATCTTGTACTGTCAGTTGGCTTCTAGTCACTGATGTGCCAGGTCCTGTCTATGTTTCCTGCCTTGCGGTATCAGTTCCCGTGTCTGAACTGAGTCCTGTCTGTGTTCTCTAGCCAGCTGCCTTTCCTGGAGGCTGTATTTCCAGGCCCGTGTGAACACGCTCTTTGCCTGTTCCTTCTGCCCTCTAGGGGTCGTATACCTAGATCTGTTGTCTGTGTCTTTTCCCAGTGTCTGTTCCTGCCCTAACCATCTTCCAGCCTGTTTCCCGTTTCTCTCTATGCCCATATCTTCCCTTTTTCTGCAGAGTCTGAACTCGTACCTAACTCCTGCTCGTTGTCACTGTACTTTCGTTTGTGAGTTTGTGGTCCACTCGCTACTTCACTGCAAGTACCCTGTGGGTATCTGGTTCTGCCTTTCCCTTCCTGTCTGTTCCGTGTGAACAGAGCCCTGTCCCCTCTTCCCTGCCTTGCTCGCCGCTCCGGCGGTTTCTGCCTGGTCTGCCTTGTTCACCGCTCCGGCGGTTCTTGTCTGCTCTGACCCTTTGCTCACTGCTCCGGCAGTCTCGCTCTGCTCTTACCCTTTGCTCACTGCTCCGGCAGTCTCGCTCTGCCCTGACCCTTTGCTCACTGCTCCGGCAGTCTCGCTCTGCTCTGACCCTTTGCTCACTGTTCCGGCAGTCTCGCTCTGCTCTGACCCTTTGCTCACTGCTCCGGCAGTCTCGCTCTGCTCTGACCCTTTGCTCGCTGCTCCGGCAGTCTCGCTCTGCTCTGACCCTTTGCTCGCTGCTCCGGCAGTCTCGCTCCGCTCTGACCCTTTGCTCGCTGCTCCGGCAGTCTCGCTCTGCTCTGACTCTTTGCTCGCTGCTCCAGCAGTCTCGCTCTGCTCTGACCCTTTGCTCACTGCTCCAGGCAGCCTCGTCCTGCTCTACTCTCGCTCACTGCTCCAGGTGGTCTCGTCTTGCTCTGCTCTTGCTCGCCGCTCCGGGCGGCCTCACTCTGCTGTGTTTGTCCACCACATCTGCAGTTCTGTTCCTGAGTCCCAGTCTGTACTGAGTCCTATCCACTCTGTGCTCCAACCTGTCGCACCTGCCAGTACCTCCCTGCCTGCATACCAGTCGTGCTTACCAACATCCACCTGCCTGCAAACCGGCCGTACCTGCAAGTACCTCCCTGTTTGCATACCAGTCGTGCTTGCCAGCATCCACCCGTCTGCATACCTGCCGTGTCTGCCTGTACCCACCAGTCTGTGAGCCAGCCTAACCTGCCTGTTCCTGTATTCCCCAGTGTGGGTCAACAGCCGTGTCCGGGGTCTGACCTGGAGTAGCACCTGGTCCCTCTGCTCGGTCCCTCCTTGGTGCACTGGCATCGTATGCCGTCGTGCGACCTTGGTCGGATCGGGTGGATACTTAGTTACGCCCCTCCAGGCATTCACTCTCCGGTACGGTCCAGTGGAATCACTACATATACACGCACACGCCAGTCAGTTCGGGCGTGTGCATTACAGCATGCTCAGGCCATGGTTCCCGTTGAGCCCCATGGCCTTCGCTCTCTGAGACGTTTTTCAGCGAATACGTGCATCTAGAAGAAATTTATTTTTTTTTGCTACCAGCTGAGTTCCAGGTGAATTACGCACCCGTCCAGATGGATCTATCTGCACTCGTTCCTGCGGATCTGCCACGGTACTATGGGGATCCAAGACTGAGTCGTGCATTTGTGGAGCAATGCTTGCTACGCTTCAAGTTCTACCCTCTTTATTTTCCCACCGATTGGGTTAAGGTGGGATTCATGATGTCTTACCTAGCCGGTGATGCCTTGAAATGGATCACCCCTCTATGGGACGCACAGGATCCTATTGTCCTGGACCTGCAGGCCTTTCTAATGGTCTTCGATGACCCTAACCCGGAAGCCCCTGCTGAAGCTTCACTTCCCAATATCCCGGAGCAGCCCCGATGGGTAATGTGTGTGGGTAGCGCACTAGTCCTCCTGCCCGAAGAGACTACTGCCCACCCAGAATCCCCACAGGATGACTATGTTCTCCAGAATACTTCTCCCAACCTCAAGAGGCAGTCCAGACGTGCTAGGCGTAGAGGCAAGCCGTCATGGCAGGGTCTGTCCTCCCAAGACCTCCTGACCCCAACCTTGAAGTCCCTGGTGAAGCATCACTTCCCAGTATCCCGGAGCAGCCCCAACGGGTAATGTGCGTGGGTAGCGCACCAGTTCTCCTGTCCGAAGAGACTGCTGCCCACCCAGAATCCACACAGGAGGACTTCCTGCACCCGGTATCTGATACTTCACCCACTTTAATCGGTGAGCCTGTCCAAGGGTACTCTGAAGCAGTGATTACCTCCGAGTCTCTACACCCCTCTGTCCAGGCGGAGGACCTCCAGTTGTCTCCTGAACCCTTCGGGGTGCTACCTGGTAGCGAATGGACAGAGACTTTCCTATACTCGGTACCTGATTCCTTGCCCGCTTCGTCCAGTGAGTCCGACCTAGTGTACTCCAAAGCAGAGGTTACCCCCGAGTCTCTGCACTCCTACGACCCGGCGGAGGACCTCCAGTTGTTTCCTGAATCCTCCGGGGGACCACCAGATAACAAAGGGACAGTGACGTTTCTACACCTTGTACCTGATACCTCGCCCATTTCATCCTGTGAGCTTGACAAGATGTACCCCGAAGCAGAGGTTACCCCCAAGTCTCTGCCCCCCTCCAACCTGGAGGAGGACTTCCTGTTGTCTCCTGTACCCTCTGGTGTGCCACCTGAAAATATGTGGAGAGAGACTTCCTTGTGTGCTGTTCCTGGTACTCCACCCATTTCGTCTGTTGCTGAGGATGGCTGGATAGGAGGTAACATCCTAGCTACCCAGATGAGACCAGTTTTTTCTGTGGACAGCAGAAGTAATCTGCTTGAAGTGAAGGTTTGGCCCTCGAATTCCCTGCGGAAGATTCTGGCAGGCCTGAAGAAGAGGGGGCGTAAGGGGGGGGGGGGGTACTGTAACATATCTGGCGGCGTCCTTGCATAGTGGTCCATCTCCCACTGTGCAAGAGCGCGCACTTGATTTTCAGTCCAGACTATCACTTTGGCTTCTTTCCATATGGTCTGCTTTGCTTTGCTCTGTCTGCTTAGGGCGACGCCCGCTGAACTTCCTGTTTCTTATTGCTACTGCAGACACACCCCTGATGCTTCCTCAGCCTATTGCTGTCTGTCACCTGGTATTTAACAAAGCTCCTCCCTGGAATCCTTGCCTGAGCATCTTGCACTGTCAGTTGGCTTCTAGTCACTGATGTGCCAGGTCCTGTCTATGTTTCCTGCCTTGCGGTATCAGTTCCCGTGTCTGAACTGAGTCCTGTCTGTGTTCTCTAGCCAGCTGCCTTTCCTGGAGGCTGTATTTCCAGGCCCGTGTGAACACGCTCTTTGCCTGTTCCTTCTGCCCTCTAGTGGCCGTATATCTAGATCTGTTGTCTGTGTCTTTTCCCAGTGTCTGTTCCTGCCCTAACCATCTTCCAGCCTGTTTCCCGTTTCTCTCTATGCCCATATCTTCCCTTTTTCTGCAGAGTCTGAACTTGTACCTAACTCCTGCTCGTTGTCACTGTACTTCCGTTTGTAAGTTTGTGGTCCATTCGCTACTTCACTGCAAGTACCCTATGGGTATCTGGTTCTGCCTTTCCCTTCCTGTCTGTTCCATGTGAACAGAGCCCTGTCCCCTCTTCCCTGCCTTGATCGCCGCTCTGGCGATTTCTGCCTGCTCTGCCTTGTTCACCGCTCCGGCGGTTCTTGTCTGCTCTGACCCTTTGCTCACTGCTCCGGCAGTCTCGCTCTGCTCTTACCCTTTGCTCACTGCTCCGGCAGTCTCGCTCTGCCCTGACCCTTTGCTCACTGCTCCGGCAGTCTCGCTCTGCTCTGACCCTTTGCTCACTGCTCCGGCAGTCTTGCTCTGCTCTGACCCTTTGCTCACTGCTCCGGCAGTCTCACTCTGCTCTGACCCTTTGCTCGCTGCTCCAGCAGTCTCGCTCTGCTCTGACCCTTTGCTCGCTGCTCCGGCAGTCTCGCTCCGCTCTGACCCTTTGCTCGCTGCTCCGGCAGTCTCGCTCTGCTCTGACCCTTTGCTCGCTGCTCCGGCAGTCTCGCTCTGCTCTGACCCTTTGCTCACTGCTCCGGCAGTCTCGCTCTGCTCTTACCCTTTGCTCACTGCTCCGGCAGTCTCGCTGTGCCCTGACCCTTTGCTCATTGCTCCGGCAGTCTCGCTCTGCTCTGACCCTTTGCTCACTCCTCCGGCAGTCTCACTCTGCTCTGACCCTTTGCTCACTGCTCTGGAAGTCTCGCTCTGCTCTGACCCTTTGCTAACTGCTCCGGCAGTCTCACTCTGCTCTGACCCTTTGCTCGCTGCTCCAGCAGTCTCGCTCCGCTCTGACCCTTTGCTCGCTGCTCCGGCAGTCTCACTCTGCTCTGATCCTTTGCTCGCTGCTCCGGCAGGCTCGCTCTGCTCTGACCCTTTGCTCACTGCTCCAGGCGGCCTCGTCCTGCTCTACTCTCGCTCACCGCTCCAGGCGGTCTCGTCTTGCTCTGCTCTTGCTCGCCGCTCTGGGCGGCCTCACTCTGCTGTGTTTGTCCACCGCATCTGCAGTTCTGTTCCTGAGTCCCAGTCTGTACTGGGTCCTATCCACTCTGTGCTCCAACCTGTCGTACCTGCCAGTACTTCCCTGCCTGCATACCAGTCATGCTTACCAACATCCACCTGCCTGCAAACCGGCCGTACTTGCCAGTACCTCCCTGTTTGCATACCAGTCGTGCTTGCCAGCATCCACCCGTCTGCATACCTGCCGTGTCTGCCTGTACCCACCAGTCTGTGTGCTAGCCTAACCTGCCTGTTCCGGTATTACCCAGTGTGGGTCAACAGCCGTGTCCGGGGTCTGACCTGGAGTAGCACCTGGTCCCTCTGCTCGGTCCCTCCTTGGTGTACTGGCATCGTATGCCGTCGTGCGACCTTGGTCGGATCGGGTGGATACTTAGTTACGCCCCTCCAGGCATTCACTCTCCGGTACGGGCCAGTGGAATCACTACATATACACGCACACGCCAGTCAGTCAGGGCGTGTGCATTACATAATACATCTTATAAATTCATCGTACATGCTGTCATAAGAAAAACTAAGTACACCCTCTTTGAATTCTAATGTTTTACATATCAGGACAAAATCAAAAAAGCATCAGGTCCTTAGAAGATCTTAAATGTAGGAAAATACAATCTCAGAAAACAACATGATAAATAATACAGATTAATTATTTATTTAACAAAAAATAGGCCAAAATGCAAAAGCAGTGTATGATAAAATAAGTACACCCTTGCTGCAAATTCAAGTTATTACTGATAAAGATGATTCTAAAAGCTAGTGATTCGTGGGGTGTACTTATTTTTCACTCTCTGCTTCTGCATTTTGAAGTAGGTATTGGTAAATAACAATGGCACGGTGTGACTTATCATGTGTTGCTCATCTCAGGATGTATTTACCTAATTTGAAGACGTTTTAGGTTTTCTCATGCCTGTATAAACTCTTATTTTAGTGCGACTACGATCCACACTTGCGCACGAGATGTGCCATTCAGCCTGCTGGATAATCGATGGTGAAGGCAGAGATAACCATGGCCCGTTATGGCAGACTTATACAAGACGGGTAAATGACATCCATCCCGAGCTGCCAGAAGTGACGATGTGTCATAGTTATACCATCAGCTATAAGTATAACTACCAGTGCTCCCTGTGTGATAACAATTAAGTAGATTTGATGATTCATCTCCTCATAATGGTATAATGCTTTTATACTTTACTACTATCAGAGCGGACTGACGTCTGGGGGTTGTAGGGTTTAGGATGCTACATGTTATATTTTCTGTACTGGGGACAATTCTTAATATATGGGTTTCAATTTGTTCTTTTTAACATAATCCACTGTATTAACCAACGTTCATTCCAGTCTAGTAACCAATATTCCTCTTATCTTTGTAGATTTGGGCGCTTTCAAAAAATAGCTGACAATAAATCTTATTGCCACCGGTGTGGAGGCCGATTACATCAATTCTCCATCAGCTAAACATGTAACTATTCTTCAGAATATTTAGTCTCTAATTTTGTTTTGTTATAATTTAAAGTTCAGATAATTTTATGTGTTCCCCTGAGTAGCGAGACAATGAGTATCTGTGTTCATCACCAGAACCAACAATTAGCAGCAAACATTCAGAATCCATCATCATAGGTAACCATATAAATACTGGATACATTTTTCATAACTTGCTGGATAAGGAATGATTGAGAATTCCCATCAATTATCTACAATACTTTTGAAAACCTTCTATAATTTCAAGCTTAGTTGGATGTAATTATTTTTCTTTATATTTTCAGGTTCACTATTTGAACATTGAGATTTATCTATCATCATCTCATCTATCTGAGATGGAGGTAAGAAAGAATCCTCCACTATGGTCAATTATCAGTAATCGGTTATTTTTAAAATATGGAGAATTTTGAGTTTCTAATTTAGTCTCTTATTGCCTTATATAATTTGAAGTTTAAATACTTTTATAAACTTAGCCTATTTTTCACCACGTAGGGAGATAATCAGCATATGTCTTCATTACAGGCAGCAAAAATTCAGAATACTATTCTGATTCACACAAAGCTTCCAACATGTATTTTCCAGGTTAATATTTGTATGTGTTTTACCTTCATGACTTTTCTTTAGTTTGTTTTATTTGATAGCCAGTACATATTGTCAATTTTTGAAAAACATGTATTTTAATTGTTTTCAAATTAATGAGAAAGGCGTCTTATTGCTTCTATACAGGCATGACACATCTTGTTAGAAAGAGGTGAATACCTGCACCGTCCTGCGCTGAGAACATGATCAGATGCAGTTTCAAAGACCTGGAGAATCTCTACATGTGTTTTTTCAGAGCTGCCCAGCAATGGATATTGTGTTGGACATTTGAACATTCTTTTTTTTTACATTTAAATAAAAAAAACATAAAAAATAAAAAAGAAATATAATAATTCTTTCTATTTTTGATTTTTGTTCTGGAAATCGATGGTTTTTGCTAAACATATTACAACCAATACAAACCAAAAGCACTGAGAGCCACCTCAGGCTAAAATGAGTGAATGAAATTCCCACATGATTAATAGATATATTTTTTAGAAAATAATAAAAAAATACGTACAATTCAAGCAAGGTAACTCAAAAAGGAAGGATGAATGACCTTAACAGTTGTAGTAACCCAACAACAGATACAAATAAATAAACCTGTCTACAATAAGAAATCTATAATATAATCAGGGATGTGTTCTTCTGTACGAAGCCTCTATAGACTGCGCAAACCGCAATGCGGCCGGAGACTGGAGAACACATCCAGCCATTAGAGGTGACAGGGGGGAGGACGAGGATGGAGCGATATGCTTAGACGCTGACTGCATACCACCATCTTCAGCATCATGAGGACACATACCTTGATCACCAGCGAGGCAGGAAGAGGACTGTGGTGCCGGAGTTCACACATGCGCATAGAGCGATCTCCGGCGCCATTTTGTTGAAGACAAATTTGCACACAGTGTTTCCAACAACATTATGCCGGATAGTGCGGTATGCGCAAGCACTGATTCTGGTGCCATTAAATAACACTTACAACACGCTGCAGGTGTGCGGGGAAAAGATGAGTCGGAGTGTTTTGGCTTTTTTGTATGGATGGAACAACAGCAGCACAGGCAGGATAGGGGACCAGAATGGGGGAACATATACCAGGATGGGGAAGCATATACCAGGATGGGGGACCACGATGGGGGACCAGGATTAGGGAGTGTATGCCAGGATGGGGGACCAGGATGGAGGAGCATATACCAGGATGGGGGACCATGATGGGGGATCTGGATGGGGGACAATGATTAGGGAGCATATACCAGGATGGGGGAGCGTATTCCAGCATTTGGGACCAGGATAGGGAGCATATACCAGGATGGGGAGCATATACCAGGATGGTGGAGCCAGATGGGGGAGTGTACACCAGGATAGGGGACCAAAATGGGGAGCATATACCAATAAAAATGCTCGCCACACGGGCATAGAACGGGTTCAATAGCTAGTGTAGACTATATTGCTCCAAGTATAGGTCAAAGTGCAAATAGAAAATAGTGTCAAAACATATTAATTACATATTAAAATGTATAGCTCAAAATGATCAGAAAAAGCTTGTGCTTATCTAAACAATTATTCTAAGTAAAATATGGTTACCAAATAAAGGTACTATAGTGCATAGTGCAAAATAAGCATATACCTGTCAGTCATGGGTATGTCTCCTGCATCCAATATCTGCCTCATTCATTGATCCCTGCTTATATTAATCTATCTGTCCTGGTTTCTGTCTGTTAATTCTTGTAACATCCTTGATAATCATAGCACTGAATTCACACCTGTGTATCTGTCTCCCTCAGTATATTTTCCTAGTTGTAATTTCCTGTATTCCTTTGATCCCCATTCACACCTCACTATCTATCCATTTTGTCCTGTCTGCAGTCCTTGCTCTATAGCAAGTAATACGCCCATATTAGCTCCTCTGTCTTAATTTACCCCTGCTGTTATTCTATGATCTCTGGCTCTTCCCCTCTTTCTCACACCTGGTCTAATCATAGATGTATAAATGAGCAGCAACAGGTCTGATGACCGAGGTCTGTGTATGTGCAGCAAGTGTATCCGCAATACGTGTTTTATTAAAAGAATATACCAGGAATAAACCAGAAGGGAAAAGTAAGCACTGCTTATCACATTTTCCCAGCATTTCTTTGAACTTACTCCTATCCTTTCATTATGCTTACATATGCTCTTACAGTTTTTCCTCTGCTAATCCTCACTCTCCTTCGCTATCCCTAAACCCCAGCACCCTCTAACCAAATAATAATCTCTCTGTCTCTCTTACCTCCCCACCTGACCTCATCTGCTGACCTGCTCCTCAACTTCAGATCTATCCTAATAAAACATAAAAATAGATATCCACTCGCCTTCTCCCACCTCCTCTCCCTCTCTCTGCTTCTCCTCACTGCTGGCGACATATCTCCTAATCCCGGACCCCCACAGCTGCTGCTACCCACTTATTCCCCATCCTATCGCTCCAAACCAAAAATTAACTACCACAACCTCTGCCACCTAAAACTCGTCCTCCTTTATGCCCACCCCCCTGCTCCCTTTCTCTGGAGCACTCTGGAATGCACACTCTGTCTGCAATAAGCTCCATGTGATTCATGACCTCTTTACCTCCCACAATTTCTCCTTCCTGGACCTCACCGAAACATGGCTGACACCCTCTGAAACTGCCTCCCTTGCTGCGCTGTGCTATGGCGGCCTCCACTTCACCCACACTCCTCGTCCTGGCAACAGACATGGTGGTGGAGTGGGTCATCTCCTTTCTAACAACTGCACCTTTAACCCAATCCCACCTCTACCCTCGCTTTATTCTCCCTTTTTATGAAGTCCACTCTGTCCGCATCTACTCTCCTTTCAACCTCTAAGTGGCAGCCATATACCGACCTCCGGGCCTGGTCACTGCTTTTATTGACCAATTCTCCACCTGGCTTCTTCACTTTCTCTCTGCTGACATTCCCACCATCATCATGGGCGCCTTCATCATCCCCATTGACACCCACCAGTCAGCAGCCTCCAAACTCCTGTCACTTACTTAATCTTTTGGACTTACTCAATGGTGCTCGTCAGCCATCCACACAGACGGACACACACTAGACCTCATTGTAATGCACATGCCCGGACTGACTGGCGTGTGCATGTTTAGTAGTTCCACTGGACCATGAACCGGAGAGTGCCTGGAGGGGCGAAACTAAGTATCTGCCCGATGCGACCAAGGTCGCACGACGGCATACGATGCCAGTGCACCAGGGAGGAACCGAGCAGAGGAACCAGGGTCTACTCCAGGTCAGACTCCGGACACGGCTGTTGGCCCACACCGGGGAATACAGGAGCTGGAAGGTTAGGCTGGCACACAGACTGGGGGTATAGGCAGACACGGCTGGTATGCAGACGGGTGGATGCTGGTAAGCACGACTGGTATGCAGGCAGGGAGGTACAGGCAGGTATGGCCGGAATGCAGGCAGGTGGATGCTGGTAAGCACGGCTGGTATGCAGGCAGGGAGGTACGAAAGGTTGGAGCACAGAGTGGATAGGACCCAGTACAGACTGGGACTCAGGAACAGAACCGCAGATGCGGTAGACAAACACAGCCGAGTGAGACCGCCCAGAGCGGCGGGTAAGAGCAGAGCGGAAACCGCAAAAGCGGTGAGCAAGGCAGAGCAGAGCGGAAACCGCAAGAGCGGTGAGCAAGGTAGAGCAGAGCGGAAACCGCAAGAGCGGTGAGCAAGGCAGAGCAGAGCGGAAACCGCAAGAGCGGTGAGCAAGGCAGAGCAGAGCGGAAACCGCAAGAGCGGTGAGCAAGGCAGAGCAGAGCGGAAACCGCAAGAGCGGTGAGCAAGGCAGAGCAGAGCGGAAACCGCAAGAGCGGTGAGCAAGGCACAGCAGAGCGGAAACCGCAAGAGCGGTGAGCAAGGCACTGCAGAGCAGAAACCGCAAGAGCGGTGAGCAAGGCAGAGCAGAGCGGAAACCGGAAGAGCGGTGAGCAAGGCAGAGCAGAGCGGAAACCGCAAGAGCGGTGAGCAAGGCAGAGCAGAGAGGAAACCGCAAGAGCGGTGAGCAAGGCAGAGCAGAGAGGAAACCGCAAGAGCGGTGAGCAAGGCAGAGCAGAGAGGAAACCGCAAGAGCGGTGAGCAAGGCAGAGCAGAGCGGAAACCGCAAGAGCGGTGAGCAAGGCAGAGCAGAGAGGAAACCGCAAGAGCGGTGAGCAAGGTAGAGCAGAGCGGAAACCGCAATAGCGGTGAGCAAGGCAGAGCAGAGCGGAAACCGCAAGAGCGGTGAGCAAGGCACAGTAGAGCGGAAACCGCAAGAGTGGTGAGCAAGGCAGAGCAGAGCGGAAACCGCAAGAGCGGTTAGCAAGGCAGAGCAGAGCGGAAACCGCAAGAGCGGTGAGCAAGGCAGAGCAGAGCGGAAACCGCAAGAGCGGTGAGCAAGGCAGAGCAGAGCGGAAACCACAAGAGCGGTGAGCAAGGCAGAGCAGGGCGCAAACCGCAAGAGCGGTGAGCAAGGCAGAGCAGAGCGGAAACCGCAAGAGCAGTGAGCAAGGCAGAGCAGAGCGGAAACTGCAAGAGCGGTGAGCAAGGCAGAGCAGAGCGGAAACCGCAAGAGCGCTGAGTAAAGCAGCACAGGCTAGAACCGCCGGAGCGGTGAGCAAGGCAGAGCAGGCTAGAACCACTGGAGCGGTGAACAAGGCAGAGCAGGCTAGGACCGCCGGAGCGGTGAACAAGGCAGAGCAGGCTAGAACCGCCGGAGCGGTGAGCAAGGCTGAGCAGGCTAGAACCACCGGAGCGGTGAGCAAGGTACAGCAGAAGGGACAGGGCTCTGTTCACACGGAACAGACAGGAAGGGAAAGGCAGAACCAGATACACAATCGATACTTGCAATGAAGTAGCGAGTGAACTCTAAACTCACAAACAGAAGTACATCGACAACGAGAAGGAGTTAGGTGCAGGTTCAGACTCTGCAGAAAAAGGGAAGGTACGGACATAGAGAAAAACAGGAGACAGGTTAGGAGACAGTTCAGACAGGAACTGTTACTGCGACAAATACAGGAACGAGCCATGGTAAAGCCAAGTGCTGGTTCAGACAAAGCAGAAGAAAGGGAAGGTACGGACACAGAGAAAAACAGGAAGCAGGTTAGGAGACAGTTCAGACAGGAACTGTACTGAAGCGAGATACAGGAGTGAGTCTGGGTATGCGGCCCCCAGAGGGCGAGATGAACAGGCAAAGAGCGTGTTCACACGGGCCTAGAAATACAGTCTCCAGGAAAGGCAGCTGGCAAGAGAACACAGACAGGACTCAGTTCAGAAACGGGAACTGATACCGCAAGGCAGGAAACATAGACAGGACCTGGCACGTCAGTGACCAGAAGCCAACTGACAGAACACAATGCTCAGGCAAGGATTCCAGGGAGGAGCTGGGTTAAATACCTGGTGACAGACAGCAATAGGCTGAGGACGCATCAGGGGTGTGTCTGCAACAGCTACAAGAAGCAGGAAGTTCGGCGGGCGTCGCCCTAAACAGACAGAGCAAAGCAAAGCAGACAACATGGAATGAAGCCAAAGTGGTAGTCTGGACTGGAGATCAAGTGCGCGCTCTTGCACAGTGGGAGATGGACCACTATGCAAGGACGCTGCCAGGTATGTAACACTCAACTTCACCCATCTCTGCTCCCTATATAACTTCACAACCTCCCCTCTCCCTCTATCTGACCACCATCTACTCTCTTTCTTATCCCTGTGCTCCTCTCCTGTCACCCATGTCCAGCAACTAGCACACCCCCGCAGAAACCTCGCACATCTAGACACCCACACACTCTGACTCACTCCATGACACAGACAGTGCCACTGCCTTCTGCAATGCCACTCTCGCATCAGCTATTGATGCAGTCGCCCCTCTCGTGCATGGCAGAGTGCGACGAATCAATAGACAACCCTGGTACAATAACCTCACTAAAAAGCTTTGGCAAGTATCCTGGGTTGCAGAACGGAATTGTAAGAAAACACACTCGCAAGAAGACTTCACTGCATTCAAACAAGCAACACTCACTTTCAAATAAGCCTTCACCTCGGCCAAATAGACCTACTTCACAACCCTCGTATCTTCCTTATCCTACAACCCCAAACTGTTATTCAACACTATTGACTCCCTCCTACGCCCTCCACTGCCCCCTCCCTCATCTCTGCTGAGGACTTTGCCACACACTTCAAAAATAAGATTGACCAATCAAGGCAAGTCTTTATTGTCCGACTACCACAACCCCTTTGTATACCAGATCAATGCCTTTCCCCTATAACCTCCCTCTCCAATACCACTGAAGGAGAGCTTACTCGCCTCCTCTCCAAATCACACCTCACCACTTGTGCACTCGATCCCATCCCATCCCATCTCCCCCCCAACCTCACTACATCACTTATCCCGGCCCTAACCCACCTCTTCAACCTATCACTAACCTCTGGTATCTTCCCTTATGTTTTCAAACATGCCACAATCACGCCTATCCTCAAAAAGCCATCCATCGACCTGACCACTATGTCAAGCTATCGCCCCATATATCTGCTCCCATTTGCTTCCAAACTCCTTGAGCAACATGTTCATGCTAAACTTTCTTCCCATCTAACTTGCTCTTTGACAAATTACAGTCTGGTTTCCGTTCCTATCATTCCACTGAAACTACCCTGACCAAAATAACTAATGACCTACTTACAGCCAAAGCTAACAGACAAATCTCTATACTCCTCCTTCTAGACCTGTCCTCTGCCTTTGAAACAGTTGACCACTGCCTCCTACTACAGATCCTCTCTTCCTTTGGCGTCAAAGACCTTGCCCTATACTGGATCTCCTTAAACCTTTCCAATCGCACATTTAGCGTCTCCCACTCCCACACTACCTTCTCACCCCACCCCCTCTCTGTTGGAGTCCCTCAAGGCTCGGTTCTAGGACCCCTACTCTTCTCCATCTATACCCTTGGCCTCGGACAACTCATAAATTCACATGGCTTCCAGTATCACCTATACGCTGATGACATCCAGATCTACCTCTCTGGCCCAGACATCACCTCTCTGCTGTCCAGAGTCCCAGAGTGTTTATCAGCCATATCCTCCTTCTTCTCCTCTCGCTTATTCAAGCTCAATGTGGACAAAATTGAGCTCATCATCTTTCCTCCATTTCACATACCTTCCCTACCTGATCTATCTATCACAATAAACGACATCACGCTTTCCCCTGTACCGGACATCCGCTGCCTCGGAGTAACCCTTGACTCTGCGCTGTCCTTCAAACCACACATCTAAGCTCTTTCCCCCTCCTGTCGCCTCCAGCTCAAAAATATGTCTAGAATCCATCCTTTCCTCAACCCTCAAGCTACTAAAATGCTCATGCATGCCCTCATCATCTCCCACCTAGACACCTCCTTTGTGGCCTACCTACTAATACTCTCGCACCTCTCCAGTCCGTTCTTAATTCTGCCGCCCGACTAATTCATCTCTCTCCTCGTTACTCCTCCACTTTCTCCCTCTGCAAATCCCTTCCCTGGCTCCCATTTCCTCAGCGTATCCAATTAAAACTACTAACACTGACCTACAAAGCCAACTGTAACCTCCTCTGTACATCTCTGAACTAATCTCCCGATATTTTCCCTCACGTAATCTCCGGTCTTCCCAAGACCTCCTTCTCTCCTCCACACTTATTTGTTCCTCACCCAATCGCCTCCAAGACTTCACCTGAATATCCTCCATCCTCTGGAATTCCGTGCCCCAACACGTCCGACTATCCACCACACTTGGATCCTTCAGAAAGAACATGAAAACCCATCTCTTCAAGAAAGCTTACAGCCTGCCAAGACCCCGCTACCTCCTCAACACCACTGGATCTGCTGCCTTACCAACACCGGAGTTGATGCAACCCCCCACATATTGTCTCCTTCCCCACCATGTTGTAGAATGTAAGCCCGGAAGGGCAGGGTCCTCTTCCTTCTGTACCCGTCTATCATTGTTTATTTGTTACTGTAATTGATATCTGTATTTTGTATGTAAACCCTTCTCATGTACAGCACCATGGAAGCAATGGTGCTATATAAATAAATAAATAATGATAATTAGTTTATATGCGTATAATAATGCACCCGGATAACACAGTATAACACATATCACAAAGACAAACTAATGCAAAGACATAATTTCCAAAAAGGTTACTGAGTATATTAGAGAATCATACTTAAAGGGAATCTGTCACCCCCTGGGACTTTTCAGACCTCTAATATGGGCATACAGGTGATAGAAATGTGAATCTATACTTACCTGTATGGCCCATATTAGCGGTCTGGTTTCTGTGTAATAACTTTTTTATTAAATTATTTCTGCTAAGATTCGTATCCCCTGGACACCAAGAAATGCCCGCCTATTAGCCCTATTTCCATACTCACCCAACCTCCCCTGCATGTCACAGGGCCCTGTGACGTGCAGTTCCCGGCCAGATCCCGCACCTGCACTGTTTCCT
This sequence comes from Phyllobates terribilis, assembly GCF_046119375.1. NCBI lineage: Eukaryota > Metazoa > Chordata > Amphibia > Anura > Dendrobatidae > Phyllobates > Phyllobates terribilis. The sequence continues at coordinate 179,480,892 of NW_027362771.1, forward strand.
CTGTATGGACGGCGCTCTTCTCCCTACTGTCAGTGTAGTGTTGTGCGGCAGGGAACTTGTGCGCAGGTGCTGGTGAGTCATTCTGCCTTCCCAGCGCCTGCACACAAGGGGGACGAGAAGCTTAGCAGAAATAATTTAATAAAAAAGCTATTACACAGCAACCAGACAGCTAATATAGGCCATACAGGTAAGTATAGATTCACATTTCTATCACCTGTATGCCCATATTAGCAGTCTGAAAAGTCCCAGGGGGTGACAGATTCCCTTTAACTGCTATGTGCAGTTTACATACGAAGTGCAGACGCATGGGCAAGTAGTATCCTGCATGTCAGTGCATGCTTGCATGCCACAGGGCACCAAACTATCGAAAGAACCAGGAGGAGGAATATTTGTGCATGCACAAGGTGGTAAGCAGTAAACAGAAGGGAAAAAAGATGCCATAACCATGTACATTTTTTCACTGACCTTTCTTGTGTTACCACGGTCCCGCAGTCAGTTTCTCTTAATTATATTTTGTTTGTGGTTAAAGAACCATATTGTATATATGTATACAAGTGTATATGTGTATATATACATATATACACATATATATGTATATATATATATATATATATATATATATATATATACACATATACACTTGTATACATTTATGCAATATGGTTCAACTTCCTAACTCTCATGATGCCGGGAGGAAGTGGGGAGCAAACCTTATTGTTGCGCACGCCGGAGGTCACTGGAGCGGAAGTCAGAGTGACTCCCCACCACCTGCGCACAAGCTCACTACTGGAAAAAAATAGATAGCCGGGATGAAAAAAGCATGCCTTGCATTATAGGTGATTTGCGCATGAGCGGGATCTGAAAGAGAAGACTGCATGTCACAGGGTCCTCTGATGTGCAGGGGTGGGGGGGGCGATATTGAAATTCACTAAGTAGGCGGGGATTTATTCCCATCCCCGGACTGCAAGCATAAGAAAACAGATTTAATAAAAAGACATTTCAAAGCAACTAAACTTCTAATATGGGGCATAGAGGTATGTAGAGATTTACATTTCTATCACCAGTATGCCCATATTAGAGGTCTGATAAGTCCAAGGGGCTGACAGATTCCCTTTAAAGCATGAGCCAGAGCTGACCAAGCCACGGGTGGTGCTTGCGCAGATTGATTTCTTGGCAGGCTTCAATAAATTGTGCTAGTGGCATTTAGCTTCATAACTGCAAATCAGTTCTTTGTGGGCTGTCTTGGAGGCTTTGGACAGATGTAAATTTATTCTGCCTATAGACTTGTTAGCCATTTGAACTGAACTGACAGAACTGATTGTAGTGTTAGATTGTACAGGGACCAACCCCCATCCCCCAATGTCTAGTTGTCAATTTATTCATAACTTTATGTTGAAGAGAGAGAGGGGGGGCAATTAAAGGAAATCTGTCATCAGGTTTTTGCAATGTAATCGGAACACAGCATGCTGTAGGGGGTTAAACACAGATTTCAGTGATGCCTCTCTTATCAAGATCAGTGGTTGTGTTTGCTTGCAATAATTGTTTTAGCACTAGTAGCTTATCATTGCTGATACCCAGCAGCTCATGCCTCCTGGTCTGATGCCGCTTCCCCTGTGATGAGCACCTCACTGTCCATGGACATTTTATATGGAGAGCCTGGTGTGGGCGGGGCTAGCTTTCTCAGCACTGCTGCATTGCTAAATCTAAAAACTCTGATTGTGTGAGAACGGCTGCACCCAGTAATCTAAGTGATACATAGTTGGATTCAGCTTCTCTTTGCCTACATCAGGCTGCTCTCAGATGAGATTAAACAGCACTGCCCAAGATATTAGGTCTCAGGAAAAAAAGCATACATGTTCTAGATCGATTAAAATATATAAACTTTATTCTGAATCCATGGAATTAAAATATAAATGAAAAACAAGCAAGGATTCCAAAGTGTAGCAGTCTGATAGAATACAGATTCTTATAAACAAACTTCAAATTAACTATGATCATGCACAAATAAAGATATTTGAAGTTAACAAGGCTGAGGTAAACAAATGTAGATGAGGTTGAAGAAATGAATGAAAAAGATCAAACCAGAACTATAAATCTATAAATTAAAGTGCAAGTGCCTCTATATTTGGAAGAAGTTCTGTTATTAACTTTTTATCATTACTGTGCTATAACAAAGTAAGTGGTCTAATCCTGTTTAAAGAGCATAATCATTTATAAAGTGCTGAGTGTTTTGTACTTACAGGTATGAAAAGACAGGTTTGTATGGACCAGTGTGACATTCAGAAGTAGTGCTGTTGCTTCCAAAGCATCCAGCAACTGTTACAAATAACACAGTCACAGGAGACAGTGAGTGTTTTAGCTCAGCCCGAGGGGAATTGTGGGGAACTTGTTATTGTAGTCTGGCTGAAGCCGAAGAGAAAGGTGGTGTGTTATCTGGATCTGACAGAAGGCAACTGAACAGGATTCAGATCAGGAGAGAAACTAAACACAGGTCAGATAAACTCCCTGAAATAACAGTGCAAAGTATTATCGGGTAGAAAGATAAGGACTGGAAGGAATTGTGTCACAGGGATCATCTCCCTCATCAACCCCCCCCCCTCCATCTCCATGCAGGATAAAGAATGCTGTGTACTATTCTGTCCTTGTAAAGGAAAAGCATGTGGTTGTGTATGCATAGAAGTGTGCTGCTAAGAGATCTAATCTATGCTGAATTATGCTGTAATACTCTGCCTTGTGAAGAAACTACGGTATTGTTGCTGGAGCCGATTGCTCAAGAAACTCAGACTGTACAATAATGAAGATTGTTGCTGTAAGATCCCTGAATTGCACTAGCCGTGCTTCAGATTAAATTCCACTGTTATACTGTTAAAAAAGACTCTTGTCAGATGTGTCTGGTCAGCAATTGAATCTATCGTGTGCCTGAGAAAAGCTGCAGCCTATGGTCACCCTGAGTAATGGTTCCCCCAGAATTCCAAAGAATTCATGAAACCCGTCTCACCCTATCTGAACCTAGCGGCGTGTGTGTAACACTAGGGCTACCACCCGTACGGCGCCGTTTCACCTAAGCTTTTTCAACAGGGGCATTTATGAGATGAGGTAGCAAAAACCTTCTGACAGACTCTTTTTAACATAGAATAATTTATATCCAGCATACTTACAGTTATATGAAAAAGTTTGGGCACCCTTATTAATCTTAAGCTTAATGTTTTATAAAAATTGGTGTTTTTGCAACAGCTATTTCAGTTTGATATATGTAATAACTGTTGGACACAGTAATGTTTCTGCCTTGAAATGAGGTTTATTGTACTAACAGAAAATGTGCAATCTGCATTCAAACAAAATTTGACAGGTGCATAAGTATGGGCACCCTTATCATTTTCTTGTTTTAAATACTCCTACCTACTTTTTACTGACTTACTAAAGCACTTTTTTTGGTTTTGTAACCTCATTGAGCTTTGAACTTCATAGCCAGGTATATGCAATCATGAGAAAAGCTACTTAAAGTGGCCACTTGCAAGTTGTTCTCCTGTTTGAATCTCCTCTGAAGAGTGGCATCATGGGCTCCTCAAAACAACTGTCAAATGATCTGAAAACAAAGGTTATTCAACATAGTTGTTCAGGGGAAGGATACAAAAAGCTGTCTCAGAGATTTAACCTGTCAGTTTCCACTGTGAGGAACATAGTAAGGAAATGGAAGAACACAGGGACAGTTCTTGTTAAGGCCAGAAGTGGCAGGCCAAGAAAAACATCAGAAAGGCAGAGAAGAAGAATGGTGAGATCAGTCAAGGTCAATCCTCAGACCACCTCCAGAGAGCTGCAGCATCAACTTGCAGCAGATGGTGTCACTGTGCATTGGTCAACTATACAATGCACTTTGCACAAGGAGAAGCTGTATGGGAGAGTGATGCGAAAGAAGACGTTTCTGCAAGCACGCCACAAACAGAGTCAGCTGAGGTATGCAAAAGCACATTTGGAGAAGCCAATTTCTTTTTGGAAGAAGGTCCTGTGGACTGATGAAACCAAGATTGAGTTGTTTGGTCATGCAAAAAGGCGTTATGCATGGCGGCAAAAAAACACAGCATTCCAAGAAAAACACTTGCTACCCACATTAAAATTTGGTGGAGGTTCCATCATGCTTTGAGGCTGTGTGGCCAATGCCGGCACCGGGAATCTTGTTAAAGTTGAGGGACACATGGATTCCACTCAGTATCAGCAGATTCTTGACAATAATGTTCAAGAATCAGTGACAAAGTTGAAGTTACGCAGGGGATGGATCTTTCAGCAAGACAATGATCCAAAACACCGCTCCAAATCTACTCAGGCATTCATGCAGAGGAACAATTACAATGTTCTGGAATGGCCATCCCAGTCCCCAGACCTGAATATCATTGAACATCTGTGGGATCATTTGAAGAGGTCTGTCCATGCTCGACGACCATCAAACTTTACTGAACTGGAATTGTTTTGTAAAGAGGAATGGTCAGAAATACCTTCATCCAGGATCCAGTAAATCATTAAAAGCTACAGGAAGCGACTAGAGGCTGTTATTTTTGCAAAAGGAGGATCTACTAAATATTAATGTCACTTTTCTGGTGAGGTGCCCATACTTATGCACCTGTCAAATTTTGTTTTAATGTAGATTGCACATTTTCTGTTAGTACAATAAACCTCATTTCAAGGCAGAAACATTACTGTGTCCAACAGTTATTACATATATCAAACTGAAATAGCTGTTGCAAAAACACCAATTTTTATAAAACATTAAGCTTAAGATTAATAAGGGTGCCCAAACTTTTTCATATAACTGTATTTCAAGATAGGTTCAAAACAACCTGAAAAAAATTACAATTTTGCTCTACAAAGATTGCAGTCTTCCATAACTATTACCTGTCACTAGATTAATGCTGCCCAAACCACAGCATGAATCAGAGCATGGCTGCGAGATTGCAGTCAAGAATGTGTCTCTATGAAACACACAGCATTTCAGAGAGAATATAAATCTATAAGAACTATAGGAAGACTCCTGACTAGTATTTTTCAGCCCTTCGTCACTCCAGTATATTAACTCTTCGATGGCTGTATTAATAGTTAGTGCTCCCCTAGGCACCAAGATCCCTTTTTTAACTGTGATTCTCCTGTGTATTTCGGGAGATCTGGCAAGTATGGTATTAATTTAATGGGATTTTCCACTATTTGTGGGATAACCTCATCTAAATCAAATATGTTTTCCTCATATAAAATAATAACAGCTATACTCACCTCCAGTGGTGGTGCCGTTAGTGTGACCTTTTTATCTGGTTTCTCAGGGGTCGTGTGACATTGTTTTGTCATATGAGCCCTGCAGCCAATCAGTGGCCACTCTTCCGTCTCACTTCTTTTGGGCTAAACTGACTCCCAAAAGAAGTGAAAGCTGCATACTTCAAATGTCTGTATTGTTCAAAGGAAGTGAGAGGGAAGCCGCCACTGATTGACTGCAAGACTCATGTGACATAGCAATGTCGCGCAACCCCTGGGTGACCAGGTGCCAAAGTCACAGAAATGGCACAGCCACCAGAGGTGAATAAAGATTTTATTATTTTATATGGGGAAAACATAATGATTGAGAAGATACTGTGTCACTAGTGGAAATCCCCTTTAGTGAAATTGCCTCAAATTTCATTTTTTCTTTTATGACACAAGGGAATGATATTGTTATGAACGTGTACACACTCACAAACGGGTAACGGAAAAAAGGAAGTTCAACCACTGGGAGTATCTCCTGAGGAACGAGAGGAAAGGCCGCAACACACTGCAAACAAAGGAGGAGGAAAGTGAGAAGTAAACCAGGGGAGAGAAACTAAAACACATTCATTTTAGCTAGAGAGGGAAAACTAAGGAGAACCAAAATAAAAGGAAAAGGTGCTGGGAAGGAAAGCGAACAAACTCACTGAAAGAATGCAACTTGAGTTTACCAAACAAGGTTAAGCCCTTAGCTGAAGGGCTGGAACTCCTGAACAAACATCCACCAAGAAATATAGCCAGCAAGGAAGTGCAGTGAAGAGTGAACATATAAAACCCCACCCAGAATATGATAGGGCAAATCAAAATGGGAAAATGAGAAATACCTGAAGAGGAGCAAACCAAGAAGGGAAAGCAAAGACAATAGAAACCATTAGAATTTGGACAGGGAAAAAGGCGCAATTGCTCAACAGACAGGAGAACCGACCACACAGCAACAGGTCACTAGATCAAATCCTGATACCGAGCCATGACATAAATGAAATACCTGTGAAATATTCTCCTGCTTCAACACCACCACTACAGTAGTCCTAGCTGGTCATTGTTATCTTTTCTGCCGTCTTTACGTGCCATAGAGATGAATAAAAAGATCTGATCCAGTGGTCCCTCCCGTGGTCTTGTTGGTGGACTGTGACCACCGCACTAGGGTCCTGTGATCCTCTTCCTCCTATGTGCATTGCATTGGCACAATACCGTTGCAGAGCCCAGAAAAGGTGTCGGGGATTCCTTCTGGTAGGAAGGGATTGTAGAGCTCTGGTCCAACGGCTGTGGACTATAGATGTGGTATCTAGACCAGGATTTTGTGAATCATCTTATTCAGCTCTAACATGCCATACATCCAGTTGTTCACTGAAGCCAATCACTGGTCTCATGAGTGATGCCTGTATGTACGAATGGCTGCAGTGGCTATGTGGATATATGTGATATCTTTTCTAGAGTAGCAAAACTAGAACGGTTGGGATTAGGTAGATAAGTATTGGGTTTTTATTGATTTTTTTTTTACCTTTCCCTGTTGCTTTTTTTACAATAAGCAGAGATTATCTCATTTTCTGTGACCATACCACACATTTTGTACGACACTACTTATCAGCTCCGTACTGATTAACAGGTCGCTTGTTCCACAGACTGCTTAGGCTCTATGTCTACCAAGATGCGTGCTGATGATGTTACATCACCACTGCAGTCAAAACACCTGAAATCTGAGCCACACCTGGGATTCAGCACTGGAACCCTGGAGGGTGAGTACCCGTTCTGTTTGTTATTTCAAAGGGAACCGGGATTAAATCTGCATGTCAATAGCATTGTGAACCTGCCCGGCTTCCACACAGAGAGCCCCAACATTATAGCCAGCTGTCAGCCAGTGTCAGGGGCGCGGTTACAGCAACCGCTCACAATTCACTGAGCGATGACTGAAGCTGTGCCGTTGCCACCTCTATGACTGAAAGCCCGAGCCTACCAGGAGGAATAAAGTTAGTTTCCTCCCGGTAGCGGGGCTCCATGTGCGGGCGCTGGGCAGATTAAGAACACTATTACCTTGCAGATTAACCCCATATCAACAAGTTAATAGTGTTTTTTACATAACAGGTTTAAGTATTTTAGACCATTTTCCTGAAAGTGGAAAACCCTTTTAACTTTTTTCACTGCTTTAGACCTCAAGAAATGTTATAAGTAGCCCCTTCTCAGTACTCTTTTACTGGGATATTGTTAACCCCTTTAATGCCTTAAATCACAATGAATGTTACCATTAGCACTTTCATTACCATAGAATACAAGGGATAGTATTTGTTGCTGGCGGGGTATGCTCGAGCCCACATACTGTTTCTGCACAGATTCACAGGAACAATATTGAAGCGGCTCTGTGCCACAAGATGCAGTATCATGTGAATACACCTAGAAGGATTCATTTATGCTCTACATCTGGATGCATAATTAGATTAATAACCAACTATTCAAAAATATTTTTGGGATCTGTGATAAAAATGATGACATTCACCATCTGCTTTAAAAACCCTACAATGTTTACAGTATAATTCTTTGCTTTCGCTTGCTTCTTCTTGATGTCTAGATCTGTTGCTATATATTTGCTTGAAAGAGGTATATACCATGTAGAATAACCTAAATGTTGATGCTACCTGAGCCGTCTGAGTAGTGCGCATGGAACATAATTACAACTTGAAGATCACTACTGATGTCCTGTAACCTCATTAACAAGAAACAGAACAGTAGAATATTGAAATTTAAAAGCAATAAAATGTTGTAATGAAGATAATAGCCTTTTTATGATACGATTAACTGATGACATAAAGATCACTGTTTTATTTTTCAAGAATGGACAAAGGAAAATGCCATTAGGAATATTAACACTTAGTTAGCAAAAATCAACATAATAAAGCCTAAAGTGTTAATAATAGTAAAATAATATACTTTACTTTCGTTCATAGCATTTACCTATTTATAGCAGTAATCAAGAACAAGAAAGAAGAACTTTGTGCTGTTATTTTATTAAAGCCAACGGCAGAATGCAAATGGTATGGCCAGCTAGTATGGAAAAATGTATGATGTCCTCAATTCTAGGCAAATGCTTAGTATTGCATAATGTACATTAATAATACATGTTGAAAAACATATTTAATAAGCACAATTTGAAATAAGTTCAGGCAATCTTTTATTTTCTAGCATGTTATTATGCTAAACAGAAAAAATGACATTTCTTTTGCACTCCACTTTAACATTAGCATGTTTTTATGATGATGTTGCCTCAAACATACACCACCCTACCAATTTTTATCAAAGAACAATACAAGATATAAACATACAAAGTCCTTCAAAGTGAAAAATACACATATGTTATATGAAGGCAAAGTACATGTTATCTTAGTAGAAGATATTATAATAAGGGAGTATGCTATATTTTATCTAATAAATGCCTTCTTAATAGGACAACATGATGACCCAACATCATTAAGTTAGCTTTATGGCTATTACATTGCTGCTAGTACAGTATATCATTAAAACTGAGTAAAGCTATTCAATAGTTGATATATATAAATATATGTATATATCCAAGGCAGATACTAACCATCTACCAAACACTAAACTCTACCTAAGCTGTTATACTGTTATCAAATTTAGATACCCTATCTAAATAATTATCCCACAATCTTCTTAACTAAATGAAATTGAGATTTACAAGCGATTTACTTGTTTCCAGATATTTGGTTAATCTGTACTAACTAGTGCAAAATATAGCTGTGCGCAATAAAAGATGTTACAACAAGAAATATATTCCAATATGTCTGTAAACAATGTTATGTAATAAAGCCAACATCAATTGCAAATTCATTCGTCTTGGTCTAAATATGAGCTTTGCCCGATTAAGTGGATATACCAGTCTACTCGAGAATATTAACTCTTGTAAATGAACCTATGCAGTAGTAATCACAGACACAAGAGAAGAAGTCCTATTTGGATGATTTTCTGCCTGTGTTAACATTTAGCTTAAGATAATCACTTTGCACAGCAAAGACTTTATTTTTTTAATTAATTCCTTCTATACCTAAAATAGAAAAAATTAAAATAATTAAAAAATATCCTTAGGAAATAATTCTACATAAATAAACCACACTGGACAATTTAGCTCTGCCCATATATATCAGTAAATACGGTAAATTATTTTTGTCATTGAAGTTTAGACATAGTACATGAGGAAAGTAGGTTTTTTTTAGAAAATAGCGGACTAATCCATATATTTCCACTAAATAAGCAACAATAGGAATGAAATTCCCTAAAAATGACTGCATACCACTACATGTTGCTACATTAAACCCTATAACCATGTTCCTTCCTTCTGTTCTAATACAATCTATGGCCACGGCCCCACTATCAGTATTTGGTCAGTATTTTTTCTCAGGAGTGGGAGTTAAAACCAGGTGAGGAACAATCAGAGAAAAGGTATAATAGAAACAAGTCACCAATTCTGCATTTATCACCCACTCCTGAGAAAAAACACTGACCGAATACTGACCAAATACAGATAGTGGGGCCATGGCCTAAGATTGAATTCAGTTGATAGGTCCAGGTAACATCTCCAATAGCAAATCTCAATTGTAATTGTTGTAAACTCACAACAAATCCCAGAGCTGAATAATACAAACTGTTCTTCCTAAAACAGAAGAATCTCTGGTTAAAAAAAAAGACAAGTAGGTATAGAGAAAAACATATTAAATTCCTGAATCAAACATATTTTCTGTATGTGCTTGTAGCAAGTTGAATATAGAATTGTACATTCATTTTCCTTATTAGATACTAGCTTTACAAAGGCATCTGTACGTTGTAAGTCAGCTAGGAGTCACTGTTGCTTTTATTATGTCAAATCTGCAGACTGTAAGTAAAATGATTCAAGCAAATCGTTACACTGGTGCGATAAAAGGAGCATCTGAGAAGACAGAGTTGACGGAGTCTGTGTCAGTCTTTGATCTGCTATTCTTTAAGATGCTTTCTGCCGTCAGATTCTCATTGGGTATCAGTCGGACTTTCCCATTTTGGCCTTGCTCTTTTTCTTTGACTGGTTCCAGGAACACCACCCGTTTTCCTGTGCTGGATTTTCTTTCACCCTGGGGGTCATGTGATGGCGTGGCACTTAAGATGGAGGAGTGAGCACTGTTTTGGTTCTGTTTTTTTTTATTTTTCTTAGATTTACACCAGCATCTACAGGGAGTGAGATAAAGGTAGAGAAGGACTAAAATGATACTGACTATACAAGCAGCAAGTGTAGTGAAGGCCGTGTTGAATGCCTCATGTAAATGAGACTTGTGACTTGTAAAATTGCCCACTGTTATCCTAATATCTATGGTTTCATTAACCAGTTTGTTTATTGCCGTGCAGGAATAAACACCCGAATCTGCAATTTGTGTCTCTTCAATTTCTAGACTTCCATTGAAAAAGACACGAAAATTGTCAATCTTTTTTTCTGGTTCGAGTTTTATGTCCTCCGGGCTTCTCCAAATAAATTGTGTATCTTTGTCTACGATTTTGCTGTCACAATGCACCACCAGCCTTTCTCCAATCTGAACCTCATACAACAGGCCAAACGCATGAAATGACTCGTTCACAGTACTTTCGGAACAGTTCAGGAAGTTCTCTTGAATAAGAAACAGTTTTTTAGGTTCAGATGGCAAATTGCAGGTGAGATAACTTTTGAAATCCACAACTGGAGAAAAGTGTCTACGATACCAAAAGTTTAACATTGTATTCAAATGGCAGTCACATAAAAACGGGTTCTCATGAAGGTAGATTCCACTAAGTTGCCTTGCTGAAATTAAACTTAAGTCCTGGACAGGCACTGCTTGCAAATTATTATGAGAAACGTCCAATAACACAAGTTCTGACAGTTTATTTCTGCCAACATACAAATCCAGTGGGAAATGAGCCAGTGTATTGTAACTCAGATACAATTTCTGCAATTTATGGAGTCCTCCAAATGACCCAGAATCAACGTTGGTTAACTGATTGTTGTACAGAAGAAGTTCTTCTAGCATTTTAAGTTCTTGGAAAACGGGATTGCTCAGAGTCCGTAGATTATTTGTTGATAAATCAAGATGTCTTACATTTCTTAATGTGGAGAAACTGCCACCAGAAATGCTACTTATGGTGTTATGGTTTAATATTAAAGTGTGCAATTTATCAAACATGACCGGGAACCAGTCTGGGTCCAGGAACCCTATTTTATTGTAGCTTAGATCTAGTTTTCTGATAAACTTGAAGATTGTCCTGGGCACCATAGATAAGTTCCTATTAGTGCAGCTTACTATATCACTGGCACAAATGCAGGCTGGAGGACACACCCCAGGAGCACCACCAACAAAGCTGATGATGAGAAGTAGAAACACATAGGCAATGCTTTTCCATTTTGTGTGGACGTTTCCAAGCTCCATGGACAAAGACGAATCAAAGAAAGGCATTATGGCTCTTTCTCAGCCACTGCTTTTCTACTCCCACAAATCATGTATTACGTCTTGGAGGAATCTTAAGAGAACATGATACGTAAATTCTAAATCTTGTAGCAGCATTCACACTGGCACTGAAAATTAAACAAACTGTATTTAGTGTAGGAAACTAAGACAACTCCATAAAAATAACATTAATCATTCCAAAAAATGTCCACAATGCTCTAACTTAAATTGAAATTTGACGGATACATATTCTGAAAGTTCAAAAAACATAGCAAGCGGTGAACACACATATTTTAAATCTTCTTTGAGAAATTAGGAATTTATGGATAAAGCTAACACATAATATAAAGGGAGATGTAAAATAATATTACCTGCTATTTTACGGCATTCACTAGCTGATTTCTGCATCGGAGTCCTGGTCTGTGACCATTGCTCTTTGTCTTCATTGCTTGCTATTGTATAGGTTGACAGCAGAGAAGTTTTAAAGAGAGCAGAAGGGAAACAGGTTGTGTGCTGTGTGCGATATTATCCCAACTGATGAAGACTGCTCGCATTCAAGACACAAGCGTATATGTGAGCTGAGCCTGCCCTGCCTCTGTGCACCTGTGCCTGTGATTGGCTGCAGTCAGCATGGAGAAATATACAAAGCTGGCTGATGAGGGCACAGACAGCACAGATGCTGCTGCCTATGTCTACGAGCACTGCCACCCATCCCCCTCCCACCGCCTAGGTTGTTGTGTGTATCCCACTCTCTTTCATTCTCTTCCTTTAGTATGTTTGCAATCGTGAATAAATTCCTTTTTAGAGTTACCCTAGGGATGTATTGTTCAGACTTCAACCCTGCCAAGCGTGAAGAGCTTTGCTGCGATAACTCAAAGGGGATAGTCATTCCCATTATCCCAGTCACTAACTCCCCTTACGACTATCCACCGATCGATCCCATCCCATCCCATCTCCCCCCCAACCTCACTACATCACTTATCCCGGCCCTAACCCACCTCTTCAACCTATCACTAACCTCTGGTATCTTCCCTTATGTTTTCAAACATGCCACAATCACGCCTATCCTCAAAAAGCCATCCATCGACCTGACCACTATGTCAAGCTATCGCCCCATATATCTGCTCCCATTTGCTTCCAAACTCCTTGAGCAACATGTTCATGCTAAACTTTCTTCCCATCTAACTTGCTCTTTGACAAATTACAGTCTGGTTTCCGTTCCTATCATTCCACTGAAACTACCCTGACCAAAATAACTAATGACCTACTTACAGCCAAAGCTAACAGACAAATCTCTATACTCCTCCTTCTAGACCTGTCCTCTGCCTTTGAAACAGTTGACCACTGCCTCCTACTACAGATCCTCTCTTCCTTTGGCGTCAAAGACCTTGCCCTATACTGGATCTCCTTAAACCTTTCCAATCGCACATTTAGCGTCTCCCACTCCCACACTACCTTCTCACCCCACCCCCTCTCTGTTGGAGTCCCTCAAGGCTCGGTTCTAGGACCCCTACTCTTCTCCATCTATACCCTTGGCCTCGGACAACTCATAAATTCACATGGCTTCCAGTATCACCTATACGCTGATGACATCCAGATCTACCTCTCTGGCCCAGACATCACCTCTCTGCTGTCCAGAGTCCCAGAGTGTTTATCAGCCATATCCTCCTTCTTCTCCTCTCGCTTATTCAAGCTCAATGTGGACAAAATTGAGCTCATCATCTTTCCTCCATTTCACATACCTTCCCTACCTGATCTATCTATCACAATAAACGACATCACGCTTTCCCCTGTACCGGACATCCGCTGCCTCGGAGTAACCCTTGACTCTGCGCTGTCCTTCAAACCACACATCTAAGCTCTTTCCCCCTCCTGTCGCCTCCAGCTCAAAAATATGTCTAGAATCCATCCTTTCCTCAACCCTCAAGCTACTAAAATGCTCATGCATGCCCTCATCATCTCCCACCTAGACACCTCCTTTGTGGCCTACCTACTAATACTCTCGCACCTCTCCAGTCCGTTCTTAATTCTGCCGCCCGACTAATTCATCTCTCTCCTCGTTACTCCTCCACTTTCTCCCTCTGCAAATCCCTTCCCTGGCTCCCATTTCCTCAGCGTATCCAATTAAAACTACTAACACTGACCTACAAAGCCAACTGTAACCTCCTCTGTACATCTCTGAACTAATCTCCCGATATTTTCCCTCACGTAATCTCCGGTCTTCCCAAGACCTCCTTCTCTCCTCCACACTTATTTGTTCCTCACCCAATCGCCTCCAAGACTTCACCTGAATATCCTCCATCCTCTGGAATTCCGTGCCCCAACACGTCCGACTATCCACCACACTTGGATCCTTCAGAAAGAACATGAAAACCCATCTCTTCAAGAAAGCTTACAGCCTGCCAAGACCCCGCTACCTCCTCAACACCACTGGATCTGCTGCCTTACCAACACCGGAGTTGATGCAACCCCCCACATATTGTCTCCTTCCCCACCATGTTGTAGAATGTAAGCCCGGAAGGGCAGGGTCCTCTTCCTTCTGTACCCGTCTATCATTGTTTATTTGTTACTGTAATTGATATCTGTATTTTGTATGTAAACCCTTCTCATGTACAGCACCATGGAAGCAATGGTGCTATATAAATAAATAAATAATGATAATTAGTTTATATGCGTATAATAATGCACCCGGATAACACAGTATAACACATATCACAAAGACAAACTAATGCAAAGACATAATTTCCAAAAAGGTTACTGAGTATATTAGAGAATCATACTTAAAGGGAATCTGTCACCCCCTGGGACTTTTCAGACCTCTAATATGGGCATACAGGTGATAGAAATGTGAATCTATACTTACCTGTATGGCCCATATTAGCGGTCTGGTTTCTGTGTAATAACTTTTTTATTAAATTATTTCTGCTAAGATTCGTATCCCCTGGACACCAAGAAATGCCCGCCTATTAGCCCTATTTCCATACTCACCCAACCTCCCCTGCATGTCACAGGGCCCTGTGACGTGCAGTTCCCAGCCAGATCCCGCACCTGCACTGTTTCCTCTGTACGGACGGCGCTCTTCTCCCTACTGTCAGTGTAGTGTTGTGCGGCAGGGAACTTGTGCGCAGGTGCTGGTGAGTCATTCTGCCTTCCCAGCGCCTGCACACAAGGGGGACGAGAAGCTTAGCAGAAATAATTTAATAAAAAAGCTATTACACAGCAACCAGACAGCTAATATAGGCCATACAGGTAAGTATAGATTCACATTTCTATCACCTGTATGCCCATATTAGCAGTCTGAAAAGTCCCAGGGGGTGACAGATTCCCTTTAACTGCTATGTGCAGTTTACATACGAAGTGCAGACGCATGGGCAAGTAGTATCCTGCATGTCAGTGCATGCTTGCATGCCACAGGGCACCAAACTATCGAAAGAACCAGGAGGAGGAATATTTGTGCATGCACAAGGTGGTAAGCAGTAAACAGAAGGGAAAAAAGATGCCATAACCATGTACATTTTTTCACTGACCTTTCTTGTGTTACCACGGTCCCGCAGTCAGTTTCTCTTAATTATATTTTGTTTGTGGTTAAAGAACCATATTGTATATATGTATACAAGTGTATATGTGTATATATACATATATACACATATATATGTATATATATATATATATATATATATATATATATATATACACATATACACTTGTATACATTTATGCAATATGGTTCAACTTCCTAACTCTCATGATGCCGGGAGGAAGTGGGGAGCAAACCTTATTGTTGCGCACGCCGGAGGTCACTGGAGCGGAAGTCAGAGTGACTCCCCACCACCTGCGCACAAGCTCACTACTGGAAAAAAATAGATAGCCGGGATGAAAAAAGCATGCCTTGCATTATAGGTGATTTGCGCATGAGCGGGATCTGAAAGAGAAGACTGCATGTCACAGGGTCCTCTGATGTGCAGGGGTGGGGGGGGCGATATTGAAATTCACTAAGTAGGCGGGGATTTATTCCCATCCCCGGACTGCAAGCATAAGAAAACAGATTTAATAAAAAGACATTTCAAAGCAACTAAACTTCTAATATGGGGCATAGAGGTATGTAGAGATTTACATTTCTATCACCAGTATGCCCATATTAGAGGTCTGATAAGTCCAAGGGGCTGACAGATTCCCTTTAAAGCATGAGCCAGAGCTGACCAAGCCACGGGTGGTGCTTGCGCAGATTGATTTCTTGGCAGGCTTCAATAAATTGTGCTAGTGGCATTTAGCTTCATAACTGCAAATCAGTTCTTTGTGGGCTGTCTTGGAGGCTTTGGACAGATGTAAATTTATTCTGCCTATAGACTTGTTAGCCATTTGAACTGAACTGACAGAACTGATTGTAGTGTTAGATTGTACAGGGACCAACCCCCATCCCCCAATGTCTAGTTGTCAATTTATTCATAACTTTATGTTGAAGAGAGAGAGGGGGGGCAATTAAAGGAAATCTGTCATCAGGTTTTTGCAATGTAATCGGAACACAGCATGCTGTAGGGGGTTAAACACAGATTTCAGTGATGCCTCTCTTATCAAGATCAGTGGTTGTGTTTGCTTGCAATAATTGTTTTAGCACTAGTAGCTTATCATTGCTGATACCCAGCAGCTCATGCCTCCTGGTCTGATGCCGCTTCCCCTGTGATGAGCACCTCACTGTCCATGGACATTTTATATGGAGAGCCTGGTGTGGGCGGGGCTAGCTTTCTCAGCACTGCTGCATTGCTAAATCTAAAAACTCTGATTGTGTGAGAACGGCTGCACCCAGTAATCTAAGTGATACATAGTTGGATTCAGCTTCTCTTTGCCTACATCAGGCTGCTCTCAGATGAGATTAAACAGCACTGCCCAAGATATTAGGTCTCAGGAAAAAAAGCATACATGTTCTAGATCGATTAAAATATATAAACTTTATTCTGAATCCATGGAATTAAAATATAAATGAAAAACAAGCAAGGATTCCAAAGTGTAGCAGTCTGATAGAATACAGATTCTTATAAACAAACTTCAAATTAACTATGATCATGCACAAATAAAGATATTTGAAGTTAACAAGGCTGAGGTAAACAAATGTAGATGAGGTTGAAGAAATGAATGAAAAAGATCAAACCAGAACTATAAATCTATAAATTAAAGTGCAAGTGCCTCTATATTTGGAAGAAGTTCTGTTATTAACTTTTTATCATTACTGTGCTATAACAAAGTAAGTGGTCTAATCCTGTTTAAAGAGCATAATCATTTATAAAGTGCTGAGTGTTTTGTACTTACAGGTATGAAAAGACAGGTTTGTATGGACCAGTGTGACATTCAGAAGTAGTGCTGTTGCTTCCAAAGCATCCAGCAACTGTTACAAATAACACAGTCACAGGAGACAGTGAGTGTTTTAGCTCAGCCCGAGGGGAATTGTGGGGAACTTGTTATTGTAGTCTGGCTGAAGCCGAAGAGAAAGGTGGTGTGTTATCTGGATCTGACAGAAGGCAACTGAACAGGATTCAGATCAGGAGAGAAACTAAACACAGGTCAGATAAACTCCCTGAAATAACAGTGCAAAGTATTATCGGGTAGAAAGATAAGGACTGGAAGGAATTGTGTCACAGGGATCATCTCCCTCATCAACCCCCCCCCCTCCATCTCCATGCAGGATAAAGAATGCTGTGTACTATTCTGTCCTTGTAAAGGAAAAGCATGTGGTTGTGTATGCATAGAAGTGTGCTGCTAAGAGATCTAATCTATGCTGAATTATGCTGTAATACTCTGCCTTGTGAAGAAACTACGGTATTGTTGCTGGAGCCGATTGCTCAAGAAACTCAGACTGTACAATAATGAAGATTGTTGCTGTAAGATCCCTGAATTGCACTAGCCGTGCTTCAGATTAAATTCCACTGTTAAACTGTTAAAAAAGACTCTTGTCAGATGTGTCTGGTCAGCAATTGAATCTATCGTGTGCCTGAGAAAAGCTGCAGCCTATGGTCACCCTGAGTAATGGTTCCCCCAGAATTCCAAAGAATTCATGAAACCCGTCTCACCCTATCTGAACCTAGCGGCGTGTGTGTAACACCAGGGCTACCACCCGTACGGCGCCGTTTCACCTAAGCTTTTTCAACAGGGGCATTTATGAGATGAGGTAGCAAAAACCTTCTGACAGACTCTTTTTAACATAGAATAATTTATATCCAGCATACTTACAGTTATATGAAAAAGTTTGGGCACCCTTATTAATCTTAAGCTTAATGTTTTATAAAAATTGGTGTTTTTGCAACAGCTATTTCAGTTTGATATATGTAATAACTGTTGGACACAGTAATGTTTCTGCCTTGAAATGAGGTTTATTGTACTAACAGAAAATGTGCAATCTGCATTCAAACAAAATTTGACAGGTGCATAAGTATGGGCACCCTTATCATTTTCTTGTTTTAAATACTCCTACCTACTTTTTACTGACTTACTAAAGCACTTTTTTTGGTTTTGTAACCTCATTGAGCTTTGAACTTCATAGCCAGGTATATGCAATCATGAGAAAAGCTACTTAAAGTGGCCACTTGCAAGTTGTTCTCCTGTTTGAATCTCCTCTGAAGAGTGGCATCATGGGCTCCTCAAAACAACTGTCAAATGATCTGAAAACAAAGGTTATTCAACATAGTTGTTCAGGGGAAGGATACAAAAAGCTGTCTCAGAGATTTAACCTGTCAGTTTCCACTGTGAGGAACATAGTAAGGAAATGGAAGAACACAGGGACAGTTCTTGTTAAGGCCAGAAGTGGCAGGCCAAGAAAAACATCAGAAAGGCAGAGAAGAAGAATGGTGAGATCAGTCAAGGTCAATCCTCAGACCACCTCCAGAGAGCTGCAGCATCAACTTGCAGCAGATGGTGTCACTGTGCATTGGTCAACTATACAATGCACTTTGCACAAGGAGAAGCTGTATGGGAGAGTGATGCGAAAGAAGACGTTTCTGCAAGCACGCCACAAACAGAGTCAGCTGAGGTATGCAAAAGCACATTTGGAGAAGCCAATTTCTTTTTGGAAGAAGGTCCTGTGGACTGATGAAACCAAGATTGAGTTGTTTGGTCATGCAAAAAGGCGTTATGCATGGCGGCAAAAAAACACAGCATTCCAAGAAAAACACTTGCTACCCACATTAAAATTTGGTGGAGGTTCCATCATGCTTTGAGGCTGTGTGGCCAATGCCGGCACCGGGAATCTTGTTAAAGTTGAGGGACACATGGATTCCACTCAGTATCAGCAGATTCTTGACAATAATGTTCAAGAATCAGTGACAAAGTTGAAGTTACGCAGGGGATGGATCTTTCAGCAAGACAATGATCCAAAACACCGCTCCAAATCTACTCAGGCATTCATGCAGAGGAACAATTACAATGTTCTGGAATGGCCATCCCAGTCCCCAGACCTGAATATCATTGAACATCTGTGGGATCATTTGAAGAGGTCTGTCCATGCTCGACGACCATCAAACTTTACTGAACTGGAATTGTTTTGTAAAGAGGAATGGTCAGAAATACCTTCATCCAGGATCCAGTAAATCATTAAAAGCTACAGGAAGCGACTAGAGGCTGTTATTTTTGCAAAAGGAGGATCTACTAAATATTAATGTCACTTTTCTGGTGAGGTGCCCATACTTATGCACCTGTCAAATTTTGTTTTAATGTAGATTGCACATTTTCTGTTAGTACAATAAACCTCATTTCAAGGCAGAAACATTACTGTGTCCAACAGTTATTACATATATCAAACTGAAATAGCTGTTGCAAAAACACCAATTTTTATAAAACATTAAGCTTAAGATTAATAAGGGTGCCCAAACTTTTTCATATAACTGTATTTCAAGATAGGTTCAAAACAACCTGAAAAAAATTACAATTTTGCTCTACAAAGATTGCAGTCTTCCATAACTATTACCTGTCACTAGATTAATGCTGCCCAAACCACAGCATGAATCAGAGCATGGCTGCGAGATTGCAGTCAAGAATGTGTCTCTATGAAACACACAGCATTTCAGAGAGAATATAAATCTATAAGAACTATAGGAAGACTCCTGACTAGTATTTTTCAGCCCTTCGTCACTCCAGTATATTAACTCTTCGATGGCTGTATTAATAGTTAGTGCTCCCCTAGGCACCAAGATCCCTTTTTTAACTGTGATTCTCCTGTGTATTTCGGGAGATCTGGCAAGTATGGTATTAATTTAATGGGATTTTCCACTATTTGTGGGATAACCTCATCTAAATCAAATATGTTTTCCTCATATAAAATAATAACAGCTATACTCACCTCCAGTGGTGGTGCCGTTAGTGTGACCTTTTTATCTGGTTTCTCAGGGGTCGTGTGACATTGTTTTGTCATATGAGCCCTGCAGCCAATCAGTGGCCACTCTTCCGTCTCACTTCTTTTGGGCTAAACTGACTCCCAAAAGAAGTGAAAGCTGCATACTTCAAATGTCTGTATTGTTCAAAGGAAGTGAGAGGGAAGCCGCCACTGATTGACTGCAAGACTCATGTGACATAGCAATGTCGCGCAACCCCTGGGTGACCAGGTGCCAAAGTCACAGAAATGGCACAGCCACCAGAGGTGAATAAAGATTTTATTATTTTATATGGGGAAAACATAATGATTGAGAAGATACTGTGTCACTAGTGGAAATCCCCTTTAGTGAAATTGCCTCAAATTTCATTTTTTCTTTTATGACACAAGGGAATGATATTGTTATGAACGTGTACACACTCACAAACGGGTAACGGAAAAAAGGAAGTTCAACCACTGGGAGTATCTCCTGAGGAACGAGAGGAAAGGCCGCAACACACTGCAAACAAAGGAGGAGGAAAGTGAGAAGTAAACCAGGGGAGAGAAACTAAAACACATTCATTTTAGCTAGAGAGGGAAAACTAAGGAGAACCAAAATAAAAGGAAAAGGTGCTGGGAAGGAAAGCGAACAAACTCACTGAAAGAATGCAACTTGAGTTTACCAAACAAGGTTAAGCCCTTAGCTGAAGGGCTGGAACTCCTGAACAAACATCCACCAAGAAATATAGCCAGCAAGGAAGTGCAGTGAAGAGTGAACATATAAAACCCCACCCAGAATATGATAGGGCAAATCAAAATGGGAAAATGAGAAATACCTGAAGAGGAGCAAACCAAGAAGGGAAAGCAAAGACAATAGAAACCATTAGAATTTGGACAGGGAAAAAGGCGCAATTGCTCAACAGACAGGAGAACCGACCACACAGCAACAGGTCACTAGATCAAATCCTGATACCGAGCCATGACATAAATGAAATACCTGTGAAATATTCTCCTGCTTCAACACCACCACTACAGTAGTCCTAGCTGGTCATTGTTATCTTTTCTGCCGTCTTTACGTGCCATAGAGATGAATAAAAAGATCTGATCCAGTGGTCCCTCCCGTGGTCTTGTTGGTGGACTGTGACCACCGCACTAGGGTCCTGTGATCCTCTTCCTCCTATGTGCATTGCATTGGCACAATACCGTTGCAGAGCCCAGAAAAGGTGTCGGGGATTCCTTCTGGTAGGAAGGGATTGTAGAGCTCTGGTCCAACGGCTGTGGACTATAGATGTGGTATCTAGACCAGGATTTTGTGAATCATCTTATTCAGCTCTAACATGCCATACATCCAGTTGTTCACTGAAGCCAATCACTGGTCTCATGAGTGATGCCTGTATGTACGAATGGCTGCAGTGGCTATGTGGATATATGTGATATCTTTTCTAGAGTAGCAAAACTAGAACGGTTGGGATTAGGTAGATAAGTATTGGGTTTTTATTGATTTTTTTTTTACCTTTCCCTGTTGCTTTTTTTACAATAAGCAGAGATTATCTCATTTTCTGTGACCATACCACACATTTTGTACGACACTACTTATCAGCTCCGTACTGATTAACAGGTCGCTTGTTCCACAGACTGCTTAGGCTCTATGTCTACCAAGATGCGTGCTGATGATGTTACATCACCACTGCAGTCAAAACACCTGAAATCTGAGCCACACCTGGGATTCAGCACTGGAACCCTGGAGGGTGAGTACCCGTTCTGTTTGTTATTTCAAAGGGAACCGGGATTAAATCTGCATGTCAATAGCATTGTGAACCTGCCCGGCTTCCACACAGAGAGCCCCAACATTATAGCCAGCTGTCAGCCAGTGTCAGGGGCGCGGTTACAGCAACCGCTCACAATTCACTGAGCGATGACTGAAGCTGTGCCGTTGCCACCTCTATGACTGAAAGCCCGAGCCTACCAGGAGGAATAAAGTTAGTTTCCTCCCGGTAGCGGGGCTCCATGTGCGGGCGCTGGGCAGATTAAGAACACTATTACCTTGCAGATTAACCCCATATCAACAGGTTAATAGTGTTTTTTACATAACAGGTTTAAGTATTTTAGACCATTTTCCTGAAAGTGGAAAACCCTTTTAACTTTTTTCACTGCTTTAGACCTCAAGAAATGTTATAAGTAGCCCCTTCTCAGTACTCTTTTACTGGGATATTGTTAACCCCTTTAATGCCTTAAATCACAATGAATGTTACCATTAGCACTTTCATTACCATAGAATACAAGGGATAGTATTTGTTGCTGGCGGGGTATGCTCGAGCCCACATACTGTTTCTGCACAGATTCACAGGAACAATATTGAAGCGGCTCTGTGCCACAAGATGCAGTATCATGTGAATACACCTAGAAGGATTCATTTATGCTCTACATCTGGATGCATAATTAGATTAATAACCAACTATTCAAAAATATTTTTGGGATCTGTGATAAAAATGATGACATTCACCATCTGCTTTAAAAACCCTACAATGTTTACAGTATAATTCTTTGCTTTCGCTTGCTTCTTCTTGATGTCTAGATCTGTTGCTATATATTTGCTTGAAAGAGGTATATACCATGTAGAATAACCTAAATGTTGATGCTACCTGAGCCGTCTGAGTAGTGCGCATGGAACATAATTACAACTTGAAGATCACTACTGATGTCCTGTAACCTCATTAACAAGAAACAGAACAGTAGAATATTGAAATTTAAAAGCAATAAAATGTTGTAATGAAGATAATAGCCTTTTTATGATACGATTAACTGATGACATAAAGATCACTGTTTTATTTTTCAAGAATGGACAAAGGAAAATGCCATTAGGAATATTAACACTTAGTTAGCAAAAATCAACATAATAAAGCCTAAAGTGTTAATAATAGTAAAATAATATACTTTACTTTCGTTCATAGCATTTACCTATTTATAGCAGTAATCAAGAACAAGAAAGAAGAACTTTGTGCTGTTATTTTATTAAAGCCAACGGCAGAATGCAAATGGTATGGCCAGCTAGTATGGAAAAATGTATGATGTCCTCAATTCTAGGCAAATGCTTAGTATTGCATAATGTACATTAATAATACATGTTGAAAAACATATTTAATAAGCACAATTTGAAATAAGTTCAGGCAATCTTTTATTTTCTAGCATGTTATTATGCTAAACAGAAAAAATGACATTTCTTTTGCACTCCACTTTAACATTAGCATGTTTTTATGATGATGTTGCCTCAAACATACACCACCCTACCAATTTTTATCAAAGAACAATACAAGATATAAACATACAAAGTCCTTCAAAGTGAAAAATACACATATGTTATATGAAGGCAAAGTACATGTTATCTTAGTAGAAGATATTATAATAAGGGAGTATGCTATATTTTATCTAATAAATGCCTTCTTAATAGGACAACATGATGACCCAACATCATTAAGTTAGCTTTATGGCTATTACATTGCTGCTAGTACAGTATATCATTAAAACTGAGTAAAGCTATTCAATAGTTGATATATATAAATATATGTATATATCCAAGGCAGATACTAACCATCTACCAAACACTAAACTCTACCTAAGCTGTTATACTGTTATCAAATTTAGATACCCTATCTAAATAATTATCCCACAATCTTCTTAACTAAATGAAATTGAGATTTACAAGCGATTTACTTGTTTCCAGATATTTGGTTAATCTGTACTAACTAGTGCAAAATATAGCTGTGCGCAATAAAAGATGTTACAACAAGAAATATATTCCAATATGTCTGTAAACAATGTTATGTAATAAAGCCAACATCAATTGCAAATTCATTCGTCTTGGTCTAAATATGAGCTTTGCCCGATTAAGTGGATATACCAGTCTACTCGAGAATATTAACTCTTGTAAATGAACCTATGCAGTAGTAATCACAGACACAAGAGAAGAAGTCCTATTTGGATGATTTTCTGCCTGTGTTAACATTTAGCTTAAGATAATCACTTTGCACAGCAAAGACTTTATTTTTTTAATTAATTCCTTCTATACCTAAAATAGAAAAAATTAAAATAATTAAAAAATATCCTTAGGAAATAATTCTACATAAATAAACCACACTGGACAATTTAGCTCTGCCCATATATATCAGTAAATACGGTAAATTATTTTTGTCATTGAAGTTTAGACATAGTACATGAGGAAAGTAGGTTTTTTTTAGAAAATAGCGGACTAATCCATATATTTCCACTAAATAAGCAACAATAGGAATGAAATTCCCTAAAAATGACTGCATACCACTACATGTTGCTACATTAAACCCTATAACCATGTTCCTTCCTTCTGTTCTAATACAATCTATGGCCACGGCCCCTCTATCAGTATTTGGTCAGTATTTTTTCTCAGGAGTGGGAGTTAAAACCAGGTGAGGAACAATCAGAGAAAAGGTATAATAGAAACAAGTCACCAATTCTGCATTTATCACCCACTCCTGAGAAAAAACACTGACCGAATACTGACCAAATACAGATAGTGGGGCCATGGCCTAAGATTGAATTCAGTTGATAGGTCCAGGTAACATCTCCAATAGCAAATCTCAATTGTAATTGTTGTAAACTCACAACAAATCCCAGAGCTGAATAATACAAACTGTTCTTCCTAAAACAGAAGAATCTCTGGTTAAAAAAAAAGACAAGTAGGTATAGAGAAAAACATATTAAATTCCTGAATCAAACATATTTTCTGTATGTGCTTGTAGCAAGTTGAATATAGAATTGTACATTCATTTTCCTTATTAGATACTAGCTTTACAAAGGCATCTGTACGTTGTAAGTCAGCTAGGAGTCACTGTTGCTTTTATTATGTCAAATCTGCAGACTGTAAGTAAAATGATTCAAGCAAATCGTTACACTGGTGCGATAAAAGGAGCATCTGAGAAGACAGAGTTGACGGAGTCTGTGTCAGTCTTTGATCTGCTATTCTTTAAGATGCTTTCTGCCGTCAGATTCTCATTGGGTATCAGTCGGACTTTCCCATTTTGGCCTTGCTCTTTTTCTTTGACTGGTTCCAGGAACACCACCCGTTTTCCTGTGCTGGATTTTCTTTCACCCTGGGGGTCATGTGATGGCGTGGCACTTAAGATGGAGGAGTGAGCACTGTTTTGGTTCTGTTTTTTTTTATTTTTCTTAGATTTACACCAGCATCTACAGGGAGTGAGATAAAGGTAGAGAAGGACTAAAATGATACTGACTATACAAGCAGCAAGTGTAGTGAAGGCCGTGTTGAATGCCTCATGTAAATGAGACTTGTGACTTGTAAAATTGCCCACTGTTATCCTAATATCTATGGTTTCATTAACCAGTTTGTTTATTGCCGTGCAGGAATAAACACCCGAATCTGCAATTTGTGTCTCTTCAATTTCTAGACTTCCATTGAAAAAGACACGAAAATTGTCAATCTTTTTTTCTGGTTCGAGTTTTATGTCCTCCGGGCTTCTCCAAATAAATTGTGTATCTTTGTCTACGATTTTGCTGTCACAATGCACCACCAGCCTTTCTCCAATCTGAACCTCATACAACAGGCCAAACGCATGAAATGACTCGTTCACAGTACTTTCGGAACAGTTCAGGAAGTTCTCTTGAATAAGAAACAGTTTTTTAGGTTCAGATGGCAAATTGCAGGTGAGATAACTTTTGAAATCCACAACTGGAGAAAAGTGTCTACGATACCAAAAGTTTAACATTGTATTCAAATGGCAGTCACATAAAAACGGGTTCTCATGAAGGTAGATTCCACTAAGTTGCCTTGCTGAAATTAAACTTAAGTCCTGGACAGGCACTGCTTGCAAATTATTATGAGAAACGTCCAATAACACAAGTTCTGACAGTTTATTTCTGCCAACATACAAATCCAGTGGGAAATGAGCCAGTGTATTGTAACTCAGATACAATTTCTGCAATTTATGGAGTCCTCCAAATGACCCAGAATCAACGTTGGTTAACTGATTGTTGTACAGAAGAAGTTCTTCTAGCATTTTAAGTTCTTGGAAAACGGGATTGCTCAGAGTCCGTAGATTATTTGTTGATAAATCAAGATGTCTTACATTTCTTAATGTGGAGAAACTGCCACCAGAAATGCTACTTATGGTGTTATGGTTTAATATTAAAGTGTGCAATTTATCAAACATGACCGGGAACCAGTCTGGGTCCAGGAACCCTATTTTATTGTAGCTTAGATCTAGTTTTCTGATAAACTTGAAGATTGTCCTGGGCACCATAGATAAGTTCCTATTAGTGCAGCTTACTATATCACTGGCACAAATGCAGGCTGGAGGACACACCCCAGGAGCACCACCAACAAAGCTGATGATGAGAAGTAGAAACACATAGGCAATGCTTTTCCATTTTGTGTGGACGTTTCCAAGCTCCATGGACAAAGACGAATCAAAGAAAGGCATTATGGCTCTTTCTCAGCCACTGCTTTTCTACTCCCACAAATCATGTATTACGTCTTGGAGGAATCTTAAGAGAACATGATACGTAAATTCTAAATCTTGTAGCAGCATTCACACTGGCACTGAAAATTAAACAAACTGTATTTAGTGTAGGAAACTAAGACAACTCCATAAAAATAACATTAATCATTCCAAAAAATGTCCACAATGCTCTAACTTAAATTGAAATTTGACGGATACATATTCTGAAAGTTCAAAAAACATAGCAAGCGGTGAACACACATATTTTAAATCTTCTTTGAGAAATTAGGAATTTATGGATAAAGCTAACACATAATATAAAGGGAGATGTAAAATAATATTACCTGCTATTTTACGGCATTCACTAGCTGATTTCTGCATCGGAGTCCTGGTCTGTGACCATTGCTCTTTGTCTTCATTGCTTGCTATTGTATAGGTTGACAGCAGAGAAGTTTTAAAGAGAGCAGAAGGGAAACAGGTTGTGTGCTGTGTGCGATATTATCCCAACTGATGAAGACTGCTCGCATTCAAGACACAAGCGTATATGTGAGCTGAGCCTGCCCTGCCTCTGTGCACCTGTGCCTGTGATTGGCTGCAGTCAGCATGGAGAAATATACAAAGCTGGCTGATGAGGGCACAGACAGCACAGATGCTGCTGCCTATGTCTACGAGCACTGCCACCCATCCCCCTCCCACCGCCTAGGTTGTTGTGTGTATCCCACTCTCTTTCATTCTCTTCCTTTAGTATGTTTGCAATCGTGAATAAATTCCTTTTTAGAGTTACCCTAGGGATGTATTGTTCAGACTTCAACCCTGCCAAGCGTGAAGAGCTTTGCTGCGATAACTCAAAGGGGATAGTCATTCCCATTATCCCAGTCACTAACTCCCCTTACGACTATCCACCAAAAAGGTGAAAACATATCAAATATTAAGAAAAACAACAGTACATGCCATGAAGATGCCGTGTGGGGCCACATATCTCTTTATCACATCACTTACTGACCAATTTCTACAGCTACTGTAAATCTATGACTACATAGCAACAGCACATTCCAGATCTATTACCCTGGAGAGGAACAGCACGCAGCTAATTGCACAGCAAAATACCATTTTCTTTCCAACTCTGTGCAGCACAGGGACTATGTACATGAGAGGTAAGATACTGAGCAACCCAGCAACGATGAGAAATATCCATTTACTGGCAGAGTTCATAAGCGACCAATGCCAGCCTGTAAGTGGTGCTGTACACAAATACTATACCAGGATGGAGTACCTATCAAAATATAGACTCAGTCAGCACCATTTTTCATTAACTGAGCAACAAGTGAACTGAATATTAAAAGGATATATCAGCTCTCGTGATGTGTTTCAGACTGTGAAGGAACATACTCATTGAACCAGGGGAATTGTTACTCAGGGGAATATGAAAGAAACAGAGTTCCGAGAAAAAGTACACAAAAATTGTTATTTCACGGGCAATACAAGTTTTTGTAAAACAGATATGTCATAACAGCTTGAAGGTCTTTTTTTTTTTAAAAAAAAATTACATTTAGGGGCCAGTTCATCAAAGCTTTTAGGTCACAAAAGTTGCACAAAAAAGCTGCGACTTTTGGCATTTGGATTAATTCTGCTGAAATGGGTGGAGCTGGGGAAGATCTGGGATGAGGTGTAGTCACACTCGCCCATCCTATTCATGAAAAATGGCACCATTTTTTTTATGTCAGAAATGCTACTCTAGCCTCTCAAAAGAGGCGCCAAATTCAATAAAGGGAATCTGCCACCATTTTTTTGCTATCTCATCTGAGAGCAACATAATGGAAAGAAAGAGACTCTGATTCCAGCGATGTATTACTTAGTTTACTGGGTAAAGCAGTTGTGATACAATCAGAATTTTTAGATGTAACATGAAAGCTGACCACACTCACACCACAGCTTTCTTTGTACATTGTATATTGACAGTGAGCTGATTATCAGTGCTGTGGACGTGGTTGGACTAAGATGCATGGGAGATGTAGTCCTGTAATGTTAATCTCCTGCTGATAAAACACTCGTTATTGAAACAACAGCACACAGCCTAATAAGTGACACATTGATGAAATCAGTGTCTCAGCCCCTATCTCATGCTGCCCTCAGATTACACAGCAAACATCTGATGACAGTTTCCCTTTAAGTGGCGTGCACCTCTTAATGAATTTGGCCCCCTTTCTATTCCAATAAAAATTTGCATAGTGTGAGCATGCGCTACGCCAGTCTTATTGAATCGGACTCTTTTTTAGACTCCAGGTAATAGCTCACGTGTAGAGGAGAAAGCAGGCAGAACATGCGTTAGTGGTACATAAGCTAGAAACACACATGAAATATTAGCAGATTCATATCATAGCTGTGTTTTTGCAGTATTTTGTGCTACATTTTTCAGGTGGATTACATGTGCGATTTGTCTACAGTATATGTTAATAATTTCTTCACCAAAGTGCTGCATTAAAACGCTGCAAAGATGCGAAACAAATGTTATGGTGTGGTTTTATTTTCCGCATTTTTGCAGATTCTTATTGCTTTCAATGGGTAAAAAATGCTGCTAAAACTCTGAAAGATTCAACATGCTGCAGATGGAAAAATTGCTGCAGCTCTCAAATTAAGTCAGAAAAAAAAACAAGCATGTGCACGAGATTTTTGCTATAGCATAGCTTTTGCTGGTACTGTAAAATGCAGCTTCTTTTCTGCCTGAAAAATCGCACCAAAAAACATTGCAAAAACGCCACGTGTGAACATACTCTTGCTCTTAATTCAAATATTCACTGGTCACTCTAGTCCAGCCACCAAAATTTGGCAATTGAAATGAAGTTCAAATCCTACTTAATTAAACCTTTGTATAATTATCATCCAGTGATTAGATCACATGAATCTTATTTCTGTAAGCAATTGAGGAGAAGAATACATTTTCTTTTGGTTGACTGGGTAGCAAATTGTCCAAAAAATAATCAGATGACATTTCTACTTGTTACGGCAAGTATTCTATTCGATGAACAATTTACCGAAGAATTCCATTTCAACTTGAAAACGTGACCAAGGAATAAAAAAAAAGCAGAAATTGTGTACAAAACACTAGAGTATTGAAATCTGATACAGGAGATGGAAATTAGATTTCTTCCCGATGATTGCATTCACAAGAGTATTAGTCTTATACAGAGCAAACATCTGGAGCTGAAAACAACCTTATACGGATTTATCTTAAAAGTTCATTCGTTGTCACAGATATGATATCTTTTATACTTAATCTTATCTTTTATACTTTATTACAAATCTTTTTAGACAAGGAATATTGAATAGTGAGGCACTGCCTGTTTTAATTGAATGGGGAAGTAGGATTTTATTTATTTGTGCAGTGTAATTAAAAGCAGTACTGATGGGGAGTTAGAATGCATTGGGTTTACTCAAATAGCATATTGTAATATCTGACGTAAGAGGCAGCAGCATTATACCACTGTTGCTGTTTTCGTTATAACTGTCCACCACTTCTGAGCTCATTGATATCGACCTTAGTTTTCCTAACCGCATAAATTACTGTATGTATTAGTAAGAACATGAATAAATAAATAAAAAGGAAGAAATTATAGGTACACATAAATGCCAGGCATGGTTGCCAACTATTGGTAGATTCCTGTACATGGGAGACATTTTTCCAATGCATCAAACTGAACCAAGGCCACTTGACTAGCATCATTTATCTCAACATTTTGTCAAGGCTTTTTTAACTCAGCTGTAATCTGGTGACACTTAGAGCTGCGTCTTTCACTATGACAGAATTGTCAGCTGATCAGCTGCCATGATCGCATTACATTGATTTTGTCAGGGGACAGTCAGGGGACACAGGACTGAGAGTGGAGGTGCGGCTCTCATCCCGGAGGTAGGTATAGATTTTTCTTAATTTATGCAACATCCTAAGTCCATTAAAAAGGGTTTGTCCAGTAGTGGAAAACTCTTTCAAAAGATAAATATCTATTCAGTGTAAAGGGGTAAAAAGGATCATGTTAAAATCCAATACAATCAATCTTTTTTTTAGAAATAATGGGGATAGTTAATCCAAGGCAGATAATCAGTAGTAGTGGTCATTTACTCCTGTATTCTTTATATTAACAATTGATTTTAGTAATGATTTTTGATGTTTACTCTGAGTCTAGATAGGCAGTTGCGATTGGCCATACAACTGTAACACACCTGTCTTGACCATCCCAGGCTCTGCTTCCTTCCCTTGTGTCCGCTGCCCACTGTTGTCCTCCACGTCAGGTCTTGTTAGTTGCCTGGAATGGATCAATGGCATAATCTCCCTAGCCTTCCTGCTTTCTGCATCAGCGCTGAGGTCCATGCTCCCACTGGAACTTGAGGCTTAGAGAATCCACTTTCATAGGTGAGTACAACAATTACAAATGTAATCATAATGCGGCATGGTCATAAATTGCCATCTAGTCTTCGATTTGCTTTTATATGTTTACAGTTGCTTTCACATGACTTGGGGATGGTAATAAATGAAGCAATCTTTGTTGGTTTTTGTGGTAGGCTTAGGGTTTGGACTTTATTGATTTGTCCAATGCTGCAATGTTTCAGATCACACTCTGTATATATGTTGCTTGTTTTCCCACTGCCGTATTAATATGTAATGTCATAAAAATGTGTAAAAAATTTACTCACCATTTGTAAAATTGACTTTCTCTGTCTTCAAATATCAATTTAACCCCATTTGTAGAGTGCTGAGAATACTGTTGGCTGAATTCAGTCTTTCACATATAACACTGTACAACAAGGTTTTTGTTTCCTGCATGAAATTGGGTGAAGCCTATCGGAATTGTCATGCTGAGTTCAGAAATAACTTCAGAATTGTTCTATCACGTAAGATTTTTGAGTAAAATGCAATTATATGTATGCATTGAATACTGTCAAATTCGTAGTGGCATGTGATATTCCGAATGCAAAAATCAGCAACAGCGATTAAGTTTATAAATGTTTTGCCATTGATTTTCATTTATAATCACTGTCGGATGTTTCACGGACAAGATTTCAACAATAGTCACCCAGCATCGAGGGACTCCACCTCCCCTGGTACAGTTTCTCCATCTGGGAAATGTCTTGATGAAATCTTTCACCATGTTCATCACTAGAGATGAGCGGTGTTCGACTAGAACTGTTCGCCAATCTCAAATTCGAGCTGTTTTGGGCGGTGTTCGAGTTGTTCGACGAACCCGAACGATTTGCAAAAAATTCGGCTGTTCGAGGTTATGTTCGATAACTGTTCATGCACCAAAAGCGTGTCCTGCATGTCTGCCGCTATTTAGAGCACCAATCATGCAGGGATTGTCTGCCACTCACTGTAATGCCACACCCATGGTGGTTGTGGCATTACAGTGATTGCCCAAATCGATGGGAACAGTGCCAACAGTGAAACATGAAAAGCCGACAATTCAGCAGCGGCATACACCGGTACCCGACAATTTAGAACCGAAAGAATAGAGCTTCACACATAGATTAGATAGATATAAACATGTCAGCCACATATATACGAAGTACAGTGAAAGTACTGCTTACTGTACTTGTCATTTAGCGTAAAGGATTTATCAAAAAAAATAATAGTGTTTTCATGCACCGTCTCTTTAAGAAAGCCGGCCGGCAATTCAGCATCGGTACCCGACAATTTAGAATAGAAGGAATAGAGAATCACACATAGATTAGATAGATAGAAACATGTCAGTCACATATATATGAAGTACAGTGACAGTGTTGCTTACTGTACTTGTCATTTAGTGTAAAGGATTTATTAAAAAAAATAATAGTGTTTTCATGCACCGTCTCTTTAAGAAAGCCGGCCGGCAATTCAGCATCTGTACCCGACAATTTATAACAGACAGAAGAGAGCTTCACACATAGATTAGATAGATAGAAACATGTCAGTCACATATATATGAAGTACAGTGATAGTGTTGGTTACTGTACTTGTCATTTAGTATTAAAATAAAGGATTTATTATTAAAAAAAATTGGCGTGGGGTTCCCCTTAATTTTAGGCTCTAGCGGAGGTTAAGCAGACAGCTGGGGCAGATGTTTGAAGCCTGGGAAGGGGGTAATACCCACGGAGCTTCCCAGGCTACTAATATCAGCCCCCAGCTGAATACCTAGCCTTTACTAGCTATTAAAATGGGGGACCCCCAAAAAAATGACGTGGGGTCCCCCCTAATTTCATAGCTAGCAAAGGCTAGGCAGACAGCTGGGGGCTGATATTAATAGCCCAGGAAGGGAGCCATGAATATTGGCCCCCTCCCAGGCTAGAAACACCAGCCGTCAGCCGCCCCAGAAATGGCGCATTCATAGGATGCGCCAATTCTGGCACTTAGCCTCGCTCTTCCACGCTGCCCTGGTGCGGTGGCAGGGGGTAATAGGGCTGGGGTTGATGTCAGCTTATAATGCCAGCTGACATCAAGCCCAGGTTAGTAATGGAGAGGCGTCTATAAGACACCCCCATTACTAACCCCATAGTCAAAGTTAAAAAAAACACAAACACCCAGAATAAAGTCCTTTAATTGAAATAAAGACACAATTCTTTATTGTTCTAAATTAAACCATACTTACCATCACGCCCATTCCAGCTGAAGCCAACGATCTCCTGTAATAAAAATAAAATAATAAAGCAACATCATCCTTACCTTTCCATGGTTCCCACGACAGCTTCAGCTCTGCTACATCGAGATGACAGGCTGGACCGCAGCAGAACGCTGCCATCCAGCCTGTCATCCCGCAGACACTGAGAAGAGCAGGCTTGCTTGCGCTCCACATTGTCTCTCTGTGACGGCATAAAGATGAGCCGAGGTCATGTCCAATGAACTCGGCTCACCTCATGCACGTCACTGACAGCGTGGGAGAATTCTCACGCTGAAGCGCTGAGTGCAGGAGAATTTTCCCACGCTGTCAGTGAGGTGCATGAGGTGAGCTGAGTTCATTAGACATGACCTCGGCTCATCTGGATGCCGTCACAGCGAGACACTGAGGAGCGCAAGCATGCCTGCACTTCTCAGTGTCTGCGGCATGACAGGCTGGATGGCAGCGTTCTGCTGCGGTCCAGCCTGTCATCTCGATGTAGCAGAGCTGAAGCTGTCGTGGGAACCATGGAAAGGTAAGGATGAGGTTGGTTTATTATTTTTCTTTTATTGCAGGAGATCGTTGGCTTCAGCTGGAATGGGCGTGACGGTAAGTATGGTTTAATTTAGAACAATAAAGAATTGTGTGTTTATTTCAATTAAAGGACTTTATTCTGGGTGTTGTGTTTTTTTTAAATACTTTACTAGAAATTCATGGCGGTCATGTCTAATACTGGCGTGACCCCATGAATTTTGGGCTTGGGGCCAGCTGATAATACCAAGCTGGCCCTAACCCCTTTATTACCCAGTGAGCCACCGCACCAGGGCCCTGGATGAGTTGGGTACAGCGCCAGAAGATGGCGCTTCTATGAACGCGCCATTTTCCGGGGTGGCTGCGGACTGCAATTTGCAGCGGGGGGGGCCCAGAAAGCTTGGGCCTCCCTGCGCTGCAGATTCCAGCCCCCAGCTGCCTAGTTGTACCTGGCTGGACACAAAAATAGGGCGAAGCCCCACGTATTTTTTTTTTAATTATTTCATGAAATTCATGAAATAATTAAGAAAAAAAGGCCTTCCCTATATTGTTGTGTCCGGCCAGGTACAAATAGGCAGCTGGTGGTTGGGGGCAGCCCATTCCTGCCTGCTGTACCTGGCTGGACACAAATATAGTGCGAAGCCCCACTTCAATTTTTTTTAATTATTTCATGAAATTCATGAAATAATTAAGAAAAAAAGTCCTTCCCTATATTGCTGTGTCCGGCCAGGTACAAATAGGCAGCTGGTGGTTGGGGGCAGCCCATTCCTGCCTGCTGTACCTGGCTGGACACAAATATAGTGCGAAGCCCCACTTCAATTTTTTTAAATTATTTCAGGAAATTCATGAAATAATTAAAAAAAAATTGACGTGGGGCTTCGCACTATATTTGTGTCCAGCCAGGTACAGCAGGCAGGAACGGGCTGCCCCCAACCACCAGCTGACTATTTGTACCTGGCCGGACACAACAATATAGGGAAGGCCTTTTTTTCTTAATTATTTCATGAATTTCATGAAATAATTAAAAAAAAAATACGTGGGGCTTCGCCCTATTTTTGTGTCCAGCCAGGTACAACTAGGCAGCTGGGGGCTGGAATCTGCAGCGCAGGGAGGCCCAAGCTTTCTGGGCCCCCCCCGCTGCAAATTGCAGTCCGCAGCCACCCCGGAAAATGGCGCGTTCATAGAAGCGCCATCTTCTGGCGCTGTACCCAACTCATCCAGGGCCCTGATGTGGTGGCTCACTGGGTAATAAAGGGGTTAGGGCCAGCTTGGCATTATCAGCTGGCCCTAAGCCCAAAATTCATGGGGTCACGCCAATATTAGACATGACCACCATGAATTTCCAGTAAAGTATTTAAAAAAAACACAACACCCAGAAAAAAGTCCTTTAATTGAAATAAACACACAATTCTTTATTGTTCTAAATTAAACCATACTTACCGTCACGCCCATTCCAGCTGAAGCCAACGATCTCCTGAAATAAAAGAAAAATAATAAAGCAACATCATCCTTACCTTTCCATGGTTCCCATGACAGCTTCAGCTCTGCTACATCGAGATGACAGGCTGGACCGCAGCAGAACGCTGCCATCCAGCCTGTCATCCCGCAGACACTGAGAAGCGCAGGCTTGCTTGCGCTCCACAGTGTCTCTCTGTGAGGGCATCCAGATGAGCCGAGTTAATGTCCAATGAACTCGGCTCACCTCATGCACATCACTGACAGCGTGGGAAAATTCTCCTGCACTCAGGGCTTCAGCGTGGGAGAATTCTCACACTGAAGCGCTGAGTGCAGGAGAATTCTCCCACGCTGTCAGTGACGTGCAGGAGGTGAGCTGAGTTCATTGGACATGAGCTCACCTTATGCACGTCACTGACAGCGTGGGAAAATTCTCCTGCACTCAGCGCTTCAGCGTGGGAGAATTCTCACGCTGAAGCGCTGAGTGCAGGAGAATTTTCCCACGCTGTCAGTGACGTGCATGAGGTGCGCCGAGTTCATTGGACATGAACTCGTCTCATCTTTATGCCGTCACAGCCAGACACTGCAGAGCGCAAGCATGCCTGCGCTTCTCAGTGTCTGCGGGATGACAGGCTGGATGGCAGCGTTCTGCTGCGGTCCAGCCTGTCATCTCGATGTAGCAGAGCTGAAGCTGTCGTGGGAACCAATGAAAGGTAAGGATGATGTTGCTTTATTATTTTTCTTTTATTGCAGGAGATCGTTGGCTTCAGCTGGAATGGGCGTGATGGTAAGTATGGTTTAATTTAGAACAATAAAGGATTGTGTCTTTATTTCAATTAAAGGACTTTATTCTGGGTGTTTGTGTTTTCTTTTAACTTTGACTATGGGGTTAGTAATGGGGGTGTCTTATAGACGCCTCTCCATTACTAACCTGGGCTTGATGTCAGCTGGCATTATAAGCAGACATCAACCCCAGCCCTATTACCCCCTGCCACCGCACCAGGGCAGCGTGGAAGAGCGAGGCTAAGTGCCAGAATTGGCGCATCCTATGAATGCGCCATTTCTGGGGAGGCTGACGGCTGGTGTTTCTAGCCTGGGAGGGGGCCAATATTCATGGCTCCCTTCCTGGGCTATTAATATCAGCCCCCAGCTGTCTGCCTAGCCTTTGCTAGCTATTAAATTAGGGGGGACCCCACGTCATTTTTTTTGGGGGGTCCCCCATTTTAATAGCTAGTAAAGGCTATGTATTCAGCTGGGGGCTCATATTAGTAGCCTGGGAAGTTCCGTGGGTATTACCCCCTGCCCAGGCTTCAAACATCTGCCCCAGCTGTCTGCTTAACCTCCGCTAGAGACTAAAATTAAGGGGAACCCCACGCCAATTTTTTTTAATAATAAATCCTTTATTTTAATACTAAATGACAAGTACAGTAACCAACACTGTCACTGTACTTCATATATATGTGACTGACATGTTTCTATCTATCTAATCTATGTGTGAAGCTCTATTCTGTCTGTTATAAATTGTCGGGTACAGATGCTGAATTGCCGGCCAGCTTTTTTAAAGAGACGGTGCATGAAAACACTATTATTTTTTTTTATAAATCCTTTACACTAAATGACAAGTACAGTAAGCAACATTGTCACTATACTTCATATATATGTGACTGACATGTTTCTATCTATCTAATCTATGTGTGAAGCTCTATTCTGTCTGTTATAAATTGTCGGGTACAGATGCTGAATTGCCGGCCGGCTTTTTTAAAGAGACAGTGCATGAAAACACTATTATATTTTTTAATAAATCCTTTACACTAAATGACAAGTACAGTAAGCAACACTGTCACTGTACTTCATATATATGTGACTGACATGTTTCTATCTATCTAATCTATGTGTGAGGCTCTATTCCTTCTTGTCTAAATTGTCGGGTACCGGTGTATGCCGCTGCTGAATTGCCGGCCGGCTTTTTTAAAGAAAGCGTCTTCTGAGCAGTTTGTCAGCTTTTGGACACCTTTGAAGGTGTTTTCTATGTGTTTCTATGTGTTTTTGTTTGCCTGCCATTGGTTTTAACGGTGTTCGACGGTGTTCTAAGGTGTTCGACGAACAGTTCGATGAACAGTTCCTCGAACATCCCGGTGTTCGACGAACCGAACCGAACCCGAACACTACGGGGGTGGCTCAACACTATTCATCACTTACAGCGCCGAGGTTTGGTGGGAAAAAGTCTATGTGTGAATGAAGGAAATGTATTTTAAGTGACCTGTTGCAATGCATTGACTTGTAAGCCTGAAGAAGACTTTTAACCTGTTCTTCGATAGGTATCGAAGGGTAGACATTGCCATTGTGTAGCAAGACAGCCTTCAAACTTAAGACCGATGAATCAATGAACAGTCCATTGAGTCATGGTCAACTCCAAGAACAGAAAACAAACCAGTAATGTCACTGCAAAAAGTGAGACTGTCAGCTTGACTGAAATATTTGGTCAAATCTTGATGACGACTGTGAAATACTGAAATTTTAGTACCTGGCTGCAACAGATTCCACCCTTGCAACCTTGATCCAAGAAGTTCTGCCTGACTCTTTGATAAACCCAAATCTCTGACCAGATCGTTGAGTCTTGCTTGAGATATTAAACGTGGAGCAGTTGATATTGATGGTTAGAAATCTGAATCAGCAGCATCTTCCATCACTAATAAATTAATCGTCATTTTCTATTCTCTACACCGGCGGTGGTTTTGGAACTGGCAGACTTTCATTGTGCGCCACTGGTCTAACTGCAGAAGCAAGGTTGGGATATTCAATAGACCTCCGGTTTTTAGAAGAAAAAACGGATACATTCGTCATGCAGAAGTAACAATAGGTTATATGGTCCTTCAGCTCCCTCCAGATCATTGTAATGGCAAACGGCATCGATGGTCGCACACCCTTCAGTTAAGACCCCAAACTCGTAGCACAAGATGAGCAGCATATATGAGGAGTCCATGTTCTGTCTTGGTCACCAATTTTGCATCCAAAATATAACTCATACGCCTTATTAACAACTGCAGTTATACTCCTTTTCTGGGCTTTAAGGGTATAATCTCCACATACAGTACAGACCAAAAGTTTGGACACACCTCATTTTTCTGTATTTTCATGACTATGAAAATTGTACATTCACACTGAAGGCATCAAAACTATGAATTAACACATGTGGAATTATATACTTAACAAAAAAGTGTGAAACAACTGAAAATATGTCTTATATTCTAGGTTCTTCAAAGTAGCCACCTTTTGCTTTGATGACTGCTTTGCACACTCTTGGCATTCTCTTGATGAGCTTCAAGAGGTAATCATCGGAAATGGTCTTCCAACAATCTTGAAGGAGTTCCCAGAGATCTTACCACTTGATGGCCCTTTTGCACTCACTCTGCAGTCCAGCTCACCCCAAACCGTCTCGATTGGGTTCAGGACTGGTGACTGTGGAAGCCAGGTCATATGGTGTAGCACCCCATCACTTTCCTTTTTGGTCCAATAGCCCTTACACAGCCTGGAGGTGTGTTTGGGGTCATTGTCCTGTTGAAAAATAAATGATGGTCCAACTAAACGCAAACCGGATGGAATAGCATGCCGCTGCAAGATGCTGTGGTAGCCATGCTGGTTCAGTATGCCTTCAATTTTGAATAAATCCCCAACAGTGTCACCAGCAAAGCACCCCCACACCATCACACCTACTCCTCCATGCTTCACGGTGGGAACCAGGCATGTAGAGTCCATCCGTTCACCTTTTCTGCGTCGCACAAAGACATGGTGGTTGGAACCAAAGATCTCAAGTTTGGACTCATTAGACCAAAGCACAGATTTCCACTGGTCTAATGTCCATTCCTTGTGTTATTTAGCCTAAACATGTCTCTTCTGCTTGTTGCCTGTCCTTAGCAGTGGTTTCCTAGCAGCTATTTTACCATGAAGGCCTGCTGCACAAAGTCTCCTCTTAACAGTTGTTGAAGAGATGTGTCTGCTGTCAGAACTCTGTGTGGCATTGACCTGGTCTCTAATCTGAGCTGCTGTTAACCTGTGATTTCTGAGGCTGGTGACTCGGATAAACTTATCCTCAGAAGCAGAGGTGACTCTTGGTCTTCCTTTCCTGGGGCGGTCCTCATGTGAGCCAGTTTCTTTGTAGCGCTTCTTAAAGTAATGATGGACACTCATTTTTCTTTACTTAGCTGCTTTTTTCTTGCCATAATACAAATTCTAACAGTCTATTCAGTAGGACTATCAGCTGTGTATCCACCAGACTTCTGCACAACACAACTGATGGTCCCAACCGCATTTATAAGGCAAGAAATCCCACTTACTAAACCTGACAGGGCACACCTGTGAAGTGAAAACCATTTCCGGTGACTACCTCTTGAAGCTCATCAGGAGAATGCCAAGAGTGTGCAAAGCAGTCATCAAATCTAAAGGTGGCTACTTTGAAGAACCTAGAATATAAGACATATTTTCAATTGTTGCACACTTTTTTGTTAAGTATATAATTCCGCATGTGTTAATTCATAGTTTTGATGCCTTCAGTGTGAGTGTACAATTTTCATAGTCATGAAAATACAGAAAAATCTCTAAATGAGGTGTGTCCAAACTTTTGGTCTGTACTGTATATAACAAAAGAGGTCACTGTTATTGCGACATTGACATGACATTCTGCAACTCGTTACTTATTAAACAGTTTTGCTTCTTATGAAATTTTCTGCAAAACAGAAGAAACACATGAAGACTACAGCGTCTTTACTGCTGCTAATATATTATGATACTTGGAAATAGACCAAAGTCTGACAGTTGTGTCTGGGCATGCCTGAGAGTGCACAACTAATGCAATGCATGATTTGGCAGGACTTACGTACTGTATATTATAACAAAGAGAGTCCATATTATGAATTTCATTGGTTATTTCTACCAAAAGTACACTTCTGAAATAAAAAGTTTAATATAAGTGCCAATTTATTATGCACTATGTACAGTCCTTATCTTTATAATCCTAAAATGAAAATATCTCGGAAATGGTACATGGTACAGAAATTCTGATTCCATTTCTGAAATCAGCGCCTCAAAATTCATAAAGGTAACATATTTTAAAACAGGAAACAGAAAAATAGTTACAATTTGTTGATCAGTGTGACGCGCCCCCGGGGCAGTGGGGTCCTCGGCAGCTGGGCCTATGGATGCTGGTGGGGGATATCACGGTGGCTGGCCCGGTCTGTGGCCCAGGGCGGTCAACAAAAAGAAAGGGGTTTTGGGTTTTGAAATAGTTCATGACGCCACCTGTGGTGCCTGGTAAGGGTTACCAGCGCTGCGGCATGGCAGCTGAGGTGTTTCTGATCCCCACAGGTGGAGAGGGCCCCCGGGGCAGGGATGGTGTTTGATGGTACAGGTGAGAGACGTCCAGGACAGTTCAGGGAGAAATGACAGACACTCACACGGGGGTTTGCTTCGGTACCTTTACTGGTGTAGATGCAGGTATGGTCCAGGGTACTCGCTACGAAGGGTGCACTTCTGGACTCTCCCCAGTGACCGGGTGTAGGGCCTCCTTATCCATGGCTTTCACTTGCTAAGCTTCTGACCTGCCTGGAGCTAGGCCTGGCTTAATTACTGTCTCTCTCTTTTGCACCTGCTGACCTGGTGGTAGGGCCTTCTCTTGGAGATCACTCTCCCTGGTCGCTGGGGCCTCCGTAATTCCTAGCCCTGGTACGGTAGTCAGCATTGGTCGACCTGGGACTTGTAGTCCTCCAGGTATCCTGTGGTCCCTACTGGGTATAAAGGGACCCTGTAGGCGTGGACCCGGTGTCCGGTGTATAGTTCGGGGTGAGCCTGGTACGCTCCTCTGCCCCCTCAACTCCTCTCTTCTCTCCTCCTTGCCATCAGCCACACTCGGGGCCCTCAGAACACAACACGTGCTGTAGGCCTTGGCTCGCCTAAGCACAGCAGCCAGCGTGCTGCGACTTCACTGGTCTAAGTGCCTGCACATTCTCTTCTCTGACTAAGAACTGAGCTGCCTTTCTCCACCCTCCATATATATATCCCTAACGGGCTCCCTCTGGTGGTGTGAGGTGGAAGGGTGGAGGTGTTTTTATGTAATGAGGGCCTCTTGTGGAGAAGTCCGTCCATGCACCCTGGGTCCTGTGGCACCTGTGCACAGCAGGGTGCCACAAGTGTAATCAAATTGGAGTCATTCCAGCACCTCGATAAAATTTAATTTTCCTTCACTGTGAATCATTAAAACATAGTTTAGTAGTCCTCATAATTCCTTACGTGTTTATACCAGAGTACAGTTCATACCAGGATTAAGGGTGCTGTCACAGAATGTCTCTTAACTGTTAAGTTAGGGACAAATTTATTGATGTCTAATAGGATTTGAAAGAAATAAAAATTTCTTGAAGGCCTAAAATTCAAACCCTTTGTCAAACTGCTATGAACAGTATTTTAATGAGAGCGTATTATGGAGAAAATAATGAGAGGTAACAAATATTCTGGTTGGGACTTCAAGATTAAAATGTTATCTATCTGTTAAAAGAATTGAAATTAGACAGCCTAATAATTAGGGCAAATTCAATGCCAAAAATTTGACCCTCTCCAATGCAGAATATTAGCCGACACAATAAAGAGTAACAGTTTTGGACAAAATCTGGCAAAACTGCATGACATGTGTACAAATACTAAATGTAAAACTAATTTGTCTAAAGCTTTACTTAAGTTGTTATTAGACTTTAAAAATAATAAGAACATTGTTATTCATAAAGCTGATAAAGAGGGAATCACTGTGGTCATGGACAATCTGCTGTGTGCATGCCAAGAATATGCCTTACTGGAAAATAACAGAACATACTGAAGACTGCCCTCAGACCCCTTAAGTACCTTCCTTAAATCTCAACTAAAATTACTTGGGGATGGTAATAGTTTTGGAGTCCTGACAACTGGAGCAGTTAAATATTTGCACAGTATAGAGCCTGCTACAACTATCTTTCCTGGAGTATCCAAAATTCATAAAAATAAATTTACCCCACCATTTAAATGTTCCAAGAAGTTCAAGGGGCTCACTGAGTGAGGTGGATCCTCTAAGCCCAAGGTCCAGGTGGTCACATGGGCCATGGGTGTCGATGGAACAGGTTGGTGAGTAGAGGGACTGGAAACTGTAGGTAGACAGTTGAAATACTGGAAATGCAGGCAAGCAGGTAGAAGAGGTCCAGAAGACCAAGGGACAGGTAACTGAAAGAACTCCAGAGTCACTAAAAGCCCCAGACAAGTAGGAAGAGGCAATAGAAGCTGCTGGTCTACAGGATATGTCCTTCAGCCCGCAGCCATGTTGCTGTACACACACAAATTGCAAGCCCAGTCTTAGATTTAATACTAAATCTTATTTAGGCTCAGGCAGTTCATCACTTGGAATCACGCCAGGCCACCAGCAAAGTCCAATGTGGAGCACATGAAAGGTCAACAAACCAGGGCAGATGGAGCAGAGCCCAGACCAGGGACAGTTGTGTAAAAGAATCCCCCTTAAAGCGCCTCTCCCAAAGAAGTCCATAACCCTCGACAACGATATTGTCACTGCTATACCTGATCCATGGCCTTGGTATTCTGTTACGAGAAGTTCAAGGGGCTCACTGGGTGAGGTGGATCCTCTAAGCCCAAGGTCAAGGTGGGCCCATGGGTCTCGGGTGTCGATGGAGCAGGATAGTGAGTAGAACTAAAAACCGTAGGTAGACAGTTGGAATGCAATAAACTTCAGGCAAACAGGTGGAGTGAAGGAAACCACATGCAGGTGGGGTACATCAGGAAGTCACAGGCAGACAGGTGGAGTGCAGGTAACTGCAGGCAGACAGAAGACTTCAGGAAGTCGCAGGCAGGTAGTGCAAAAATCTGCAGGCAGTCGGAGGATGTCAGGAAACCACAGGCAGGTGGAGTGCAGGAAACTCTAGGCAGGCAAAGGAAGTCAGGAAACTGCAGCACAGAGGTGGATAGCAGGAAACAGAAGGCAGGTTGAGAATATCAGGAAACTGCAGGTAAGTAAGTGCAATGCCAGAAACCGCAGGCAGGTAGCAGAAAACACTCCGGAATAACAGGAAAGTCAGCAGCCAAGGAAGTCGTGCACAACCTGGAAAGTATCCTTGAAACCACAAGCAGATACAGAGAATAGGTCCAGAAGACCTGGGGACAGGTAGCCGACAAGACTTAGGAGTCATTAGAAGCTGCAAACAAGTAGGAAGAGGCTCTGGAAGCCGCACACAAACTGCAAGTCTAGTCTCAGATTCAATAACAAGGTTGGCGTGTGTGTCTTAGAAGCCCTTAAATAGGCCCAGGCAGTTCATCACATTGAAGCATGCCAGGCCACCTGCAAATCCCAACGTGAAGAACAAGAAAGTTCAACAGACCGGTGCAGATGAAGTAGAGCCCAGACCAGAGAAAGGTGTGTAACATTAGAACAATAACATTAGGGATACAGGCTATGGATTAACGCCTCAGTGAGTGGGTTGATACCCAGCTACAACCCATAGTTCAATGTGTACCAGGGTATTTAAAGGATAGTAGCGAGGTACTTAAATCTCTTTCTAAATTTTACTGATCTATAAATTTTTCATGGTTATTACATAATATAGCGGCTCTATATTCATGTATACCACATGATTTAACGATTACATCACAATTAACAATTAACATCACAATTACTTTTCTTTAAGGAATTCTTGCTTCAAATAAAAGGGGCCCCAATGGGGTCAAAGTTCAAACCCACATTTGAAAATTTGTATGTTCCATGGTGGGAGGAGAATTTCATTTACACTGCTAATAACCCATATATGCACTTTAATACATGGTATGGACATTTTATTGATGATGTTCTAATAGTCTGTAAAATGACCATACTGTCTTCCCATCTTTTTTAAACTATTTAAATAACAACAATATCAATTTAAAATTCATGGGTGCATTCTGCAAAGATTCAGTTAATTTCCTGGACACATATTTTAAAGAAAATACATAACAAGTAGTTACATAGTTCCATAGTTACACAGATTGAAAAAAAAACCCGGTCCATCAAGTTCAACCTTTCACCACCAGCTATACATTCTCTACCTAGATTATTTAAAACCCACAATGCCGTTTGTTGTGAGAAAAAGCAATCAGCTCTTTTTTTAAATGCTGGTACAGTTTCTGCTATTACTACC
This sequence comes from Phyllobates terribilis, assembly GCF_046119375.1. NCBI lineage: Eukaryota > Metazoa > Chordata > Amphibia > Anura > Dendrobatidae > Phyllobates > Phyllobates terribilis. The sequence goes on from NW_027362771.1 coordinate 179,525,238, forward strand.
TCTTGCAGTAGGTCATTCCACAGTCTGACAACTCTAACTGTAAAGAACCCTTTCCTATTTAGCTGTTGGAATTGCCTTTATCCACATGTAATAAATGTCCCAAGGTCCTTTGTAATATCCTTGGAAGGAATAAATCATGTGACAGTGTGGAAATGTTTATTGTAAGCCACATTCCAAACACGCTATCAGATCAATTCCAATTGGAGAATATGCTGACATTAAACGTTCCTGTTCAGATAATATGATTTATATCACGAAAGCCAGCAAAAGAGCAATAGCTTACTCAAAAGAGGTTACAAAGAATTGATGCTCAATAGAGCACAAATTCATGTGAGAGACAAAACACAAGAGTCTTTATTATTCAAATAAATCATTTGAGGCAAGAATAAAAAATATTCTATTTAATGCAACTTTCTCTATGGTGCACAGTAAGAATTACAGACAGATTACAGATATAATTAAAAAATATCTGCTAGTTCTAAATCAAGACATGATACTAGAAAATATTTAGAAAAATGGCATATGTTGTAGAACCAAAAGAGGCAAAACAATCAGGTATATTTGAATGTAGTCGCAAACGATTTAAAAAGGTTTTATTTAATAAATGCGGCTGCAGTCATTGCAATGTTTGCACATATACAAAGAAGACTAGTCACATTCTAGATAGTAACAACAGTAAATATTAATTTGGTTACTTTATGAATTGTGATACTACAGGTAAGGCCTCCTTCTCACGTCCGTATAAAAACACATACAGTTGAAACCAGAAGTTTACATACACTATATAAAAAGACATATTTGCATGTTTTTCTCAATATCTGACATGAAATCCGAATAAACCTTTCCCGTTTTATGTCAATTAGGATTACTATAATGTTTAATATTTGCCAAATGCCAGAATAATGAGAGAGAAAATATTTCAAGGCATTTTTATTACTTACTGCAAAGTCAAAAGTTTACATACACTAAGATTACAATGCCTTTAAACAATTCTGAATTGCCCATATGATGATGTCATGTGTTTGGAAGCTTCTGATTTCTGTTTTTTTTGCAACATCTGAGTTAATTAGAGACACACCTGTGGATGTATTTTAATGCACACCTGAAACACACTGCTTATTTGTGTAGCATCATGGGAAAGTCTAAAGAGATCAGCCAAGATATCAGGAAGAGAATTGTGGACTTGCACAAGCCTGGCTCATCCTGTGTACGAACAATTATGCGCAAGTACAAACAAGATGGCAATGTCCAGTCATCATACAGCTCAGGAAGGATACGGGTTCCACGTCCCAGAGATGAACGTGCTTTGGTCAGACATGTGCATATCAATCCAAGGACAAAAGCAAAAGACCTTATGAAGATGATGGCGGAAGCTGGTAAGATTGTGTCAATATCCACAGTGAAACGAATACTGTATCAACATGGGCTGAAAGGTCACTCTGCCAGGAAGAAGCCATTACTCCAAAAGAAACATTAAAAAGCCATATTAATGTTTGCAAATGCACACAGGAATAAAGACCTTCATTTTTGGAGACATGTCCTGTGGTCTGATGAAACTAAAATTTAACTTTTTGGACATAATGACCATCGTTACGTTTGGAGGGAAAAGGGAGATGCTTGGAAGCCTAAAAACACCATCCCAACTGTGAAACACAGGGGTGGCAGCATCATGTTGTATGGGTTGTTTTGCTGCAGGAGGGACTGGTTCACAGCACAAAATAGATGGCATCATGAGAAAAGAAGATTATGTGGCAATACTGAAGAAACAACACAAGACAGGCCAACCAGGAAGTTAAAAATTGGTCGGAAATGGGTCATCCAAATGGACAATGACCTGAATCATACTGCCAAAATGGTAACAAAGTGGCTTAAGGATAACAAAGTCAATGTTTTGGAGTGGCCATCACAAAGTCCTGATCCCAATTCTATTGAAAATCTATGGACAAAGCTGAAAAGGCAGGTGCGAGAAAGGCAGCCTACAAACCTGGATCAGTTACACCAGTTTTGTCAGGAGGAATGGGCCCAAATCCGACCAACTATTGTGAGATGCTTGTGGAAGGATATCCCAAACGTTTGACCCAAGTCATTCAGTTTAAGGGCAATGGTACCAAATACTAATGAAATATATGTAAACTTTTGACTTTGCAGTAAGTAATAAAAATGCCTTAAAACATTCTCTCTCTCTCATTATTCTGGCATTTGGCAAATATTAAAAATTATGGTAATCCAAATTGACTTAAAACGGGAAAGGTTTATTCTGATTTCATGTCAGATATTGAGAAAAACTTGCATATGTGTTTTTTTTATATAGTGTATGTAAACTTCTGGTTTCAACTGTACGTGTAAACCGGTGTCATCAGTGTGTCATTTGTGTGTCTGTTTTTACCATGATTATGTCATTAGTGTTTTTCCATTATGAATAAAGATATAATGAAATGACAAAACTTCTCCTATGCTTTGCAATTTTAAACACCGATGTAACAGGTCTGGGAGGTGGAACCTCTGAGCAACTATACAAAGGGGCAGTCCTTGTAAGGAAGCGGGTGGCTCCCAGGGAAGGCGAGCAGGTAGTCACGGCAAGTGACAGGGACAGTCTCTGGGTAGAAGGGGCAGGAAGTCACGCCAAGTGACGGGGACAGTCTCTTGACAGGCAGATGGTCACGGCAAGTGACAGCAGGGTAAGAGTCTCTAGACGGGCTAGCAGGCAGGTAGCAGGTGAGCGCTCCCAGGTGAGCAGGCAAGAGTCTCTGGACAGGCAGGTGGTCACGGCAAGTGACGGCAGGGCCTCCAGGTAGGCTAGCAGGCAGGTAGCAGGTGAGCACTCCCAGGTGAGCGGGCAAGAGTCTCTGGACAGGCAGGTGGTCACAGTGAGTGACAGCTAAGCCTCCAGGTAGGCTAGCAGGTAGGTAGCAGGTAAGCGCTCCCAGGTGAGCGAGTAAGAGTCTCTGGACAGGCAGGCAGGTATCAGGCAGGTATCTGGCAGGTACTTCTTGGTCCGCAGGCAGACTGATCCATAGACAGACTGGCAGGTGCTGGTAGGCAGACTGTCGGACCACAAGATAGCAAGCAGGTAAGCAGATATCAGGCAGGTATCAAGCAGGAATCTGGCAGGTGACTGGCAGGTAACTGGTAACGGGACCTGAGGGCTGAAGCAGAGTTGAAAGGCTTTGCAACAACATTGCTCGGGCACCTCCATTTTGGAGGAGGTGCCTTATATATGGTGAGGTCCTCCGGCCATTGGCCAGGGACTCCTTAGGACGGCGTGCGCGGCCCCTTTAAGAGAGGGGGAGCGTGCCCTAAGCACAGTGGCCGGGAAGCAGCGCGTGCTGCCAGCAGAGCAGGAGGAAGACGCCGGGCACGGAGTGGAGAGGTGAGGGGAACGGCGTCCCTGCCTAGCAGGAGGCAGGGACGACGATGCTACAACCGACAGCACATGGATACCATCCGTTTGTACGTGGTTTTCATGGACCCGCAGACTTGTGTTATTCCTTGTCATCCACGCTGCCAGAAAAAATAGACATGTCTCCATGTGATTTGCACGAAATATGGTCAATGTAAAAACATGTGCATAGCACTATGGGTTATAATGGGTACGTGTTGAATCTGTACTGGAAACTCAGAAACTTCTTCACACGTCCGTATAAAGCACGCATGTGAAAAACCGGTACCGGTATCATCAGTATTTTGGATCCGTGTGTCATTAGTGTTTTTCTGGCAAGGATTAAGACAAAAAGAAAATACAAAGCTTCTCCTATACTTTTCTATGTTAGACACGGACAGCACACAGAAGGCACAAGGATGTATGAACCCATAGACTTATATTGGCCCTTGTCATCCATGCTGCTGGAAAAAAACAGACATGTCTCTGTGTGTTTTGCATGGAAACATGATCTATGTAAAAACATGGACATGTGCATAGCATTACAGATTATAATGGATATGTGTAGAATCAATGAAAAAAACGGATGCCACACGTACTGCAGACACAGATGTGTGAAGGAGGCCTAAAGGAGTGGAAGAAGAATGACCCTTCATTGAAGATATACTGTTGTTGAACTAATATCATGTTCTTATGTGCTTATATGACTGATATATTATCTGTGAAGTGCTATATGATGTATTGCTCTTCTTTGATATTAATACAAAGTATTGTTATGTTTTATTGGAGAAGTGTGATTGTTAGGCTGTTTTGCAGTAGGAAATATGGTACACAGTAAGTTAGCTGGACAATAAAGAATTAAAGGGATCATCCAAGACTAATTTTTGTTTTACTATGGACATAAAAACTAACAGTCAGGTAGTTGCTAGCTATTTGCCTGTTCTACCCGACGCTTGATCACAGAGGTCATCAACTTTTCCTACTGTTGATTCAGCTGCTCTATGCCAACAGGGCTTGCCTGTGGACAGGGCGTGACTGCCGACATCATACTGATTAACATCCAGCTCCCCATAGTTAGGCAGAGAGGAGCCGCCTGTCAATAAGTATGATGTCGGCAGTCATGCTACATCAACTGAGCAGAACGGAAGAGATGCCGCTGCTTTGTCAATGTGAAAGCCAATGTCGAAGCCACTGAATCGCCAACAGGAGCGGTCTGTGACCCCTCTGTGCTGGCAAAGCTTTGGTGCCAGGCACAACAGGCAGGTGGTTAGCAACTACAGGCCTGTTAGTTCTAAGGCATATAGTAAATAAATTAAATAGTCCTGGATAACCCCATTGACACTTAGCCAGCTTTGAAGTGGGGAGGTGTTTAGGAAGCAAAAGGAAATGTTCCTAGTTAGAGTGAGAGAGCAGTTAATATTACTTGTGGAGACGATATGGACATGAGTCACTTGCTGGGGAGGTGTGTAATAAGAAAACTGCAGAGGTAGCAAGCTGTAAAGTAATTGAAGAAGTGGGAGATATACCATGACACTGTCAGAAGATCCTTGATACTGAGAAATGAGCCTGACAGAAAGGAGTCCAACTGTAGTGACTCCGACCTGAAGCCAGAAGTAGAGCTGTGGGTTGTGGGGTCCGGGACAGCTATAGAAAGGTGGGCTGAAGAGGCAACGTGTAAGCAGGTCCTGGAAACATAGGAATGGAGACTAGGCTGCCAGGTCCAAACTTGGATACTACTATAAAAGTGGGCTATGGACAGACAGAAAGAAAATATCCAGGAGATGGAGAATGCAAGATATACAAGCTGAGTTTATGAATTCTGTATTGCAAGTTCTACATTGCCACTTTTAACGGTCAAGCACATGCCTCTCTTGCATGCAGAAGATGTGCCTATTATAATAAATGCCTGATACCGCTTGTACTTAGTTCTCAACCAGTTCATCAGTAAAGAACATTTTATTTTCATAAAATGGACTGACATCTTCCTTGTGACATGAAGTTTGAGATCTTCAAATAAAATGTGCAGATATTTGAGAACTATATTTTTAATTTGTGTAATCTGTAATCTGTACAAACAATTATGCGCAAGTATTGTAAGACTAAAGTTAGCTTATTGACGCAATTTTTTTAAATTTTATTAGAAGTCTCAAATAACAAATCATGGCGTTTTTACTACGTTTTTTTTAGGGCTCTATGAATCGTCCATTCAGGATAACTACGTTTAATGAGTTTGTCAAGTAAAATCTTGTGATGAGAAATCCTCTGGTTTGTCACGATTATGTTTAATGCATGTGAACTCTCCCACTGGTATGCCTTTGATGACATGAGAAGGATATGCACTATTGGCTTTTAGGCTGGTGTCATCTGCTATTTTTGGAAGTAATCGCGATTAATTGTTATGGAGTATCTTTCAATGATAAATGCAAAAAGGTAATATTTGTTTTGTGACAAAAAAAGTCAATTTCATAAATGTATTATTGTTGATACAGTCAATAATAGTGGGTATACAGATATATTGTGACACTGTAAGGAAGTGGAAGTGCTGTCCACACCCCCCTTGAAGATACGATGTCAGTATATAATGCACGACTCAGTTTTAAATATGATTTTGTCTGTTTAGCAATTTGCATGCACTTGATTGGATACAGATAGAGCTAATAATTGGGATTAACCCAGAATGGGAGGAGTTACATGGGGATACAGGAAACAGCTTCCTGGTAGTGACTGAGATCTGGCCCAGCAACCAGTAGTGCAAGAATTAAGGTCTGATAGTTTGCAGCCTTACAAGCTAAAGTGTGTTGTGCGCGAAGTGGGAGGACATCAAATAATACATTCTAATGACTAAGGAAACATGAAGAGACATTTGACAGATTGGAACCCAGGCCAGGGAGGCCATTTAAATGGTACGGAGTATTGGCCAGGGTTTGGAGAGCAGTATACTTTCAAGGTACTATTGAGGAGTGGTACCAATGTACCTCGAGCAGTAGGGTCTAGTTGGGAATTGAGAGTAGCTGTGAGGCGCTGTAGTGTTATACCAAAACCCACGCAGCCCTCAAAGGGAAAGACAAAGCTTTCCATAAGAGATTCCTGGACTGTTGTGAGATGCAGGATTGTGAAGCACAAGGAAAAAGAAGTGTCATTAAATGTAACTGAGAAGTGCCCATGTCTGATTAATGCAAGTGAAACATTCATGAAGCATTGTACCTATTATCAGATCTAAATAGCTTTTAACAAGTTACTGTTCAGTAAAAAGAAGTTTATTTTTGGACTCTGGTCTCCCTCACTCATCTACATAACATCTGGTCCTGGCCTGCCAAGTATAATGGCAGCATGTGGTCTGCAGAGGCATATCACCCAGGTAACAAGAGCACACACACCTAGCCAGGACTCCCACTTTCATGTAGCATGGTGGGGCGTAGAAGACAAGTACCTCACCCATGACTACTGCCATGCACCACGTCATATAATTAGCAAGTGATCAATATATCTGCCATTCCAATAAATACTTTCCAAAGGAATTGTTGACATCACAAATGTGTATTTCCTCCCACCATGACATAACCAAATTTTCGAGTGATGGGGAATATTTGGCTCCTGGTATCCAACATAAAGTATGCAGAAGTTGGCACCTTCAGGGTTAACAACACAGATGAAAGTGTTACAGGATAACACAGATAGAGAAAACCAACCTAAGGCATGCCCATACTTGAATGGGTCCATAATGTTTTGTTTTTAAATATCAGTACTTGGTCAGTATGTGATATTCTATGATTAAGAGTTACTTGCTCTAGAAACGCATAAGGGATTATGAGGACCACTGTACCATATTTTAACAATTTACAATAAAGGAAAATACAATTTTATTGAGGTGCTGGAATGACTCTATCTTGATTGCATTTATATGTGATGTTCTCCCTGATTTTGCCTAAAGTGCTTGTTAATACTAGAAATTGCAAAGTAAATAATTAAAGATCCTAGAATAATGGAGACAGGACACTTTATACCGACTTGGATCTGTTATTGTTTTATCACTGTAACTGTGTACAACGTCAGAAAAAGAAATGTATACCTTAATTCAGTTCCACACTCTAATGTATAAGCTTACAAGTTTCAAGATTGGGAACATGCTTCAAAAAAATTACCTTGTGCTTACACTTATATACAAGTTCTAATTACATTCAGCCATAAAGTCATCTTTATATGTGAAGCAGTAAAACCGTGTCATGAATGGTTGCTATTTCCATAATATGATACCTTAAGTGCAGCCATAGTAAGGCTGTGTTAAATCAACAGCCTTGATGTCAATTTGACACAGTAGTTCTGGAGAGTTAGCTTATTTAGAATATTATATATTTAACTTGTGATTGATGGTAACATCACAGGACGTGTGTGCCAATGCTTTTGTATTAAAAGTAGTCCATCAGCCCAAACTGACATTATAAACTAAACAGGTAGCCTTGTAAGGGATATAGCCCCCATAAACATCATATCATTAGTGTTTTGCAGAAACGAAATAGTGCCGGTAAAAGGCTAAGGGCACCATTCCACCCACTGGTACCAGATGCCTCTGCCTCCCTCACTGGTGATTGATAGCAATGGCTTGCATGGAGTGAGCACTGTCTGCAGAGAAAGCCCAGACATGCTAGTGCTGTCAGTCACCAGTGAGGGAGGAGGGACATAGAAAACTAGTGGGTGAAAAGGTGCAATGTGCCTATTGGCCACACCAAGGGTGCACTAAGCAACCTAATTAGAATATTTGACTAAAGTTCAGTTTCTGCAGACTAGGGACATTGATTACAACACTAAAGGTTCAATTTTTATAGGAACTATGTGCTTAGTTTATACTGTCAGTTTGGGCTGATAGACTTCTTATAACTTTTCTCCCTCTGCCATGTATGTTTGTCAGAAATATCAGGTCAAGAGCTTTAGCAGAATGAACTGCTTTTCACAAGTACTAAAGTATGGGACAGGTGTTCATTTTCATTTTGATTCAAGACTCCATTTAAACAAATGCTCTGTGCAAAGTGATCACTGAGCGCTTTATTGCTGCAGTTTGTATGAGTCATGTTTGCATAAACTGTGAACTTTCCAGGGCTAATGGTTTCCTCTCAGCTCATTTATAGCATCTAGATTTTGTAACCAGATTATTTGACCATTTTAAATACATATTGTGTAACCCAATCTGGAGTCACTGTGGTATCCATTGTTGCTGCACATATCATTAAATGTAAATGAGATATCATGTAACCATGCAGCATTATGTTAATGTATATGACTAGAAGCACAAAATACTGTAGATATGAGATGGACTGATATAGACAGACAGCAAATAGACAGAGGTCTTAAAGGGTTTATCACACAAAGAATATTTTTCTTTATTAAATAAAGCACAAAAAATGTAATAACATTTTATGGGAACCTCCAAAAATTTTTTTTATGCAAAGACAATCAACTTTTGAGCTTATAGTAGCGCCACCTACTGTTTGGGTGTTCTTCCCTTTACTGTGTCAACCTGAAAGTGCTTCGAACACACGTTACTCTCCGCAGCTCTTTGCTCTGTCCAATCTTATTGGTGATGCTGAGGAATCCCTGCCCTCGTGGACAGGCTACAACTGAATCTGCAATGTCTTCTCCGCTTGTGAGATAAAACAATGACATTCTTCTCCTCTGATAAGCAAGGAAGATGCTGAGCAAGTTGGGAAAGAGAAACTATTATGGTATATGGTTTTTATGACTTTTGGGATCATTGATACAGAAATTTAAAGAGAGCAGAGAGTTAATTTTAACCAGTTAATTCTGACAACTTGCATTCACTTGTGGTAGAATTACCACAGCAACACGTTCTTCTTCCAGTGCCATCACATATTCTCATACACTCATCAGGTTGGCTCCTATATGCAAAGTACAGTATTTCCCCCAGTGTATTGTACATTAGCAGTCATGTGAAGTAGATTAGGATGGGCAACTAATTTCATCTACTGAACTTGTACTATGGTAGCCTTTTCAAGTTGGGAAGGTCATCTGAAGTTTCTAATGTATCACTGTAACTACTACAGGAATGAAAAAAATATGACAGCGACACAAGCTTGGCTCCTGGGATTCAGATAAAATATACAAATTGTACATACTCTATACCATGTTAAAACGATAAAGAAGATGTACAACTCTTGTTTATTTATTTCTTTTTCCAGGGTTTAGCCTGGAAAATCCCTTAAAGAAGCACTCCTCCCATCAAAGTTTGTATCATTTTAATATATTGCTATGATCATATTATATAGCACATTGTACTTACAATTGCTCATTTTACCTTTCTACCCAGCTAATTATTCTCTTTTCTCTCCTCTATGTAGAAACAGGAAGTCTCTTGTCTCTACATTTATCAGTCCCCTCTTTAACTCTTGACCCAGCTGTTCCCTCATGGCCCCTGCCAGGGACTATTGCGGTGACTGAGGAGTCATACAGGGAAAATTGACCTCCTGTTTCTACAAAGAGCTTAGAAAGATTCAGCTAGTCATTTTTAATCATGTGATGTCATAGACCTAATGGAAAAGATAAGAATTAGCTGGGTAGAAAGGCAAAATGAGCAATTGTGAGTACACAGTGCTATATAGTATGATGATTGCATATATTAAGAGGATAAAAATTTTGATGGGAGCGATTCTTTAATGAGGGTTACTGCTTCACTATGTACAGTCATATGAAAAAGTTTGGGCACCCCTATTAATCTTAAGCTTAATGTTTTATAAAAATTGGTGTTTTTGCAACAGCTATTTCAGTTTGATATATGTAATAACTGTTGGACACAGTAATGTTTCTGCCTTGAAATGAGGTTTATTGTGCTAACAGAAAATGTGCAATCTGCATTCAAACAAAATTTGACCGGTGCATAAGTATGGGCACCCTTATCATTTTCTTGTTTTAAATACTCCTGCCTACTTTTTACTGACTTACTAAAGCACTTTTTTTGGTTTTGTAACCTCATTGAGCTTTGAACTTTATAGCCAGGTGTATGCAATCATGAGAAAAGCTACTTAAAGTGGCCACTTGCAAGTTGTTCTCCTGTTTGAATCTCCTCTGAAGAGTGGCATCATGGGCTCCTCAAAACAACTGTCAAATGATCTGAAAACAAAGATTATTCAACATAGTTGTTCAGGGGAAGGATACAAAAAGCTGTCTCAGAGATTTAACCTGTCAGTTTCCACTGTGAGGAACATAGTAAGGAAATGGAAGAACATAGGGACAGTTCTTGTTAAGGCCAGAAGTGTCAGGACAAGAAAAACATCAGAAAGGCAGAGAAGAAGAATGGTGAGATCAGTCAAGGACAATCCTCAGACCACCTCCAGAGAGCTGCAGCATCAACTTGCTGCAGATGGTGTCACTGTGCATCGGTCAACTATACAACGCACTTTGCACAAGGAGAAGCTGTATGGGAGAGTGATGCGAAAGAAGTCGTTTCTGCAAGTACGCACAAACAGAGTCGGCTGAGGTATGCAAAAGCACATTTGAAGAAGCCTATTTCTTTTTGGAAGAAGGTCCTGTGGACTGATGAAACCAAGATTGAGTTGTTTGGTCATACAAAAAGGCGTTATGCATGGTGGCAAAAAAACACAGCATTCCAAGAAAAACACTTGCTACCCACAGTAAAATTTGGTGGAGGTTCCATCATGCTTTGGGGTTGTGTGGTCAATGCCGGCACTGGGAATCTTGTTAAAGTTGAGGGACGCATGGATTCCACTCAGTATCAGCAGATTCTTGGCAATAGTGTTCAAGAATCAGTGATAAAGTTGAAGTTACGCAGTGGATGGATCTTTCAGCAAGACAATGATCCAAAACACCGCTCCAAATCTACTCAGGCATTCATGCAGAGGAACAATTACAATGTTCTGGAATGGCCATCCCAGTCCCCAGACCTGAATATCATTGAACATCTGTGGGATCATTTGAAGAGGCTGTCCATGCTCGGCGACCATCAAACTTAACTGAACTGGAATTGTTTTGTAAAGAGGAATGGTCAAAAATACCTTCATCCAGGATCCAGGAACTCATTAAAAGCTACAGGAAGCGACTAGAGGCTGTTATTTTTGCAAAAGGAGGATCTACTAAATATTAATGTCACTTTTCTGGTGAGGTGCCCATACTTATGCACCTGTCAAATTTTGTTTGAATGCAGATTGCACATTTTCTGTTAGTACAATAAACCTCATTTCAAGGCAGAAACATTACTGTATCCAACAGTTATTACATATATCAAAAAGAAATAGCTGTTGCAAAAACACCAATTTTTATAAAACATTAAGCTTAAGATTAATAGGGGTGCCCAAACTTTTTCATATGACTGTATATGCCTATACTTTGCAGGATAAGAGGGTTTGTAGGACAAGTGCTTTACTGTTTGTCACATTAGTAAAATGCATAATATTAGGCTTCTATACATCTTCACCAGATGCATCATAGCAAAATCAGTCATAGTGTAAAGAAAAAATAGTGCACCATACAGCTTTACAATTCCCATGCTTTAAACCAGGGGTACACAACCTTTTCTAATCCAAGAGCCACATTGTCATGTTGAATCACGCCCAAGGCCCACAGTAAAACATATAGGGATATTACCACCTGAGACTTTTCCATCATATCAAAATGATATGCTACAAATACCTGATAGATAGTGGTCTAGAAAGTGGAACCTGCATCTATGGAAATAGCAGGGGTCTCCTTTACCCCAATTAGCATCTAGGAGATTGGAAGGCCATGCTGTCACCAATAATTTGGGGACTTGTGGCAGTTCTGGGTATGCTGTAATTTAAATTTAGTTTTTTCCTTTTGGTCCAGCAAGTGTTAATCTTAGTCTCTTGCTGGCAGCCTTTTTAGGACAGTCAGCTGATGTTGGTTGGTGCCACTCCCACCTCCCTTTAAATAGTCACATGATCCATCAGTTGACTCCGGTTATAGTTCATTCTATGCTGACCTCTTTGTAGGAGCTATTCTCTGGAGAAGCTATGGTGTTCGTTGCAGTGGCAGCGGTGAAGTTTCCTGTTGGAACTCTACGTGTATTTTATGTTGTTATCTTCCCATTGTTTGTCTTCCCTTCCTTGTGTTGTCCTATTGTAGTGGTTAGACTAGTGTTTCGCTGGCCTGTGCACTAGCCAGGTTAAGTCCACGGCCAGCGAGAGCTTAGGCACGTGATCGCACATGGGGGGAAGGACCCGTCTAGGGACGATAGGGGAGCTTAGAGACAGACACAGGTTGGTGTCTGGAGGTGTCCCTTTCCTCATTCCCTACCGCTAGGGCCAGTCTTCCCCCTCTATCATCCCATTGCATCCGTGTGTTGTGCCATCCGCCGGTCATCCCCTTGTCATTCCGTGACACATGCGTGACATAGCTCTTCCCATTGAATACTTAAATCTCATAACCTGCAATTTTGAGAGCCATAAGCATAGACAGCCATGTGTTAAACAGTAAAACTCATCACATCTTTCTTGAGAAACAAAGATGGATCAAAGTACCCCATTCTCCTAAAATGTCTGGGCTACATAGAGATGACTGTATGCCACCCTCATTTCTTTGTGATGGAAAAATAATCAAGCAGCCACACACAAGCACGTTTTCTATGGTTGGCAGCTGCACAGAATTGCATAGCGGGATCCATGTGGACCATTGGCCACAGGTTATACACCCCTGCATTAAATTGACAATCCTTATCATAAGGATGGCAAAAATTGGGAGCAGAGTGGCAGCTAAAAGAAGAATACCTGACTTTGTCACAATACTCTATCATGTGTAACCTACTTTGAATTGGGGCAAACCATTTTGTCCATTTGTTTCATGCATAATTTGGATTTATATTTGGAAATCTGGTCCTTAAGGCGTAGCTGACACAGATTGGTCAACCTACACTGAATGAAGAGAGTTATAATTGATGCCGTATGGTAATATATGTTATTGCTAGTGTTGAGCCACCCTCGTAGTGTTCGAGTTCGGTTCGGTTTGTCGAACACCCATGTGTTCGCCGAACTGAACTGTTCGTCGAACTGTTCGTCGAACACCTTCGAACACCGTTAAAACCAATGGCAGGCAAACAAAAACACATAGAAACACATAGAAAACACCTTCAAAGGTGTCCAAAAGCTGACAAACTGCTCAGAAGACACAACTAACACATGGAAAAGTGACAAGTACATATAGTCATGCGAAAAGAAAAGAGGTGGAGGAGTAAAAGGAGGGGGAGACACAGATATAGGCATGTCATGCCCTTCTAAAATCCAAAAAGTGAGAAGCCGACACGTTCAGTCCGCTCCTGCCCGTGCCACCTCCGTGTCGCCGGGTTTGTGCCAGAGCCGCGGTGAACCCTGACGGCCAGCCCCCCTCTCCCAATACTGGTGCCTGTCCGCTGGTGGGTCGAGCGAGCCCCCCTGTGGTGGAGGCAGCTCTAAGCTTTTTAATTTAAATTGTCTCTTTAATTTGAATGAATACACTTTAAATCAATTTACAAGGATCTATTGGAGGGCAAGTCTCATGCCAGCAGCCGCGTAATTCCAGCTCCAGTAGCGTCCACTAAAGCTGCTGCAGTTAAAAAGCTTTTATAAGGATCGAGCTCGGCTGTCCACCGCAAGGCATCCTACTGCCAGTCCCAGCCCCTATGCCTTGGGGTGCCTCCTGATGCTCTTTACTGAGTATCCCGTGGTCCCGAAGCATTTCCTTTGAAAAAATTAAGTGTCCAAACTACAGGTGGTGTAGCTTGCTTAACAGCCGGGATAATCCGCTGACTAGCAGACACTGCTACTAGGCACAAAGTATTTCCTGGGCTAGATGCAGTTAAAAATTTGTAATTAGATACTCTCGTTGGATGCTGAGAAAGCATTCCATAGAGTCTCCTGGCACGCCATGTATGATTCTCTTAAAAAGCTTGGGGTAGGGGTCTAGGGGACCCTTTTATAGCCAAAATCACGGCCCTGTATCACAATACGTCACCTAGGCTGAAGATAAATGGAACTGTAGCACCCTGAGGGCTCGGTTGCTACAGAGGTATTGCACCTCACCCAGAGGTGTGATATCTCACTCTCAGGTAAGGATGGAGTGTGGATCAGGACCCGACACCTGCATGCATTACACCACATTGCCGTGGGGCAGGGCGACCAATATGCCTCTGAGATGGGCACGACAGTCCCTGTCCCTGGCTGGAGTGGGGGGAGGGAACACTGAGGAAGGGGAACCCTGTAGTGCAGGAGCAGGGAGGAAGCAGTTCCTGGGTGCATTGAGAAGGGAGTATAAAAGGTGGGCACCATCTTAGTTTTTAATATAGGCAGTATAGGTACCGTCCCAATTTAGGGTCACCTTGCCGCTGGTGGGACGGCTTGTATACTTTTTTTGATCATAAATAGTTCACTAAGTACCCTATGTTTATTATGCAACTTTGCTTTACATTTATATATAATTATGGTAGGGTATGAGATATATTTTTGTCTTGCTTCTTTTTTGCTAGTGTGAACATGCCTCTGTTTCTTGTATGTCTGCCATCTTAGACCTCAGTTCACATTGTCTGTTTTTTTGACTTGTTTGCATTCTGTGCAATTTAAGGGTGTGGCATGCCCTTTGTTGAGCTGATTGGTATATATGTAGCTTACCACGGGCCTAGGTGGTCTGGAGTTGGGACCCGGTCCTATTTGTCTACCCTTTTATATGCATTACTTCAACTTTGATATACAGTAAGGTTTTTAATATAGGCAGTATAGGTACCGTCCCAATTTAGGGTCACCTTGCCGCTGGTGGGACGGCTTGTATACTTTTTTTGATCAAAAATAGTTCACTAAGTACCCTATGTTTATTATGCAACTTTGCTTTACATTTATATATAATTATGGTAGGGTATGAGATATATTTTTGTCTTGCTTCTTTTTTGCTAGTGTGAACATGCCTCTGTTTCTTGTATGTCTGCCATCTTAGACCTCAGTTCACATTGTCTGTTTTTTTGACTTGTTTGCATTCTGTGCAATTTAAGGGTGTGGCATGCCCTTTGTTGAGCTGATTGGTATATATGTAGCTTACCACGGGCCTAGGTGGTCTGGAGTTGGGACCCGGTCCTATTTGTCTACCCTTTTATATGCATTACTTCAACTTTGATATACAGTAAGGTTTTTAATATAGGCAGTATAGGTACCGTCCCAATTTAGGGTCACCTTGCCGCTGGTGGGACGGCTTGTATACTTTTTTTGATCAAAAATAGTTCACTAAGTACCCTATGTTTATTATGCAACTTTGCTTTACATTTATATATAATTATGGTAGGGTATGAGATATATTTTTGTCTTGCTTCTTTTTTGCTAGTGTGAACATGCCTCTGTTTCTTGTATGTCTGCCATCTTAGACCTCAGTTCACATTGTCTGGTTTTTTGACTTGTTTGCATTCTGTGCAATTTAAGGGTGTGGCATGCCCTTTGTTGAGCTGATTGGTATATATGTAGCTTACCACGGGCCTAGGTGGTCTGGAGTTGGGACCCGGTCCTATTTGTCTACCCTTTTATATGCATTACTTTAACTTTGATATACAGTAAGGTTTTTAATATAGGCAGTATAGGTACCGTCCCAATTTAGGGTCACCTTGCCGCTGGTGGGACGGCTTGTATACTTTTTTTGATCAAAAATAGTTCACTAAGTACCCTATGTTTATTATGCAACTTTGCTTTACATTTATATATAATTATGGTAGGGTATGAGATATATTTTTGTCTTGCTTCTTTTTTGCTAGTGTGAACATGCCTCTGTTTCTTGTATGTCTGCCATCTTAGACCTCAGTTCACATTGTCTGGTTTTTTGACTTGTTTGCATTCTGTGCAATTTAAGGGTGTGGCATGCCCTTTGTTGAGCTGATTGGTATATATGTAGCTTACCACGGGCCTAGGTGGTCTGGAGTTGGGACCCGGTCCTATTTGTCTACCCTTTTATATGCATTACTTCAACTTTGATATACAGTAAGGTTTTTAATATAGGCAGTATAGGTACCGTCCCAATTTAGGGTCACCTTGCCGCTGGTGGGACGGCTTGTATACTTTTTTTGATCAAAAATAGTTCACTAAGTACCCTATGTTTATTATGCAACTTTGCTTTACATTTATATATAATTATGGTAGGGTATGAGATATATTTTTGTCTTGCTTCTTTTTTGCTAGTGTGAACATGCCTCTGTTTCTTGTATGTCTGCCATCTTAGACCTCAGTTCACATTGTCTGGTTTTTTGACTTGTTTGCATTCTGTGCAATTTAAGGGTGTGGCATGCCCTTTGTTGAGCTGATTGGTATATATGTAGCTTACCACGGGCCTAGGTGGTCTGGAGTTGGGACCCGGTCCTATTTGTCTACCCTTTTATATGCATTACTTCAACTTTGATATACAGTAAGGTTTTTAATATAGGCAGTATAGGTACCGTCCCAATTTAGGGTCACCTTGCCGCTGGTGGGACGGCTTGTATACTTTTTTTGATCAAAAATAGTTCACTAAGTACCCTATGTTTATTATGCAACTTTGCTTTACATTTATATATAATTATGGTAGGGTATGAGATATATTTTTGTCTTGCTTCTTTTTTGCTAGTGTGAACATGCCTCTGTTTCTTGTATGTCTGCCATCTTAGACCTCAGTTCACATTGTCTGGTTTTTTGACTTGTTTGCATTCTGTGCAATTTAAGGGTGTGGCATGCCCTTTGTTGAGCTGATTGGTATATATGTAGCTTACCACGGGCCTAGGTGGTCTGGAGTTGGGACCCGGTCCTATTTGTCTACCCTTTTATATGCATTACTTCAACTTTGATATACAGTAAGGTTTTTAATATAGGCAGTATAGGTACCGTCCCAATTTAGGGTCACCTTGCCGCTGGTGGGACGGCTTGTATACTTTTTTTGATCAAAAATAGTTCACTAAGTACCCTATGTTTATTATGCAACTTTGCTTTACATTTATATATAATTATGGTAGGGTATGAGATATATTTTTGTCTTGCTTCTTTTTTGCTAGTGTGAACATGCCTCTGTTTCTTGTATGTCTGCCATCTTAGACCTCAGTTCACATTGTCTGGTTTTTTGACTTGTTTGCATTCTGTGCAATTTAAGGGTGTGGCATGCCCTTTGTTGAGCTGATTGGTATATATGTAGCTTACCACGGGCCTAGGTGGTCTGGAGTTGGGACCCGGTCCTATTTGTCTACCCTTTTATATGCATTACTTCAACTTTGATATACAGTAAGGTTTTTAATATAGGCAGTATAGGTACCGTCCCAATTTAGGGTCACCTTGCCGCTGGTGGGACGGCTTGTATACTTTTTTTGATCAAAAATAGTTCACTAAGTACCCTATGTTTATTATGCAACTTTGCTTTACATTTATATATAATTATGGTAGGGTATGAGATATATTTTTGTCTTGCTTCTTTTTTGCTAGTGTGAACATGCCTCTGTTTCTTGTATGTCTGCCATCTTAGACCTCAGTTCACATTGTCTGGTTTTTTGACTTGTTTGCATTCTGTGCAATTTAAGGGTGTGGCATGCCCTTTGTTGAGCTGATTGGTATATATGTAGCTTACCACGGGCCTAGGTGGTCTGGAGTTGGGACCCGGTCCTATTTGTCTACCCTTTTATATGCATTACTTCAACTTTGATATACAGTAAGGTTTTTAATATAGGCAGTATAGGTACCGTCCCAATTTAGGGTCACCTTGCCGCTGGTGGGACGGCTTGTATACTTTTTTTGATCAAAAATAGTTCACTAAGTACCCTATGTTTATTATGCAACTTTGCTTTACATTTATATATAATTATGGTAGGGTATGAGATATATTTTTGTCTTGCTTCTTTTTTGCTAGTGTGAACATGCCTCTGTTTCTTGTATGTCTGCCATCTTAGACCTCAGTTCACATTGTCTGGTTTTCTGACTTGTTTGCATTCTGTGCAATTTAAGGGTGTGGCATGCCCTTTGTTGAGCTGATTGGTATATATGTAGCTTACCACGGGCCTAGGTGGTCTGGAGTTGGGACCCGGTCCTATTTGTCTACCCTTTTATATGCATTACTTCAACTTTGATATACAGTAAGGTTTTTAATATAGGCAGTATAGGTACCGTCCCAATTTAGGGTCACCTTGCCGCTGGTGGGACGGCTTGTATACTTTTTTTGATCAAAAATAGTTCACTAAGTACCCTATGTTTATTATGCAACTTTGCTTTACATTTATATATAATTATGGTAGGGTATGAGATATATTTTTGTCTTGCTTCTTTTTTGCTAGTGTGAACATGCCTCTGTTTCTTGTATGTCTGCCATCTTAGACCTCAGTTCACATTGTCTGTTTTTTTGACTTGTTTGCATTCTGTGCAATTTAAGGGTGTGGCATGCCCTTTGTTGAGCTGATTGGTATATATGTAGCTTACCACGGGCCTAGGTGGTCTGGAGTTGGGACCCGGTCCTATTTGTCTACCCTTTTATATGCATTACTTCAACTTTGATATACAGTAAGGTTTTTAATATAGGCAGTATAGGTACCGTCCCAATTTAGGGTCACCTTGCCGCTGGTGGGACGGCTTGTATACTTTTTTGATCAAAAATAGTTCACTAAGTACCCTATGTTTATTATGCAACTTTGCTTTACATTTATATATAATTATGGTAGGGTATGAGATATATTTTTGTCTTGCTTCTTTTTTGCTAGTGTGAACATGCCTCTGTTTCTTGTATGTCTGCCATCTTAGACCTCAGTTCACATTGTCTGGTTTTTTGACTTGTTTGCATTCTGTGCAATTTAAGGGTGTGGCATGCCCTTTGTTGAGCTGATTGGTATATATGTAGCTTACCACGGGCCTAGGTGGTCTGGAGTTGGGACCCGGTCCTATTTGTCTACCCTTTTATATGCATTACTTCAACTTTGATATACAGTAAGGTTTTTAATATAGGCAGTATAGGTACCGTCCCAATTTAGGGTCACCTTGCCGCTGGTGGGACGGCTTGTATACTTTTTTTGATCAAAAATAGTTCACTAAGTACCCTATGTTTATTATGCAACTTTGCTTTACATTTATATATAATTATGGTAGGGTATGAGATATATTTTTGTCTTGCTTCTTTTTTGCTAGTGTGAACATGCCTCTGTTTCTTGTATGTCTGCCATCTTAGACCTCAGTTCACATTGTCTGGTTTTTTGACTTGTTTGCATTCTGTGCAATTTAAGGGTGTGGCATGCCCTTTGTTGAGCTGATTGGTATATATGTAGCTTACCACGGGCCTAGGTGGTCTGGAGTTGGGACCCGGTCCTATTTGTCTACCCTTTTATATGCATTACTTCAACTTTGATATACAGTAAGGTTTTTAATATAGGCAGTATAGGTACCGTCCCAATTTAGGGTCACCTTGCCGCTGGTGGGACGGCTTGTATACTTTTTTTGATCAAAAATAGTTCACTAAGTACCCTATGTTTATTATGCAACTTTGCTTTACATTTATATATAATTATGGTAGGGTATGAGATATATTTTTGTCTTGCTTCTTTTTTGCTAGTGTGAACATGCCTCTGTTTCTTGTATGTCTGCCATCTTAGACCTCAGTTCACATTGTCTGGTTTTTTGACTTGTTTGCATTCTGTGCAATTTAAGGGTGTGGCATGCCCTTTGTTGAGCTGATTGGTATATATGTAGCTTACCACGGGCCTAGGTGGTCTGGAGTTGGGACCCGGTCCTATTTGTCTACCCTTTTATATGCATTACTTCAACTTTGATATACAGTAAGGTTTTTAATATAGGCAGTATAGGTACCGTCCCAATTTAGGGTCACCTTGCCGCTGGTGGGACGGCTTGTATACTTTTTTTGATCAAAAATAGTTCACTAAGTACCCTATGTTTATTATGCAACTTTGCTTTACATTTATATATAATTATGGTAGGGTATGAGATATATTTTTGTCTTGCTTCTTTTTTGCTAGTGTGAACATGCCTCTGTTTCTTGTATGTCTGCCATCTTAGACCTCAGTTCACATTGTCTGGTTTTTTGACTTGTTTGCATTCTGTGCAATTTAAGGGTGTGGCATGCCCTTTGTTGAGCTGATTGGTATATATGTAGCTTACCACGGGCCTAGGTGGTCTGGAGTTGGGACCCGGTCCTATTTGTCTACCCTTTTATATGCATTACTTCAACTTTGATATACAGTAAGGTTTTTAATATAGGCAGTATAGGTACCGTCCCAATTTAGGGTCACCTTGCCGCTGGTGGGACGGCTTGTATACTTTTTTTGATCAAAAATAGTTCACTAAGTACCCTATGTTTATTATGCAACTTTGCTTTACATTTAAATATAATTATGGTAGGGTATGAGATATATTTTTGTCTTGCTTCTTTTTTGCTAGTGTGAACATGCCTCTGTTTCTTGTATGTCTGCCATCTTAGACCTCAGTTCACATTGTCTGGTTTTTTGACTTGTTTGCATTCTGTGCAATTTAAGGGTGTGGCATGCCCTTTGTTGAGCTGATTGGTATATATGTAGCTTACCACGGGCCTAGGTGGTCTGGAGTTGGGACCCGGTCCTATTTGTCTACCCTTTTATATGCATTACTTCAACTTTGATATACAGTAAGGTTTTTAATATAGGCAGTATAGGTACCGTCCCAATTTAGGGTCACCTTGCCGCTGGTGGGACGGCTTGTATACTTTTTTTGATCAAAAATAGTTCACTAAGTACCCTATGTTTATTATGCAACTTTGCTTTACATTTATATATAATTATGGTAGGGTATGAGATATATTTTTGTCTTGCTTCTTTTTTGCTAGTGTGAACATGCCTCTGTTTCTTGTATGTCTGCCATCTTAGACCTCAGTTCACATTGTCTGGTTTTCTGACTTGTTTGCATTCTGTGCAATTTAAGGGTGTGGCATGCCCTTTGTTGAGCTGATTGGTATATATGTAGCTTACCACGGGCCTAGGTGGTCTGGAGTTGGGACCCGGTCCTATTTGTCTACCCTTTTATATGCATTACTTCAACTTTGATATACAGTAAGGTTTTTAATATAGGCAGTATAGGTACCGTCCCAATTTAGGGTCACCTTGCCGCTGGTGGGACGGCTTGTATACTTTTTTTGATCAAAAATAGTTCACTAAGTACCCTATGTTTATTATGCAACTTTGCTTTACATTTATATATAATTATGGTAGGGTATGAGATATATTTTTGTCTTGCTTCTTTTTTGCTAGTGTGAACATGCCTCTGTTTCTTGTATGTCTGCCATCTTAGACCTCAGTTCACATTGTCTGGTTTTTTGACTTGTTTGCATTCTGTGCAATTTAAGGGTGTGGCATGCCCTTTGTTGAGCTGATTGGTATATATGTAGCTTACCACGGGCCTAGGTGGTCTGGAGTTGGGACCCGGTCCTATTTGTCTACCCTTTTATATGCATTACTTCAACTTTGATATACAGTAAGGTTTTTAATATAGGCAGTATAGGTACCGTCCCAATTTAGGGTCACCTTGCCGCTGGTGGGACGGCTTGTATACTTTTTTTGATCAAAAATAGTTCACTAAGTACCCTATGTTTATTATGCAACTTTGCTTTACATTTATATATAATTATGGTAGGGTATGAGATATATTTTTGTCTTGCTTCTTTTTTGCTAGTGTGAACATGCCTCTGTTTCTTGTATGTCTGCCATCTTAGACCTCAGTTCACATTGTCTGGTTTTTTGACTTGTTTGCATTCTGTGCAATTTAAGGGTGTGGCATGCCCTTTGTTGAGCTGATTGGTATATATGTAGCTTACCACGGGCCTAGGTGGTCTGGAGTTGGGACCCGGTCCTATTTGTCTACCCTTTTATATGCATTACTTCAACTTTGATATACAGTAAGGTTTTTAATATAGGCAGTATAGGTACCGTCCCAATTTAGGGTCACCTTGCCGCTGGTGGGACGGCTTGTATACTTTTTTTGATCAAAAATAGTTCACTAAGTACCCTATGTTTATTATGCAACTTTGCTTTACATTTATATATAATTATGGTAGGGTATGAGATATATTTTTGTCTTGCTTCTTTTTTGCTAGTGTGAACATGCCTCTGTTTCTTGTATGTCTGCCATCTTAGACCTAAGTTCACATTGTCTGGTTTTTTGACTTGTTTGCATTCTGTGCAATTTAAGGGTGTGGCATGCCCTTTGTTGAGCTGATTGGTATATATGTAGCTTACCACGGGCCTAGGTGGTCTGGAGTTGGGACCCGGTCCTATTTGTCTACCCTTTTATATGCATTACTTCAACTTTGATATACAGTAAGGTTTTTAATATAGGCAGTATAGGTACCGTCCCAATTTAGGGTCACCTTGCCGCTGGTGGGACGGCTTGTATACTTTTTTTGATCAAAAATAGTTCACTAAGTACCCTATGTTTATTATGCAACTTTGCTTTACATTTATATATAATTATGGTAGGGTATGAGATATATTTTTGTCTTGCTTCTTTTTTGCTAGTGTGAACATGCCTCTGTTTCTTGTATGTCTGCCATCTTAGACCTCAGTTCACATTGTCTGGTTTTTTGACTTGTTTGCATTCTGTGCAATTTAAGGGTGTGGCATGCCCTTTGTTGAGCTGATTGGTATATATGTAGCTTACCACGGGCCTAGGTGGTCTGGAGTTGGGACCCGGTCCTATTTGTCTACCCTTTTATATGCATTACTTCAACTTTGATATACAGTAAGGTTTTTAATATAGGCAGTATAGGTACCGTCCCAATTTAGGGTCACCTTGCCGCTGGTGGGATGGCTTGTATACTTTTTTTGATCAAAAATAGTTCACTAAGTACCCTATGTTTATTATGCAACTTTGCTTTACATTTATATATAATTATGGTAGGGTATGAGATATATTTTTGTCTTGCTTCTTTTTTGCTAGTGTGAACATGCCTCTGTTTCTTGTATGTCTGCCATCTTAGACCTCAGTTCACATTGTCTCATCTTAGTTCAGTGCAGAGAAGTCTGAGCAGAAGTGGCAGGGAGCAGGGGCTCTGCATGAGCTCTGCTCCGGAGGTGGGCCTAGTAACAGAGGCCCAGGCCTGGAAGAGGGAGAAGGAAGGAAGAGGAGCGGAGAAGGCTCCAGGATCGAGGAATGAAGGGATCCCAGGGGTGCGGACGGGCGAGTCGCCACCGCACGCCCGAATCCACCTGCGTGGAGGGGTTAGGCCAAAGGGGGAGACCGGTCCCCGAAACTAGTGGAGGCAGGAAACGACCCTCAGCTAGAAACCGGAGGCTTTGACATTTTATGTGGCGCAGCCCCTCGCTACACCCGCTAGGAAGGCACCACATAGGGTCAGGGAAACTGGCGCCAAGTTTACCAAGAGGAGGCCCGAGGCAGCCGGACAGAAGGGTTGGTAAGAAAGGCCAGACAAAGGACACACAAAGGGGGTCCTGTGAAGCGCTCCAAAGTTATCTGGGAGTTTTCTGAGGCCCTCACCTGGTGAGCACAGTACGACGTGGGCAGCCGTTACCTGCAGACGTGATCTGGATAATAAGAACTGTGAGTAAAGGCCCTGGACTGCATCACTGACTCCGTGTCGTTACTGCTGCTGCCCTGCACCATCACCCCCATCCTCCGCATACACCGCCCTGAGGCTATACTCCTCCCGTGGGGAGTTATGCTACGCTCTGCTGCATCCACAACACCAGCCTCAGCGGTCTGCCCTGCAGCGGCGGTTCACTCTGACCGCAATCCACGGGTCGCGTAGTCGGACATTTAAACATCAAAACCACATAAATAGTTCCGCCACTGGTTTGACCACCCTGAGCCATGGAACCGGGTCGCCGCCACGAAGACTACAACCACCAGCATCCACCAAAAAGGGTCCGGCTCCGGGTGTCCCAAGGCCCAGGGGGTGCATCAGAACATTTTCATCACCTTTCACAATCACCAATGGGACAAGGCAGGGATGTCCTCTGTCCCCTCTCTTATACATCCTAGTGACGGAGCACCTGCTCTCATCAATTCGCCATAACCCCAGTATTAGGTGGATTGAGGTGGGAGGCACCGAGTACAAGTGCTCTCTATTTGCTGATGATGTCCTAGTATATATCACTCAATCACATATATCCATCCATGCTGTTATGGCTGAAATAGATCACTTTGTTACATGGTCAAATTTTAAAATCAATGCAGTGAAGTCTGAGGCCCTCGATGTCTCCCTCCCCAAATCCATATAGGATTCCATCCAGTCCAACTTTCCCTTTGCCTGGCCCTCACAGGGTATCAAATACTTAGGAATTCCTATTCATAGAGACCTCTCCCATCTATGTTATCTTAATTTTGGGCCCTTTATTGAACAACTCCATACAGACCACGGTTGGCAAGTTAGAACTGTAAGATTCACTACGTGAACCACTGGTGTTTTGTGGAAAAGCACATGTACACTGTGTTCCAAATTATTATGCAAAAAGTGTTTAGGAGTGATAAGGGAAGAATTTGTTTGTTTGTCAGTTAAACTCTTTGATGGTGATGTGTGTCAGGGCTCTTTATATCACTGTAAGCAATTGCAGACACCTGTGCTAATTAGTTTGGCAGGTGTGTCCAATGAAAGGCAAGACTACTTAAGAAGGCTGTCTCACATTATTAAGCAGCCTACATTTTCTGCCAAAATGGTAAAGAAAAAGGATGTGTCGGCTGCTGAGAAGCAACAAATTGTGGAGTGTTTAGGTCAAGGCATGACTACAATCAACATTGTGCGATGATCAGGATGAAGTGTCTTGGCAATCAAGAAGTATGTAGCTGATTCACAGTACACACGTGTGTGTGCTGATAAGGGCAAATTGAGGACTCTTTCCTACAGGCAATTACGTCAAGTTAAAAGAGCAGCGGCAAAAAAGCCTTGTCATAGCAGCAGACAAGTTTTTGAAGCTGCTGGTGCCTCCAACGTCCCCCGAACAACAAGATGCAGGGTCCTTCAGAGGTTTGCAGCTGTGCATACACCATCCTGTCGACCTCCTCTATCCACTTCACACAAGCAGAAACGGCTCTAGTGGGCCAAACATTACATGAAGACTGATTTCAAAACTGTTTTGTTCACGGATGAGTGCCGTGCAGCGCTCGATGGTACAGATGGATGGAGTGGAGGATGGCTGGTTGATGGACACCCCACGCAAACACGGCTACAGCGCCAACAAGGAGGAGGTGGAGTAATGTTTTGGGCTGGAATCATGGGGAGAGAGATTGTCAGCCCCTTTAGGATCCCTGAAGGCGCTAAAGATGAACTCCATAATGTATGTGGATTTTCTCAAACAGCACTTCCTGCCATGGTTCAAGAAAAAGAACCGTGTATTTCACAGCAAGATCATTTTTTTGCATGATAATGCACCATCTCATGCTGCACATAAAACATCTGCATCTCTGGCTGATATAGGCATAAAAGGGGACAAACTTATGGTGTGACCCCCATGCTCCCCTGACCTCTACCCCATTCAGAACCTCTGGAGCATCATCAAAAGGAGTGTCTATGATGGCGGGAGGCAGTTCACATCTAAGCAACAGCTCTGGGAGGGTATTCTGTCCTCATGCAAAACAATTGAAGCAGAAACCATCCAAAACCTGACAAATTCAATGGACGAGAGAGTTCAGAAGCTCCTTTCGAACAAGGGGTCCTATGTGAAAATGTAACATCACCTAGAATAAAGTTTTGAGTTGAAAACTGTTTGATTTCAGTTTCTAATAACCTGCTAATGCTTATAATTTCAAAAATGACCATTTTTTTGGTCTTTATTAAAATGAAAAGGTTGATCGAAAAGTTTGGGGGA
Organism: Phyllobates terribilis; assembly: GCF_046119375.1. Classification (NCBI taxonomy): domain Eukaryota; kingdom Metazoa; phylum Chordata; class Amphibia; order Anura; family Dendrobatidae; genus Phyllobates; species Phyllobates terribilis. The sequence continues at coordinate 179,551,400 of NW_027362771.1, forward strand.
TCTAAGAGTGTGGCAACCCAGTAGTCATGATTACTTCGAATTCTGACAATATGAGGGTCATGTTGCAGGTAGTGCAGCAAGAAGGCACTTATGTGTCTTGCGCATCTCGGAGCCCCAAAATTATTTTCCGGGCTAGATGCAGCTAAAAATTATTATTAATTTTAAATCTGGTGGAGCTTAGTATAGATGGCCTAATAGGATCAGTGCTGCACACTGCTACAAAGCCCAAATTATTTTCCAGTCAAGATACAGATAAACATGATTAGTAATTTTAAATCTGGTGGAGCTTATTATAGATGGCCTAATAGAATCAGTGCTGCACACTGCTACAAAGCCCAAATTATTTTCCAGCCAAGATACAGATAAACATGATTAGTAATTTGAAAGCTTAAAACGGTTGGTAGGGTGATTTTAACCAATCATCAAGCTTTTACTCTCCCCAGGATGACACAGGGGTAGAAAAGTCGTTTCGGATCCATGATTTGTTCATCTTTATGAACGTGAGTCTGTCTACATTATCAGTGGAGAGCCGCGTGCACTTAACTGTCAGCACACCACCAGCAGCGCTGAACACACGTTCAGACAGAACGCTGGCTGCGGGGCATGACAAGATCTCCAAGGCGTAAGTGGCTAGCTCCAGCCATTTATCCAGATTGGAAGCCCAAAAAGAGCAAGGGTCCAGTGACACAGTCATGGCTTCAATGTTTACTTGGAGATACTCCTGTACCATCGTCTCTAGGCGTTGACTATGTGTCAGACTTCTTGTCTCCTGTGGCCTTGCAAAGGATGGGCTAAAAAAGTGGTGAAATGATTCCGCAAAATTGATGTTACCAGCAGATACTGTGGTTCTGCTACGGTTTGAGTGCTGAACACTTGACGGTCCCATGGTTGGCAAGTTGGAACTGTGAGATTCACTACGTGCACCACTGGTGTTTTGTGGAAAGGGACATGTAAGATTCTGCAACAGTCTCTGCTGATACTCCTGCATGCGTGCATCCCTTTCTATGGCAGGAATAATTTCTGCAAATTTACTTTTGTACCGGGGATCTAACAGTGTGGCAACCCAGTAGTCAGGATTATTTCTAATTCTCACAATTCGAGGGTCATGTTGCAGGTAGTGCAGCAAGAAGGCACTCATGTGTGTTGCGCATCCAGGAGCACCAAGTCCCTGTTGTGTTGGTGGTGAGGTAACAATCATGCTTCCTTCCTCTGTCCTCTCCCCCAACCTCGCACAACAGAAATGTGATCAAGGTCTCCCTCATCTGATGAGTCTTCCATCAGTTCGTCCTCCACTTCTTCCTGGGCTCCTGCACCTTCCTCACTAGTTTGGCTGCTACCATGCGCCCTGGTAAAACCATCTCCCCCACCCTCACATGCCTGCCACCTTAGTGCTGCCGACCGTCTGGACCTTGCAGATGTTAGCCCTTCCGCATACAACTCCTCCTCCTCTACTTCCTCCACCTCCTCTTGTGCCACCACCTGACTCCGAATTCTGTTTAACATGTGCTCCAGCATGTAAATCACCGGAATAGTCATGCTGATAATGGCATCGTCAGCACTAAACATCTTCGTCGCCATTTCAAAACTGTGCAGAAGGGTGCATAGGTCCCTGATCTGAGACCACTCCTCCAGCGTGATTTGCCCCACCTCTGGATCTCGTTGGCCCAGGCTATACGTCAGAACGTATTGCACCAGGGCTTGTCGGTGCTGCCACAGTCGCTGCAACATGTGCAGAGTTGAATTCCACCGGGTAGGCACATCGCATTTTAGCCGGTGAAGTGGCAGGCCCAACGACTTCTGTAGAGATGTAAGTCGCTGAGCTTCGGGATGCGAACGGCGGAAGTGAGCACACAGCGACCGTGCGCTCTGCAGAAGGCCATCTAGTCTGGGATAGTGGGCTAAAAATTGCTGGACAACCAGGTTCAACACGTGAGCCATACAAGGCACGTGTGTGACATTGCCCCGGCGAAGGGTCGCACCCAGGTTTGCAGCATTGTCGCACACGGCCTTCCCTGGTTTCAGGTCCAGTGGAGACAACCATTCATGAAATTGGTTCTCCAGAGCTGACCACAACTCCTCAGCTGTGTGACTCACATTTCCCAGACATTTCAAAGTAAAAACCGCCTGATGACGTTGAGCCCTACTGCCAGCATAGTAAGGAGGTGTGCAGGATCCCTTCTGCGCAGTTAGAAAGCTTGTGGCATGACCAGACAGGCTTTGGGTGCAGGTGGAAGACCGAGAGGAGGTTGAGGAGGCAGAAGCAGTGGAGGAACTTTGACATAAAGAGGATTGACGCACAACTCGTGGGGACGGCAAGACTTGGACAGCAGCCCCTTGTCCTGCTGTCACCATAGTTACCCAGTGCCCAGTCAGCGACATGTAACGCCCCTGTCCATGCCTACTCGTCCAAGTGTCTGTGGTGAAATGCACCCTGTCACACACAGAGTTTCTCAAAGAAGCGGTGATGTTGTGTGCGACATGCTGGTGGAGCGCAGGCACACCTTTCTTTGAGAAGTAGTGCCGACTGGGCATCTGGTACTGGGTCACTGCGACGGACATAAGGTCTCGAAAATCCTCTGTGTCCACCATGCGGAAAGGCAGCATTTCTGTAGCCAAGAGCTTGCAGATGGTGAAATTCAACCTCTTGACTTTCTCATGGCTAGGAGGAAATGGTCTTTTACTTGTCCACATCTGAGGGACCGAGGGCTGGCTATTGTGCTTAGACGGGGTTGATAAGGGTGTCCCCGGAAAACTGCCGGTCTGTGAGGAAGATGCAGGCGGACATGTTAGGTTGCCTTGATCCAAAGGTGGTGCTATCGATGTCGGACAGCACTCAACACCAGCTGGTGTTACCACCTCCAAAGAAAATGATGACCTGCCAATCACGCTGGCTGTTGCGGGTAAAGAGGTGGCAGGTCTGCGCCCCAAAACAGGTGTGACTGCTGTCCCCCCAGTCACAGAGGATGAAGAGGCCGCGGATGCACAAGATATGGCAGACGGTGGTTGGCCCTGCCGGCTAGGCCACATTGTAGCACACTGAGCTTCCCACTGCAACTTATGCTTCATGTCCATGTGCCGGTTCATGCATGAAGTACTCAAACTATGTATTTTTTGGCCTCTACTTAGCTTTTGCTGACAAATGTTACAGATAACATGAGTTGGGTCATCTTTATCGATCTGAAAAAATGCCCAGGCTATGCAAGGCTTAGCACCCATGCGACCTGAAGAGCCACCACGACTTGTGGTGAGAGGCAGAGTTGTGTTTGAGGATGCAGTTGTTGACGTGCTTCCAGTACTACGTCTCTGTCCAGGAAGGCGCAACCTGACCTCGTCTTCACTAGCATCTTCCTCCACCTCCTCTGCTGACCTCATCTCTTGGCTGACTGTGGGTTGACAGTAAGTGGGATCTCCAACCTCATCATCATCACCCTGTGCGTTATCACACCCGTCGTCCTCATAGCCAACCTGTTCCTGCCCTGACAAAAAACTAAAGTTGTCGCTCCAATCAGGTATTTGAGTCTCATCATCGTCTTCCTCATTGTCTCCACCAACAGGAGTTACAGTTTGGGAATGAGGGTCTACATTATGGTCAGAACCTTCTGCGTCTGGTCCTGGATCCGACTCATAAAGATTCTGGGCATCAGTGCAGATCATTTCCTCGTCTGGATTCACAGAAGCGCTGGAGTCGACCTCTGATTCCCAGGCTATAGTATGAGTAAACAGCTCTGCAGACTCAACCATCTGTTCTACCTCATACTCAGAAGGGCAGCTGGAGATTTGGGAGCTGTGAGGAAGCAAGTGCGATTGGGGTGACACCTTTGAGGACTGGAGTATTTGTGATGTTGAAGTTGATGTGGAGGAGAGCCCACTTAAAGGAGCACTTGATATCCGTTGAAGTACCTGCTGTTTTTGTGCCTCATCTGGAATTTGTAGCGATTGGCGTGGCCGTAAGAAAGGGATCTTATCACATTGTCCGCTAAAAGAAGTAGACATTTTAGTTTGGCTGGAAGATGGTCTTTCTTCTGCAGATGTTACTGTTGCTTTAACACCTACCCCACGGACACAACCTTTTTTCCCCTTCCCAACACGCCTATTCCCCTTTCCACCAGCAGCAGGCCTTTTTCCACTCATTTTGGTGGTTAACTAATTCACAACTCTGGAGTTGTTTGCACAAAAAAACAATGGATGGGAACCGAGCAGAGCTGAGTGGCCAAACTGTGGTATTAGGCCAAAACTATTGGCTGGGTTAGATGCAGAAAAAAATTATATTCAATTTGCAACCTGATGGAGGTCAGTATAGATGGACTAATAAAACAAGTCCCACACACAGCTAGAAGACCAAATATTTTTTCAGAGGTAGATGCAGAAAAAAATTGTATTCAGTTTGCAACCTGATGGAGGTCAGTATAGATGGACTAATAGAACTAGTCCTACACTCAGCTAGAAGCCCAAATATTTTTTCAGAGGTAGATGCAGAAAAAAAATATAATCAGTTTGCAACCTGATGGAGGTCAGTATAGATGGACTAATAGAGAAAGTCCCACACACTGCTAGAAGGCCAAATATTTTTTCAGAGCTAGATTCAGATATAAATTATTTTTAATTTGCAACCTGATGGAGGTCAGTATAGAAGGACTAATAGAGAAAGTCCCACACACTGCTAGAAGGCCAAATATTTTTTCAGAGCTAGATGCAGAAAAAAATTATATTCAGTTTGCAACCTGATGGAGGTCAGTATAGATGGACTAATAGAACAAGTCCCACACACAGCTAGAAGGCCAAATATTTTTTCAGAGGTAGATGAAGATAAAAATTATTTTTAATTTGCAGCCTGATGGAGGTCAGTATAGATGGACTAATAGAGAAAGTCCCACACACTGCTAGAAGGCCAGATATTTTTTCAGAGCTAGATGCAGACAAAAAATTATTTTGAATTTGCAACCTGATGGAGGTCAGTATAGATGGACTAATAGAGAAAGTCCCACACACTGCTAGAAGGCCAAATATTTTTTCAGAGCTAGATGCAGATAAAAATTATATTCAGTTTGCAACCTGATGGAGGTCAGTATAGATGGACTAATAGAGAAAGTCCCACACACTGCTAGAAGGCCAAATATTTTTTCAGAGCTAGATGCAGAAAAAAATTATATTCAGTTTGCAACCTGATGGAGGTCAGTATAGATGGACTAATAGAGAAAGTCCCACACACTGCTAGAAGGCCAAATATTTTTTCAGAGCTAGATGCAGATAAAAATTATTTTTAATTTGCAACCTGATGGAGGTCAGTATAGATGGACTAATAGAGAAAGTCCCACACACTGCTAGAAGGCCAAATATTTTTTCAGAGCTAGATGCAGAAAAAAATTATATTCAGTTTGCAACCTGATGGAGGTCAGTATAGATGGACTAATATAACAAGTCCCACACACAGCTAGAAGCCCAAATATTTTTTCAGAGGTAGATGCAGATAAAAATTATTTTTAATTTGCAACCTGATGGAGATCAGTATAGATGGACTAATAGAGAAAGTCCCACACACTGCTAGAAGGCCAAATATTTTTTCAGAGCTAGATGCAGAAAAAAATTATATTCAGTTTGCAACCTGATGGAGGTCAGTATAGATGGACTAATAGAGAAAGTCCCACACACTGCTAGAAGGCCAAATATTTTTTCAGAGCTAGATGCAGACAAAAAATTATTTTTAATTTGCAACCTGATGGAGGTCAGTATAGATGGACTAATAGAGAAAGTACCACACACTGCTAGAAGGCCAAATATTTTTTCAGAGCTAGATGCAGATATAAATTATTTTTAATTTGCAACCTGATGGAGGTCAGTATAGATGGACTAATAGAGAAAGTCCCACACACTGCTAGAAGGCCAAATATTTTTTCAGAGCTAGATGCAGAAAAAAATTATATTCAGTTTGCAACCTGATGGAGGTCAGTATAGATGGACTAATAGAACAAGTCCCACACACAGCTAGAAGGCCAAATATTTTTTCAGAGGTAGATACAGATAAAAATTATTTTTAATTTGCAGCCTGATGGAGGTCAGTATAGATGGACTAATAGAGAAAGTCCCACACACTGCTAGAAGGCCAAATATTTTTTCAGAGCTAGATGCAGACAAAAAATTATTTTGAATTTGCAACCTAATGGAGGTCAGTATAGATGGACTAATAGCGAAAGTCCCACACACTGCTAGATGGCCAAATATTTTTTCAGAGCTAGATGCAGATAAAAATTATTTTTAATTTGCAACCTGATGGAGGTCAGTATAGATGGACTAATAGAGAAAGTCCCACACACTGCTAGAAGGCCAAATATTTTTTCAGAGGTAGATGCAGAAAAAAATTATATTCAGTTTGCAACCTGATGGAGGTCTGTATAGATGGATTAATAGAACAAGTCCCACACACAGCTAGAAGCCCAAATATTTTTTCAGAGGTAGATGCAGAAAAAAATTATACTCAGTTTGCAACCTGATGGAGGTCTGTATAAATGGATTAATAGAACAAGTCCCACACACAGCTAGAAGCCCAATATTTTTTCAGAGGTAGATGCAGAAAAAAAATATATTCAGTTTGCAACCTGATGGAGGTCAGTATAGATGGACTAATAGAGAAAGTCCCACACACTGCTAGAAGGCCAAATATTTTTTCAGAGCTAGATGCAGACAAAAAATTATATTTAATTTGCAACCTGATGGAGGTCAGTATAGATGGACTAATAGAGAAAGTCCCACACACTGCTAGAAGGCCAAATATTTTTTCAGAGCTAGATGCAGATATAAATTATTTTTAATTTGCTACCTGATGGAGGTCAGTATAGATGGACTAATAGAGAAAGTCCCACACACTGCTAGAAGGCCAAATTTTTTTTCAGAGCTAGATGAAGAAAAAAATTATATTCAGTTTGCAACCTGATGGAGGTCAGTATAGATGGACTAATAGAACAAGTCCCAAACACAGCTAGAAGGCCAAATATTTTTTCAGAGGTAGATGCAGATAAAAATTATTTTTAATTTGCAACCTGATGGAGGTCAGTATAGATGGACTAATAGAGAAAGTCCCACACACTGCAAGAAGGCCAAATATTTTTTCAGAGCTAGATGCAGAAAAAAATTATATTCAGTTTGAAACCTGATGGAGGTCAGTATAGATGGACTAATAGAACAAGTCCCACACACAGCTAGAAGGCCAAATATTTTTTCAGTGGTAGATGCAAATAAAAATTATTTTTAATTTGCAGCCTGATGGAGGTCAGTATAGATGGACTAATAGAGAAAGTCCCACACACTGCTAGAAGGCCAAATATTTTTTCAGAGCTAGATGCAGATATAAATTATTTTTAATTTGCAACCTGATGGAGGTCAGTATAGATGGACTAATAGAGAAAGTCCCACACACTGCTAGAAGGCCAAATATTTTTTCAGAGCTAGATGCTGAAAAAAATTATATTCAGTTTGCAACCTGATGGAGGTCAGTATAGATGGACTAATAGAACAAGTCCCACACACAGCTAGAAGCCCAAATATTTTTTCAGAGGTAGATGCAGAAAAAAATTATATTCAGTTTGCAACCTGATGGAGTTCTGTATAGATGGAATAATAGAACAAGTCCCACACACAGCTAGAAGGCCAAATATTTTTTCAGAGCTAGATGCAGACAAAAAATTATTTTTAATTTGCAACCTGATGGAGGTCAGTATAGATGGACTAATAGAGAAAGTCCCACACACTGCTAGAAGGCCAAATATTTTTTCAGAGCTAGATGCAGATATAAATTATTTTTAATTTGCAACCTGATGGAGGTCAGTATAGATGGACTAATAGAGAAAGTCCCACACACTGCAAGAAGGCCAAATATTTTTTCAGAGCTAGATGCAGAAAAAAATTATATTCAGTTTGCAACCTGATGGAGGTCAGTATAGATGGACTAATAGAACAATTCCCACATACAGCTAGAAGCCCAAATATTTTTTCAGAGGTAGATGCAGAAAAAAATTATATTCAGTTTGCAACCTGATGGAGTTCTGTATAGATGGAATAATAGAACAAGTCCCACACACAGCTAGAAGGCCAAATATTTTTTCAGAGCTAGATGCAGACAAAAAATTATTTTTAATTTGCAACCTGATGGAGGTCAGTATAGATGGACTAATAGAGAAAGTCCCACACACTGCTAGAAGGCCAAATATTTTTTCAGAGCTAGATGCAGATATAAATTACTTTTAATTTACAACCTGATGGAGGTCAGTATAGATGGACTAATAGAGAAAGTCCCACACACTGCTAGAAGGCCAAATATTTTTTCAGAGCTAGATGCAGAAAAAAATTATATTCAGTTTGCAACCTGATGGAGGTCAGTATAGATGGACTAATAGAACAAGTCCCACACACAGCTAGAAGCCCAAATATTTTTTCAGAAGTAGATGCAGAAAAAAATTATATTCAGTTTGCAACCTGATGGAGGTCAGTATAGATGGACTAATAGAGAAAGTCCCACACACTGCTAGAAGGCCAAATATTTTTTCAGAGCTAGATGCAGACAAAAAATTATTTTTAATTTGCAACCTGATGGAGGTCAGTATAGATGGACTAATAGAGAAAGTACCACACACTGCTAGAAGGCCAAATATTTTTTCAGAGGTAGATGCAGATAAAAATTATTTTTAATTTGCAGCCTGATGGAGGTCAGTATAGATGGACTAATAGAGAAAGTCCCACACACTGCTAGAAGGCCAAATATTTTTTCAGAGCTAGATGCAGAAAAAAATTATATTCAGTTTGCAACCTGATGGAGGTCAGTATAGATGGACTAATAGAACAAGTCCCACACACAGCTAGAAGCCCAAATATTTTTTCAGAGGTAGATGCAGAAAAAAATTATATTCAGTTTGCAACCTGATGGAGGTCAGTATAGATGGACTAATAGAGAAAGTCCCACACACTGCTAGAAGGCCAAATATTTTTTCAGAGCTAGATGCAGACAAAAAATTATTTTTAATTTGCAACCTGATGGAGGTCAGTATAGATGGACTAATAGAGAAAGTACCACACACTGCTAGAAGGCCAAATATTTTTTCAGAGGTAGATGCAGATAAAAATTATTTTTAATTTGCAGCCTGATGGAGGTCAGTATAGATGGACTAATAGAGAAAGTCCCACACACTGCTAGAAGGCCAAATATTTTTTCAGAGCTAGATGCAGACAAAAAATTATTTTGAATTTGCAACCTAATGGAGGTCAGTATAGATGGACTAATAGCGAAAGTCCCACACACTGCTAGATGGCCAAATATTTTTTCAGAGCTAGATGCAGATAAAAATTATTTTTAATTTGCAACCTGATGGAGGTCAGTATAGATGGACTAATAGAGAAAGTCCCACACACTGCTAGAAGGCCAAATATTTTTTCAGAGGTAGATGCAGAAAAAAATTATATTCAGTTTGCAACCTGATGGAGGTCTGTATAGATGGATTAATAGAACAAGTCCCACACACAGCTAGAAGCCCAAATATTTTTTCAGAGGTAGATGCAGACAAAAATTATACTCAGTTTGCAACCTGATGGAGGTCTGTATAGATGGATTAATAGAACAAGTCCCACACACAGCTAGAAGCCCAATATTTTTTCAGAGGTAGATGCAGAAAAAAAATATATTCAGTTTGCAACCTAATGGAGGTCAGTATAGATGGACTAATAGAGAAAGTCCCACACACTGCTAGAAGGCCAAATATTTTTTCAGAGCTAGATGCAGACAAAAAATTATATTTAATTTGCAACCTGATGGAGGTCAGTATAGATGGACTAATAGAGAAAGTCCCACACACTGCTAGAAGGCCAAATATTTTTTCAGAGCTAGATGCAGATATAAATTATTTTTAATTTGCTACCTGATGGAGGTCAGTATAGATGGACTAATAGAGAAAGTCCCACACACTGCTAGAAGGCCAAATATTTTTTCAGAGCTAGATGCAGAAAAAAATTATATTCAGTTTGCAACCTGATGGAGGTCAGTATAGATGGACTAATAGAACAAGTCCCAAACACAGCTAGAAGGCCAAATATTTTTTCAGAGGTAGATGCAGATAAAAATTATTTTTAATTTGCAACCTGATGGAGGTCAGTATAGATGGACTAATAGAGAAAGTCCCACACACTGCTAGAAGGCCAAATATTTTTTCAGAGCTAGATGCAGAAAAAAATTATATTCAGTTTGCAACCTGATGGAGGTCAGTATAGATGGACTAATAGAGAAAGTCCCACACACTGCAAGAAGGCCAAATATTTTTTCAGAGCTAGATGCAGACAAAAAATTATTTTTAATTTGCAACCTGATGGAGGTCAGTATAGATGGACTAATAGAGAAAGTACCACACACTGCTAGAAGGCCAAATATTTTTTCAGAGCTAGATGCAGATATAAATTATTTTTAATTTGCAACCTGATGGAGGTCAGTATAGATGGACTAAAAGAGAAAGTCCCACACACTGCTAGAAGGCCAAATATTTTTTCAGAGCTAGATGCAGAAAAAAATTATATTCAGTTTGCAACCTGATGGAGGTCAGTATAGATGGACTAATAGAACAAGTCCCACACACAGCTAGAAGGCCAAATATTTTTTCAGAGGTAGATGCAGATAAAAATTATTTTTAATTTGCAGCCTGATGGAGGTCAGTATAGATGGACTAATAGAGAAAGTCCCACACACTGCTAGAAGGCCAAATATTTTTTCAGAGCTAGATGCAGACAAAAAATTATTTTGAATTTGCAACCTGATGGAGGTCAGTATAGATGGACTAATAGCGAAAGTCCCACACACTGCTAGATGGCCAAATATTTTTTCACAGCTAGATACAGATAAAAATTATTTTTAATTTGCAACCTGATGGAGGTCAGTATAGATGGACTAATAGCGAAAGTCCCACACACTGCTAGAAGGCCAAATATTTTTTCAGAGGTAGATGCAGAAAAAAATTATATTCAGTTTGCAACCTGATGGAGGTCTGTATAGATGGATTAATAGAACAAGTCCCACACACAGCTAGAAGCCCAAATATTTTTTCAGAGGTATATGCAGACAAAAATTATACTCAGTTTGCAACCTGATGGAGGTCTGTATAGATGGATTAATAGAACAAGTCCCACACACAGCTAGAAGCCCAATATTTTTTCAGAGGTAGATGCAGAAAAAAAATATATTCAGTTTGCAACCTGATGGAGGTCAGTATAGAAGGACTAATAGAGAAAGTCCCACACACTGCTAGAAGGCCAAATATTTTTTCAGAGCTAGATGCAGACAAAAAATTATATTTAATTTGCAACCTGATGGAGGTCAGTATAGATGGACTAATAGAGAAAGTCCCACACACTGCTAGAAGGCCAAATATTTTTTCAGAGCTAGATGCAGATATAAATTATTTTTAATTTGCTACCTGATGGAGGTCAGTATAGATGGACTAATAGAGAAAGTCCCACACACTGCTAGAAGGCCAAATATTTTTTCAGAGCTAGATGCAGAAAAAAATTATTTTTAATTTGCAACCTGATGGAGGTCAGTATAGATGGACTAATAGAGAAAGTACCACACACTGCTAGAAGGCCAAATATTTTTTCAGAGCTAGATGCAGATATAAATTATTTTTAATTTGCAACCTGATGGAGGTCAGTATAGATGGACTAATAGAGAAAGTCCCACACACTGCTAGAAGGCCAAATATTTTTTCAGAGCTAGATGCAGAAAAAAATTATATTCAGTTTGCAACCTGATGGAGGTCAGTATAGATAGACTAATAGAACAAGTCCCACACACAGCTAGAAGGCCAAATATTTTTTCAGAGGTAGATGCAGATAAAAATTATTTTTAATTTGCAGCCTGATGGAGGTCAGTATAGATGGACTAATAGAGAAAGTCCCACACACTGCTAGAAGGCCAAATATTTTTTCAGAGCTAGATGCAGACAAAAAATTATTTTGAATTTGCAACCTAATGGAGGTCAGTATAGATGGACTAATAGCGAAAGTCCCACACACTGCTAGATGGCCAAATATTTTTTCAGAGCTAGATGTAGATAAAAATTATTTTTAATTTGCAAACTGATGGAGGTCAGTATAGATGGACTAATAGAGAAAGTCCCACACACTGCTAGAAGGCCAAATATTTTTTCAGAGGTAGATGCAGAAAAAAATTATATTCAGTTTGCAACCTGATGGAGGTCTGTATAGATGGATTAATAGAACAAGTCCCACACACAGCTAGAAGCCCAAATATTTTTTCAGAGGTAGATGCAGAAAAAAATTATACTCAGTTTGCAACCTGATGGAGGTCTGTATAGATGGATTAATAGAACAAGTCCCACACACAGCTAGAAGCCCAATATTTTTTCAGAGGTAGATGCAGAAAAAAAATATATTCAGTTTGCAACCTGATGGAGGTCAGTATAGATGGACTAATAGAGAAAGTCCCACACACTGCTAGAAGGCCAAATATTTTTTCAGAGCTAGATGCAGATATAAATTATTTTTAATTTGCTACCTGATGGAGGTCAGTATAGATGGACTAATAGAGAAAGTCCCACACACTGCTAGAAGGCCAAATATTTTTTCAGAGCTAGATGCAGAAAAAAATTACATTCAGTTTGCAACCTGATGGAGGTCAGTATAGATGGACTAATAGAACAAGTCCCAAACACAGCTAGAAGGCCAAATATTTTTTCAGAGGTAGATGCAGATAAAAATTATTTTTAATTTGCAACCTGATGGAGGTCAGTATAGATGGACTAATAGAGAAAGTCCCACACACTGCTAGAAGGCCAAATATTTTTTCAGAGCTAGATGCAGAAAAAAATTATATTCAGTTTGCAACCTGATGGAGGTCAGTATAGATGGACTAATAGAACAAGTCCCACACACAGCTAGAAGCCCAAATATTTTTTCAGAGCTAGATGCAGAAAAAAATTATTTTTAATTTGCAACCTGATGGAGGTCAGTATAGATGGACTAATAGAGAAAGTACCACACACTGCTAGAAGGCCAAATATTTTTTCAGAGCTAGATGCAGATATAAATTATTTTTAATTTGCAACCTGATGGAGGTCAGTATAGATGGACTAATAGAGAAAGTCCCACACACTGCTAGAAGGCCAAATATTTTTTCAGAGCTAGATGCAGAAAAAAATTATATTCAGTTTGCAACCTGATGGAGGTCAGTATAGATGGACTAATAGAACAAGTCCCACACACAGCTAGAAGGCCAAATATTTTTTCAGAGGTAGATGCAGATAAAAATTATTTTTAATTTGCAGCCTGATGGAGGTCAGTATAGATGGACTAATAGAGAAAGTCCCACACACTGCTAGAAGGCCAAATATTTTTTCAGAGCTAGATGCAGACAAAAAATTATTTTGAATTTGCAACCTAATGGAGGTCAGTATAGATGGACTAATAGCGAAAGTCCCACACACTGCTAGATGGCCAAATATTTTTTCAGAGCTAGATGCAGATAAAAATTATTTTTAATTTGCAACCTGATGGAGGTCAGTATAGATGGACTAATAGAGAAAGTCCCACACACTGCTAGAAGGCCAAATATTTTTTCAGAGGTAGATGCAGAAAAAAATTATATTCAGTTTGCAACCTGATGGAGGTCTGTATAGATGGATTAATAGAACAAGTCCCACACACAGCTAGAAGCCCAAATATTTTTTCAGAGGTAGATGCAGAAAAAAATTATACTCAGTTTGCAACCTGATGGAGGTCTGTATAGATGGATTAATAGAACAAGTCCCACACACAGCTAGAAGCCCAATATTTTTTCAGAGGTAGATGCAGAAAAAAAATATATTCAGTTTGCAACCTGATGGAGGTCAGTATAGATGGACTAATAGAGAAAGTCCCACACACTGCTAGAAGGCCAAATATTTTTTCAGAGCTAGATGCAGATATAAATTATTTTTAATTTGCTACCTGATGGAGGTCAGTATAGATGGACTAATAGAGAAAGTCCCACACACTGCTAGAAGGCCAAATATTTTTTCAGAGCTAGATGCAGAAAAAAATTACATTCAGTTTGCAACCTGATGGAGGTCAGTATAGATGGACTAATAGAACAAGTCCCAAACACAGCTAGAAGGCCAAATATTTTTTCAGAGGTAGATGCAGATAAAAATTATTTTTAATTTGCAACCTGATGGAGGTCAGTATAGATGGACTAATAGAGAAAGTCCCACACACTGCTAGAAGGCCAAATATTTTTTCAGAGCTAGATGCAGAAAAAAATTATATTCAGTTTGCAACTTGATGGAGGTCAGTATAGATGGACTAATAGAACAAGTCCCACACACAGCTAGAAGGCCAAATATTTTTTCAGAGGTAGATGCAGATAAAAATTATTTTTAATTTGCAGCCTGATGGAGGTCAGTATAGATGGACTAATAGAGAAAGTCCCACACACTGCTAGAAGGCCAAATATTTTTTCAGAGCTAGATGCAGATATAAATTATTTTTAATTTGCAACCTGATGGAGGTCAGTATAGATGGACTAATAGAGAAAGTCCCACACACTGCTAGAAGGCCAAATATTTTTTCAGAGCTAGATGCAGAAAAAAATTATATTCAGTTTGCAACCTGATGGAGGTCAGTATAGATGGACTAATAGAACAAGTCCCACACACAGCTAGAAGCCCAAATATTTTTTCAGAGGTAGATGCAGAAAAAAATTATATTCAGTTTGCAACCTGATGGAGTTCTGTATAGATGGAATAATAGAACAAGTCCCACACACAGCTAGAAGGCCAAATATTTTTTCAGAGCTAGATGCAGACAAAAAATTATTTTTAATTTGCAACCTGATGGAGGTCAGTATAGATGGACTAATAGAGAAAGTCCCACACACTGCTAGAAGGGCAAATATTTTTTCAGAGCTAGATGCAGATATAAATTATTTTTAATTTGCAACCTGATGGAGGTCAGTATAGATGGACTAATAGAGAAAGTCCCACACACTGCTAGAAGGCCAAATATTTTTTCAGAGCTAGATGCAGAAAAAAATTATATTCAGTTTGCAACCTGATGGAGGTCAGTATAGATGGACTAATAGAACAAGTCCCACACACAGCTAGAAGGCCAAATATTTTTTCAGAGGTAGATGCAGATAAAAATTATTTTTAATTTGCAGCCTGATGGAGGTCAGTATAGATGGACTAATAGAGAAAGTCCCACACACTGCTAGAAGGCCAAATATTTTTTCAGAGCTAGATGCAGACAAAAAATTATTTTGAATTTGCAACCTAATGGAGGTCAGTATAGATGGACTAATAGCGAAAGTCCCACACACTGCTAGATGGCCAAATATTTTTTCAGAGCTAGATGTAGATAAAAATTATTTTTAATTTGCAAACTGATGGAGGTCAGTATAGATGGACTAATAGAGAAAGTCCCACACACTGCTAGAAGGCCAAATATTTTTTCAGAGGTAGATGCAGAAAAAAATTATATTCAGTTTGCAACCTGATGGAGGTCTGTATAGATGGATTAATAGAACAAGTCCCACACACAGCTAGAAGCCCAAATATTTTTTCAGAGGTAGATGCAGAAAAAAATTATACTCAGTTTGCAACCTGATGGAGGTCTGTATAGATGGATTAATAGAACAAGTCCCACACACAGCTAGAAGCCCAATATTTTTTCAGAGGTAGATGCAGAAAAAAAATATATTCAGTTTGCAACCTGATGGAGGTCAGTATAGATGGACTAATAGAGAAAGTCCCACACACTGCTAGAAGGCCAAATATTTTTTCAGAGCTAGATGCAGATATAAATTATTTTTAATTTGCTACCTGATGGAGGTCAGTATAGATGGACTAATAGAGAAAGTCCCACACACTGCTAGAAGGCCAAATATTTTTTCAGAGCTAGATGCAGAAAAAAATTACATTCAGTTTGCAACCTGATGGAGGTCAGTATAGATGGACTAATAGAACAAGTCCCAAACACAGCTAGAAGGCCAAATATTTTTTCAGAGGTAGATGCAGATAAAAATTATTTTTAATTTGCAACCTGATGGAGGTCAGTATAGATGGACTAATAGAGAAAGTCCCACACACTGCTAGAAGGCCAAATATTTTTTCAGAGCTAGATGCAGAAAAAAATTATATTCAGTTTGCAACTTGATGGAGGTCAGTATAGATGGACTAATAGAACAAGTCCCACACACAGCTAGAAGGCCAAATATTTTTTCAGAGGTAGATGCAGATAAAAATTATTTTTAATTTGCAGCCTGATGGAGGTCAGTATAGATGGACTAATAGAGAAAGTCCCACACACTGCTAGAAGGCCAAATATTTTTTCAGAGCTAGATGCAGATATAAATTATTTTTAATTTGCAACCTGATGGAGGTCAGTATAGATGGACTAATAGAGAAAGTCCCACACACTGCTAGAAGGCCAAATATTTTTTCAGAGCTAGATGCAGAAAAAAATTATATTCAGTTTGCAACCTGATGGAGGTCAGTATAGATGGACTAATAGAACAAGTCCCACACACAGCTAGAAGCCCAAATATTTTTTCAGAGGTAGATGCAGAAAAAAATTATATTCAGTTTGCAACCTGATGGAGTTCTGTATAGATGGAATAATAGAACAAGTCCCACACACAGCTAGAAGGCCAAATATTTTTTCAGAGCTAGATGCAGACAAAAAATTATTTTTAATTTGCAACCTGATGGAGGTCAGTATAGATGGACTAATAGAGAAAGTCCCACACACTGCTAGAAGGGCAAATATTTTTTCAGAGCTAGATGCAGATATAAATTATTTTTAATTTGCAACCTGATGGAGGTCAGTATAGATGGACTAATAGAGAAAGTCCCACACACTGCAAGAAGGCCAAATATTTTTTCAGAGCTAGATGCAGAAAAAAATTATATTCAGTTTGCAACCTGATGGAGGTCAGTATAGATGGACTAATAGAACAAGTCCCACATACAGCTAGAAGCCCAAATATTTTTTCAGAGGTAGATGCAGAAAAAAATTATATTCAGTTTGCAACCTGATGGAGTTCTGTATAGATGGAATAATAGAACAAGTCCCACACACAGCTAGAAGGCCAAACATTTTTTCAGAGGTAGATGCAGACAAAAAATTATTTTTAATTTGCAACCTGATGGAGGTCAGTATAGATGGACTAATAGAGAAAGTCCCACACACTGCTAGAAGGCCAAATATTTTTTCAGAGCTAGATGCAGATATAAATTACTTTTAATTTGCAACCTGATGGAGGTCAGTATAGATGGACTAATAGAGAAATTCCCACACACTGCTAGAAGGCCAAATATTTTTTCAGAGCTAGATGCAGAAAAAAATTATATTCAGTTTGCAACCTGATGGAGGTCAGTATAGATGGACTAATAGAACAAGTCCCACACACAGCTAGAAGCCCAAATATTTTTTCAGAGGTAGATGCAGAAAAAAATTATATTCAGTTTGCAACCTGATGGAGTTCTGTATAGATGGAATAATAGAACAAGTCCCACACACAGCTAGAAGGCCAAATATTTTTTCAGAGCTAGATGCAGACAAAAAATTATTTTTCATTTGCAACCTGATGGAGGTCAGTATAGATGGACTAATAGAGAAAGTCCCACACACTGCTAGGAGGCCAAATATTTTTTCAGAGCTAGATGCAGATATAAATTACTTTTAATTTGCAACCTGATGGAGGTCAGTATAGATGGACTAATAGAGAAAGTCTTACACACTGCTAGAAGGCCAAATATTTTTTCAGAGCTAGATGCAGAAAAAAATTATATTCAGTTTGCAACCTGATGGAGGTCAGTATAGATGGACTAATAGAACAAGTCCCACACACAGCTAGAAGGCCAAATATTTTTTCAGAGGTAGATGCAGATAAAAATTATTTTTAATTTGCAGCCTGATGGAGGTCAGTATAGATGGACTAATAGAGAAAGTCCCACACACTGCTAGAAGGCCAAATATTTTTTCAGAGCTAGATGCAGACAAAAAAATATTTTGAATTTGCAACCTGATGGAGGTCAGTATAGATGGACTAATAGAGAAAGTCCCACACACTGCTAGAAGGCCAAATATTTTTTCAGAGCTAGATGCAGACAAAAAATTATTTTTAATTTGCAACCTGATGGAGGTCAGTATAGATGGACTAATAGAGAAAGTCCCACACACTGCTAGAAGGCCAAATATTTTTTCAGAGCTAGATGCAGACAAAAAATTATTTTGAATTTGCAGTGTGATGGAGGTCAGTATAGATGGACTAATAGAGCAAGTCCCACACACTGCTAGAAGGCCAAATATTTTTTCAGAGCTAGATGCAGAAAAAAATTATATTCAGTTTGCAACCTGATGGAGGTCAGTATAGATGGACTAATAGAACAAGTCCCACACACTGCTAGAATCCCAAATATTTTTTCAGAGCTAGATGCAGAAAAAAGTTATATTCAATTTGCAACCTGATGGAGGTCAGTATAGATGGACTAATAGAATGATGCTATGCCCAAAAGATTTTACTTCACTAGGTGCAGTAAAAAATTTGGTATTCTATACACAGGTGGTATATCTTGCAACACAGATAGGCTACTCCACTGACTAACACACTCTGCAATAGGCCAAAAAGGATTAGCTTTGCTAGATTCAGCTAAATTCTGTGAAAAAAACTTGCATAGCACTGGCACAGACCTGCCTGGCAAAAACTGATAGGAACTGATGTAACCTAGTCCTGAAAAGGACTGCAATTACAATTAGTCTTTACTCCCACAATCTATCTATTTAAGAGCACAGACCTGCCTGATAAAAGTCGTAGGAAATGCTGTAACCTAGTCCTTAAAAGGACTGCAATCACAACTATTCCCTACTCCCAAGCTATCTGTAGATTTGTGCAAAAATTGGCTTGAAATTAACAAGGTATAGCGCACACAGCAACAGCGGTGCCGTCTAACACGCAGCTGCAG
The DNA here is from genome assembly GCF_046119375.1 of Phyllobates terribilis. NCBI lineage: Eukaryota > Metazoa > Chordata > Amphibia > Anura > Dendrobatidae > Phyllobates > Phyllobates terribilis. The sequence goes on from NW_027362771.1 coordinate 179,570,386, forward strand.
TAGTGAGAAAATGGTGGCGACGGGGAAAATGGCTTGGTCTTATAGGGCAAGGACATGTGACATACACTGCCAATGACACATGCCCTTGCTTGTGTGAAAAAAAGCACTTCGCTCCGTGTGTGCGCTGCTGATAGGCTGACAGATTGCACCTCCCCACTGTAAATGCGGGAAAGAGAAAAAAAAATGGAGATCTTCATTATTCCTGCAGAGATCCATCCCCTGCCCCTCCCCCCACCCCGCTGTACACTCAAACTGCGTATTAACATTAATTTTCATCATTACTGAGAAAAAATCCAGTTATGATTTTTGTGCACAAACAATTATCGAACATAACCTCGAACAGCCGAATTTTTCTCAAATCGTTCGTGTTCGCCGAACGGCTCGAACACCGCCCAAAACAGCTCGAATTTGAGATTGGCGAACAGTTCGAGTCGAACAATGCTCATCTCTAGTTATTGCTAAAGAGGTTTTTTTTTTTCTTAACTGAAGTCTGTAATAAAGCAGTAATAGCTTTTTGCGTATAGAACAGTTTCAATATTATCACCATGTAAAATCTGTAAAGTGTCCATAAAACAAGTTAACGTGCTAGTATAGAGCCTTTTGAATGAAAAGTGAGCAGTGTAGGTGTCTAAAACAGTTTCATGTAGTTATACCATACCAAGAATATGAGGCAATCAATAAATTAAAACAGACAAAATAGTGTGCAACGTTATCTTAAAAGGAACCTGTCACCATGTTTTCCCAATGAAAACTATGGCCATCACCTTTAATGCCTCTTTTACAGTATTCTAGCCATATGTATATAAGTGTATATAAGTCCTCAATCCCCTCTGCATAACCAAAAAAATACCTTTTATAATCCTCTGATATGACACAGTCTGGTTTAATAGGCATAATTGGTCTTACTTTGGTGACTCCTCTCTTGTCGCAATCGCTGTCCTTCTGCCCTGATTAATGTGGATGACGTGTCCTACATCATCCACAGAGTGTCCACCTATCGCACACCTGTGCAGGCGCACTTCTCTCTGCCCTGCTGAGGTCTGAGCAAAGCACTGTTATGTGCATGCACTGGCTTTACTTCTGAGTCATCGGTGCTCTTTGGCCTCTCCTGGAGCATGAGCATTACAGTACTTTGCTCAAACCAGTGAAAAATATATCTGACTACAATTGTGAATCCAGGCAGTTATTCATGTTGCCCATGGTCTGGACAGCATTAGTGATGAGCGAGCACTAAAATGCTCGGGTACTCGTTGCTCGAGTCGAGCAAATTGGAATACTCGGGTGATCGACCCGAGCAACGAGCCCAATGTAAGTCTATGGGAAACTCGAGCATTTTCTGCAGAGGGCCTAAAAGTTGCCCAAATCAATGGGAACAGTTCTCAAATTACATGGGAACAGCATGGGGAAGACACCTGGAAGCATCTCTGACTCACAGGTCACTGCTTAAAAGTGTGCCCATCATAAGTGATCCTTGGAGCATGGGAAGATGCCTCCCGCCGTGAACCTGTCGCTGCAGACTTGCAACAATCACCGTCCACGTCCTTGTCCTACTGCAGTATTCAGTTGTCCCTACCCCATTCCTTGTGTTACAACTCTCCTGTTAGGTTTTTTTTAGTTTGCTGGTCTCATGACCATTTTGCCTATTTAATCCGGCTCCGCCCTCCTGGCTTTGCTGGACTTCATTTGTATTTACTACTGTTGAGCTAGCTTGTTGCTCTATTGCCGTTCTCTGTTAGTTTTGCTAGGTCTTCGGACCTCTATGCTTTTTGCTGTGTGTTTGTCTTTGACTGCTACTATTTCTGCTAGGAGGTGTCTAACTTGTCCCAGTCCCTAGACCTTGTAGGGATCCCTCCCCCACATCTATAGGTCTGCGTTCAGACTAGCCGAGGACTTTAGCGGGTCTGATCGCAGGATCAGGTTCCCCGTTACATCGTAGGGATCTAGTTTAGTTCTATTGTAGGGACAGATCTCCTGCCTTTCCTTAGTCTCTGTAGCAGATCATAACAGTAAGTCCAGCCATAAAAAAAAAATAAAATAAAAAGGAAAGTATTTTCTCTGGGGAAAGACCTCCAGTTTTCCATCATGATCTCGGTGCAAGATTTGGCTCAACGCTTGCAGGGACTCTCTCTGGAGGTGACCAAGCTCCAACAACACGTGAGTAGCTGTTCTGGAGCGCATTTTGTGGAACCCTAGGTACATCTGCCTGATCTATTTTTTGGCGAACAACAAGATTTTTTTTCTTTTAAAAATGCTTGTCTATTATATTTTCGTTTGAGACCCGGATCCTCTGGTGATGAATCACAGCGCATAGGGCTCATAATGTCACTTTTGCGCAAAGATCCTCAGGGATGGGCCTTCTCTCTCCAACCTAGTGATCCGTGCTTTAGTTCAGTGGATAGTTTTTTTTCTGCTTTGGGTTGTTGTACGATGATCCTGATCGTGTCTCATCTGCTGAGTCTGAATTAAGACGTTTGAGGCAGGGATCAGGTAATGTGGAAAAATATTGTTCTCACTTCCGTCGGTGGTCTGCCCAGGTAGGGTGGAACGATTCAGCTTTGAAAAGCTTGTTTCTGGCAGGGCTAGGTGAAAGGGTTAAGGATTTACTGATTGCTTATCCCACACCTGGAAACTTGCAGGAGGCAATGCAGTTAGCTATACGGGTGGACAGGAGACTGCGTGCAAGGGTTAATGAGAGCAAATCCTCTGCTATGTCAGCTTCGAGTCCTGAGAGGTTCTGTGCTGACAATGGAGAGCCGATGGAGATTGGGGCGATGGCACCCCGCTCTCAGGAAAAAGACCGCCGACTTTCTGAAGGCTTGTGTTTCTATTGCGGAAGCTCTGGTCATTTTATTAAGAACTGTGTGCTTCGTAAGAAGAAAGAAAAAAAAATGGTCAGTCATGCTCGTATTGCCTGTTTAAATTCTAAGGGGGTATTCCTATCTGCCACTACTGCTGCTCAGGATGAATTAATTGAATTTCGGATATTTGTGGATTGTGGATCTACTCTGAATGTGATTGATGGGGGATTCTTGGAAAAACTTAGATTAGAACCTAAAACTTTGTCATCCCCTATTGCTGTGGTTTCTGTCGATGGCTCTCCCTTGAAGAGTGTTACTCACAAGGTCTGTGAATTTCCCCTCACTATTAATGGTATTCACCAAGAAAAGTTGGATTTGGTGGTATTGGATAATTTGCCTTCTCCAGTAATATTGGGGTTACCCTGGTTAAAATTGCACAATCCTGTACTGGATTGGTCTACCAATGAAATTAAGTCCTGGAGCCCTAAGTGTTATGACAAGTGTTGCAACGGACGCATTGCTGCTGTGGATAGAGGGGAATTGCCTGTACCTATTCAGGATTTTTGGAGAGTTTTTTCTGAGGAGGAGTCGCAGGTTTTGCCTCCCCATAGAGACTGTGATTGTACCATTGAATTTGTCCATGGAGCGACTCTTCCTAAGAGTCGTTTATTTAATCTTACTATTCCTGAGAGAAAGGCTTTGGAGGAGTACATACAGACAAGCTTGGCCGCTGGTCACATTAGGCCTTCCAAGTCTCCTGTAGCTGTTGGTTTTTTTTTTGTGAAAAAAAAAGATGGCGGTTTACGTCCTTGTCTGGACTTTCGTGAGATTAATAAAATTACTGTACGCAATCCTTACCCACTGCCATTGATTCCCGATTTATTTAACCAGTTAGTGGGGGCCAAGTGGTTCTCTAAAATTGATCTCCGGGGGGCATACAATTTATTGCGCATGAAGGAGGGTGATGAATGGAAGACTGCTTTTAACACTCCTGTGGGTCATTTTGAGAATCTGGTTATGCATTTTGGTCTCACCAATGCTCCAGCATTTTTTCAGAATCTTATTAATGATATCCTTAGACCTTTAATCGGCAAAGATGTGGTGGTGTATTTGGATGACATTTTGATTTATTCGTCGGATCTGGAGTCTCATTGGCGGAGCGTACGTGAGGTATTACAGTTATTAATGGACAATTCGCTTTTTGCTAAGCTGGAGAAATGTGAGTTCGCTGTACAGAGAATTAGTTTTTTGGGCTACATTATCTCCAGTGAAGGTTTTGAGATGGACCCGGTTAAAGTTCAAGCTGTGCAGGAATGGCCTAGGCCTATTGGTTTGAAATCGATACAGAGGTTTTTGGGTTTCGCCAATTATTACAGAAAATTCATAAAAAAATTTTCTATTATTGTCAAACCGCTGACCGATCTCACCAGGAAAGGTGCTAATGCGGTTCAGTGGACTTCTGAGGCCATTGAAGCTTTTGTGTTTTTAAAGGAGAGGTTCACCTCTGCTCCCATCCTTATGCAGCCTGATGTGACTAAGCCGTTTTTGGTTGAGGTTGATGCTTCTTCGGTGGGGGTTGGTGCGGTGTTGTCTCAGGAAAACAAGGATGGAGTACATCCCTGTGCCTTTTTTTCAAAAAAATTTTCCGAGACTGAACTTAATTACGATATTGGTAATCGGGAATTGCTGGCGATTAAACTCGCATTTGAACACTGGCGTCATCTCTTGGAAGGTGCTGAATTTCCCGTTCAGGTTTTCACTGATCATAAAAATCTGTTCTATCTTGATGCTGCCAAGCGCTTGAATGCCCGTCAGGCTAGGTGGGCACTTTTTTTCTCGCGGTTTAATTTTTCCGTTACTTACATCCCGGGTACCAAGAATGTTAAAGCGGATGCTTTGTCTCGCAGCTTTTCTCCCATGGTCGGTGTTGAGGAGGAAGAGGAGACCATTTTACAAGAAGGTGTTGTGATTGCTGCTTTGGACTCCGTTTTGGAGGATGAGATTCTTAAAGCACAGGAGAATGCCCCATCTAACACTCCCCATGGGAGGTTGTTTGTGCCTAGGACCTTTAGGAGAGATTTGTTTGTTGTGTGTCATGAGTCTCGGTTGGCAGGTCATCCAGGAATTTCTGAGACCAAGAGACTTGTGGGTCGCAGTTTTTGGTGGCCTGGATGGCAGAAGGAAGTCATTAAGTGGGTGCGCCAATGTACTGTGTGTGCTAGATCCAAGTCTTCGCATGCTCCTGCTGCGGGGTTGCTTTGCCCTCTGGAGGTTCCTAGTGCACCTTGGACACATCTGGCTATGAACTTTATTACTGACCTTCCTCCCTCTGAAGGTTTCACGGTCATCTGGGTGGTCGTGGACCGTTTTAGCAAGATGTGTCACTTGGTTCCCTTCATCAAACTACCTTGCGCTAAGACACTCGCCAAGGCCTTTGTCAAGGAAATTGTCAGACTACATGGTGTTCCTACTGACATTGTTTCTGATAGGGGACCTCAGTTCGTGGCTCGTTTTTGGCGTGCCTTTTGTGACAGGTTGGGAGTTCATTTGTCGTTTTCATCCGGATATCATCCTGAGTCTAATGGCCAGACAGAAAGGAAGAACCAGGATGTTGAGCAGTTCTTGCGTTGTTTTGTGGCAGACAATCAAGAGGGGTGGTCTGACTTTCTGCCACTTGCTGAATTTGCTCTTAACAACCATACATCCTCTTCTGCTGGGTGTTCGCCTTTTTTTTGTTGTTCTGGGAGACATCCGTCTTTTGGGTCATTCTCCAAATTGGTTTCGGCTGTGCCTAAGGAGGAGAGTTTTTCCGGTGATTTGGAGAGAGTTTGGACGGATGTGCGTGGTAATCTTCAGGAGGCTAACAAAAAATCTAAGAGGTACTTTGATAGGAAACGGCAAGAGGTTTTGTTTGCTGTTGGTGACATGGTTTGGTTGTCCTCTAAGAATCTGCGATTGAGGATTCCTTCTAAAAAATTGGGTCCCAAGTTCATAGGACCCTTTAAGGTACTTCAGATAGTTAACCAATCTGCTGTTAGGCTGGAGGTTCCTACGTCCTGGAGGATTAATCCGGTGTTTCATGTTTCTCTGTTGAAAAAAGCTGATGTGTCTGATGGTGACGCCTCTGCCACTGTTTCTCCGGTGGTGGAGGCCGGGAATATGAAATTTCCCGCATCCTAAATTCTAGACGGTATAGAGGGAGTTTGCAGTATCTCGTCGCTTGGAAGGGTTTCGGACCTGAGGATAACTCATGGGTGAGGGCGGATGATGTTTCTGCCCCCAGACTTGTCCAAGCGTTTCACAGGAGGTTTCCTGGTAAGCCTGGGCCTAGGGGATCCGGAGGATCCTCTTAGAAGAGGGGGTACTGTTACAACTCTCCTGTTAGGTTTTTTTTAGTTTGCTGGTCTCATGACCATTTTACCTATTTAATCCGGCTCCGCCCTCCTGGCTTTGCTGGACTTCATTTGTATTTACTACTGTTGAGCTAGCTTGTTGCTCTATTGCCGTTCTCTGTTAGTTTTGCTAGGTCTTCGGACCTCTATGCTTTTTGTTGTGTGTTTGTCTTTGACTGCTACTATTTCTGCTAGGAGGTGTCCAACTTGTCCCAGTCCCTAGACCTTGTAGGGATCCCTCCCCCACATCTATAGGTCTGCGTTCAGACTAGCCGAGGACTTTAGCGGGTCTGATCGCAGGATCAGGTTCCCCGTTACATCGTAGGGATCTAGTTTAGTTCTATTGTAGGGACAGATCTCCTGCCTTTCCTTAGTCTCTGTAGCAGATCATAACACCTTGGAATGCAAGCGCAAGTATGCAGGCAGCCACCCACCCACAGGCTGCAATACTATACTGCCAAACTTTTGACAGCTGCTTGCACTTGAAATGTGGCCTTTTAGGCTTGTGGAGGTGAAAGCTTTTCACAACCTCATGCCGGCGGCGGCCGAGTGTCCATACTCGGTCCCCAGCCGCCACTATATTTCCCGATATCGCCTCCGCCTTCCACAAGCACGGGTCCCACAACATTACCTGTGCCCTCCCCAGTGCACTTACTGGGAAGGACCGCCTAACCTCAAACACATGGACAGGTGAATGTGGCCAGGGACGGTACGGAGCCAGTCCACAACTTTTTTTGGCTGAGAGTTGTATTTAGCTTGGTGAAAGGACTGGCATAGAGGGAAACCATATCTACCCAGTGTGTCATTTTTCCCAGGAAGTCCTGTAATTGAGCTTGTTGCATAAGCAATGGCAGCCCGTCCAACATCAACTTGCACTTGTCGGTGGTGCTTTAAGACACACACATCTTTCTTTGCGCATTTAATTTCTTGAATACAGAGTTGGACAATGGCCTGATCTGTAATGCGTTTTGAGAAATAACATGCATAAGCATGGCCGATCCACATTAAAAAAGCAGCCATAGAGTGCTTTTCGGCAGGGTAGGACGGGCTCACCAGAAAACCGGAGACTCCTCTGGCGGGCCCTGGCTTCTCCTTCAGGAGAGTTCATAGTGCCGAGGTGAGGCCATGATGATGATAGAGGCCACCATCTGCTTAGTTTTCTGTTACTTGGAATGCAAGTGCAAGTATGCAGCCAGCCACCCACCCACAGGCCGCAACACTAAACTGCCAGATTTCTGGGAAGCTCTTTGCACTTGAAATATGGCCTTTTAAGCTCGTGGAGGCGGAAGCTTTTCACAACCTCATGCCGGCGGCGGCCGGGTGTCCATACTCGGTCCCCAGCCGCCACTATATTTCCCGGTATCGCCTCCTCCTTCCACAAGCACGGGTCCCACAACATTACCCGTGCCCTCCCCAGTGCAATTACTGGGAAGGACCGCCTAACCACAAACACGTGGACAGGTGAATGTGGCCAGGGACAGTACGGAGCCAGTCCACAACTTTTTTGGCTGAGAGTTGTATTTAGCTCGGTGAAGGGACTGGCATAGAGGGAAACCGTATGTATCCTGCGTGTCATTTCTCCCAGGAAGTCCTCTAAAGCTGCTTGCACTTGAAATGTGGCCTGAACATTACTGTTGGTACTTTTCTGTGGGAATTTGCTTGCCTCCTACCAGCCAGGAATATTTCCAGCAAACTATGGTACGACGCCATGGTATTAGCACTGCCCCCAGTACCAGTAGCAAAGCCATCCCCAATTTCCTTCTCAGAAATTTTATTTGGTAGACTGAGTGGCTGCCCAAATACATTTTCTCACAAAGGAGCTGAAGATAGAGTGGAAGTAGGTGCAAGTTTCCCAAGCCTGCTAGATATTAGAGGGTGAACGGCAGCACATTGGAACAGTGGTTAGCACTGAAGCCTTGCAGCGCTGGGATCCTGGGTTCAAATCCCAGCAAGGATAACATCTGCAAGGACTTTGTATATTCTCCCCGTGTTTGCGTGTGTTTCCTCCTCAGTAAAAAAGCAGCCATAAAGTGTCTAGGAACCTTCCCACACACTTTTCTTAGCCAGGACTGCTTCTCAGCAGGGTTGGACATTCTACCAGAGAATCCTCTGGTGTGCCTTGGCTTCTACCTCAGGAGAGTTCATGATAGCGCTAACTTTGCAGCTGCTATGGCGCTCTTGAGCGGGTGAGAAAGGTTTTCCCTCAGAATCAAATCCTCTGGTGGGCACAATATTTTTCAATCTGAAACAGCTTCTCAGTGGGAGTTGTATTTCACCACAGCCATATTCTTTAGCTCGGCGAAAGGACTGGCATAGAGGGAAACCATACCTACCCCGGCTGTCATTTCTCCGTCACCAGGTTCCGCCCATTGTCATACACGACCATGACTGGCTGTATGTTCAGCGGTGAGAGCCACAGATCAGGCTGCTGTGTTACAGCTTTCAACACTCTGCAGTGCTGGGCAGTTTGTCAATTAAGCATTAAGCATGTTATCTTCAGCACAGCCTGTTGCCGCTTGGCCAAGGCAGTGCTGCAGTGCTGTCAGCTTGTGACTGATGTGATCATTTCGGAGATGGAGGAGGAGGTGCATGTGCTGAACAATGTGATTACATTGAGGTTAATTTGGTGACGCTGTTTTTTATACTAAAGAAAGATCCTATTGTTTTGTCTTTTTTACGTTATTTTTTAAGACAAATGCATTCACCGGGAAATGTCATTTTAACATTTTACAACCTCATCTGTCAATGTGGTGTGTAACACATCATCAGACACATCCTTTTTTATTTATGATGGAGGGACTCTGAAAGTCATAAATCCTATTTTTACAGGGACATCAGACGGCCTTTACTATTCTTAAAAGGCCAGCAGTCGGCCCTCGCTATTGTTAGAGAGCCATCAGCCGGCTATGCTTTGTTGTTCCCATTATTAACAAGTGGGTCTCCTATACTGTTATTGCGTATCCAGTGACTGCACGGGCTGCCAAAAATTTGGACGCAACCCAATACCCCTTTGAAGAGACATAGAGGAGGGTTTCAGTAAAAATAATGTTCCCATTAAAGAAGAGCAGGTCTGCTATAGTGGTAATGTCCATGCTGTGACTGCAAGGGCTGCCAAAATTTGGGAAAAACCCCACTAAGATTTTAAAGATACATACAGCAGGACTACAGAAACAAGGTATGACATGTTCCCATTAGAAAGGAGAGGGTCTGCTATACAGTTATAGGGTATGCAGTGATTCCAACGGCTGACCAATTTTAGGAAAAACCCCACTAAGAATTTAAAGACACACAGAGCAGGGCCACAGTAACGACAAATTCCCATTAGAAAGGAGAGAGTCTCCCATAGTGTTGGCCTATGCAGTGAATGCAAGGGCTGCCAATAATTTGGAGGCACTTCAATGCCCCTTGGAAGAGACGTGGAGGAGGGCCTCATAAAAAAATGTTCCCATTAGAAAGGAGCGGGCCTCCTATAATTGTAATGCCCATGCACTAAGTGTATGGGTGAACAAACATTTACCCCTGGGGGGTATACATGAACATACTGTCTAAAAAAATTTTTCACGGGCATCATAAACACCCTTTAAAAAAATTATGTGGGTGTTGCATCACGGACCACGTCACCCTGGTGATATGGTGGTGGAGGATGAGGAGAAGGAGAAGGACAAGAGCAAATAGACAAAATCAGGGAGCGTATACCCATGTGTGGGTGTGAAAAGTAGTGTAGTAGTGTTGAGCCACCCCCGTAGTGTTCGAGTTCGGTTCGGTTCGTCGAACACCCGTGTGTTCGCCGAACTGTTCGTCGAACTGTTCGTCGAACACCTTCGAACACCGTTAAAACCAATGGCAGGCAAACAAAAACACATAGAAACACATAGAAAACACCTTCAAAGGTGTCCAAAAGCTGACAAACTGCTCAGAAGACACAACTAACACATGGAAAAGTGACAAGTACATATAGTCATGCGAAAAGAAAAGAGGTGGAGGAGTAAAAGGAGGGGGAGACACAGATATAGGCATGTCATGCCCTTCTAAAATCCAAAAAGTGAGAAGCGTTCAATCCGCTCCTGCCCGTGCCACCTCCGTGTCGCCGGGTTTGTGCCAGAGCCGCGGTGAACCCTGACGGCCAGCCCCCCTCTCCCAATACTGGTGCCTGTCCGCTGGTGGGTCGAGCGAGCCCCCCTGTGGTGGAGGCAGCTCTAAGCTTTTTAATTTAAATTGTCTCTCTAATTTGAATGAATACACTTTAAATCCATTTACAAGGATCTATTGGAGGGCAAGTCTCATGCCAGCAGCCGCGTAATTCCAGCTCCAGTAGCGTCCACTAAAGCTGCTGCAGTTAAAAAGCTTTTATAAGGATTGAGCTCGGCTGTCCACCGCAAGGCATCCTACTGCCAGTCCCAGCCCCTATGCCTTGGGGTGCCTCCTGATGCTCTTAACTGAGTATCCCGTGGTCCCGAAGCATTTCCTTTGAAAAAATTAAGTGTCCAAACTACAGGTGGTGTAGCTTGCTTAACAGCCGGGATAATCCGCTGACTAGCAGACACTGCTACTAGGCACAAAGTATTTCCTGGGCTAGATGCAGTTAAAAATTTGTAATTAGATACTCTCGTTGGATGCTGAGAAAGCATTCCATAGAGTCTCCTGGCACGCCATATATGATTCTCTTAAAAAGCTTGGGGTAGGGGTCTAGGGGACCCTTTTATAGCCAAAATCACGGCCCTGTATCACAATACGTCACCTAGGCTGAAGATAAATGGAACTGTAGCATCCTGAGGGCTCGGTTGCTACAGAGGTATTGCACCTCACCCAGAGGTGTGATATCTCACTCTCAGGTAAGGATGGAGTGAGGATCAGGACCCGACACCTGCATGCATTACACCACATTGCCGTGGGGCAGGGCGACCAATATGCCTCTGAGATGGGCACGACAGTCCCTGTCCCTGGCTGGAGTGGGGGGAGGGAACACTGAGGAAGGGGAACCCTGTAGTGCAGGACCAGGGAGGAAGCAGTTCCTGGGTGCATTGAGAAGGGAGTATAAAAGGTGGGCACCATCTTAGTTCAGTGCAGAGAAGTCTGAGCAGAAGTGGCAGGGAGCAGGGGCTCTGCATGAGCTCTGCTCCGGAGGCGGGCCTAGTAACAGAGGCACAGGCCTGGAAGAGGGAGAAGGAAGGAAGAGGAGCGGAGAAGGCTCCAGGAACGAGGAATGAAGGGATCCCAGGGGTGCGGACGGGCGAGTCGCCACCGCACGCCCGAATCCACCTGCGTGGAGGGGTCAGACCAAAGGGGGAGACCGGTCCCCGAAACTAGTGGAGGCAGGAAACGACCCTCAGCTAGAAACCGGAGGCTGTGACATTTTATGTGGCGCAGCCCCTCGCTACACCCGCTTGGAAGGCACCACATAGGGTCAGGGAAACTGGCGCCAAGTTTACCAAGAGGAGGCCCGAGGCAGCCGGACAGAAGGGTTGGTAAGAAAGGCCAGACAAAGGACACACAAAGGGGTTCCTGTGAAGCGCTCCAAAGTTATCTGGGAGTTGTCTGAGCCCCTCACCTGGTGAGCACAGTACGACGTGGGCAGCCGTTACCTGCAGACGTGGTCTGGATAATAAAAACTGTGAGTAAAGGCCCTGGACTGCATCACTGACTCCGTGTCGTTACTGCTGCTGCCCTGCACCATCACCCCCATCCTCCGCATACACTGCCCTGAGGCTATACTCCTCCCATGGGGAGTTATGCTACGCTCTGCTGCACCCACAACACCAGCCTCAGCGGTCTGCCCTGCAGCGGCGGTTAACTCTGACCGCAATCCACGGGTGGCGTAGTCGGACATTTAAACATCAAAACCACATAAATAGTTCCGCCACTGGTTTGACCGCCCTGAGCCACGGAACCGGGTCGCCGCCACGAAGACTACAACCACCAGCATCCACCAAAAAGGGTCCGGCTCCGGGTGTCCCAAGGCCCAGGGGGTGCATCAGAACATTTTCATCACCTTTCACAATCACCAATGGGACAAGGCAGGGATGTCCTCTGTCCCCTCTCTTATACATCCTAGTGACGGAGCACCTGCTCTCATCTATTCGCTATAACCCCAATATTAGGTGGATTGAGGTGGGAGGCACCGAGTACAAGTGCTCTCTATTTGCTGATGATGTCCTAGTATATATCACTCAATCACATATATCCATCCATGCTGTTATGGCTGAAATAGATCACTTTGTTACATGGTCAAATTTTAAAATCAATGCAGCGAAGTCTGAGGCCCTCGATGTCTCCCTCCCCAAATCCATATAGGATTCCATCCAGTCCAACTTTCCCTTTGCCTGGCCCTCACAGGGTATCAAATACTTAGGAATTCCTATTCATAGAGACCTCTCCCATCTATGTTATCTTAATTTTGGGCCCTTTATTGAACAACTTCATACAGACCACGGTTGGCAAGTTAGAACTGTAAGATTCACTACGTGAACCACTGGTGTTTTGTGGAAAAGCACATGTACACTGTGTTCCAAATTATTATGCAAAAAGTGTTTAAGAGTGATAAGGGAAGAATTTGTTTGTCAGTTAAACTCATTGATGGTGATGTGTGTCAGGGCTCTTTATATCATTGTAAGCAATTGCAGACACCTGTGCTAATTAGTTTGGCAGGTGTGTCCAATGAAAGGCAAGACTACTTAAGAAGGCTGTCTCACATTATTAAGCAGCCTACATTTTCTGCCAAAATGGTAACGAAAAAGGATGTGTCGGCTGCTGAGAAGCAACAAATTGTGGAGTGTTTAGGTCAAAGCATGACTACAATCAACATTGTGCGATGATCAGGATGAAGTGTCTTGGCAATCAAGAAGTATGTAGCTGATTCACAGTACACACGTGTGCGTGCTGATAAGGGCAAATTGAGGACTCTTTCCTACAGGCAATTACGTCAGGTTAAAAGAGCAGTGGCAAAAAAGCCTTGTCATAGCAGCAGACAAGTTTTTGAAGCTGCTGGTGCCTCCAACGTCCCCTGAGCAACAAGATGCAGGGTCCTTCAGAGGTTTGCAGCTGTGCATACGCCATCCTGTCGACCTCCTCTATCCACTTCACACAAGCAGAAACGGCTCCAGTGGGCCAAACATTACATGAAGACTGATTTCAAAACTGTTTTGTTCACGGATGAGTGCCGTGCAGCGCTCGATGGTCCAGATGGATGGAGTGGAGGATGGCTGGTTGATGGACACCCCACGCAAACACGGCTACAGCGCCAACAAGGAGGAGGTGGAGTAATGGTTTGGGCTGGAATCATGGGGAGAGAGATTGTCGGCCCCTTTAGGATCCCTGAAGGCGCTAAAGATGAACTCCATAATGTATGTGGATTTTCTCAAACAGCACTTCCTGCCATGGTTCAAGAAGAAGAACCGTGTATTTCACAGCAAGATCATTTTTTTGCATGATAATGCACCATCTCATGCTGCACATAAAACATCTGCATCTCTGGCTGATATGGGCATAAAAGGGGACAAACTTATGGTGTGACCCCCATGCTCCCCTGACCTCTACCCCATTCAGAACCTCTGGAGCATCATCAAAAGGAGTGTCTATGATGGCGGGAGGCAGTTCACATCTAAGCAACAGCTCTGGGAGGGTATTCTGTCCTCATGCAAAACAATTGAAGCAGAAACCATCCAAAACCTGACAAATTCAATGGACGAGAGAGTTCAGAAGCTCCTTTCGAACAAGGGGTCCTATGTGAAAATGTAACATCACCTAGAATAAAGTTTTGAGTTGAAAACTGTTTGATTTCAGTTTCTAATAACCTGCTAATGCTTATAATTTCAAAAATGACCATTTTTTTGGTCTTTATTAAAATGAAAAGGTTGATCGAAAAGTGTGGGGGATCTAAGAGTGTGGCAACCCAGTAGTCATGATTACTTCGAATTCTGACAATATGAGGGTCATGTTGCAGGTAGTGCAGCAAGAAGGCACTTATGTGTCTTGCGCATCTCGGAGCCCCAAAATTATTTTCCGGGCTAGATGCAGCTAAAAATTATTATTAATTTTAAATCTGGTGGAGCTTAGTATAGATGGCCTAATAGGATCAGTGCTGCACACTGCTACAAAGCCCAAATTATTTTCCAGTCAAGATACAGATAAACATGATTAGTAATTTTAAATCTGGTGGAGCTTATTATAGATGGCCTAATAGAAACAGTGCTGCACACTGCTACAAAGCCCAAATTATTTTCCAGCCAAGATACAGATAAACATGATTAGTAATTTGAAAGCTTAAAACGGTTGGTAGGGTGATTTTCACCAATCATCAAGCTTTTACTCTCCCCAGGATGACACAGGGGTAGAAAAGTCGTTTCGGATCCATGATTTGTTCATCTTTATGAACGTGAGTCTGTCTACATTATCAGTGGAGAGCCGCGTGCGCTTATCTGTCAGCACACCACCAGCAGCGCTGAACACACGTTCAGACAGAACGCTGGCTGCGGGGCATGACAAGATCTCCAAGGCGTAAGTGGCTAGCTCCGGCCATTTATCCAGATTGGAAGCCCAAAAAGAGCAAGGCTCCAGTGACACAGTCGTGGCTTCAATGTTTACTTGGAGATACTCCTGTACCATCGTCTCTAGGCGTTGACTATGTGTCAGACTTCTTGTCTCCTGTGGCCTTGCAAAGGATGGGCTAAAAAAGTGGTGAAATGATTCCGCAAAATTGATGTTACCAGCAGATACTGTGGTTCTGTTACGGTTTGAGTGCTGAACACTTGACGGTCCCACGGTTGGCAAGTTGGAACTGTGAGATTCACTACGTGCACCACTGGTGTTTTGTGGAAAAGCACATGTAAGATTCTGCAACAGTCTCTGCTGATACTCCTGCATGCGTGCATCCCTTTCTATGGCAGGAATAATTTCTGCAAATTTACTTTTGTACCGGAGATCTAACAGTGTGGCAACCCAGTAGTCAGGATTATTTCTAATTCTCACAATTCGAGGGTCATGTTGCAGGTAGTGCAGCAAGAAGGCACTCATGTGTGTTGCGCATCCAGGAGCACCAAGTCCCTGTTGTGTTGGTGGCGAGGTAACAATCATGCTTCCTTCCTCTGTCCTCTCCCCCCAACCTCGCACAACAGAAATGTGATCAAGGTCTCCCTCATCTGATGAGTCTTCCATCAGTTCGTCCTCCACTTCTTCCTGGGCTCCTGCACCTTCCTCACTAGTTTGGCTGCTACCATGCGCCCTGGTAAAACCATCTCCCCCACCCTCACATGCCTGCCGCCTTGGTGCTGCCGACCGTCTGGACCTTGCAGATGTTAGCCCTTCCGCATACAACTCCTCCTCCTCTACTTCCTCCGCCTCCTCTTGTGCCACCACCTGACTCCGAATTCTGTTTAACATGTGCTCCAACATGTAAATCACCGGAATAGTCATGCTGATAATGGCATCGTCAGCACTAAACATCTTCGTCTCCATTTCAAAACTGTGCAGAAGGGTGCATAGGTCCCTGATCTGAGACCACTCATCCAGCGTGATTTGCCCCACCTCTGGATCTCGTTGGCCCAGGCTATACGTCAGAACGTATTGCACCAGGGCTTGTCGGTGCTGCCACAGTCGCTGCAACATGTGCAGAGTTGAATTCCACCGGGTAGGCACATCGCATTTTAGCCGGTGAAGTGGCAGGCCCAACGACTTCTGTAGAGATGTAAGTCGCTGAGCTGCGGGATGCGAACGGCGGAAGTGAGCACACAGCGACCGTGCCCTCTGCAGAAGGCCATCTAGTCTGGGATAGTGGGCTAAAAATTGCTGGACAACCAGGTTCAACACGTGAGCCATACAAGGCACGTGTGTGACATTGCCCCGGCGAAGGGCCGCACCCAAGTTTGCAGCATTGTCGCACACGGCCTTCCCTGGTTTCAGGTCCAGTGGAGACAACCATTCATGAAATTGGTTCTCCAGAGCTGACCACATCTCCTCAGCTGTGTAACTCACATTTCCCAGACATTTCAAAGTAAAAACCGCCTGATGACATTGAGCCCTACTGCCAGCATAGTAAGGAGGTGTGCAGGATCCCTTCTGCGCAGTTAGAAAGCTTGTGGCATGACCAGACAGGCTTTGTGTGCAGGTGGAAGACCGAGAGGAGGTTGAGGAGGCAGAAGCAGTGGAGGAACTTTGACATAAAGAGGATTGACGCACAACTCGTGGGGACGGCAAGACTTGGACAGCAGCCCCTTGTCCTGCTGTCACCATAGTTACCCAGTGCCCAGTCAGCGACATGTAACGCCCCTGTCCATGCCTACTCGTCCAAGTGTCTGTGGTGAAATGCACCCTGTCACACACAGAGTTTCTCAAAGAAGCGGTGATGTTGTGTGCGACATGCTGGTGGAGCGCAGGCACACCTTTCTTTGAGAAGTAGTGCCGACTGGGCATCTGGTACTGGGGCACTGCGACGGACATAAGGTCTCGAAAATCCTCTGTGTCCACCAGGCGAAAAGGCAGCATTTCTGTAGCCAAGAGCTTGCAGATGGTGAAATTCAACCTCTTAGCTTTCTCATGGCTAGGAGGAAATGGTCTTTTGCTTGTCCACATCTGAGGGACCGAGGGCTGGCTATTGTGCTTAGACGGGGTTGATAAGGGTGTCCCCGGCAAACTGCCGGTCTGTGAGGAAGATGCAGGCGGACATGTTAGGTTGCCTTGATCCAAAGGTGGTGCTATCGATGTCGGACAGCGCTCAACACCAGCTGGTGTTACCACCTCCAAAGAAAATGATGACCTGCCAATCACGCTGGCTGTTGCGGGTAAAGAGGTGGCAGGTCTGCGCCCCAAAACAGGTGTGACTGCTTTCCCCCCAGTCACAGAGGATGAAGAGGCCGCGGATGCACAAGATATGGCAGACGGTGGTTGGCCCGGCCGGCTAGGCCGCATTGTAGCACACTGAGCTTCCCACTGCAAATTATGCTTCATGTCCATGTGCCGGTTCATGCATTAAGTACTCAAACTATGTATTTTTTGGCCTCTACTTAGCTTTTGCTGACAAATGTTACAGATAACACGAGTTGGGTCATCTTTATCGATCTGAAAAAATGCCCAGGCTATGCAAGGCTTAGCACCCATGCGACCTGAAGAGCCACCACGACTTGTGGTGAGAGGCAGAGTTGTGTTTGAGGATGCAGTTGTTGACGTGCTTCCAGTACTACGTCTCTGTCCAGGAAGGCGCAACCTGACCTCGTCGTCACTAGCATCTTCCTCCACCTCCTCTGCTGACCTCATCTCTTGGCTGACTGTGGGTTGACAGTAAGTGGGATCTCCAACCTCATCATCATCACCCTGTGCGTTATCACACCCGTTGTCCTCAGAGCCAACCTGTTCCTGCCCTGACAAAAAACTAAAGTTGTCGCTCCAATCAGGTATTTGAGTCTCATCATCGTCTTCCTCATTGTCTCCACCAACAGGAGTTACAGTTTGGGAATGAGGGTCTACATTATGGTCAGAACCTTCTGCGTCTGGTCCTGGATCCGACTCATAAAGATTCTGGGCATCAGTGCAGATCATTTCCTCGTCTGGATTCACAGAAGCGCTGGAGTCGACCTCTGATTCCCAGGCTATAGTATGAGTAAACAGCTCTGCAGACTCAACCATCTGTTCTACCTCATACTCAGACGGGCAGCTGGAGATTTGGGAGCTGTGAGGAAGCAAGTGCGATTGGGGTGACACCTTAGAGGACTGGAGTATTTGTGATGTTGAAGTTGATGTGGAGGAGAGCCCACTTAAAGGAGCACTTGATATCCGTTGAAGCACCTGCTGTTTTTGTGCCTCATCTGGAATTTGTAGCGATTGGCGTGGCCGTAAGAAAGGGATCTTATCACATTGTCCGCTAAAAGAAGTAGACATTTTAGTTTGGCTGGAAGATGGTCTCTCTTCTGCAGATGTTACTGTTGCTTTAACACCTACCCCACTGACACAACCTTTTTTCCCCTTCCCAACACGCCTATTCGCCTTTCCACCAGCAGCAGGCCTTTTTCCACTCATTTTGGTGGTTAACTAATTCACAACTCTGGAGTTGTTTGCACAAAAAAACAATGGATGGGAACCAAGCAGAGCTGAGTGGCCAAACTGTGGTATTAGGCCAAAACTATTGGCTGGGTTAGATGCAGAAAAAAATTATATTCAATTTGCAACCTGATGGAGGTCAGTATGGATGGACTAATAGAACAAGTCCCACACACAGCTAGAAGCCCAAATATTTTTTCAGAGCTAGATGCAGAAAAAAATTGCATTCAGTTTGCAACCTGATGGAGGTCAGTATAGATGGACTAATAGAACAAGTCCTACACACAGCTAGAAGCCCAAATATTTTTTCAGAGGTAGATGCAGAAAAAAAATATATTCAGTTTGCAACCTGATGGAGGTCAGTATAGATGGACTAATAGAGAAAGTCCCACACACTGCTAGAAGGCCAAATATTTTTTCAGAGCTAGATGCAGATAAAAATTATTTTTAATTTGCAACCTGATGGAGGTCAGTATAGATGGACTAATAGAGAAAGTCCCACACACTGCTAGAAGGCCAAATATTTTTTCAGAGCTAGATGCAGAAAAAAATTATATTCAGTTTGCAACCTGATGGAGGTGAGTATAGATGGACTAATAGAACAAGTCCCACACACAGCTAGAAGCTCAAATATTTTTTCAGAGGTAGATGCAGAAAAAAATTATATTCAGTTTGCAACCTGATGGAGGTCTGTATAGATGGATTAATAGAACAAATCCCACACACAGCTAGAAGCCCAATATTTTTTCAGAGGTAGATGCAGAAAAAAAATATATTCAGTTTGCAACCTGATGGAGGTCAGTATAGATGGACTAATAGAGAAAGTCCCACACACTGCTAGAAGGCCAAATATTTTTTCAGAGCTAGATGCAGACAAAAAATTATTTTTAATTTGCAACCTGATGGAGGTCAGTATAGATGGACTAATAGAGAAAGTTCCACACACTGCTAGAAGGCCAAATATTTTTTCAGAGCTAGATGCAGAAAAAAATTATATTCAGTTTGCAACCTGATGGAGGTCAGTATAGATGGACTAATAGAACAAGTCCCACACACTGCTAGAAGCCCAAATATTTTTTCAGAGCTAGATGCAGAAAAAAATTATATTCAATTTGCAACCTGATGGAGGTCAGTATAGATGGACTAATAGAATGATGCTATGCCCAAAAGATTTTACTTCACTAGGTGCAGTAAAAAAATTGGTATTCTATACACAGGTGGTATATCTTGCAACACAGATAGGCTACTCCACTGACTAACACACTCTGCAATAGGCCAAAAAGGATTAGCTTTGCTAGATTCAGCCAAATGCTGTGAAAAAAACTTGCACAGCACTGGCACAGACCTGCCTGGCAAAAACTGATAGGAACTGATGTAACCTAGTCCTGAAAAGGACTGCAATTACAATTAGTCTTTACTCCCACAATCTATCTATTTAAGAGCACAGACCTGCCTGATAAAAGTCGTAGGAAATGCTGTAACCTAGTCCTTAAAAGGACTGCAATCACAACTCTTCCCTACTCCCAAGCTATCTGTAGATTTGTGCGAAAATTGGCTTGAAATTAACAAGGTATAGCGCACACAGCAACAGCGGTGCCGTCTAACACGCAGCTGCAGCAGTGAGAAAATGGTGGCGACGGGGAAAATGGCTTGGTCTTATAGGGCAAGGACATGTGACATACACTGCCAATGACACATGCCCTTGCTTGTGTGAAAAAAAGCACTTCGCTCCGTGTGTGCGCTGCTGATAGGCTGACAGATTGCACCTCCCCACTGTAAATGCGGGAAAGAGAAAAAAAAATGGAGATCTTCATTATTCCTGCAGAGATCCATCCCCTGCCCCTCCCCCCACCCCGCTGTACACTCAAACTGCGTATTAACATTAATTTTCATCATTACTGAGAAAAAATCCAGTTATGATTTTGGTGCACGAACAGTTATCGAACATAACCTCGAACAGCCGAATTTTTCTCAAATCGTTCGTGTTCGCCGAACGGCTCGAACACCGCCCAAAACAGCTCGAATTTGAGATTGGCGAACAGTTCGAGTCGAACAACGCTCATCTCTAGTGAAAAGGTGCATGGGAATCAGAGGAATCACGGAGGACGTTGGTACGATCGGCTAGGTACTCCCTCAGCATCTTCCCAAACTTTGCACTCCTTGTGAGAGTACCCCGCGCCTCAGGGCCTGTGCGATGGGAGGGTCTGAGAAAAATCTCCCAGAACTTTGACAGTGTTCCCCTGCCTCTGCTGGATTGAAGTTGTGTCTCTCTTGCCTGTACTCCTTAGTTGTCCAATGAAGTGCGCCCTCTGCCGCCAGTGTTTTCAGATGGGAATTTTTTTAATAGTTCCGCAACAAGGGCCTACTGGTACAGCCCCATTTTTGTAGATCTGTCCGCCTCAGGAATAAGAGATATAAAGTTCTCCTTGCAGCGTGGGTCTAGAAGTGTCACCAACCAGTAACGACTCTCACCCAAAATTTTGAGAATGCGAGGGTCATGGGAAAGGCAGTATAACATAAACTCAGCCATGCGTGCCAGACTACTAACAGGCAAGACTTCCATGTCCTCACCAAGAGGATGACGACCATGCTCTCCTCCTCCTCCTCCTCCTCTCTGTCCTCTGGCCATCCACGTTGAACAGACGGTATGACAGCTGTGCAAGTAGTACCGTCTATAGTGCATGAAACTAGCTCCTGTCCTTCCTCCTCCTCCTCTTCCTCATTGTCACCCAATCCACGTTGGGATGAGATGAGGCTTGGCTGTGAGTAATCACCCTGTATGGTTCCTTGCTCCATCTCATCGCGCTCCGCCTGCAGTGCATCCTCTTTGATTGTGAGCAGAGAGCGTTTCAGAAGACAGAGAAGCGGGATGGTGACGCTAGTTATGGATAATGATCGCCGCTCACCATCTTGGTGGAGTCCTCAAAGTTTTGGAGGATGGTACATCCACGTCCACTCCTGAGGTCTTATGTGTGGAGTCTGAACTGAATACCGATGGCCTTGTTGATGCTGGTACTCAACAACTGCCCTCTTCTGCTCACAAATCCTTCCCAACATCTGCAGTGTAGAGTTCCAATGAGTGGGGACATCACACATCAGTCTGTGAGCCGGAAACTGCAAATGCTGCTGAAACACTACAAGGGCGGCAGAAGCTGTAGCTGACTTTCTAAAATGGGCAAACAGGCAGTGTACTTTAACAAGCAGATCCGGCAGCTCCGGGTAGGATTTGAGAAACCGCTGAACCATGAGGTTAAGCACATGGGCCAGGCATGGTACGTGTGTGAGCTTGCCTCAGAGCCGCCACCAGGTTCCGTCGATTGTCACACGCGACCATGCCTGGCTGTAGGTTCAGCGAAGTGAGCCACAGATCTGCCTGCTCTTTCAGAGCTGTCCACAACTCTTCACCATTGTGCGGTTTTTCACCTAAGCTTATTAGCTTCAGCACAGCCTGTTTCCGCTTGGCCGAGGCAGTGCTGCAGTGCTTCCAGCTTGTGACTGATGTGTTCATTTCGGAAATGGAGGCTGAAGAGGAGGAGGAGGCTGAGGAGGATGAGGTGCAGGAGCTGTAGATAATGGGGGCAACCCTGATTAACCTAGGCCCGAAATCCTTGGCGTCGGGAGGACGTGTTCTGTCCCAAGGTCCGACTGGGTGCCGGCTTCCACTATGTCAACCCAGTGTGCCGTCAGTGAGTTGTACCATCCCTGCCCACAAGCACTTGTCCACGTGTCCGTGGTTAGGTGGATTTTACTGGTAACTGTGTTGTTGAGGGCACGGCTAATGTTTTGGGACAGGTGCTTCTGTAATGCCGGGACGGCACACCGGGAGAAATAGTGGCAGCTGGGGACCGAGTACCGAGGGACAGCCACCGTCATCAGGTTGCAGAATGCTTCCATCTCCATGAGCCTAAAAGGCAATATTTCGAGCGCAAGCAGTCATGAAATGTGAGAATTTAGTAGTGTGGCCAGTGGGGTGTTGGCTGCATATTTGCGTTTGTGTTCCAAGGACTGGGGTATGGACAACTGAACGCTGCGCTGGGACAAGGGCATGGACCTGCTTCCTGATGCTGCTACTTGAGAGTGTGCAACGACAGGTGCAGGGCAGGAGGTGTCTTCGTGTGCAAGATGGACAGGGGATTGGCTTGCATGCACAATAGAGGAAGAAGCTATGGTTCCACCCGCAGACACTGTTCCTGGACCCTGGGGTTCGGCCCACAAAGTCGGGTGCCTGATCATGCTGGTGGTGGTCAGGCTGGTAGTTTTGCCACCCCTGCTGATGCTGGCCTTGCAGGTGGTGCAAATGGCCTTTTTGGGGTTATCGGCAGAGTCTTTTAAAAACAACCAGACTCGGGAAGACCTAACAGTTGTACTGGCAACTTCTTTCGTGTTGGTGTTACGGAGAATGGTTGCCTGCCTTCTGTCTGCGGCCACCACACTGCTTATTCCTGCCTGTTGGGGTGCTCTGCCTCCTTCCCCCTGTGCTCTGCTGTCCTCGCTCTGCATGTCCTCCTGCCAGGTTGGGTCAGTTACTATATTATCCACCACCTCATCTTCCACTTCCGCACCCTGGTCCTCCTCCTGACTTTCTGGCAATTGTGTCTCATCATCGTCCACCTCTTCGGAAACTTTCCCACCGTCGCCTTCATGTGATCATGACTGCTCAAATATTTGGGCATCGCTACATGCGATCTCCTCTTGCCCCGCTTCTAGTGGACCGGGCGAGAGGCCTGAATCTATAAATGGAAAAATGAACAGCTCTTCAGAGTGTCCAAGTGTGGGATCAGTCGTCTCTGGGTACTCGATATGGTGGGAGGAAGGAGGATCAGGGTGAGGAATATGCGGTTCAGACTCACGGCTACTGAGACTTGACCATGTGGAAGACAGGGTGGTGGTGGTGGTGGCTAAATGACTGGAAGCATTATCCGCTATCCAACCAACAACCTTTTGACAGTGCTCTGGGTTCAATAGTGGTGTGCTGCGGTCCCCTAGAAATTGGGACAGGAAGGTCAGGCGAGAAGATGTGGGTGTTTGTTGTGGCACAATTTCGGCTTGCCCACGGCCTTGTCCTCGGCCTCTGCATGCACCATTACCATGACGTCCAGTTCCCCGTCCCTTGCCACGTGCTTTTAAATGGAGTACAGTATCTTCCACGCTCACTACAAATTACTGAGTTTGGATAGAACTTATATGTGATCCGTGTGATAGAGAAAAAAGAGTTTTAAATACCTGGCCTGTAGGTAAGTAGTTTGAACAGCAAAATGCGGTGAATTGCTTCAATGGCACACTAATGGAAATTTTTAATGGAGGCCAGAAATGGCAGTATTTTCTGACAGCATATATGTGATCGGTGTGATGGAGAAAACAGAGTTTTAAATACCCGGCCTGTAGGTAACTAGTTTGAACAGCAAACTGCGGTGAATTGCTTAAATGACACACTAAAGGAAATTTTTAATGGAGGCCAGAAATGGCAGTATTTTCTAACAACGTATATGTGATCCGTTTTACGGAGAAAACACAGTTTTAAATACCTGGCCTGTAGGTAAGTAGTTTGAACAGCAAACTGTGGTGAATTGCTTCAATGACACACTAAAGGAAATTTTTAATGGAGGCCAGAAATGGCAGTATTTTCTGACAACGTATATGTGATCCGTTTGACGGAGAAAACACAGTTTTCAATAGCTGGATTTTCTAGCGCTCTAAAATGGAAAGGACCTGGCTGTATTCTGCAGTGCCAACAAGCAAATGGCACAGAAAAAAATGTGTTCTCTGAATTGCTTTTTAAGCAAATAATGAGGATTAAGATCCAAAGAAAAATATTTCTGGTCCCTGAGACCTGGGCCTTTGCATAGAAATATCTAACAACAGCAGAAGGCAGAATTGGAATGGAGCCTCTTGTGCTATATGCACTGCAGTCTGCTATATACACTGCCTGCCTGATATCTCTGCAGATAGATTAGTCCTCAGAAGGACTGTTTGTTAAGATGGATATGTGTAATGTATGCTTTTTCTCCCTACACTACCTAATACACAAGCAAATCTGTCCCTGACGCAGCAGCACCTCTCCCAAAACAAGCAAATGGCGCAGAAAAACAGTGTTCTCTGGATTGCTTTTTAAGCAAATAATGAGGATTAAGATCCAAAGAAAAGTATTCCTGGCCCCTGAGACCTGGGCCTTTATATAGAAATATCTAACAGCAGCAGAAGGCAGAATTGGAATGGAGCCTCTTGTGCTATATGCACTGCAGTCTGCTATATACACCGCCTGCCTATACACCCTGCCTGCCTGATATATCTGCAGATGGATTAGTCCTCAGAAGGACTGTTTGTTAAGATAGATATGTGTAATGCATGGTTTTTCTCCCTACACCACATAATACATGATCAAATCTCTCCTTGACACAGCAGCAGCTCTCCCTACACTGTCTGATCCAGAGTGACTGTGATGAGCATGGCGGTGCCACGTCTGATATAGACCTGATGACGCTGTGTGTCCAGCCAATCACTGTATTGCCAACAACCAACATGGCTACGGCATTACAGTGCATGGCATTCAATCCCTGCATGTTCATTGGCTCTCTAAAGAGCGCCAAACATGCAGGGAGGGGACCCCAGTTCCAGCACCGAGCAGTAGCGAGCATGCTCGATCATCACTAGACAGCATATCTTGTGTGACATGATCCCTTTAAATAGTACCAAAGGAAGGCATGTTAGTTCGAATTTGCACAAAAATGCCATAATTTATGACAGATCGGCCCTGTGTTTTCAAAATGCATTTCACACAATGTGCTAAAAACTAACCATTTTACCACGTTTTAGGAAAATCTATGTAAAAAAGTTCATGAGGAATGCATTGCATGAACATTGTCTTAGCATGAAGAAAAGAATATATTGGTAGATAATGCTTTCAAAATCTTTAACTCAAACTGTCTAAACAAGTTATGTATATCAATACTTTGCTTAAATACAAAAGTATTTTGTGTAGTTGTGTTACAGAAAAAATTCTGTTGCAAAAAGTCAATTGCTCATTGTTTGTGAGGTTGTGTGAAGAGATTATGTCAACTATCTCTGATTACAGAATAAATAATAGCTTAGTTAGTAATACAGAAATAAAATACAATTCTAGCAGATACATCATAAATGTCTCCTCTTCATAAAACATCCCTCATACAATTTTGGAGGGAATTATCTAATTCATATATAGTGGGGAAAATAAGTATTTCATACACTGACAATTTTGCAAGTTTTCTCCCCTATAAAGAATGGAGAGGTCTGTAATATATATCGTAAGTACACTTCATCTGTGAGAGACAGAATCTAAAAAACAACAACAGAATATCTCATTGTATGATTTTTACATAATTCATTTTCATTTTATTGCATGAAATAAGCATTTGATACAATAGAAAAATAGAATTTAATATTTGGTACAGAAACATTTGTTTGCAATTACAGAGGAAGATTGACAGTCATCTTGTGTGTCTTCCATTTTCTAATAATTGTTAATTTTCTCACCATGCTGCTTGCCTACTGTCCTGTAGACCATCCCAGCCTTGTGCGGGTCTACAATTTTGTCCTGGTGTCCTTAGCTCTTTGGTCTTGGCCATGTTGGAAAGGATGGAGTGTGACTGATTGAGTGTGTGGACAAGTGTCTTTTATACAGGTAATGAGTTCAAACAGGTGCAAGTAATACAGGTAATGAGTGCAGACAAGGAAGGCTTCTTAAAGAAAAACTAAGAGGTCTGGGAGAGCCAGAATTCTTGCTGGTTGGTAGGTGATCAAATGCTTATTTCATGCAATAAAATGCAATGTAATTATTTAAAAATCATACAATGTGATTTTCTGTTTTTTAATTTTAGATTCTGTCTCTCACAGGTGAAGTGTACCTTCCATAAAAATTACAGACCTCTCCATTCTTTGTAGGTGGGAAAACTCGCAAAGTTGACAGTGTATCAAATAATTATTTTCCCCACTGTAAATCTAATACATATAAATTTAATGTGCAATTATTTTTCATATTATGAAAAATTATATTCTTTTTTTTGCTATTTGTAGCGAAGAAATGACAATATGTGGGAATCACAGTACAACAGATGACAAGAAATAGGAAATCTACCATGCCAAGCACAGTTGGAAACTTTACAATTTCTTTAAAATAAATAGCATGCAAATTTCTGCTACTACCATAACTGTTCAATGTGTCACAGAGTAGAACAGTAGTTAGCTAGATTTTAATCTTGAATTACAAATAATCCCGTCTGATAATAACTTTGCTTACAAAGTACGCATATCACTTTCCTATTTAATTAAGTTTCAAAATGCTGATAATTGCTTTCCACGCAATCAATTCACAATTTTAACTTTTTTATCTGATACAGACATATTATTGAGAAATAAGTTTAATTTAAAAACAAAACTAACATTATTATAGAATTCTTAAATGCAAATTGTACATTTGCTTAATTATCAACATTCCTATTTATTGATATTTTTCGGATTCAACCTAAACATAATGTTTATTGCAATAAAAACATATGTAGTACATTTACATTGTTATTAATTAATTTAAAAAACAATGTGCTTACGTGCTTACATTGTGCTTCTTGTACGCGGTTGCCTAACTGGCTTCTAAAAGAATTGAAAATGGATTTCCTACTCTCTTACAGATTTAACCCCTTTCTGATATTTGTGGTAATTGTATATCCTTGTGCCCTGGACATATTGGGCCACGGACATACTATTATGTAGAATGTGATCACACCCGCACACAATCTGCAGCTCCCAGCACATTAACCTCTGAAATTCTGAGATCAAAGTCGATTGCAGCATTCCGTGAGCAAGGGGAGGTCAGCGCCGTTACTTACCACCTCTCCGGCATCCCATGCTGTCTCTGCAGGTCCCGGTGGTTGTCATGGTGACCCGATGTAGTCATGACGACATACGGGTCACCAGACAACAGGATGTTAGGTAGATCGTGCTCAGTGCACAGTCTAACTAACTTGTGTGCGCAGGGCTGCAGCCTGCATAGCATAGAGATGCTGCTGCAGCATTTCTATACTATGCAAACGATGTGGGTTAAAAAAATGAAAGTCCCATAGTGGTAAAAAGTGTAAAAGTTAAAAAAGTGCCAGAAAGTGAAAAAAAAAATGCAAATATATTAAAAAAATGAAAAAAATAGCCCCAAAAAAATAAATATATATTGTACTCATGAATAAATATTATTCTGAAAAAAACAAAAAAAACAATAAAAGTACATATATTTGGTATTGACACGTCCGGAACGACCTGACCTATAAAACTGTCCCACTAGTTAACCCCTTTAGTGAACACGGTAAAATAAATGAATAAAAAACAAAGCAAAAAACAATGCTTTATCATCATAAGGCCAAACAAAAAATGGAATAAAAACGCAATCAAAAAGACAAATATAAATAATAATGATACCGCTGAAAACGTCATCTTTTCCCATAAAAAACAAACTGACATACAGCTCCATCAGCTAAAAAAATAAAAAAGTTATAGCTCTCAGAATAAAGTGATGCAAAAAAAATTTGTTTTTCTTTAAAATAGCTTTTATTGTGTAAAAGCGGCAAAACATAAAAAAGCGATATAAATGTGATACCGCTGTAAACGTACTGACCCGAAGAATAAAGCTGTCTTATCAATCTTAACACACGCAGAATGGCATCAAAAAAATAAAAAAAAACAATTCCTGAATTATTGTTTTTGGTTTATTCTGCCTCTCAAAAATCGGAATAGAAAGTGATCAAAAAATGTCACGTGCCTGAAAATAGTACCAATAAAAACATCAACTTGTCCCGCAAAAAACAAATCATCACATGAATCGACCGAAATATGGGAAAATTATAGCTCTCAAAATATTGCGATGCAAAAACTAGTCTTTGGAAAAAAAAAAAAGCGTATTTTAGTATGTGACCGCTGTCAATCATAAAAACCTGGTATGAATCTGGCATTGCTGTAATTGCACCGACTCGAAGAATAAAGTCATCTAATCACTTATATCTGAAGGAGGAAAGGCGTGAAAAATAAACTTGTGCTAGGGTTATGGTTAGGGTTGTGCTAGGGTTAGAGTTAGGGTTGGGATTTTTTCAAAAGTAAAGAAAAAAATGACGATATGATGACTAGTGTTGAGCGCAAGTTCTCACTACTTAAGCTTGCATCTGGTGCTCGGGTATGCACCGTGTATCGCGGGTGCTTGAGTGACATGCTCGAGTCTCAACCCCATATGAATTGCGGCCAAAAAAACTTTGCGGGGATTGCCTGCCATGCACAAGCGGTCCCCGCATGTCTTTTTTGGGTGTCTAACAACTGTGAAACATGCGGGGTGGGGACTCGAGCATGTCACTCGAGCATCCGTGATACATGGTGCATGCCTGAGTACCCGATGCAAACTCAAGTAGCGAACACTTGTGCTCAAGACTAGTGATGAGCGAGTATGTTCGTTTAACCCTTTCGCCAAGTATACTCGGAGAAAGGGTTAAACGAACATACTCGCTCATCACTACTCAAGACTAATGACAACTTATTCAATATGATGACCTAATGTTATCAATTTCTGTTTCCTACCTCTGGGTTCAAAATGTTCACTACACCTCTTGATAAAATCTTTGAGGGGTCTAGTTTCCAAAATGGGGTCACTTGTGAGAGATTTCCTCTATTTAGGCACATCAGGGGATCTCCAAATGCAACATGGTGTCCTCTCTCAATTCCAGCCAATTTTGCGTTCAAAAAGTCACACAATGTTCCTTCCCTTCTGAACCCTGCCGTGCGCCCAAACAGTGTATCTTCCCCACATATAGGGTATCAGCGTACTCAGGAGAAATTGCACAAAAGTTTTTGGGGTCCATTTTCTCCTCTTACCATTGTGAAAATAAAAAAAATTGGGGCTAAAACATAATTTTTGTGGAAAAAGTTAGATTTTTTTATTTTTACGGCTCAATATTATAAACTTCTGTGAAGCACCTGGGGGTTCAAGGTGCTCATCACACATATAGATAAGTTCCCTAAGGGGTCTAGTTTCCCAAATGGTGTCACTTGTAGGGGGTTTCCACTGTTTAGGCACATCAGGGGCTCTTCAAACGCAACACAGGGTCCGCTAATTATTCAAGCAAATTTTACATTCAAAAAGTCAAATGGCACTTCGTTTCTTTCGAACCCTGCCGTGAGCCCAAACAGTGGTTTTCTCCCACATATGGAGTATCGGTTTACTCAGGAGAAATTGCACAACAAATTTAATGGTGCAATTTCTCCTGTTACCCTGATGAAAATGCAAAATTGGGGGCTGAAAAACATTTTTGTGGGAAAAATGTGAAAATTTAATTTTTACGGCTCAATGTTATAAACTTCTGTGAAGCACCGGGGAATTCAAGGCGCTCATCACACATCTAGATAAGTTCCCTGAGGGGTCTAGTTTCCAAAATGATGTCACTTGTGGGGGAGTTTCCACTGTTTAGGCACATCAGGGGCTCTTCAAACGCAACATGGCGTCCGCTAATTATTCAAACAAATTTTACATTCAAAAAGTCAAATGGCACTCCTTCCATTCCTAACCCTGCCGTGTGCCCAAAGAGTGGTTTTCAACCCACATATGGGGTATTGGCGTGCTCAGGAGAAACTGCACAACAAATTTTGGGGTCAATTTTTTCCTGTTACCCTTGCAGAAATAAAAAAATTGGGGTTTAAAGTAACATTTTTGTGAAAAAAGTTAAATGTTCATTTTTTTTCCACATTCCAAAAATTCCTGTGAAGCACACTTCTTGAATGTGGTTTTGAGCACATTGAGGGGTGCACTTTTTAGAATGGTGTCACTTTTTGGTATTTTCTGTCATAAAGGCCCCTCAAAGTCACTTCAAATGCGATGTGGTCCCTAAAAAAATGGTTTTGTACATTTTGTTGGAAAAATGAGAAATCGTTGGTCAAATTTTAACCCTTATAACTTACTAACAAAAAAAATGTTGATTCCAAAATTGTGCTGATGTAAAGTAGACTTGTAGGAAATGTTTTTATTAACTATTTTGTGTGACATATCTCTCTGATTTAAGGGCATGAAAATTGAAAGTTTGAAAATTGCAAAATTTTCAACATTTTCGCCAAGTTTCAGATTTTTTTCACAAATAAACGCAAGTCATATCGAAGAAATTTTACCAATGTCATGAAGTACAATATGTCACAAAAAAACATTCTCAGAATCAGTGGGATCCATTGAAGTGTTTCAGAGTTATTACCTCATAAAATGACAGTGGTCTGAAATGTAAAAATTGGCCTGGTCATTAAGGTGCAAACCACCCTCGAGGGTAAAGGGGTTAATTACCTGTTTATCTGTCCTGGACTATGCTACAGCCATGTTAATATTGTGATATCTTAAATAATGCAAAACTTTATACAATGTCATGTGATTATATACATGCAGCGACAAATATGCAACAGATGCAGTGACATGGGCAGCTCAGTGGTTAACATTGCTGCTGTGCAACACTGGGGTCCTGTGTTCAAATCCCATCATGAACAACATTTGTATGTCCCAGGGATACCAAACATCCAAAATTGGAAAGACATTCTGTAAAAATAGGGCACTTTTTTGCCCAGTCCATAAATTTTTTTTCAGATGTCCGTGATTTTTTTTATTTAGATTATTTTGATTGCAATTATCATTATTTTAAAGTTCATAGTGGATGCAGCTAATGACATATCCCATGATTTCAGAATCATACTGATAGTATTGAATTATCGTTGTGTTGTTATATGGTGCTGTTTGTTGCTATGCAATAAGGTTTCCTCTCTCCCTGTCTTTCTCTGATGTAGCTCTTATGTCAGTAACCCTCCCTTCATCCTCTTTCACTGTCTATCAGCCATCTTAGAAGCTCATGTGTTTGCAGCCCTGTTTCTGAAAAGTCTTTTTTATCTGCTCAGCGGCATACCGCCAATGGCGGCAGGCAACTCGACTGCTATGGGGCTCGTGAGCTGGGGGGGCCACATAGCAGTCGCCCTCCTCCTGCACTCCCCACTCAGCTGCCTGATTGCCGCTGCTGCCCACCGGCACTGTCTTCAGGCATGGCTGCGCGCAGTGCGCTGTGCGGCTGTGTATTGTGGTAATGGCATGGCAGGGGCGACACTGCGCCTTTAATTGTCCTTGTGTCGCCCCTGCCGTCATTACTAGCAGACACAGCCGCACAGAGCACAGAGCACAGCGCACTGCGCGCGGCCATGCCTGAAAACAGTGCCGGGGGGCAGCGGCGGTAATCAAGCAGCGGAGTGGGGGGTGCAGGAGGGGGGCCCAGATGAAGAAGGGGTCCTGATGAAGGGAGGCCCTGATGAAGGAAGGCCCCGAGGGGGGCCCTGATGAAGGCAGGCCCCGAGGGGGGCACTGATGAAGGGAGGCCCCGAGGAGGGTCCTGAAGAAGGGAGTCCCCAAAGGGGGCCCTGATGAAGTGCCATCAATTAAGCAGCGCCAGTTGAGCAGGAGGGGGGCCCTGATGAAGTGCCAGCAATCAAACTCCGCCGGAGGCCCTCCGTGGAGATGCTGGGGAAGCGGTGTGGGCCCCAACGGCGAGTGAGTCCCTCTGATGGTCCAGGGCCTGTGATGGCCATCAGACAAGCCGGCGGCCCTGCACAGCTGGACCAGACACAGGCCAAGGGGCAGGTGAGTGAGGCTTGTCGCCAGATTCCCCAATCCCCATATTAAATATATTTCAAATGTGTCTTGTGTGTATGTCAGTGTGTATGACTGTGTATATATATATTTTTGTCTGTTTTATGTGTTTTTAAGATTTTTTTCAAATATGTACGTATGTCTGCATGTGTACTTATCTGTGTATCTGTTTGTGTATGTGCATATCTGTGTACCATGTGCATGTCTGCTTACCATGTGCGTGCATATCTGCTTACCGTGTGCGTGCATGTCTGCGTACCGTGTGCGTGCATGTCTGCTTACCGTGTGTGTGCATGTCTGCGTACCGTGTGTGTGCATGTCTGCATACTGTGTGTGCATGTCAGCGTACTATGTGTGTATGCATGTCTGCATACTGTGTGTGTGTGTGTATCTCTGCGTACTGTGTGCATGTTTGCATACTGTGTGTGTGCATGTCTGCGTACTGTGTGTGTGCTCATGTCTGCATACTGTGTGTGTGTGCACGTGTCTGTGTACTGTATGTGCATGTCTGCGTACTGTGTGTGTGCGTGTATCTGCGGACTGTGTGTGTGCGCATGTCTGCATACTGTGTGTGCACGCGTGTCTGTGTACTGTGTGTGTGCTTGCCTGCATACTGTGTGTGCACGTGTGTCTGCATACTGTGTGTGTGCATGTCTGCTTACTGTGTGTGTGCGTGTCTGTGTAATGTGTGTGTGTGGGCGTGTCTGCGTACTGTGTGCGTGTCTGCGTAATGTGTGTGCATGTCTGCATATATGAAGGATGAGGGCACAGCTGGGGCCCTGTGTACTATACTTATATTTCTCCGCCGTATCTGTGCATCATGAATGTTGGTATGTATTAAAGGGCCCACTGAGACTCTTTCGCCCGGGGCCCACGAAAACCTGGAGTTGGCCCTGGTTGATAGCAATGATGGAGGAGGGAGCGTCATGTGACACTCTCTCTCCCATCATTCCTCCTCTGCATCTGACGCAGTGGCGTGATGACGCTCCACGCTCTTTCAGACAGTGGAGCTGGCAGCTGCTGAGGTGATGACAGAGACGCGCTGCAGAGACTGAAGCAGAGGGGGAGCAATGAGCGGTAAGTATGCATTTATTTATAAATCAGTGAGTACTAATAAAACTGGAGGACTGGGGGCTGCATTTTACCCTATGGTGGGGGGAAGCTGCATTTTACCCTATGGGGGGCTGAATTATACTGCATACAGGACCATGGGGTGCATTATACCGTGTTGAGGACCATTGAGAGTACATTATACTGCGTGGAGGACCATGTGGAGTGCATTATACTGTGTGGAGGACCATGGCGAATGCTTTATACAGCATACAGGACCATAGAGAGAGCATTATACTGTGTAGACGACCTTGACGAGTGCATTATACTGCGTGGAGGACCATGGCGAGTGCATTATACTGTATGGAGGACCATGGCGAGGGCATTATACTGTGTGGAGGACCATGACGAGTGTCTTATACTGTGTTGAGGACCATGACGAGTGTCTTATACCGTGTGGAGGACCATGACTCGTGTCTTATACCGTGTGGAGGACCATGGCGAGTGTCTTATACCGTGTGGAGGACCATGGCGAGTGCATTATACTGTGTGGAGGACCATGGCGAGTGCATTATACTGCATACAGGACCATGGGGAGAGCATTATACTGCGTGGAGGACCATGGGGAGTTCATTATACTGCGTGGAGGACCATGGCGAGTGCATTATACTGCGTGGATGACCATGGCGAGTGCATTATACTGTGTGGAGGACCATGGTGAGTGCATTATAGTGTGTTGAGGACCATGGTGAGTGTCTTATACTGTGTGGAGGACCATGGTGAGTGTCTTTTCTGTGTGGAGGACCATGGCGAGTGCATTATACTGTGTGGAGGACCATGGTGAGTGCATTATACTGTGTGGAGGACAATGGCGAGGGCATTATACTGAGTGGAGGACCATGGTGAATGCATTATACTGAGTAGAGCACCATGGTGAGTGCATTATACTGTATGGAGGATCATGGTGAGTGCATTATACTGTGTGGAGGACCATGGCGAGTGCCTTATACTGTATGGAGGACCATGGTGAGTGCATTATACTCTGTGGAGTATGGAGAGGTGTGGGGCTATTATATTGTATGTAGGTCCATTATACTGCATGGAGGGCTGTGTGGGGGTCACAGTTGGGGGATCATACTGTGTTGGGGTTACCATACTTTGCCTTGGGAGTTGAGGTGAGGTACAATAGGGTCATTATACTGTGAATGTGGAGGAATTCACCATTGGGGTATCATACTGTGTTTGGGGACACTTTTGTTGGCATCACACTTTATGGGGCAATGAAAAAGGAATCTAGGACTTCAGCAGGAGGAAAATTAATATGCAAAGGCTGGAAAATTGTGAGATCTGCTCTTCTGTGACCCTGACAATTATTTACTTTTTTTTTGGGGGGGGGGGCAATTAGAACTTCTGCTATGGGGCCCCATGATTCCTATGTACACCCCTGTACCTGCTGTATGTGTTCATATCTACAATATTCAGCTGGAAAATAAACCTTCTTCTGGAATATTCATATGTGTCTCTTATAGTCGAGTTCAAGCTATCTGATGATATATCTACAGGTGAATAATCGTTGAAAGAGGCAGCCTAGAAACAGTGTCTTAGCGCCCTACATTTGCAGCTTAATTATGAAGTCAGAATAGTAAAAAAGACTTTTACCAGATGCATCTGTAAAGCCAGTCTATAGCTTCTATAAAGTTACAGAACAGTCATCAGATCAGGGGCGGAACTACCGCCCGTGCAGCCGGTTCATTGAACGGGGGCCCCGAGGGAGAGGGGGCCCCTCCAGCCTCCAGCAGGGCCGCCATCAGGGCATGACTGCCCTGACTCCAGTATGGGGCCCGGCCGGTAGGGGCCCCCTCGGGGGCCCCCCTCTTGTGCGTCTCTCTCCGGGGCCCCATGCTATGCGCCGGGTCCGGGACATTTCAGCGCTGAGCTGCGCTGTTGCAGCAGCGCCTTGATGATTCCCCTGACTTCCGGTCATGTGACGGTGCCGTCACATGGCCGGAAGTCAGGAGAACCTGCTGTCAGCGATTTGGACGAGCGCCAGGATTCTGCAGGGATCGCATGGGGGTAAGTATAACAAGTTTTATTTTTTTTAAAATACAATTAACTAGGAGTGGAGAGATGGGAGAAGCACATGTGTGTGTGTATGTGTGTGTGGGGGGGGAGATGGGAGATGCACATGTGTGTGTGTGTGTGTGGGGGGGGGGAGATGGGAGATGCACATGTGTGTGTGTGTGTGGGGGGGAGATGGGAGATGCACATGTGTGTGTGTGGGGGGGGGAGATGGGAGATGCACATGTGTGTGTGTGGTGGGGGGGAGATGGGAGATGCACATGTGTGTGGTGGGGGGGAGATGGGAGATGCACATGTGTGTGGGGGGGGGAGATGGGAGATGCACATGTGGTGGAGGGGGATGAGATGGGAGATGCACATGTGGTGGAGGGGGATGAGAGAGGGGCACATGTGGGGGAGGGGGATGAGAGAGGGGCACATGTGGGGGAGGGGGATGAGAGAGGGGCACATGTGGGGGAGGGGGATGAGAGAGGGGCACATGTGGGGGAGGGGGATGAGAGAGGGGCACATGTGGGGGAGGGGGATGAGAGAGGGGCACATGTGGGGGAGGGGGATGAGAGAGGGGCACATAACGAATGTGGGGTGGGGGAGAGTAAATGATAAATGATGATGGGGTGGGGAGAGCACGGACATGATATAATGAATTGGGGCAGGGGGTGCATGTAAATATTGAATGCGGGGAGCAGGAAGTATAGAGTAGGGGGCGTTGCGGATGCAGGAGTGTGACTGGTAACAAATTGGCGGAAAGAGTAGAGGTTCTAATTAAATTATATATTAAGTGCCTATTTACAGTTAATGGGGGCACAGTGGTGGATTACAATTTATATTTGGAATGGTAGGTTGCCTAATAACTAACCATATATTGATGGTGGATGCACGTCTGTATTCAGCTGCGTAATGTAGAAGTTGGGGAATGTGCTCTAGATAACTGTGTTATTTTATGCAGAGACGAGTGATGGCGGTCTGTGCTGGATGAAGGAGAAAAGCGAAGATGAAGGACTTCACCTAGAGATGTCACCGGTGAGTCAGTCTATTACATGTACACTGTGTATAATGTCACTGGTGATCACTGTATTACCTGTACACTGACACTATATACAGAGCTCCTGTGTATAATGTCACTGGTGATCACTGTATTACCTGTACACTGACACTATATACAGAGCTCCTGTGTATAATTTCACTGGTGATCACTGTATTACCTGTACACTGACACTATATACAGAGCTCCTGTGTATAATGTCACTGGTGATCCCTGTATTACCTGTACACTGACACTATATACAGAGCTCCTGTGTATAATGTCACTGATGATCACTGTATTACCTGTACACTATATACAGAGCTCCTGTGTATAATGTCACTGTATTACCTGTACACTGACACTATATACAGAGCTCCTGTGTATAATTTCACTGGTGATCACTAGATTACCTGGACACTTACGTTATACATACCATGTATAGAGCTCCCGTGTATAATGACACTTATGGTAATATTAGTAATGTGGTGGTAATATTAGTAATGTAGTGGTAATATGTGGTCTGGTCATGGTGTGGCAGTTTTTCTCCCTTCTGTGTGGTATTATTCGGTCACTATGTTGTGGTAATATGTGGTCTGGTCATGGTGTGGCGGTATTCCCTGTATGTGGTATTATTGGTCATTTAAAAAAAAAATGTATATGACACATTCCCTTAAAGAAAACTAAATAAAAATATATCTAAAAAGAGTATTGGATATTTTAAGAAAATTTTAATAGGTTAGAGTAGGGCCCGCCCAGAAGAGTCTACCTTATCGTGGTGGCGGCTTTAAAAATCTTTTGGCCAAAACAAAAGCTGATGGCTATGTATGTGGCGCCGTCACATGGCCGAACGTCAGGAGAACCTGGTGGCAGCGACGTGGACGAGCGCCAGGATTCTGCAGGGATTGCATGGGGGTAAGTATAACAAGTTTTATTTTTTTTAAATACAATTAATTAACTAGGAGTGGGGGGAATCAGAGATGCACATGGGGGGGGATGAGAGATGCACATGGGGGGGGTGAGAGATGCACATGGGGGGGGGATGAGAGATGCACTGGGGGGGGGGATGAGAGATGCACATGGGGGGGGATGAGAGATGCACATGGGGGGGATGAGAGATGCACATGGGGGGGGATGAGAGATGCACATGGGGGGGATGAGAGATGCACATGGGGGGGATGAGAGATGCACGGAGGGGGATGAGAGATGCACATGGGGGGGATGAGAGATGCACATGGGGGGGATGAGAGATGCACATGGGGGGGATGAGAGATGCACGGGGGGTGAGAGCTGCACATGGGTGGGATGAGAGCTGCACATGGGGGGGTGAGAGATGCACATGGGGGGTTATGTTTACATAACTTTGTTGCCTTATGAAGGGCAGGGGGGGCCCCCCAAAATTTCTTGCACAGGGGCCCACTACAGTCTGTGTCCGCCCCTGCATCAGATCATAAGCTCTCAACATATAAGAAGTCATCCAGTGTGTGTCAGCATAATAGCACAGCCCCTCCTTCAGCGTCCAGAAACTAGCAGCTCTCATCACAACTTCATTTTGCCTGTGAACTACAATGGCTGAAGGAAAGACTACATGGTCTCTACCAGATCCACTGTCAGATGAAGAATGCGTAGAGTTTAATCCACAGTCCAGTGAGAAGGCTAAACGCTCTACAAAGCTAACATGGAAAGTTAGAGAGAACTTTGACATCATTAAACATGAACTTTCTTGTGATATAGCAGACTCATGGCAAAAATTGCTGAATCACATCAACAGTAACCCCTAGCCTGCTTCTCTCGAACTTCCAATAGAGGGATCCCTAGGACAACACTGCTCA
This sequence comes from Phyllobates terribilis, assembly GCF_046119375.1. Taxonomy (NCBI): domain Eukaryota; kingdom Metazoa; phylum Chordata; class Amphibia; order Anura; family Dendrobatidae; genus Phyllobates; species Phyllobates terribilis. Next base: position 179,608,245 of record NW_027362771.1, read on the forward strand.
GTTTATTAAATCTATTCTAGAAAGGTGAACAAATACATTACAATTCTGCAGAGGCTTAATACTAGTGATGAGCGAGCATGCTTGCTACTGCAAGGTGCTCGTTGCTCGGGCGGGAACTCGGGTCCCCTCCCTGCATGTTTGGCGCTCTTTAGAGCGACAATCAACATGCAGGGATTGCCTGCCACTCACTGTAATGCCATAGCCATGTTGGTTGTGGCATTACAGTGATTGGCTGGCCGCACAGCGTCATCAGGTCTATATCAGACCTGGTGCCGCCATACTCTTCACAGTCACTCCGGAATCAGACAGTGTAGGGAGAGGTGCTGCTGTGTCAGGGAGAGATTTGCTTGTGTATTAGGTAGTGTAGGGAGAAAAACCGTACATTACACATATCCATCTTAACAAACAGTCCTTCTGAGGACTAACTATTCCATTTGCAGAGATATCAGGCAGGCAGTGTATATACAGTGGTGGCCAAAAGTATTGGCACCCCTGCAATTCTGTCAGATAATACTCAGTTTCTTCCTGAAAATGATTGCAATCACAAATTCTTTGGTATTATTATCTTCATTTAATTTGTCTTCAATGAAAAAACACAAAAAGAATTGTCCTAAAGCCAAATTGGATATAATTCCACACCAAACCTAAAAAAGGGGGTGGACAAAAGTATTGTCACTGTTTAAAAAATCATGTGCTGCTTCTCTAATTCGTGTAATTAACAGCACCTGTAACTTACCTGTGGCACCTAACAGGTGTTGGCAATAACTAAATCACACTTGCAGCCAGTTAACATGCATTAAAGTTGACTCAACCTCTGTCCTCTGTCCGTGTGTGTACCACATTGAGCATGGAGAAAAGAAAGAAGACCAAAGAACTGTCTGAGGACTTGAGAAACCAAATTGTGAGGAAGCATGAGCAATCTCAAGGCTACAAGTCCATCTCCAAAGACCTGAATGTTCCTGTGTCTTCCGTGCGCAGTGTCATCAAGAAGTTTAAAGCCCATGGCACTGTGGACGGAAAAGAAAAATTGATGAGAGATTTCAACGCAAGATTGTGCGGATGGTGGATAAAGAACCTCGACTAACATCCAAACAAGTTCAAGCTGCCCTGCAGTCCGAGGGTACAACAGTGTCAACCCGTACTATCCATCGGCATCTGAATGAAAAGGGACTGTATGGTAAGATACCCAGGAAGACCCCACTTCTTACCCCGAGACATAAAAAAGCCAGGCTGGAGTTTGCCAAAACTTACTTGAGAAAGCCTAAAACATTTTGGAAGAATGTTCTCTGGTCAGATGAGACAAAAGTAGAGCTTTTTGGGAAAAAGCATCAACATAGAGTGTACAGGAAAAAAAAAGAGGCATTCAAAGAAAAGAACACGGTCCCTACAGTCAAACATGGCGGAGGTTCCCTGATGTTTTGGGGTTGCTTTGCTGCCTCTGGCACTGGACTGCTTGACCGTGTGCATGGCATTATGAAGTCTGAAGACTACCAACAAATTTTGCAGCATAATGTAGGGCCCAGTGTGAGAAAGCTGGGTCTCCCTCAGAGGTCATGGGTCTTCCAGCAGGACAATGACCTAAAACACACTTCCAAATGCACTATAAAATGGTTTGAGAGAAAGCACTGGAGACTTCTAAGGTGGCCAGCAATGAGTCCAGACCTGAATCCCACAGAACACCTGTGGAGAGATCTCAAAATGGCAGTTTGGAGAAGGCACCTTTCAAATATCAGGGACCTGGAGCAGTTTGCGAAAGAAGAATGGTCTACAATTCCAGCAGAGCACTGTTAGAAACTGATTGATGGTTACCGGAAGCGGTTGTTCGCAGTTATTTTGGCTAAAGGTTGTGCAACCAAGTATTAGGCTGAGGGTGCCAATACTTTTGTCTGGCCCATTTTTGGAGTTTTGTGTGAAATGACCAATGATTTGATTTTTGCTTCATTCTCTTTTGTGTTTTTTCCTTGCAAGCAAATTAAATGAAGATAATAATACCAAAGAATTTGTGATTGCAATAATTTTCAGGAAGAAACTGAATATTATCTGACAGAATTGCAGGGGTGAAAATACTTTTGGCCACCACTGTAGGCAGGCAGTGTATATAGCAGAGTGCTCCATTCCAATTCTGACTTCTTTCTATACAAAGGCCCAGGTCTCAGGGGCCAGGAATACTTTTTTTTGGATCTTAATCCTCATTATTTGCTTAAAAAGCAATCCAGAGAACACCGTTTTTCTGCGTCATTTGCTTGTTGGCACTGCAGAATACAGTTAGGTTCTTTCCATATTACAGCGCTAGAAATCCAGCTATTTAAAACAGTGTTTTCTCCGTCAAACGGATCACATATACATTGTCAGAAAATACTGCCATTTCTGGCCTCCATTGAAAATTTCCTTTAGTGTGTCAGTGAAGCAATTCACCGCAGTTTGCTGTTCAAACTACTTACCTACAGGCCAGGTATTTAAAACTCTATTTTCTCCGTCACACGGATCACATATACATTGTCAGCAAATACTGCCATTTCTGGCCTCCATTAAAAATTTCTTTCAGTGTGTCAGTGAAGCAATTCACAGCAGTTTGCTGTTCAAACTACTTACCTACAGGCCAGGTATTTAAAACTCTGTTTTCTCCGTCACACGGATAACATATACGATGTCAGAAAATACTGCCATTTCTGGCCTCCATTAAAAATTTCTTTCAGTGTGTCAGTGAAGCAATTCACAGCAGTTTGCTGTTCAAACTACTTACCTACAGACCAGGTATTGAAAACTCTGTTTTCTTCGTCACACGGATCACATATACGTTGTCAGAAAATACTGATATTTCTGGCCTCCATTTAAAATTTCTTTCAATGTGTCAGTGAAACAATTCACAGCTGTTTGCTGTTCAAACTACTTACCTACAGGGCAGGTATTTAAAACTCTGTTTTCTTCGTCACACTGATCACATATAAGTTTGCTCCAAACTCAGTTATTTGTAGTGAGCTTAGAAGATAATGTCCTCCATTTAAAATGGGCAAGGCACGTGGCAAGGGACGGGGAACTGGACGTGATGGTGATGGTGCATGCAGAGGCTGAGGACAAGGCCATGGGCAATTGAAATTGTGCCACAACAAACACCCACATCTTCTCGCCTGACTTTCTTGTCCCAATTCCTAGGGGACCGCAGCACACCACTATTGAACCCAGAGCAGTGTCAAAAGGTTGTTGGTTGGATAACGGATAATGCTTCCAGTCACTTAACCACCACCACCCTGTCTTCCACATGGTCAAGTCTCAGTAGCCGTGAGTCTGGACCACATATTCCTCACCCTGATCCTCCTTCCTCCCACCATGACGAGTGCCTGGAGACAAATGATCCCACACTTGGACACTCTGAAGAGCTGTACACTTTTCCATTTATAGATTCGGGCCTCTCATCCGGTCCACTTGAAGCGGCGCAAAAGGAGATCGCATGTAGCGATGCCCAAATATTTGAGCAGCCACGGTCACACAAAGGCGACGGTGGGAAAGTGTCACAAGAGGTGGACTTTGATGAGACACAATTGAAAGAAAGTCAGGAGGAGGACCAGGGTGCGGAAGTAGAAGACGAGGTGATGGATGATATAGTAACTGATCCAACCTGGCAGGAGGACATGCAGAGCGAGGACAGCAGCACACAGGGGGAGGGAGTCAGAGCACCCCAACAGGCAGGAATAAGCAGTGTGATGGCCGCAGACAGAAGGCAGGCAACCGTTCCCCGTAACACCAACACAAAGGAAGTAGCCAGTACAACTGTTAGGTCTTCCCGAGTCTGGTTGTTTTATAAAGACTCTGCCAATAACCCCAAAAAGGCCATTTGCACCACCTGCCAGGCCAGCATCAGCAGGGGTGGTAAAATGACCAGCCTGACCACCACCAGCATGATCAGGCACATGGCAGCAAAGCACCCGACCTTGTGGGCCGAACCCCAGGGTCCAGGAACTGTGTCTGCAGGTATCACCATTGCTTCTTCCGTTGTTGTGCATGCAAGCCAATCCCCTGTCCATGGTGCATGCGAAGATGCCTCCTGCCCTGCACCTGTCATTGCGCACTCTCAAGTAGCAGCATCAGGAAGCACGTCCATGTCCTTGTCCCAGCACAGCGCTCAGTTGTCCATACCCCAGTCCTTGGAATGCAAGTGCAAATATGCAGCCAACGCCCCACAGGCCACACTATAAATTCTCACATTTCACGACTGCTTGCGCTCAAAATGTTGCCTTTTAGGCACGTGGAGACAGAAGCATTCCGCAGCCTGATGGCGGCGGCAGTCCCTCGGTACTCGGTCCCCAGCCACCACTAATTCTCCCAGTGTGCCGTCCCCTCATTGCACAAGCACATGTCCCAAAACATTAGCCGTGCCCTCAACAACGCAGTTACTGGGAAAGGCCACCTAACCACGGACACGTGGACAAGTGCTTGTGGGCAGGGACGGTACATCTCGCTGACATCACACTGGGTTAACATAGTGGAAGCCGGGACCCAGTCGGACCTTGGGATGGAACACGTCCTCCCGACGCCAAGGATTGCAGGCCCTAGGTCAATCAGGGTTGCCCCCGCGGTCTACAGCTCCTGTACCTCATCCTCCTCAGCCTCCTCCTCCTCTTCAGCCTCCATCTCCAAAATGACTACATCAGTCACAAGATGGAAGCACTGCCGCACTGCCTCGGCCAAGCGGCAACAGGCTGTGCTGAAGCTAATATGCTTTGGTGACAAACCGCACAAAGCTGAAGAGTTGTGGACAGCTCTGAAAGAGCAGGCAGATCTGTGGCTCACACTGCTGAACCTACAGCCAAACATGGTCGAGTCTGACAATGGCCGGAACCTTGTGGTGGCTCTGAGGCGAGGCGACCTCACACACGTATCATGTCTGGCCCATGTGCTTAACCTTGTGGTTCAGCGGTTTCTCAAATCCTACCCGGAGCTGCCGGATCTGCTTGTTAAAGTACGTCACCTGCGTGCCCATTTTAGAAAGTCAGCAACAGCCCCCGCCGCCCTTGCCGTGTTTCAGAAGCATTTTCAGCTTCTGGCTCACAGACTGGTGTGTGATGTCCCCACGCATTGGAACTCTACACTGCAGATGTTGGGAAGTATTTGTGAGCAGAAGAGGGAAGTTGTTGAGTACCAGCATCAACAAGGCTGTCGGTATTCAGTTCACACTCCACACATAAGACCTCAGGAGTGGTCATGGATGTCAGACATATGTACCATCCTCCAAAACTTTGAGAACTCCACCAAGATGGTGAGCGGCGATGACGCCATAATTAGCATCACCATCCCGCTTCTCTGTCTTCTGCTCACAATCAAAGAGGATGCATTGCGGGCAGAGCACGGTGAGATGGAGCAAGGAACCATACAGGGTGATTACACACAGCCAAGCCTCATCTCATCCCAATGTGGATTGAATGACAATGAGGAAGAGAATGAGGAGGAGGAAGGACAGGCTGCGCTGCCTTTCCCATGACCCTCGCGTTCTCAAAATTTTGGGTGACAGTTATTACTGGTTGGTGACACTTCTAGACCGACGCGACAAAGAGAACTTTATATCTCTTATTCCTGAGGTGGACAGATCTACAAAAATGGGGCTGTACCAGAAGGCCCTTGTTGCGAAACTATTAAAAAAATTCCCATCTGAAAACGCTGGCGGCAGAGGGCACACTTTGTTGGACAACAAAGGAGTACAGGTGAGAGAGACACAACTTCAATCCAGCAGAGGCAGGGGAATACTGTCAAAGTTCTGGGAGAGTTTTCTCAGACCCTCCCATCGCACAGGCCCTGAGGCGCGGGGTACTCTCACAAGGAGTGCAAAGTTTGGAAAGATGCTGAGGGAGTACCTTGCTGACCGTACAAACGTCCTCTGTGATTCATCTGTGCCTTATAATTATTGGGTTTTCAAGCTGGATATGTGAAATGAACTGGTTCTCTATTAGTGTTGAGCGAGCAAGCTCGACACTGCTTGGTACGCGCCCGAGCATCTCACTACTCGAGATGTTCGGCGAGCATCGAGCATTTTCGGGTTACTTGGGCGGGAGCTCGGGTCTCCACCCTGCATGTTTGGCGCTCTTTACAGAGCCAATGAACATGCAGGGATTGCCAGCCAGTCACTGTAATGACGCAGCCATGTTGGTTGAGGGCATTACTGTGATTGGCTGGCCGCACAGCGTCACCTCGATTATTTAAAACCGAGCGCCGCCATCTTGGACACAGTCGCTCCAGAGCAGACAGTGTAGGGAGAGGGCTGCTGAGCTAGGGAGAGATTTATACTGCAAAATAGGTAGTGTAGGGTCTTTAAAGCCTGCAAAATCAAACAAACAGTCCTTCTGAGGACCAATATCCATCCCAGATATCGGGCAGGCAGGCAGGCTGTATAGGAGACGCAGTGGTTATACCAACAAACACTGCATTACAGTCCTGTGTGCTGCTGCTGCTCAAATTGGTAGACTTAGCCCCAGGTCTCAGGGGCCAGGAAAAATCCTTTTTTTTTCATCAAAATCCTCTTTTTTTTTTTCCTCAGTCAGACTGTACAAATACCCGTCTTATTAACCTTTTGGTATCCCCCCCCCCAAAAAAAAAATTGAGTGTGTCTGTGAGTGTTCAAACACAAATATATCTGTTTAAAAGATTCTGGTGTAGGCCAGAGAAATAGAACTGTGGTTTTGCAGTTCCACAGTTCAAATCTCTGTATTATCCACTTTTTTGCCTTTTTTCCATAAAAAAAACAGTTTCAGTGTCTCACTGACTGTTCAGACACAAATATATCTGTTTAAAAGATTCTGGGGTAGGACAGAGAACTAGAACTGTGGTTTTCCTTTTCCACGGTTCAAATCTGAGTGTAATTCACCTTTTTGCCTTTTTTACATAAAAAAACAGTTTGAGTGTCTCGCTGACTGTTCAGATACAAATATATCTGTTTAAAAGATTCTGGTGTAGGCCAGAGAAATAGAACTGTGGTTTTCCTCTGCCACAGTTCAAATCTGGGTGTTATCCACCTCTTTGCCTTTTTTACATAAAAAAGTGTCGTCAGACAGCAACTGATCCCACAGTTGGAAAATCTGTAGAGCTGTTCACTGGTCCATTTCCATATTTGGGCCTCTCGCCTGCTCCGCTTGAAGTGGTGGAAAAGGAGATCCCATGTAGCGATGGCCAAATATTTGAACAGCCACGGCCACAAGAAGGCGACGATGGCAATTTGTCACAAGAGGTGGACGATGACGAGATACAATTGCCACGAAGTGAGGAGGAGGACCGTGGTGCGGAAGTGGAAGAGGAGGAGGTGGTGGATGATCTAGTAACTGACCCAACGTGGCAGGAGGACATGCAGAGCGAGCCCAGCAGCACACAGGGGGAGGGAGGCAGAGTACCACAACAGGCAGGAAGAAGCAGTGTGGTGGCTGCAGACAGAAGGCGGGCACAGTTCCTCGTAACACCAACACGAGGGACGCTGCCATTACAACCGGTAGGTCTTCCAGAGTCTGGAATTTTTTTAAAGACTCTGCTGATAACCCCAAAAAGGCCATTTGTACCACCTGCCAGGCCAGCATCAGCAGAGGTGACAAAACTACCAGCCTGACCACCACCAGCATGATCAGGCACATGTCAGCAAAGCACCGGACTTTGTGGGGCGAACCCCAGGGTCCACGACAAGTGTCAGCGGGTGTCACCACTGCTTCTTCCGCTGTTGTGCATGTAAGAGAACCCCCTGTCGTGCTTGCAAGGCAATCCCCTGTCCATACTGCATGCAAAGATGCCCCCTCCTCTCAGTCTTCACTTGTTATGCCATTTTCTCAAGAAACAGCATCAACGTCCACGTCCACGTAACACCGCAGCGTTCAATTGTCCATATCCCAGACCTTTAAATTAAAGCGCAAATTCGCAGCCAACGCCCCACAGGCCACAGTCCTAAATTCGCACATTTCACGATTGCTTGCGTTGGAAATGTTGCCTTTTAGGCTGGTGGAGACGGAATCCTTCCGCAACCTTATGGCGGTGACCGTCCCTCGGTACTCAGTCTCCAGCCGATACTATTTCGCCCGGTGTGCCATCCCCACTCCACACAAACACGTGTCCCAAAACATCTGCCGTGCCCTCAACAAAGCAGTTACTGGGAGAGTCCATCTGACAATGGACACGTGGACAAGTGCTTGTGGCCAGGGACAGTACATCTCCCTGACGGCACACTGGGTAAACATAGTGGAAGCCAGGAGCCAGTCGGACCTTGGGACGGAACACATTCTCCCCACACCGAGGATTGCGGGCCCTATGTCAGTCAGAGTTGCCCCCACAGTGTACAGCTCCTGCGCATCATCCTCCTCCTCCTCCTCATGTTCAGCCTCCATCTCAGATATCACCACATCAGTTACAAGCTGGAAGCACTGCAGTACTGTCTCCGCCAAGTGGCAACAGGCTGTGCTGAAACTCATAAGCTTAGGTGATAAACCTCACACTGCTTGTGAGTTGTGGACAGCTGTGAAAGAGCAGGCAGATCTGTGGCTGAGGCCGCTGAACCTACATCCAGGCATGGTCGTGTGTGACAATGGCCGTAACCTGGTGGCGGCTCTGAGGCGAGGCGAGATCGCACATGTACAATGCCTGGCTCATGTGCTTAACCTTGTAGTTCAGCAGTTTCTTAAATCATACCCCGAGTTGCCAGATCTGCTCGTCAAAGTACGCCGCCTGTCAGCTCATTTTCGGAAGTCTGCTACAGCTTCCGCTGCCCTTGCTGTGTTGCAGCAGCGTTTGCAGCTTCGGCACACCGACTGGTGTATGATGTCCCCACACGTTGGAACTCTACCCTCCACATGTTGCAAAGGATTTGTGAGCAGAAGAGAGCAACTGTGTAATACCAGCATCAACAAGACCGTTGGTATTCAGTTCAGACTCCACACCTCAGGAGTGGACCTGGATGTCTGACATACGTACCATCCTGACAAACTTTGAGGAGTCCACTAAGATGGTGAGTGGCGATGACGCCATCATTAGCATCAGCATCCCACTTGTCTATCTTTTGCAACGCTCTCTGCAGAGGATTAAAGAGGAGGCATTGCAGCCAGAGTATGATGAGATGGATGAAGAAGCCGTAGCGGGCGATTACACACAGCCCAGCCTCATCTCATCCCAACGTGCATTGGGGAAAAATGAGGGGGAGGAGGAGGAAGAACAGGAGCTGGTATCATGCGCTGTAGACGGTAGTACCTGTACAACTGTCATGCAGTCAGTTCAGCGTGGGTGGCCTGAGGACAGGGGGGAGGAGGAAGAGGAGGAGGAGAGCATAATCAGTGTCATTATCTTGGTGAGGACACAGAAGTCTTGCCTGTTACAAGTCTGGCACGCATGGCTGACTTTATGTTACGCTGCCTTAACCGTGACACTCGCGTTGTCAAAATGTTGGGTGACAGTCATTACTTGTTGGTGACAATTTTAGACCCCCGCTACAAGGAGAAGTTTCACTCTCTTATTCCTGAGGTGGAGAGGTCTACAAAAATGGGGCAGTACCAGAAGGCCCTTGCTGCAGAACTGTTAAAAAAATTCCCATCTGAACACGCTAGCGGCAGAGGTCACAGTTCGTTGCCCAACCAAGGCGAGAGAGACGCAACTCCAAACCAGCAGAGGCAAGGGAACATTGTCAATGTTCTGGGACAGTTTTCTGAGACCCACCCAGCTTACAGGCCCTGAGGCGTGGGGTACTCTCACAAGGAGTGGAAAGTTTCAAAAGATGGTGAGGGAGTACCTTGCCGACCGTACCAGCGTCCTCCGTGATTCCTCTGTGCCTTTTAATTATTGGGTATCCAAGCTGGACACTTGGAATTAACTCGCTCTGTACGCTTTGGAGGTCCTGGCCTGCCATGCCGCTAGCGTGTTATCGGAGTGTGTTTTTAGTGCCGCTAGAAGAATTATAACTGATAAGCGCACTCGCCTGTCAACTGACAATGCTGACAAGCTGACCCTTATCAAAATGAACAAGGGTTGGATTGGACCAGACTTCTCATCACCACCAAAAGACAGCAGAGTAACATAAAGTCAAATCAACTGTGTTATTTCGGGAGGAGTATTCCCATGCACCGCAACACACCCACACATGGGTATACGCTTCCTCATTTTGTCTCTTTTTTGCTCTTCTCCTTATCCTCAGCCTCCACCACCACTATACCACCAGGGTGACCGTGGTCCATGTTGCCAGCATTGCAAGTTCCTCTGTCCTAATTTTTGGCAGCTTTTGCTTGGAAGGCATAGGCAAACACTATGGGAGACCCACTCCCCAATAATGGGAATAATGTTTTTAATATGCTGTACTGCATGGCTCTTGTAAGGGGCATTGCAAGTTCCTCCGTCCTAATTTTTGGCAGCTTTTGCTTGGAAGGCATAGGCAAAGACTATGGGAGACCCACTCCCCAATAATGGGAATAATGTTTTTAATATGCTGTACTGCATGGCTCTTGTAAGGGGCATTAAAATCGTCTTGTTAAGCTACTGTGACCTCCACATCTCTTCCAAGGGGCATTAATCTTGTATTTTTATTCCACTGTGACCTCCACCACTCTTTCAAGGGGCATTGATATTGTCTTTTTAATCCACTGCGACCTCCACCACTCTTCCAAGGGGCATTGATATTGTCTTTTTATTCCACTGGGACCTCCACCACTCTTCCAAGGGTCATTGATATTGTCTTTTTATTCCACTGGGACCTCCACGTCTCTTCCAAGGGGCATTAAAATCATCTTGTTAAACCACTCTGAACTCCACGTCTCTTCCAAGGGGCATTAAAACCGTCTTGTTAAGCTACTGTGACCTCCACGTCTCCTCCAAGGGGCATTAAAATCGTCTTGTTAAACCACTCTGAACTCCACCACTCTTCCAAGGGGCATTAAAATCATCTTGTTAAGCTACTGTGACCTCCACGTCTCTTCCAAGGGGCATTGATATTGTCTTTTTATTCCACTGGGACCTCCACCACTCTTCCAAGGGGCATTGATATTGTCTTTTTATTCCACTGGGACCTTCATGTCTCTTCCAAGGGGCATTAAAACCGTCTTGCTAAACCACTCTGAACTCCACGTCTCCTCCAAGGGGCATTAAAAATGGTCTTGTTAAACCACTCTGAACTCCACAGCTCTTCCAAGGGGCATTGAAATGTTGTTTTTAATTGCCTCTAACCTCCACGACTCTTCCAACGGGCATTGCATTTCCTCCTAATTTTAGTCAGTTTTTGCTTTTCAATGCATAGGCGAACACTAAGGGAGACCCACTCCCCAATAATGGGTAGAAGGTTTTTAGTACACTGTAATCCACGTCTGTTTCAAGGGGCATTGCAGTTCCTCATAAATTTTGGAAAGCCCTCCATTCACTGCTTAGGCCAACAGTGTACAGGAGACCCAGTTGCTATAAAAGGAAAAAACGGTTTAGTTAAGGCCCTCTGACCTCCATGTCCCTTCCAAGGTGCATTGGAGTGCCTCGAAATTTTTGGTAGGCATTGCTCTCACTGTATGCCCTATAACTGTGTAGCCGAACCGCTCCTTTTGGTACAGAAAGATATCCTACAAGACATGTGTAGTTGACTGGCCTGATATTGATGTGAAAGGTCCCTGTTCCTCCTGCTCTTTCTCCTTTGCCACCACCTCATCCATCATTCATCACCTGAAACTTTGTTTTAACGGGAGTCATAGAACTGGGATAATAGCAGGAAAACATCCAGCAATCCTCGGAGGAGGTAGGATATGCGCCAAAACGCTGACCACCTTAGGCCTAGCCGCTACTACATACATGCACTTGCATTCCAAGGAACAGAAAGCTAAGGAGATGGATTACCTCATGATCATGAATAATTTACTCGTTGTGTAGGAGTCGGACCACTGCTGCTGTCTACATTCTGAACTATGTGTTGAAGCCTGATTGACCTAGGACCCGCAATCCTCTATGTCTGGAGGACGTGTTGCATCTCAATGTCCAACTGTGTCCCAGTTTCCACAATATTTACCCAGTGTGAAGGCGTCAGTGAGATGGACCATCCCTGGCCACATTCACTTGTCCACATGTTTGTGGTTAGGCTGTCCTTCCCACTAAATGCACTGGGGAGGGCACAGGTTATGTTTTGGTATGCGCGCTTGTGTATAAGGTGCACCGGGACAAATAGGGATGGCTGGGGACCGTTTATGGACACAAGCGTGGACACCCGGCCGCCAGGCGGCTGGGGACTGAGTATGGATACCAGGCCGCCGACGCAGTCATGACATGGTGGCCAGATTCCACCTCCACATGCCTAAAAGGCCCAATTTCAAGTGCAAGCAAGCAGTATGGTATTGCAACCTGAGGGTGGGTGGGTGGCAGTCTGCATACTTGCGCTTGCATTACAAGGAATGGGGGAGGTACAATTGAACACTGCCCTGGGACAAGGACTTGAATGGGGATAGTTGCAAGTCTGCAACGACAGGTGCAGGGCGGGAGGCATCTTTGCATGTGCCATGAACAGGTGGTTGGCGTGTACACACTACAGCGGAATAGGCTGTCCTTCCCACTAAATGCACTGGGGAGGGTACAGGTAATGTTTTGGTATGCGCGCTTGTGTGTAAGGTGCACCGGGACAAATAGGGGCGGCTGGAGACCGAGTATGGACACCCAGCCTCTCCCTGGCGGCTGAGGACTGAGTGTGGACACCCGGCCCCCGGGCAGCTGGGGACTGAGTGTGGATACCAGGCCGCCAACGCAGCCATGACATGGTGGCCGGTGTCTGCCTCTACAAGCCTAAAAGGCCTTGTTTCAAGTGCAAGCAAGCTAGCAGTATGGTGCTGCAGCCTGGGGCTGGGTGGGTGGGTGGCAGGCTGCACACTTACACTTGCATTCCAAGAAAACAAAGCAGATGCTAACTTCTATCATCATCATCATGCTCCTAACCTTGGCACTCTTAACTCCCCTGATGGAGAAGCCAGAGCCCACCGGAGGAGTCTCTGGTTGTCTGGTGGGCTCGTCCAATGCTGCCCTAAAGCAGACCAGGCTAAGAAAAGTGTGGGGAAGGTTCCCGGGACAAATAGTGATGGCTGGGGACTGAGTATGGAGACCTCGCCGCCGACACAGCCATGAGGTAGTGGCCAGATTCGACCTCCTCCAAACTAAAAGGCCCCATTTCAAGTGCAAGCTAGCAATATAGTATTGCAGCCTGCGGGTGGGTGGGTGGTTGGCTGCATATTTGCGCTTGCATTGCAAGGAATGTGGGAGGTACAATTGAACACTGCCCTGGGACAAGGACTTGCAGGGGGATAGTTGCAAGTCTGCATCTTCTGATGCGGCAAGGATCACTTCTGATGGGCACACTTTTAGGCAGTGACCTGGGTGTCAGAGATGCTTCCAGGGGTCTTCCCCATGCTGTTTCCATGTCTTTTCAGCACTGTATGCATGTGTCACACAGCACATGGCCAGATAAGGTTGTAAAATGTGAAAATTATATTTCCCGGTGAATGCATTTGTCACGGTTGAAAGCAATACAAAAGTGCAAAAACGCATAAAAAATGCTACTTGTGAACATAGCCCAAGGTGTGGAGGAGTATTTTTGGTTTTGGTTATTTATTTTACCCTATACACAAGTCTTTACCCTTGAAAGGATGTTCCTTAACATATTTCACAGGAAAACAGTTTCAGTTTCGTTTTTAAACGTTTTATTGTGAGCCCGTAAAAGTGGCTTAATACCTCTGACCACATTGTAGACAGCAGTGACCTGGGGGTCAGAAATACTTCCTGGCGCGATCCCCATGCTGTCCCCATGTCATTTGAGCACTGTCACTATCGTTTTGGGCACTTTTTAGGCTTTCTACAGACTGCTGGGTGTGCCGCCGCAAAAATGCTCGGGTCTCCCATAGACTAACATTGGGCTCATTGCTCGGGTCGAGCACCAGAGTATCACGGTGAGCTCGGCCCGACTTTCGAGCACCCGAGCATTTTAGTGCTCGCTCAACACTACTCTATGCGTTGAAAGTCCTGGCCTGCCCTGCCGTTATCAGAGTGGGTTTTTAGTGCTGCTGGTGGAATTATAACTGATAAGCGCATCCGCCTGTCACCTGAAAATGCTGACAGGCTGAATCTTATAAAAATGAACAAGGGCTGGATTGGGCCAGACTTCTCAACACCACCGAATGATAGCAGCGTAACATAAACTCAAATCCTGTGTCTTTTTTTTGGGAGGTCTAACTCTGTTCCCATGCACCTCTGTTTTCACACCCAGACATGGATATGCGCTTCCTGATTTTGTCTATTTGCTCTTGTCCTCCTCCTTCTCCTAATCCTCCACCACCATATCACCAGGGTGACGTGGTCCGTGATGCAACACCCACATAATTTTTTTAAAGGGTGTTTTTGATGCCCGTAAAAAAAAAGTTTTTATACAGTATGTTCATGAATACCCCCCAGGGGTAAATGTTTGTCAGCCCATACAATTAATGCATGGGCATTACAAGTATAGGAGGCCCGCTCCTTTCTAATGGGAACATTTTTTTAAGAGGCCCTCCTCCACGTCTCTTCCAAGGGGCATTGAAGTGCCTCCAAATTTTTGGCAGCCTTTGCATTCACTGCATAGGCCAATACTATGAGAGACTCCTTTCTAATGGGAATTTGACATTACTGTGGCCCTGTTCTATGTGTCTTTAATTTCTTAGTGGGGTTTTTCCTAAATTTGATTAGACGTTGGACTCACTGCATACCCTATAACTGTATAGCAGACCCTCTCCTTTCTAATGGGAACATGTCGTACTTGTTACTGTGGCCCCGCTCTATGTGTCTTTAAATTCTTAGTGGGGTTTTTCCTAAAATTGTTGAGCCGTTGGACTCACTGCATACCCTATAACTGTATAGCAGACTCTCTCCTTTCTAATGGGAATTTGTCGTTAAAGTGGCACTGCTCTATGTGTCTTTAATTTCTTAGTGGGGTTTTTCCTAAATTTGGTCAGCCGTTGGACTCAGTGCATACCCTATAACTGTATATCAGACTTTCTCCTTTCTAATGGGAACATGTCGTACTTGTTACTGTGGTCCTGCTCTGTGTCTTTAAATTGTTAGTGGGGTTTTTCCAAAAATTGGTCAGCCGTTGGACTCACTGCATACCCTAAAATTGTATAGCAGACTCTCTACTTTCTAATGGGAACATGTCGTACTTGTTAGTGTGGTCCTGCTCTGTGTGTCTTTAAATTCTTAGTGGTTTTTTTTCCTAAAATTGGTCAGCTGTTGGACTCACTGCATACCCTATAGCTGTATAGCAGACTCTCTCCTTTCTAAATGGAATTTGTTGTTATTTTGGTGCTGCTCTATTTGTCTTTAAATTCTTAGTATGGTTTTTCCTAAAATTGGTCAGCCAATGGACTCACTGCATACCCTGTAGCTGTATAGCAAACCCTCTACTTTCTAATGGGAACATGTCGTATTTGTTACTGTGGCCCTGCTCTGTATGTCTTTAATTTCTTAGTAGGGTTTTTCCTAAATTTGGTCAGCCGTTGGACTCACTGCATACCCTATAACTGTATAGCAGACCCTCTCCTTTCTAATGGGAACATGTCGTACCTTGTTACTGTGGCCCTGCTCTATGTGTCTTTAAATTCTTAGCGGGGTTTTTCCTAAAATTGGTCAGCCGTTGGACTCACCGCATACCAAAAAACTGTATAGCAGACCCTATCCTTTCTAATGGGAACATGTCGTACTTGTTACTGTGGCCCTGCTCTTTGTGTCTTTAAAATCTTTGTGGGGTTTTTCCTAAAATTGGTGAGCCGTTGGACTCACTGCATACCCTGTAACTGTATAGCAGACTCTCTCCTTTCTAAATGGAATTTGTTGTTATCGTGGCCCTGTTCTATGTGTCTTTAAATTCTTAGTGGGGTTTTTCCTAAAATTGGTCAGCCGTTGGACTCCTCTATGTCTCTTCAAAGGGGTATTGGGTTGCGTCCAAATTTTTGGCAGCCGGCTGATGGCTCTCAAACAATAGCGAGGGCCAACTGCTGGCCATTTAAGAATAGTAAGGGCGGTCTGATGTCCCTATAAAAATAGGCTTTATGACTTTCAGAGTCCATCATAACTAAAACAGAATGTGTCTGATGATGTGTCACACACCACATTGCCAGATAAGGTTGTAAAATGTTAAAATTTTCCGGTGAATGCATTTGTCTTAAAAAATAATGTAAAAAAAACAAAACAATAGGATCTTTCTTTAGTATAAAAAACAGCATCACCAATTTAACCTCAATGTAATCACATTGTTCAGCTCCTGCACCTCCTCCTCCATCTCGGAAATGACCACATCAGTCACAAGCTGACAGCACTGCAGTACTGCCTTGGCTAATCGGCAACAGGCTGTGCTGAAGATAACATGCTTAATGCTTAATTGACAAACCGCCCAGCGCTGCAGAGTTGTTGAAAGCTGTAACACAGCAGCCTGATCGGTGACTCTCACCGCTGAACATACAGCCAGGCATGGTCGTGTGTGACAATGGGCGGAACCTGGTGACGGTGAAATGACAGCCGGAGTAGATACGGTTTCCCTCTATGCCAGTCCTTTCACCGAGCTAAATACAACTCTCAGCAAAAAAAGCTGTGGACTGGCTCCATACTGTTCCTGGCCACATTCACCTGTCCATGTGTTTGTGGTTAGGCGGTCCTTCCCAATAAGTGCACTGGGGAGGGCACGGGAAATGTTGTGGGACCCGTGCTTGTGGAAGGCGGAGACGATGCCGGGAGAAATAGTAGCGGCTGGGGACTGAGTATGGATACCTGGTCGCCACCGCCATAAGATTGTAGACAGCTTCCACCTCCATGAGCCTAAAATGCCATATTTCAAGTGCAAGCAGGTGCCCAGAAATCTGGCAGTTTAGTGCTGCGGCCTGTGGGTGGGTGGCTGGGGACTGAGTATGGATACCCGGTCACCGCCGCCATAAGATTGTGGACAGCTTCCACCTCCACAAGCCTAAAATGCCTTATTTCAAGTGCAAGCAGGTGCCCAGAAATCTGGCAGTTTAGTGCTGCGGCCTGTGGGTGGGTGGGTGGCTGGCTGCATACTTGCGCTTGCTCTCCAAGTAACAGAAAACTAAGCAGATGGTGGCCCTTATCATCATCAAGGCCTCACCTTGGCACTATGAACTCTCCTGAAGGAGAAGCCAGGGCCCACCGGAGGAGTCTCCGGTTCTCTGGTGGGCCCATCCAACCCTGCCGAGAAGCAGCCCTGGCTAAGAAAAGTGTGGGGGAAGGTTCCCGGACACTCTATGGCTGCTTTTTTAATATGGATCAGACATGCTTATGCTTGTTATTTCTTAAACCACATTGCAGTTCAGGCCATTGTCCAGCTCTGTATTCATGAAATTAAATGCACAAAGAAAGATGTTTGTGTGTCAAAGCACCACCGACAAGTGCGAGTTGATGTTGGACGGGCTACCATTGCTTCTGCAACAAGCTGCATTAGAGGACTTCCTGGGAGAAATGACACCCAGGGTAGATACGGTTTCCCTCTATGCCAGTCCTTTCACCGAGCTAAATACAACTCTCAGCAAAAAAAGCTGTGGACTGGCTCCGTACCGTCCCTGGCCACATTCACCTGTCCACGTGTTTGTGGTTAGGCGGTCCTTCCCAGTAAGTGCACTGGGGAGGGCACACGTAATGTTGTGGGACCCGTGCTTGTGGAAGGCTGAGACTATACAGGGAGAAATAGTGGCGGCTGGGGACCAAGTGTGGACACCCGGCCGGCGCCGGCATGAGGTTGTGAAAAGCTTCCGCCTCCACGAGCCTAAAAGGCCATATTTCAAGTGAAAGCAGCTTTAGAGGACTTCCTGGGAGAAATGACAGCTGGGTAGATATGGTTTTACAAGTCCTATCACCAAGCTAAAGAATATGGCTGTGGTGGAATACAACTCTCAGCAAAAAAAGTTGTGGACTGGCTCCGTACCGTCCCTGGCCACATTCACCTGTCCACGTGTTTGTGGTTAGGTGGTCCTTCCCAGTAAGTACACTGGGGAGGGCACGGGTAATTTTTTGGGGCCTGTGCTTGTGGAAGGCGGAGATGACACCAGGAGAAACAGTGGCGGCTGGGGACCAAGTATGGACACCGGCCCGCCGCCGGCATGAGGTTATGAAAAGCTTCCGCCTCCACAAGCCTAAAAGGCCACATTTCAAGTGCAAGCAGCTGTCAAAAATTTGGCAGTATAGTATTGCAGCCTGTGGGTGGTTGGCTGCATACTTGTGCTTGCATTTCAAGGAATGGAGTAGGGACAACTGAACGCTGCACTGGGACAAGAACATGGATGGTGATTGTTGCAAGTCTGCAATGACAGGTGCATAGCGGGAGGCAAGGATCACTTCTGATGGGCACACTTTTAGGCAGTGACCTGGGAGTCAGAAATGCTTCCAGAGGTCTTCCCCATGCTGTTCCCATGTCTTTTCAGCACTGTATGCATGTGTCTGAAGATGTGTCACACACCACATGGCCAGATAAGGTTGTAAAATGTTAAAATTACATTTCCTAGTGAATGCATTTGTCTTTGTTGAAAGAAATGCAAAAGTGCAAAAACGCATCAAAAACGCTACGTGTGAACATAGCCCAAAATGTGGAGGAGTATTTTTGGTTTTGATTATTTATACGAGTCATTACACTGGAAAGGATGTTCCTTAATATATTTCCCAGGAAAATCCATTTTGGTGTTATTTTTGCATGTTTTATTGTGAATCCGCTATATGCTGTTGTTGACATGGATTCATGAGGAATCGCTCCTGCCAAACAAACCTGATTGACTTCTACGAGGAGGTTAGCTCTCGAGTAGATCAGGGGGAACCAGTGGATGTCGTGTATCTCGACTTCTCAAAAGCGTTCGATAGCGTGCCACATAATAGGTTGGTATACAAAATGAGAATTATGGGGCTGGGGGAAAATGTCTGCAAGTGGGTAGCTAACTGGCTAAAGGATAGAAGGCAGAGGGTGGTTATAAATGGAATATACTCAGATTGGGTAAGCGTCACTAGTGGCGTACCACAGGGGTCTGTACTAGGCCCAATGTTATTTAATATCTTTATTAACGACATAGTCAACGGGATAAATAGTAAAATATCAATATTTGCAGATGACACAAAGTTATGTAAAACAATTAATACAAAAGAGGATAGTGAAGACCTACAGAGGGATTTGGATAAGCTGGGTAGGTGGAGCATTAAATGGCAAATGAGGTTTAACGAGGAGAAATGTAAGGTCATACATATGGGAAGGAAAAATGGAAGTCACCAGTACTCACTGAATGGGAAACCATTGGGGAATTCAGAGATGGAGAAGGACTTGGGCATCTTGATTGATAGCAAACTAAATTGGAGTGCCCAAAGTCAGGCCGCTGCTGTAAGGGCAAACAGGGTAATGGGATGTATCAGAAGAGGTATAGTTGCAAAGGATGAGAACATTGTTCTTCCACTGTACAAAGCACTGGTCAGACCACACTTGGAATACTGTGCTCAGTTATGGGCCCCAATATATAGAAAGGATATAAATGAGCTTGAAAAGGTACAAAGGAGGGCAACAAAATTAATAAAGGGAATGGAGGGACTGCAATACCCAGAGAGGTTGGCAAAACTAGAACTATTCAGCCTGGAAAAGAGAAGGTTGAGGGGGGACATAATAAATGTGTACAAATATGTTAGGGGACAGTATAGAGACCTTGCCCGGGATTTGTTCAAAAGGAGGGATATTACGGTAACAAGAGGGCACTCACTAAGACTGGAAGAGAAAAGGTTTCAGCACCAGCATAGGAAGGGGTTCTTTACGGTAAGAGCAGTGAGAATATGGAATTCACTGAGTGAGGAGACGGTAATGTCGGATTCACTAAACCAGTTCAAGCAGGGACTGGATGCTTTTCTAGATACCAGGCAGATTTCTGCATATACTTAAAAATAGAAGAAAATAGTAGGTTGATACAGGGATTTATTCTGACTGCTGGTTTCAGAGTCAGGAGGGAATTTTTCCTCAGGTGAAGATTGGCTAAATCATTTGGGGTTTTTGCCCTCCTCTGGATCAACTTTAGCAATTACAGAACTAACAGGTCGAACTTGATGGACGCAAGTCTTTATTCGGCTTTACTAACTATGTAACTATGTAACTATGACAGTAGTGACTTGGGAGTCAGAGATGCTTCCAGGGGTCTTCCCCATGCTGTTCCCATGTCATTTAAGCACTGTTCCCATCGATTTGGGCAATTTTTAGGCCCTCTGCAGACCGCCGGGTGGAGCCACCTGAAAAATGCTTTAGTTTCCCTTAGACTTACATTGGGCTTGTTGCTCAGGTCAAGCACCCGAGTATTCCAATTTGCTTGACCCGAGCAACGAGTACCCGAGCATTTTAGTGCTCGCTCATCACTACTTAATACATCTGTTTCTCATGAAGAGCTGCAAGGTTTCCAACAGCTAGATTCTGAGAGAATGTACCAGGCCCCTTCACCTCACCAAACCCTATACGCAGAAGTGTACGTGCAAACCAATAAGCCGGCAAGTCATCACATTCCGGACAACAACACAGTTCCAGTTCCATGTGTGGAAGAAACTATGCACATTTGTAAGAAAGTGTGGTTCTGTGCTCCCACCTGGGAAAAGATCTGGTCCGGTGCTACGCAATTCCGGTCACAGGCGCCGCCATTGTCCGGACCCTGGAGGCAGAGTTACTATGCATGCAGGGAAACCTTCCCAACTTATGGAGCATCACGGTCTGGTGTTGTTGGATGTGTGAGGACACAGAACGGCGTGTCTCTCACTGATTTTCCTGGTTGCCAAGTAATACAGGACACTGCTGTGTCTGGCAGTAGGCAATGGTGGGTTTAAGTCCATTCTGCTGTGCTAGCTAGCAAGAAGTGGCTGTCTTGGGATGATTTTGAGATATTCACCACATGATCATTAGGCGGGCTATTTAACCCTGCTCCCTGCTCAGTCATGTGCTATTTATTGCAATTCCAATGAGGTTACTGGTGCCAGCAGTGTGTTGCTATCTTTTCAGGGGTTTTCTCATTTTATCTTCTTGTTACACTTCCTGGGGTTCTTACAGAGGTACTCACCTGGTTGTTGACCGGTGACAGTGGGCCTGGGAAGGGCTCTGTCAAAATCCCCCTTCTATTTACTGTGAGCTAGATGAAGAGTTTTCCTGTCCCTCAAGGGTTCGCCTAGCTAGGCAGCTTGCTCATAGTGCGTCTGAGGCTGCGCCTTCACTGGTTTGGTGCCAGTCTTGCTGGGTCTCTCTGCGTAACATATAACAATGTTAAACCAATTACTGGACTAAATGCCTATGCTGCACCATACTTTCCGGCGATTCTAGGTCAAGATGCTACAGGCAATCTGAATATTACTACTTAGACAGCAATTGTTTTTCCAAAATCAGAGAAAACTGACAAGTCTGACTTTGCAAAGTACATGGTTCGCCGCAAACTTATTAAGACCGGCCTCACAAGGTTTGATCATCAGCCTGAGAACTATAGTGGTTGGAAATGTGCCTTTAGATCTTTAATTAGTGACCTCGGCATCATTGCTACTGAAGAGCTAGATCTGCTGATCAGGTGGCTCAGGCCACAATCCACAGAGTGGGTCTAGAGACTTAGATATGTCCACATCAGCAGTCCTGAAGCCATGGAAAATGCACTGTTCAAGCGATTAAAGGAATTTCCAAAAATTCCTGCAAAATTCCTATAAATCTCTTGCCTAAAACAACATAACACAATTCTGCACGCATCCAGTGAGCATGGGCAAACATGCAAATGCTAACTTGACACCCCATGACTGCAATTCACACAGCACTTCTTTATATTCTGCATTCATCAGACTTTACTCCTGAAACTCTGTGGCATAATATCTGGGCATGTTGGACCTGGGACATATCTCTTACAAAGTAATTTGATGCACACAACACCAATCCCTCTCATCACATATGGGGAACTTTATTTATTTATCTTTTTACTTAAAGAGTTTTATTATATTTCACAGTGCTTTACAGATATTATCATCTCTGTTCTCATTTGGGGCTCATAATCTAAATTCCTTATCAGTATGTTTTTGGAATGTGGGAGGAAACTGGAGTAAACCCACACAAACATGGGGAGGACATACCAGGGCTGCCAACTTAACTTTTTATTTTTTCTGGATGGCGTATCAAAAAATCATGGACAGACAATATTTTTTTCGAACACACTGGAAAGCCATAATAAATCATTATAATTATAAGTGATACTTGTATACAGGCCTGCACTTATCGAGCTGGTCATCGATCGTGCAGGCTGGAATTCATCTGACTTATATTGTCAAGTGCTTCATGATAGAAGGCATTAAATGAAGGACATTACTACTAGACACAGCTTACCACAGGGAGCATACTGCTATACACCGCAGCTGTGTTAGGACGTAGGACTTTCACCATTTGGACTGTTGGTGGCAGTGTTTGCAAGTTGCGGCTTCCCCAATCCGAAGATGAGCTTCCAATTAGACTTGGATTATCCTACTGTCATGGACTATAGGCCACCAACAGTAAAATTGGACTTTACAACTGAAGTGACCGCGGGCAAGGCCGCGCACTGGTATCTATGATCTGGCCCAGCAAGATCCCCACACACAGACTCTATCTTGATAACCGTATCTTTACTCGTATACATTTTTAACACAGCAAAGAAAAAAAACAATAAATGACAACCGTAAATATGCACAGTAATAACGTGTACTGATAAGCTGACCCTCACTGTCCCTACTCACACGTTACCAGTCCTTTACTCCAGAAGGATGTGTCCCCCGTCGCAGGCCTGTTTGTCTTTGCAGGAGGGCGTCCCAGCCGGAAAAAAAACAGGAACAGCAGAATTCGCGGAAAGAAAGGAAGGGATACTTCGGCCTCTCGCCAGAGGTCCCGCTTACAGTCTCTCTGATCCGGATAGAAGCTCTGGTGGGTCCCCTTATGTAGTCCACACTCCAGTAGCAGGGAGTGTAACAGCTGAATCCTTCAGCAGTGCAGGAGCTGGGGAAGGCTCCGAGGATATGGTGTCAGATAGAAGAAATCACGTTGAGAGTCTCTCCTGCGCCACACATGAGGGCCTGCACACCGTCCTGGTTCTTTTCACAGACCACAGCAGACTCTTTGCGCGCTTTTTCCTGCTTCCCACTTTGGTCACGTGACTCTCTAGGGCGGGACACAGGAGGCTCAGTCTTTTTCTCTGTCATCACACCCTGCGCAGGTGCAACCTCTGGCCACAAGGTGGCAACATCATCCTGTGTAATCACTTCTGTAACAGGCTCTATATCAATTATCACAGAACAGCCAGAGCCGGCCAGCTCACTACACAACTGTTATAGTTTATTATTGTATGTTTTTGTGTTTATTTTTTTATTTCAGGTTACAGATCGACTTCACGTCAAAATTGGATCATGGTGAAATCTAAAGATTTCAGATGGGGAGTGTCATGTTCCATGATTTGGGAATCATACAGACAGTATTGAATTATAATTTTGTTGTTATATTGTGCTGTTTGTTACTATGCAATAAGGTTTACTCTCTTTAGAAGTTTGTCTTTCCTCTCTCCCTGTCTTTCTCTGATCTAGCTCTGATGTCAGCAACCCCTCCCTTCTCCCTCATTCACTGTCTATCAGCCATACTAGAAGATCATGTATTTGCAGTCCTGTTTCTGAAAAGTCTTTTTTACCTGCTGTATGTGTTCATATCTACAATAATTCAGCTGAAAAATAAACCTTCTTCTGGAATATTCATTAGTGATGAGCGAGCACTAAAATGCTCGGGTACTTGTTGTTTGAGTCGAGAAAATTTGAATGCTCGAGTGCTCGGTCCGAGTAACGAGCCCAATGTAAGTCTATGGGAAACTCGAGCATTTTTCCGGCGGCTTCCAACGTCGGTCTGCAGAGGGCCTAAAAGTTGCCCAAATCGAAGATAAGAGTGCTCAAATGACATGGGAACCGCATGGGGAAGAACCTTGGAAGCATTTCTGACTCCCAGGTCAATGCAGTCAACAATGTTGTCAGAGGTATTACGCCACTTTTACGGACTCAAAATAAAACAAAAACGAAACGAAAATGGATTTTCCTGGGAAATATGTTAAGGAACATTCTTTCCATGATAATGACTTGTATATAAGGCAAAATAAATACACAAAAACGAAAATACTCCTCCACACCTTGGGTTAAGTTCATACGTAGCGTTTTTGATGCGTTTTTGCACTTTTGCATTGCTTTCAACCAAGACAAATGCATTCACCAGGAAATGTCATTTTAACATTTTACAACCTTATCTGGCTACGTGGTGTGTGACACACCATCAGACACATCCTGTTTCATTTATGGTGGAGGAACTTTGAAAGTCACAAAGCCTAGGTTTATAGGGCCATCAGGTGGCCCTTACTATTCTTAAATGGCCAGCAGTCGGCCCTCGCTATTGTTAGAGAGCCATCAGACGGCTATGCTTTGCTGTTCCCATTATTAACGAGTGGGTCTCCTATAATGTTTTTGCGTATGCAGTGACTTCAAGGGCTGCCAAAAATTTGGATGCAACCCAATACCCCTTTAAAGAGACATAGAGGAGGGTCTCAGTAAAAAAATGTTTCTATTATAAAGGAGTGGGTCTCCTATAGTGGTAATGCCCATGCTGTGACTGCAAAGACTGCCAAAATTTGGGAAAAAACACAATAACAATTTAAAGACACATACAGCTAGGCCACAGTGACGAGTATGACATGTTTCCATTAGATAGGAGAGGATCTGCTATTCAGTTATAGGGTATGCAGTGAGTGCCACAGCTGTCAAAATTTAAGAAAAACCCTAATAACAAATTAAAGACACATAGAGCTGGGCCACAGTAAGGAGTACGACATGTTCCCATTACAAAGGAGAGGGTCTGCTATTTAGTTATATTGTATGCAGTGCGTCCAACGGCTGTCAAAATTAAGGAAAAACACTCTAACAATTTAAAGACACATAGAGTTGGGCCACAGTAATGACATGTTCGCATTAGAAAGGAGAGGGTTTGCTATTCAGTTATAGGGTATGCAGTGAGTGCAATGGCTGCCAAAATTTAGGAAAAACCCTAGTAAAAATTTAAAGACACAGAGAGCTGGGCGACAGTAACAACATGTTCCCATTAGAAAGGAGAGGGTCTGCTATTCAGCTATAGGATATGCACTGAGTCCAACGGCTGCCAAAATTTAGGAAAAAACCCACTAGCAATTTAAAGACACATAGAGCATGGCCACAATAACGACATCTTTCCATTAGAAAGGAGCTGGTCTGCTATACAGTTATAGGGTATGAAGTGAGTTCAATGGCTGCCAAAATTTAGGAAAAACCCCACTAACAATTTAAAGACATAGGGCTGGGCCACAGCAATGACATGTTCCCATTAGAAAGGAGAGGGTCTCCCATACTGATTGCCTATGCAGTGAATTGCAAGGGGCACTCCAATGCCTCTTGCAAAAGGCATAGAGGTCAGAGGGTCTCCTGAAAACAATGTTCCCATTATTAAGAAGTGAGTCTCCCATACTGTTTGCCTATGTAGTGAAGAAACAGCTGAAAAAAAATTGGAGAAACTCCAATGCCCCTTGCAAGAGATGTAGAGGTTGGAGGGACTCCTGAAAACAATGTTTCCATTATTAGGAAGTGGGTCTCCCATACTGTTTGGCTATGCAGTGAAGCAACAGCTACCAAAAATTTGGAGGAACTCCAATGTCCCTTGCAAGAGACATACAGTAGATATGATACATATGGTGATGATATGGTGGTGGAGGATGAGGATGCGGAGAAGGAGGAGGACAAGAGAAAATAGACAAAATCAGGAAGCGCATATCCATGTCTGGGTGTGAAGACAGAGGTGCATGGGAATAAGAGACAGAAAGTTCTCCTTGTAGTGTGGGTCTAGATGTTTCACCAACCAATAATGACTTCATTGTCCAAAATTTTGACAGCGCGAGGGTCACGGGAAAGGCAGCATAACATAAACTCAGCCATGTGTGCCAGACTGCAAAGATGCAAGACTTCCAAGTCCTCACCAAGAGGACAACTGACCCTGCTCTCCTCCTCATCCTCCTCCTCTTCCTCCTCCACCCGGTCATTAGGCCATCCACGCTGAACAGATGGTATGACAGTTGTGCAGGTAGTACCATCTATAGCGCAGGAAACTAGCTCCTGTTCTTCCTCCTCCTTTTCCTCATTGTCACCCAATCCACATTGGGATGAGATGAGGCTGGGCTGTGTGAAATCACTCTGTATGGTTCCTTGCTCCATCTCATTGTGCTCCGCCTGCAATGCATCCTCTTTAATTGTGAGCAGAGAGCATTTCAGAAGACAGAGAAGTGGAATGGTGATGCTAATTATGGTGACATCACCGCTCACCATCTTAGTGGAGTCCTCAAAGTTTTGGAGGATGGTACAGATGGCTGACATCCATGTCCACTCCTGAGGTTTTTTGTGTGGAGTCTGACCTGAACAACGACAGCCTTGTTGATGCTGGTAGTCAACAACTGCCTTCTTCTGCTCACAAATCCTTCTCAACATCTGCAATGTAGAGTTCCAATGCGTGGGGACATCGCAGATCAGTCGGTGAGCTGGAAGCTGCAAATGCTGCTGAATCACAGTAAGGGCGGCGGAAGCTGTAGCTGACTTTCTAAAATGGGCACACAGGCGGTGTAATTTGAAAGCAGATTCGACAGATCGGATAGATTTTGAGAAACCACTGAACCACGAGGTTAAGCACATGGGCCAGGCATGGAACGTGTGTGAGCTCGCCTCGCCTCAAAGCCGCAACCAGGTTCCAGCCATTGTCATACACGACCATGCCTGGCTGTAGGGTCAGAGGTGTCTGCCACAGATCTGCCTGCTTTTTCAGAGCTGTGCACAACTCTTAAGCATTGTGCTGTTTGTCACCTAAGCATATTAGCTTCAGCACAGCCTGTTGCCGGTTGGCTGAGGCAGTGCTGCAGTGCTTCCAGCTTGCGACTGATGTGGTCATTTCAGAGATGGAGGCTGAAGAAGAGGAGGAGGTGCAGGAGCTGTAGAATGTGGGGGCAACCCTAATTGACCCAGGGCCCGCAATCCCCAGCGTTGGGATGATGTTTTCCATCACATGGTCTAGCTGGGTCCCGGCTTCCACTATATTAACCCAGCATGCTGTCAACGAGATATACCGTCCCTGCCCACAAGCACTTGTCCACGTGTCCATGGTTAGGTGAACAAGGACATGGACATGCTTGATGATGGTGCTAGTTGAGAGTGTTCAATGATAGGTGAAGCGTAGGAGGCATCTTGGCATGGACTGGGGATTGGCGTGCACGCACAACAGCGGAAGAAGCAGTGGTGTCACCCGCAGACACTATTGCTAGACCTTGGGGTTCGGCCCACTTAGTCGGTTGCTTTGCTGCCATGTGCCTGATCCTGCTGGTGGTGGTCAGGCTGCTAGTTTTGCTACCCCTGCTGATGCTGGCCTGGCAGGTGTTGCAAATGGCCTTTTTAGGGTTATCTGCAGAGTCTTTAAAAAATAACCAGACTCGGGAAGACCTTACAGTTGTACTGTCAACTTCCGTCATATTGGTGTTATGAGGAACGCTTTCCCGCCTTGTGTGTGTGGCCACCACACTGCTTCTTCCTGCCTGTGTGCTGCTGTCCTCACTCTGTATGTCCCCCTGCCAGGTTAGGTCAGTTAATCTATTATCCACCACCTTGTTTTCCACTTCTGCACTCTGGTCCTCCTCCTGTCTTTCTGGCAATTGTGTCTCATCATCATCATCATCCACCTCTTGCGACAGTAATTGCACTTTCCCACTGTCGCCTTAGTTTGACCATGGCTGCTCCAATATTTGGGCATGGCTACACATGTTCTCCTCTTGACTCGCTTGAAGCTGGCTGAGCGAGAGGCCCGAATCTACAAATGGAAAAGTGAACAGCTCTTCTGAGTGTCCAAGTGTGGGATCAGTTGTCTCCAGGCACTCAGCATGATGGGAGGAAGGAGGATCAGGGTGAGGAATATGCAGTCCAGACTCACAGCTACTGAGACGTGACCATGTGGAAGACAGGGTGGTGGTGGTGGCAAAGTGACTGGAAGCATTATCTGCTATCCAACCAACAACCTTTTGACACTGCTTTGTGTTCAATAGTGGTGTTCTGCGGTCCCCTAGTAATTGGGACAGGAAGGTCGAGCGACACGATGTGGGTGTTTGTTGTGACACAATTTCAGCTTGACTACGGCTACGTCCTCGGCCACTGCATGCATCATCACCATCACATCCACTTCCCGTTCCCTTGACACGCACCTAGCCCATTTTTAATGGAGGACGATATTTTCCACGTTCAGGAGAAATGGCTGATTTTGGAACGCAGTTATACTGTATGTCATACGTCTGACAGAGAACCACAATTTTAAATAGCAGGCCTGTAATTTACTAATAGTATTCTTCACAGACACCTAGTGTGAATAGCTTGACCGACACACTGCAACAGAATGGAAAAGGAGGCCAATATTTTCCACATTCAGTTTAAATTTCTGAATTTTTATCGCTGAAATATGGAACAGATCTGACTGCAGTGAGAACAAACAAATGGATCAGAAAAATGGTGGACTCTGGATTGCTTTTTAAGCAAATAACCAGGATTAAGATAAAAAAAAAATTTGACCTCACCCCTGATATCTGGGGCTATGTCTACAAATATCTGTAATTATTACAGCAGCAGCAGACAGGACGTTCAATGGACCCTCTTGCGCTATATGCACTGCTGTCTGCCACATACACTGCCTGCCTGCCTAACTCCTGCCTTGCACTGATTATATGTAGCTGGAGTAGTCCTCAGAAGGACTGTTAGTGCATATGGATATATATATATATATATATACAGTATGTTGTGGAATACCTATACTAACAGGACGTTCAATGAACCCTCTTGTGCTGTATCATGCACTGCTGTCTGCCACATACACTGCCTGCCTGCCTCCTGCTATCACCACTGAATATATTATATGCAGCTGGATTAGTCCTCAGAAGGACTGTTGGTTCAGTTGATATATATATAATGATGCATTGTGAAAGTATTTGGCCCCCTTGAACTTTTCTACCTGTTGCCACATTTCTGGCTTCAAACATAAAGGTATAAAATTCTATTTTTGGGGGGAAGAATCAACAACAAGTGGGACACAATCGTGAAGTGGAACAACATTTTTTTAATATTTTAAACTTTTTTAAAAAAATAAAAAATGAAAAGTGGGGGGTGCAATATTATTCAGCCCCTTTACATTCAGTGCAGCAAACTCACTTCGGAAGTTCAGAGAGGATCTCTGAATGATCCAATGTTGTCCTAAATGACTGGTAATGATAAATAGAATCCACCTGTGTGTAATCAAGTCTCCGTATAAATGCACCTGCTCTGTGATCGGGGCCGTAACTACAACCAGGGCAGCCGGGGCACTGCCCCGGGGCCCCAACCACCCAAGGGGCCCCAAACTGATGGTAAAAAATTGTATTTTAATACTTTAATTTCTCATAAAATACCCAGCTCCTATATTCCAGTCAGACAATGTCACCCGGAGGACAGGAGAGACTATCATTTCAATAATTTCCAGGAGCTCGCCAGCTGTCAATGAATGGAAACCTGCACTGGCGTGGAGAGTCTCATAGCACAAGATTTGTAACAATATGTTAGTCTGGAGATCACAGAGAGTTGGCAAGGCTGGCACAGTGCACACTGACTGTAACAAACTCTCAGCATCATTGAGAGGAGACAGTCTCAGCAGACACAAATATATCTGTGACAAACTGTGAGAAGCCCTGCTATAGATCTATACTATATTTGGAATTATTCACCTTATTAATTTTCCAAACATATTCACTGAATATTTAACTTCTAAAACTTGCATCATAAACAACAAAATCTATTAAAGGTCTTGAGGAACGTGGTGAAGCCTGTGTGTTGTATACAACAATGCATAGCAGGCTTCACCACGTTCCGCACAACCTCTAGTGATTGAAATGTTGAGGGGCCCCACTATGAAGTTTTGCCCCGGGGCCCCGAAGTTTATAGTTATGGCACTGTCTGTGATAGTCTCGGGGTTCTGTTTCAAGTGCAGAGAGCATCATGAAGACCAAGGAACACACCAGGCTGGTCCGAGATACTGTTGTGGCAAAGTTTAAAGCCGGATTTGGATACAAAAAGATTTCCCAAGTTTTATACATCTCAAGGAGCACTGTGCAAGCGATCATATCGAAATGAAAGGAGTATCAGACCACTGCAAACCTACCAAGAACCGGCCGTCCCTCTAAACTTTCATCTCGGACAAGGAGAAAACTGATCAGAGATGCTGCCAAAAGGCCCATGATCACTCTGGATGAACTGCAGAGATCTACAGCTGAGGTGGGAGAGTCTGTCCATAGGACAACAATCAGTCATACACTGCACAAATCTGGCCTTTATGGAAGAGTGGCAAGAAGAAAGCCATTTCTCAAAAATATCTATAAAAAGTCTTGTTTTAAGTTTGCCACAAGCCACCTGGGAGACACACCAAACATGTGGAATAAGGTGCTCTGGTCAGATGAAACCAAAATCGAACTTTTTGGCCACAATGCAAAATGATATGTTTGGCGTAAATGCAACACAGCTCATCAACCTCAAAACATCATCCCCACTGTCAAACATGGTGGTGGCAGCATCATGGTTTGGGCCTGCTTTTCTTCAGCAGGCACAGGGAAGATGGTTAAAATTGATGGGAAGATGGACGGAGCCAAATACAGGACCATTCTGGAAGAAAACCTGTTGGAGTCTGAAAAAGACCTGAGACTGAGATTTATCTTCCAACAAGACAATGATCCCAAACATAAAGCAAAATCTACAATGGAATGGTTCAAAAATAAATGTATCCAGGTGTTAGAATGGCCAAGTCAAATCCTGACCTGAATCCAATCGAGAATCTGTGGAAAGAGCTGAAAACTGCTATTCACAAACGCCCTCCATCCAACCTCAATGAGCTCGAGCTGTTTTGCAAGGAAGAATGGGTAATAATTTCAGCCTCTCAATGTGCAAAACTGATAGAGACATACCCCAAGCGACTTGCAGGTGTAATCGCAGCAAAAGGTGGCACTGCAAAGTATTAACTCAAGGGGGCCGAATAATATTGCACGCCCCACTTTTCAGTTTTTAATTTGTTAAAAAGTTTAAAATATCCAATAAATTTCATTCCACTTCACGATTGTGTCCCACTTGTTGTTTATTCTTCCCCCAAAAATTCAAATTTTATATCTTTATGTTTGAAGCCAGAAATGTGGCAAAAGGTAGAAAAGTTCAAGGGGGCCAAATACTTTCACAATGCACTGTATATATATGTCGTGGAATACCTATACTAACTATGAAGAGGCAAATCTCTCCCTGACGCAGCAGCACCTCTCCCTACTTTGCCCGATTCTGGGGTACACTGTGATGAGCATAGCGGCGCCAGGTCTTTTATGGACCTGATGACGCTGTGCGGCCAGCCAATCACTGTAATATCCACAACCAACAAGGCTACGGTATTAAAGAGTAGAGATGAGCGTTGTTCTACTCGAACTGTTCGCCAATCTCAAATTCGAGCTGTTTTGGGCGGTGTTCGAGCCGTTCGGCGAACACGAACAATTTGAGAAAAATTCGGCTGTTCGAGGTTATGTTCGATAACTGTTCGTGCACCAAAATCATAACTGGATTTTTTCTCAGTAATGATGAAAATTAATGTTAATACGCAGTTTGAGTGTACAGCGGGGTGGGGGGAGGGGCAGGGGATGGATCTGTGCAGGAACAATGAAGATCTCCATTTTTTTTTCTCTTTCCCGCATTTACAGTGGGGAGGTGCAATCTGTCAGCCTATCAGCAGCGCACACACGGAGCGAAGTGCTTTTTTTCACACAAGCAAGGGCATGTGTCATTGGCAGTGTATGTCACATGTCCTTGCCCTATAAGACCAAGCCATTTTCCCCGTCGCCACCATTTTCTCACTGCTGCAGCTGCGTGTTAGACGGCACCGCTGTTGCTGTGTGCGCTATACCTTGTTAATTTCAAGCCAATTTTCGCACAAATCTACAGATAGCTTGGGAGTAGGGAATAGTTGTGATTGCAGTCCTTTTAAGGACTAGGTTACAGCATTTCCTACGACTTTTATCAGGCAGGTCTGTGCTCTTAAATAGATAGATTGTGGGAGTAAAGACTAATTGTAATTGGAGTCCTTTTCAGGACTAGGTTACATCAGTTCCTATCAGTTTTTGCCAGGCAGGTCTGTGCCAGTGCTGTGCAAGTTTTTTTCACAGCATTTGGCTGAATCTAGCAAAGCTAATCCTTTTTGGCCTATTGCAGAGTGTGTTAGTCAGTGGAGTAGCCTATCTGTGTTGCAAGATATACCACCTGTGTATAGAATACCAATTTTTTTACTGCACCTAGTGAAGTAAAATCTTTTGGGCATAGCATCATTCTATTAGTCCATCTATACTGACCTCCATCAGGTTGCAAATTGAATATAATTTTTTTCTGCATCTAGCTCTGAAAAAATATTGGGCTTCTATCTGTGTGTGGGACTTGTTGTATTAGTCCATCTATACTGACCTCCATCAGGTTGCAAACTGAATATATTTTTTTCTGCATCTACCTCTGAAAAAATATTGGGCTTCTAGCTGTGTGTGGGACTTTCTCTATTAGTCCATCTATACAGACCTCCATCAGGTTGCAAACTGAATATATTTTTGTCTGCATCTACCTCTGAAAAAATATTGGGCTTCTAGCTGTGTGTGGGACTTGTTCTATTAATCCATCTATACAGACCTCCATCAGGTTGCAAACTGAATATATTTTTTTCTGCATCTACCTCTGAAAAAATATTGGGCTTCTAGCTGTGTGTGGGACTTGTTGTATTAGTCCATCTATACTGACCTCCATCAGGTTGCAAACTGAATATATTTTTTTCTGCATCTACCTCTGAAAAAATATTGGGCTTCTAGCTGTGTGTGGGACTTGTTCTATTAATCCATCTATACAGACCTCCATCAGGTTGCAAACTGAATATATTTTTTTCTGCATCTACCTCTGAAAAAATATGTGGCCTTCTAGCAGTGTGTGGGACTTTCTCTATTAGTCCATCTATACTGACCTCCATCAGGTTGCAAACTGAATATAATTTTTTTCTGCATCTAGCTCTGAAAAAATATTTGGCCTTCTAGCAGTGTGTGGGACTTTCTCTATTAGTCCATCTATACTGACCTCCATCAGGTTGCAAATTAAAAATAATTTTTATCTGCATCTACAGTACCTCTGAAAAAATATTTGGGCTTCTAGCTATGTGTGGGACTTGTTCTATTAGTCCATATATACTGACCTCCATCAGGTTGCAAATTGAATATAATTTTTATCTGCATCTAGCTCTGAAAAAATATTTGGCCTTCTAGCAGTGTGTGGGACTTTCTCTATTAGTCCATCTATACTGACCTCCATCAGGTTGCAAATTGAATATAATTTTTATCTGCATCTAGCTCTGAAAAAATATTTGGCCTTCTAGCAGTGTGTGGGACTTTCTCTATTAGTCCATCTATACTGACCTCCATCAGGTTGCAAATTAAAAATATTTTTTATCTGCATCTAACTCTGAAAAAATATTTGGGCTTCTAGCTGTGTGTGGGACTTGTTCTATTACTCCATCTATACTGACCTCCATCAGGTTGCAAACTGAATATATTTTTTTCTGCATCTACCTCTGAAAAAATATTGGGCTTCTAGCTGTGTGTGGGACTTGTTGTATTAGTCCATCTATACTGACCTCCATCAGGTTGCAAATTAAAAATAATTTTTATCTGCATCTACAGTACCTCTGAAGAAATATTTGGGCTTCTAGCTGTGTGTGGGACTTGTTCTATTAGTCCATCTATACTGACCTCCATCAGGTTGCAAACTGAATATAATTTTTATCTGCATCTAGCTCTGAAAAAATATTTGGCCTTCTAGCAGTGTGTGGGACTTTTTCTATTAGTCCATCTATACTGACCTCCATCAGGTTGCAAATTGAATATAATTTTTATCTGCATCTAGCTCTGAAAAAATATTTGGCCTTCTAGCAGTGTGTGGGACTTTCTCTATTAGTCCATCTATACTGACCTCCATCAGGTTGCAAATTAAAAATAATTTTTATCTGCATCTACCTCTGAAAAAATATTTGGGCTTCTAGCTGTGTGTGGGACTTGTTCTATTACTCCATCTATACTGACCTCCATCAGGTTGCAAACTGAATATATTTTTTTCTGCATCTACCTCTGAAAAAATATTGGGCTTCTAGCTGTGTGTGGGACTTGTTGTATTAGTCCATCTATACTGACCTCCATCAGGTTGCAAATTAAAAATAATTTTTATCTGAATCTACAGTACCTCTGAAAAAATATTTGGGCTTCTAGCTGTGTGTGGGACTTGTTCTATTAGTCCATCTATACTGACCTCCATCAGGTTGCAAATTGAATATAATTTTTATCTGCATCTAGCTCTGAAAAAATATTTGGCCTTCTAGCAGTGTGTGGGACTTTCTCTATTAGTCCATCTATACTGACCTCCATCAGGTTGCAAATTAAAAATAATTTTTATCTGCATCTACAATACCTCTGAAAAAATATTTGGGCTTCTAGCTGTGTGTGGGACTTGTTCTATTAGTACATCTATACTGACCTCCATCAGGTTGCAAATTGAATATAATTTTTATCTGCATCTAGCTCTGAAAAAATATTTGGCCTTCTAGCAGTGTGTGGGACTTTCTCTATTAGTCCATCTATACTGACCTCCATCAGGTTGCAAATTAAAAATAATTTTTATCTGCATCTACCTCTGAAAAAATATTTGGGCTTCTAGCTGTGTGTGGGACTTGTTCTATTAATCCATCTATACAGACCTCCATCGGGTTGCAAACTGAATATAATTTTTTTCTGCATCTAGCTCTGAAAAAATATTTGGCCTTCTAGCAGTGTGTGGGACTTGTTCTATTAGTCCACCTATACTGACCTCCATCAGGTTGCAAATTCAAAATAATTTTTTGTCTGCATCTAGCTCTGAAAAAATATTTGGCCTTCTAGCAGTGTGTGGGACTTTCTCTATTAGTCCATCTATACTGACCTCCATCAGGTTGCAAACTGAATATATTTTTTTTCTGCATCTACCTCTGAAAAAATATTGGGCTTGTAGCTGTGTGTGGGACTTGTTCTATTAATCCATCTATACAGACCTCCATCAGGTTGCAAACTGAATAAAAAATTTTTCTGCATCTACCTCTGAAAAAATATTTGGGCTTCTAGCTGTGTGTGGGACTTGTTCTATTAGTCCATCTATACTGACCTCCATCAGGTTGCAAATTGAATATAATTTTTTTCTGCATCTAACCCAGCCAATATTTTTGGCCTAATACCACAGTTTGGCCACTCAGCTCTGCTCGGTTCCCATCCATTGTTTTTTTGTGCAAACAACTCCAGAGTTGTGAATTAGTTAACCACCAAAATGAGTGGAAAAAGGCCTGCTGCTGGTGGAAAGGGGAATAGGCGTGTTGGGAAGGGGAAAAAAGGTTGTGTCCGTGTGGTAGGTGTTAAAGCAACAGTAACATCTGCAGAAGAAAGACCATCTTCCAGCCAAACTAAAATGTCTACTTCTTTTAGCGGACAATGTGATAAGATCCCTTTCTTACGGCCACGCCAATCGCTACAAATTCCAGATGAGGCACAAAAACAGCAGGTGCTTCAACGGATATCAAGTGCTCCTTTAAGTGGGCTCTCCTCCACATCAACTTCAACATCACAAATACTCCAGTCCTCAAAGGTGTCACCCCAATCGCACTTGCTTCCTCACAGCTCCCAAATCTCCAGCTGCCCGTCTGAGTATGAGGTAGAACAGATGGTTGAGTCTGCAGAGCTGTTTACTCATACTATAGCCTGGGAATCAGAGGTCGACTCCAGCGCTTCTGTGAATCCAGACGAGGAAATGATCTGCACTGATGCCCAAAATCTTTATGAGTCGGATCCAGGACCAGACGCAGAAGGTTCTGACCATAATGTAGACCCTCATTCCCAAACTGTAACTCCTGTTGGTGGAGACAATGAGGAAGACGATGATAAGACTCAAATACCTGATTGGAGCGACAACTTTAGTTTTTTGTCAGGGCAGGAACAGGTTGGCTCTGAGGACGACGGGTGTGATAACGCACAGGGTGATGATGATGAGGTTGGAGATCCCACTTACTGTCAACCCACAGTCAGCCAAGAGATGAGGTCAGCAGAGGAGGTGGAGGAAGATGCTAGTGACGACGAGGTCAGGTTGCGCCTTCCTGGACAGAGACGTAGTACTGGAAGCACGTCAACAACTGCATCCTCAAACACAACTCTGCCTCTCACCACAAGTCGTGGTGGCTCTTCAGGTCGCATGGGTGCTAAGCCTTGCATAGCCTGGGCATTTTTTCAGATCGATAAAGATGACCCAACTCGTGTTATCTGTAACATTTGTCAGCAAAAGCTAAGTAGAGGCCAAAAAATACATAGTTTGAGTACTTCATGCATGAACCGGCACATGGACATGAAGCATAAGTTGCAGTGGGAAGCTCAGTGTGCTACAATGCGGCCTAGCCGGCCGGGCCAACCACCGTCTGCCATATCTTGTGCATCCGCGGCCTCTTCATCCTCTGTGACTGGGGGGACAGCAGTCACACCTGTTTTGGGGCGCAGACCTGCCACCTCTTTACCCGCAACAGCCAGCGTGATTGGCAGGTCATCATTTTCTTTGGAGGTGGTAACACCAGCTGGTGTTGAGCGCTGTCCGACATCGATAGCACCACCTTTGGATCAAGGCAACCTAACATGTCCGCCTGCATCTTCCTCACAGACCGGCAGTTTGCCGGGGACACCCTTATCAACCCCGTCTAAGCACAATAGCCAGCCCTCGGTCCCTCAGATGTGGACAAGTAAAAGACCATTTCCTCCTAGCCATGAGAAAGCTAAGAGGTTGAATTTCACCATCTGCAAGCTCTTGGCTACAGAAATGCTGCCTTTCCGCCTGGTGGACACAGAGGATTTTCGAGACCTTATGTCCGTCGCAGTGCCCCAGTACCAGATGCCCAGTCGGCACTACTTCTCAAAGAAAGGTGTGCCTGCGCTCCACCAGCATGTCGCACACAACATCACCGTTTCTTTGAGAAACTCTGTGTGTGACAGGGTGCATTTCACCACAGACACTTGGACGAGTAGGCATGGACAGGGGCGCTACATGTCGCTGACTGGGCACTGGGTAACTATGGTGACAGCAGGACAAGGGGCTGCTGTCCAAGTCTTGCCGTCCCCACGAGTTGTGCGTCAATCCTCTTTATGTCAAAGTTCCTCCACTGCTTCTGCCTCCTCAACCTCCTCTCGGTCTTCCACCTGCACCCAAAGCCTGTCTGGTCATGCCACAAGCTTTCTAACTGCGCAGAAGGGATCCTGCACACCTCCTTACTATGCTGGCAGTAGGGCTCAACGTCATCAGGCGGTTTTTACATTCAAATGTCTGGGAAATGTGAGTCACACAGCTGAGGAGTTGTGGTCAGCTCTGGAGAACCAATTTCATGAATGGTTGTCTCCACTGGACCTGAAACCAGGGAAGGCCGTGTGCGACAATGCTGCAAACCTGGGTGCGGCCCTTCGCCGGGGCAATGTCACACACGTGCCTTGTATGGCTCACGTGTTGAACCTGGTTGTCCAGCAATTTTTAGCCCACTATCCCAGACTAGATGGCCTTCTGCAGAGGGCACGGTCGCTGTGTGCTCACTTCTGCCGTTCACATCCCGCAGCTCAGCGACTTACATCTCTACAGAAGTCGTTGGGCCTGCCACTTCACCGGCTAAAATGCGATGTGCCTACCCGGTGGAATTCAACTCTGCACATGTTGCAGCGACTGTGGCAGCACCGACAAGCCCTGGTGCAATACGTTCTGACGTATAGCCTGGGCCAACGAGATCCAGAGGTGGGGCAAATCACGCTGGAGGAGTGGTCTCAGATAAAGGGACCTCTGCACCCTTCTGCACAGTTTTGAAATGGCGACGAAGATGTTTAGTGCTGACGATGCCATTATCAGCATGACTATTCCGGTGATTTACATGCTGGAGCACATGTTAAACAGAATTCGGAGTCAGGTGGTGGCACAAGAGGAGGTGGAGGAAGTAGAGGAGGAGGAGTTGTATGCGGAAGGGCTAACATCTGCATGGTCCAGACGGTCGGCAGCACCAAGGCGGCAGGCATGTGAGGGTGGGGGAGATGGTTTTACCAGGGCACATGGTAGCAGCCAAACTAGTGAGGAAGGTGCAGGAGCCCAGGAAGAAGTGGAGGACGAACTGATGGAAGACTCATCAGATGAGGGAGACCTTGATCACATTTCTGTTGTGCGAGGTTGGGGGGAGAGGACAGAGGAAGGAAGCATGATTGTTACCTCACCACCAACACAACAGGGACTTGGTGCTCCTGGATGCGCAACACACATGAGTGCCTTCTTGCTGCACTACCTGCAACATGACCCTCGAATTGTGAGAATTAGAAATAATCCTGACTACTGGGTTGCCACACTGTTAGATCCCTGGTACAAAAGTAAATTTGCAGAAATTATTCCTGCCATAGAAAGGGATGCACGCATGCAGGAGTATCAGCAGAGACTGTTGCAGAATCTTACATGTGCTTTTCCACAAAATACCAGTGGTGCACGTAGTGAATCTCACAGTTCCAACTTGCCAACCGTGGGACCGTCAAGTGTTCAGCACTCAAACCGTAACAGAACCACAGTATCTGCTGGTAACATCAATTTTGCGGAATCATTTCACCACTTTTTTAGCCCATCCTTTGCAAGGCCACAGGAGACAAGAAGTCTGACACATAGTCAACGCCTAGAGACGATGGTACAGGAGTATCTCCAAGTAAACATTGAAGCCATGACTGTGTCACTGGACCCTTGCTCTTTTTGGGCTTCCAATGTGGTTAAATGGCCGGAGCTAGCCACTTACGCCTTGGAGATCTTGTCATGCCCCGCAGCCAGCGTTCTGTCTGAACGTGTGTTCAGCGCTGCTGGTGGTGTGCTGACAGATAAGCGCACGTGGCTCTCCACTGATAATGTAGACAGACTCACGTTCATAAAGATGAACAAATCATGGATCCGAAACGACTTTTCTACCCCTGTGTCATCCTGGGGAGAGTAAAAGCTTGATGATTGGTTAAAATCACCCTACCAACCGTTTTAAGCTTTCAAATTACTAATCATGTTTATCTGTATCTTGGCTGGAAAATAATTTGGGCTTTGTAGCAGTGTGCAGCACTGATTCTATTAGGCCATCTATAATAAGCTCCACCAGATTTAAAATTACTAATCATGTTTATCTGTATCTTGACTGGAAAATAATTTGGGCTTTGTAGCAGTGTGCAGCACTGATCCTATTAAGCCATCTATACTAAAGCTTCACCAGATTTAAAATTAATAATAATTTTTAGCTGCATCTAGCCCGGAAAATAATTTTGGGGCTCCGAGATGCGCAAGACACATAAGTGCCTTCTTGCTGCACTACCTGCAGCATGACCCTCATATTGTCAGAATTCGAAGTAATCATGACTACTGGGTTGCCACACTCTTAGATCCCCCAAACTTTTCGATCAACCTTTTCATTTTATTAAAGACCAAAAAAATGGTCATTTTTGAAATTATAAGCATTAGCAGGTTGTTAGAAACTGAAATCAAACAGTTTTCAACTCAAAACTTTATTCTAGGTGATGTTACATTTTCACATAGGACCCCTTGTTCGAAAGGAGCTTCTGAACTCTCTCGTCCATTGAATTTGTCAGGTTTTGGATGGTTTCTGCTTCAATTGTTTTGCATGAGGACAGAATACCCTCCCAGAGCTGTTGCTTAGATGTGAACTGCCTCCCGCCATCATAGACACTCCTTTTAATGATGCTCCAAAGGTTCTGAATGGGGTAGAGGTCAGGGGAGCATGGGGGTCACACCATAAGTTTGTCCCCTTTTATGCCCATATCAGCCAGAGATGCAGATGTTTTATGTGCAGCATGAGATGGTGCATTATCATGCAAAAAAATGATCTTGCTGTGAAATACACGGTTCTTCTTCTTGAACCATGGCAGGAAGTGCTGTTTGAGAAAATCCACATACATTATGGAGTTCATCTTTAGCGCCTTCAGGGATCCTAAAGGGGCCGACAATCTCTCTCCCCATGATTCCAGCCCAAAACATTACTCCACCTCCTCCTTGTTGGCGCTGTAGCCGTGTTTGCGTGGGGTGTCCATCAACCAGCCATCCTCCACTCCATCTATCTGGACCATCGAGCGCTGCACGGCACTCATCCGTGAACAAAACAGTTTTGAAATCAGTCTTCATGTAATGTTTGGCCCACTGGAGCCGTTTCTGCTTGTGTGAAGTGGATAGAGGAGGTCGACAGGATGGCGTATGCACAGCTGCAAACCTCTGAAGGACCCTGCATCTTGTTGTTCGGGGGACGTTGGAGGCACCAGCAGCTTCAAAAACTTGTCTGCTGCTATGACAAGGCTTTTTTGCCGCTGCTCTTTCAACCTGACGTAATTGCCTGTAGGAAAGAGTCCTCAATTTGCCCTTATCAGCACGCACACGTGTGTACTGTGAATCAGCTACATACTTCTTGATTGCCAAGACACTTCATCCTGATCATCGCACAATGTTGATTGTAGTCATGCCTTGACCTAAACACTCCACAATTTCTTGCTTCTCAGCAGCCGACACATCCTTTTTCTTTCCCATTTTGGCAGAAAATTTAGCCTGCTTAATAATGTGAGACAGCCTTCTTAAGTAGTCTTGCCTTTCATTGGACACACCTGCCAAACTAATTAGCACAGGTGTCTGCAATTGCTTACAGTGATATAAAGAGCCCTGACACACATCACCATCAATGAGTTTAACTGACAAACAAACAAATTCTTCCCTTATCACTCCTAAACACTTTTTGCATAATAATTTGGAACACAGTGTACATGTGCTTTTCCACAAAACACCAGTGGTTCACGTAGTGAATCTTACAGTTCTAACTTGCCAACCGTGGTCTGTATGGAGTTGTTCAATAAAGGGCCCAAAATTAAGATAACATAGATGGGAGAGGTCTCTATGAATAGGAATTCCTAAGTATTTGATACCCTGTGAGGGCCAGGCAAAGGGAAAGTTGGACTGGATGGAATCCTATATGGATTTGGGGAGGGAGACATCGAGGGCCTCAGACTTCGCTGCATTGATTTTAAAATTTGACCATGTAACAAAGTGATCTATTTCAGCCATAACAGCATGGATGGATATATGTGATTGAGTGATATATACTAGGACATCATCAGCAAATAGAGAGCACTTGTACTCGATGCCTCCCACCTCAATCCACCTAATATTGGGGTTATGGCGAATTGCTGAGAGCAGGTGCACCGTCACTACGATGTATAAGAGAGGGGACATAGAACATCCCTGCCTTGTCCCATTGGTGATTGTGAAAGGTGATGAAAATGTTCTGACGTGCCCCCTGGGCCTTGGGACACCCGGAGCCGGACCCTTTTTGGTGGATGCTGGTGGTTGTAGTCTCCGTGGCGGCGACCCGGTTCCGTGGCTCAGAGCGGTCAAACTAGTGGCGGAACTATTTATGTGGTTTTGATGTTTAAATGTCCGACTACGCCACCCGTAGATTGCGGTCAGAGTGAACCGCCGCTCCAGGGCAGACCGCTGAGGCTGGTGTTGTGGGTGCAGCAGAGCGTAGCATAACTCCCCACGGGAGGAGTATAGCCTCAGGGCAGTGTATGCGGAGGATGGGGGTGATGGTGCAGGGCAGCAGCAGTAACGACACGGAGTCAGTGATGCAGTCCAGGGCCTTTACTCACAGTTCTTATTATCCAGACCACGTCTGCAGGTAACGGCTGCCCACGTCGTACTGTGCTCACCAGGTGAGGGGCTCAGACAACTCCCAGATAACTTTGGAGCGCTTCACAGGACCCCCTTTGTGTGTCCTTTGTCTGGCCTTTCTTACCAACCCTTCTGTCCGGCTGCCTCGGGCCTCCTCTTGGTAAACTTGGCGCCAGTTTCCCTGACCCTATGTGGTGCCTTCCTAGCGGGTGTAGCGAGGGGCTGCGCCACATAAAATGTCACAGCCTCCTGTTTCTAGCTGAGGGTCGTTTCCTGCCTCCACTAGTTTCGGGGACCGGTCTCCCCCTTTGGCCTGACCCCTCCACGCAGGTGGATTCGGGCGTGCGGTGGCGACTCGCCCGTCCGCACCCCTGGGATCCCTTCGTTCCTCGTTCTTGGAGCCTTCTCCGCTCCTCTTCCTTCCTTCTCCCTCTTCCAGGCCTGGGCCTCTGTTACTAGGCCCGCCTCCGGAGCAGAGCTCATGCAGAGCCCCTGCTCCCTGCCACTTCTGCTCAGACTTCTCTGCACTGAACTAAGATGGTGCCCACCTTTTATACTAACTTCTCAATGCACCCAGGAACTGCTTCCTCCCTGCTCCTGCACTACAGGGTTCCCCTTCCTCAGTGTTCCCTCCCCCCACTCCAGCCAGGGACAGGGACTGTGGTGCCCATCTCAGGGGCATATTGGTCGCCCTGCCCCACGGCAATGTGGTGTAATGCATGCAGGTGTCGGGTCCTGATCCACACTACATCCTTACCTGAGAGTGAGATATCACACCTCTGGGTGAGGTGCAATACCTCTGTAGCAACCGAGCCCTCAGGGTGCTACAGTTCCATTTATCTTCAGCCTAGGTGACGTATTGCGATACAGGGCCGTGATTTTGGCTATAAAAGGGTCCCCTAGACCCCTACCCCAAGCTTTTTAAGAGAATCATATATGGCATGCCAGGAGACTCTATGGAATGCTTTCTCAGCATCCAACGAGAGTATCTAATTACAAATTTTTAACTGCATCTAGCCCAGGAAATACTTTGTGCCTAGTAGCAGTGTCTGCTAGTCAGCGGATTATCCCGGCTGTTAAGCAAGCTACACCACCTGTAGTTTGTACACTTAATTTTTTCAAAGGAAATGCTTCGGGACCACGGGATACTCAGTGAAGAGCATCAGGAGGCACCCCAAGGCATAGGGGCTGGGACTGGCAGTAGGATGCCTTGCGGTGGACAGCCGAGCTCGATCCTTATAAAAGCTTTTTAACTGCAGCAGCTTTAGTGGACGCTACTGGAGCTGGAATTACGCGGCTGCTGGCATGAGACTTGCCCTCCAATAGATCCTTGTAAATGGATTTAAAGTGTATTCATTCAAATTAGAGAGACAATTTAAATTAAAAAGCTTAAAGCTGCCTCCACCACAGGGGGGCTCGCTCAATCCACCAGCGGACAGGCACCAGTATTGGGAGAGGGGGGCTGGCCGTCAGGGTTCACCGCGGCTCTGGCACAAACCCGGCGACGCGGAGGTGGCACGGGCAGGAGCGGACTGAACGTGTCGGCTTCTCACTTTTTGGATTTTAGAAGGGCATGACTTGCCTATATCTGTGTCTCCCCCTCCTTTTACTCCTCCACCTCTTTTCTTTTCGCATGACTATATGTACTTGTCACTTTTCCATGTGTTAGTTGTGTCTTCTGAGCAGTTTGTCAGCTTTTGGACACCTTTGAAGGTGTTTTCTATGTGTTTCTATGTGTTTTTGTTTGCCTGCCATTGGTTTTAACGGTGTTCGAAGGTGTTTGACGAACAGTTCGACGAACAGTTCGGCGAACACACGGGTGTTCGACGAACCGAACCGAACTCGAACACTACGGGGGTGGCTCAACACTATTAAAGAGCCACCAAACATGCAGGGAGGGGACCCGAGTTCCCGCCTGAGCAACCCGGAAATACTCGCCGAGTACCAAGCTTGTCGAGAACCGTGATGCTCGGGCGAGTACCGAGCAGTGGCGAGCATGTGCGCTCATCACTAATATTCATATGTGCCTCCTACAGTCAAGTTCAAGCTATCTGTGGATATATCTAATTGTGAGTAGTGTTGAGCCACCCCCGTAGTGTTCGAGTTCGGTTCAGTTCGTCGAACACCCGTGTGTTCGCCGAACTGTTCGTCGAACTGTTCGTCGAACACCTTCGAACACCGTTAAAACCAATGGCAGGCAAACAAAAACACATAGAAACACATAGAAAACACCTTCAAAGGTGTCCAAAAGCTGACAAACTGCTCAGAAGACACAACTAACACATGGAAAAGTGACAAGTACATATAGTCATGCGAAAAGAAAAGAGGTGGAGGAGTAAAAGGAGGGGGAGACACAGATATAGGCATGTCATGCCCTTCTAAAATCCAAAAAGTGAGAAGCCGAGACGGCCAGTCCGCTCCTGCCCGTGCCACCTCCGTGTCG
Organism: Phyllobates terribilis; assembly: GCF_046119375.1. NCBI lineage: Eukaryota > Metazoa > Chordata > Amphibia > Anura > Dendrobatidae > Phyllobates > Phyllobates terribilis. Next base: position 179,652,586 of record NW_027362771.1, read on the forward strand.
CCGGGTTTGTGCCAGAGCCGCGGTGAACCCTGACGGCCAGCCCCCCTCTCCCAATACTGGTGCCTGTCCGCTGGTGGGTCGAGAGAGCCCCCCTGTGGTGGAGGCAGCTCTAAGCTTTTTAATTTAAATTGTCTCTCTAATTTGAATGAATACACTTTAAATCCATTTACAAGGATCTATTGGAGGGCAAGTCTCATGCCAGCAGCCGTGTAATTCCAGCTCCAGTAGCGTCCACTAAAGCTGCTGCAGTTAAAAAGCTTTTATAAGGATCGAGCTCGGCTGTCCACCGCAAGGCATCCTAGTGCCAGTCCCAGCCCCTATGCCTTGGGGTGCCTCCTGATGCTCTTCACTAAGTATCCCGTGGTCCCGAAGCATTTCCTTTGAAAAAATTAAGTGTCCAAACTACAGGTGGTGTAGCTTGCTTAACAGCCGGGATAATCCGCTGACTAGCAGACACTGCTACTAGGCACAAAGTATTTCCTGGGCTAGATGCAGTTAAAAATTTGTAAGTAGATACTCTCGTTGGATGCTGAGAAAGCATTCCATAGAGTCTCCTGGCACACCATATATGATTCTCTTAAAAAGCTTGGGGTAGGGGTCTAGGGGACCCTTTTATAGCCAAAATCACGGCCCTGTATCACAATACGTCACCTAGGCTGAAGATAAATGGAACTGTAGCACCGAGGGCTCGGTTGCTACAGACGTATTGCACCTCACCCAGAGGTGTGATATCTCAGATAAGGATGGAGTGTGGATCAGGACCCGACACCTGCATGCATTACACCACATTGCCGTGGGGCAGGGCGACCAATATGCCCCTGAGATGGGCACGACAGTCCCTGTCCCTGGCTGGAGTGGGGGGAGGGAACACTGAGGAAGGGGAACCCTGCAGTGCAGGAGCAGGGAGGAAGCAGTTCCTGGGTGCATTGAGAAGGGAGTATAAAAGGTGGGCACCATCTTAGTTCAGTGCAGAGAAGTCTGAGCAGAAGTGGCAGGGAGCAGGGGCTCTGCATGAGCTCTGCTCCGGAGGCGGGCCTAGTAACAGAGGCCCAGGCCTGCAAGAGGGAGAAGGAAGGAAGAGGAGCGGAGAAGGCTCCAGGAACGAGGAATGAAGGGATCCCAGGGGTGCGGACGGGCGAGTCGCCACCGCACGCCCGAATCCACCTGCGTGGAGGGGTCAGGCCAAAGGGGGAGACCGGTCCCCGAACTAGTGGAGGCAGGAAACGACCCTCAGCTAGAAACCAGAGGCTCTGACATTTTATGTGGCGCAGCCCCTTGCTCCACCCGCTAGGAAGGCACCACATAGGGTCAGGGAAACTGGCGCCAAGTTTACCAAGAGGAGGCCCGAGGCAGCCGGACAGAAGTGTTGGTAAGAAAGGCCAGACAAAGGACACACAAAGGGGGTCCTGTGAAGCGCTCCAAAGTTTTCTGGGAGTTGTCTGAGCCCCTCACCTGGTGAGCACAGTACGACGTGGGCAGCCGTTACCTGCAGACGTGGTCTGGATAATAAGAACTGTGAGTAAAGGCCCTGAACTGCATCACTGACTCCGTGTCGTTACTGCTGCTGCCCTGCACCATCACCCCCATCCTCCGCATACACTGCCCTGAGGCTATACTCCTCCCGTGGGGAGTTATGCTACGCTCTGCTGCACCCACAACACCAGCCTTAGCGGTCTGCCCTGTAGCGGCGGTTCACTCTGACCGCAATCCACGGGTGGCGTAGTCGGACATTTAAACATCAAAACCACATAAATAGTTCCGCCACTGGTTTGACCGCCCTGAGCCACGGAACCGGATCGCCGCCACGAAGACTACAACCACCAGCATCCACCAAAAAGGGTCCGGCTCCGGGTGTCCCAAGGCCCAGGGGGTGCGTCAGAACATTTTCATCACCTTTCACAATCACCAATGGGACAAGGCAGGGATGTCCTCTGTCCCCTCTCTTATACATCCTAGTGACGGAGCACCTGCTCTCATCAATTCGCCATAACCCCAATATTAGGTGGATTGAGGTGGGAGGCACCGAGTACAAGTGCTCTCTATTTGCTGATGATGTCCTAGTATATATCACTCAATCACATATATCCATCCCTGCTGTTATGGCTGAAATAGATCACTTTGTTACATGGTAAAATTTTAAAATCAATGCAGCGAAGTCTGAGGCCCTCGATGTCTCCCTCCCTAAATCCATATAGGATTCCATCCAGTCCAACTTTCCCTTTGCCTGGCCCTCACAGGGTATCAAATACTTAGGAATTCCTATTCATAGAGACCTCTCCCATCTATGTTATCTTAATTTTGGGCCCTTTATTGAACAATTCCATACAGACCACGGTTGGCAAGTTAGAACTGTAAGATTCACTACGTGAACCACTGGTGTTTTGTGGAAAAGCACATGTAAGATTCTGCAACAGTCTCTGCTGATACTCCTGCATGCGTGCATCCCTTTCTATGGCAGGAATAATTTCTGCAAATTTACTTTTGTACCGGGGATCTAACAGTGTGGCAACCCAGTAGTCAGGATTATTTCTAATTCTCACAATTCGAGGGTCATGTTGCAGGTAGTGCAGCAAGAAGGCACTCATGTGTGTTGCGCATCCAGGAGCACCAAGTCCCTGTTGTGTTGGTGGCGAGGTAACAATCATGCTTCCTTCCTCTGTCCTCTCCCCCCAACCTCGCACAACAGAAATGTGATCAAGGTCTCCCTCATCTGATGAGTCTTCCATCAGTTCGTCCTCCACTTCTTCCTGGGCTCCTGCACCTTCCTCACTAGTTTGGCTGCTACCATGTGCCCTGGTAAAACCATCTCCCCCACCCTCACATGCCTGCCGCCTTGGTGCTGCCGACCGTCTGGACCATGCAGATGTTAGCCCTTCCGCATACAACTCCTCCTCCTCTACTTCCTCCACCTCCTCTTGTGCCACCACCTGACTCCGAATTCTGTTTAACATGTGCTCCAGCATGTAAATCACCGGAATAGTCATGCTGATAATGGCATCGTCAGCACTAAACATCTTCGTCGCCATTTCAAAACTGTGCAGAAGGGTGCAGAGGTCCCTTTATCTGAGACCACTCCTCCAGCGTGATTTGCCCCACCTCTGAATCTCGTTGGCCCAGGCTATACGTCAGAACGTATTGCACCAGGGCTTGTCGGTGCTGCCACAGTCGCTGCAACATGTGCAGAGTTGAATTCCACCGGGTAGGCACATCGCATTTTAGCCGGTGAAGTGGCAGGCCCAACGACTTCTGTAGAGATGTAAGTCGCTGAGCTGCGGGATGCGAACGGCGGAAGTGAGCACACAGCGACCGTGCCCTCTGCAGAAGGCCATCTAGTCTGGGATAGTGGGCTAAAAATTGCTGGACAACCAGGTTCAACACGTGAGCCATACAAGGCACGTGTGTGACATTGCCCCGGCGAAGGGCCGCACCCAGGTTTGCAGCATTGTCGCACACGGCCTTCCCTGGTTTCAGGTCCAGTGGAGACAACCATTCATGAAATTGGTTCTCCAGAGCTGACCACAACTCCTCAGCTGTGTGACTCACATTTCCCAGACATATCAATGTAAAAACCGCCTGATGACGTTGAGCCCTACTGCCAGCATAGTAAGGAGGTGTGCAGGATCCCTTCTGCGCAGTTAGAAAGCTTGTGGCATGACCAGACAGGCTTTGGGTGCAGGTGGAAGACCGAGAGGAGGTTGAGGAGGCAGAAGCAGTGGAGGAAAAATGACATAAAGAGGATTGACGCACAACTCGTGGGGACGGCAAGACTTGGACAGCAGCCCCTTGTCCTGCTGTCACCATAGTTACCCAGTGCCCAGTCAGCGACATGTAACGCCCCTGTCCATGCCTACTCGTCCAAGTGTCTGTGGTGAAATGCACCCTGTCACACACAGAGTTTCTCAAAGAAGCGGTGATGTTGTGTGCGACATGCTGGTGGAGCGCAGGCACACCTTTCTTTGAGAAGTAGTGCCGACTGGGCATCTGGTACTGGGGCACTGCGACGGACATAAGGTCTCGAAAATCCTCTGTGTCCACCAGGCGGAAAGGCAGCATTTCTGTAGCCAAGAGCTTGCAGATGGTGAAATTCAACCTCTTAGCTTTCTCATGGCTAGGAGGAAATGGTCTTTTACTTGTCCACATCTGAGGGACCGAGGGCTGGCTATTGTGCTTAGACGGGGTTGATAAGGGTGTCCCCGGCAAACTGCCGGTCTGTGAGAAAGATGCAGGCGGACATGTTAGGTTGCCTTGATCCAAAGGTGGTGCTATCGATGTCGGACAGCGCTCAAGACCAGCTGGTGTTACCACCTCCAAAGAAAATGATGACCTGCCAATCACGCTGGCTGTTGCGGGTAAAGAGGTGGCAGGTCTGCGCCCCAAAACAGGTGTGACTGCTGTCCCCCCAGTCACAGAGGATGAAGAGGCCGCGGATGCACAAGATATGGCAGACGGTGGTTGGCCCGGCCGGCTAGACCGCATTGTAGCACACTGAGCTTCCCACTGCAACTTATGCTTCATGTCCATGTGCCGGTTCATGCATGAAGTACTCAAACTATGTATTTTTTGGCCTCTACTTAGCTTTTGCTGACAAATGTTACAGATAACACGAGTTGGGTCATCTTTATCGATCTGAAAAAATGCCCAGGCTATGCAAGGCTTAGCACCCATGCGACCTGAAGAGCCACCACGACTTGTGGTGAGAGGCAGAGTTGTGTTTGAGGATGCAGTTGTTGACGTGCTTCCAGTACTACGTCTCTGTCCAGGAAGGCGCAACCTGACCTCGTCGTCACTAGCATCTTCCTCCACCTCCTCTGCTGACCTCATCTCTTGGCTGACTGTGGGTTGACAGTAAGTGGGATCTCCGACCTCATCATCATCACCCTGTGCGTTATCACACCCGTCGTCCTCAGAGCCAACCTTTTCCTGCCCTGACAAAAAACTAAAGTTGTCGCTCCAATCAGGTATTTGAGTCTTATCATCGTCTTCCTCATTGTCTCCACCAACAGGAGTTACAGTTTGGGAATGAGGGTCTACATTATGGTCAGAACCTTCTGCGTCTGGTCCTGGATCCGACTCATAAAGATTCTGGGCATCAGTGCAGATCATTTCCTCGTCTGGATTCACAGAAGCGCTGGAGTCGACCTCTGATTCCCAGGCTATAGTATGAGTAAACAGCTCTGCAGACTCAACCATCTGTTCTACCTCATACTCAGACGGGCAGCTGGAGATTTGGGAGCTGTGAGGAAGCAAGTGCGATTTGGGTGACACCTTTGAGGACTGGAGTATTTGTGATGTTGAAGTTGATGTGGAGGAGCGCCCACTTAAAGGAGCACATGATATCCGTTGAAGCACCTGCTGTTTTTGTGCCTCATCTGGAATTTGTAGCGATTGGCGTGGCCGTAAGAAAGGGATCTTATCACATTGTCCGCTAAAAGAAGTAGACATTTTAGTTTGGCTGGAAGATGGTCTTTCTTCTGCACCTACCCCACGGACACAACCTTTTTTTCCCCTTCCCAACACGCCTATTCCCCTTTCCACCAGCAGCAGGCCTTTTTCCACTCATTTTGGTGGTTAACTAATTCACAACTCTGGAGTTGTTTGCACAAAAAAACAATGGATGGTAACCGAGCAGAGCTGAGTGGCCAAACTGTGGTATTAGGCCAAAACTATTGGCTGGGTTAGATGCAGAAAACAATTATTTTTAATTTGCAACCTGATGGAGGTCAGTATAGATGGACTAATAGACCAAGTCCCACACACCGCTAGAAGCCCAAATATTTTTTCAGAGCTAGATGCAGAAAATTTTTTTATTCAATTTGCAACCTGATGGAGGTCAGTATAGATGGACTAATAGACCAAGTCCCACACACTGCTAGAAGCCCAAATATTTTTTCAGAGCTAGATGCAGAAAAAAATTATTTTTAATTTGCAACCTGATGGAGGTCAGTATAGATGGACTAATAGACCAAGTCCCACACACTGCTAGAAGGCCAAATATTTTTTCAGAGCTAGATGCAGAAAAAAATTATTTTTAATTTGCAACCTGATGGAGGTCAGTATAGATGGACTAATAGAACAAGTCCCACACGCTGCTAGAAGCCCAAATATTTTTTCAGAGATAAATGAAGAAAAAAATTATTTTTAATTTGCAACCTGATGGAGGTCAGTATAGATGGACTAATAGACCAAGTCCCACACACTGCTAGAAGCCCAAATATTTTTTCAGAGCTAGATGCAGAAAAAAATTATTTTTAATTTGCAACCTGATGGAGGTCAGTATAGATGGACTAATAGACCAAGTCCCACACACCGCTAGAAGCCCAAATATTTTTTCAGAGCTAGATGCAGACAAAAATTATATTCAATTTGCAACCTGCTGGAGGTCAGTATAGAAGGACTAATAGAACAAGTCCCACACACTGCTAGAAGCCCAAATATTTTTTCAGAGCTAAATGAAGAAAAAAATTATTTTTAATTTGCAACCTGATGGAGGTCAGTATAGATGGACTAATAGACCAAGTCCCACACACTGCTAGAAGCCCAAATATTTTTTCAGAGCTAGATGCAGAAAAAAATTATATTCAGTTTGCAACCTGATGGAGGTCAGTATAGATGGACTAATAGAATGATGCTATGCCCAAAAGATTTTACTTCACTAGGTGCAGTAAAAAAATTGGTATTCTATACACAGGTGGTATATCTTGCAACACAGATAGGCTACTCCACTGACTAACACACTCTGCAATAGGCCAAAAAGGATTAGCTTTGCTAGATTCAGCCAAATGCTGTGAAAAAAACTTGCACAGCACTGGCACAGACCTGCCTGGCAAAAACTGATAGGAACTGATGTAACCTAGTCCTGAAAAGGACTCCAATTACAATTAGTCTTTACTCCCACAATCTATCTATTTAAGAGCACAGACCTGCCTGATAAAAGTCGTAGGAAATGCTGTAACCTAGTCCTTAAAAGGACTGCAATCACAACTATTCCCTACTCCCAAGCTATCTGTATATTTGTGCGAAAATTGGCTTGAAATTAACAAGGTATAGCGCACACAGCAACAGCGGTGCCGTCTAACACGCAGCTGCAGCAGTGAGAAAATGGTGGCGACGGGGAAAATGGCTTGGTCTTATAGGGCAAGGACATGTGACATACACTGCCAATCACACATGCCCTTGCTTGTGTGAAAAAAAGCACTTCGCTCCGTGTGTGCGCTGCTGATAGGCTGACAGATTGCACCTCCCCACTGCAAATGCGGGAAAGAGAAAAAAAAATGGAGATCTTCATTGTTCCTGCAGAGATCCATCCCCTGCCCCTCCCCCCGCCCCGCTGTACACTCAAACTGCGTATTAACATTAATTTTCATCATTACTGAGAAAAAATCCAGTTATGATTTTGGTGCACGAACAGCTATCGAACATAACCTCGAACAGCCGAATTTTTCTCAAATTGTTCGTGTTCGCCGACCGGCTCGAACACTGCCCAAAACAGCTCGAATTTGAGATTGGCGAACAGTTCGAGTAGAACAACGCTCATCTCTAATTGTGAGTAACTGCAGAAAGAGGCTGTCTAGAAACAATGTCTCAGCGCTCTACACTTGCAGCCTAATTATGGAGTCAGAATAGATAATGTATTCATACCAGAATTATGGCCTGTATACAAGTATCACATAATTATAATGATTTATTGTCACCGCACGGTTAGTTGATGACCAGGGAACAGGGGCTCCTACCCTGTCCCTAACAATAGGGGGAGCCCTAGCTCCCCCTATTCCCCGGGATACTGCTGAAGGTGATGATGCTGGGGCCTCCGCCCTCGCCCTAGCTCCTGAGTTAGCCCTCTGTCTGTTCTCCTCCCCCACTCAGGAAAGGGGGCGCTACTGCGCACTGTAGAACACCCATGCTACAAACAAGGCTACACAGACAGGGGTAAACAGAAAACTGCAGGTACACAAAATATTCACTCACATATAAACAGAGGGAAGCACCAGAGTAAGAATGTAGGGGAATAAACCAAAATGGAGAAGGATAAGGAATTACCATGCGTACAAACTAAACAACAGTCTCTGATAATCCTCCAACTCTCCTTCTCATAATAACTCCTCTTCCTCCGTTAACCATGAAGCAAAAGCTTGCTCTGACAAGGACTAAAATCAGAGCCCAGATTATAGAGGGAAAAGAAGTGGCTAACCAAACTCAGCTGTGAGCACCAAGATTTCAGACATGGCTGTTTAACCCCTGTTCTGCCAGAATAAATAAAACATGTCTTAAAATGTAGGACAGTAGCCCTCAGATGATGCGGTCTTCTGGTTCTACTCCCTTGCGGTAACTTCGTGACAGTACCCCTCCTTCTACGAGGGACCTTCGGAACCTCAGGACCAGGCCTATCGGGGTTAGCCACATGAAAACCCCAGATCAGTCTGGCCGCATAAACACCCGATGCTGGTGCCCATATCCTCTCCTCGAGACCGGAACCTCATTCAATATACCAGGTACTGAAGCAACTAACGAACAAGATGGGAATCCAAGCTCTTCGCAATCTGAAACTTCAAGTCCCCATTGACAACGACAGGTGAAGGAGCAACAGGCAATGGTACAGAAGATGCAACGCATTTTTTGAGGAGAGAATGATGAAAAACATTATGGTTCTTAAAGGTAGGTGGTAATGCAAGGTGAAATGCTACGGGATTGACAATGTCTTCAATCTTGCAAGGTCCGATAAACCTGAGACCAAGCTTCCAAGACGGAACCTTCAACTTAATGTTCCTAGAGGACAGCCACACTAAGTCACCCACACACAGGTCCGGACCCACCAAACGTCTCCAATCAGCCACCCAGTTATATTTGGATCCCATCTTCCTTAAATTTTTCGTAACCCTCCGCCATATGGTGGAAGTAGAAGATGAAAACCGTTCCTCCTCTGGTAATCCAGAAGGGCGCTTACCATTAAAGGAACTAAACTAAGGATGAAACGCATACACCTCGAAAAACGGGGACTTACCAGTCGATTCCTGACACCAATTATTTACAGCGAATTCGGCTAACGGTAATTAGGTAACCCAGTCCTCCTGGTTCTCAGTTACAAAACACCTGAGATACATTTCTAAATTCTGGTTAACCTGTTCCGTCTGCCCATTAGACTGCGGGTTAAATGCGGAAGAAAAAGACAAATGGATCCCCAAACGGGTACAAAATGCACTCCAAGACTTGGAGACAAACTGCACCCCCCTATCAGAAAAAATGTCGGTCGGGATCTCATGTAATCTAATTATATCCCTGATGAAAACTTGCACCAAGGATTTGGCATTTGGTAAAGCTGCTAACGCGACAAAATGAGACATTTTACTGAACCAATCAACCCCCACAAGGATTACAGTATTCCCAGGTAGATTTGTGATAAAATCGACCGATAAGCGAGTCCAAGGTCTATTGGGAATCTCCAAGGGTTGGAGAACCCCCTACGGACAAGTATGAAGGGGTCTTTAAACACGCACAGACACTGCAGGTGGCTACATACTCTCGGACATCCTTATGAGCACCTGGCCACCAAAAACAAAGAGTAAGCAGATCCGTGGTAGCTTTATTACCAAAATGTCCGTCCAACACTGAATTGTGATGTTCACTGAGGACTCTAAGATGGAGCTTTACAGGAACAAACAGTTTACCAACAACCTCTCTTTCCAGATCGGAGCACATAGACACCATAACCACCTCCTTTTGAAGAATAGGTACAGGCTCACACTTATCTCCTCCCCCAGGAAAACAATGGGATAAGGCATCTGCCTTAATATTTTTGTTCCCCAGCCTATAAGTGACAAAAAGGATAAACCTAGTAAAGAACAATGCCCATCTTGCCTGACAAGGTGTTAGACATTTTGCCGACTCTAAGTACACCAGATTCTTATGATCCGTGATTACCATAACAGGGTGGACCGCTCCCTCCAAAAAATTATGCCACTCTTCAAAAGCCCATTTAATTGCTTAGAGTTCCTGATTACCAATGTCATAATTTCTATCAGCAGGTGACAATTTTTTAGAGAAATAAGCACAAGGTTGCCATTTACCAGAAGACGCACCATGCGACAATACCAATCCCCCTTACCCATCTCAGACGCATCGACCTCAACGATAAAAGGCTGAGAGACATAAGGCTGAATAAGAAATGGCGCAGAAGCAAAACACCCTTTCAATGTATCAAATGCCTCCCTGTCAGGACTGGACCACCTGGAGAAGTCCGTCCCCTTCCTGGTCATATCTGTAAGAGGTTTGGCTACTACCGAAAAGTTCTTTATGAACTTATGGTAGAAGTTGGCGAAACCTAAAAACCTTTGTAACACCTTCAAATCCTCCGGGCATTCCCAATCCAATACCGACATGACTTTGGCCAGATCCATGCGAAAACTGGTGGAGGACAACACATATCCTAGGAAAGGGATCTCCTCGACCGAGAACATACACTTCTCAGGCTTAACATAAAATTTATTATCTCGAAGAATCTGTAAAACCTGCCTGACGTGTACCTGGTGCAACTCAAAATCAGGAGAATAAATTAGTATGTTATCTAAATAGATGACCACGAATCTGACTAACAGGTGACTAAAGATGTCATTTATGAAGTGCTGAAAGACAGCAGGCGCGTTCATCAACCCAAAGGGCATTACCAGATTCTCATAGTGTCCCTCAGGCGCGTTGAACGCTGTTTTCCACTCATTTAACTCTTTAATACCGACGAGATTATACACCCCCCTAAGGTCCATCTTAGAAAAACGTTCTGCCCCTACAATTTGATTGAAGAGGTTAAGGATGAGAGGAAGCGGATACAGATCACAGACAGTGATTGCATTGAGTTCACGGAAATCTAGGCAAGGGCGTAACCCCCCATCTTTCTTCTTTACAAAAAAGAACCCAGCGGCAATGGGGGAAGAGGATGGTCTGATATGACCCTTATCCAGGCTTTCTGTCATGTAGTCCTTCATGGACTACGTCTACTCTTTGGCAGCTTGGGCCCCGGAACAAGATTTATGGCACAATCATAAGGACTAGTGATGAGCGAACGTGCTCGCCACTGCTCGAGATACTTGGCACTCGGCGATTATTTCCTGGTTGCTCGGGCGGGAGATCGGGTCCCCTCGCTGCATGTTTGGCGCTCTTTAGAGACCCAATGACCATGCAGGGATTGCCTGCCACACATTGTAATGCCGTAGCCATGTTGGTTGTGGCATTACAGTAATTGGCTGGCCGCACAGTGTCATCACGTCTATATAAGACCTGGCGCCACCATGCTCGTCACAGTCTACCCCGGAAACAAGCAGTGTAGGGAGAGATGCTGCTGAGTTAGGGAAAGATTTGCTTGTTTATTGGTTAGTGTAAGTATACCACAAGATCTATATATATCCATCTGAACTAACAGTCCTTCTGAGGACTAATCCAGTTGCATCTATTCAGTCGTGACAGCAGGAGTTAGGCAGGCAGTGTATGTGGCAGACTGAAGTACATACAGCACAAGAGGCTCCATTCCAGTTCTGTCTGCTGCTGCTGTTACAGATTTTTCTAGAAATAGCCCCAGGTATCAGGGGGCCAAGTATAATTTTTTTTTTATCTTAATCCTGATTATTTGCTTAAAAAGCAATTCAGAGAACACCGTTTTTCTGCTCTATTTGCTTGTTGCCACTGCAGAATACAGCCAGATCCTTTCCATATTAAAGCGATAAAAATCCAGAAATTTGTAGTGAACGTGGAAAACATTGGCCTCCATTTAAATTTTGTTGCCATGTGTTAGTGAAGTTCTTGACACCAGGTCGCTGTGAAAAATAGTAACCTACAGGCCAGCTATTTAAAACTGGATTTCCGTCACACATATCATATATAAGTGTGCTCCAAATTCAGCCATTTCTGGCCTCCATTTAAATTTTGTTGCAGTGTGTCAGCGAAGTTATTGACACCAGGTCGCTGTGAAAAATAGTAACCTACAGGCCAGCTATTTAAAACTATGGTTTTCCATCACACGTATCACATATAAGTGTGCTCCAAATTCAGCCATTTCTGGCCTCCTTTTAAATTTTGTTGCAGTGTGTCAGTGAAGTTATTGACAAGAGGTCGCTGTGAAAAATAGTAATCTACAGGCCAGTTATTTAAAATTGTGGTTTTCCGTCACACGTATCACATATAAGTGTGCTCCAAAATCAGCCATTTCTGGCCTCTATTTAAATTTTGTTGCAGTGTGTCAGTGAAGTTATTGACAGAGGTAGCTGTGAAAAATAGTAACCTAGAGGCTAGCTATTTAAAACTGTGGTTTTCTGTCACACGTATCACATGTAAGTGTGCTCCAAATTCAGCCATTTCTGGCCTCCATTTAAATTTTGTTGCAGTGTGTCAGTGAAGTTATTGACACCAGGTCGCTGTGAAAAATAGTAACCTAGAGGCCAGCTATTTTAAACTGGTTTTCCGTCACAAGTATCACATATCACTGCGGTTCAAATCCAGCCATTTGTAGTGAACGTGGAAAATATTGTCCTCCATTTAAAATGGGCAAGGCGCGTGGCAAGGGATGGGGAAGTGGACCTGATGGTGCAATCAGAGGACAAGGCCAAGGCCGTGGGCAAGCTGAAATTGTGCCACAACAAACACCCACATCTTGTGGCTCGACCTTCCTCTCCCAATTAATAGGGGACCGCAGAACACCACTATTGAACACAGAGCAGTGTGAAAAGGTTATTTGTTGGATAGCAGATAATGTCTTCAGTCACTTAGCCACCACCACCACCACCGTGTCTTCCACACGGCCAAGTCTCAGTAGCCGGGAGTCTGGACTGCATATTCCTCACCCTGATCCTATTTCCTCCCACCATGCCGAGAGCCCGGAGACAAATGATCCCACACTTGGACACTCAAAAGAGCTGTTCACTTTTCCATTTATAGATTCGGGCCTCTCGTCCAGTCCACTTGAAGCAGGGCAAGAGGAGATCACATGTAGCAATGCCCAAATATTTGAGCAGCCACGGTCACATGAAGGCGATGGTGGGAAACTGTCACAAGAGGTGGATGATGATGAGACACAATTGCCAGAAAGTCAGGAGGAGGACCATGGTGCGGAAGTGGAAGATGAGGTGGTGGAGGATGAAGTCACTGACACAACCTGGCAAGCTGACATTCAAAGCAAGGACAGCAGCACACAGGGGGAGGGAGGTGTAGCACCACAACAGGCAAGAGCAAGCAGTGTGGTGAGCGAAGACAGAAGGCGGGAAAAAGTTTCCCCTCACATCAACAAGACGAAAGTTGCCAGTACAACTGTTCGGTCTTCCCTAGTCTTAATGTTTTTTAAATACTCTGCTGATAACACCTAAAAGGCCATTTGCACCACCTGCCAGGACAGCATGAGCAGGGGTAGCAAAACTAGCAGCCTGACCACCACCAGCATGATCAGGCACATGGCAGCAAAGCACCAGATTAAGTGGGCCGAACCCCAGGTTCCAGCAATAGTGTCTGCAGGTGACACCACTGCTTCTTCCGCTGTTGTGCGTGCATGTTAATCCCCTGTCCATGGCGCATGCCAAGATGCCTCCTAGGGGTGATTTCCAGAATATGAGATAAGTTTGCCATTATGCAGCATTCTCTATTTATCTATTAGCATAGTATGAAAAATGTATTAGAATAGGCAGTCACTCATTACCTGTTTATAACTCACATTATCAGGGTCTAGCAGGGAAAGTGAGGGACAGCCGCCATTGAATGGGGGCGCCAGATTCGTTATACTAGGGTGCCAACCTCCATGACAGGCAGTATCAGTTGAGGCTTTTTAAGATAGGGCAGTTTTAAGTCTATATTGTATATGAATGTTTATCATGCTTAAGACTTCACTGACCCATGTGTGATGATCTATTTCTATTTTTGACTCAATGCTAAGTAGTCCCTAAGGGAATTTTTTGGGATGGATCTTGATATAATCATGAACCTTCTTACTTGCATATCACAGGGGTTTTTTGGTGTGTTTTAAAAGGAATCAGAATAAAAATTATTTTTAGAGGTTTTTTCATGTTTACACAAGATGCCTCCCACCCTGCACCTGTCGTTGAACACTCTTAACTAGCATCATTAGCAAACACGTCCACGTCCTTGTCCCAGCACATGTTCAGTTGTCCTTACCCCAGTCCTTTGAACGTAAGCGCAAATGTGCAGCTAACGCCCCACAGGCCACACTAGTTAATACACACATTTCGCGAATGCTTGCAATCGAAATGTTGCCTTTTAGGCTCGTGGAGACAAAAGCTTTCCGAAACCTGATGGCGGCGACCATCCCTCGGTACTCAGTGCCCAGTCGCCACTATTTCTCCCGATGTGCTGTCCCCGCATTCCACTAGCACGTTTCTTACAACATTAGCCGTGCCCTCAATAATGCAGTTACTGGGAAAGTTCACCTGACAACGGACACGTGGACAAGTGCTTGTGGGCAGGGGTATATCTCACTGATGGCACACTGGGTAAACATAGTGGAAGCCGGGACCCAGTCGGACCTTGGGACAGAACACGTTTTTCCAACGCTGAGGATTGTGAGCCCTGGGTCAATTAGGGTTGCCCCCACATTCTACAGCCCCTGCACATCATCCTCCTCCTTCTCTTCAGCCTCCATCTCCAAAATGACCCCATCAGTCGCAACCTGAAATCACTGCAGCACTGCCTCAGCCAACCGGCAACAGGCTGTGCTGAAGCTAATATGCTTTGGTGACAAACCGCAAAATGCTGAAGAGTTATGGACGGCTCTGAAAAAGCAGGCAGATCTGTGGCTGATACCGCTGAACCTACAGCCAGGCATGGTCGTGTGTGACAATGGCCGGAACCTGGTGGCGGCTCTGAGGCGAGGCGAGCTCACACACGTACCATGCCTGACCCATGTGCTTAATCTCGTGGTTCAGCGGTTTCTCAAAATCTACCTGGATGTGCCGGATCTGCTTGTCAAAGTACGCCACCTGTGTGCCCATTTTAGAAAGTTAGTTACAGCTTCTGCCGCCATTGCTGTGCTTCAGCAGCATTTGCTGCTTCCGGCTCACCGACTGGTGTTGGAACTCTACATAGCAGATGTTGTGAAGGATTTGTGAGCAGAAGAGGGCAGTTGTTGACTACCAGCATCAACAAGGCCGTCGGTATTCAGTTCAGACTCCACACATAAGACCTCAGGAGTGGACATGAATTTCAGACATCTGTAGCATCCTCCAAAACTTTGAGGACTCCACCAAGATGGTGAGCGGCGATGACGCCATAATTAGCATCACCATGTCGCTTCTCTGTCTTCTGAAATGCTCTCTGCTCTCAATTAAAGAGGATGCATTGCAGGCTGAGAAAGATGAGATGGAGCAAGGAACCATACAGGGTGATTACACACAGCCCAGCCTCATCTCATCCCAACGTGGATTGGGTGACAATGAGGAAGAGGAGGAGGAGGAAGAACAGGAGCTAGTTTCCTGCGCTATAGACGGTACTACCTGCACAACTGTCATACTGTCTGTTCAGCGTGGATGGCCAGAGGACAGGGAGGAGGAGGATGAGGAGAAGAGCATGGTCAGCCATCCTCTTGGTGAGGACACTGAAGTCTTGCCTTTTTGCAGTCTGACACACATGGCTTAGTTTATGCTAAGTTGCCTTTCCCATGACCCTCGCGATGTCCAAATTTTGGGTGACAGTCATTTCTGGTTGGTGATGCTTCTAGACCTATGCTACAGGGAGAACTTTATGTCTCTTATTCCCTTGCAGGACAGGCCTAATAAAATGGTGCAGTACGAGAAGGCTCTTGTTGTGGAATTATTAAAAAAAATTCCCATCTGAAAACGCTGGCGGCAGAGGTCACAGTTCTTTGGACAACCAAGGAGTACACGCGATGGAGAAACAATTGCAATCCAGCAGAGGCAGGGGAACACTGTCAAAGTTCTGTGACAGTTTTCTCAGACCTTCCCATCGCATAAGCCCTGAGGCTCAAGGTACTCTCGCAAGGAGTGCAAAGTTTCAGAAGGTGGTGAGGGAGTACCTTGCTGACCGTACCAACGTCCTCCGTGATTCCTCTATGCCTTATAATTATTGGATATCTAAGCTGGACACGTGGCTTGAACTGGCACTCTACGCCTTGGCGGTCCTGGCCTGCCCTGCCGCTAGCGTTTTGTCTGAGTGGGTTTTTAGTGCCGCCGGTGGAATTATAACCGTTAGCCGCATCCGCTTGTCAACTGAAAATGCTGACAGGCTGACTCTTATGAACAAGGGCTAGATTGGGACAGACTTCTCAACACCACCGAATGATAGCAGCGTAACATAAACTCAAATACAGTGTCTTCTTTTAAGGAGGTCTAACTCTATTCCCATGTGCATCTGTCTTCACACCCAGACATGGGTATACGCTTCCTGATTTTGTCTATTTGCTCTTGTCCTCCTCCTTGTCCACATCCTCATCCTCCACGACCATATCACCACCACATGTACCATATCAACATATCTACATCTCTTGCAAGGGGCATTTGAGTTCCTCCAAATTTTTGGCAGCCGTTGCTACACTGCATAGGCAAACACTACGGGAGACCCACTTCCTAATAATAGAAACATTGTTTTTAGGAGGCTCTCTGATCTCTACGTCTCTTGCAAGGGGCATTGGAGTTCCTGCAAATTTTTGACAGCCGTTGCTTCACTGCATAGGCAAACAGTATGGGAGACCCTCTCCTTTCTAATGGGAATATGTTGTTACTGTGGCCCTGCTCTATGTGTCATTAAATTGTTAGTGGGTTTTTCCTACATTTTGTCAGCCTTGGACTCACTGCTTACCCTATAACTGAATAGCAGACCCTCTCCTTTCTAATGGGAACATGTTGTACTTGTTACTGTGGCCCTGCTCTATGTGTCTTAAAATTGTTCGTGGGGTTTTTCCTAAATGTTGGCAGCCGTTGGACTCACTGCATACCCTGTAACTGTATAGCATGCCCACTCCTTTGTCATGGAAACCTGTCATTACTGTGGCCCTGCTCTTTGTGTGTTTAATTTGTTAGTTGGGTTTTTCCCAAATTTTATCAGCCCTTGCAGTCACAGCATGGGCATTACCACTATAGGAGACCCGCTCCTTTATAATGGGAAACATTTTTTTACTGAGACTCTCTTCTATTTCTCTTCAAAGGGGTATTGGGTGCGGCCAAATTTTTGGCAGCCCTTGCAGTCATTGCATATGCAATAACAGTATAGGAAACCCACTCGTTAATAAAGGGAACAACAAAGCATAGTCCCTCCATCATAAATGAAACAGGATTTGTCTGATGATGTGTCACACACCACATGGCCAGATAAGGTTGTTAAATGTTAACATTTCCCGGAGAATGTATTTGTCTTAAAAAATGACGTAAAAAAAAACACAGTAGCATCTTTCTTTAGTATAAAAACCAGAGTCGCCAATGTAACCTCAATGTAATCACATTGCTCAGCTCCTGCACCTCCTCCTCCAGTTTGACCTCCATCACCGAAATGACCACATCGGTAACAAGCTGAAAGTACTGCAGCACTGCCTTGGCCAAGCAACAACAGGCTGTGCTGAAGATAACATGCTTAATGCTTATGTGATAAACCACCCACCACTGCAGAGATGTTGAAAGCTGTAACACAGCAGCTTGATCTGTGGCTCTCACTGCTGAACATACAGCCAGGCATGGTCATGTGTGGGCGAACCTGGTGACAGAGAAATGACAGACGGAGTAGATACGGTTTCCCTCTATGCCAGTCCTTTCAAAGAGCTAAAGAATATGGCTGTGGTGAAATACAACTCCCACTGAGAAGCAGTTTCAAACTGAAAAACATTGTGCCCACCAGAGGATTTGATTCTGAGGGCTCACCTTTCTCCCCCGCTAGAGCCCCATAGCTGCTGCAAAGCTTGCGCTATCATGAACTCTCCTTATGGAGAAGCCAGGGCCCACCCGAGGATTCTCTTGTGGGACCGTCCAACCCTGCTGAGAAGCAGTCCTGGCTATGAAAAGTGTATGGGAAGGTTCCCGGACACTCTATGGCTGCTTTTTTACTGAGGTGGAAACCCATGCAAACACGGGGAGAACATACAAAATCCTAGCAGATGTTGTCCTTGCTGGGATTTGAACCCAGGATCCCAGCGCTGCAAGGCTTCAGTGCTAACCACTGAGCCAAAGTGCTGCCGTTCACCCTCTGATATTTAACAGGCTGGAGAAACTTGCAACTACTGCCACTCTATCTTCAGCTCCTTTGCTAAAAACTAAAGTATTTGCGCAGCCACTCAGTCTACTAAATAGAATTCCTGAGAAGTAAATGGCGGATGGCTTCGCTACTGGTACTGGGGGCAGTGCTAAATCCGTGAAGTCATACCATAGTTCAGGCTGGTAGGAGGCAAGCAGATTGCCACAGAAAATTACCAGCAGTAATGTTCAGGGACCCTTGCTTGTGGAAGACGGAGATGATACCGGGAGAAATAGTGGCGGCTGGGGACCGAGTATGGACACCCAGATGCCACTGGCATGAGGTTGTGGACAGCTTCCGCCTCCTCGAGCATAAAAGGCCACATTTCAAGTGCAAGCAGCTTTAGAGGACTTCCTGGGAGAAATGACAGCTGGAGTAGATACGGTTACTCAAGTCCTTTCACCAAGCTAAAGAATATGGCTGTGGTGAAATACAACTCTCAGCAAAAAAAGCTGTGGACTGGCTCCGTACTGTCGCTGGCCACAATTACTTGACCACGTGTTTGTGGTTAGACGTTCATTCCCAATAAGTCCACTGGGGAGGGCACGGGTAATGTTGTTGGATCCGTGCTTGTGAAAGACAGTGACGACGCCGGGAGAAATAGGGGCGGCTGGGGACCGAGTATGGACACCCGGCCGCCGTCACCATGAGGTTGTGAACAGCTTCCGCCTCAACAAGCCTAAAAGGCCACATTTCAAGTGCAAGCAGCTGTCCAAAAATGTAGTAGTATAGTATTGCAGCCTGTGGGTGGGTGGCTGGCTGCATACTTGCGCTTGCATTCCAAGGAATGAGGTAGGGATAACTGAGAGCTGCAGTGGGACAAGGACGTGGATGGTGATTGTTGCAAGTCTGCAATGACAGGTGCATGGCGGGAGGCATCTTCGCATGCGCCAAGGATCACTTATGATGGGCACACTTTTAGGCAGTGACCTGGAAGTCAGAGATGATTACATGGGTCCTCCCCATGCTGTTCCCATGACTTTTCAGCACTGTACATTTCCCAGTGAATGCATTTGTCTTGATTGAAAGCAATGCAAAACTGCAAAAATGCATCAAAAACACTAGGTGTGAACATAGCCCAAGGTGTGGAGGAGCATTTTTGTTTTTGGTTATTTATTTTGCCTTATATACAAGTCATTACTCTGGTCAGGATGCTCTTTAACATATTTCCCAGGAAAATCCATTTTGGTTTTGTTTTTGCATGTTTTATTTTGAGTCCGTAAAAGTGGCATAATAACTCTGACAACATTGTTCACAGCAGGGACCTGGGAGTCAGAAATGCTTCCAGGGGTCTTCCCCATGCTGTCCTCATGTCATTTGAGCACTGTTCCCATCGATTTCTGCAATTTATAGGCCCTCTGCAGACCACCGGGGGGGCAACCGGAAAAATGCTTGAGTTTCCCATAGACTTACATTGGGCTCGTTGCTCGGGTCGAGCACCCGAGCATTCCAATTTGCTCGACCCGAGCATTTTAGTGCTCGCCCATCACTAATAAGGATGATGAGGAGGGAGTTCTTGGCACCACTGCTCCGAGAACACATCCCCAAAATATGACGGGTAGCTAGGCACAGATCAGGTATCCACCCTAGCCAACCGGGAACCTAAGCAGTGCTCTTGACGATGTCCACTCCATCTTGCAATCTCCTGAGTCTGCCAATCGACCACAGGATTGTGCAGAGTGAGCCAAGGGAGTCCCAGTACTACAGATGAGGGCAGACACTCTAGTATGTAGCAGTCTAACACCTCAGTGTGCATTGCCCCCACCTGAAGCCGCATATCTCGGACGACTTGAGTCGATGACAACAATGGGTATGAGTTTGGACAGAGTATGTGGGACGAGGCCTTGAACCTGGACAAACCTAGAGTTGATCAAATTAAACCCTGCCCCTCTGTCCAGGAAGGCCGACACCTCCGCCTTAACTCCATCTACATGGACTGCGACTGGTAAGAAAAATTGTGTCCTGCCCACAGAGGTAATAAATACACCCAGGTTGCTAACCTCCCCACAACCCGTGCTATCAAGTCTCTCCGGCGGTTGTTTACTCTGGGGATGGGAAGGGCACGTGCCCACAAAATATCCCCTTTTCCCACAAAGGAAACACTTTTCCCCCTTATGCCGGACAACCGACAATTTCCCAGTGGAGAATGCCGCTCCCACCTGCATGAGTTCTATAGTAGTCTCAACGATGACCTCCCTTAACCTGGATCACCCACAAACGAAAGGGACTCCCTATGTCTCTGGCAAAGATGATGATCAACCTGGATCACCAGAGACATGGCTGTCTCAAGGGAATCAGGGGTCTCATACAGGGCCAAGGCGTCCTTCACCCTTACTTTAAGCCGCTCACAAAAAAAACTACGGAGTGCGGGGTCATTCCACATGGGAAGTGACAGAGAAAAAGCGCCATGACTAGAACTGTAGATGCGTTCTGTACTGCACTATGAAGGAGACAAATAGATTTTGTCTGTGTGAAATAAGTACTAATGGGGTGTTTGCCAAAAGTCTGTCTTAAGTACAAACAAAATGTTGCCAGTGGAGTTGAGAAAATCTGAATTTACAGAAAATTACAAAAAAATAACATTGGGCTGTTCTAAAAAACAGCAGTGTCTGCATTTGTACAAACTCACAATATGTACTCTTTTTTTGAGGATTTAGCATTCCTGTGAATCACTAACTTAATATTTAGTTGTATACCCACGTTTTTTTAGAACTGCTTCATATCTATGTTGCATAGAGTCAACCAACTTCTGCACCTATCAACTGTTATTCCAGCCCAGGATACTTTGACTACATCCCACTTTGCCTCAGAAACGGCATTGTTGATGTCACCCCACAAGTGTTCTATCGGATTAAGGTTTGGGGATTAGGCTGGCCACTCCATAGCCTTAATTTTGTTGGACTGGAACTAGTGATGAGCAAGCCTGCTCGCCACTGCTCGGTACTCACCCCAGCATCACTGTGCTTGCATGCTTGGCACTCAGCGAGTATTTCCGGGTTGCTCTGGCGGGAACTCTGGTCTCCTCCCTGCATTTTTGGCATTCTTTAGAGAGCCAATGATCATGCAGGTATTGCCTGCCATGCACTGTAATGCCGTAGCCATTTTGGTTGTGGCATTACAGTGATTGGCTTGACGCATAGAGTCATCCAGTCTATATAAGACCTGGTGCTCCTATGCTCATCACAGTCTAACCCGGAAACAGGCAGAGTAGAGAGAGCTGCGGCAGAGTCAGGGAGAGATTTGCTTGTTTATTAGTTTGTATAGGTATTCTACAACATATCTATATATCCATCTGAACTAACAGTCCTTCTGAGGACTAATCCAGCTGCATATATTCAGTGGTGATAGCAGGAGTTAGGCAGGCAGGGTTTGTGGCAGAGTATACAGCACAAGAGGGTCCATTGCACATTCTGTCTGCAGCTGTTACAGATATCCGTAGACATAGCCCCAGGTATCAAGGGTCAGGGCTAATTTTTTTAAATCTTAATACTAATTATTTGCTTAAAAAGCAATACAAAGTACTCAATTTTAGTGCTCCATTTGCTTGTTAGCACTGCAGAATACAGCCAGATCTTTTCCATCATCAGACGTGATCCCATATTACAGTGATAAAAATTGACAAATTTATAGTGAACTTGGAAAATATTGTCCTCCATTTCGAGTTTGTAGCAGTGTGTTAGTGAAGCTCTTCACACGTAGTCACTGTGAAGAATAGTAAACTACAGGGCCACTATTTAAAACCGTGGGTGTCCGTCAGACGTATCACATATAACTGCGGTACAAATCCAGCCATTTGTAGTGAATGTGGAAAATATTGTCCTTCATTTAGAGTTTGTAGCAGTGTGTCAGTGAAGCTATTCACACGAGGTTACTGCCAAGAAAAGGAAACTACAGGGCCACTATTTAATACCGTGGGTGTCCGTCAGAAGTATCAGATATAACTGCAGTACAAATCCAGCCATGCGGCAACAGGCTGTGCTGAAGCTAATATGCTTAGGTAAAAAACTGCACACTACTGAAGAGCTGTGGGCAGCTCTGAAAGAGCAGGCAGGTCTGTGGCTCTCACCGCTGAACCTGCAGCCAGGCATGGTCGTGTGTGACAATGACTGGAACCTGGTGGCGGGTCTGAAGTGAGGAGAGCTCATACACGTACCATGCCTGGCCCATGTGCTTAGCCTCATGGTTCAGCAGTTTCTTAAAACCTACCCAGATCTGCTTATCAAAGTACGCAGCTTGTGAGCCCATTTTAGAGAGTCATCTACAGTTTCTGCCGTCCCCTTGCCGTGCTTCAGCAGTGTTTTCAGCTTCCGACTGGTGTGCGATGTCTCCACGCATTGGAACTCTACATTGCAGATGTTGGAAAGGATTTGTGAGCAGAAGAGGGGAGTTATTGACTACCAGCATCAACAAGGCCACCGGTATTCAGGTCAGACTCCACACATAAGACCTCAGGAGTGGGCATTGATGTCAGGCATCTGTGCCATCCTCCAAAACTTTGAGGACTCCACCAAGATGGTGAGCGGCGATGACGCCATAATTAGCATCACCATGTCGCTTCTCTGTCTTCTGAAATGCTCGCTGATCACAATTAAAGAGGAGGCATTGCAGGCAGAGCACGATGAGATGGAGCAAGGAACCATACAGGTTGATTCCATACAGCCCAGCCTCATCTCATCTCAACGTGGATTGTGTGACAATGAGGAAGAGGAGGAGGAGGAAAAACATGCGCTTGTTTCCTGCGCTATAGATGGTACTACCCGCACAACTGTCATACCATCTGTTCAGCGTGGATGGCCTGAGGAGAGTGAGGAGGAGGAGGAGAATGAGGAAGAGAGCATGGTCAGTTGTCCTCTTGATGAGGACATGTAAGTATTGTCTGTTAGCAGTCTGGCACACATGGCTAAGTTTATGTTACGCGGCCTTTCTCGTGACCCTCGCCTACTCCAAATTTTGAGTGACACTCGTTACTGGTTGGTGACACTTTTTGACCAACGCTACAAGGAGAATTTTCTATCTCTTATTCCCATGGCGGACAGGTCTCCTAAAATGGGGCAGTACCAGAAGGCCCTTGTTGCGGAATTATTAAAAAATTCTCATCTGAAAATGCTGGCAGCAGAGGTCACATTTCGTTGGACAACCAAGGAGAGAGACACAAATCCAATCCAGCAGAGGCAGGGGAACACTGTCAAAGTTCTGGGACAGTTTTCTCAGACCCTACCATCGCACAAGCCCTGATGTGCAGGGTAGTCTCACAAGGAGGGAAAAGTTTGGGAAGATGCTGAAGAAGTGCCTTTCCGACCGTACGAACGTCCTCCATGATTCCTCTGTGCCTTATAATTATTGGGTATCCAAACTGAACAAGTGGCATGAACTGGCTCTCTATACCTTGGAGGTCCTGGCCTGCCCTGCTGCTGGCGTTTTGTCAGAGCGGGTTTTTAGTGCTGCTGGCGGAATTATAACTGATAGGCGCATTCGCCTGTCAACTGAAAATGCTGACAGGCTGACTCTTATAAAAATGAACAAGGGCTGGATTGGGCCAGACTTCTCAACACCACTGAATGATAGCAGCGTAGCACAAACTCAAATACAGTGTCTTTTTTTGTGAGGTCTAACTCTATTCCCATGCATCTCTGTCTTCACACCCAGACATGGGTATACGCTTCCTGATTTTGTCTATTTGCTCTTGTCTTCCTCCTTCTCATCATCCTCATCCTCCACCACCATATCATCACTATATCTACATTTCTTGCAAGGGGCATTGGAGTTCCTCCAAATTTTTAGCAGCCCTTACATTCCCTGCGTAGGCAATAACAGTATGGGAGACTCGCTTCCTAATAATGGGAAAAAAATTTTTTTAAGGTCCTCCTCTATGTCTCTTCCAAGGGGCATTGGAGTGCATCCAAATTTTTGGCAGCCATTGCAGTCAATGCATACGCAAGAACAGCATGGGAGACCCGCTCCTTTATAATGGGAACATTTTGTTACGGAGGCCGACCTCAATGTGTCTTTAAATTGGTATTGGGGTTTTCCCCAAATTTAGGCAACCACTGTACTCACTGCATACGCAGTAACTGTATAGCAGAACTGGTCCTTTCTAATGGGAGCATTTCATTACTGAGGCCCACCTCTATGTGTCTTCAAATTCCTATTGGGGTTTTTCCCAAATTTAGGCAACCCTTTTACTCACTACATATGCAATAACTTTATAGCAGGATCGCTCCTTTCTAATGGGAACATGTCGTTACTGAGGCCCACCTCTATGTGTCTTCAAATTGGTATTGGGTTTTTTCCCAAATTTAGGCAGCCGTTGTGCTCACTGCATATGCAATAACTTTATAGCAGGACCTCTCCTTTCTAATGGGAACATGTCATTACTGAGGCCCACCTCTATGTGTCTTCAAATTTTTATTGGGGTTTTTACTATATTCAGGCAGTCCTTGTACTCACTGCATATGCAATAACTGTATAGCAGAACTGCTCCTTTCTAATGGGAACATGTCATTATTGAGGCCCATCTCTATGTATCTTCAAATTTCAAATTGGTATTGGGGTTTTTCCCAAATTTAGGCAGCCATTGTACTCACTGCATACGCAATAACTATATAGTAGAGCCTCTCTTTTCTAATGGGAACATGTCGTTACTGAGGCCCACCTCTATGTGTGTTCAAATTGGTATTGGAGTATTTCACAAATTTAGACAGCCCTTGCAGTCACTGCATGGGCATTACCACTATAGGAAACCAACTCCTTTATAATGGGAACATTTCTATTAATGAGGCCCTCCTCCATGTCTCTTCAAAGGGTTATTGGGGTGCGTCCAAATTTTTGGCAGTCCTTGCTGTCACTGCATACTCAATAACAATATAGGAGACCCACTCTTTAATAATGGGAACAACAAAGCATAGCTGGCTGATGGCTCTCTAACAATAGTGAGGGCTAACTGCTGGCCCTTTAAGAATAGTAAGGGCCGCCTGATGGCCCTATAAAAATAGGCTTTGTGACTTTTCAAAGTCCCTCCTTCATAAATGAAACAGGATGTGTCTGATCATGTCTCACACACAACATGGCCAGATATGGTAGTAAAATTTTAAAATTACATTTACTTGTGAATGTATTTTTCACCGTTGAAAGCAATGCAAAAGTGCAAAAATGAATGAAAAACACTATGTGTGAGCAGCCCAACGTGTGGAGGAGCATTTTTGTTTTTGGTTATTTATTTTGCCTTATATACAAGTTATTACCTTGGAAAGGTTGTTCCTTAACATTTTTCCCAGGAAAATCCATTTTGATTTTGTTTTTGTATGTTTTATTGTGAGTCCGTAAAAGTGGCGTAATACTCTGACAACATTGTTTACAGCAGTAACCTGGGAGTCAGAGATGCTTCCAGGGGTCTTCCCCATGCTGTCCCCTTGTCATTTGAGCACAGTTCCCATCGATTTGGGCAATTTTTTGGCCCTCTGCAGATTGCCGGGAGGGGGGGGGGAAGAAAAATGGTTGAGTTTCCCATAGACCTACATTGGGCTCGTTGCTCGGATCGAGCACTCGAGCATTCAAATTTGCTTGACTTGAACAACGAGTACCCGAGCATTTTAGTGCTCGCTCATCACTAACTGGAACCAAGATTTTACTTGTTTACTGGTGTGTTTAGGGTCATTGTCTTGTTGAAGCACCCATTTCAAGGGCATGTCCTCTTCAGCCTAAGGCAACATGACCTCTTCAAGTATTTTAATATAGGCAAACTGGTTCATGATCCCTGGTATGCGGTAAATAGGTCCAGCACCATAGTAAGAGAAACATGCCCATTCATGATGCTTGCACCACCATGCTTCACTGTCTTCAGAGGGTACAGTTGCTTGAATGCAGAGTTTGAGGGTCGTCTGATGAACTCTCTGCGGCCCTCGGACCCAAAAACAACAATTTTACTTTCATTAGTTCACAAAATGTTTCACCATTTCTCTTTAGGCCAGTTGATGTGTTCTTTGGAAAATTGTATCCTCTTAAGTACATGTCTTTTTTTTAACACTGGGAATTTGTGGGGACTTCTTGCTAAGAGATTAGCTTCACACACGTGTCTTCTAACTGTCAAAGTACTTACAGGTAACTTGATACTGTCTTTGACCATCCTGGAGCTGATCATTGGCTGAACCTTTGCCATTCTGGCTATTCTTCGATCCATTGAAATGGTAGTCTTCCGTTTTCTTCCACGTCTCTCCGGTTTTGCTTTCGATTTTAAAGCATTGGAGATCGTTTTAGCTGAACAGCCTATCATTGTCTGCACTTCTTCATAAGTTTTAAGTCTCTAATCAACTTTTTAATCAAAGTACGCTGTTCTTCTGAACAATGTCTCGAATGACCCATATTACTCTGACTTTTAAGGAAAAATGTATGTACCACATGTGCTGGTGTGGCACCCCAGGGTTCTGGTTACCACAGTAATAGCAATATTACGTCTGTGAGCAGGTGGGAGGTCTCCTGGTCAGGAACCCTAAGCATGCCACACCTCCTGCCCAGTCCTGGGAGGGGAAGAAATTCCCCTATATAAACTGGGGCTGAGGTGGGGTTAAAAAGAAAAAGAAGAGAAGAAGAGGAGTCCCAGACAGAGACACAGTCTGGTCTGGAGTGGAGCAGATGTAGGGAGAGCAAGATCAGGAGCTCTGTGGGAGCAGTGATAAAAGGGGTCCAGGACTGGAAGCTGTAGAGCTCGTCCTGACTGAAGAGATCTCACCGGACACGGAGTCCGAGGCTATGGGGACTGTTCCATACCCAGCAGCAGAAACCGTCCGGCAGGGGATTTCAGGTCCTCTGGCCAAGAAACCCGAAGGCACGGTCACACGCAAGGGACCAGCACCGCCGTCGTGGAGCGGAGGCTACCAGAAGGCCCCGAGTCACCGGCCATACGGGTGAGCACCACACGGTACACTCAGGGACGTGGGCTACTTTTACCCACTTCTAGCAAGGTAGCCAGGAAGAGTACAATTAGTTGGGGAGGCCTACAACTCCGCCTGGCCGGGGGAGATCCTATCTGCTCATGGACTGACCAGGCCCCGATCGCTAGCCAGTACTCCCGGGAGGGTCTACCTTTGCCACCAGTAAAGACCCTGAACTACACCGCACCGTCTCTGAGTGGTTCCTGGTGCCTGCGTGCAATTCTGCTATCCCCATCATCCACATCTGCTGCCCTGAGGCCATACCCCTCCCATTGGGGGTTATACTACCCACGCTGCACAACTGTACCACCGGCCTCAGCCGTCTGCCCTGCAGCGGCGGCTTCATAACCGCATTCAACGGGTGGCGTAGTCGAACACTATAACATCTTCTGCTAAATTCCGCCACTTAGTTTGACACCCTGGGCACGGACCGGGTCACCGCCACGAGGACTACTAACCCCGACAGATCCGACTCCGGGTATTCCCTGCGTGCGCAACGCTACGCAACACAGGCCCAGGGGGCGCGTCAACTTTGGCGTAGTCGGCAGGATTTCGTGCCCGCAACCACCGGGTACTGCGTGCCTGAAAAAGACTGTTAAACATACCTGTGGTGAAGATTCCCGCCATCCGACGCCATCTTTTGCCTTCTTCCCGCCATCCGTGGAGTTTTCCCGCCATCCGACACCATCTTTTGCCTTCTTCCCGCCATCCGTGGAGTTTTCCCGCCATTGGACGCCATCTCGAGGACGCCGCGCGAGAAGAAGAGGGGCGTGGACTCCGAAAGCGCGCGAGAACTGAAGCCCCGCCTCACGTCCGGACGTTGCGTAAGGTCCTGGAAGGAGCCCAGCAGACGCCGACGTCACAGGAGCGCGACGGAAGGTCCTCAACCCTGACGATCCACTGCGGAGCCGCGGCCTATGGAAGAGGATCATCGCAAGGTAGGCCACTGTCCACTAGGGGGGAGGAGGATGTCGGATACGGAGGAGAGCTTCACTGCTACAGCCACCGCCAGCACCACCGCTGCTGCGGTCATGCCTTTCACCATGCCCTACATCCCGGGGGCAGCCTGGCTACCCCAGTACTCAGGGGAGTCCCATACCCTAAATGACTTCAGAGAAAGGCTGGATAGCCTCTTCCAGGTGTACCCCCTCACAGAAGAGCAAAAAGTGAGCATCCTGGTGGCTCAATTAACAGGGACAGCCCAAAGGAAGGTAAAGTCCTGGCCACTTGGGAGGAGGAGGACTGTCGCAGAGATACTAGCCCGGCTGAAGGACACCTTTGATACCCGTACCTCAGCCGAGATCAAGCTTAGATTCTACGGGTGCAAGCAGCGAGCACATGAGAATATAAGGGACTATGCACTAAACCTACAAGAAGCCCTGAGAGCCATTAAGCAGGCCGACCCTGACGGCGTGGGAAACGAAGACAAGTTGTTGACTGAACAATTTATAGAGGGTCTACATTGCAATGCCCACCGAACCCAGTTGCGAGCAATGGCCTTACAGGACCCTCATCTGGACTTTGCACAGTTCAAGGACAGAGCCATCCGGGTGCTCCGAGAACCGGCACCAGGTGGCGCTGTGACCCACAAACGCCCTGCTACCATTTACCACCAGGAGACGGCGCCCTTGTCGGCAGGGCCTGTGGGAGCTGATGCGCAGGCTTTAAACAATGACCCGGCTACAGACCTGCACCGTCAGGTCCAAGAGCTAACTAAAAGCGTTGCCGCACTAACCCGAACTGTGCAGTCTTTACAGGTTTCTACTCCAGGGAAGATCCAGCTGGCATCCGGACCGGAGGATATCCCGTGGCGCCGACCAAGGAGGACCCCACCGGCCAGAGGAAGACCCAGTGTAGTGCCGGCGTCCCTGCCCACTGCTAGGCAGGGACGCTGCTCCCCTCACCGCTCTGCCCCGTGCCCGGCGTCCCTCTCCCGCTCTGCTGTCAGCGCGCGCTCCTTCCCGGCGTCCTCCTCCCGCTCTGCTCTCAGCGCGTGCTCCTTCCCGGCCCCTGTGCTTAGGGCGCGCGCTCGCGCGCTCCCCTCCTCTTAAAGGGGCCGCGCGCGCCGTCCTAAGGAGTCCCCGGCCAATGGCCGGAGGACTTCATCATATATAAGGCACCTCCTCCAAAATGGAGGTGCCCGAGCAATGTTGTTTGCACCTGTGTCTCACCTGTGCTTCAGCCCTCAGGTCCCGTTGCCAGTTACCTGCCAGTTACCTGTCAGATTCCTGCCTGATTACTTGCTACCTGTCTGCTAGTCTGAGGTCCGACGGTCTGCCTTACTACTCCTGTCAGTCTGTCTAAGGACCAGCCTGCCCGCTCACCTGGGAGCGCACCTCAGCTACCTGCCTGCTTGCCTGAGGTCCGACGGTCTGCCTTACAACTCCGGTCAGTCTGTCTATGGACCAGCTTGCCCGCTCACCTGGGAGCGCTTCTCCGCTACCTGCCTGCTTGCCAGCCCGGAGGCTCCGCTGTCACGTGCTGTGACCACCAGCTACTCCAGACTCTTGCCCGCTCACCTGGGAGCGCTTCTCCGCTACCTGCCTGCTTGCCTGCCCGGAGGCTCCGCTGTCACGTGCTGTGACCACCAGCTACTCCAGACTCTTGCCCGCTCACCTGGGAGCGCTTCTCCGCTACCTGCCTGCTTGCCTGCCCGGAGGCTCCGCTGTCACGTGCTGTGACCACCAGCTATTCCTGAGACTCTTGCCCGCTCACCTGGGAGCGCTTCTCCGTTACCTGCCTGCTTGCCTACCTGGAGGCTCCGCCGTCACGTGCTGTGACCACCTGCTATTCCAGAGACTCTCGCTTGCTCACCTGGGAGCACACATTCTTCATCTGCCTTGCTAGCCTACCTGGAGGTTCAGCCATCACAGGTCGTACCTACCCTTTATCCAGAGACTGCCCCGATCACTTGCCGTGTCCTCCTGCCCGTACACCCAGAGACTGTCCTGGTCACCTCCTGTGACTACCTGCCTGGTCGCCACCCGCTCCCTTACAAGGACCGCCCCCTTGTATTGTAGCCCAGAGGTTCCGCCTCCCAGACCCGTTACAGTTTGCTCGGGCCATGGAACCCGGTGGCACCCAAGCTCCCTCGCTCTCGGACCTCTGTCTTGAACTGTCCCGTCAGAGGTCCCAACAGGAGTCCATCCTGGGTCACCTGCGGAATGTCAATACTCGCCTGAACACTCTGTCTGATCCACCAACAACCTCCGCCAGTGCCATATCTTGCAATCCGGCAGCTCCGCTGCCCACTAATACCATGGTATCCTACCCCGGACCCCGGCTTTCTGCACCTCCTCGCTTCGGAGGCGACTCCGTCCAGGCTCGGGGCTTCTTAAATCAGTGCACCCTGCACTTTGAACTTTTGTCCCACCAGTTTAACTCCGACCGGGCCAAAATTGCCTTCATCATGTCCCATCTCACCGGGGAGGCCCTGGCCTGGCTAAATCCTCTATGGGAGAGAGGAGACCCCCTGGTGTCCAACTTGCCTGCTTTTCTCACGGCTTTCCGGAAAGTCTTCGACGAACCCGGACGGAAGACCTCATCTGCATCATCGTTGCTACGCCTCCGTCAGGAGAGTCTCACCGTGGGCCAATATGCCATACGGTTCCGTACCCTTGCCTCGGAGCTGGCCTGGGATAACGACGCTCTGGTTTCCGTCTTCTGGGAGGGTCTGTCCGGCCGTATTAAAGATGAACTTGCCGGTCGGGACATTCCTACCACTCTCGATGACTTAATAACTCTTGCCACCCGGATTGACCTACGGTTCCAGGAGCGTGCCAGAGAGGTCACCCGTGAGAGGAGGTTACATCGTCTAGCTCCTACTTTTCAGAAACCCGTCACTCCTTCTGTCTCTAACCAGGTACACCCTCCTGAGCCTATGCAGGTCGACCAGACCAAGATGGTCAAGACCCGTCAGGACTTACGCCGTGCCGAGGGGACCTGCTTCTACTGTGGCAGTAAGGAGCACCGGATCCGTGCCTGCCCGGAGAGGTCGGGAAACGCCTGTGTCTAGGTTCGCTCAGAGAGGTCCACCTAGACAAGAATAAATCCTCTCCATCCCTGCTGTTGTCAGTTTCAATCGTCTACGGGGAGAACCGTTATTTCGAACTAGCCCAACTGGACTCTGGAGCAGCCGGGAATCTTATTTCACAGTCCCTGGTAGAGAAATACCGCATCCCCACCAAACCTCTGGCTGTACCCTTGTCTGTGGCTGCCGTGGATGGGGGGCTCTTACCACGCCCCATCCAACTCATCACCGAATCCATTACTCTGCAGGTGGGAATGCTGCATTCTGAAAGTATCTCCTTTCATGTTCTGCCTGGACTCTCTCACGCCCTCTTGCTAGGTCTGCCTTGGCTCCAGAAACATGCACCCGTGCTTGACTGGCAAACCGGAGAAGTCCTTCGCTGGGGACAAGACTGTCATAAGACCTGCCTGGTTCCCGTCCATCCCGTCCGTCCCTCTCCTACCCCAGCTAATCTACCTGGACTTCCAATTCCTTATTGGTCTTATGCTGATGTCTTTAATAAAAAGGAGGCAGAGACATTACCCCCTCATAGACCATACGACTGTCCCATCGACCTGTTACCCGGTACTACTCCTCCCCGTGGGCGTATTTATCCTTTATCCGCTGCTGAGACCCGGTCGATGTCCGAATATATTGAGGAGAATCTGGCCAGGGGATTCATCCGGAAATCTACCTCCCCGTCGGGAGCAGGCTTCTTTTTCGTCAAAAAGAAGGACGGCTCTCTCCGTCCCTGTATAGACTATAGAGGCCTAAACCAGATCACGGTGAAGAATAAGTACCCCCTTCCGCTCATTCCAGAATTATTTGATCGTCTGAGGGGGGCTAGAATCTTCACCAAACTAGACCTCCGTGGGGCGTACAACCTGGTTCGTATCCGTCAAGGGGATGAATGGAAGACGGCATTCAACACCCGGGACGGCCACTATGAATACCTGGTAATGCCCTTTGGTCTCTGTAACGCTCCTGCCGTCTTTCAAGAGTTGGTCAATGACATCTTCCGGGACCTTCTCTACTCCTGCGTAGTGGTGTACCTGGACGACATCTTGGTCTTCTCTCCGGATCTCCAGACTCACCGGAGGGACGTTCGTCAGGTCCTGCTCAGGCTCAGGCAGAATCACCTCTTCGCTAAATACGAGAAGTGCCTCTTTGAGCAGACCTCGCTTCCGTTTTTGGGCTACATTATTTCTCAGACCGGCCTACGAATGGATCCAGAGAAACTGTCTGCCATCGAGAAATGGCCCCGACCGGAGGGGTTGAAGGCCATTCAGCGGTTCCTGGGCTTCGCCAACTACTACCGCCTCTTCATACCACACTTCTCTTCCCGGACTGCCCCAATTTCCGCGCTCACCCGTAAGGGTACTATCCCAAAGAGTGGCCGCCCGAAGCAGAAGAAGCCTTTCTTTCCTTAAAACAGGCCTTCTCTTCCGCCCCGGTGCTGCATCGCCCGGACGGCAACAAGCAGTACTTCCTGGAAGTGGACGCCTCCTCCTCTGGAGCTGGAGCGGTACTTACTCAAAAATCTTCTTCCGGGAGGATGGTAACTTGCGGCTTCTTCTCTAAACTCTTCTCCTCCTCAGAGCGCAATTATTCCATAGGAGATCGAGAGTTATTGGCCATCAAACTGGCATTGGAGGAGTGGCGTTACCTGCTTGAGGGGGCTCTTCACCCGGTAATAATTTACACTGACCACAAGAACTTGGCTTACCTCCAGCATGCCCAGAGACTTAACCCGCGCCAAGCCCAGTGGTCCTTGTTTTTTGCTCGTTTTGATTTTGTCCTTCATTTTCGCCCGGCTGACAAAAACGTCAAGGCGGACGCCTTGTCTCGATCCTTTCTGGTATCTGATCTCGAGGAAGATCCGAAACACATCATCGATCCCGCCAGAGTAATGCAGGTGGCTCCCGTGAGTCTAAATCGTCTCCCTCCCGGAAAGACGTTCGTATCAGTACCTGATCGGGAGAAGATCCTTCACTGGGGTCACTCGTCTAAACTGGCTGGCCACGCTTGTCAGAAGAAGACCCTCCAGCTTATTTCCCGGCACTACTGGTGGCCTACCCTGCACAAGGATGTAATAGACTTTGTTTCTGCCTGTGTGTCCTGCGCCCGCAACAAGGTTCCGAGACATCTGCCAGCTGGTCGCCTCCTTCCGCTCCCAGTACCTGCTGCCCCCTGGCAGCATATTGCAATGGACTTCATAACTGACCTCCCACTCTCTGCCGGTTGTACGGTCATTTGGGTGGTCGCTGACCGCTTCTCCAAGATGGCTCATTTCGTTCCCCTGCCAGGCCTCCCGTCTGCACCCGAGCTAGCTAGAGACTTTATTCGTCACATCTTCCGTCTTCATGGCCTGCCCCTCCACATCGTGTCAGATCGTGGGGTACAGTTCACCTCACGCTTCTGGAGAGCCACTTGTAAACTACTAGACGTCACCCTGGACTTCTCTTCCGCTTACCACCCACAGTCCAATGGTCAAGTGGAGCGGATCAATCAGAACCTGACCAGTTACCTCCGGCACTTCGTTAATGCCCACCATTCTGATTGGGTGGATCTCCTACCATGGGCCGAGTTCTCTTACAATAATCACGAGAGCGAATCCTCCTCCAAATCCCCGTTTTTTGTAGTCTTTGGTCAGCATCCTCGGATTCCTTTTCCTGTCTCCACCTCGGTGGACAACCCGGCTGCGGAATCTCTCGTTAGCAAATTTTCCTCCATTTGGGAGAGTACCCGATCCGCACTCCTTCAGTCGTCCGAGCGGATGAAAAGACACGCTGACAAAAAATGCCTGGATCCTCCTCAATTTCGTCCAGGAGATAAGGTCTGGCTCTCATCTAAATATGTTCGACTCAAGATACCCTCTTACAAGTTAGGGCCTCGGTTCATCGGACCTCTGGAGGTCACCAGTCAGATCAACCCGGTGGCCTATAAATTGAAACTCCCGGCCAACTTACGGATCCCTAACTCCTTCCATGTATCTCTCCTCAAACCTGTGGTACTTAACTCTTTTTCCAAGTCTACAGGTACGCCTCCTGCTCCGGTTTCTGCTGAGGACGAGTTTGAGGTAGAGAACATTCTTGCCACCAAAAGGGTAAGAGGAAAGACCTTTTTTCTGGTAGATTGGAGGGGGTTTGGTCCTGAGGAGAGAACGTGGGAGCCCCGGGAGAACATCCATGCCCCTCTCATCCTAGCTAAATTTCTGTCTGGCCTAAAAAAGGGGGGGCCTAAAGGGGGGGGTACTGTAGTGCCGGCGTCCCTGCCCACTGCTAGGCAGGGACGCTGCTCCCCTCACCGCTCTGCCCCGTGCCCGGCGTCCCTCTCCCGCTCTGCTGTCAGCGCGCGCTCCTTCCCGGCGTCCTCCTCCCGCTCTGCTCTCAGCGCGCGCTCCTTCCCGGCCCCTGTGCTTAGGGCGCGCGCGCGCGCGCTCCCCTCCTCTTAAAGGGGCCGCGCGCGCCGTCCTAAGGAGTCCCCGGCCAATGGCCGGAGGACTTCATCATATATAAGGCACCTCCTCCAAAATGGAGGTGCCCGAGCAATGTTGTTTGCACCTGTGTCTCACCTGTGCTTCAGCCCTCAGGTCCCGTTGCCAGTTACCTGCCAGTTACCTGTCAGATTCCTGCCTGATTACTTGCTACCTGTCTGCTAGTCTGAGGTCCGACGGTCTGCCTTACTACTCCTGTCAGTCTGTCTAAGGACCAGCCTGCCCGCTCACCTGGGAGCGCACCTCAGCTACCTGCCTGCTTGCCTGAGGTCCGACGGTCTGCCTTACAACTCCGGTCAGTCTGTCTATGGACCAGCTTGCCCGCTCACCTGGGAGCGCTTCTCCGCTACCTGCCTGCTTGCCAGCCCGGAGGCTCCGCTGTCACGTGCTGTGACCACCAGCTACTCCAGACTCTTGCCCGCTCACTTGGGAGCGCTTCTCCGCTACCTGCCTGCTTGCCTGCCCGGAGGCTCCGCTGTCACGTGCTGTGACCACCAGCTACTCCAGACTCTTGCCCGCTCACCTGGGAGCGCTTCTCCGCTACCTGCCTGCTTGCCTGCCCGGAGGCTCCGCTGTCACGTGCTGTGACCACCAGCTATTCCTGAGACTCTTGCCCGCTCACCTGGGAGCGCTTCTCCGTTACCTGCCTGCTTGCCTACCTGGAGGCTCCGCCGTCACGTGCTGTGACCACCTGCTATTCCAGAGACTCTCGCTTGCTCACCTGGGAGCACACATTCTTCATCTGCCTTGCTAGCCTACCTGGAGGTTCAGCCATCACAGGTCGTACCTACCCTTTATCCAGAGACTGCCCCGATCACTTGCCGTGTCCTCCTGCCCGTACACCCAGAGACTGTCCTGGTCACCTCCTGTGACTACCTGCCTGGTCGCCACCCGCTCCCTTACAAGGACCGCCCCCTTGTATTGTAGCCCAGAGGTTCCGCCTCCCAGACCCGTTACACCCAGCGACCGATACAACGAGGACGGACAACCCATCTGCCGCCGCTGCAATCAACCCGGACATATGGCAAGGTACTGTCCTTTAAACTGGCACAACCTGGGGTAGAGGGCCAACCCCTAGGAATAAGATCACCAGGCCCATCGAACTGGCGTGACAAATACGTGGGAGGACGTCCAGTCTTGCCTGTAGTACTGGATGGCATTCCTATGAGTGCCCTACTTGACACCGGGTCACAGGTCACCACCATCCCGTACGTGCTCTTCAAGCAGTACTGGAATGACTCGGATATAACCCGCTACCCAGACGACGACTTGAGTATCATCGCCAGCAATGGTCAGCCCGTGCCACAGATCGGATTTAAAGAGATGACCATTAAAATCGGTAAAGTCGAACTGGCAGCACAGGGACTGATCATTGTAGACATTGACAAGCGCGAGAGTCACCCAAAGATAACTCTAGGAACTAATGTGATTGAAAATTGTCTTGCAGAGGTGATTCTCATTTTACAGCAGGTTGCCAAGAACGCCAGCTCCGGCCAGCAGCGAGTGCTCCAAAAAGAGATCCGGGCACTGATGCGACGGCAACAGGTGGAACTCTCCGGTGGTGAGATTGGTAGCGTGAGAATGTGTGACCCTTTCCCTATTGCCATGCCCCCGAAAAGTGAAATGATGATTTGGTGCCGGGCAGCTATTGGTCTGAGAGGTAGAGATTACCAGGCAATGGTAGAACCAGTCTACTCAGATAGTAGGCCCACCATTTTGACGGCACGGGGGGTGGTTGATGTACGCCATGGGAGGGTGCCCGTTCGCATAATAAATATCGGGAAGAGGGAAGTGTACCTGCCCTGGTATGCTACGCTAGCCAAATTGTATACCATCAACCAAAATTCTGTACAGTCCGTGGAACCCTTGCCTCCATCTCATCCAGAGGAAGGTAACGGCTCTAAGCAACAAATGGAGGACTGGTGTCAGCAACTGCTTTTGGGTACTGACTCCACACCTGCTCACCAAAAGCAGGGAGTCTACCGGGTGATCCAGGAATACGAGAGAGTGTTCAGTAAACACCCGCTGGACTTCGGGCGAGTAAAGGGAGTGGAACATCACATCCCCACGGGAGATCATCCTCCCATAAAGGAAAGGTATCGTCCCGTACCCCCTGCACACTACCAACACGCCAAGGGGATGCTTAGAGACATGAAGGAGGCTGGGGTAATCAGGGATAGCTGTAGCCCCTGGGCGGCTCCACTAGTCTTGGTTAAAAAAAAAAGACAACACCATGAGAATGTGTGTAGATTACCGGAAAATCAACCGTATCACACACAAAGATGCGTACCCCTTACCAAGGATAGAGGAGTCTTTGGCTGCTTTAAAATCTGCTAACTTCTTCTCCACTTTGGATCTCACTAGCGGGTACTGGCAGGTTCCTGTCGCAGAGGCGGACCGGGAGAAGACTGCATTCACTACCCCGATGGGACTTAGCGAGTTTACCTGCATGCCGTTCGGACTCTGCAACGCACCAGGAACCTTCCAACGATTGATGGAATGCTGTCTGGGACACCGGAACTTTGAGACGGTCCTGCTGTACCTGGACGATGTTATAGTTTATTCCAAAACCTACGAGGACCACCTGAAACACCTGGCGGAAGTGTTCGAAGCCCTGGCAAACTACGGTCTGAAGGTGAAACCGTCAAAGTGTCACCTGCTAAAACCAAAAGTGCAGTACCTGGGACACGTGGTGAGTGCTGACGGAGTGGCTCCCGACCCTGATAAGATCACCGCGATTAAGGAATGGCCAAGACCCTCCAGCATAAAGGAAGTGCGGCAGTTCCTCGGGTTGGTAGGCTACTACCGAAGATTCATTCCCGGTTTCACCAAAAAGGCAGCTCCTATGCAGGACCTCCTGATAGGCCAGTCCAGGAAGGCCAAGAACCAGAAGCCGCCCTTCAGATGGGAGAAGATGGAAGAAGAGTCCTTCCGCCAGCTGAAGATGGCCCTCACGGGGGATGAAATCCTGGCGTACCCTGATTACAGCCAGCCCTTTATCCTCTACACCGACGCAAGTAACATCGGGCTAGGAGCCGTACTGTCCCAGATCCAGCAGGGGAGAGAATGGGTAATTGCTTACGCCAGCCGAAAACTGCGACCCACCGAAAGAAACCCTGAGAATTACAGCTCATTCAAGCTAGAGTTCCTGGCAGTGGTGTGGGCAGTCACCGAACGCTTTAAGCACTACCTCGCCTCTTCGCGGTTCACCGTGTACACGGATAACAACCCGTTGACACACCTGGACACTGCAAAACTCGGTGCCCTGGAGCAGAGATGGATGGCCCGCCTGTCCAACTATGAGTTCATGATCAAGTACTGGGCAGGACGCTCCAATACCAACGCGGATGCCTTGTCCAGAATGCCAAACCTACCGGACGTAGGGGAAGATCCAGAGGAACTGGAAGAAGTTGAACTCCCCGCGTTTCACCGTCATGGGACTACCCAGTATTCCCACCGTGTAAGGGGTAAGCAATCCGCTACGTTCAACCCCTTACCTCATTACAACTGGGCGGAAACACAAGACAGTGACCCCGCCGTCCGACTAGTGAAGGAGATGCTGACTCGGCCAGATGCCCGCCTTGACCCAGACGCTCCGGAGGAGACCAAGCAACTGTGGGCTGAGAAGAGTCGACTGTTTCTTTACAAGGGGAAGTTGTGCCACAGAATGGTTAACTCCTGGACGCATGAACTGATCTGGCAAGTAGTGGTGCCAAGAAGAGACGCGGCTATGATACTGGAGGCATACCACGACGGAGCTGGGCTCTTCGGATGGAAGAAGCTGGAGTTCCTGCTGCGCGGGCGGTTCCACTGGGTAGGCATGAGAGGGACCATCGAGAGGTGGTGCAGAGACTGTGGCCCATGCAACCTAAGAAGGAAGGACCGTGCCAGCCAGAAGACTCCCCTGCAGTCCATCGTCACCAGGCAGCCGTTGGAACTGGTAGCCTTGGACCATGTAAAACTGACCCCCAGCAGAAGTGGCTACGTCTATGCGTTAACCATCGTGGATCACTACTCCTGGTTCTTGGTTGTAGTCCCCGTCAAGGACTTAACGGCTCAAACAGCAGCTAAAGCCTTCCAGCAGCACTTCTGTCGTCCACACGGATACCCAGAGCAGGTGCTGACGGACCAAGGACCTGCCTTTGAAGCGGAAGTCTTCCAGGAGTTCTGCACTCTGTATGGCTGCCGGAAGATAAGAACAACACCCTATCATCCGCAAACCAATGGACTTTGCGAGAAGATGAACCAGGTGGTGATAGACCTTCTGAAAACATTGCCCCTGGAAGAACGCAGTCTGTGGCCTGAGAAACTGCCTGTTCTGGTGGACCTATACAACCACATCCCTGTAGGTTCTACCAACTGTACCCCGGCTTACCTAATGAGAGCAAGACCTGGTAAGCTGCCTGTTGATCTGGATATGGGAGTCCTGACACCCGAGGACACTTCACCAGAAGCAGACTGGGACACAGAGAGGCAGCAGCAGTACCGGAAAGTACAGGAGAGCGTTGAGCGAAGTCTCCATCAAGCAAGAGAAAGACAGGAGAAGACTTACAACCAGTGTGCTCCCGCTGTTCCCCTGGTACCTGGAGAGCAGGTCTTGAAGAGGAAAAGACGGCTCCACAAGTTGGACGACCAGTGGGAGAAGGACCCGTACACCGTACTGCCATCAAGCCATGAAAACCCAAAAATTTGCACAATCAGTAAGGATGGAGGAGAAACCACAGCCATTGTCTCCCGAGATCACCTGAAGAAGTGTCCCGAGCAGCTACGAAACCCTGAAGAAGATCAAGAAAACCCTCGACCCGCAGAGGAAAGGGAAGAGATGGTCAGTACTGTACCCGGAGACTTCCCTCGGTCTTGGACACAGGTAAATGGCGCGGTTGTGGTACCCGTCCTCACCTTCCTCCAGCCAGCATCCCAAGTGCCTACGGAAAAACAGGTAGAGCTGGAAGAGCAGCCGGTCCAGGAGGCAGAAGACCCCACACAAGCAGACCAGGAGAATCGATCCTCTGCTTATAGTGAGCCTGCCGTGCCCCTAGTGAGCCAAAGAGTCCGTAGACAGCTGCCCAGCTTACCTTTGACAGCTCCTACACCCTGTAGCTCAGGACCGGTCAGTAAGCTCCGTAGGTCTACTAGGGCCACTAGAGGCCAGTTGCCCGTACGTTGGAGGATCTAAAGTGTTCAGACTGTCTTATTGGTATTTACCTGTTTACTGTTGCTTGTAAATAATTATGTTTTTCCAGTTATTTTATAGGTGTCTTTTGTGGATTAACCGGAACTCTGTTGTATATATGTTTGGAGCGTAACCCAGGAACGGACTATAGACTGTTAAAGACTCGGGGCAGGACAGACCCCTACCTGGTTACGGCTCCCTGTTCTTTGGTGAAATGGACACCCTTTTTGCTTCAAAAATTGCACCCAGTTGCGGACACTCCGTGACCACCCTAACGTGTTTTTCCTTATTGTATTGTTCCTGTTTATACCCTGTTATGTTTTCAAAAATATGTTTAGTCCCGGAGTACTAAATTTTACTAGGGGGGAATGTGGCACCCCAGGGTTCTGGTTACCACAGTAATAGCAATATTACGTCTGTGAGCAGGTGGGAGGTCTCCTGGTCAGGAACCCTAAGCGTGCCACACCTCCTGCCCAGTCCTGGGAGGGGAAGAACTTCCCCTATATAAACTGGGGCTGAGGTGGGGTTAAAAAGAAAAAGAAGAGAAGAAGAGGAGTCCCAGACAGAGACACAGTCTGGTCTGGAGTGGAGCAGATGCAGGGAGAGCAAGATCAGGAGCTCTGTGGGAGCAGTGATAAAAGGGGTCCAGGACTGGAAGCTGTAGAGCTCGTCCTGACTGAAGAGATCTCACCGGACACGGAGTCCGAGGCTGTGGGGACTGTTCCATACCCAGCAGCAGAAACCGTCCGGCAGGGGATTTCAGGTCCTCTGGCCAAGAAACCCGAAGGCACGGTCACACGCAAGGGACCAGCTACCAGAAGGCCCCGAGTCACCGGCCATACGGGTGAGCACCACACGGTACACTCAGGGACGTGGGCTACTTTTACCCGCTTCTAGCAAGGTAGCCAGGAAGAGTACAATTAGTTGGGGAGGCCTACAACTCCGCCTGGCCGGGGGAGATCCTATCTGCTCACGGACTGACCAGGCCCCGATCGCTAGCCAGTACTCCCGGGAGGTTCTACCTTTGCCACCAGTAAAGACCCTGAACTACACCGCACCGTCTCTGAGTGGTTCCTGGTGCCTGCGTGCAATTCTGCTATCCCCATCATCCACATCTGCTGCCCTGAGGCCATACCCCTCCCGTTGGGGGTTATACTACCCACGCTGCACAACTGTACCACCGGCCTCAGCGGTCTGCCCTGCAGCGGCGGCTTCATAACCGCATTCAACGAGTGGCGTAGTCGAACACTATAACATCTTCTGCTAAATTCCGCCACTTAGTTTGACACCCTGGGCACGGACCGGGTCACCGCCACGAGGACTACTAACCCCGACAGATCCGGCTCCGGGTATTCCCCGCGTGCGCAACGCTACGCAACACAGGCCCAGGGGGCGCGTCACTGGCTTCCCCCTTAAATAAGGGCCACCTAAATCACACCTGTTTCTTCACAGAATGATTGACCTCACTAATTGAACTTCACACTGCTATTATTTAGAATTTCAATTAATTATTCAAATACACAGACTCAAAAACATGCAGATCATTAATGCTGAGTCTGTAAGTTTTCTTAGAATTTACTGCACCAACTGGTAAATTGTTTGACATGTGGTAAAATAATTTATACTAAAAACAGTGATTACTTTGGTTAGTCATATTGGACTGCTATTATTTTGAACACTATAGTATTATATGCTGCCCATTCATATGTGATACATAGATGTGTCCATTCATATGTGATATAGTTGTGGCCAAAAGTTTTGAGTCTGACATTATTTAAGTTTTTCATAAAGATTGCTGCTTAGGTGTTTTTAGGTCCGTTACTGTTTCGATGGTTACTGAAGCACAATTGTAAGCATTTTATATGTTTTTAAACTCCTAAGCACTGATTAGCCAAGAATGGGTTGCCTTTGCATCATTCAAAATTTTGCCCATAAGCTGATATCATCATATCACTGTAAATCATAGAAGTCTTGAAAAATAAGGATCTACACTGTAAATATTGAATCTTTGTGTAAACTTGATGTATTTGTCAATTATGAAATATTTAAATTCTAGTTCAGTAACCATAGAAACATCTGACTAAAAGATCTAAAAACACAGAAGCCGCAAACTATGTGAAAACCCACATTTATGCCAGTCTCCAAAGAACTAGCCACAACTGTACATAAAGTGAGAGCTTTTTCTGTTCTGCTTCATAGCATTGATTATTGATTAAGGGACCTCCATAAAAGGGCACACAAACAGTAGTTGTCTTACCAAAACAACAGATTTAAATAATCAATTATAACAAAGATTGATTAGTTCCTATCACTAATATCCTACCTCTGCATGTGCCAAATCAGGAATCATCTGAACTGGAGAAGTGAAAGGAAACCAGGCGTAGCTCACAATTAAAACCTTGTCTGGGAAAGATGGGTGAATAAGGGGGCAGACTGCTGAGTCTTTGATGGTGCCTCACCCCCAATATGTACTGCAAAAATTAAAAAATAGAGCCCACACACCTTTAGAATTAACTAAATGAACAGGTGCACAAATACACTATGTGGAAAACATAGAAACATTTATATGCAAATTGCCTCTTCAGAGAAAAAGAGGACTTGAACTCTATAGCGCCACCTATTGAAAGCAGCAATCCTACAAGTCACAATCAACCCTTTAACGAGTCGTGCAATATGACTTAGGATAAAAGCCAAATCAGAAGATCAATTTGCAGACACGGTGTTTCGGGCTATTGGCCCTCATCAGTGCAAAGCATGAGAACTGATTTGGCTAGATGAGAGGCTCTGGACTGAGGTCTAAGGGGTAACGT
This sequence comes from Phyllobates terribilis, assembly GCF_046119375.1. NCBI lineage: Eukaryota > Metazoa > Chordata > Amphibia > Anura > Dendrobatidae > Phyllobates > Phyllobates terribilis. The sequence goes on from NW_027362771.1 coordinate 179,695,217, forward strand.
TTTTCCTTGTGAAAATTTCAACAAAATTTGTTCTCTTGATCTGAATGGTGTTGTTTTGGTGAAAAGCACATGGATTTCTTCAAACCATATAATGGGACAGTGGCAGACATTTGTGCAACACTGTTGCCATGTAAGAATACTCTCTAGAATTTAAAGACAACTTGTCATCAGGATTATCCATGTTAAAATAAAGGTATGGGCATAATGATGTTGTTATACGGATTTACCTTCAGTGTAGACATCTGCAGCCTGGTTTTTGTTAAATCATCATTAGAAGTTTCAGTTTCCTAATCTCTTCGTGCATCGGGATAAGGTCATCGGCTCTGCCATGGCCCCACCACTGCTTCTGATATCTTTATCTTTTTCCTCATTTAAATTGCTTATATTCCTAGCTATGGGTGGTGGTTGTGCAGAGTAATATGGTGGCAAGCTTTAGGAAAATGGCATTGTGGTGGCGCATGCGCTGATTTTGATCTTGGCTTAATGACAAGCCGATATCTCATTCTGTGCATATGCTGTCATTAGCACCATTTTACTGGGAACAGTCAGAGGTCAATATACCCATTAGCCGCCACCGGTGACATTTTTCCTGAAGCCTGCTACTAGATCAATCTGCACATGCGCTGCCTGCAGCTAGGATAGCACCAGCACAAAATTTAAATGAGGAAAAATATACAGACACCAGAAACAGCTGAGCAGCTGAAGGGTCTTGGCAGAGACGAAAATCCGCCCCACAGTCCCACCCAGATACACAAAAAGATTAGGTAACCAACATTTTTAATGATAATTTAACTATCAGGCTGCAGATTTCTTCACTGAAGGTATGTATTAAATCAGTATGACAGCTTCGTTATGCCCATACCTTTAGTTTAACATGAATAATCCTGATGACAGATTCTCTTTAACATTTTTTTAAGGACTATAAAAATATTTAAATTTCTATTAAAAAAAACTGAAAATAAATCACTTTAAAAAATAGAAAGTCTGAGAGGCCGACCTCATATGCAAAATACTTGAAAATTTCATATGCTTTGTTTTTGGGGCTCATCTGTAATTTTCTGTGCAAAATTTGTTTCCCTTTTTCTTCCCAATGCTGACAATGAATAACTTGTAATTTTACAGTTTTCTAGTTTAGATTGGACATTTTATAAAAAAAAAAGTGCTACTGGCTTTTGGACAATATTGTCATGTTTTCAGATAAGCTCAGAAAAGTCAATTTTATAAATTATATCCTTCTTATGTCTATTAATATCTTCAATATTCTAATAAAATTCAAACAGATTAAAATGTATGAAACCTATAAAATTACTCGTGTAATGTAATACATGGGATATACAGTATATGGAGTATTTCATCATTAAATCATAATGTAATGTAGATGGCATGCTGTGAATTCTTAAGATATTCAGTTTTATACAAATGCACTCTAACCTGAGTTTGTTCTTTTCTCACAACTATTTACTTCTGCACAATATGTTGTTGCTTTTGAAACAAGACATGATACAATGGAAATTAAATTACGTTAGGTGTTCATCAAGTATGTCTGTGATCAAACACAAAAATATCATTATTTGCTTATAGAAGACTTCAAAGAATTCTAATGCTGTATTAGTTTTCATTTATCATTTTTAACATTCACACTGTATACAGTACTGTGCAAAAGTTTTAGGCATGAGTGGTAAAATTGCTGAAATGTAAGAATGCTTTCAAGAATAGAATTGTTGACAGTTTATATTTTATCTTTTAACAAAATGCAAAGTGAATGAGCAAAAGTGAAATCTTTGCATTTAAAATAGCATTGATTCTTGTAGGTACACTTGCACCCAGTTTTTAAGGAACTTGGCAGAGATACTGTTCCAAAAAACTTGGAGAACTAACCTCAAATCTTCTGTGGATGTAGGTTTGCGACATCCTTCTGTCTCTTCTTCCAAATTCAATTATGATAAGATCAGGTTCCATATCATCACTTCCAGGATTTTGTTCTTTTTTTAAAGAGAACCTGTCAGCTGATACATGCTGCCTAAACTGTGAGTAGAATGTATCAGCCACTGGCTGTGTGATCACAGCCATAATATGGTTGTTTCAGAGAAAAACATGCTTTTAATAGCGGCCTGGGACCAAGCCGTGCTATTGACTAGTTGTACAAGATGGTCCCTGGTGGATTCTCAATAGTACATGAATATGGCACCAGAAACATCATCAGTAAAAATATATGTCACCATAACCACCATCAGTACATGAATATATCACCAGAACCACCATCAGTATATGAATATATCACTAGAACCACCATTAGTACATGACTACATCACCAGAACCACCATCAGTAAATTAATACATCACCAGAACCACCATCAGTACATGAATAAATCACCAGAACCACCATAAGTACATGAATGCTTGACAGAAGAAAAAGTACTTGAATTGCCATCATCAGATTACAGACCATACAGAAACCACAGTACTGATGAGACGCAGTCAGTATCACAAATAAATATTTATATCCAGGTCGCTATGGGAGTGAGGGCAGGGGAAAAGAATATGTTATTTTCTTGTATTTAAATATGTTTAAGGTGAGAGCCAGGTAGTGGGGGCATTATTAAAGGATAGGGGACATTATTACTGGACGGGAGACGTTATTACAGGACATGGAACATTATTACAGGGTGGGTGATGTTATTACAGCGCCAACATATTCTGTAGCACTTTACATTTAAGCGGGGACATGTACAAACAATAAAGACATCACAAAGTAACGTATAGTTGACCAGTTACATGAGGAGTGAGGGCCCTGCTCACAAGCTTACAATCTATAAAGAAAAAAATACTCAGGAAATTTTATAGTTAATGCAAAACTCAGCTTCTGCGTTGGCGGGGAATTAAAGCCGGGTCAACTGCTTGGAAGGCAGCTATGCTTGTAAGGTGCCCGAGCGAGGTAGTCGTGGGCGAGTTGTGGCCCCTGCTCACTTTGACACCTTACAGACAATTCGTGCCCTCCCTCTGATGTGTGGCTGTGCATGTGACATTCTTCACTTACTTCACACCATCCGGTCGTGGCTGTCTCCAGACATTTCTCTTCTGGGACCAGGGCAGTATTAATTTCAGATGACACAAAGTTATTAACCATAACTGGGGTTTTACTTGGGGGAAAGGAGTAATTACAATGTTTACAGTCTGATAGATTGAATAAGGCCCAACAGGTTCTTGTCTCCCATACAGGTGCTAAAATCATCTTGAGCCCTGGTGTCCTCTTTAGGTGAAGCATCTCTCTGTTTCTATTCCTTAGCCTAAGAGATGGTTCCTCACCAGCGACAGTGTGCCCAGATCCTTTATCTCCCTCATGGCTTATCCTCGAGTCCTATTTTCCTCTGCTACCTGCAGACTAGAAGTGCCCCGGGTCCTCAATACCTCCATTAAGTTTCTCCGGCCTGCTAATGGGACTCCTGCATGAGGAGATCTTCACACTACTGATTCACTGTCTGAGGGTAGAGCGCTCCCGTCTATCCTAGCAGCCAAATTCCCTGGACGTCCGCACGTAAGAGTTCCTGTCACGTCCCTGACAGGGCTTCAACTGAACTCAAAAATAACGGCTGCAGCTATTTTTAGCACACCCAGAGGTTCCACCCTCTAAGCCATCTGCTTAGCAACTGCCTTGCCTCTCACTGACAACTGTGCCCAGCAGTGGCATCTTGTGGCTGATCAAAAGTACTGCAGCCCCACAAGGAAATATATCTAACCTCTAGACATGCCCAATGTCTATCCCTGTCACTACGTTTCCCCCCTTACTCCACTGACTGCGCAACTGAAATTAAACACGTAACTTGACATAATAGCAGTTCAGAGAGTGCCTAACTATGAGGATATGTAATTCTAACTACCTCAGTCCCAGGGGAAGGTTACACCCTTCCTCACTATTACATGCTCACCACTACACCACCAACACTTCTCATTTAAAATTTGAATTTGCCAGCTTCGACAAATATTCCTCCCAAAATTTGATTTATGGTGAATAAGTTAGCTATGAATCACAATATTGAAAAGCTAGTAATTGCACGGAAAAGAGAAAGAGAAAAATATTTGATATGAAGTACGGTGGATATAATCAACTTATTGAAATTACTTTGCCATCTGGATGAACATGGAGATAGAATCTAACTCTCCTTTACAATCTGCCAGTCCTGCACTTGCTTGTGCTTCTCTGGGATGTGTAATCTCTGATCCTAGATATAGTAATGAAGTAGTGGAAACAAAGTCATTTTGAGCTTTAACACTGCTGTCCAAAGGTGCTATATGGAAAGGTAAAAAAAATGTGACAAAGCACAGTGAAGACTATACCACTCGTTCAATAGGGAATATCAAAAGTAATGACCACAACTGTACAAGTTCTGATAATCCACTGGATAGGCTGGGATAGACCATGAGATGTCATAACTGCAGGGCATTAAGGTGATGTCACGCGACTGTGCAAAAATCATTAACCTGCTCTCTGTTCCTTCAGCAATGTGTGAAATGGTGTCGGGCATATTTTAGACCTAATGGAAAAGAGAAGAATTAGCTGGGTAGAAGGGCAAAATGAGCAATTGTAAGTACACAGTGCTATACAATATGATGACTGCAATATATTAAAAGTATAAAAACTTTGATAGGTGTTCGTCTTTAAGATTTGCGGTATTAATAGGATTCAATGTTGTATCAGAGAGCAAAATGGGATGTAAATGATGTTTCAATTGGAATGTCTCAGATTGTAATGCTGGGTACAATGGTACCAAAAAAGATGAATGAGAAATTATGTTTTGCCTAATTCTTGCAACTAATGTGTCTTTGCATTTGGATTTTAATTAGGGGGCGATGTGGAGTCCCCAACATTGCTTAATTTATGGGTAAGCATTTGTATTTGATAGATTGCATGGGCCAGTGGCAATGAAGTGCATAGCCACTGTTTCCTATTAATTCTCAGTTGAGTTGTCTTAAATTTATTGTGGTATTCATTTACAGGTGCATAAAAATCATGCTATAGCTCAGGAATGTACAACATATTTTGGTCTAAGGGCCACATGTCATATTGAACCAATCCCAAGGGCTGAAAAAAAGTTAAACGGGATACTTACATCAATAAATGACAAGACCCACCATCAGTACATTAACACATCACCAGAACCAAGTTTTAAGTATTTGAGGAGGATTTGCTAGAGTTTCTGCTCAAAAAATCAGTGTGCACACATGTTAACTTAAACTGAGTTTTTTGGAGCAGAAAGTCACCAAATCCCCCTAATAAAGGTACTCAAAACTTAGATTTGAGATGAGGTATTAACATGGCCATGAGGCATGTTATGAATTGCTACATGTGTAGAAGAGCTGAACCTCCATCAGTACATGAGTGAAGCGCCAGAACCACCATCAGCACAGGAATGCAACACAAGAACCACTGTCAGTACATAACTGCAGAATCAGGACCGCTATCAGTATATGAATGCAGTGCCAGAAATATTGTCAGTACCTGAATGCAGCACTAGAGACATAGTCAGTACATCAATACCGTGCCAGAACCACCGTCAGTACATGAGTGAAGTGCCTGAACCAAAATCAGCACAGGAATGCAAAACCAGATCTACCGTCAGTACATGACTGCAGCATCAGGACCACTATCAGTATATGAATGCCGCAACAGAAATACCATCAATACCTAAATGCAGCACCAGAAAAATCATCAGCACATCAGTGCAGTGCCATCCACCATCAGTACATGAATGCAGTAACAGAACCACTATCAGTACATAAATGCAGAGCCAGAACCACTGTCAATACATGAACACAGCACCAGAACCACCATCAGTACATGTACACAAAACCAATCATAGTGCAGCGAATATCTCCTATGCTGCACCCCTGAATAAATAATTGCCCCCACTATGCTTCTTGCACAAAATATTACCCCTTACTGACACTCTTCATAATATAACCCCATCTATAATGTCCCCACACACAGCCCTTCTCCATAATATTCCCTCTACTAAGCCCTTCACTATACCCTCCCCCACACTGCCCGTCTCCATTCTGCCCCTCTACACTGCCCCTCTTTATACTCCCCCTCCACTTTGCACTTCTCTGTACTGTCACTCTCCATACTGTCCCCCTACACACAGAGCCTCTCCATATTATCCCCCCACATTCAGACTCTCCTTAATATACCTCTCCCCCCACAGTGCCCCTCTCCATAATATTCACCCCCAAAGTGCCCCACTCCATAATATACCCCCTGACACTGAGCTTCGCCATAATATCCCCCACACAGTGCCCCTCTCCATAATATACCCCCCGATGCCAAGCCTCTCCATAATATTCCCCCACAGTGCCCCTCTGCATAAAGTCCCTCCCACTCACTGTCCTTTACTAAACTGGCCCCTTTCACAATTCTCCCCTCAGCCAACATAATATGCCCTGGCAGTGACCCTAATCCTCCCCTCTCCTAGGCCCCCTCATCTAAAATGATTATACATTTCATTTTCAGCTCTTTCATGGTTCCTGACTTGTCCGCTGCCTCTGCAGTACTAGTATCTGTGACAGCGGAAGTGACAATGACAACAGCGTGCTGACCTCATCACACCACTGCACATTGGACGGTGTTCCTCTGTCCCAGTCCTTGGGCCGGCCACAAGATGCGACCCGCAGAAAACCCTTTGGCGGGTCGCATCTTGTCGAGGCATGCTATCGCTGTTGATTAGAGATGAGAAAATTAGTTAGTGCAGAATTGAATTCTACTCAAATTTTTCCAAAACTCCACATTCTGAAGAATACGGATTTTTATAATTCTCTCCACACAAATTTAGAAAATTGGTGGCCGGCTGAAGCTGCATCTTGCTGAGCGTTGGAAGGCAGGGAGAATGTTAAAAAGAAAAAAATAACATATTCACACCGCTCACCTTTCCGTCTTTCCTGCTGCTCCTTACCCGATATCTGGTCCTTTGCGCCTCCATCACACCACATGTCAGGCCTGGTTTTCACACTAGGCCGGGGCTTCTGGTCATAAGCAGGACCCAGAGTTCAATGTACATGCTCCAATGCCTACTTGCAGCTTGGAGTCCCAACCTAGATTGAACACTGGGCTGGGCCTTTTGGCCACAGGCCACTCTGCAAGTGCTGTGATCTTCAGGGCCTGCACAGATTTGTGAACACCAGCCCAAAAATGCAGCGCAGCTGAAGTTCGGAGGACTGGACAATGGGCTTAGAGCAGCATGGGTGGCCAGAGAGGTATGCTATTTTTTAAGTTTTAACATTTTGATGGCTGCTCACCCCTCCCAACAGCCCCCTCTGCTTCTTACCAGCTGTTCTGTCCTCTACCATTGAGCTTGCGCATTGACCTCCGTGCCCTGCTGCTAGTAAGTTTGCCTGGGCTTCACTCTAGACCGGGATTTCTGGCTGTCAGCAGGCCTCGGAATTAACTGCGCATGGTCCGGTGCCTAGTCACGGCCTGAAGTCTCAGTCTAGAATGAACACTATATATATATAAACATATATATATATATATATATATATATACTGTATATATATATATATATATACACTGCTGAAAAATTAAAGGGAACACTTAAACAACAGAATATGACTCAGAATAAATCAAACTTCTGTGAAATCAAACTGTCCATTTAGGAAGCGACACTGATTGACAATCAATTTCACATGCTGTTGTGCAAATGGAATAGACAAAGATGGAAATTATTGGCAATTATCAAGACACCCTCAATAAAGGAGTGGTTCTGCAGGTGGGGACCACAGACCACATCTCAGTACCAATGCTTTCTGGCTGATGTTTTGGTCACTTTTGAATGTTGGTTGTGCTTTCACACTCGTGGTAGCATGAGACGGACTCTACAACCCACAGAAGTTGCTCAGGTAGTGCAGCCCATCCAAGATGGCACATCAATGCGAGCTGTGGCAAGAAGGTTTGCTGTGTCTGTCAGCGTAGTGTCCAGAGGCTGGAGGCACTGCCAGGAGACAGGTCAGTGCACCAGGAGACGTGGAGGGGCCGTAGGAGGGCAACAACCCGTCAGCAGGACCGCTACCTCCGCCTTTGTTCAAGGAGGAACAGGAGGAGCACTGCCAGAGCCCTGCAAAATGACCTCCAGCAGGCCACAAATGTGCATGTGTCTGCACAAACAGAAAGAAACCGACTCCATGAGGGTGGTATGATGGGGGTTGTGCTCACAGCCCAACACCGTGCAGGACGCTTGGCATTTGCCACAGAACACCAGGATTGGCAAAGTCTCCACTGGCACCCTGTACTCTTCACAGATGAAAGCAGGTTTACACTGAGCACATGTGACAGATGTGACAGAGTCTGGAGACGCCGTCGAGAGCGATCTGCTGCCTGCAACATTCTTCAGCATGACCGGTTTGGCAGTGGGTCAGTAATGGTGTGGGGTGGCATTTCTTTGAAGGGCCGCACAGCCCTCCATGTGCTCGTCAGAGGTAGCCTGACTGCCATTAAGTACCGAGATGAGATCCTCAGACCCCTTGTGAGCCCATATGCTGGTGCGGTTGGCCCTGGGTTCCTCCTAGTGCAGGACAATGCCAGACCTCATGTGGCTGGAGTGTGTCAGCAGTTAATGAAAGATGAAGGCATTGAAGCTATGGACTGGCCCGCCCATTCCCCAGACCTGAATCCGATTGAGCACATCTGGGACATCTTGTCTTGCTCCATCCACCAACGTCACATTGCACTACAGACTGTCCAGGAGTTGGCAGATGCTTTAGTCCACATCTGGGAGGAGATCCCACAGGAGACTATCCGCAACCTCATCAGGAGCATGCCCAGGCATTGTAGAGAGGTCCTACAGGCACGTGGAGGCCACATACAATACTGAGCTTCATTTTGACTTGTTTTAAGGACATTACATCAAAGTTGGATCAGCCTGTAGTGCTTTTTTCCACTTTAATTTTGGGGGTGACTCCAAATCCAGGCCTCCATTGGTTAATACATTTGATTTCCATTGATGATTTTTGTGTGATTTTGTTGTCAGCACATTCAACTTTGTACAGAACAAAGTATTCAATGAGAATATTTCATTCATTCAGATCCAAGATGTGTTATTTGAGTGTTCCCTTTATTTTTTTGAGCAGTGTATATATATATATATATATATATATATATATATATATATATATATATACTGTACATATTGTAACATAGTCACTGGTGATATATGTGAGGGGAGACATGTTTCACTGCGGCTACTCACTTCAGTGAACTAAACCTAGAAATTTCCTCTGGCATGTTATGTGTTGGGGGCTAAACCACCATGTTAAAGGGAGTTTTTTTTGTGAATTACATTGAGAAGTGCGGGAGGTCATTCACCATATCTCCACCTCAGGGTGTGGCTGGGCAAGTTAAATGCTCAGTCACTGTTTTTTTTTCTCTGATGTGGTCTGGAGAAGGAAGTCTCCAGACTGTGTATGTAGAAGCCAGAGAGCTTCACAGAAGAACTTTTGTTTGGTGAAACTTCATTTTGCTACCCGGAGCGAGAGAAACCCCGCTCACCTATGGACTGGTGCTGGCCCCCCCTTTTTAACTGGTGAACCCCAAAATGCCTACTATGACCTGACCCTACAGGATGCACAGGAGTATGCCAACTTAAAGACAGAGATATTGGCATGCTCAGGAGTGACTGTGTCTGTCAGAGCACAAAGGGTCCACTACTGGGCATATGCTGGCGACAAACCCCCTTGCTCGCAGATGTTTGACTTGCTACTAATGATGGGCGAGCACTAAAATGCTTGGGTGCTCGTTGCTTGGGTCAAGCAAATTGGAATGCTCGGGTGCTCGATCCGAGCACCGAACCCAATGTAAGTCTATAGGAAAGTCGAGCATTTTTCCAGTGACTCCCCCTGGCGGTCTGCAGAGGGCCTAAAAATTGTCCAAATCAATGGGAACAGTGCTCAAATGACATGGGAACAGCATGGGGAAGACCCCTGGAAGCATTTCTGACTCCCAAGTCACTGCTGTCAACAAATTTTGTCAGAGCTATTATGCCACTTTTACGGACTCACAATAAAACATACAAAAACTAAACCCAAATAGGATTTTCCAGGGAAATATGTCCAGGAATATCCTTTCCGGGTTAATGACTTGTATATAAGGCAAAATAAATAGCCAAAAACAAAGATGCTCATCCACACCTTGGGCTATGTTCACGTGTAGAATTTTTGATACGTTTTTGCACTTTTGCAATGCTTTCAACGCAGACAAATGCATTCACCAAGAAATGTCATTTTAACATTTTACAACCTTATCTGGCCAGGTGGTGTGTGACACATCATCAGAAACATCGTGTTTCATTCATGATGGAGGGACTCTGAAAGTCACAAACCCTATTTTTATAGGGCCATCAGGTGGCCTTTACTATTCTTAAAGGGCCAGCAGTCGGCCCTCGCTATTGTTAGAGAGCCATTAGCCGGCTATGCTTTGTTGTTCCCATTATTAACGAGTGGATCTCCCATACTGTTATTGCGTATGCAGTGACTGCAAGGCTGCCCAAAATTTGGAGGAAATTCAATGCCCCTTGCAGGAGACATAGAGCTCTGAAAGCATCCTAAAAACAATGTTCCCATTATTAGGAAATGGGTCTCCCATTGAGTTTGCCTATGCAGGGAATTCAAAAGCTGCCAAAAATTTGAAGGAACTCCAATGCCCCTTGCAAGACACGTAGAGGAGGTGATACGGTAGATATGTTAGTGAATGATATGGTGATGGAGGATGAGGAGAAGGAGGAGGAGAAGAGCAGATAGACAAAATCAGGAAGTGTATACCCATGTGTAGGTGTGAAGAGGTGCATGGGAACAGACCTCCCAAAAAAAACCACTGGATTTGAGTTTATGTTACACTGCTATCATTCGATTGTGTTGAGAAGTCTGGCCCAATCCAGCCCTTGCTCATTTTAATAAGAGTCAGCCTTTCAGCATTTTCCGTTAACAGGCGGATGACAAAACGCTAGTGGCAGGGCAGGCCAGGACCTCCAAGGCGTAGAAAGCCATATCATGCCATGTGTCCAGCATGGATACTCAATATTTATAAGGCACAGAGGAATCATGGAGGACATTGGTACGGTGAGCAAGGTACTCCCTCACCATCTTCCCAAACTTTGCACTACTTGTGAGAGTACCACACGCCTCAGGGCCTGTAAGATGGGAGGGTCTAAGAAAACTCTCCCAGAACTTTGACAGTGTTCCCCTGCCTCTGCTGGATTGGAGTTATGTCTCTCTGGCCTGTACTCCTTGGTTGTCCAATGAACTGTGACCTCTGCCGCTAGAGTTTTCAGATGGGATTTTTTTTAATAATTCCACAACAAGGGCCTTCTGGTACTGCCCCATTTTAGTAGACCTGTCCGCCTTGGGAATAAGAGATAGAAAGTTCTTTTTGCAGTGTGGGTCTAGAAGTTTCACCAACCAGTAATGACTATCACATAAAATTTTGAGAACGTGAGGGTCACGAGAAAGGCAGCTTAACATAAACTCAGCCATGCGTGCAAGACTGCTAACAGGCAAGACTTCCGTGTCCTCACCAAGAGGATGACTGACCATGCTCTCCACCTCCTTCTCCTCCCTGTCCTCAGGCCATCCACGCTGAACAGACGGTATGACAGTTGTGCAGGTAGTATCGTCTATAGCGCATGAAACTAGCTCCTCCTCCTCCTCATTGTCAACCAATCCACGTTGGGATGAGATGAGGCAGGGCTGTGTGTAATCACTCTGTATGGTTCCTTGCTCCATCTCATAGTGTTTCGCATGCAATGCATCCTCTTTGATTGTGAGCAGAGAGCGTTTCAGAAGACAGAGAAGCAGGATGGTGGCATTAATTATGGCATCATCGCGGCTCACCATCTTGATGGAGACCTCAAAGTTTTGGAGGATGGTACATATGTCTGACATCCATGTCCACTCCTGAGATCTTATGTGTGGAGTCTGAACTGAATATCGACGGCCTTGTTGATGCTGGTCTAGTAGCCAACAATTGCCCTCTTCTGCTCACAAATCCTTCCCAACATCTGCAATGTAGAGTTCCAACGCGTGGCCACATCACACACCAGTCAGTGATCCGGAAGCTGCAAATGCTGCTGAAACACGGCAAGGGCGGCAGGAGCTTTAGCTGACTTTCTAAAATGAGCATACAGGCGGCATACTTTGACAAGCAGATCCGGCAGCTCTGGATAGGTTTTGAGAAACCACTGAACCACGAGGTTAAGCGCATGGGCCAGGCATGGTACGTGTGTGAGCTTGTCTCGCCTCAAAGCCGCCACCAGGTTCCGGCCATTGTCACACACGACCATGCCTGACTGTAGGTTCAGCGGTGTCAGCCACAGATCTGCCTGCTCTTTCAGAGCTGTCCACACATCTTCAGCATTGTGTGGTTTGTCACCTAAGCATATTAACTTCAGCACAGACTGATGCAGCTTGGCCGAAGCAGTGCTGCAGTGCTTCCAGCTTGCGACTGATGTGGTCATTTCAGAGATGGATGTTGAAGAGGAAGAGGAGGTGCAGGACCTGTAGAATGTAGGGCAACCCTATTTGACCCAGGGCCTGCAATCCTTGGAGTCGGCAGGACGTGTTCCGTCCCAAGGTCCGCCTGGTTCCCAGCTTCCACTATGTTAACCCAGTGTGCCTTCTGCGAGATGTACCGCCCCTGCCCCAAGCACTTGTCCACGTGTCCGTTGTTAGGCGGACTTTCCCAATAACTGCGTTGTTGAGGGCACGGCTACTGTTGTGGGACACGTGCTTGTGTAATGCGGGGACGGCACACCAGGAGAAATAGTGGCGGCTGGGGACCGAGTACCAAGGGACGGCCGCCGCTATCAGGGTGCGGAAAGGTTCCGTCTCCACGAGTTTAAAAGGCAACATTTCGAGCGCAAGCAGTCGCTAAATGTGTGAATTTAGTATTGTGGCCGGTGGGGGGTTGGCTGCGCATTTGCGCTTGCTTTCCAAGGACTGAGGTATGGACAACAGAACGCTGCGCAGTGACAAGAATGAGGACGTGCTTGCTGATGGTGCTAGTTGAGAGTGTGCAATGACAGGTGCAGGGCAGGAGGCATCTTCGCATGCAAAATGGACAGAGGATTGGCTTGCACGCACAACAGTGGAACAATCAGTGGTGCCACCCGCAGACACTGTTCCTGGACCCTGGGGTTCAGCCCACTTAGTCGGGTGCTTTGCTGCCATGTGCCTGATCATGCTGGTTGTGGTCAGGTTGCTAGCTTTGCTGCCCCTGCTGATTCTGGCCTGGCAGGTGGTACAATGGCCTTTTTGGGGTTATCGGCAGAGTCTTTAAAAAACAACCAGACTCGGGAAGACCTAACAGTTGTACTGGCAACTTCCGTCTTGTTGATTTTATAGGGAACGGTTGCCCTTCTTCTGTCTGCAGCTACCACACTGCTTGTTCCTGCCTGTTGTCATGCTACGCCTCCCTTCCCCTGTGTGCTGCTGTCCTCACTCTGTATGTCACTGACGCGCCCCCTGGGCCAGTGTTGTTGGGGATACCCGGAGCCGGATCAGATGGGGGTTGTAGTCTCCGAGTGGCTGTGACCCGGTCCGTGCCCAGGGTGTCAAGCTCAGTGTGTGGCAGTCCTTATGATGTTACTAGATGTTCTTTTGTGTCGACTACGCCACCCGTTGAATTGCGGTCAATACGGCCGCCGCTGCAGCAGGGTCCACTGAGGCTGGTGATGTGTGTGCAGCTTAGGTAGTATAACCCCCAACGGGAGGGGTATAGCCTCAGGGGGTCAGCCGTGGAGGATGGTGGTTGTGAAGGTGCAGCAAGGAGACTCAGAGACATAAAATGCAGTTCCAGAGTTTTACTTACTGGTGTTGCTCGGGTCACTGTGTACAGCAGTGACCACCCAAGCCGTGCTGCGTCCACCAGGTCCTGGACTCGGTCAACTCCCAGGCAACTCCGGAGTGTGGTCCTGAGCTCCTTTCTGTCTCTCCCTTCTTCTGGCCGTTCCCACCAGGGATCCACCTAAGTCCGGCTCCCTCGGGCCTCTTGTTGGTCAAGCCTCCTCTGGGCTCCCTGACCCTATTCTTGGTCTGCCTTCCGGGTGGATTTAGTGGGTGATCGTGGCAGATCCTGCCCACGACCTCCGGTTCCTGGCTAAGGTGTGCTGTAGCCTCTGCCAGCTTGGGATCCGGTACCCTGTTGCCGACCCTTCACCCTATTAGCTCTCTTATGGGCTCTTGGGGTCCCCTCTGCGCCTCTGGGTCTCTCTCTCTTCTCCTCTGCTCTGCTTCTCAGGTTACACTCTGACAAAAGACTGACAGACTGACTGACGTCTCACAGACTGACCCTGATCTAAGATGGTTCCCACCTTATATACTCCCTCTATGTGTGAGCTCAGGTGACCAGCACCCAATGAGCTCCTAACTTTACCCAGACTGCTCCCCCTATCTGCCCCTACACTACTGGGATGTTCCACCCTCCTCCCACTCCAGCCAGGAACAGACACTGTCGTACCTGCACATAAACTGGTGGGAGTACCGTCGGTCTGTTCCTCGGAAATGGGATGTGTGTAGTGCATGCAGCTAACTGAGCTCAGTTCCACACTCCATCCTTACCCGGGAGTGGAATACCACACCTCTGGCTTGAGGTGTAATACCCCTGTAGCAGCCGAATCCTCAGGGTGCTACATTCCCCCCTGGTAAATCACAGCACGTCCTCGGGCTGTAAGATATAAAAAACATCCAAACATACAATTTTTTTTTCATAAACATCAACATAGAAAACATCATATAGATATCATCAGCAATAAACTTTTCATATAAAACTTTTGATAAATAACATTCTTGTTCCTGGTTCCTCCGGTCACGGTGCAACTTGTGACCGGGTAAAGTGCGACAGTCTCTCTTGGAATAAAACAGTTCCCTATAAAACCGGTAGGGGGCGCTTTAGGAAGCGCAACTATATACAAGGGAAATATGGCCGCTCTCAGTCCTCGGTCAGTGGGAATAGGGACACACGGGTTTCAGTTCAATCTGCTGGTCCCAACGGGGACTATATTTTAAATAAGTAACAGTTCTTGGTACCCCGACGGGCAACTTTATACAGTCTCTCTCTACCGTACTTCAACGACGGCGTCCTCCTGCTCTTTCTTGTTGGTTGGTTTCAGTTTCAGACCCGTCCGAGTCCTCTTGCTCCTCCTCACACTGCAGCTCCTCCTCCGTCAGGCGATGCACATGGAGGGCGTAGGGTCCTTTGGCACACTTGTGCCGGGTGAAGGTGACCTCGTCTCCTACATACAGGTCACGACCTCTGTGTCCCTCCGGCAGATGGCTTTCTACGTCTCTGCGGGTTACAAAGACGTCGCCGGGGGTATGATGGTCTCTTATGAAGCCCCACCCATGCTGCATGTTGAATTTTATCACAGTCCCGGTGGCACGGGGACCATGAGCTGCACGGGGTTTCCTCCTGGTCCGGCTCTTCTGCTCCGCGCTCCTTATCTGCATTTGCTGTTCCCGGACCCGCCTCTCTCTCCGCTCCCTCTCGAAGACCTCGAGCTGCTGCCGGCAGCACTCTGCACGCTCCGCTGCGGCCGCCCGAGTCTCCTGAGTGAACCCCATGAGGTCTTCTCCAGTGGGGTCCCACTCGAACTGTGCCTCCTCCAGCGGGGGCGAGGTCCTCCTTGCGGGCTTCGGAACCGGAATCAGGGGTTCATCTAGGGGTCTCTCTTTCCGGAGTCGGGGATGGTGAAACTCCGGTGGCCATATGAAGGGCTGCCCATCCGGGCACGTATGCTGGGCGAACAGGTCCTCACCCAGGTGCGGTACTTTAGGTGCTATGGGCGCTGTGGTGGTAGCGGCACCCGGGTTGACCAGGCCTTGCGACCAGGCTTGGGGCACGCTAAAGGAAAAGGGCACCGTAAGAACGGCGGCGCCCTGGGTTACTCGGCCCTGCGACCAGGCCGGTGGCTCCGCGGAGGTAGGGGGCGCTGTTGGTATTGCGGCGCCCGGAGGTACTAAGCCTTGCGACCAGGCCGGTGGTATTTCCTGCTTGGCCACGCTCGAGGTCGAGGCGTGTGACGTCACAGGGGTCGCGGCCGCGGTTTCCGGTTGAGGCCTAGTCGGCGGCGGTGACGATGCAGCGACGGGCACGGCAGGGGGAATTTCGGGCTCTGCGACGGGGAGCTGGGGCAGGCACGCGGTTTCCCGGCTCGGGGTAGAGACGTCCCCTTTACCTGCCTCCGTCCGTTCAGCTCCCTTCTCGGCGCCGTCTCCTGCCTTCATTCCTCCTGCGCCATCCTCAGAGGCGGTCTGTCTCCTCGTCTCAGGTGGCGTGCTCCGCTGTTGGGTTTCGGTCTGCTGGGCCATCTCTCGGCTCCTCTCCGCCAACGTCTCCCGCTGCACCCGGGCCATCCTCCGTGCGAGGCCCTCCAACGCGGTCTGTGCACACTCCCGGTCTCGGGGGAGCTGTGCTAGGATCTCCAGCAGGCCTTTTGGAGTGGCGACCTGCAACAGGCTCCTGACCACTGGGTCGGTGCTGCCTGACTCTCCCTCCATCTCCGGGTAGGCTCTCTCTGGACTCTCCTCCAGACGTCTTGTCTCCGGGTGCGCTCTCTCCAGACTCCTCCAGGCTGCACCCATCTTCGTTCTCTTGTTCTGTCTCCGCCCACATTGAGGGTGGTCCCGGGGCAACTTCAGTTCCAGGGGCAGTTCTCTCACGCTGATGGACACTTCCAGCATCACAGTCTCTGTTGGTGGGCGCGGTTTCCACTTTTGGCGCCATTCTTCGACCTGGCCCACGATGGGAGGTGGCCTTTTGCCACCCTCTGGCACGCCCATAATGGCGTCCGCTCTTCCAAGGCGGGAAATCTTCGGAAATGGCGGGAATCGTCTCCCAGTGGCGGGAAACTCCATGGATGGCGGGAAAAAGCTGCAAATGGCGGACAACCGGCGGGAAACGACCTGTGATGGGGTCCGTTGGCGGGGACCCTCCGGAACCGGCGGGAGACTTCTTTTTGAGGTAACGGTGAACTTTTCTTCAGGCACGCAGTACCCGGTTGTTGCGGGCACGTTATCCTGCCGACTACGCCAAGGTTGACGCGCCCCCTGGGCCAGTGTTGTTGGGGATACCCGGAGCCGGATCAGATGGGGGTTGTAGTCTCCGAGTGGCTGTGACCCGGTCCGTGCCCAGGGTGTCAAGCTCAGCGTGTGGCAGTCCTTATGATGTTACTAGATGTTCTTTTGTGTCGACTACGCCACCCGTTGAATTGCGGTCAATACGGCCGCCGCTGCAGCAGGGTCCACTGAGGCTGGTGATGTGTGTGCAGCTTAGGTAGTATAACCCCCAACGGGAGGGGTATAGCCTCAGGGGGTCAGCCGTGGAGGATGGTGGTTGTGAAGGTGCAGCAAGGAGACTCAGAGACATAAAATGCAGTTCCAGGGTTTTACTTACTGGTGTTGCTCGGGTCACTGTGTACAGCAGTGACCACCCAAGCCGTGCTGCGTCCACCAGGTCCTGGACTCGGTCAACTCCCAGGCAACTCCGGAGTGTGGTCCTGAGCTCCTTTCTGTCTCTCCCTTCTTCTGGCCGTTCCCACCAGGGATCCACCTAAGTCCGGCTCCCTCGGGCCTCTTGTTGGTCAAGCCTCCTCTGGGCTCCCTGACCCTATTCTTGGTCTGCCTTCCGGGTGGATTTAGTGGGTGATCGTGGCAGATCCTGCCCACGACCTCCGGTTCCTGGCTAAGGTGTGCTGTAGCCTCTGCCAGCTTGGGATCCGGTACCCTGTTGCCGACCCTTCACCCTATTAGCTCTCTTATGGGCTCTTGGGGTCCCCTCTGCGCCTCTGGGTCTCTCTCTCTTCTCCTCTGCTCTGCTTCTCAGGTTACACTCTGACAAAAGACTGACAGACTGACTGACGTCTCACAGACTGACCCTGATCTAAGATGGTTCCCACCTTATATACTCCCTCTATGTGTGAGCTCAGGTGACCAGCACCCAATGAGCTCCTAACTTTACCCAGACTGCTCCCCCTATCTGCCCCTACACTACTGGGATGTTCCACCCCCCTCCCACTCCAGCCAGGAACAGACACTGTCGTACCTGCACATAAACTGGTGGGAGTACCGTCGGTCTGTTCCTCGGAAATGGGATGTGTGTAGTGCATGCAGCTAACTGAGCTCAGTTCCACACTCCATCCTTACCCGGGAGTGGAATACCACACCTCTGGCTTGAGGTGTAATACCCCTGTAGCAGCCGAATCCTCAGGGTGCTACATCACCTTGCCAGGTTGGGTCAGTTACTATATCATCCACCACCTTATCTTCCACTTCCGCACCCTGGTCCTCCTCCTGACTTTCAAGCAATTTTGTCTCATCATCGTCCACTTCTTGTGACAGTTTCCCACCGTCGCCTTCGTCCGACCGTGGCTGCTCAAATATTTGGGCATCACTACATGCGATCTCCTCTTGCCCCTCCTTCTGAGATGCCCGAATCTATAAATGGAAAAGTGAACAGCTCTTTGGAGTGTCCAAGTGTGGGATCAGTTGTCTCCGGGCATTTGGCATGGTGGGAGGAAGGAGGATCAGGGTGAGGAACATGCGGTCCTGACTCATGGCTACTGAGATTTGACCGTGTGGAAGACAGGGTGGTGGTGGCTAAGTGACTGGAAGCATTATCTGCTATCCAACCAATAACCTTTTCACACTGCTCTGTGTTCAATAGTGGTGTTCTGCGGCCCCCTATAAATTGGGACAGGAAGGTCGAGCCACAAGATGTGGGTTTTTGTTGTGGCACAATTTCAGCTAGCCCACAGCCTCGGCTTCGTCCTCTGCATGAACCATCATCACCATCACGTCCACTTCCTCGTCCCTTGCCATGCGCCTTGTCCATTTTAAATGGAGGATAATATTTTCCACGTTCACTACAAATGGCTGGATTTGAACTGCAGTGATATGTGATACGTATGACGGAAAACCACAGTTTTAAATAGCTAGCCTGTAGGTAACTATTTTTAACAGTGCTCTCATGTCAATAACTTTGCTAACACATTGCAACAAAATTTCAATGGAGGCCAGAAATGGCAGAATTTTCAGCGCACTTATATGTGATCGGTGTGACCCACAAACCACAGTTTTAAAGAGCTGGCCTGTAGGTAACTATTTTTAATAGCGAACTGGTGTCAATAACTCCGCTAACACACTGCAACAAAATTTCAATGCTGGCCAGAAATGGCAGAATTTTCAGCGCACTTATATATGATCTGTGTGACGGACAAACCACAGTTTTAAACAGCTGGCCTGTAGGTAACTATTTTTAACAGCGAACTGGTGACAATAACTTCACTAACACACTGAAACAACATTTCAATGGAGGCCAGAAATGGCAGAATTTTCTCTGCACTTAAATGTGATCCATGTGACGGACAAACCACAGTTTTAAATAGATGGATTTTTAGCGCTGTAATATGGATTTGGCTGTATTCTGCAGTGCCAACAAGCAATTGGAGCACAAAAACTGTGTTCTCTGGATTGCTTTTTAAGCAAATAATCAGGATTAGGATCCAAAAAAAATTATTCCTGGCCCCTCAAACCTGGGGCTATTTCTAGAAATATCTGTAAAAGCACCAGCAGCAGACAGAACTGGAAAGAACCCTCTTGCTATATGCACTGCAGTCTGCCTCATACACTGCCTGCCTAGCACTGATATCTATGCAGCTGGATTAGTCCACAGATGGACTGTTAGTTGAGATGGATATGTGTATAATATATGGTAGTATACCTACACTAACTAAGAAACAAGCAAATCTCTCCCTAGTATTGCTGAGCCACCCCTGTAGTGTTCGAGTTCGGTTCGGTTCATCGAACACCTGTGTGTTCGCCGAACTGTTGGTCGAACTGTTCGTCGAACACCTTCGAACACCGTTAAAACCAATGGCAGGCAAACAAAAACACATAGAAACACATAGAAAACACCTTCAAAGGTCTCCAAAAGCTGACAAACTGCTCAGAAGACATAACTAATACATGGAAAAGTGACAAGTACATATAGTCATGCGAAAAGAAAAGAGGTGGAGGAGTCAAAGGAGGGGGAGACACAGATATAGGCATGTCATGCCCTTCTAAAATCCAAAAAGTGAGAAGCCGACACGGCCAGTTCGTTCCTGCCCGTGCCACCTCCGTGTTGCCGGGTTTGTGCCAGAGCCGCGGTATACCCTGACGGCCAGCCCCCCTCTCCCAATACTGGTGCCTGTCTGCTGGTGGGTCAAGCGAGCCCCCCTGTGGTGGAGGCAGCTCTAAGCTTTTTAATTTAAATTGTCTCTCTAATTTGAATGAATACACTTTAAATCCTTTTACAAGGATCTATTGGAGGGCAAGTCTCATGCCAGCAGCCGCGTAATTCCAGCTCCAGTAGCGTCCAATAAAGCTGCTGCAGTTAAAAAGCTTTTATAAGGATCGAGCTCAGCTGTCCACCGCAAGGCGTTCTATCGCCAGTCCCAGCCCCTATGCCTTGGGGTGCCTCCTGATGCTCTTCACTGAGTATCCCGTGGTCCTGAAGCATTTCCTTTGAAAAAATTAAGTGTCCAAACTACAGGTGGTATAGCTTGCTTAACAGCCGGGATAATCCGCTGACTAGCAGACACTGCTACTAGGCACAAAGTATTTCCTGGGGTAGATGCAGTTAAAAATTTGTAATTAGATACTCTCGTTGGATGCTGAGAAAGCATTCCATAGAGTCTCCTGGCACGCCATATATTATTCTCTTAAAAAGCTTGGGGTAGGGGTCTAGGGGACCCTTTTATAGCCAAAATCACGGCCCTGTATCGCAATGCGTCACCTAGGCTGAAGAAAAATGGAACTGTAGCACCCTGAGGGCTCGGTTGCTACAGACGTATTGCACCTCACCCAGAGGTGTGATATCTCACTCTCAGGTAAGGATGGAGTGTGGATCAGGACCCGACACCTGCATGCATTACACCACATTGCCGTGGGGCAGGGCGACCAATATGCCCCTGAGATGGGCACGACAGTCCTTTTCCCTGGCTGGAGTGGGGGGAGGGAACACTGAGGAAGGGGAACCCTGTAGTGCAGGAGCAGGAAGGAAGCAGTTCCTGGGTGCATTGAGAAGGGAGTATAAAAGATGGGCACCATCTTAGCTCAGTGCAGAGAAGTCTGAGCAGAAGTGACAAGGAGCAGGGGCTCTGCATGAGCTCTGCTCCGGAGGCGGGCCTAGTAACAGAGGCCCAGGCCTGGAAGAGGAAGAAGGAAGGAAGAGGAGCAAGGAAGGCTCCAGGAACGAGGAACGAAGGGTTTCCAGGGGTGCGGACGGGCGAGTCGCCACCGCACGCCCGAATCCACCTGCGTGGAGAGGTCAGGCCAAAGGGGGAGACCGGTCCCCGAAGCTAGTGGAGGCGGGAAACGACCATCAGCTAGAAATCGGAGGCTGTGACATTTTATGTGGCGCAGCCCCTCGCTACACCCGCTAGGAAGGCACCACATAGGGTCAGGGAAACTGGCGCCAAGTTTACCAAGAGGAGGCCCGAGGCAGCCGGACAGAAGGGTTGGTAAGAAAGGCCAGACAAAGGACACACAAAGGGGGTCCTGTGAAGCGCTCCAAAGTTATCTGTGAGTTGTCTGAGCCCCTCATCTGGTGAGCTCAGTACGACGTGGGCAGCCGTTACCTGCAGAAGTGGTCTGGATAATAAGAACTGTGAGTAAAGGCCCTGGACTGCATCACTGACTCCGTGTCGTTACTGCTGCTGCCCTGCACCATCACCCCTATCCTCCGCATACACTGCCCTGAGGCTATACTCCTCCCGTGGGGAGTTATGCTACGCTATGCTGCACCCACAACACCAGCCTCAGCGGTCTGCCCTGCAGCGGCGGTTTACTCTGACCGCAATCCACGGGTGGCGTAGTCGGACATTTAAACATCAAAACCACATAAATAGTTCCTCCACTGGTTTGACCGCCCTGAG
Source organism: Phyllobates terribilis (assembly GCF_046119375.1). NCBI lineage: Eukaryota > Metazoa > Chordata > Amphibia > Anura > Dendrobatidae > Phyllobates > Phyllobates terribilis. The sequence continues at coordinate 179,717,167 of NW_027362771.1, forward strand.
CCACGGAACCGGGTCGCCACCACGGAGACTACAATCACCAGCATCCACCAAAAAGGGTCCGGCTCCGGGTGTCTCAAGGCCCAGGGGGCGCGTCAGAACATTTTCATCACCTTTCATAATCACCAATGGGACAAGGCAGGGATGTCCTCTGTCCCCTCTCTTATACATCCTAGTGACAGAGCACCTGCTCTCATCAATTCGCCATAACCCCAATATTAGGTGGATTGAGGTGGGAGGCACCGAGTACAAGTGCTCTCTATTTGCTGATGATGTCCTAGTATATATCACTCAATCACATATATCCATCCCTGCTGTTATGGCTGAAATAGATCACTTTGTTACATGGTCAAATTTTTAAATCAATGCAGCGAAGTCTGAGGCCCTCTATGTCTCCCTCCCCAAATCCATACAGGATTCCATCCAGTCCAACTTTCCCTTTGCCTGGCCCTCACAGGGTATCAAATACTTAGGAATTCGTATTCATAGAGACCTCTCCCGTCTATGTTATCTTAATTTTGGGCCCTTTATTGAACAACTCCATACAGACCACGGTTGGCAAGTTAGAACTGTAAGATTCACTACGTGAACCACTGGTGTTCTGCGGAAAAGCACATGTACACTGTGTTCCAAATTATTATGCAAAAGGTGTTTAGGAGTGATAAGGGAAGAATTTGTTTGTTTGTCAGTTAAACTCATTGATGGTGATGTGTGTCAGGGCTCTTTATATCACTGTAAGCATTTGCAGACACCTGTGCTAATTAGTTTGGCAGGTGTGTCCAATGAAAGTCAAGACTACTTAAGAAGGCTGTCCCACATTATTAAGCAGCCTACATTTTCTGCCAAAATGGGAAATAAAAAGGATGTGTCGGCTGCTGAGAAGCAACAAATTGTGGAGTGTTTAGGTCAAGGCATGACTACAATCAACATTGTGCGATGATCAGGATGAAGTGTCTTGGCAATCAAGAAGTATGTAGCTGATTCACAGTACACACGTGTGCGTGCTGATAAGGGCAAATTGAGGACTCTTGCCTGCAGGCAATTACGTCAGGTTAAAAGAGCAGCGGCAAAAAAGCCTTGTCATAGCAACAGTCAAGTTTTTGAAGATGCTGGTGCCTCCAACGTCCCCCGAACAACAAGATGCAGGGTCCTTCAGAGGTTTGCAGCTGTGCGCACGCCATCCTGTCGCCCTCCTCTATCCACTGCACACAAGCAGAAACGGCTCCAGTGGACCAAACAATACATGAAGACTGACTTCAAAACTGTTTTGTTCACGGATGAGTGCCGTGCAACGCTCGATTGTCCAGATGGATGGAGTGGAGGATGGCTGGTTGATGGACACCCCATGCAAACACGGCTACAGCGCCAACAAGGAGGAGGTGGAGTAATGTTTTGGGCTGGAATCATGGGGAGAGAGATTGTCGGCCCCTTTAGGATCCCTGAAGGGGTAAAGATGAACTCCATAATGTATGTGGAGTTTCTCAAACAGCCCTTCCTGCCATGGTTCAAGAAGAAGAACCATGTATTCCACAGCAACATCATTTTCATGCATGATAATGCACCGTCTCATGCTGCACATAACACATCTGCATCTCTGGCTGATATGGGCATAAAAAGGGACAAACTTATGGTGTGACCCCCATGCTCCCCTGACCTGTACCCCATTCAGAACCTCTGGAGCATCATCAAAAGTAGTGTCTATGATGGCGGGAGGCAGTTCACATCTAAGCAACAGCTCTGGGAGGGTATTCTGTCCTCATGCAAAACAATTGAAGCAGAAACCATCCAAAACCTGACAAATTCAATGGACGAGAGAGTTCAGAAGCTCCTTTCGAACAAGAGGTCCTATATGCAAATGTAACATAACCTAGAATAAAGTTTTGAGTTGAAAACTGTTAGATTTCAGTTTCTAATAACCTGCTAATTTCAAAAATGACCATTTTTTTGGTCTTTATTAAAATGAAAAGGTTGATCGAAGAGTGTGGGGGATCTAAGAGTGTGGCAACCCAGTAGTCAGGATTACTTCGAATTCTGACAATCTGAGGGTCATGTTGCAGGTAGTGCAGCAAGAAGGCACTTATGTGTCTTGCGCATCTCGGAGCCCCAAAATTATTTTCCGGGCTAGATGCAGCTAAAAATTATTATTAATTTTAAATCTGGTAGAGCTTAGTATAGATGGCCTAATAGAATCAGTACTGCACACTGCTACAAAGCCCAAATTATTTTCCAGCCAAGATACAGATAAACATGATTAGTAATTTTAAATCTGGTGGAGTTTAGTATAGATGGCCTAATAGAATCAGTACTGCACACTGCTACAAAGCCCAAATTATTTTCCAGCCAAGATATAGATAAACATGATTAGTAATTTGAAAGCTTAAAACGGTTGGTGAGGTGATTTTAACCAATTATCAAGCTTTTACTCTCCCCAGGATGACACAGGGGTAAAAAAGTCGTTTCGGATCCATGATTTGTTCATCTTTATGAACGTGAGTCTGTCTACATTATCAGTGGAGAGCCGCGTGCGCTTATCTGTCAGCACATCACCAGCAGCGCTGAACACACGTTCAGACAGAATGCTGGCTGCGGGGCATGACAAGATCTCCAAGGCGTAAGTGGTGAGCTCCGGCCATTTATCCAGATTGGAAGCCCAAAAAGAGCAAGGGTCCAGTGACATAGTCATGGCTTCAATGTTTACTTGGAGATACTCCTGTACCATCGTCTCTAGGCGTTGACTATGTGTCAGACTTCTTGTGGCCTTGCAAATGATGGGCTAAAAAAGTGGTGAAATGATTCCGCAAAATTGATGTTACCAGCAGATACTGTGTTTCTGTTACGGTTTGAGTGCTGAACACTCGACGGTCCCACGGTTGGCAAGTTGGAAATGTGAGATTCACTACGTGCACCACTGGTGTTTTGTGGAAAAGCACATGTAAGATTCTGCAACAGTCTCTGCTGATACTCCTGCATGCGTGCATCCCTTTCTATGGCAGGAATAATTTCTGCAAATTTACTTTTGTAACGGGGATCTAACAGTGTGGCAACCCAGTAGTCAGGATTATTTCTAATTCTCACAATTCGAGGGTCATGTTGCAGGTAGTGCAGCAAGAAGGCACTCATGTGTCTTGCGCATCCAGGAGTACCAAGTCCCTGTTGTGTTGGTGGTGAGGTAACAATCATGCTTCCTTCCTCTGTCCTCTCAACCCAACCTCGCACAACAGAAATGTGATCAAGGTCTCCCTCATCTGATGAGTCTTCCATCAGTTCGTCCTCCACTTCTTCCTGGGCTCCTGCACCTTCCTCACTAGTTTGGCTGCTACCATGCGCCCTGGTAAAACCATCTCCCCCACCCTCACATGCCTGCCGCCTTGGTGCTGCCGACCGTCTGCACCTTGCAGATGTTAGCCCTTCCGCATACAACTCCTCCTCCTCTACTTCCTCCACCTCCTCTTGTGCCACCACCTGACTCCGAATTCTGTTTAACATGTGCTCCAGCATGTAAATCACCGGAATAGTCATGCTGATAATGGCATCGTCAGCACTAAACATCTTCGTCGCCATTTCAAAACTGTGCAGAAGGGTGCATAGGTCCCTGATCTGAGACCACTCCTCCAGCGTGATTTGCCCCACCTCTGGATCTCGTTGGCCCAGGCTATACGTCAGAACATATTGCACCAGGGCTTGTCGGTGCTGCCACAGTCGCTGCAACATGTGCAGAGTTGAATTCCACCGGGTAGGCACATCGCATTTTAGCCGGTGAAGTGGCAGGCCCAACGACTTCTGTAGAGATGTAAGTCGCTGAGCTGCGGGATGCGAATGGCGGAAGTGAGCACACAGCAACCGTGCCCTCTGCAGAAGGCCATCTTGTCCCAGATAGTGGGCTAAAAATTGCTGGACAACCAGGTTCAACACGTGAGCCATACAAGGCACGTGTGTGACATTGCCCCGGCGAAGGGCCACACCCAGGTTTGCAGCATTGTCGCACACGGCCTTCCCTGGTTTCAGGTCCAGTAGAGACTACCATTCATGAAATTGGTTCTCCAGAGCTGACCACAACTCCTCAGCTGTGTGACTCACATTTCCCAGACATTTCAAAGTAAAAACCGCCTGATGACGTTGAGCCCTACTGCCAGCATAGTAAGGAGGTGTGCAGGATCCCTTCTGCGCTGTTAGAAAGCTTGTGGCATGACCAGACAGGCTTTGGGTGCAGGTGGAGGACCGAGAGGTGGTTGAGGAGGCAGGAGCAGTGGAGGAACTTTGAGATAAAGAGAATTGACGCACAACTCGTGGGGACGGCAAGACTTGGACAGCAGCCCCTTGTCCTGCTGTCATCATAGTTACCCAGTGCCCAGTCAGCGACATGTAACGCCCCTGTCCATGCCTACTCATCCAAGTGTCTGTGGTGAAATGTACCCTGTCACACACAGAGTTTCTCAAAGAAGCGGTGATGTTGTGTGCGACATGCTGGTGGAGCGCAGGCACACCTTTCTTTGAGAAGTAGTGCCGACTGGGCATCTGGTTCTGGGGCACAGCGACGGACATAAGGTCTCGAAAATCCTCTGTGTCCACCAGGCGGAAAGGCAGCATTTCTGTAGCCAAGAGCTTGCAGATGGTGAAATTCAACCTTTTAGCTTTCTCATGGCTAGGAGGAAATGGTCTTTTACTTGTCCACATCTGAGGGACCAAGAACTGGCTGTTGTGCTTAGACGGGGTTGATAAGGGTGTCCCCGGCAAACTGCCAATCTGTGAGGAAGATGCAGGCGGACATGTTAGGTTGCCTTGATCCAAAGGTGGTGCTATCGATGTCGGACAGCGCTCAACACCAGCTGGTGTTACCACCTCCAAAGAAAATGATGACCTGCCAATCACGCTGGCTGTTGCGGGTAAAGAGGTGGCAGGTCTGCGTCCCAAAACAGGTGTGACTGCTATTCCCCCAGTCACAGAGGATGAAGAGGCTGCAGATGCACAAGATGGGGCAGACGGTGGTTGGCCCGGCCGGCTAGGCCGCATTGTAGCACAGTGAGCTTCCCACTGCAACTTGTGCTTCATGTCCATGTGCCGGTTCATGCATGAAGTACTCAAACTATGTATTTTTTGGCCTCTACTGAGCTTTTGTTGACAAATGTTACAGATAACACGAGTTGGGTCATCTTTATCGATCTGAAAAAATGCCCAGGCAATGCAAGGCTTAGCACCCATGCGACCTGAAGAGCCACCACGACTTGTGGTCAGAGGCAGAGTTGTGTTTGAGGATGCAGTTGTTGACGTGCTTCCAGTACTACGTCTCTGTCCAGGAAGGCGCAACCTGACCTCGTCGTCACTAGCATCCTCCTCCACCTCCTCTGCTGACCTCATCTCTTGGCTGACTGTGGGTTGACAGTAAGTGGGATCTCCAACCTCATCATCATCACCCTGTGTGTTATCCTCAGAGCCAACCTGTTCCTGCCCTGACAAAAAACTAAAGTTGTCGCTCCAATCAGGTATTTGAGTCTCATCATCGTCTTCCTCATTGTCTCCACCAACAGGAGTTACAGTTTGGGAATGAGGGTCAACATTATGGTTAGAACCTTCTGCGTCTGGTCCTGGATCCGACTCATAAAGATTCTGGGCATCAGTGCAGATCATTTCCTCGTCTGGATTCACAGAAGCGCTAGAGCCGACTTCTGATTCCCAGGCTATAGTATGAGTAAACAGCTCTGCAGACTCAACCATCTGTTCTACCTCATACTCAGATGGGCAGCTGGAGATTTGGGAGCTGTGAGGAAGCAAGTGCGATTGGGGTGACACCTCTGAGGACTGGAGTATTTGTGATGTTGAAGTTGATGTGGAGGAGAGCCCACTTAAAGGAGCACTTGATATCCGTTGAAGCACCTGCTGTTTTTGTGCCTCATCTGGAATTTGTAGCGATTGGCGTGGCCGTAAGAAAGGGATCTTATCACATTGTCCGCTAAAAGAAGTAGACATTTTAGTTTGGCTGGAATATGGTCTTTCTTCTGCAGATGTTACTGTTGCTTTAACACCTACCCCACGGACACAACCTTTTTTCCCCTTCCCAACACGCCTATTCCCCTTTCCACCAGCAGCAGGCCTTTTTCCACTCATTTTGGTGGTTAACTAATTCACAACTCTGGAGTTGTTTGCACAAAAAAACAATGGATGGGAACCGAGCAGAGCTGAGTGGCCAAACTGTGGTATTGGGCCAAAACTATTGTCTGGGTTAGACGCAGAAAAAAATTATATTCAATTTGCAACCTGATGGAGGTCAGTATAGATGGACTAATAGAACAAGTCCCACACACTGCTAGAAGGCCAAATATTTTTTCAGAGCTAGATGCAGATAAAAATTATTTTTAATTTGCAACCTGATGGAGGTCAGTATAGATGGACTAATAGAACAAGTCCCACACACTGCTAGAAGGCCAAATATTTTTTCAGAGCTAGATGCAGATAAAAATTATTTTTAATTTGCAACCTGATGGATGTCAGTATAGATGGACTAATAAAACAAGTCCCACACACTGCTAGAAGGCCAAATATTTTTTCAGAGCTAGATGCAGATAAAAATTATTTTTAATTTGCAACCTGATGGAGGTCATTATAGATGGACTAATAGAACAAGTCCCACACACTGCTAGAAGGCCAAATATTTTTTCAGAGCTAGATGCAGAAAAAAATTATATTCAATTTGCAACCTGATGGAGGTCAGTATAGATGGACTAATAGAACAAGTCCCACACACTGCTAGAAGGCCAAATATTTTTTTCAGAGCTAGATGCAGATAAAAATTATTTTTAATTTGCAACCTGATGGAGGTCATTATAGATGGACTAATAGAACAAGTCCCACACACTGCTAGAAGCCCAAATATTTTTTCAGAGCTAGATGCAGAAAAAAATTATATTCAGTTTGCAACCTGATGGAGGTCAGTATAGATGGACTAATAGAATGATGCTATGCCCAAAAGGTTTTACTTCACTAGGTGCAGTAAAAAAATTGGTATTCTATACACAGGTGGTGTAGCTTGCAACACAGATATGCTACTCCACTGACTAACAAACTCTGCAATAGGCCAAAAAGGATTAGCTTTGCTAGATTTAGCCAAATGCTGTGAAAAAAACTTGCACAGCACTGGCACAGACCTGCCTGGCAAAAACTGATAGGAACTGATCTAACTTAGTCCTGAAAAGGACTGCAATTACAATTAGTCTTTACTCCCAACCTATCTATTTAAGAGCACAGACCTGCCAGATAAAAGTCGTAGGAAATGCTGTAACCTATTCCTTAAAAGGACTGCAATCACAACTATTCCCTACTCCCAAGCTATCTGTAGATTTGTGCGAAAATTGGCTTTAAATTAACAAGGTATAGCGCACACAGCAACAGCGGTGCCGTCTAACACACAGCTGCAGCAGTGAGAAAATGGTGGCGACGGGGAAAATGGCTTGGTCTTATAGGGCAAGGACATGTGACATACACTGCCAATGACACATGCCCTTGCTTGTGTGAAAAAAAGCACTTCGCTCCGTGTGTGCGCTCCTGATAGGCTGACAGATTGCACCTCCCCACTGTAAATGCGGGAAAGAGAAAAAAAAATGGAGATCTTCATTATTCCTGCAGAGATCCATCCCCTGCCCCTCCCCCCGCCCCACTGTACACTCAAACTGCGTATTAACATTAATTTTCAGCATTACTGAGAAAAAATCCAGTTATGATTTTGGTGCACGAACAGTTATCGAACATAACCTCGAACAGCCGAATTTTTTTCAAATCGTTCGTGTTCGCCGAACGACTCGAACACCGCCCAAAACAGCTCGAATTTGAGATTGGCGAACAGATCGAGTTGAACAACGCTTATCTCTACTCCCTAGCTCAGCAGCACCTCTCGCTACACTGCTTGATTCCTCAGTAGACTGTGACGAACACGGCGGCGCTGATATAGACCTGATGATGCTGTGAGGCCAGCCAATCACTGTAATGCCGCAACCAACATGGCTGTGGCATTACAGTGTGTGGCAGACAATCCCTGCATGTTCATTGGCTCTCTAGAGAGCACCAAACATGCAGGAAGGGGACCAGAGCTCCGGCTGAGCAACCCCGGAAATACTCGGCGAGCTTTAAGCATCTTGAGCAGTGAGATGCATGCTCGCTCATCACTACTTGCTACATCTAGTCCAGAAATGGTTGCTGCCAGATCCTTCCACTCCTGCCCAGATGGTTGAGCGTGTAGTGATGGACAGACTCATCCATTCCCTTCCCAGGCCGGTGCAGACCTGGGTTACCCAGGGTGACCTTCGGAACGCGGACAACCTCTTGGGCCTAGTAGAGTGGTACCAAGTGGTCAAGAAATCCCTCGGGAAACCAAACATAACCTCTTAACCGTACTAGAATATCCTCAGGGAGGCGGTTTCACCACGGAGGGAGTTTAGAGCCACAACTGGGGGGATCCCAATTCCACGGAGGGTCTCGCAAGACTGTTGTTAAGGATGTCATAATCCTGGAAACATAGCGCCCAGTGTCGTATGTCCCCTGAGCCAATGGACTGCAGCCTAGGCAAACATTGTTCTTATTACACTTATTAGGCCTGCAGAGTGGACTGTCAACCCAGCGAGGGGACACAGGCGTGTGCCGTGTCCATTAATGGAGTGAGGGTGCTTGGACTATTGGACTCTGGGAGTCTAGTGACCCTAGTCCATGCCACCTTTCCCCACAAGATGATCCCTGTCAAAACTCTGGGTGTTCATTGCATACATGCAGGACTACCCTGTGGCCAGAGTGACAGTGGCAACAGACTGTGGTGCTCAGCGCCACGAGGTCGGGTTGGTCAAGGACATGATCCATCCCATCAAATTGGGGCGCAATTTTTCTTTCTTTTGGGACTTGTGGGGGACGGGAACCGGACTGAGTCACGTGGACAAAGGCCAAGTCCCTAGGAAAGAACCCCCATTGAAATCTCAAGTGGATGAGTTCCCACTCTGTGTCCTTGCCAGCTACGAGGACGAGATGGTAACTGAGGAGGCTGACCGACCCTGAGTTAGAAGTGTCCGGAGAGAATTTTGGTACTGCTCAAGTTCGGGACCTGACGTTAAAGGGGACGTTTGACCAGGTTACTGTCTGTAATGGGGTTGCTCAAGAGCTGGGGGCCGATACCAGATTCTCCCACTTAGAGGTTCATGGGGAGCTATTGTATCGGGTGACCAAACTAAGGGGTGATGAGATAATGGAATAGCTGTTAGTTCCAGGGCCATACCGATGGAGAGTATTAGATATGGCCCATTCACATGTTCTGGGGGGACACCTGGTGTCGAGAAGACTCAGCAGAGGATACTGAGGAGGTTTTATTGGCCAGGGTGTTACCAGGAGATTCTAAACTATTGTAGGTCCTGCCCCACCTGCCAGATAACCGCTTCCTCCTCTCACTTCCGTAGTCCTCTAATCCCACTACCTGTGATAGAAATCCCCTTTGAGAGAAATTCGATGGACCTAGTGAGGCCCTTAGTAAAATTGGCACGGGACCACCAATACATCCTGGTGGTCATGGACTATGCGACCCGATACCCAGAAGCGGTACCACTAAGGAACTCGACGAATAGAGGCATAGCCCAGGAACTTGTCAATATATTAGCCAGGACCAGACTGCCGAAGGAGATACTAACCGACCAACGAACCCCATTCATGCGCAAGGTATTGAAGGAGCTGTGTAAGGTCCTCCAGACTGCCCAGCTACAAACTTCCCTTTACCATCTGCAGACAGACGGTCTTGTGGAATGCTTTAATAAAACCTTAAAAGCAATGCTCAAAAAGGTCGTAGAGAAGGATTGTCGTGACTGGGACCACCTGCTACTGTTCCTGCTTTTCTCGGTAAGGGAGGTTCGGCAAGCCTCTACTGGTTTCTCCCCGTTTGAGCTACTGTATGGACGACATCCGCGAGGGCTCCTGGACATTGCCAAGGAAAGCTGTGAAGCCGAGGTTACGCCCCACCGGAGCATCATAGAGCATATCACCCAGATGCAGGAGAGAATCGCGAAAGTGATGCCTATCGTGAAGGTGCATCTCCTCCAGGCACAGGTGGCCCAGGAAATGGTCTATAACCGATCAGTGAGGCTGAGGGAGTTCCAACCTGGGGACCGTGTTCTGGTGCTAATCCCCACAGTCGAGAGCAAGTTCCTTGCCAAGTGACAAGGCCCGTATGAGGTTGTGGAGAAACTCAGTGAAGTTAATTATAAAATTCACCAGCAAGGACTAAGAAAGCCACACCAGATACAGTATATCATGTAAACTTACTTGGCAAGATTTGGAATCCATGAGAGATCCTTGCCTGGGAGCCGCTCCCGAAGGCAAGGTGGAAGATGTCACAATAGCAGAGACCTGTTCTAAGAGTTGCCGGGGTTTACGCAGGTGGTATAGTATGATGTGTTAACAGAGCCGCATATAAGAGTGAACCTGAAGCCCTATAGGATTCCTGAAGCATGGCAGGAGGTGATCTCGGTGTGATAGAGGAGTCAAAGAGTGGATGGTCGAGTTCCATCGTTCTCGTGCCAAAACCCAATGGGGAGTGGAGATTTTGCAATGACTACTGCCGGCTGAATGAGGTATCCAAGTGTGACGCATACCCAATACCCCACTTCGATGAACTCATTGAGAGGCTTGGACCTGCAAGGTATATTACCACCCTCGACCTGACAAAGGGCTACTGGCAGATCCCCATGTCCCAGAGGGACAAGGAGAAGAGAGCTTTCTTAACACCTGATGGGTGTTTCCAATACACTCAAATGCCTTTCGAACTGCAGGGGGCCCCAGCCACCTTCCAGAGGGCCATGGATCGGATCTTCGCTCCACATAAGAAGTATGCCGCAGCCTACCTTGATGACTAGCCCTACCTGGGCTTGTCATCTACCAAAAGGTACAGGCGATTCTAGATGCTCTGAGGTAGGCGGGATTTACTAAATATCCGAAAAAATGTACTGTTGGAAAGGAGGAGGCCAAGTACTTAGGCTAAATCGTTTGTAAAGGCGAAATTAAGCCACAAGTCAATAAAGTCGAGGCAATCCAGAACTGGCCGCAACCGCTCTCCAAGAAGCAGGTGAGAGCATTTCATGGAATTGTGCCATATTACCGGTGGTTTATCCCAAATTTTGCCATGATAGCTGCACCACTTACTGATCTTCTCAAAGGCACCAGATCAATGATGGCGAAATGGACAGATGAAACGGAGACGGCATTCCAACAGCTGAAGATGGCACTGTGTAAGCAGCTGGTCCTGGTCGCACCAGACTTTAATAAAGAATTTGTGGTCCAGACAGACGCTTCAGAAGTTGGCCTAGGAGCTGTGCTCTCTTAAGAGATAAATGGGGAGGAACATTCCATCCTGTATCTGAGCCAAGAGCTTTCATCCTCTAAGAAAAACTATGCTATAGTAAAAAAAGAGTGCTTAGCCATAAAATGGGCCGTAGATACACTGAGATATTACCTACTAGGTTGGAAGTTAAAACTGATGTCAGACCATGCCCCTTTCAGATGGTTGAGGGAGAAGAAGAGTAAGAATGCCCGCGTGACTAGGTGGTTCTTAGTAGTGTTGAGCCACCCCCGTAGTGTTCGAGTTCGGTTCGGTTCGTCGAACACCCGTGTGTTCGCCGAACTGTTCGTCGAACTGTTCGTCGAACACCTTCGAACACCGTTAAAACCAATGGCAGGCAAACAAAAACACATAGAAACACATAGAAAACACCTTCAAAGGTGTCCAAAAGCTGACAAACTGCTCAGAAGACATAACTAACACATGGAAAAGTGACAAGTACATATAGTCATGCGAAAATAAAAGAGGTGGAGGAGTAAAAGGAGGGGGAGACACAGATATAGGCATGTCATGCCCTTCTAAAATCCAAAAAGTGAGAAGCCGACACGGCCAGTCCGCTCCTGCCCGTGCCACCTCCGTGTCGCCGGGTTTGTGCCAGAGCCGCGGTGAACCCTGACGGCCAGCCCCCCTCTCCCAATACTGGTGCCTGTCCGCTGGTGGGTCGAGCGAGCCCCCCTGTGGTGGAGGCAGCTCTAAGCTTTTTAATTTAAATTGTCTCTCTAATTTGAATGAATACACTTTAAATCCATTTACAAGGATCTATTGGAGGGCAAGTCTCATGCCAGCAGCCGCGGTAATTCCAGCTCCAGTAGCGTCCACTAAAGCTGCTGCAGTTAAAAAGCTTTTATAAGGATCGAGCTCGGCTGTCCACCGCAAGGCATCCTACTGCCAGTCCCAGCCCCTATGCCTTGGGGTGCCTCCTGATGCTCTTCACTAAGTATCCCATGGTCCCGAAGCATTTCCTTTGAAAAAATTAAGTGTCTAAACTACAGGTGGTGCAGCTTGCTTAACAGCCGGGATAATCCGCTTACTAGCAGACACTGCTACTAGGCACAAAGTATTTCCTGGGCTAGATGCAGTTAAAAATTTGTAATTAGATACTCTCGTTGGATGCTGAGAAAGCATTCCATAGAGTCTCCTGGCACGCCATATATGATTCTCTTAAAAAGCTTGGGGTAGGGGTCTAGGGGACCCTTTTATAGCCAAAATCACGGCCCTGTATTGCAATACGTCACCTAGGCTGAAGATAAATGGAACTGTAGCACCCTGAGGGCTCGGTTGCTAAAGACGTATTGCACCTCACCCAGAGGTGTGATATCTCACTCTCAGGTAAGGATGGAGTGTGGATCAGGACCCGACACCTGCATGCATTACACCACATTGCCGTGGGGCAAGGCGACCAATATGCCCCTGAGATGGGCACGACAGTCCCTGTCCCTGGCTGGAGTGGGGGGAGGGAACACTGAGGAAGGGGAACCCTGTAGTGCAGGAGCAGGGAGGAAGCAGTTCCTGGGTGCATTGAGAAGGGAGTATAAAAGGTGGGCACCATCTTAGTTCAGTGCAGAGAAGTCTGAGCAGAAGTGGCAGGGAGCAGGGGCTCTGCATGAGCTCTGCTCCGGAGGCGGGCCTAGTAACAGAGGCCCAGGCCTGGAAGAGGGAGAAGGAAGGAAGAGGAGCGGAGAAGGCTCCAGGAACGAGGAATGAAGGGATCCCAGGGGTGCGGACGGGCGAGTCGCCACCGCACGCCCGAATCCACCTGCGTGGAGGGGTCAGGCCAAAGGGGGAGACCGGTCCCCGAACTAGTGGAGGCAGGAAACGACCCTCAGCTAGAAACCGGAGGCTCTGACATTTTATGTGGCGCAGCCCCTCGCTACACCCGCTAGGAAGGCACCACATAGGGTCAGGGAAACTGGCGCCAAGTTTACCAAGAGGAGGCCCGAGGCAGCCGGACAGAAGTGTTGGTAAGAAAGGCCAGACAAAGGACACACAAAGGGGGTCCTGTGAAGTGCTCCAAAGTTATCTGGGAGTTGTCTGAGCCCCTCACCTGGTGAGCACAGTACGACGTGGGCAGCCGTTACCTGCAGACGTGGTCTGGATAATAAGAACTGTGAGTAAAGGCCCTGAACTGCATCACTGACTCCGTGTCGTTACTGCTGCTGCCCTGCACCATCACCCCCATCCTCCGCATACACTGCCCTGAGGCTATACTCCTCCCGTGGGGAGTTATGCTACGCTCTGCTGCACCCACAACACCAGCCTCAGTGGTCTGCCCTGTAGCGGCGGTTCACTCTGACCGCAATCCACGGGTGGCGTAGTCGGACATTTAAACATGAAAACCACATAAATAGTTCCGCCACTGGTTTGACCGCCCTGAGCCACGGAACTGGGTCGCCGCCACGAAGACTACAACCACCAGCATCCACCAAAAAGGGTCCGGCTCCGGGTGTCCCAAGGCCAAGGGGGTGCGTCAGAACATTTTCATCACCTTTCACAATCACCAATGGGACAAGGCAGTGATGTCCTCTGTCCCCTCTCTTATACATCCTAGTGACGGAGCACCTGCTCTCATCAATTCGCCATAACCCCAATATTAGGTGGATTGAGGTGGGAGGCACCGAGTACAAGTGCTCTCTATTTGCTGATGATGTCCTAGTATATATCACTCAATCACATATATCCATCCATGCTGTAATGGCTGAAATAGATCACTTTGTTACATGGTAAAATTTTAAAATCAATGCAGCGAAGTCTGAGGCCCTCGATGTCTCCCTCCCCAAATCCATATAGGATTCCATCCAGTCCAACTTTCCCTTTGCCTGGCCCTCACAGGGTATCAAATACTTAGGAATTCCTATTCATAGAGACCTCTCCCATCTATGTTATCTTAATTTTGGGCCCTTTATTGAACAACTCCATACAGACCACGGTTGGCAAGTTAGAACTGTAAGATTCACTACGTGAACCACTGGTGTTTTGTGGAAAAGCACATGTACACTGCGTTCCAAATTATTATACAAAAAGTGTTTAGGAGTGATAAGGGAAGAATTTGTTTGTTTGCCAGTTAAACTCATTGATGGTGATGTATGTCAGGGCTCTTTATATCACTGTAAGCAATTGCAGACACCTGTGCTAATTAGTTTGGCAGGTGTGTCCAATGAAAGGCAAGACTACTTAAGAAGGCTCTCTCACATTATTAAGCAGCCTACATTTTCTGCCAAAATGGGAAAGAAAAAGGATGTGTCGGCTGCTGAGAAGCAACAAATTGTGGAGTGTTTAGGTCAAGGCATGACTACAATCAACATTGTGCGATGATCAGGATGAAGTGTCTTGGCAATCAAGAAGTATGTAGCTGATTCACAGTACACACGTGTGCGTGCTGATAAGGGCAAATTGAGGACTCTTTCCTACAGGCAATTACGTCAGGTTGAAAGAGCAGCGGCAAAAAAGCCTTGTCATAGCAGCAGACAAGTTTTTGAAGCTGCTTGTGCCTCCAACGTCCCCCGAACAACAAGATGCAGGGTCCTTCAGAGGTTTGCAGCTGTGCATGCGCCATCCTGTCGACCTCCTCTATCCACTTCACACAAGCAGAAACGGCTCCAGTGGGCCAAACATTACACGAAGACTGATTTCAAAACTGTTTTGTTCACGGATGAGTGCCGTGCAGCGCTCGATGGTCCAGATGGATGGAGTGGAGGATGGCTGGTTGATGGACACCCCACACAAACACGGCTACAGCGCCAACAAGGAGGAGGTGGAGTAATGTTTTGGGCTGGAATCATGGGGAGAGAGATTGTCGGCCCCTTTAGGATCCCTGAAGGCGCTAAAGATGAACTCCATAATGTATGTGGATTTTCTCAAACAGCACTTCCTGCCATGGTTCAAGAAGAAGAACCGTGTATTTCACAGCAAGATCATTTTTCTGCATGATAATGCACCATCTCATGCTGCACATAAAACATCTGCATCTCTGGCTGATATGGGCATAAAAGGGGACAAACTTATGGTGTGACCCCCATGCTCCCCTGACCTCTACCCCATTCAGAACCTTTGGAGCATCATTAAAAGGAGTGTCTATGATGGCGGGAGGCAGTTCACATCTAAGCAACAGCTCTGGGAGGGTATTCTGTCCTCATGCAAAACAATTGAAGCAGAAACCATCCAAAACCTGACAAATTCAATGGACGAGAGAGTTCAGAAGCTCCTTTCGAACAAGGGGTCCTATGTGAAAATGTAACATCACCTAGAATAAAGTTTTGAGTTGAAAACTGTTTGATTTCAGTTTCTAACAACCTGCTAATGCTTATAATTTCAAAAATGACCATTTTTTTGGTCTTTATTAAAATGAAAAGGTTGATCGAAAAGTTTGGGAGATCTAAGAGTGTGGCAACCCAGTAGTCATGATTACTTCGAATTCTGACAATATGAGGGTCATGCTGCAGGTAGTGCAGCAAGAAGGCACTTATGTGCCTTGCGCATCTCGGAGCCCCAAAATTATTTTCCGGGCTAGATGCAGCTAAAAATTATTTTTAATTTTAAATCTGGTGAAGCTTTAGTATAGATGGCCTAATAGGATCAGTGCTGCACACTGCTACAAAGCCCAAATTATTTTCCAGTCAAGATACAGATAAACATGATTAGTAATTTGAAAGCTTAAAACGGTTGGTAGGGTGATTTTAACCAATCATCAAGCTTTTACTCTCCCCAGGATGACACAGGGGTAGAAAAGTCGTTTCGGATCCATGATTTGTTCATCTTTATGAACGTGAGTCTGTCTACATTATCAGTGGAGAGCCGCGTGCGCTTATCTGTCAGCACACCACCAGCAGCGCTGAACACACGTTCAGACAGAACGCTGGCTGCGGGGCATGACAAGATCTCCAACACGTAAGTGGCTAGCTCCGGCCATTTATCCAGATTGGAAGCCCAAAAAGAGCAAGGGTCCAGTGACACAGTCGTGGCTTCAATGTTTACTTGGAGATACTCCTGTACCATCGTCTCTAGGCGTTGACTATGTGTCAGACTTCTTGTCTCCTGTGGCCTTGCAAAGGATGGGCTAAAAAAGTGGTGAAATGATTCCGCAAAATTGATGTTACCAGCAGATACTGTGGTTCTGTCACGGTTTGAGTGCTGAACACTTGACGGTCCCACGGTTGGCAAGTTGGAACTGTGAGATTCACTACGTGCACCACTGGTATTTTGTGGAAAAGCACATGTAAGATTCTGCAACAGTCTCTGCTGATACTCCTGCATGCGTGCATCCCTTTCTATGGCAGGAATAATTTCTGCAAATTTACTTTTGTACCGGGGATCTAACAGTGTGGCAACCCAGTAGTCAGGATTATTTCTAATTCTCACAATTCGAGGGTCATGTTGCAGGTAGTGCAGCAAGAAGGCACTCATGTGTGTTGCGCATCCAGGAGCACCAAGTCCCTGTTGTGTTGGTGGCGAGGTAACAATCATGCTTCCTTCCTCTGTCCTCTCCCCCCAACCTCGCACAACAGAAATGTGATCAAGGTCTCCCTCATCTGATGAGTCTTCCATCAGTTCGTCCTCCACTTCTTCCTGGGCTCCTGCACCTTCCTCACTAGTTTGGCTGCTACCATGTGCCCTGGTAAAACCATCTCCCCCACCCTCACATGCCTGCCGCCCTGGTGCTGCCGACCGTCTGGACCTTGCAGATGTTAGCCCTTCCGCATACAACTCCTCCTCCTCTACTTCCTCCACCTCCTCTTGTGCCACCACCTGACTCCGAATTCTGTTTAACATGTGCTCCAGCATGTAAATCACCGGAATAGTCATGCTGATAATGGCATCGTCAGCACTAAACATCTTCGTCGCCATTTCAAAACTGTGCAGAAGGGTGCATAGGTCCCTGATCTGAGACCACTCCTCCAGCGTGATTTGCCCCACCTCTGAATCTCGTTGGCCCAGGCTATACGTCAGAACGTATTGCACCAGGGCTTGTCGGTGCTGCCACAGTCGCTGCAACATGTGCAGAGTTGAATTCCACCGGGTAGGCACATCGCATTTTAGCCGGTGAAGTGGCAGGCCCAACGACTTCTGTAGAGATGTAAGTCGCTGAGCTGCGGGATGCGAACGGCGGAAGTGAGCACACAGCGACCGTGCCCTCTGCAGAAGGCCATCTAGTCTGGGATAGTGGGCTAAAAATTGCTGGACAACCAGGTTCAACACGTGAGCCATACAAGGCACGTGTGTGACATTGCCCCGGCGAAGGGCCGCACCCAGGTTTGCAGCATTGTCGCACACGGCCTTCCCTGGTTTCAGGTCCAGTGGAGACAACCATTCATGAAATTGGTTCTCCAGAGCTGACCACAACTCCTCAGCTGTGTGACTCACATTTCCCAGACATTTCAATGTAAAAACCGCCTGATGACGTTGAGCCCTACTGCCAGCATAGTAAGGAGGTGTGCAGGATCCCTTCTGCGCAGTTAGAAAGCTTGTGGCATGACCAGACAGGCTTTGGGTGCAGGTGGAAGACCGAGAGGAGGTTGAGGAGGCAGAAGCAGTGGTGGAACTTTGACATAAAGAGGATTGACGCACAACTCGTGGGGACGGCAAGACTTGGACAGCAGCCCCTTGTCCTGCTGTCACCATAGTTACCCAGTGCCCAGTCAGCGACATGTAACGCCCCTGTCCATGCCTACTCGTCCAAGTGTCTGTGGTGAAATGCACCCTGTCACACACAGAGTTTCTCAAAGAAGCGGTGATGTTGTGTGCGACATGCTGGTGGAGCGCAGGCACACCTTTCTTTGAGAAGTAGTGCCGACTGGGCATCTGGTACTGGGGCACTGCGACGGACATAAGGTCTCGAAAATCCTCTGTGTCCACCAGGCGTAAAGGCAGCATTTCTGTAGCCAAGAGCTTGCAGATGGTGAAATTCAACCTCTTAGCTTTCTCATGGCTAGGAGGAAATGGTCTTTTACTTGTCCACATCTGAGGGACCGAGGGCTGGCTATTGTGCTTAGACGGGGTTGATAAGGGTGTCCCCGGCAAACTGCCGGTCTGTGAGGAAGATGCAGGCGGACATGTTAGGTTTCCTTGATCCAAAGGTGGTGCTATCGATGTCGGACAGCGCTCAAGACCAGCTGGTGTTACCACCTCCAAAGAAAATGATGACCTGCCAATCACGCTGGCTGTTGCGGGTAAAGAGGTGGCAGGTCTGCGCCCCAAAACAGGTGTGACTGCTGTCCCCCCAGTCACAGAGGATGAAGAGGCCGCGGATGCACAAGATATGGCAGACGGTGGTTGGCCCGGCCGGCTAGACCGCATTGTAGCACACTGAGCTTCCCACTGCAACTTATGCTTCATGTCCATGTGCCGGTTCATGCATGAAGTACTCAAACTATGTATTTTTTGGCCTCTACTTAGCTTTTGCTGACAAATGTTACAGATAACACGAGTTGGGTCATCTTTATCGATCTGAAAAAATGCCCAGGCTATGCAAGGCTTAGCACCCATGCGACCTGAAGAGCCACCACGACTTGTGGTGAGAGGCAGAGTTGTGTTTGAGGATGCAGTTGTTGACGTGCTTCCAGTACTACGTCTCTGTCCAGGAAGGCGCAACCTGACCTCGTCGTCACTAGCATCTTCCTCCACCTCCTCTGCTGACCTCATCTCTTGGCTGACTGTGGGTTGACAGTAAGTGGGATCTCCGACCTCATCATCATCACCCTGTGCGTTATCACACCCGTCGTCCTCAGAGCCAACCTGTTCCTGCCCTGACAAAAAACTAAAGTTGTCGCTCCAATCAGGTATTTGAGTCTTATCATCATCTTCCTCATTGTCTCCACCAACAGGAGTTACAGTTTGGGAATGAGGGTCTACATTATGGTCAGAACCTTCTGCGTCTGGTCCTGGATCCGACTCATAAAGATTCTGGGCATCAGTGCAGATCATTTCCTCGTCTGAATTCACAGAAGCGCTGGAGTCGACCTCTGATTCCCAGGCTATAGTATGAGTAAACAGCTCTGCAGACTCAACCATCTGTTCTACCTCATACTCAGACGGGCAGCTGGAGATTTGGGAGCTGTGAGGGAGCAAGTGCGATTTGGGTGACACCTTTGAGGACTGGAGTATTTGTGATGTTGAAGTTGATGTGGAGGAGAGCCCACTTAAAGGAGCACTTGATATCCGTTGAAGCACCTGCTGTTTTTGTGCCTCATCTGGAATTTGTAGCGATTGGCGTGGCCGTAAGAAAGGGATCTTATCACATTGTCCGCTAAAAGAAGTAGACATTTTAGTTTGGCTGGAAGATGGTCTTTCTTCTGCACCTACCCCACGGACACAACCTTTTTTCCCCTTCCCAACACGCCTATTCCCCTTTCCACCAGCAGCAGGCCTTTTTCCACTCATTTTGGTGGTTAACTAATTCACAACTCTGGAGTTGTTTGCACAAAAAAACAATGGATGGTAACCGAGCAGAGCTGAGTGGCCAAACTGTGGTATTAGGCCAAAACTATTGGCTGGGTTAGATGCAGAAAAAAATTATTTTTAATTTGCAACCTGATGGAGGTCAGTATAGATGGACTAATAGACCAAGTCCCACACACCGCTAGAAGCCCAAATATTTTTTCAGAGCTAGATGCAGAAAATTTTTTTATTCAATTTGCAACCTGATGGAGGTCAGTATAGATGGACTAATAGACCAAGTCCCACACACTGCTAGAAGCCCAAATATTTTTTCAGAGCTAGATGCAGAAAAAAATTATTTTTAATTTGCAACCTGATGGAGGTCAGTATAGATGGACTAATAGACCAAGTCCCACACACTGCTAGAAGCCCAAATATTTTTTCAGAGCTAGATGCAGAAAAAAATTATTTTTAATTTGCAACCTGATGGAGGTCAGTATAGATGGACTAATAGAACAAGTCCCACACGCTGCTAGAAGCCCAAATATTTTTTCAGAGATAAATGAAGAAAAAAATTATTTTTAATTTGCAACCTGATGGAGGTCAGTATAGATGGACTAATAGACCAAGTCCCACACACTGCTAGAAGCCCAAATATTTTTTCAGAGCTAGATGCAGAAAAAAATTATTTTTAATTTGCAACCTGATGGAGGTCAGTATAGATGGACTAATAGACCAAGTCCCACACACCGCTAGAAGCCCAAATATTTTTTCAGAGCTAGATGCAGAAAAAAATTATATTCAATTTGCAACCTGCTGGAGGTCAGTATAGAAGGACTAATAGAACAAGTCCCACACACTGCTAGAAGCCCAAATATTTTTTCAGAGCTAAATGAAGAAAAAAATTATTTTTAATTTGCAACCTGATGGAGGTCAGTATAGATGGACTAATAGACCAAGTCCCACACACCGCTAGAAGCCCAAATATTTTTTCAGAGCTAGATGCAGAAAATTTTTTTATTCAATTTGCAACCTGATGGAGGTCAGTATAGATGGACTAATAGACCAAGTCCCACACACTGCTAGAAGCCCAAATATTTTTTCAGAGCTAGATGCAGAAAAAAATTATTTTTAATTTGCAACCTGATGGAGGTCAGTATAGATGGACTAATAGACCAAGTCCCACACACTGCTAGAAGCCCAAATATTTTTTCAGAGCTAGATGCAGACAAAAAATTATTTTTAATTTGCAACCTGATGGAGGTCAGTATAGATGGACTAATAGAACAAGTCCCACACGCTGCTAGAAGCCCAAATATTTTTTCAGAGATAAATGAAGAAAAAAATTATTTTTAATTTGCAACCTGATGGAGGTCAGTATAGATGGACTAATAGACCAAGTCCCACACACTGCTAGAAGCCCAAATATTTTTTCAGAGCTAGATGCAGAAAAAAATTATATTCAGTTTGCAACCTGATGGAGGTCAGTATAGATGGACTAATAGAATGATGCTATGCCCAAAAGATTTTACTTCACTAGGTGCAGTAAAAAAATTGGTATTCTATACACAGGTGGTGTATCTTGCAACACAGATAGGCTACTCCACTGACTAACACACTCTGCAATAGGCCAAAAAGGATTAGCTTTGCTAGATTCAGCCAAATGCTGTGAAAAAAACTTGCACAGCACTGGCACAGACCTGCCTGGCAAAAACTGATAGGAACTGATGTAACCTAGTCCTGAAAAGGACTCCAATTACAATTAGTCTTTACTCCCACAATCTATCTATTTAAGAGCACAGACCTGCCTGATAAAAGTCATAGGAAATGCTGTAACCTAGTCCTTAAAAGGACTGCAATCACAACTATTCCCTACTCCCAAGCTATCTGTATATTTGTGCGAAAATTGGCTTGAAATTAACAAGGTATAGCACACACAGCAACAGCGGTGCCGTCTAACACGCAGCTGCAGCAGTGAGAAAATAGTGGCGACGGGGAAAATGGCTTGGTCTTATAGGGCAAGGACATGTGACATACACTGCCAATCACACATGCCCTTGCTTGTGTGAAAAAAAGCACTTCGCTCCGTGTGTGCGCTGCTGATAGGCTGACAGATTGCACCTCCCCACTGCAAATGCGGGAAAGAGAAAAAAAAATGGAGATCTTCATTGTTCCTGCAGAGATCCATCCCCTGCCCCTCCCCCCGCCCCGCTGTACACTCAAACTGCGTATTAACATTAATTTTCATCATTACTGAGAAAAAATCCAGTTATGATTTTGGTGCACGAACAGTTATCGAACATAACCTCGAACAGCCGAATTTTTCTCAAATTGTTCGTGTTCGCCGACCGGCTCGAACACCGCCCAAAACAGCTCGAATTTGAGATTGGCGAACAGTTCGAGTAGAACAACGCTCATCTCTAGTTCTTAGGTCTTCAGGACTTTAATTTTCACGTGGAGCATAGACCCGGGAAGCTACATGTTAACACGGATGCCCTCTCTAGAATTCCTTGTCTGGTGTCTGAAGGTGCCCATACCCCTGGTTTTGGGCAGAGGGGGGGAATATGTGACAGAGTCACTGGTGATATATGTGAGGGGAGATATGTTTCACTGCGGCTACTAGATTCAGTGAACTAAACCTACAAATTTCCTCCAGCATGTTACGTCTTGGGGGTTAAACCACCATGCTCGAAGGGAGTGTTTTTTTGTGAATTACATTGAGAAGGGCGGGAGGTCATTCACCATATCTCCACCACAAGGTGTGGCTGGGCAAGTTAAATGCTCAGTCACTGATTTTTTTTCTCTGGTGTGGTCTGGAGAAGGAAGTCTCCAGACTGTGTGTGTGGAAGCCAAAGATCTCCACAGAAGGACTTTTGTTTGGTGAAACTTCATTGTGCTACCCAGAGCAGGAGAAACCCCACTCACCCATGGACAGTACTATACTTTATCTTTTTGTTTTGCATTATCCCGGATAGGACGTGTTTATTATGTGGAACCTTGCTGAGGTTTATGCCTTATCCCAATAAACCTGCAGGAAGTTAACCTTAGACGTGTTTCCTGTGTCTGCCTCTGTGAGAGCCGAGCAAGTCGCTTTACCACAATATATACATATACAGTGGGTACAGAAAGTATTGAGACTCCTTCAAAGTTTTCACTCTTTGTTTCATTGCAGTCATTTGATAAATTCTATGAAGTCCATTTTTTTTCTCATTAAAGTACACTCTGCACCCCATCTTGACTGAAAAAACAGAAATGTAGACATTTTTGCAAATTTATTAAAAAAGAAACACTGAAATATCACATGGTCAAGTATTCAGACCCTTTGCTCAGACACTCATATTTAAGTCACATGCTGTCCATTTCCTTGTGATCCTCCTTGAGATGGTTCTACTCCTTCATTGGAGTCCAGCTATGTTTAATTAAACTGATAGGACTTGATTTGGAAAGGCACACACCTGTCTATATTAGACCTCACAGCTCGCAGTGCATGTCGAACCAAATGAGAATCATGAGCTCAAAGGAACTGCCCAAGAAGCTCAGAGACAGAATTGTGGCAAGGCACAGATCTGGCCTGGCGTTAGGACATTGACATGAAGGTTTGACAAAATAAAGAAGAAAATGGCTTTTATCAGACGAGACATCATCGGTAAGTTACTGCTTCTCGGAAGGGTTGGACGGGCCATGAATTTCATGACTACCGAGTTGGGCAATGGCCTGATCTGCAATGTGGTTTGAGAAATAACATGCATAAGCACATAGTTACATAGTTACATAGTTTATAAGGCCGAAAAAAGACAAGCATCCATCCAGTTCAGCCTATTTCTTGTGCACTGCAGCTATTCCGCAGCGTTGATCCAGGGGAAGGCAAAAAAAAAAACATGCGGTATAGGCCAATTTACATCGTTGAGGAAAAATTCGTCCAATCCACAGTAAAAAAGCAGTCATAGAGTGTCCGGGAACCTTCACACAGACTTTTCTTAGCCAGGGCTGCTTCTCAGAGAGAGCATGCCTGGCTGTATGTTCAGCGGTGAGAGCCACAGATCTGCCTGCTTTGTTACCGCTTTCAACAACTCTGCAGCGGTGTGCGGTTTGTCACCTAAGCATTAAGCATATTAGCTTCAGCATAGTCTGTTTCCACTTGGTCAAGGCAGTGCGGCAGTGCTTTCAGCTTGTGACTTATGAGGTCAATTCAGAGATCTAGGCCAAAAAGGAGGAGGAGGAGGAAGAGGTGCAAGAGCTGAACAATGTGATTACATTGAGGTTACATTGGCGAGTCTGGTTTTTATACTAAAGAAAGATCCTACTTTGTTTTTGTTTTGTTTTTTTACGTCTCTTCAAATGTGTATTGGAGTGCGTCCTAATTTTTGGCAGCACTTGAAATTGCTGCATATACAATAACAGTATAGGAAACACACTCCTGAACAATAGGAAGGACAATTCAAATAGATTTTATATTCTAGAATATTAACTGTCTTATATGAAATTCGTATACGGGTGAGGTATCGCAGTATGGATAACGTATTACACCTATCCAGCCAGGTATTATTGCCTTATGCTGCGTCCTGCTGGTGCTGCACCAACAAATTTAAAATCTATTCGATTCCCTACCGATAACGCTGTTAGATGCATTTACAATAGGGACAGGTTCTAGGTGCT
The DNA here is from genome assembly GCF_046119375.1 of Phyllobates terribilis. NCBI lineage: Eukaryota > Metazoa > Chordata > Amphibia > Anura > Dendrobatidae > Phyllobates > Phyllobates terribilis. Next base: position 179,741,543 of record NW_027362771.1, read on the forward strand.
ATCATCAGCTCCAGATGAGTGTTCATTCTGGTCGCATAAATGTCTTCCACAGTCCATAACTTTTTTTTTTTTAGTATTTCTTTGGCCCTATATACAAGTCATTACCCTGGAAAGAATGTTTCTTAACATTTTTTCCATTGTAGCTTGATTTTTGTATGTTTTTCTTTATTGTCAGTCCGTAAAAGTGGAGTGATACTCTGACAACATTGTTCACAGATATGCTATTTGTCACCGACCAACTGTGAATAGGTTTGAACCCACAATTGCAATACTTTAAATAAAGTGCAATATTTAACATGCTCAGAAAATTGCTGGATTATTAGAGCAGTCATATGGGATCACGTCTGATGACCACGGTTTTAGGTAGTCGCCTAATAGTATGGTATTTGTCAGCAACCAAGTGTCAATAGTTTGGAAAAACATACACGTGGCAGACTTTAGTGTAATATGTGACACATTCCCAAAAATTTTTGTTTTATTACAGCAGTAATATGGGATCACATATGATGGTCACGGTTTCAGGCAGTCGCCTAATAGTATGATATTTGTCAGCTACCAAGTGTCAATTGGTTCAACAAAACACAACTGGCTGACTTTAAATTCAGTGGAATATTTGGCACACCCACAAAATTTATGTATTACGGCAGTCATATGGGATCACGTCTGATTATTGAAAAAAGTTTCTCTGCATCCACAATATAGTAATATGAATACAATTTTTAAAAATCTGGCTGTATTCTGCAAACAAGCAAATGTAGCAGTAGAATGGTGTACACTGACACACTGCTACACACTCTAAATGAAGGACAATATATTCACTATAAATGACTGGATTTGTATCGCAGTTATATGTGATACGTCTGACAGACAACCACAGTTTTAAATAGCGGGCTTGTAGTTTACTATTCTTCACAGCGACCAAGTGTAAATAGCTTCACTGACACACTGCTACAAACTCTAAATGGAGGACAATATTTTCCACGTTCCCTACAAATGGCTGGATTTGTACCGAAGTTATATGTGATATGTCTGACGGACACCCACTGTTTTAAATAGCGGGTTTGTAGTTTACTATTCTTGGCAGCGACCAAGTGTGAATAGCTTCACTGACACACTGTTGCCAAACTGTAAAAGGAAAATAATATTTTCCACGTTCACTACAAATGGCTGGATTTGTACTGCAGTTATATGTGATATGTCTGACTGATGCCTAAGCTTTGAAATAGTGGCACTGTAGTTTACTATTCTTGGCAGCGACCATGTGTGAATAACTTCACTGACACACTGCTGCCAAACTGTAAAAGGAGGATAACATTTTCCACATTTGCTACAAATGGCTGGATTTGTACCGCAGTTATATGTGGTATGTCTGACGGACAACTACGGTTTTAAATAGCGGGCTTGTAGTTTACTATTCTTCACAGCGACCATGTGTGAATAGCTTCACTGAAACACTGCTACAAACTCTAATCGGAGGACAATATTTTCCACGTTCCCTACAAATGGCTGGATTTGTACCACAGATCTATGTGATACTTCTGATGGACACCCACAGTTTTAAATAGCAGGCTTGTAGTTTACTATTCTTCACATTGACCACGTGTGAATAGCTTCACTGACACACTGCTACAAACTCTAAATGGAGGAAAATATTTTCCACATTCATTACAAATGGCTAGATTTGTAACGCAGTTATATGTGATACGTCTGGCAGACGCCCACACTTTGAAATATCAACTCTGTAGCTTACTATTCTTGGCAGCGACCACATGTGAATAGCTTCACTGACAACCTTCTGCCAAGCTGTAAAAGGAGGATAATATTTTCCACATTCACTGCAAATGGCTGGATTTGTACTGCAGTTATATGAGATACGTCTGACTGATGGCCACACTTTGAAATAGCGGCACTGTAGTTTACTATTCTTGGCAGCGACCACGTATGAAAAACTTCACTGAGACACTGCTGCCAAACTGTAAAAGGAGGACAATATTTACCACGTTCACTACAAATTTCTGGATTTTTATAGCTGTAATATGGGATCACGTCTGATGATGGAAAAGATCAGGTGTATTCAGCAGTGCTAACAAGCAAATGGAGCAGTAAAATGGTGTACTTTGTATTGCTTTTTAAGCAAATAATCAGGATTAAGATAAAAAAAAATTAGCCCTGGCCCCTGATATCTGGGGCTATATCTACGGATATCTGTAACAGCAGGAGCAGACAGAATGTGCAATGGACCCTTTCGTGCAGTATACACTGCCACAAACCCTGCCTGTCTAATTCCTGCTATCACCTTCACCACTGAATATATGCAGCTGGATTAGTCCTCAGCAGGACGGTTAGTTCAGATGGATATATACATCTTGCTGTAGAATACCTATATCTAACTATTACACAGCCAATTCTGTCCCTAGCTCAGCAGCATCTCTCTCAACTCTGCCTGTTTCCGGGTTAGACTGTGACAAGCATAGGGGCATCAGATCTTATATAGACCCGATGACGCTATGCGGCCAGACAATCACTGTAATGCCACAACCAACATGGCTACAGCATTACAGTGCATGGCAAGCAATCCCTGCATGTTCATTGTCTCATCAAAGCGTGCCAAACATGCAGGGCATGGACCGAAGCTCCCGCCCGAGCAGCCCGGAAATAGCAAGTCGAGCACAGTGATGCTCGGGCAAGTACCGAGCAGTGACGAGCACGCTCGCTCATCACTACACAAGACACTTCCAGAAGGATTTTGGCATACTCACGTACATTTTGGCAAATTGCAGTCTAGCTTTTGTATGTCTGTGGCCCTGGCTACTCTTAATCCGCCCCTGTATGCAGGTAGTTGTCTATGTTGGAGTACACCACTCATTATTTCTGAAATTAATTGAGGAAGGTACTGTTCAGTTTTTGTCATGTTCCTAGCCCATAGATTATGGTTGTGCCTTGTGAAAAATAAAAAAAATTAGCAAAATGACCATGTATCAGCATCTGCTTTTAATAATCAAAGAGTAAGGGGAAAGATTCACTTTGAGATAACAGAAGTTCACCTGTACTCCTATGGAAAATCACAGAAAAAACATCACCTTCCATGTTTGTGGATAACTAATGAGGGATGACAGAACAGGATTGCCATGACATTCAATACATTGCTAGGGAAATAATTTCTGCTTTGACCTAGAATATTCCGTTTGGAATAGCCTGACACAGCTTAGATTTTCTGACTAGTTTATTCTGCTATGCTGCTCTCGCAGCAGATTGCATTCCATTTAAGTCATGTAATCTGAGGATTTTTTTCCCTCTCATATATGGATAATGTGGAAAAAGACTTGGCTGATATCACATTAGAACAAATCCCCTTCAAACCGGACGGTTTGATTACTGCTTTCAGAATAAATCTAGTTGATTTGATGGCATGTTTTTCAACAATACGTTTCTGTACTTATGTTTCTAACATCTCAAAAAATAAAATAATGAAGTTGGATCCGGACCACAGTATCACAAATATTAACTCCCTTCCATCTGGTGCTTTGACCATGCTGCTGACTTAATGCATGCTAAATATATATTTAATTGAATAGTCATCAGAACAGTACAATTGTAACAGGTATGGTAATTTGCAACTGATTTTAAAATCTGCAGGCCGTATTCAGGATAAACAACATATGCAAAATGGTTCACAAATGTAGACACCGTTGTCTTATAGCAGGAAAGTATAATATATACAATACAGCAGATGTCATCACTTGCAATTAGAAAAGCTTAATTTACAGTAACATTATAATAGAGAGAGGAACCAGACACAATGGGAATATTTGGAGCTACAATTGCTGTGAACGATAATAAATGGAATAGTCAGACTAGGATTCCAGAGCATACTCAAACAGGTAGGTAGATGATTACAGAGATGAAGGCAGGATAGGGTATTACTTTGGTATAGACATGAGCATAGTCATATGACATGAAAAACTACTAACAAAAATTTTTCAGTCTTCACAAGTGAGTTGAAAAATAAAATGTATTTAGAATAAATGTTGCAATGAAAAAGGGATAGGTACATATAAGAGATAAAATGTACCACAGAGATCTCTATGAAAATGAGAGAGCAATCTGACCTGCTGAAAATGAGTGCAGTATTTAAGTCAATATTCTGGCTCACAGCCATGGAGTTTATGCGCATTCCCAAACCAAAGAATACATCAGTTATATGTCAAAAATTCATGAACAGAATATAAACTATTAGTTTTTAAGGATCGTCAAAATACATCAAGACACCCAGTTTCTCTGTGTACATCTTATCTAGAGACCAATAGCTTGTACACTACATTTCAAGGACATCTGCAAGCCTAACTTGTTTATTTAGCTGAAATTAACAAAACATAATTTTCATGATTTTATTAAGCTAGTATATAGCTGTCATATAACAAGTAATATAACATAGATTATGATTGCTATATTGAATATTTTCCTTATCAGTTCGGTCCTTTGGTTTATACATAAACACCGTTATCAATCACAAATCAATTACAATCAATAGTGGCTTTTATGAGCAGAAGTACATATAGTAATTTGCAAATACACTTAAAAATTTGAAATATAGTGAATATAATTAAGATGAAAACAAGAATTGAAAAAAAATGGATTGAGAGATTAAGCAAAGAACTCGCTCACCCAAGCTCCTATGTAACCCATCCATAACAACGGTTCCCACTCACTCATTTTGGATGTTAATCCCTGGAGCTTGTTTTCTATCTTGAGATACCCTGTTATTAGATTAGAGCTATTAGAGATCTACACTTCACTGCCTTATATAAATTCGTTACAGTGCTCCAAGGTAACTACAAAAATGTCACAGACTAATCCAATTAGAGTATTATAAAAATTTAATTTTATTTAATTATTTATTTAAAATCTTTTCATATTTAAAAGGCTGTGACCAGTAACTAAACTTAGACTATAATATGCAATTTTCTATTCATACTATTTATACTTCTGTTGTTGTCTTGTGCACCCTAAACTGTTCGCACTTTATTGTGGTATGATACACCCACAAAGCACTGACAGCTGATCAAAAAAGGGTGCTCAGTCAGGCATCAATTGTGCCTATGGCTGTGATTGAGGTTTTCACCTCATTAGTTTATGATGGTGAATCTACAATCTAGCGGTGAAGACACTCTAGTTAGTGGTTACCTTATTTTATATCAATACCCTCAATGTGGTTTTTAGGTAGTGGGGGAGTACTTCACTAATGTTTTTTGCAGGTGTACTAATTATATCTCCTGTTTTCAGAGTGTCTCACCCTAAGTAGCCTGACTTCAAATCCTTCAGTCTAATAGACTGTCTATCTAAGTATTCTAGCCCTATGCGTTTCATCATTTTTTGCATAAGACTGTCATGATCATCAGGGCCTCACAGTCTATGATGATTTTTAATAGTGGCACGATATTTTTTGAATGAACTTATCGGCAGGGTTGCCGGCCCCGTCTGGCGGCCAAACCAGCGTATCTTTATAGGGAAGTAAGTAACGCCCCTTACACGCCCCTCCTTCCATCTTCAAATCAGCGAGCCGGAGTACGTACGATGAGGACGCCTCCTATTCGGCTTATATCGTCATACAGGGGCTTGTCTCGCCTGTCCAATAGATGCAGTTTCTCCAAAGGAAACGATCTGGGTGTCTCTCTAATCTATTTACTATTTGTTTGTCTTTTATGTATTGGTTTATGTTATTTTGATGCAAAGTTGCCTCTTCTAAATAATCCTGAGTTTATTTCAGTATGGGCTAATCTTTATAAATAAATATTACAATCTTGCCGTAGACGGTATGTTATGCTATTTGCGGACAGATTTTCCTGTTTCATCTATTTACTCATATTGTTTTCATTTGGATAATTATGGACCATCTTCAATTATGGTCGGTGTTCATGTTTAATAGTTGACAGGATATATTAGTATCCGGAATAGTAAGTGGCAAGGTTATTAAGTTCTGGTAAGAAAAAGGAAAAAGTAACTTACAATCGTAAAATATTCAAATTATGTTAGGATAGAGATAAAAATAGAAGTCTCTCTATTATGATATAAGAGAAACCTCTAGTTAGAAGGTCATCCAGCTGTATTGAAATAACAATGAATATCATCAGGCAGGCGGTAAATTTAGCAATATGGTACGCTGGTTTAATAGTTATTTGGATCAATATCCTTTATGGAGAACGTAGGCAAGATTATATATGTTTACAGGTGAATGTTAAGTCTACAGAGGACGGGGAGGCATCACGAATTAAAGGAATGTTACATCATTAAGTGTCAATGAAACAAGAGAAGGACATTATCTCACTGATGCCATATGGATTATAAGATTTCATTCTATGGATCCATCTGCATTTCATCTGGAGCAGCAATTGATCCCAATTTCCTCCTCATGGGGGAGAACGCACTGAAAGTGCAGTGTACATGGATCTGATGTGTGTTTTTCGAGCATATGTCTGGAGAACGTTGTGTCCTCTTTTCGTCTAATATATCTAATATGGTCCAATATTCATCTCCTAAACTCCCTTTTTGTTTTACCGATGTAATTCATCAGACATTGACAAGTGGCCATGTAAATCACTCCTTGTGTCTTACAATTTGCGAATTTGCAATTTAGGAAGTCTTGCTTAGTTGCAGCACTTGTAAAATTCTTGCTTTTATTAATGTAATTACAGGCTCTACAACCGCCACACTTGTGTGTCCCCACAATATCATGGTTAAGCCAAGTTTTCTTTGCTGTTGTTTCCTCCACAAAATGGCTATGTACAAGGTGGTCCCTGAGATTCTTACCCCTTCTGTATGTGATCTTAGGTCTCTCGGGGACCACTTCTTGTAGATCTTTGTCGGATCTCAGGATTGCCCAGATATCTTGAAGTATGTTCTTCACTTCCTGATTTTGGTCGTCATAGGTCCCTATCAAATGGATCTCATTGTGTTGTTGTTCTTTTTTTGAACCGTTTTTGTAGTTCTTTTGATTTGACCATATATTCATTATTGAGCAATTCCTCCTCAATCGTATGTACTGGCTTTTAGGTATTCCTCTGCGTAGAGGTGTCGGATGATGACTCTGCCAGGATAATAATCCATTTGTGGCTGTCTGTTTTCGGAACAAAGTTGTGGTCAATTGGCCTTGTTGGAATTTATTATTGTGATATCAAGAAAATTGAGACTATGCTTTTGGATCTCACTAGTAAAAAACAAGCTTAGTTGGTTTTGATTGAGGCAATCAACAAATTCCTTGAACCGGATTTCTGTGTCTGTCCACAGGATGAAGCTGTCATCAATATATTTCGCCCATAGTAGTATGGGCGAGGTATATTGTGCCATCTGTTCAGATGGCATTATCTGGTTCTCCCACCACCCTAACTAAGGATTTGCGAAGCTTGATGCACAGGGACTGTCCATGGCAGTCCCAAGTTGCGGATGGTAGAAATGACCACCAAAGGTAAAGATGTTTTCAGTCAAAATGAATCTTAGTAGCTCAATTATAAAGATGTTGTGTTCTCGATACTGTACACCCCTGATGTCTAGAAAAGATTTGACTGCCTTACATCCCAGATCATGGGGGATGGAGCTGTAGAGTCGTTCTATATCACGTCTTGCTAAAAAAGTCTCTGGTGGGACTTTAAATGTCCTCTAGTTTTTTGAGTAAGTCCATTTTATCCCTCACATGGGAGGGTAAACTGGTGACAAAATTTTTGAGAATTTTTTCTACATATATGCTGAAATTTTGGGTTATTCTTCTAATACCTGAGACTATGGGGTGTCTTTTCAGGTTTTGTAGTCCTTTGTGGACTTTAGGGGCACCATAAAATGTTGATATTTGTGGATGTTCTATTAGAAGGAATTCGTGTTCTCTTTTATCTATGAGGCCCCTTGTTCTTGCCTCTATCTAAGTATATTTTTCAATTCTTCCTGGAATGCTTGGGTAGGATTATGGTCAATTTTTTTTATAGAATTTTTTGTCTTTGAGGATGTTAAGGCACATAGTTTTATATGTTCCATTGTTCATAAAGACCAGGTTGCCTCCCTTGTCTGCCTATTTTATCGTGATTTTCTTATCTGATGTCAATGATTCTATAGCTTTAGAGACCTCAGGATTCAAGTTCCTTTCAAGTCCATATTCATATTTTTGTTGGTTTAAGTCTTCCAGTCCCTGTGTGGCTAACTCTAAAAAGAGGTCTACATGCGTAGTTTCAGAAGGTGGTGGATTGTTTAAACTTTTGTTTTTCCAAGTCTGTGAAGGGATCTTTCCCTTCTTCTCTTTGTCCTTCATTCGATAGTTGTATGAGCATAGCGATGGTATCTAGGTCTTCCTCCTCAATGTGAAGGTCCATGCATTGTTGTCTATTAGAATTTTTTTAGAATTTTCTCCATTTAAGTTTCCCTATAAAGATATGCTGGTTTGGCAGCCAGACGGGGCCGGCAACCTTGACGATAAGTTCATTAAAAAAATATCGTGCTACTATTAAAAATCATCATAGACTGTGAGCCCCTGATGATCATGACAGTCTTATACAAAAAATGATGAAACATGTAGGGCTAGAATATTTAGATAGGTAGTCTATTGGACTGAAGGATTTGAAGTCAGGCTACTTAGGGTGAGACACTCTGTAAACAGGAGATATAATTAGTACACCTGCAAAAAACGGTAGTGAAGTACTCCCCCACTACCTAAAAACGACATTGAAAGTATTGATATAAAATATGGTAACCACTAACCAAAGTGTCTTCACCGCTAGATTGCAGATTCACCATCATAAACTAATGAGGTGAAAACCTCAATCACAGCCATAGGCACAATTGATGCCTGACTGAGCACCCTTTATTGATCAGCTGTCAGTGCTTTGTGGGTGCATCATACAACAATAAAGTGCGAACAGTATAGGGTGCACAACACAACAGCAGAAGTATAAATAGTATGAATAGAAAATTGCATATTATAGTCTAAGCTTAGTTACCGGTCACAGCCTTTTAAATATGAAAAGATTTTCAATAATTAAATAAAACTTAATTTTTATATTACTCTAATTGGATTAATCTGTGACACTATTAGAGATCGAACTTCAGCATTCATCCTACATCCAAAACAAATACCCATCAGCTTTTATTGATATTAAAAAATCATCTGCTAATCTATTCTGTAAAAATGCTATATATCACTGTGATAACAATCTAACTGCACAGCTGCAGCTATCTATAGAATTAAAAAGCCAGTGACCACAAAGGTAATACACATTTCCAGGCAGAATCAGAGAATGATTTATATAAGTGGGTAAAAATTTTAGTTGCTATATGTTACACTCACGTTGCTAGGTTCAGATAGGGGCGAGACAAGGTTACATGAATTCTTTGGAATCCTGGGGGAACCGTTACTCAGGTCAACCATAGACCATATGCTGCAGCTTCTCTAGGCACACAGGGGTATTGACCCTCAGGCACAGACATGTAGGTTATTTCACTTGCTGACCAGATACACTTGACAAGAGTCCTCATAAACAGTAGAACAGTAGCATTTAATAAGAAGCCGCACAGCCAGTGCAAGTTAAGTCTTATGAACAACAGGCTCCAGTGACAAACAGTACAGTTTCCTTAGCAGCACATCAGATCACAGTCTTCCCAGTAGTAAAGGACAGCACAGTTCTAATGCAAAGGCACATTAATGAACACAGCATTCCTTACAGCACAGTGAGATGGAGGAAGGGGGGGTTTGCTGAGGGAGATGATCCCTGTGACACCATTTCTTCCAGTCCTTATCTTTCTGCCTGACAATATTCTGCACTGCTAGTTCAGGAACTCTACCTGACCTGTGCTTAGCTTCACTCCTGACTTGAATCCTTTTCACTTGCAGGGGCGCTTCTGTGAGATACAGAACACACACACCACCTTTCTCTTTAGTTCCAGGCAGACAGTATACAACTTCCCACAATCTCCCTGGGGCTCTGTTAAAACACTCCCCTTCTGCTGTGGCTGTGTTAACCCCTCTAGTTGCTGGATGCTTCTGGAGCACTACACTTCCTGTCTCCTGTGCTTGTGTTACTTCTAATAGTTGCTGATTTCTTTTAAAGCAACAGCACTACTTCTGCATGTCACATATATGCAAGAATAAATAAACAAATTCTGAGTCAGAACTATTCTGCCAGGGTACTTTCTATATGAATAGGATAGGCTCTGCCATTAGCTCCATCAAGACAAAGGCAACTTCAGGTCTGCACCTTGTTGCAGGACAGTGCCAAACAGGAGACATCAGGCAGCACTATGACATCACTGTATCGCGCCACCACCCCTCTCCCACTGCTAATCAAGATAGAAGAGGAGACAGAGGCTTTGGTGCACAGGGAGCCTTGGCCACTGATTGGGGGGGCTTGCAGCACATCATATTACATGGGGGGCTGTGGGAGACATTATACTGGGAGCTGTGATGACCATATCGAATAGAATGCTAATGGGTACATTATACCAGGGCTATGATGACCGTACTGTATTACTTTATAAAGGATATTTGGGGACATTATAGTGGGGGCAGTGGGAGACTGGGGCTGTGGTGGGTATCATATTGCATATTGGTGGCTATGGGGGACATTATACTGTATATAAGGTGCTGTGGGGGCAATCATGATGTATAGGGGACTGGGAGGACATCATACTGCATGGGATACTGTGGGATCCATCATACTGTATAGTCCTGCTCATCGTTATTGGCACCTATGAAGTTTAAGTACATAATGTGGAATATCTCCTGAAAAAAATGAAACAAGTGAAACAGTTTTTTTGTGTAGCGCACTCGTGTTAAATACAAAAGAGCAAATGATAAATAATAATTTAAAACAAAAAACAATGGGAGGTAAAAATAGAAAAACCTAAAGCTTGCTGTGTTACTGGTATTGGCACCATTTACATCAATTTAGTATGCAAACACATTTTGACTCGCCTGTGGTAAATCACAAAAGAGATTGACCTGTGATTAATTGTTGGTGCATATGTGACAGGAATTAGCCAATGAATGATAACTTCAGTGTTTTATAAAGCCACATGGTAGGATTCCTTTGTCACAATGGTGAAGACAAAGAAGCTGTCTGAGGACATTAGAACTGCTATTATTAGCAAACTCAAGGCTTACAAAGGCCATAAGGCCATCTCCAAAGACCTTGGTATCCCAGTTTCAACAGTGAGCAATGTTATTAAGAAATTTGCCAAGTATGGAACCGTCAAGAACCTCCCTGGACATGGAGGAAAGAGTAAAATTGACAAGAGATGTCTTCAAAGGTTGATTCGATTGGTGGAAAAAACACCACGTCAGACATCCAAAGACCTGAAGGCTAACCGGGATCAGTGTGGGGTGATAGTTTCAACAAGTACAATAGGTTGAACACTAAACCAAGCAGAGCTTTATATGCGAAGGCCAAGGAAGAAACTATTGCTGAAGAAAAGACATAAAAAGGAACGACTTATCTTTGCCAAAGAGTACCTTGAAAAACCAAAATCCTTGGAAAAATGTTCTGTGGTCAGATGAAACAAAAATAGAGCTTTTTGGCAATGCAAAGCAACAGTTTTTTTTACAAACAGTGCAATGAAGCTTATAAGGAAAATAACATCTTACCAACAGTTAAGCATTGTAGAGGACCCATAATGCTGTGAGGTTGCTTTGCTGCGACTGGTACTGGAGGACTCGACTGTATCACAAGAATCATGAACTCAGAGAATTATCAAGAGATTTTAGAGCGAAATGTCCTACCCAGTGTAAGAAAACTTGAGCCGAATGACCCAAAGCACACATCCAAAAGTATAAGCATTTGGCTCATTTGGCATAATTTTGGCTAGCAATGAGTCCTGACCTCAATCCCATTGAAAATCTTTGGGTTGAGCTGAAATCTGCCATTGGGAAAAAGAACTCTGCAAGCATTCAAGATCTTGAACAAACTGCAAAGGAAGAAGGGGAGAAATTTCATCTGAGAAGTGTAAGAAGCTTATAGATGGCTACAAGAAATGTTTGGAGGCTATCAGCAATGCCAAAGGGTGTGCAACCAAGTATTAATTAGGGGTGCCTGTTAAGGGGATGGTTGCAAACAACTTTATTAAATAATGGAACGCAACCGAACCCGGGGTCCGCGATGCTGCCTGGAGGACTGCGGCCGAACACCTTTCAGGTAAGAAGGTAAAACAACCAACTGAAAAAACAATCCCTTCCGTGTTACTGCACACCGGAACGGGAATAGGGATTCGCACTATCTCCATTAACTGCACGAGAGATGTGCGATAAATAATGTATCTGTAGCCCTGTTTACAGCACAGGGACTACACAGCAGGCGCTAGGATGCGTGTGTGATACACGCCGGTGTATACGTGCCCCCAGCCGGCGTGCTACCGGACTGAGGAGTATCTCTCCACGTGGCTTACAGGCGGTGCCGGGAATATGGCGTCTGCAGACTGCTCGGGGTGTATGGCGACCCCTTTGTCAGAGCCAGACTGTCAGACGAAGCTACCTGCCTCCTTCCATCTAAGGCTGCCTATCACCCGCTAAACCTGCCTGACAGAAGCTAAAGAACATGTGGAGCCCAAACGACCAAGCATCCACACAACAACACCATCACAGCTCAATGATAAGAGCGCGCCGCCATGTTTGTGGGCTGGCTATTTAAAGATTAAGCCCTGCCCACCATCGCACTATTGGTGATGTCACCCGCGACCAATCAGGCGGTGCCAGGCCACTGGATCAGCTGACTCCCAAGCCACCAAAAACGGTCCGCCATGTCACGGGCATGCTCAGTGCAGTGAATCCTGGACTTAGGCTGTAGCAGCCCTGTTTCCCTCCGCAACCTATTCTTCATGTTGCTAGGAACAAAGACCCAAGAAACAGCTTATGCATCTTATGCACCAGCTAGATGTTGGGACTGATGATGATGCTGAGCAGCATCAGCCCTGGCTGGACTGAAATGGGAGACTACAGAATCAACAGATGGTTCTGAACCCATTTCAAATCCAACCAACACCTAACAGTGCCTTTATTTCTGCACCTGTTGTTTATTCTGTTTTTTTCTTTGAAATTGCAACATGGAAGTTGAAAAACAGTGTTTCATTGTTGTAATACTTTGGAAAAGTAACCACTAAATAAAAAATCCTGAGGATATAACTTTGGTGCATTTCCATTTATTTCTGAAGATATTATACAGGCTATGAAAAAAATGAAGGGGATAATGATGAGCAGCACAGTATATCGGGGACTGTGATGGACATCATACTATATATGGGGGGCTGTGGTGGTGACCATACTATAAATGTGAGCTATGGTAGACATCATACTATATATTGGGAGGATATGGTGGACATACTGTGGGGGGCCATATATTGATGTCTGTGATGACCATACTGTATGGGGCAGTGGTGAATATCATACTATAAATTGGAGGGATATCATACTGTGTATGGGTGGCGGTGGTTGACATCACACTGTATATTGGGGCCTGTGGTGTATATACTGTATGGGGGACTGTGATGGCCATACTACTGTATGGGTGCAATGGGTAACATTATATTCTGTATAAGGGGCTGTGGGGGGCATTATACTGTGCATAAGAGGCTGTGGGGACCATTATAGTGTATGGCAAACTTCAGGGTCCATCGTATTATATTGAAGTGGCAAGAACAAATGTAAAATAGCATATACTTTATATACTTATAACTGGCATTGAGGCCAGTCCATTGTTGCTTTGAATTTACTACCCCTTACTTTGATTGGCAAGATGTAAATTTGCTCTGTTTATCTCTGCTAGCCCTGCCACAAAACCAATTGCATCAGTTTGAAAAAAGAGGATATTTTTTTATAATTTAACCTTTCATGATGACACAGAATTCTTGCTATTTTGTATCAAAAGGTCTTTCCTTTTCAGTCTCATCCTTAATTGTCCATCAGTGATATATCAAAAGAATTGAAGAACAATTTGCACTGGTAAGTTAAGTGTATTCTAGATGAATTAATACATTGACATAACTGATTCCAACTACTTAGGTTTCAATAGCAGAACTACAAAAATAAAAAAATAAAAGTATGTTGGAATTATAAGGAGCAAGATCTATTGGTGGTAGTCTGTTGTTTCTGATACATATGGTTTATATTTACAATCTACCACATAACTAATGAAATCTGCAGTACTCACTGCAACTGTAATACCTAAATTTAGTAAGCATTACAAAATGATATCCCAAAAACTTTTGAGAAAATCAAGATAATGTAGATGACCTTTTAATATGCTTTTCAGGCACGTACAGGCCAGACAGTGGATAAAAGGATACAGTCTGATGAATATGGTGGTATTGGATCACTGAAGAATAAGCAATGCACATCTAGCCTAATAAAGTAAGGAATCCTTTTATTATGCTAATTATAAAATGGCACCTTTGGTCTACTAATCCCTGCATTTGTTCTGCAGAAACTGAAGTTTAATCAAATGTGCTATGTAGTGAGCTCGGTGCACCCTTGGTGTGGCCAAGAGGCTGAGTACACTGTACCACCAACTAATTTTGCATGCTCTGCCTCCTTCACTGATAAGTGCAAAACCTGCAAAATCAGGGCTATATCTCCTGCAATGCCATGTGCTTAGTTTGTGGGGTCAGTTTGGGTTGGCAGACTCCCTTTAAATATTTTTTCTTTCTTTAAAGGATTGTGAATGGTAGTAATTGTATCACATGAACATTTTATAAAACAGATTCAATTATCTCCGCTATTATGGAATCATTGTTAATTGAAAAATTATTTTGAAGGCAAAGATAAGTCATTCAATATGCAATCTATTGATTAAGCAAAATAATTTAATCCTGTTCCATGTAAACTGGCTTAAGCTGGCCCATAAAGGAATACGTGTATCCCCTGTTAGGTTCTGGTGCAGGAGTGGTCCACCAACTCTCCGAGCAGTCATTGGCACAATACACTTGATTCACTATGTACAGACAAAGCCAGCAGCTTGTCATTCATTTAACAAACTACCCAGTTTATTATATAGAAGAATAGGAAAATTTATGAATGAGGGTAATGGAATGTTTACAGGTAGATGAACAAAGTCAAGTTACGGATGGGATTTCTCTGCACCCTATGTAGTCCGACACTGCATGTACATTTAATTTTACATGTACATAACTATAAAGGGTGCAAGGGTTTTAGTCACCTCGACCCTGGTGGCTAAGGAGGCCACAAAGCTACCTGTGTCCATTATGAGTAGACTTGTGTCATAAATCATGCATAATAATTTAATTTTAATCCATACACCTAAAGAATTATTGATATCGTTGTCAATGATTGAGAGGTTTTATATAATAAAATGCATTTACCTTCTGTAGATCCTCCTAGTGTGATAAACACAGTGGAAATATGAAACATATTATGATGTGCTATATGCCTTATTGAACTTACCATTCTAGATATGCCAGCGTGATGCCGGAAATAATAAGGATGTCTTGGGATGGAATAATGCAATATAAGTCTATTCATAATACGCTCACGTAAAAGTTGTTGTCAAGCTATAAACTGTATGAACAAAAAATATGAAAAGCCCTGCTTATTAATCAAAATAATGCAAACACGGGGAATGGAGCGTTTAATACATCACAGATTCTACAATGCGCATATATAATCCATGCAGTCATCTAGAACGCTCCCTGAAGCAAATCTTTCTGAACTGGTTACGAAAAAAGCAGATTACTTATCTGTAATTATTTGATAAATTGATGTCATTAGTTTCTCTAGTTTGGCAAACCGCACAATTTCAAAATTCAGGATGCTTAAAAGCAACATTTTGGAAATAAACTATAGACAGAAGGAAAATGAGGAAAATGTTCCTATTTACCAATAATAAATGTTCTTCATTGTTTTACTCTCGAAACAGTATGCAACCAAACAAAAGTCGTCTAAAGCACCACAGGACTGGTTTATTAATAGGAATAAATGTGTTTTACATACAGTAAATGTTCTTGTCTAAACAACACAAAGAATGCATTCTGAAGTGGCAATTTAGATGCCTGGTATATTTACCAAGTGAGAGTTCACATGTCATTTACATTAAAGCAGAAAACAGGATTATACAAACCTTGCATGAAAGAAGTGAGCACAATTGTAATTTAGTGATTCATTATCTTAATGCTGATTCTTATAATTACTAAATAATTGAGTATATCTATTTTGTAAAAAATCCATTACAGCTTTTTTTCCCCTTTTTTACAATATACAGACGTGGTTAAAATTGTTGTTACCCCTCGTTTAATGAAAGAAAAACCCAGAATGGTCACAGAAATAACTTGAATCTGACAATAGTAATAATAAATTAAAAATCTATGAAAATGAACAAATGAAAGTCAGACATTGTTTTTCAACCCTGCTTCCACAGAATTTAAAAAAAAAATTAAACTCATGAAATAGGCCTGAACAGAAAAGATCGTACCCTTAACTTAATATTTTGTTGAACAACCTTTTGAGGCAATCACTGCAATCAAACGATTCCTGTAACTGTCAATGAGACTTCTGCACCTCTCATCAGGTATTTTGGCCAACTCCTCATGAGCAAACTGCTCCAGTTGTCTCGTGTTTGAAGGTTGCCTTTTCCAGACGGCATGTTTCAGCTCTTTCCAAAGATACTCAATAGGATTTAGGTCAGGGCTCATAGAAAGCCACTTCAGAATAGTCCAATGTTTTCCTCTTAGCCATTCTTGGGTGTTTTTAGCTGTGTGTTTTGAATCATTATCCTGTTGCAAGATCCATGACCCGCGACTGAGACCAAGTGTTAGGCGTCGGGCGTTTGCTGGATCTGAAATGGGTTCAGAATCTGATGCTGTTGTGTGGGCGCTTGGCCTATAGAGCTCCACGTGTGCTTTAGTTTGAAATAGGCAGGTGTAGTGGAAATAGGCAGGCTAGTGGAAATAGGCAGGTAGCTTGGCCCGTGCTGTTAACGGAGATTCAGCGAACAGCTATACCTGTTCCCGTGTGCAGTAACACGGAAGGGTTTATCATTTAAGTTGGTTGCTTTCCTTCTCACCCAGAAAGTGTTCGGCAGCAGTCCACCAGGCTGCATTGCGGACCCCGGGGTCGGTTGCGTTCCATTATAATAAAGTTGTTTGCAACCATACCCTTAACACCAAGCTTTCAGACACTGGGCAGCACATTTCTCTCTAGAATCCCTTGATAATCTTGAGATTTCATTGTACCCTGCACAGATTCAAGATATCCTGTGCCAGATGCAGCAAAGCAGCCCCAGGACATAACAGAGCCTCCTCCATGTTTCACAGCAGGGACAGTGTTCTTTTCTTGATATGCTTCATTTTCCCATCTGTGAACATAGAGCTGATGTGTCTTGCCAAAAACTTCCATTTTTGTCTCATCTGTCCATAGGACATTCTCCCAGAAGCTTAGTGGCTAGTCAACATGTAGTTTGGCTTATTCCAATCTGGCTTTTTTTATGATTTTTTTTCAACAATGGTGTTCTCCTTGGTCATCTCCCATGAAGTCCACTTTGGATCAAACAACGACAAATGGTGCAATCTGACACTGATGTTCCTCTTGAGCTTTAAGTTCACCTTTAATCTCTTTAGAAGTTTTCCTGGGCTCTTTTGTTACCATTCATATTATCCGTCTCTTTGATTTGTCATCAATTTTCCTCCTGCGGCCACGTCCAGGGAGGTTGGCTACAGTCCCATGGATCTTAAATTTCTGAATAATATGTGTAAATGTAGTCACAGGAACACCAAGCTGCTTGGAGATGGTCTTATAACCTTTACCTTTAACATGCTTGTCTATAATTTTCTTTCTAATCTCCTGAGACAACTCTTTCCTTTGCTTCCTCTGGTCTATGTTGAGTGCGGTACACACCATGTCACCAAACAGCACAGTGAGTATCTGTAGCCCTATATACAGGCCCACTGACTAATTACAAGATTGTACACACCTGTGATGCTAATTAGTGGACACAACTTGATTTAACATGTCCCTTTTGTCACATTATTTTCACGAGTACCATCATTTCTGTCCAGGCCTATTTCATGAGTTTAATTTTTTTTTTAATTCTGTAGAAGCAGGGTTTAAAAGCAATGTCTGACTTTCATTTGTTCATTTTGATATATTTTTAATTTATTATTACTTTTGTCAGATTCAAGTTATTTCTGTGACCATTGTGGGTTTTTCTTTCATTAAACAAGGGGTACAAACAATTTTGACCACGTATGTATATATAATGAGATGTTTGTCTGCTATCTCTAACATCATGTCTTCCCTCTATCTTAAACTGAATGTCTCCAAAACTGAACTTCTTGTGTTTCTCCCCTCTACTAACCTAACTCTACCTGACATTGAAATTACCTTGGGTGGTTCAACCATAACTCCCAAGCAGCACACCTGCTGCCTTGGGGCCATAATCGACAATGAACTTTCCTTTATTCCCTATATCCGATCACTCACTGGTTCTTGCCACTTGCATCTTAAAAACATCTCCAGAATCCCAAATTTCTCATCTTTGAAACTGCTGAAACTCTTACTGTCGCTCATATTCACTCTCGTCTGAACTACTGCAACTCTCTTCTGATGTGTCTCACTCTTACCAAACTTTCTCCTCTCCAATCCGTCCTGAATGCAGCAGCCAGGGTCGTATTTCTGTCCAGCTGCTTCACCGATGACTCCATCTTGTGCCAGTCATTATACTGGTTGCCCTTTCGCTACAGGTTTCAATATAAACTCATCGCTCTCACCCACAAAGCTCTCCACAGTTCTGCACCGCCCTCTGTCTCCTCCCTCATCTCTGTCTATCGCCCTACATGTTCCCTCCATTCTACAAATAACCTAAGACTAACATTCTCCATAATTCAAACCTCGCACCTGTTGTGCACACGCCCGGACTGACTGGTGTGTGCGTGATTAGTGATCCCACTGTGCCATGAACCGGAGAGTGCCTGGAGGGGCGTAACTAAGTATCAACCTGATCCGACCCAGGTCGCACGCCGGCTACGACGCCGTGCACCAGGGAGGAACCGAGCAGAGGGACCAGGTGCCACTCCAGGTCAGACCCCGGACACGGCTATTGACCCACACCGGGGAATACAAGAAGAGGCAGGTTAGAGCACAGGCTGACTAGGGTACAGTACAGACTGGGAGACGGGTCCAGAGCCGCAGATGTGGTAATCAAGCAGAGTAAAGCGAAACCGCTGGAGCGGTGGACAAGGCTGAGCAGAGCGAAACCACAGGTGCGGTGGACAGGACTGAGCAGAGCGAAACCGCAGGTGCAGTGGACAGGGCTGAGCAGAGCGAAACCGCAGATGCGGTGGACAATGCAGAGCAGAGCGAAACCGCAGATGCGGTGGACAAGGCAGAGCAGAGCGAAACCGCATATGCGGTGGACAAGGCTGAGCAGAGCAAAACCGCAGATGCGGTGGACAAGGCAGAGCAGAGCAAACCACAGATGCGGTGGACAAGGCTAAGCAGAGCGAAACCGCAGATGCGGTGGACAAGGCAGAGCAGAGCGAAACAGCAGATGCGGTGGACAAGGCTAAGCAGAGCGAAACCGCAGGTGCGGTGGACAGGGCTGAGCAGAGCGAAACCGCAGATGCGGTGGACAAGGCTGAGCAGAGCAAAACCACAGATGCGGTGGACAAGGCAGAGCAGAGCGAAACCGCAGATGCGGTGGACAAAGCAGAGCAGAACGAAACCGCAGATGCAGTGGACAAGGCTGAGCAGAGTGAAACCGCAGATGCGGTGGACAAGGTTGAGCAGAGCGAAACCGCAGATGCGGTGGACAAGGCTAAGCAGAGCGAAACCGCAGGTCCGGTGGACAAGGCTAAGCAGAGCGAAACCGCAGATGCGGTGGACAAGGCTGAGCAGAGCAAAACCGCAGATTCGGTGGACAAGGCAGAGCAGAGCGAAGCCGCAGATGCGGTGGACAAAGCAGAGCAGAGTGAAACCGCAGATGCGGTGGACAAGGCTGAGCAGAGCGAAACCGTAGATGCGGTGGACAAGCAGAGCAGAGCGAAACCGCAGATGCGGTGGACAAGGCAGAGCAGAGTGAAACCGATGATGCGGTGGACAAGGCTGAGCAGAGCGAATCCGCAGATGCGGTGGACAAGGCAGAGCAGAGCGAAACCGCAGATGCGGTGGACAAGGCTGAGCAGCGATAAACCGCAAAAGCGGTGAGCAAAGACAGAGCAGAGGGGACAGGGCTCTGTTCACACGGAACAGACTGGAAGGGAAAGGCAGAACCAGATACACACAAGGTACTTGCAAAGAAGTAGCGAGTGGACTCCGAACTCACAAACTGAAGTACAGCGACAACGAGTAGGAGTTAGGTGCAGGTTCAGACTCTGCAGAAAAAGAGAGGAAACGAACATAGAGACAAAACAGGTAACAGGTTAGGAGACAGTTCAGACAGGAACTGTTACTGCAACGAAATACAGGAACGAGTCTAGGTATAGCCAAGTGCTGGTTCAGAAACTGCAGCAAAAGGGAGGAAACGGACATAGAGACAAAACAGGTAAGAGGCTAGGAGACAGTTCAGACAGGAACTGTTACTGCAACGAAATACTGGAACGAGCCTGGGTATACGGCCCCCAGAGGCAGAAACGAACAGGCAAGGAGCATGTTCAGACAGGCCTGGAAATACAGCCTCCAGGAAGGCGGACAGGCAAGAAAAAACAGAACAGGACCTGGCACCTCACAGGCAAAAAGCCCTCTGAGGATAAACGTTGCTCAGGCATCAGCTTCCCGGTGAAGCTGGTTTAAATATCCAATGACAGACAGCAATAGGCTGAGGACGCATCAGGGGTGTGCCCACAGCAGCTACAAGAAACAGGAAGTAACCGGGCCGCCACCCTAAACAGTCAGAACAGAGACAAACAGACAGCATGAATAGAAGCCAGGCTAGCAGACTGGACTGAAGATCAAGTTTGCGATCTTGCATAGTGGGAGATGGTGCACCATGCAAGCCCGCCACCAGGTATGTTACAGTACCCCCCCTTACGCCCCCTCTTCTTCAAGCCTGCAAGAATGTTCCGCAGAGAATTGGGAGGCCAATCCTTCTCTTCAAGAGGATTACCTCTTCTGTACACTAGAGGAATCGAAACTGATCTCATCATCTTGGTAACTAGGATGCTTCCTCCCATCAAGCCATCCTCAGCAACGGATGAGGTGGGTGAAGTACCAGGTACAGGGTGTAAAAAAGTCTCTCTCCATTTGTTATCAGGTAGCACCCCGGAGGGTTCAAGAGACAACTGGAGGTCCTCCGCCTGGTTGGAGGGGTGCAGAGACTCGGGGGTAACCACTGCTTCGGGGTACACTTGGTCAAGCTCACCGGACGAAGTGAGCGAGGTATCAGGTACAGGGTGTAGGAAAGTCTCTCTCCATTTGTTATCAGGTAGCACCCCGGAGGATTCAGGAGGCAACTGGAGGTCCTCCGCCTGGTTGGAGGGGTGCAGAGACTTGGGGGTATCCACCGCCTCAATGGACACAAGGCCAGATTTATTAGAGATGGAGGGTCCATGCTTTGGGACCATCCTCAAACTGGTTTCAGAGATGACATGTCTGTGAGGCGGGACGGTACCTGAACCCAGATCATTGGTACAATCGTCGAGATTGTGTGAGGACATTGCCTCCGCTTCTCTTCCTTCGGAGACTTCAGCGCACAGCGAGTCAGTGACTAGCAGATCTGGTAAAGAAGAAGAAGACATTGCTGACTGTCCTGAAGATATGGGGACTGGACTCCCCTTGTACCTTAACAGTCCCCCAAGATACACCATACAAGGTCTCCAGACCTGAGCGGGCACTAGATCTCTCGGCTCTGGACGACTTGTGGGTAAACCAGTCAGCATCTGAAAGGAAAGCTTCTTCAAGTGTAATGCTCCAATCTGGAGCTTAATTTGTACAGACATCTTTTGACTGTTCGTGAGTAGGGCTCGTCCTTCTGCTGACAATGCCCAAACCGGCTTCTGGAGTTTTCGGACGGGAATCAGACACTGGCTCTTCAAGGCTTTAAGCCCGAAAATTCCGATTAATCCAAGGCTTTTACTTGCCACGGAGACAGTCATGGTCATCTGTGGAGAGGAAACACTAACGCCCAGGGCAGCCTCTCCTACAGGCCTAATGTCTTGGGATTCTCCAACCTTCACTGGACAAAGACTGTCAGGGGGTCCCAAACAACCGCAGCGGGACCGCAATCCGATTTTGTGACTGAGTTCCGGCCTCTGCTTTGCCTGCTGAACATGGTCAACCTTCATGGATTCAGTGCAGGTAGCTGCTTCTACAGGCTGGGGAACAGGAGGTCTTTGGGAGGACAGAACCTGGCGTGATGGCTTGCCTCTACGCCTAGCACGTCTGGACTGCCTCTTGAGGTTGGGAAGAGAAGTATTCAGTGGAGCGTAGTCATCCTGTGAGGATTCTGGGTGGGCAGCAGTCTCTTCATGCTGGAGAATTGGTGAGTTACCCACACACATTACCCATCGGGGCTGCTCCGGGATATTGGGAAGGGAAGCTTTAGCAGAGGCTTCAGGATTGGGGTCATCAAAGACCATTAGAAAGGCCACCAGGAAGGCCTGCAGGTCAAGGACGATAGGATCCAATGCTTCCCATAGGGGGGTGATCCATTTCAAGGCATCACCCACTAGGTAGGATAACATAAATGCCACTTTAGACCAATCAGTAGGAAAATAGAGAGGGTAGAACTTGAAATGCAGCATGCATTTCCCCACAAACGCACAGCTTTGTTTAGGATCCCCATAGTACCGTGGCGGATCCGCAGGAACAAGTGCTGATAGATCCATTTG
Organism: Phyllobates terribilis; assembly: GCF_046119375.1. NCBI lineage: Eukaryota > Metazoa > Chordata > Amphibia > Anura > Dendrobatidae > Phyllobates > Phyllobates terribilis. Next base: position 179,764,337 of record NW_027362771.1, read on the forward strand.
GGCTGGTGAATAAATCGCCTGGGCCATAGCTAGAAAAAAAAAATGTTTATTTTTTATTTATTTATTTATTTTTAATGCACGTATTCGCTGGACATGATTCAAAATGTCTCTGAGAGCGAAGGGACGTGGGGCTCAACGGGAACCATGGCCTGAGCAAACTGTTGTGCACACGCCCGGACTGACTGGCGTGTGCGTGATTAGTGATCCCACTGTGCCTTGAACCGGAGAGTGCCTGGAGGGGCGTAACTAAGTATCAACCCGATCCGACCCAGGTCGCACGCCGGCTACGACGTCGTGCACCAGGGAGGAACCGAGCAGAGGGACCAGGTGCCACTCCAGGTCAGACCCCGGACACGGCTGTTAACCCACACTGGGGAATACAAGAACAGGCAGGTTAGAGCACAGGATGGGTAGGGTACAGTACAGACTGGGAGACGGGTCCAGAGACGCAGATGCGGTAATCAAGCAGAGTAAAGCGAAACCGCAGTAGCAGTAGACAAGGCTGAGCAGAGCGAAACCGCAGTTGCGGTGGACAGGGCTGAGCAGAGCGAAACCGCAGGTGCGGTGGACAGGGCTGAGCAGAGCGAAACCGTAGATGCGGTGGACAAGGCAGAGCAGAGCGAAACCGCAGATGCAGTGGACAAGGCAGAGCAAAGCGAAACCGCAGATGCGGTGGACAAGGCTGAGCAGAGCGAAACCACAGATGCGGTGGACAAGGGAGAGCAGAGCGAAACCGCAGATGCAGAGGACAAGGCAGAGCAGAGCGAAACCGCAGATGCGGTGGACAAGGCAGAGCAGAGCAAAACCGCAGATGCGGTGGACAAGGCAGAGCAGAGCGAAACCGCAGATGCGGTGGACAAGGCAGAGCAGAGCGAAACCGCAGATGCGGTGGACAAGGCTAAGCAGAGCGAAACCGCAGATGCGGTGGACAAGGCTGAGCAGAGAGAAACCACAGATGCGGTGGACAAGGCTGAGCAGAGCGAAACCGCAGATGCGGTGGACAAGGCTGGGCAGAGCAAAACCAAAGATGCGGTGGACAAGGCAGAGCAGAGCGAACCCGCAGATGCGGTGGACAAAGCAGAGCAGAGCGAAACCGCAGATGCGGTGGACAAGGCAGAGCAGAGCAAAACCACAGATGCGGTGGACAAGGCAGAGCAGAGCGAAACCGCAGATGCGGTGGACAAAGCAGAGCAGAGCGAAATCGCAGATGCGGTGGACAAGGCTGAGCAGAGCGAAACCGCAGATGCGGTGGACAAGGCTGAGCAGAGCGAAACCGCAGATGCGGTGGACAAGGCAGAGCAGAGCAAAACTGCAGATGCGGTGGACAAAGCAAAGCAGAGCGAAACCACAGATGCAGTGGACAAGGCTGAGCAGAGCGAAACCGCAGATGCGGTGGACAAGGCAGAGCAGAGCGAAACCGCAGATGCGGTGGACAAGGCTGAGCAGAGCAAAACCGCAGATGCGGCGGACAAGGCAGAGCAGAGCAAAACCGCAGATGCGGTGGACAAAGCAGAGCAGAGCGAAACCGCAGATGCGGTGGACAAGGCAGAGCAGAGCGAAACAGCAGATGCAGTGGACAAGGCAGAGCAGAGCGAAAGCACAGATGCGGTGGACAAGGCTGAGCAGAGCGAAACCGCAGATGCGGTGGACAAGGCTGAGCAGCGATAAACCACAAAAGCGGTGAGCAAAGACAGAGCAGAGGGGACAGGGCTCTGTTCACACGGAACAGACTGGAAGGGAAAGGCAGAACCAGATACACTCAAGGTACTTGCAAAGAAGTAGCGAGTGGACTCCAAACTCACAAACGGAAGTACAGCGACAACGAGAAGGAGTTAGGTGCAGGTTCAGACTCTGCAGAAATAGAGAGGAAACGAACATAGAGTCAAAACAGGTAACAGGTTAGGAGACAGTTCAGACAGGAACTGTTACTGCAACGAAATACAGCAATGAGCCTAGGTATAGCCAAGTGCTGGTTCAGAAACTGCAGCAAAAGGGAGGAAACGGACATAGAGACAAAACAGGTAAGAGGCTAGGAGACAGTTCAGACAGGAACTGTTACTGCAACGAAATACTGGAACGAGCCTGGGTATACGGCCCCCAGAGGCAGAAACGAACAGGCAAGGAGCATGTTCAGACAGGCCTGGAAATACAGCTTCCAGGAAGGCGGACAGGCAAGAAAAAATAGAACAGGACCTGGCACCTCACAGGCAAAAAGCCCTCTGAGGATAAACGTTGCTCAGGCACCAGCTTCCAGGTGAAGCTGGTTTAAATATCCAGTGACAGACAGCAATAGGCTGAGGACGCATCAGGGGTGTGCCCACAGCAGCTACAAGAAACAGGAAGTAACCGGGCCGCCACCCTAAACAGTCAGAACAGAGACAAACAGACAGCATGAATAGAAGCCAGGCTAGCAGACTGGACTGAAGATCAAGTTTGCGATCTTGCATAGTGAGAGATGGTGCACCAAGCAAGCCCGCCACCAGGTATGTTACAGCACCTTCGTCTCCAAGACTTCTCTCGTGCTGTGCCAGTTCTCTGGAATGCACTACCTCAGACAATCTGACTGATATCTAGCCCCACTAGCGTACTTTAAAAACCCATCTTTTTAAACAAGCCTTCCACCTCAGCTCACTAACCTAACTTTCCCCTGTTCCCTCCTTCTAAATATTGTTCAGAATCTGCTCCCTTCTATTCATCTGTCTCCACCCCCTTCATGCACACGATAACTGCACTCAATACTTGATTATTGCACTTAAACATACGGTCTGATGACCGGATCATGCAGCTTCATATGAAAATCCCTTTTTATTATAATTGCTAGACCTGAAATAACAAGCACTTTTCACCTATTGTGTCCCCCCTATTCCCTTGTAGGTTGTAAGCTTATGAGCAGGACCCTCTCTCCTAATGTAACGGTTTAAGTGTCTTAGCTTGTATTGAATTTATTGTCTGTATATGTCACTACTTTATTGTAAAGTGCTGGCTCTATAAAAAAAAATATCATTTAAAGGAGGTTTCGAAAACTTTATAGGTATACCAAGAAAATAAAGTTATTCCCATGTTGGAGAGTTTTGAGATATGCATTGGATACGCCCTAAATTTTGGAAAGATATGGGTCCCCTTCCAAGACTCACATCTATAGTATCTCGAGACCCACTCATGTGTCACTGGGAATAAGGATATGGCAGTGCATGTGGGTCTCTCTCTGTTGTTTTTTAGAATCAGCCATTTTAGCTGTGTCATCCCTATGGCTTAGTCTTCATTTTATGATATGTATGATAAAACGCTTATTGTTTACTTCTTCACATATTGATCAAAAATAGATCAAAGTTGAGTAAGTACTGCACTAATAAAACATTCTTTTCTCAAAAAACTTCACAGAAGGCCCATAAGACAGACACAGTGCGGCTATAAATATATCTTTACTATGTTATGATAGTGTAGCATGAAGGTGCTGACAGGTTGTCTTTAAATTGTGAGTTTCTTGCAAAACAAGCTGCTGTAAAAAGAAGTAGTGTTATATAACCACTTTAAGGGGCAAGAGATGATGTTGCAATCAAATTGTTTCCTAAGCCTTGCTTCCATCAGTAGGCATTTAGCCATTGATTGCAAAAATATGTCCTGCGTTTTGCACTTTATGATGAGAGGCCAGGAAATCACTATGCTATAAGCAACAGTAAAATGTCAGGTTAGGCTTAAACATTGGATTTTATTAATCTTCAGTAGGCAGATTTCCATATGTCTCTGCGATCAAAATGAAACACCTTCATATGACACAACTGAAGAGATTGTGTTTTAGCATAATGGACTTCTTACTTTATTTTACATTTCATTTAAAAGCAAAATAAGAAGACATTTTATGAATATCTCTCCACTCTGACACCATTTCTGTTTTTATAAATTACATAGTGAAAAAGTAAACTGGTCCTTGTGGACATCATAATTGGGCACCTATGAATATGATGGTATCTCATTGTCTGCATGGAAGTGCTGGGAAGAATAATTTCAGACCAGCTCTCTAAATAGATTACGTTTCTGCCTTGCTATGTATTACATTTTCTCTGCATTGAACAAAGCAACAAAGCTCCCTTTTATCAGGTCACTGGGAGAGGACAGAATCTCTTCTGAATAATATGCAATAATTTATTTCCACCAAAGAAGATTTCCTCTGTAATTCATATGTAGCACATGTTCGTACCACATTGTTCATAGGTACTTTGGTTTTTGAAGAGAAATGCAAAAGACTTGAAGATACATTTATAAAATAAAATATATAATACTCCAAGTAATGATTCCTCTACATAAGATATGGCCAATAGAGATGAGCGTTGTTCGACTCGAACTGTTCGCCAATCTCAAATTCGAGCTGTTTTGGGCGGTGTTCGAGCCGTTCGGAGAACACGAACGATTTGAGAAAAATTCGGCTGTTCGAGGTTATGTTCGATAACTGTTCGTGCACCAAAATCATAACTGGATTTTTTCTCAGTAATGATGAAAATTAATGTTAATACGCAGTTTGAGTGTACAGCGGGGCGGGGGGAGGGGCAGGGGATGGATCTCTGCAGGAATAATGAAGATCTCCATTTTTTTTTCTCTTTCCCGCATTTACAGTGGGGAGGTGCAATCTGTCAGCCTATCAGCAGTGCACACACGGAGCGAAGTGCTTTTTTTCACACAAGCAAGGGCATGTGTCATTGGCAGTGTATGTCACATGTCCTTGCCCTATAAGACCAAGCCATTTTCCCCATCGCCACCATTTTCTCACTGCTGCAGCTGCGTGTTAGACGGCACCGCTGTTGCTGTGTGCGCTATACCTTGTTAATTTCAAGCCAATTTTCGCACAAATCTACAGATAGCTTGGGAGTAGGGAATAGTTGTGATTGCAGTCCTTTTAAGGACTAGGTTACAGCATTTCCTACGACTTTTATCAGGCAGGTCTGTGCTCTTAAATAGATAGATTGTGGGAGTAAAGACTAATTGTAATTGCAGTCCTTTTCAGGACTAGGTTACATCAGTTCCTATCAGTTTTTGGTGATGATGATGAGGTTGGAGATCCCACTTACTGCCAACCCACAGTCAGCCAAGAGATGAGGTCAGCAGAGGAGGTGGAGGAAGATGCTAGTGACGACGAGGTCAGGTTGCGCCTTCCTGGACAGACACGTAGTACTGGAAGCACGTCAACAACTGCATCCTCAAACACAACTCTGCCTCTCACCACAAGTCGTGGTGGCTCTTCAGGTCGCATGGGTGCTAAGCCTTGCATAGCCTGGGCATTTTTTCAGATCGATAAAGATGACCCAACTCGTGTTATCTGTAACATTTGTCAGCAAAAGCTAAGTAGAGGCCAAAAAATACATAGTTTGAGTACTTCATGCATGAACCGGCACATGGACATGAAGCATAAGTTGCAGTGGGAAGCTCAGTGTGCTACAATGCGGCCTAGCCGGCCGGGCCAACCACCGTCTGCCATATCTTGTGCATCCGCGGCCTCTTCATCCTCTGTGACTGGGGGGACAGCAGTCACACTTGTTTTGGGGCGCAGACCTGCCACCTCTTTACCCGCAACAGCCAGCGTGATTGGCAGGTCATCATTTTCTTTGGAGGTGGTAACACCAGCTGGTGTTGAGCGCTGTCCGACATCGATAGCACCACCTTTGGATCAAGGCAACCTAACATGTCCGCCTGCATCTTCCTCACAGACCGGCAGTTTGCCGGGGACACCCTTATCAACCCCGTCTAAGCACAATAGCCAGCCCTCGGTCCCTCAGATGTGGACAAGTAAAAGACCATTTCCTCCTAGCCATGAGAAAGCTAAGAGGTAGAATTTCACCATCTGCAAGCTCTTGGCTACAGAAATGCTGCCTTTCCGCCTGGTGGACACAGAGGATTTTCGAGACCTTATGTCCGTCGCAGTGCCCCAGTACCAGATGCCCAGTCGGCACTACTTCTCAAAGAAAGGTGTGCCTGCGCTCCACCAGCATGTCGCACACAACATCACCGCTTCTTTGAGAAACTCTGTGTGTGACAGGGTGCATTTCACCACAGACACTTGGACGAGTAGGCATGGACAGGGGCGTTACATGTCGCTGACTGGGCACTGGGTAACTATGGCGACAGCAGGACAAGGGGCTGCTGTCCATGTCTTGCCGTCCCCACGAGTTGTGCGTCAATCCTCTTTATGTCAAAGTTCCTCCACTGCTTCTGCCTCCTCAACCTCCTCTCGGTCTTCCACCTGCACCCAAAGCCTGTCTGGTCATTCCACAAGCTTTCTAACTGCGCAGAAGGGATCCTGCACACCTCCTTACTATGCTGGCAGTAGGGCTCAACGTCATCAGGCGGTTTTTACTTTGAAATGTCTGGGAAATGTGAGTCACACAGCTGAGGAGTTGTGGTCAGCTCTGGAGAACCAATTTCATGAATGGTTGTCTCCACTGGACCTGAAACCAGGGAAGGCCGTGTGCGACAATGCTGCAAACCTGGGTGCGGCCCTTCGCTGGGGCAATGTCACACACGTGCCTTGTATGGCTCACGTGTTGAACCTGGTTGTCCAGCAATTTTTAGCCCACTATCCCAGACTAGATGGCCTTCTGTAGAGGGCACGGTCGCTGTGTGCTCACTTCCGCCATTCGCATCCTGCAGCTCAGCGACTTACATCTCTACAGAAGTCGTTGGGCCTGCCACTTCACCGGCGATGTGCCTACCCGGTGGAATTCAACTCTGCACATGTTGCAGCGACTGTGGCAGCACCGACAAGCCCTGGTGCAATACGTTCTGACGTATAGCCTAGGACAACGAGATCCAGAGGTGGGGCAAATCACGCTGGAGGAGTGGTCTCAGATCAGGGACCTATGCACCCTTCTGCACAATTTTGAAATGGCGACGAAGATGTTTAGTGCTGACGATGCCATTATCAGCATGACTATTCCGGTGATTTACATGCTGGAGCACATGTTAAACAGAATTTGGAGTCAGGTGGTAGCACAAGAGGAGGTGGAGGAAGTAGAGGAGGAGGAGTTGTATGCGGAAGGGCTAACATCTGCAAGGTCCAGACGGTCGGCAGCACCAAGGCGGCAGGCATGTGAGGGTGGGGGAGATGGTTTTACCAGGGCGCATGGTAGCAGCCAAACTAGTGAGGAAGGTGCAGGAGCCCAGGAAGAAGTGGAGGACGAACTGATGGAAGACTCATCAGATGAGGGAGACCTTGATCACATTTCTGTTGTGCGAGGTTGGGGGGAGAGGACAGAGGAAGGAAGCATGATTGTTACCTCGCCACCAACACAACAGGGACTTGGTGCTCCTGGATGCGCAACACACATGAGTGCCTTCTTGCTGCACTACCTGCAACATGACCCTCGAATTGTGAGAATTAGAAATAATCCTGACTACTGGGTTGCCACATTGTTAGATCCCCGGTAGAAAAGTAAATTTGCAGAAATTATTCCTGCCATAGAAAGGGATGCACGCATGCAGGAGTATCAGCAGAGACTGTTGCAGAATCTTGCATGTGCTTTTCCACAAAACACCAGTGGTGCACGTAGTGAATCTCACAGTTCCAACTTGCCAACCGTGGGACCGTCAAGTGTTCAGCACTCAAACCGTAACAGAACCACAGTATCTGCTGGTAACATCAATTTTGCGGAATCATTTCACCACTTTTTTAGCCCATCCTTTGCAAGGCCACAGGAGACAAGAAGTCTGACACATAGTCAACGCCTAGAGACGATGGTACAGGAGTATCTCCAAGTAAACATTGAAGCCATGACTGTGTCACTGGACCCTTGCTCTTTTTGGGCTTCCAATCTGGATAAATGGCCGGAGCTAGCCACTTACGCCTTGGAGATCTTGTCATGCCCCGCAGCCAGCGTTGTGTCTGAACGTGTGTTCAGCGCTGCTGGTGGTGTGCTGACAGATAAGCGCACGCGGCTCTCCACTTATAATGTAGACAGACTCACGTTCATAAAGATGAACAAATCATGGATCCGAATCGACTTTTCTACCCCTTTGTCATCCTGGGGAGAGTAAAAGCTTGATGATTGGTTAAAATCACCCTACCAACCGTTTTAAGCTTTCAAATTACTAATCATGTTTATCTGTATCTTGGCTGGAAAATAATTTGGGCTTTGTAGCAGTGTGCAGCACTGATCCTATTAGGCCATCTATACTAAGCTCCACCAGATTTAAAATTAATAATAATTTTTAGCTGCATCTAGCCCGGAAAATAATTTTGGGGCTCCGAGATGCGCAAGACACATAAGTGCCTTCTTGCTGCACTACCTGCAACATGACCCTCATATTGTCAGAATTCGAAGTAATCATGACTACTGGGTTGCCACACTCTTAGATCCCCCAAACTTTTCGATCAACCTTTTCATTTTAATAAAGACCAAAAAAATGGTCATTTTTGAAATTATAAGCATTAGCAGGTTATTAGAAACTGAAATCAAACAGTTTTCAACTCAAAACTTTATTCTAGGTGATGTTACATTTGCACATAGGACCCCTTGTTCGAAAGCAGCTTCTGAATGCTCTCTTCCATTGAATTTGTCAGGTTTTGGATGGTTTCTGCTTCAATTGTTTTGCATGAGGACAGAATACCCTCCCAGAGCTGTTGCTTAGATGTGAACTGCCTCCCGCCATCATAGACACTCCTTTTGATGATGCTCCAGAGGTTCTGAATGGGGTAGAGATCAGGGGAGCATGGGGGTCACACCATAAGTTTGTCCCCTTTTATGCCCATATCAGCCAGAGATGCAGATGTTTTATGTGCAGCATGAGATGGTACGTTATCATGCAAAAAAATGATCTTGCTGTGAAATACACGATTCTTCTTCTTGAACCATGGCAGGAAGTGCTGTTTGAGAAAATCCACATACATTATGGAGTTCATCTTTAGCGCCTTCAGGGATCCTAAAGGGGCCGACAATCTCTCTCCCCATGATTCCAGCCCAAAACATTACTCCACCTCCTCCTTGTTGGCGCTGTAGCCGTGTTTGCGTGGGGTGTCCATCAACCAGCCATCCTCCACTCCATCCATCTGGACCATCGAGCGCTGCACGGCACTCATCCGTGAACAAAACAGTTTTGAAATCAGTCTTCATGTAATGTTTGGCCCACTGGAGCCGTTTCTGCTTGTGTGAAGTGGATAGAGGAGGTCGACAGGATGGCGTATGCACAGCTGCAAACCTCTGAAGGACCCTGCATCTTGTTGTTCGGGGGACGTTGGAGGCACCAGCAGCTTCAAAAACTTGTCTGCTGCTATGACAAGGCTTTTTTGCCGCTGCTCTTTTAACCTGACGTAATTGCCTGCAGGAAAGAGTCCTCAATTTGCCCTTATCAGCACGCACACGTGTGTACTGTGAATCAGCTACATACTTCTTGATTGCCAAGACACTTCATCCTGATCATCGCACAATGTTGATTGTAGTCATGCCTTGACCTAAACACTCCACAATTTGTTGCTTCTCAGCAGCCGACACATCCTTTTTCTTTCCCATTTTGGCAGAAAATGTAGGCTGCTTAATAATGTGAGACAGCCTTCTTAAGTAGTCTTGCCTTTCATTGGACACACCTGCCAAACTAATTAGCACAGGTGTCTGCAATTGCTTACAGTGATATAAAGAGCCCTGAAACACATCACCATCAATGAGTTTAACTGACAAACAAACAAATTCTTCCCTTATCACTCCTAAACACTTTTTGCATAATAATTTGGAACACAGTGTACATGTGCTTTTCCACAAAACACCAGTGGTTCACGTAGTGAATCTTACAGTTCTAACTTGCCAACCGTGGTCTGTATGGAGTTGTTCAATAAAGGGCCCAAAATTAAGATAACATAGATGGGAGAGGTCTCTATGAATAGGAATTCCTAAGTATTTGATACCCTGTGAGGGCCAGGCAAAGGGAAAGTTGGACTGGATGGAATCCTATATGGATTTGGGGAGGGAGACATCGAGGGCCTCAGACTTCGCTGCATTGATTTTAAAATTTGACCATGTAACAAAGTGATCTATTTCAGCCATAACAGCATGGATGGATATATGTGATTGAGTGATATATACTAGGACATCATCAGCAAATAGAGAGCACTTGTACTCGGTGCCTCCCACCTCAATCCACCTAATATTGGGGTTATGGCGAATTGATGAGAGCAGGTGCTCCATCACTAGGATGTATAAGAGAGGGGACAGAGGACATCCCTGCCTTGTCCCATTGGTGATTGTGAAAGGTGATGAAAATGTTCTGACGCACCCCCTGGGCCTTGGGACACCCGGAGCCGGACCCTTTTTGGTGGATGCTGGTGGTTGTAGTCTTCGTGGCGGCGAACCGGTTCCGTGGCTCAGGGTGGTCAAACCAGTGGCGGAACTATTTATGTGGTTTTGATGTTTAAATGTCCGACTACGCCACCCGTGGATTGCGGTCAGAGTGAACCGCCGCTGCAGGGCAGACCGCTGAGGCTGGTGTTGTGGGTGCAGCAGAGCGTAGCATAACTCACCACGGGAGGAGTATAGCCTCAGGGCAGTGTATGCGGAGGATGGGGGTGATGGTGCAGGGCAGCAGCAGTAACGACACGGAGTCAGTGATGCAGTCCAGGGCCTTTACTCACAGTTCTTATTATCCAGACCACGTCTGCATGTAATGGCTGCCCACGTCGTACTGTGCTCACCAGGTGAGGGGCTCAGACAACTCCCAGATAACTTTGGAGTGCTTCACAGGACCCCCTTTGTGTGTCCTTTGTCTGGCCTTTCTTACCAACCCTTCTGTCCGGCTGCCTCGGGCCTCCTCTTGGTAAACTTGGCGCCAGTTTCCCTGACCCTATGTGGTGCCTTCCTAGTGGGTGTAGCGAGGGGCTGCGCCACATAAAATGTCACAGCCTCCGGTTTCTAGCTGAGGGTCGTTTCCTGCCTCCACTAGTTTCGGGGACCGGTCTCCCCCTTTGGCCTGACCCCTCCACGCAGGTGGATTCGGGCGTGCGGTGGCGACTCGCCCGTCCGCACCCCTGGGATCCCTTCATTCCTCATTCCTGGAGCCTTCTCCGCTCCTCTTCCTTCCTTCTCCCTCTTCCAGGCCTGGGCCTCTGTTACTAGGCCCGCCTCCGGAGCAGAGCTCATGCAGAGCCCCTGCTCCCTGCCACTTCTGCTCAGACTTCTCTGCACTGAACTAAGATGGTGCCCACCTTTTATACTCCCTTCTCAATGCACCCAGGAACTGCTTCCTCCCTGCTCCTGCACTACAGGGTTCCCCTTCCTCAGTGTTCCGTCCCCCCACTCCAGCCAGGGACACGACTGTCGTGCCCATCTCAGAGGCATATTGGTCGCCCAGCCCCACGGCAATGTGGTGTAATGCATGCAGGTGTCGGGTCCTGATCCACACTCCATCCTTACCTGAGAGTGAGATATCACACCTCTGGGTGAGGTGCAATACCTCTGTAGCAACCGAGCCCTCAGGGTGCTACAGTTCCATTTATCTTCAGCCTAGGTGACGTATTGTGATACAGGGCTGTGATTTTGGCTATAAAAGGGTCCCCTAGACCCCTACCCCAAGCTTTTTAAGAGAATCATATATGGCGTGCCAGGAGACTCTATGGAATGCTTTCTCAGCATCCAACGAGAGTATCTAATTACAAATTTTTAACTGCATCTAGCCCAGGAAATACTTTGTGCCTAGTAGCAGTGTCTGCTAGTCAGCGGATTATCCCGGCTGTTAGCAAGCTACACCACCTGTAGTTTGGACACTTAATTTTTTCAAAGGAAATGCTTCGGGACCACGGGATACTCAGTGAAGAGCATCAGGAGGCACCCCAAGGCATAGGGGCTGGGACTGGCAGTAGGATGCCTTGCAGTGGACAGCCAAGTCGATCCTTATAAAAGCTTTTTAACTGCAGCAGCTTTAGTGGACGCTACTGGAGCTGGAATTACACGGCTGCTGGCATGAGACTTTCCCTCCAATAGATCCTTGTAAATGGATTTAAAGTGTATTCATTCAAATTAGAGAGACAATTTAAATTAAAAAGCTTAGAGCTGCCTCCACCACAGGGGGGCTCGCTCGACCCACCAGCGGACAGGCACCAGTTTTGGGAGAGGGGGGCTGGCCGTCAGGGTTCACCGCGGCTCTGGCACAAACCTGGCGACACGGAGGTGGCACGGGCAGGAGCGGACTGAACGTGTCGGCTTCTCACTTTTTGGATTTTAGAAGGGCATGACATGCCTATATCTGTGTCTCCCCCTCCTTTTACTCCTCCACCTCTTTTCTTTTCGCATGACTATATGTACTTGTCACTTCTCCATGTGTTAGTTGTGTCTTCTGAGCAGTTTGTCAGCTTTTGGACACCTTTGAAGGTGTTTTCTATGTGTTTCTATGTGTTTTTGTTTGCCTGCCATTGGTTTTAATGGTGTTCGAAGGTGTTCGACGAACAGTTCGACGAACAGTTCGGCGAACACACGGGTGTTCGACGAACCGAACCGAACTCGAACACTACGGGGGTGGCTCAACACTAATGGCCAACAGCCAAGTCAAAAGCTGATCTTGGGTCTGAAAGGTCATCAGCATCTACAGACACAGCTCAGAAAGGTCCTTTGTTGGATTGAAACTTTGTACTTTAGATGTAATTACTCCGATTTACGTAGAACAGTTGTTTCCTAGCTCATCTCTTTTTTAGTGCAGTTGTATGAAATTACAGGTTGACACTGATTTTTTTACCAAATACTGTAGCTATGAAAAAATTATTGGAATTTAATTTAGCTATTGTAAAAAAATATATATATATACAGTACAGACCAAAAGTTTGGACACACCTTCTCATTTAAAGATTGTTCTGTATTTTCATGAGTGATGGGGTGCTACGCCAGATGACCAGGCCTCCACTGTCACCAGACCTGAACCCAATCGAAATGGTTTGGGGTGAGCTGGACCGCAGAGTGAAGGCAAAAGGGCCAACAAGTGCTAAGCATCTCTGGGAGCTTCTTCAAGATTGTTGGAAGACCATTTCCGGTGACTACCTCTTGACGCTCATCAAGAGAATGCCAAGCAGTAATCAAAGCAAAAGGTGGCTACTTTGAAGAACCTAGAATATAAGACGTATTTTCAGTTGTTTCACACTTTTTTGTTAAGTATATAGTTCCACATGTGTTAATTCATAGTTTTGATGCCTTCAGTGTGAATGTACAATTTTCAGTCATGAAAATACAGAACAATCTTTAAATGAGAAGGTGTGTCCAAACTTTTGCCCTGTACTGTATATATAAACCTACAGTTGAAACCAGAAGTTTATATACGCTATATAAAAAGACACATATGCATGTTTTTCTCAATATCTGACATGAAATCAGAATAAACCTTTCCCATTTTAGGTCAATTAGGATTACCATAACTTTTAATATTTGCCAAATGCCAGAATAACGAGAGAGAGAATGTTTTAAGGCATTTTTATTAATTACTGCAAAGTCAAAAGTTTACATAGATTTCATTAGTATTTGGTACCATTGCCCTCAAACTGAATGACTTGGGTCAAACGTTTGGGATATCCTTCCACAAGCTTCTCACAATAGTTGGTCGGAATTTGGGCCCATTCCTCCTTACAAAACTAGTGTAACTGATCCAGATTTGTAGGTTGTCTTGCTTGCACCTGCCTTTTCAGCTTTTTTCCCCATAAATATTTAATAGGATTGAGATCAGGGCTTTGTGATGGCCACTCCAAAACATTGACTTTGTTATCCTTAGCCACTTTGTTACCATTTTGGCAATATGCTTTGGGTCATTGTCCATTTGGAAGAACCATTTTTGCCGAAGCTTTAACTTCCTGGCTGATGTCTTCAGATGTTGCTTCAGTATTGCCACATAATCTTCTTTTCTCATGATCCTTTTGTGAAGTGCACCAGTTCCTCCTGCAGCAAAACAACCCCACAACATGATGCTGCCACCCCGTGTTTCACAGTTGGGGTAATCTTAGGCTTCCAAGCTTCTCCCTTTTTCCTCCAAACGTAATGATGGTCATTATGGCCAAAAAGTTCAATTTGAGTTTCATTAGAACACAGGACATGTCTCCAAAAATTAAGGTCGCTGTCCCTGTGTGCATTTGCAAGCATTAATCTGGCTTTTTATGTTTCTTTTGGAGTAATAGCTACTTTCTGGCAGAGTGGTCTTTCAGCCCATGTTAATACAGTACTCGTTTCACTGTGGTTATTGACACAATCTTACCAGCTTCCGCAATCGTCTTCACAAGGTCTTTTGCTTTTCTCCTTGGGTTGATATGCACATGTCAGACCAAAGCACGTTCATCTCTGGGACACAGAACCTGTCTTCTTCCTGAGTGGTTTGATGGCTGGACATTCCCATCTTGTTTGTACTTGCATATAATTGTTTGTACAGATGAACAAGGCACCTTCAGGTATCTTGAAATTGTACCCAAGGATGAACCAGACTTGTGGAAGTCCACAATTCTCTTCCTGATATCTTGGCTGATTTCTTTAGACTTTCCTATGATGCTACACAAAGAAGCAGTGTGTTTCAGGTGTGCATTAAAATACATCCACACGTGTGTCTCAGAAGCTTCCAAACACATGACATCATCATATTGGCAGTCCAAAATTGTTTAAAGGCATAGTAATCTTAGTGTATGTAAATTTTTGACTTTGCAGTAAGTAATAAAAATGTCTTAAAACATTCTTTCTCTCTCATTATTCTGGCATTTGGCAAATATTAAAAATTATGGTAATACTAATTGACCTAAAATGGGAAAGGTTTTATTCTGATTTCATGTCAGATATTGAGAAAAACATGCATATGTGTATTTTTATATAGTGTATGTAAACGTCTGGTTTCAACTGTATATTACAGTAACCTATAACATTTTGGCTATATTGTGCTATTTTTCTCTCTGTACTGACTAGGAAAGTGCTGGATAGAAACTCTTGCCACTGTACAACCTGCCTAGTGCAAGAACATCTACCCCCACCACAATGTATATGTAGTGTACACCGTAGTATAGAGCGGGGCTGTATTTAGATTTCATGCTGCCCTAGGCACTCTTCCTGCTCACACCTCACAATTTATGATTCGTACCTCTACATCAGCTGTCATGTGAGAATCTAGTGACCCTAATGCACACTAGCTCCAGTCATTGTTATTAGAGACAGTTGCAGGCAGATACTTATCCATCATACAATACCATTAAGGAGGCATTATTGGTTCCAAATTTTTTTTTGCTGAAGTACAATGACCCCAAACATACAGCCAATGTGAACAAAAATGATCTTTAGCATAAAAAAGAATGAGGAGTCCTGGAAGTGATTATATGATCCCCATAGAACTCCTAGAGCCCTGATCTCAAGATCATCGAGTCTGTGTGTTACAGTATTACATGAAGAGACAGAAGGATTTATGTAAGCCTACATACACAGAAGATCTGTGGTTAGTTTTCCAAGATGTTTTAAACAACCTCACCATCGATTTCCTTCAAAACTATGTGCAAGTACCTAGAAGAATTGATGCTTTAATGCTATTTTAAAACAAAGGTTAGTAACACCAAACATTGATTTGATTAACATTTTTATTTTCACTTTGCATTTTGCTAATTGACAAAAATAAAACTATCAAGACTTCGTTTTTGAAGCATTTTTACTTAGCAGCGTTTTTTCTATATCTGCCTAAAACTGCTGCACAGTACTGTATATCCACTGTGCAAGTTGAAAAGAACTGCAGGTTTGATATCTGCCGCATGTTCATTTTTCACAATAACTGCAGTGGTAATACTGCATTACCTCCTGTGTGGAAGGTCCGCAGTAAATATGCTCCATGGGAACATAGCCTAATACAGTCCATAATTAGAAACAAAGCCCAAACATCAACATTAAGGTGTAAGCGGGGAAACACACTTCCCCCAGACACCCGTATATACAGACTCACTAAAGTCATTTTTTATAAGGAGAAAGAGAGAGTCATCATGGCTAGAAAAATGTACATATTTTATTAGAAATAAGTTCATGTAAGAAAACACAATACATCAGAACAAAGTGCAAAGTGACTAATGACAAAACAGATCAGACCATCCACAGCCCACAGAGTAAAGTGCTTAGTACATATTTAAATTGTGGAAAGTTGCAAATAAATAGCACCAAAGATACCATAAAGGTAAGGCAAGACACACTCTCCCCTAGTCACTAGGTATCAGGTAGTCAATTATTCGCTGCTGGAGTCAGAATATCAGATAAAGTGCACCTATGACTCCAACAGATTTTTGAGGGTGATAATCTTACCTAAGTTTAAAGGCTGAGGACAGGCTGGCCAGACAAAGGTCGCAATGGCATACCCCGACGCACGTTTTGCGGCGTCCAAGGCCGCTTTCTCAACGGGCAGTAATAGTTTCATCAATAAAGGATGTTTTTAAACTCATAGCGCCGGTCACGTGAGGCCTCATGTGACCGGTCACATGGGAGAAAGGGGGCGGCTGCGAGCGTCCCCCAGATGCGCATGTGTGACACCCCAGGGGTCTGGTTGCCACAGTGATAGAGATATTATGTCTGAGAGCAGGTGGGAGGTCCTTTGGTCAGGGATCCTGTGCATGCCACACCTCCTGCCCAGTCTTGGGAGGGGAAGAACTTCCCCTGTATAAACCCGGGGCTGAGGCAGGGTGAGTCAGACAAGGAGAGTGGAGACAAGAAGCAGCATAGGAAACAGCAGAGTTACAAGGAGTCAGGGGCTGGCAGCTGCAGAGTTCGCCCTGACTAAGAAGATTCTTTACCGGACCCGGAGTCCGAGGCTGTGGGGACTAACTCCTACCCAGCAGCAGAATCCGTCAGGCAGGGGATTTCAGGTCATCTGGCCCAGAAGCCCGAAGGCACGGTCACACGCGTGGGACCAGCACCGCCATCGTGGAGCGGAAGCCATTAGAAGGCCCCGAGTCACCGGCCATACGGGTGAGCACCACACGGTACACTCAGGGACGAGGGCTACTTACATCAGCTTCTAGCAAGGTAGCCAGAAGAGTACAGTCAGTTTGGGAGGCCTACAACTACGCCTGGCCAGGGGAGATCCCATCTGCTCAAAGACTGACCAGGCCCCGTTTGCTAGCAAGTACTCCGGGAGGGTCTGTCGTTGTTACCAGTAAAGACCCTGAACTACACCGTACCGTCTCTGAGTGGTTCCTGCTTCCCCCATCATCCACGTCGGCTGCCCTGAGGCCATACCCCTCCCGTTGGGGGTTATACTATCACGCTGCACAATCCTACCACCGGCCTCAGCGGTCTGCCCTGCAGCAGCAGCTCCCTGGCTGCACTCAACGGGTGGCGTAGTCCTCAACTATTTACTACTAATAGACTGCCGTCTAGTTTGACTCCCTGGGCACGGACCGGGTCACCGCCACGAGACTACAACCCTCAAGAGATCCGGCTCCGGGTAGGATCCCGCGTGCGCAACGCAGCGCGACACAGGCCCAGGGGCGCGTCAACTTTGGCGTAGTCGGCAGGATTTCGTGCCCGCAACCACCGGGTACTGCGTGCCTGAAAAGCAAAGACTGTTCAAACTTACCAGTGGTGAAGGTTTCCCGCCATCCGGCGCCATCTTCTACCTTCTTCCCGCCATCCGCAAAGTTTTCCCGCCATCCGGCGCCATCTTCGACCTTCTTCCCGCCATCCGTGGAGTTTTCCCGCCATTGGACGCCATCTTGAGGACGCCGCGCGGGAAGAAGAGGGGCGTGGACTCCGAAAGCGCGCGAGAACTGAAGCCCCGCCTCACGTCCGGACGTTGCGTAAGGTCCTGGAAGGAGCCCAGCAGACGCCGACGTCACAGGAGCGCGACGGAAGGTCCTCAACCCTGACGATTCACTGCGGAGCCGCGGCCTACGGAAGAGGATCATCGCAAGGTAGGCCACGGTCCACTAGGGGGGAGGAAGATGTCGGATACGGAGGAGAGCTTCACTGCCTCAACCCCCGCCAGCGCTACCGCTGCTGCAGTTATGCCCTTCACCATGCCCTATATCCCGGGAGCAGCTTGGCTACCCCAGTACTCAGGGGAGTCACATACCCTGCATGACTTTAGAGAAAAGCTGGATAGCCTCTTCCAGGTGTACCCCCTCACAGAAGAGCAAAAAGTGAGCATCCTGGTGGCCCAACTAACCGGGGCAGCCAAAAGGGAAGTAAAATCCTGGCCACCTGGGAGGAAGACTGTCGCAGGGATACTAACCCGGCTGAAGGACACCTTTGATACCCACACCTCAGCCGAGATTAAGCTTAGATTCTACGGGTGCAAGCAGCGAGCGCATGAGAGTATAAGGGACTATGCACTAAACCTACAAGAGGCCCTGAGGGCCATAAAGCAGACCGACCCTGATGGGGTGGGAAACGAGGACAGGCTGTTGACTGAACACTTTATAGAGGGTTTATATTGCAATGCCCACCGAACCCAGTTGCGGGCAATGGCCTTACAGGATCCCCATCTGGACTTTGCACAGTTCAAGGACAGAGCCATCCGGGTGCTCCGAGAACCGGCACCAGGTGGCGTTGTGACCCACAGACGCCCCACTACCACTTACTACCAGGAGGCGGCGCCCTTGTCAGCAGGGCCTGTGGGAGCTGATGCGCAGGCTTTGGACAATGACCCGGCTCCAGACCTACACCATCAGGTCCAAGAGCTAGCTAAGAGCGTTGCTGCGCTAACCCGAACTGTGCAGTCTTTACAGGTTTCCACCCCAGGGAAGATCCAGCTGGCATCCGGACCGGAGGACATCCCGTGGCGTCGACCAAGGAGGACCCCACCGGCCAGAGGAAGACCCAGTGACCGATACAGTGAGGACGGACGACCCATCTGCCGCCGCTGCAATCAACCCGGACATATGGCAAGGTACTGTTCTTTAAACGGGCACAACCTGGGGTAGAGGGCCAACCCCCAGGAAAAAGGTCACCAGGCCCATCGAACTGGCGCGACAGATATGTGGGAGGACGTCCAGTCTTGCCTGTGGTACTGGATGGCATTCCCATGAGTGCCCTACTGGACACCGGGTCACAGGTCACCACCATCCCGTACGTGCTCTTCAAGCAGTATTGGAATGACTCGGATATTACCCGCTACCCCGACGACGACTTGAGTATCATCGCCAGCAATGGTCAGCCCGTGCCACAGATCGGATTTAAAGAGGTGACCATCAAAATTGGTAGAGTCGAACTGGCCGCACAGGGACTGATCATTGTAGATATCGATAAACATGAGAGTCACCCAAAAATAACTCTAGGAACTAATGTAATTGAAAATTGTCTTGCAGAGGTGATTTTCCTTTTACAGCAGGTTGCCAAGAATGCCAGCTCCGGCGAGCAGCGGGTGCTCCAGAAAGAGATCCGGGCACTGATGCAACGGCAACAAGTGGAACTCTCCGGCGGTGAGATTGGTAGCGTAAGAATGTGTGACCCTTTTCCTATTGCCATGCCCCCAAAAATTGAAATGATGATTTGGTGCCGGGCAGCTATTGGTCTGAGAGGTAGAGATTACCAGGCAATGGTAGAACCAGTTTACTCAGACAGTAGGCCCACCATTTTGACAGCACGGGGGGTGGTCAATGTACGCCATGGGAGGGTGCCCATTCGCATAATAAATATCGGGGAGAGGGAAGTGTACCTGCCCCGGTATGCCACGCTAGCCAAATTATATACCACTAATCAAAGTTCTATACAATCTGTGGAACCCTTGCCTCCATCTCACCCGGAGGAAGGTAACGGCTCTAAGAAAGACATGGAGGACTGGTGTCAGCAACTACATTTGGGTACTGACTCCACTCCCTCACATCAGAAACAAGGAGTCTATCGGGTGGTTCAAGAGTATGAGAGAGTGTTTAGTAAACACCCGTTAGACTTCGGGCGAGTCAAGGGGGTAGAACATCGCATCCCCACGGGAGATCATCCTCCCATAAAAGAGAGGTATCGACCCGTACCCCCTGCACATTACCAACACGCCAAGGGGATGCTTAGAGATATGAAGGAGGCTGGGGTAATCCGGGATAGTTGTAGCCCCTGGGCAGCCCCATTAGTTTTAGTCAAAAAGAAAGACAACACCATGAGGATGTGTGTAGATTACCGGAAAATCAACCGTATCACACACAAGGATGCGTACCCCTTACCAAGGATAGAGGAGTCATTGGCTGCTTTAAGATCTGCTAACTTCTTCTCTACCTTGGATCTCACTAGCGGGTACTGGCAGGTTCCTGTAGCAGAGGCGGACCGGGAGAAGACCGCATTCACCACCCCGATGGGACTTAGCGAGTTCACCTGCATGCCGTTCGGACTCTGCAACGCACCAGGAACCTTCCAACGCCTAATGGAGTGTTGTCTGGGCCACAGAAACTTCGAGACGGTCCTGTTGTACCTGGACGATGTCATCGTATATTCCAAGACGTATGAGGACCACCTGAAACACCTGGCGGAAGTGTTCGAGGCTCTGGCGAGTTACGGCCTAAAGGTGAAACCCTCCAAGTGTCACCTCCTGAAACCAAAGGTGCAGTACCTGGGACACGTGGTGAGCGCTGACGGAGTGGCTCCCGACCCCGATAAGATCACCGCAATTAAGGGATGGCCAAGCCCCTCCAGCGTAAAAGAAGTGCGGCAGTTCCTCGGGTTGGTAGGCTACTACCGAAGGTTTATTCCCGGTTTCACCAAAAAGGCAGCACCTATGCAGGACCTCCTGATAGGCCAGTCCCGGAAGGCCAAGAACCAGAAGCCGCCCTTCAAATGGGAAGAGCTGGAAGAAGAGTCCTTCCGCCAGCTGAAGATGGCCCTCACGGGGGACGAAATCCTGGCGTACCCGGATTATAGCCAGCCCTTTATCCTCTACACCGACGCCAGTAACATCGGGCTAGGAGCCGTACTGTCCCAGATCCAGCAGGGGAAGGAACGAGTAATCGCCTACGCCAGCCGAAAACTGCGACCCACCGAAAGGAACCCCGAGAATTACAGCTCATTTAAGTTAGAGTTCCTGGCCGTAGTATGGGCAATCACTGAGCGCTTTAAGCATTACCTCGCTTCTTCCCGGTTCACCGTGTACACGGATAACAACCCGCTGACACACCTGGACACGGCAAGACTCGGTGCCCTGGAGCAGAGGTGGATGGCCCGTCTGTCCAACTACGAGTTCACAATTAAATACCGGGCAGGACGCTCCAATACCAACGCGGACGCCCTGTCCAGGATGCCCAACCTGCCGGACGGAGGAGAAGATCCGGAGGGACTGGAAGAAGTTGAACTCCCTGCGTTCCACCGTCATGGGACTATTCAGTATTCCCACCGGGTAAGGAGTAAGCAGGCTGCTACGTTGAACCCCTTACCCCACTACAACTGGGCGGAAACGCAAGACAGCGACCCTGCCGTCCGACTGGTGAAGGAGATGCTGACTCGGCCAGAGGCTCGCCTTGAACCAGACGCTCCGGAGGAAGCCAAACAACTATGGGCAGAGAAGAGTCGACTGTTCCTTTACAAAGGGAAGTTGTGCCGCAGAATGGTTAACTCCCGGACGCATGAATTACTCTGGCAAGTAGTGGTGCCACGAAGAGACGCAGCCATGGTGATGGAGGCATACCACGACGGAGCTGGACACTTTGGGTGGAAAAAGCTGGAGTTCCTGCTGCGCGAGCGGTTCCACTGGGTAGGCATGAGGGGAACCATCGAGAAGTGGTGCAGAGATTGTGGCCCGTGCAACCTGAGAAGGAAGGACCGAGCCAGCCAGAAGACTCCCCTGCAGTCCATCGTCACCCGGCAACCGTTGGAACTGGTAGCCTTGGATCATGTAAAACTGACCCCAAGCAGAAGTGGCTACGTCTACGCGTTAACCATCGTGGATCATTACTCCCGGTTCTTGGTTGTCGTCCCCGTCAAGGACTTAACGGCTCAAACAGCAGCTAGAGCCTTCCAGCAGCACTTCTGCCGTCCACACGGGTACCCGGACCAAGTGCTGACGGACCAGGGACCTGCCTTTGAAGCGGAGGTCTTTCAGGAATTCTGCAATCTGTATGGCTGCCGGAAGATAAGGACGACACCCTACCATCCGCAGACTAATGGACTTTGTGAAAAAATGAACCAGGTGGTAATGGATCTTCTAAAAACGTTGCCCCTGGAAGAACGCAGTCTGTGGCCTGAAAAGTTGCCCGATCTGGTGGACCTATACAACCACATCCCGGTAGGTTCCACCAACTGTACCCCGGCTTACCTAATGAGGGCGAGACCTGGTAAGTTACCTGTTGACCTGGAAATGGGAGTCCTGACCCCCGAGGACACTTCACCAGAAACAGACTGGGACACAGAGAGGCAGCAGCAGTACCGGAGAGTACAGGAGAGCGTGGAGCGAAGTCTCTGTCAGGCTAGGGAAAGACAAGAGAAAACTTACAACCAGTATGCTCCCGCTGTTCCCCTGGTACCCGGAGAGCAGGTCTTGAAGAGGAAGAGACGGCTCCACAAGTTGGACGACCAGTGGGAGAAGGACCCGTACACCGTACTGCCCTCAAGCCACGAGAACCCGAAGGTCTGTACCATCAGTAAAGACGGAGGGGAAACCACAGCCATTGTATCCCGGGACCACCTGAAGAAGTGTCCCGAACAACTGAGGAACCCTGAAGAGGAACAAGAAGACCATCGACCCGTGGAAGAAAGGGAAGATATGGTTAGTACCGTGCTCGGGGACTTTCCTCAGTCTTGGACTCAAGTCAATGGTGCAGTTGTGGTACCCGTACTCACCTTCCTCCAACCATCATCCCAAGAACCTACGGAGCAACGGGTAGAGCTGGAAGAACAGCCGGTCCAGGAGGCAGAAGACTCCACACAAGCAGAACAGGAGAATCAACCCTCTGCTTATAGTGAGCCTGCCGTACCCCTAGTGAGACAAAGAGCCGGTAGACAGCTGCCCAGTTTACCCTTGACAGCTCCTACACCCTGTAGTTCAGGGCCAGACAGTCAGCTCCGTAGGTCCACTCGGGCCACTAGAGGCCAGTTACCCGCACGCTGGAGAATTTAAAGTGTATAAATTGTTTTATTTATGTTTTTCTGTGTCTTGTTGCTTGTGTATAATTTTGTGTTTCTAGTTATTTTTAGGAAACCTTGGTGGATTTACCGGGAATCCTTGTATATAGTTGGAGCGTAACCCAGGATGGACTAGAGACTGTTAAGGACTCGGGGTAGGACAGACCCCTACCTGGTTACGTCTCCCTGTGTTGGTGAAATGGACACCTTTGCTTTTCTTCAAAGACTGCATCCGGTTGCGGACACGCCGTAACCATCTTATGTGTTTTTCTTATAGTATTGTTATTGTTATACTTTGTTATGTTTTTCTAAATGTGTTTAGTCCCGGAGTACTAAATTTCACTAGGGGGGAATGTGACACCCCAGGGGTCTGGTTGCCACAGTGATAGAGATATTATGTCTGAGAGCAGGTGGGAGGTCCTTTGGTCAGGGATCCTGTGCATGCCACACCTCCTGCCCAGTCTTGGGAGGGGAAGAACTTCCCCTGTATAAACCCGGGGCTGAGGCAGGGTGAGTCAGACAAGGAGAGTGGAGACAAGAAGCAGCATAGGAAACAGCAGAGTTACAAGGAGTCAGGGGCTGGCAGCTGCAGAGTTCGCCCTGACTAAGAAGATTCTTTTCCGGACCCGGAGTCCGAGGCTGTGGGGACTAACTCCTACCCAGCAGCAGAATCCGTCAGGCAGGGGATTTCAGGTCCTCTGGCCCAGAAGCCCGAAGGCACGGTCACACGCGTGGGACGAGCACCGCCATCGTGGAGCGGAAGCCATTAGAAGGCCCCGAGTCACCGGCCATACGGGTGAGCACCACACGGTACACTCAGGGACGTGGGCTACTTACATCAGCTTCTAGCAAGGTAGCCAGAAGAGTACAGTCAGTTTGGGAGGCCTACAACTACGCCTGGCCAGGGGAGATCCCATCTGCTCAAAGACTGACCAGGCCCCGTTTGCTAGCAAGTACTCCGGGAGGGTCTGTCGTTGTTACCAGTAAAGACCCTGAACTACACCGTACCGTCTCTGAGTGGTTCCTGCTACCCCCATCATCCACGTCGGCTGCCCTGAGGCCATACCCCTCCCGTTGGGGGTTATACTATCACGCTGCACAATCCTACCACCAGCCTCAGCGGTCTGCCCTGCAGCAGCAGCTCCCTGGCTGCACTCAACGGGTGGCGTAGTCCTCAACTATTTACTACTAATAGACTGCCGTCTAGTTTGACTCCCTGGGCACGGACCGGGTCACCGCCACGAGACTACAACCCTCAAGAGATCCGGCTCCGGGTAGGCTCCCGCGTGCGCAACGCAGCGCGACACAGGCCCAGGGGCGCGTCACATGCGCCGGCCAAGTCCCGCGCCGGCGCCACCCCCATGCTGTCAAGACCTCCCGTGCACACGCGGGCACGCCGCACTGTCAGTGCGGAAGTGCCCGACCGCGCACGGGCATCATGGAGATAGCTGAGAGTGGGCCCAGCCACAGGAGAGCCGGCGCATGCGCACAGCACCAGGGGACACCAGCTCGCGCCCTAATACATTGTACACAGAGGAGGGAGGACTCCAGATATCGGGCAAACATAATAGTAAGACAAGTAAAACGAATAAATAGTCCATGGTATTTTATACTTGATCCATGGATTTTCCTCTGTATCTTTCTGCCATCCCATCCTTCTTAAGTTTAAAGTGCTGTCATCACAAGGGTCACTCGAAAAAAGTAGCAGTAGGTCCAATTAGTCATGAAACAAAAAGCAATTAATTATCTAGAAAAAATTGAAAAATAGACCATTTAAAATAGAATAAAAGAACATATAAATTTAAGAATAAAACAAAAATAAACCCACACCACTGCGCCCCGGAGGGGACACCGTAGAGGCAAAGGGAGGGTCAAAGTGAAATATAATATTGAGTAAGTGCATAACACTATAGGAAAGAGGAAAACGATTCATTGAGGCCGCAGGGTGACAAGGTACCAAGTGTCACAATCCATTTGGCCTCCACTTGTTCCAGGATCTCTCTCACATTGCCACCCTGCGTGCCTAAATGTATAACGTCTATCCCGCGGACCTTTAGACAACTGGGGTCACAATTGTGAACTGTCCTAAAATGTTTAGGAATAGTCTTGAGTTCAGTAACATCGGCTGCCGTCTTGGCCGCGCCAATGTCGCGCACATGCTCACGCACCCGTATCCTCAGTTCCCTTGATGTTAAACCAATATAAATTAAAGGACAATCACAGGTGCCATAGTAGATCACATTACTTGTGCCACAAGAGATATAATGTCTGATATCAAATTGCTTCATACACTCGCACCTGACATTCGACGCACATATACATCCCATATTGGTAAGGGGTTAAAGAAGCACGCCCATCAAAGATTTTATCGTCTTAATATATTGCAATCATCATATTATATTGCATTTGGCACTTACAATTGCTCATTTTGCCCTTCTACCAATTAATTCTTCCCTTTTTCATTAGCTCTATAACATCACTTGATTAAAAACAGACTAGCTGAATACTTTTACTTGCATAAGTCATCCCCCTCTTCAGCTCCTCTCCCCTGCCAGGGACTTTTCACTGATGTAGAATTGTAGTACTAATGATGGCTCATGCAGGTAAAAGAGACTTCTTGTTTTAATATGGAGCTTAGAAGGATATAGCTAGTCTGTTTTTAATCATCTAATGGAAAAGAGAAGTATTTACTGGGTGGAAGGGCAAAATGAGCAATTGTAAGTACACAGTGACATATCATATGACGACTGCAATATATTAAGAGGAAAAAACTTTGATGGGAGTGC
Organism: Phyllobates terribilis; assembly: GCF_046119375.1. Taxonomy (NCBI): domain Eukaryota; kingdom Metazoa; phylum Chordata; class Amphibia; order Anura; family Dendrobatidae; genus Phyllobates; species Phyllobates terribilis. The sequence goes on from NW_027362771.1 coordinate 179,790,108, forward strand.
TTCTTTAAGTATGGGGACAGACCACTATCCATAATTCTTCCTATCATGATAATATTAGTATGCTACTATTGGTTTATCTTTTATTTTTTTAGCTCTATAAAATGTAAGAATATACAAAATGCTTTTAATGCCCAGCATTTTTTAATTTTCATGATTGCAAGAGCCATCACTTTTTTACTTGTTTCATTGTTTTTGTTATTTTTGCCTGAAAAATTATATTTTTCAATGGAACTTGTTTTTCACAGGGAGGTTGGTTGGGATGTAAACGATGCAGCTAATCTGCCATTGTTTTGTGATACTTATGCCACTGATTACTATGTAATAAAATTCACCTTTACTTACATGTAGATATAACAACAGCAATACCAAATAATCATATATATTTATATTATTTTCATTTTAATATTTTTACAAAATATTTTAAAGAAAAAAATCATTTTTATGTCTTTGCATGTCATTTTTTTGTCAATGTAGCTATATGATGGATTTTTTGCAGGATGCGTTGTACTTTTTATTGTTACTAAATTGTGGGAATATATGTTGAACTGATTAATTTTTGCTAGTTTGTCAGAGAGGGGTGCAAAGCAATATACTTACTTTGCTTTTTTTTCTGTTTACAATACGATATATTGCTATGTATGAGTTATGACGATTGCATTGGATACTACACTGCTCAAAAAAATAAAGTGAACACTCAAATAACACATCTTAGATCTGAATGAATGAAATATTTTCATTGAATACTTTGTTCTGTTCAAAGTTGAATGTGCTGACAACAAAATCACACAAAAATCATCAATGGAAATCACATTTATTAACCAATGGAGGCCTGGATTTGGAGTCACCCCCAAAATTAAAGTGGAAAAACACACTACAGGCTGATCCAACTTTGATGTAATGTCCTTAAAACAAGTCAAAATGAGGCTCATTTTGTTCGCTTTTCAGGCATGCATAAATGCACCGTTGGCCACAACTTTGTGCACCTCTGAAAAAAAAGGACACCACTGAACAGAGTTCAGACAGAAGGGCAGTAATTCTGCTGCCTCATTATAGTGAATGGATCCATCGGGGGTTTCATTTAAATCACCTCACTCGGCGATTTAGATGGAAATCCCGATGTAAGTGCCCAGCGTATAGTGCAGGATAAATATGATCCAAAATGTTATGTAAAATGTTCCCAATAAAACTCAATCCACTCAAAACTTCAACTTAATCTACAAAAAAAGCCCCCACTCAGGTCTATCATCTGTTATCGGAAATATAGGGGGTTTCCTCCAAAAGGGATTCAGCAAATTCTGCTCTCCCAAATCTAAATGCCCCTCTCCCTTCTGAGCCCCAGTGTGCCTAAACTGCAGTTAGTGTCTCCAGAAGCATGAGCTGGTCACTACAACATACTGGTCACTTAAATGTACTTGTCACTACAACGTACTGGTCACTACAATGGCAGTTTTCAATTTTCACTCAGCAGCATCCGCTGCGGCTTGTTTCTGGAAAACACCCATGGAGTCAAAATCATCAGTACACCTGTAGATAAATTCGCAAAGGGATATAATTTCCAAAATGGGGCCACTTGAAGGGGGATTATGCTCTTCAAGCACTTAGGGGCTCTGTATATAGAGTCTACATACTATTCTAGGAAAATTTTTTTTTTTCATTTTTACAGATCAATGTTGTAAAATTCTGTGAAGCACCTGTGGGTTCAAAGTGCTCACCACACATCTAGATAAATTCCTTGAGGGGGTCTAGTTTTCAAAATGAGGTCACTTGTGGAGGTTTTCAACTGTTTAGGCACATCAGGGGCTTTCCAAATGCAACACCTGCATGACACCTGCAATCCATTCCATCAAAGTCTGCATTCCAAAACGTCACTCATTCCTTTCTGAGCTGTACCGTGAACCCAAACAATAGTTTTCCCCTACATATTGGGTATCATATTGCACAAAAGAACATTTTTATGGGAATAAAATGTGATTTTCTTATTTTCACGCCTCTACTAGTGATGAGCGAACATGCTCGCCACTGCTCGGTACACGCCCGAGCATCACTGTGCTCGACAAGCTCGGCGCTCAGCGCGTGTTTCCGGGTTGCTCGGGCAGGAACTCGGGTCCCCTCCTTGCATGTTTGGCACTCTTTAGAGAGCAAATGAACATGCAGGGATTGCCTGCCATGATGCACTGTAATGCCGTAGCCATGTTGGTTGTGGGCATTACAGTGATTGGCTGGCCACACAGCATTATCAGGTCTATATAAGACCTGGTGCTGCTATGCTCATCACAGTCTACTCCAGAATTAGGCAAGGAAGGGAGAGGTGCTGCTGCGTCAGGGAGAGATTTGCTTGATTATAGTTAGTATAGGTATTCCACAAGTATATATATATGTATATATATATGTATATATATATACACAACTGAACTAACAGTACTTCTGAGGACTAATCCAGCTGCATATATTCAGTGGTGATAGCAGGAGTTAGGCAGGCAGGCAGGGTACGTGGCAAACTGCAGTGCATATAGTGCAAGAGGGTCCAATGAACGTCCTGTTAGTATAGGTATTCCACAACATACAACCCCTGGCAAAAATTATGGAATCACTGGGCTTGGAGGATGTTCATTCAGTTGTTTAATGTTGTTGAAAAAAAAGCAGATCACAGACATGGCACAAAACTAAAGTAATTTCAAATGGCAACTTTAGGGCTTTAAGAAACACTAAAAGAAATCAAGATTAAAAATGTAGTACTCAGTAAGGGTAATTTTTTTTCAGACCAAGCACAGGGAAAAAATTATAGAATCACTCAATACTGAGGAAAAAATTATGGAATCATGAAAAACAAACACACAAAAGAACACTCCAATACATCATTAGTATTTTGTTGCACCACCTCTGGCTTTAATAACAGCTTGCAGTCTCTGAGGCATGGACTTAATGAGTCATATAGTACTCTTCATGAATCTGGCTCCAACTTTCTTTGATTGCTGTTGCCAGATCAGCTTTGCAGGTTGGAGTCTTGTCATGGACCGTTTTCTTCAACTTCCACCAAAGATTTTCAATTGGATTGAGATCCGGACTATTTGCAGGCCATGACATTGACCTTATGTGTCTTCTTTCAAGGAATGTTTTCACAGTTTTTGCTCTATGGCAGGATGCATTATCATCTTGAAAAATAATGTCATCATCCCCAAACATCCTTTCAATTGATGGGATAAGAAAACTGTCCAAAATATCAATGTAAACTTGGGCATTTATTGAAGATGTAATGACAGCCATCTCCCCAGTGCCTTTACCTGACATGCAGCCCCGTATCATCAATGACTGTGGAAATTTGCATGTTCTCTTCATGCAGTCATCGTTATAAATCTCATTGGAACAGCACCAAACAAAAGTTCCAGCATCATCACCTTGCCCAATGCAGATTCGCAATTCATCACTGAATATGACTTTCATCCAGTCATCCACAGTGCACAATTTCTTTTCCTTAGCCCATTGTAACCTTGTTTTTTTCTGTTTAGGTGTTAATGATGGCTTATGTTTAGCTTTTCTGTATGTAAATCCCATTTCCTTTCTTACAGTTCGGTCACAGACATTGACTCCAGTTTCCTCCCACTCGTTGCTCATTTGTTTTGTTGTGCATTTCCTGTTTTGGAGACATATATTGCTTTAAGTTTCCGGTCTTGACGCTTTGATGTCTTCCTTGGTCTACCATTATGTTTCCCTTTAGCAACCTTCCCATGTTGTTTGTATTTGGTCCAGATTTTAGACACAGCTGACTGTGAACAACCAACATCTTTTGCAACATTGCGTGATGATTTACCTTCTTTTAAGAGTTTGATAATCCTCTCCTTTGTTTCAATTGACATCTTTCGTGTTGGAACCATGATTCATGTCAGTCCACTTGGTGCAACAGCTCTCCAAGGTGTGATCACTCCTTTTTAGATGCAGACTAATGAGCAGATCTAATTTGATGCAGGTGTTAGTTTTGGAAATGAAAATTTACAGGGTGATTCCATAATTTTTTTCCTCAGAATTGAGTGATTCCATAATTTTTTCCCTATGCTTGGTTTGAAAAAAAATTACTTTTACTGAGTACCACATTTTTAATCTTGATTTCTTTTAGTGTTTCTTAAAGCCCTAAAGTTGCCATTTGAAATGACTTTAGTTTTGTGCCATGTCTGTGATCTGCTTTTTTTCAACAACATTAAACAACTGAATGAACATCCTCCAAGCCCGGTGATTCCATAAAGTTTGCCAGGGGTTGTATATATATATCCATCTGAACTAACAGTCCTTCTGAGGACTAATTCAGCTGCATATAATCAGTGCTAGGAAGGAGTTAGGCAGGCAGGCAGTGTATGTGGCAGACTGCAGTGCATATAGCACAAGAGGGTTCATTGAACGTCCTGTCTGCTGCTGTAATAATTACAGATACTTGTAGACATAGCCCCAGATATCAGGGGCCAGGGCAATTGTTTTTTTATCTTAATCCTGGTTATTTGCCTAAAAAGCAATCCAGAGTACACCATTTTTCTGCTCCATTTGCTTGTTCTCAATGCAGAATAAAGCCAGATCTGTACTGAACTTGGAACATATTGGCCTCCTTTTCCATTCTGTTGCAGTGTATCGGTCAAGTTATTCACACTAGGTGTCTGTGAAGAATAGAATTAGTAAATCACAGGCCTGCTATGTAAAACCGTGGTTCTCTGTCAGACATATCAGCTATAACAGTGTTCCAAAATCAGCCATTTCTTCCATTTTCATTGCATTGCAGTGTGTCAGTCAAGCTATTCACACTAGGTCTCTGTGTAGAATAATATTAGTAAATTACAGGCCTGCTAGTTAAAACTGTGGTTTTCTGTCAGACATATCACCTATAAGACTCTTCCAAAATCAGCCATGTCTTCCATTTTCATTCCGTTGCAGTGTGTCGGTCAAGTTATTCACGCTAGGTGTCTGTGAAGAATAGTATTAGTAAATCAGAGGCCTGCTATTTAAAACCATGGTTCTCTGTCAGACATATCACCTATAAGAGTATTCCAAAATCAGCCATTTCTTCCATTTTCATTTCGTTGCAGTGTGTCGTCAAGTTATTCACACTAGGTCTCTGTGTAGAATAATATTAGTAAATGACAGGCCTGCTATTTAAAACTGTAGTTCTAAGTCAGACCTATCACATATAACTGTGGTTCAAATCCAGCCATTTGTATTGAACTTGGAAAATATTGTCCTCCATTTATAGATTGTAGTAGTGTGTCAGTGTACACCATTTTACAGCTCCATTTGCTTGTTCTCAGAATACAGCCAGTTTTTTTTTCTTGTTTTATTCATATTACTGTATTGTGGAAGCAGAGGAACTTTTTTCAATGATCAGACGAACGTGATCCATATGACTGCCGTAATAATGCAGAAATTTTGTGGAACATCCACATATTTCACTCCTTTTAGAGTCAGCCACCTGTGTTTTGTTGAACCAATTAACACTTGGTTGCTGACAAATACCATACTATTAGGCAACTGCCTGAAACCGTGGCCATCAGACGTGATCCCAAATAGCATATCTGTGAGCAATGTTGTCAGAGTATTACGCCACTTTTACGGACTGACAAAAAACATGCAAAAAACAATCTAAAATGGAAAAAATGTTAAGAAACATTCTTTCCAGGGTAATGACTTGTATATAAGGCCTAAGAAATACTAAAAAAAAAGTTATGGACTGTGGAAGACATTCATGTGACCAGAATGAACACTTATCTTTAGCTGATGATACCACCAAGCAGCACCTGTCCCTATTGTAAATGCATATAACAGCATTATCGATAGGAAATAGAATATATTTAAATTTTTTTGGGGCAGCAACAGCAGCACACAGTATAAGGCAATAATACCTGGGTGGATCGGTATAATACGATATTCAAACTGTGATACCTCACCCGTAAACGAATTTCAGATAAGACAGTTAATATTCTAGAATATAGCATCTATTTGAATTGTCCTTCCCATTTTTAAGGAGTGGGTCTCCTATACTGTTATTGCATATGCAGCAAATTCAAGGGCTGCCAAAAATTAGGATGCACTCCAATGCACATTAGAAGAAATGTAAAAAATAAAAATAAAAACATAGTAGGATCTTTCTTTAGTATAAAAAACAGACTCGCCAATCCAATGTAACCTCAATGTAATCACATTGTTCAGCTCCTGCACCTCCTCCTTCTCCTATTCGGCCTCCATCTCTGAAATGACCACATCAGTCACAAGCTGGAAGCACTGAAGCACTGCCTTGGCCAAGCGGCAACAGGCTTTTCTGAAGATAATATGCTTAATGCATAGGTGACAAATCGCACACAGATGCAGAGTTATTGAAAGCTGTAACACAGCAAGTAGATCTGTGGCTCTCACCGCTGAACATACAGCCAGGCATGGTCGTGTGTGACAATGGCTGGAACCTGGTGGCAGAAAATTACAGCCGGAGTAGATACGTTTTCCCTGTATGCCAGTCCTTTCATCCGACCTAAAGAATATAGCTGTGGTGAAATACAACTCTCACTGAGAAGCAGCCCTGGCTTAGAAAAGTCTGTATGAAGGTTCCCAGACAATCTATGGCTGCTTTTTTACTGCGTATTGGACGTGCTTATGCATGTTATTTCTCAAAACGCATTGCAGATCAGGCCATTGCTTAACTCTGCAGTCATGAAATTCAAGGCGCAAAGAAAGATCTTTGTGTGTCGAAGCACCACCGAGAAGTGTGAGCTGATTTTGGACGAGGTGTCATTGCTTATGCAACAAGCTGCATTAGAGGACTTCCTGGGACAAATGACACCCAGAGTAGATACGGTTTTCCTCTATGCCAGTCCTTTCACTGAGCTAAAGAATATGGCTGTGGTAAAATAGAACTCTCAATGAGCAGTGTTAAACTGAAGAACATTGGGCCCACCAGAGGATTTGATTCTGAGGGCCCACCTTTCTTCCCCGTTTAAGAGCCTCATAGCAGCTGCAAAGTTTGCACTATGAACACTCCTGATGGAGAAGCCAGGGCCGACCGGAGGATTCTCTGGTGGGCCCATCCAACCCTACCGAGAAGCAGCCCTGGCTAAGAAAAGTCTGTGTGAAAGTTCCCGGACACTCTATGGCTGCTTTTTTACTGTGGACTGGCTCTAGCAATCTATAAGATTGCAATCTATAAGATCCCTTCACTGACTCCCCATTGCCCAGAGATTCCAGTTCAAAACTTTAACCTTGGCATGCAAAGCCATCCACAACCTGCCTCCTCCATACATCTGTGACCTAGTCTCACGGTACTTACCTGAACACAACCTCCGGTCCTCACAAGATCTCCTTCTCTACTCCCCCCTTATCGCCTCTTCCCACAATCACATACAAGATTTCTCCCGTGCATCCCCCCTTCTCTGGAACTCTCTACCCCAACTTTTCTGACTCTCGCCTACTGTTGAAACCTTCAAAAGGCACCTAAAGACCCACCTCTTCTGACAAGCGTACAACCTGCAGTAACCCTCTCTCCATCATACTGCTTCATGACCAGCTCTATCCTCACCTACTCTATCCCTTCCCTTGTAGACTGTGAGCCCTCGCGGGCAGGCTCCTCTCCTCTCCTATACCAGTCACTGTCACATTTTTGTTCAAGATTATTGTAATTGTTTTTGCTATGTATTTGTATACCCCTTTTTCACATGCAAAGCGCCATAGAATAAATGGCGCTAAAGTAATAATAATAATGTGGTCCAGACTCACGGCTACTGAGACTGGACCATGTGGAAGATAGGGAAGTGGTGGTCGCAAACTGACTGAAATCATTATCTCTCTGCTATCCAACCAACAACCTTTTCACACTGCTCTGGCTTCAATAGTAGGGTTCTGAGGCCCCCTAGAAATTGGGACAGGAAGGTAGTTCTACATGATGTGGGTGTTTGTTGTGCTCCCTCAGCAAACACTGTTTCATCTTGCCCATGGCCTCGGCCTCTGCGTGCACCATCACCATTACATCCACTTCCCCGTCCCTTGCCACGAGCCTTGCCCATTTTGAATGGAGTTTAATATTTGTCACGTTACCAAAAATGTCTGTATTATTACCGCAGTAATATAGGATCACGTCTGATGACCACAGTTTTAGGCAGTGACGTGGGAGTCAGATGCTTCCAGGGGTCTTCCCCATGGTGTTTCCATGTCTTTTCAGCACTGTATGGATGTATCTGATAATGTCTCACACACCACATGACCAGATAAGAAACCAGGCAATGTGAACTGAGGTCTAAGATGGTAGACATGCAAGAAATAGGAGCATGTTCACACTAGCAAAAAAGAAACAAAACCTACAAAAGACAAAAGACAAAAATATATCTCATACCCTACCATCATTATATATAAATGTAAAGCAAAGTTGCATAATAAATATAGGGTACTTAGTGAACTATTTTTGATCAAAAAAAGTATACAAGCCGTCCCACCAGCGGCAAGGTGACCCTAAATTGGGACGGTACCTATACTGCCTATATTAAAAACCTTACTGTATATCAAAGTTGAAGCAATGCATATAAAAGGGTAGACAAATAGGACCGGGTCCCAACTCCAGACCACCCAGGCCCGTGGTAAGCTACATATATACCAGTCAGCTCAACAAAGGGGATGCCACACCCTTAAATTGCACAGAATGCAAACAAGACAAAAAAACCAGGCAATGTGAACTGAGGTCTAAGATGGTAGACATGCAAGAAATAGGAGCATGTTCACACTAGCAAAAAAGAAACAAAACCTACAAAAGACAAAAGACAAAAATATATCTCATACCCTACCATCATTATATATAAATGTAAAGCAAAGTTGCATAATAAATATAGGGTACTTAGTGAACTATTTTTGATCAAAAAAAGTATACAAGCCGTCCCACCAGCGGCAAGGTGACCCTAAATTGGGACGGTACCTATACTGCCTATATTAAAAATATGATGGTAGGGTATGAGATATATTTTTGTCTTTTGTCTTTTGTAGGTTTTGTTTCTTTTTTGCTAGTGTGAACATGCTCCTATTTCTTGCATGTCTACCATCTTAGACCTCAGTTCACATTGCCTGGTTTTTTGTCTTGTTTGCATTCTGTGCAATTTAAGGGTGTGGCATCCCCTTTGTTGAGCTGACTGGTATATATGTAGCTTACCACGGGCCTGGGTGGTCTGGAGTTGGGACCCGGTCCTATTTGTCTACCCTTTTATATGCATTGCTTCAACTTTGATATACAGTAAGGTTTTTAATATAGGCAGTATAGGTACCGTCCCAATTTAGGGTCACCTTGCCGCTGGTGGGACGGCTTGTATACTTTTTTTGATCAAAAATAGTTCACTAAGTACCCTATATTTATTATGCAACTTTGCTTTACATTTATATATAATGATGGTAGGGTATGAGATATATTTTTGTCTTTTGTCTTTTGTAGGTTTTGTTTCTTTTTTGCTAGTGTGAACATGCTCCTATTTCTTGCATGTCTACCATCTTAGACCTCAGTTCACATTGCCTGGTTTTTTGTCTTGTTTGCATTCTGTGCAATTTAAGGGTGTGGCATCCCCTTTGTTGAGCTGACTGGTATATATGTAGCTTACCACGGGCCTGGGTGGTCTGGAGTTGGGACCCGGTCCTATTTGTCTACCCTTTTATATGCATTGCTTCAACTTTGATATACAGTAAGGTTTTTAATATAGGCAGTATAGGTACCGTCCCAATTTAGGGTCACCTTGCCGCTGGTGGGACGGCTTGTATACTTTTTTTGATCAAAAATAGTTCACTAAGTACCCTATATTTATTATGCAACTTTGCTTTACATTTATATATAATGATGGTAGGGTATGAGATATATTTTTGTCTTTTGTCTTTTGTAGGTTTTATGACCAGATAAGGTAGTAAAATGTTAAAATTACATTTACCGGTGATTGTATTTTTCACCGTTGAAAGCAATGCGCAAGTGCAGAGACGCATCAAAAACGCTATGTGTGAACATAGAATAAGGTGTGGAGGAGGATTTTTGTTTTTGCTTTTTTATCTTACCTTATATACAAGTTATTACCTTGGAAAGGATGTTCCTTAACATTTTTCCCAGGAAAATCCATTTTGATTTTGTTTTTGTATGTTTTATTGTGACATTACATAATACTCTGACAACATTGTTCACAGCAATGACCTGGGAGTCAGAGATGCTTCCAGGGGTCTTCCCCATGCTGTTCCCATGTCATTTGAGCACTGTTCCCATCGATTTTGGTAATTTCTAGGCCCCCAGCAGACCTCTGGGGGCACTCGAGCATTCCAATTTGCTCGACTCAAGCAACAAGTACCCGAGCATTTTAGTGCTCGCTCATCACTAATTGCGATTCGTTGAAGCGTTCCAGAGTTATTAACTCATAAAGTGACACTGGTCAGAATTGTAAAATTTGACCTGGTCGAGATCGTGAAATCAAGCTTGGGGGGCTAAAGGGGTAAAGGATCCTGTGACATAAGGAAAAATGCATGCCCCACCCCTTTGGTGGGTACTAAAACATAAACTTAAAATATGACATAATGCATTTACACATACTGTACAAACCTACAATATGTATTAAGTCACAAGATCTTTTAAAATCTGTTTAATTTATCTCTTTTCATGAGATCCTGAAGGGGAAATGAGACAAATTTCAATACGTGTTGCTTTTATCAATGTACAGCACAGACCAAAAGTTTAGACACACCTTCTCATTTAAAGATTTTTCTGTATTTTCATGACTTTGAAAATTGTACATTCACACTGAAGGCATCAAAACTATGAATTAACACATGTGGAATTAAATACTTAACAAAAAAGTGTGAAACAACTGAAAATATGTCTTATATTCTAGGTTCTTCAAAGTAGCCTCCTTTTGCTTTGATGACTGCTTTGCACACTCTTGGCATTCTCTTGATGAGCTTCAAGAGGTAGTCACCAGAAATGGTTTTCATTTCACAGGTGTGCCCTGTCAGGTTTAGTAAGTGGGATTTCTTGGCTTATAAATGGGGTTGTAACCATCAGTTGTGTTGTGCACATGTCAGGTGGATACACAGCTGATACACAGTCAAGAAAAAGCAGCTAAGTAAAGAAAAACGAGTGGCCATCATTACTTTAAGAAATGAAGGTCAGTCAGTCTGAAAAATTGGGCAAACTTTGAAAGTGTCCCCAAGTGCAGTTGCAAAAAACATCAAGCGCTACAAATAAACTGGCTCACATGAGGACCGCCCCAGGAAAGGAAGACCAAGAGACACCTCTGCTTCTGAGGATGTTTATCCGAGTCACCAGCCTCAGAAATCGCAGGTTAACAGCAGCTCAGATTAGAGACCAGGTCAATGCCACACAGAGTTCTAGCAGCAGACACATCTCTACAACAACTGTTAAGAGGAGACTTTGTGCAGCAGGCCTTCATGGTAAAATAGCTGCTAGGAAACCACTGCTAAGGACAGGCAACAAGCAGAAGAGACTTGTTTGGGCTAAAGAACAGAAGGATTGGACATTAGACCAGTGGAAATCTGTGCTTTGGTCTGATGAGTCCAAATTTGAGATCTTTGGTTCCAACCACCGTGTCTTTGTGCGACGCAGAAAAGGTGAACAGATGGACTCTACATGCCTGATTCCCACCGTGAAGCATGGAGGAGGAGGTGTGATGGTGTGGGGGTGCTTTGCTGGTGACCCTGTTGGGGATTTATTGAAAATTGAAGGCATACTGAACCAGCATGGCTACCACAGAATCTTGCAGCGGCATGCTATTCCATCAGGTTTGCGTTTAGTTGGACTATCATTTATTTTTCAACAGGACAATGACCCCAAACACACCTCCAGGCTGTGTAAGGGCTATTTGACCAAGAAGGAGAGTGATGGGGTGCTACGCCAGATGACTTGGCCTCCACAGTCACCAGACCTGAACCCAATCAAGATGGCTTGGGGTGAGCTGAACTGCAGAGTGAAGGCAAAAGGGCCAACAAGTGCTAAGCATCTCTGAGAACTCCTTCAAGATTGTTGGAAGACCATTTCCGGTGACTACTTCTTGAAGCTCATCAAGAGGATACCAAGATTGTGCAAAGCAGTCATCAAAGGCAAAGGTGGCTACTTTGAAGAACCTAGAATATAAGACATATTCTCAGTTGCTTCACACTTTTTTGTTAAGTATATAATTCCACATGTGTTAATTCATAGTTTTGATGCCTTCAGTGTGAATGTACAATTTTCATAGTCATGAAAATGCAGAAACATCTTTAAATGAAAAGGTGTGTCCAAACTTTTGGCCTGTACTGTATCTTCATTCTGGTTTGTGACAGCGTCCACCACATCGCTTTTTTCTTTTCACTGTTTTTAGCCTATAGCTGGACATCATTGCAGACTGTAATTTTTATTCTATACAGGAAATACAGTGGTGTTGCTGGACATAATATAAGTGATCGAAAGATCTCAAGTTCGAGTCCCCTAAGAGGACTGAAAAAAGTGATAAGTAAAAAAAAAGTTTTAAAAAATATTAAACAAAAAAAAAAAAAAACTTTAATCACTTTTTTCCCCTGTTAAAGATAAAGACAAAAAATATACATATTTGGTATCATCGCATCATCTATAAAAGTCTGATATATCAAAATATCAAATTAACTGTGTTTTTATGGCAACACCACAAAAAATAAAATGAGAAGCGATCAAAACGTCATGTATATTCCCCCGAAATGGTGTCAATAAACACACTAGCTCGCCTCAAAAAACTAATAGCCCTCACATAGCTCTATTGCATAAAATTAAAGGATATTTGAAAAAGGAGAGGAAAAAATTAAGCCACAAAAATTAAAACTGCCTGTGTCCTTAAAGAGTTAATGTTAATATAAAATTAGCCACGTAGGCCTCAGTTATTGCATTGCCGTTTTTCATCCGGTAGCTGTGAAAACGAATACCACACGTACTGGACACACATATCCACATGTACCTTTTAAAACCTATGGTGTTCTTCACATGTCCGTGTTTTCACACGATCCGTGCATCTATGTGAACCACACGGAAACATATGTGTTTTTTCCCAACTGCATGGATGACAAGGGCCGATACAAGTAAATGTTTCTGTGTAAATACGTACAGCACATGGATGACATCCATGTGCCATCCGTGTGCCATCCATGTGACACATACCGGAATGAAATACATTCAATAAATTACTGATTTTTATGTGTTAAAGATGTGCAAAGATAATAGATAGATAGATAGATAGATAGACGTGAGATATATAATTGGGGCCTGGCATGTGTAACTTATTGTACATTTATTAACCTAATAAATAAATGTAAAAAATGACATGGAGTCCCTCACCATTTTTGGTAACCAGCAAAGGTAAAGCAGACAGCTGAAAGTTGATATTATCAGGCTGGGAAGGGTCATGGTTATTGGTCCCTTCCCAGCCTAAAAATACCAGCACGCAGCCGCCCCAGATTTGAAGCATCACATGAGATTCTCCAATTCTGGTGCTTCACCTTGACTCTCCCAGATGCCCTGATATGTTGGCAATCCGGGTAATGGTGCTTGGGGTGATGTCATATGTGAAGTGTGCAAAAACACAGCTGACATTAAGCCCTGGTGCTAGTAATGGAGAGGTGTCTATCAGACTCCCCCATTACTAGCATAGTAATAATAACAAGGAAACACACACAAAAAATACTATATTGAAATAAACACTCTCCCACACTTTCCCTGGTTTACCACTTTATTAAAAAACTAAAAGAAATCCCACTCAGATCTGACGTAGTCCAGCGAATCCAACAAAGTCCATCAATATAAACCTGAAAAGAACGAACACATACACACGCAGAAAAATAAAAAAAGACACTTTTCCATGTTCACCACTTTATTAAAAAAAGAAAATCCCCAGCAGGTTTGACATAGTCCAGCAAATCTGTAAAAGTCCAGAGAATCCGCTGTGCAAAGCCTATGGAATGAAGCCTTGTTCTGATGCTCCATAGGCTTTGCAAAGAACCACTTTGAGGTCACGCTGTGCTGCTCAAGACCCAGCGACTCTGAAGATCGGTGACGTCAGTAACTTTACTGCTCTATACAGTCTCTCAGTCACAGACGGCTCAGCATCCTGTCTAATATCGTTAAAAATGATTGAATTACTAAAAGAAATTTAAAAATCTTACTTTTTCTAATAAAAACTTTTTTAATTGAATAGAAATCAAATGTCCAAAAATTACAGATATCTGTTATCACCATGTCTGTCATAACCAGTAATAGTAGTAATATCATTATTCATCCAGAAAGGTAAATGCTGCCCAAGAAAGAACAAACTACTCCAGGACTGCCATTTTTATTCATTTTGCCTCTCAAATAATAAAATAAAAAATTAAGTTGTATGGACCCCAACATTATATAAGTAAAACCTGCATCTCATTACAAAAAAACAACCCCTGATAGACCTTTTTATGGCTAACTGAATATGATCTGGCATAGTAAACTTAAAAAACAGGGAATGTTCACATGACATCTTCATAGGGTTTTTACTGCCAAAGCCACTTCAGAAAACTACTTTAAAGAAGCACTCGCATGAATATTATTTTTACTTAAAGGTGTTTTCGGACCATAAGACCCACTTTTTTTCCCCCAATATTTGGGAGGAAAATGGGGGGGTGTCTTATGGTCCGAACGTTACCTGCGGTGGTGGTGAAGTGGGATTGCAGGGCCCTCCAGGATCGCGGTGGTGGTAGCGGCGGCATCAGCGGCAGCAGAGGTGAGGCAGAGCGGCTGGGGCCAGGACCTGTGCTCGGCCAGTACTGGGGTTGGGGCCGGTTTCAGGCTGTGAGCGGCATCGGGTGGCGAAGCTATGAGGTCTGCGCAGGTTTCTGGTATGTGCAGCCATCTTCCTAGAGCTGTGATCTACGGGAAATCAAATTGACGTTTTCACTGATGGTGTCAAGGAATTTTTGTTATTGAGTTTGGAATTTCTTTTGAAGAGTAATTTTTTCATCTTCAATGATAAATTTTACTTACAGCTTTGCGCTTGTCCGATGGGCTCTAAGTTTTCCCCTTCACTGGCCAATGTCTATATGAAAAGATGGGAGGAAGAATATATTTTTAGTGAATGTTGTCCATATAGGAACAATATTTGGTGGTGCGGGAGATTCATTGATGACATGATCCTCATATGGGGTCTGTCGTCGGGGTCCCCCACACCACCTGCTACAGAATTCTTAAATTATCTGGAGGATAACAACTATAATTTAAAATTCACTATGGAGATTCACAAGGAGTCAACTCCGTTTTTGGATGTCGTATTGACTGGTTATGTGAGTACAGGGAAAATTACCTCTAAACTTTACCGTAAGCCCCTCAGCGGTAATTCTCTCTTGAGAGCTGAAAGTAGTCACCCAAAACATGTTATAAAAAATTTACCAGTGGGTGAGTTCATTAGAGCTAGATGCAATTGTAGTGAACAAGAGGGTTTTGAGGAGGAAACTAAAGCCATGTCAGCGAGACTAAAATCTACGGGATATGAAAAATGGATGATCGATAGGGCTGTATCTATAGCTACATCTAAAGATAGAGAAAGTTTGTTGACACAATCAGAAAAACATAGTTCCAAAGAGGCCAAATCGTCATTAACATTCTCTACGCCATATAGTGATCATTTTTACAACATTAAAGAAATTTTTCTCAAGAATTTACCCATATTATATCAGAATGACAAATTGTCTAATATATTGGAAGCAGGTTGTAGGGTGGTTTCAAGGAAAGGTCAGGATCTACACAATATGTTGTCACCCAGCGTATTTTTGGATAATAAAGTACAAAGTCCCACCTGGCTGAAATATGTCGGTATGTATAAATGTGATGAAAATAGATGCTGTATGTGTAAATATGTCGCTATGGGTTCAAGTTTCTCTGATCTACACACGGGTAGAAAATATGACATAGAGTCTTATATAAATTGTAACACCTCCCATGTTGTCTATATGGCAACTTGTGTCAGCTGTTCAAAATATTATATAGGCTGTACTATCAGAGCCCTTAAAGCAAGAATATCAGAACATATTACAGGAGAAAATACTGCCTCAAAATCCATCAGGTTATCAGGTCTCTCCAAACATTTCAGGGAGGTACATGCGGGCAATATAAGTACATTAAATATTAGAGACATAGAGAGAGTACCACGTCCCCATCGTGGCGGTAATTGGGAAAAAATGCTCCATAACAAAGAAAAATTATGGATATTGAAATTAAATGCACGAATACCGCAAGGTATGAATTATCGATCAGATCAAATGTTTTTTTATTAAATTATACATATATGCTTGCATTTATAATATTATATGCATGTTCTGTTTCTGAGCATTTATATGGCAAATCTATTACATATATAAATTTTTTTTTTTCTCCTAAGTTTATATCTGATTATTCTATGAGAATTCGTTGCACACAAATCTTGTCTAAGTAGGAGTTAATATCCTAATTTGTATACTAATCTATCACACATGTTTAGGGGTGGTCACAGTTTTTATTATAAATGTGTTGTTTTTTAATTAATTTGTATACTGACGAATAAGTGGCTGTGTCCTCAAAACGCGTCCAGTTGTTCCCCTCCTAGGGACATGTTGTTATTTTTAATTGTGGAATAAAAGGATTTATCGCATGTGGCACCGGATTTTACCTTCTTTATATATCCTTGCAAGTGTATGCTGGACACTAATCCGTGAGCCTGGGATTCCTGTGAGTGTCAGGTGATATGAGCTAATTATCTTTTTTCAGTCTACTTTAAAGAAGCACTCCCATGAATATTATTTTTACTTAAAAGGGTTTTCCCATGAACAAAAGTTAATTTTAAAAATTGTCTGTGTCTGATCGTGTAGAGACCATACCACAGTTTCTGGGCAGGGGACGAAGCGAAACACAATACAGACAATAGAGCAGGGGATCGCAGAGGACACTACACATCATACACACATACACACATTTAACAAAAAAAATATTTATGGGAGTACTTCTTTAAGTATCTTTTTTATATATTTTCCAACATCTTTGCCGCCTGCATGTTTTTTTTATTTGATTAAATCAATAGTGAGTGGAAGCCACCAGAAGAATGGTCAGGTAACTTCTTTTAACTGTGCCGCGTCTTTGGAAGTCTTCAGCGCTTAAAGAAGTTCAAAAAGAATAAATGTATGCACAGCAAGTCACTTTTAAATGCATATGTTCATTCTTTTTTGGCATATTTTTAGCTATTATTTTGGCAGGTTCCATGCAGAATCCACATGAAACTGGTGTTGTGTGCACATAAAATACTACCAGTGAAAACTACATTTTGTATCACAAAAAAAACCTGTTATAGCTGAGTTGATGTAACAATGTTTGCTTTATGGCTCTCAGAATACTGAGACTAAAATTTTTTTTTTCAGAGTATTTACAGAATAAAAGTAATAAAACAAACGAAAAATATGGTATTACCATAATTGTGCTGACCCACAGAATTAAGTTAATACTTTATTTGTGCAGAAAACAAAAATAGTGACATTTTAAATGTCAAAAAGAGAAAAATTGCTGAGTTGTTTTCTAATTCTTTCTATAAAGAGTCAATAAAAGTTAGTATTACATTGTATGTACCCCAAAATGGTGCCTCTGATAAATACAAATCATTCTGGAAAAAACAAGCCAAACTAGATCTGGTCCTTAAGGGGTTAAGGAAAAAAATTGCTTCAATTTTCCACATTTTTAGGGAATTCACTAATCAACCACAGGTATCACATATACCGTATTTTTCGGACCATAAGATGTACTTTTTCCCCCCAATATTTGGGAGGAAAATGGGGGGGGTGTCTTATGGTCCGAACGTTACCTGCGGTGGTGGTGAAGTGGGATTGCAGTGCCCTCCAGGATCGTGGTGGTGGTAGCGGCGGCATCAGCAGCAGCAGAGGTGAGGCAGAGCGGCTGGTGCCAGGACCTGTGCTTGGCCAGTACTGGGGCTGGGGCCGGTTTCAGGCTGTGAGCGGCATCGGGTGGCGAAGCAGTGCGGTCTGCGCAGGTTTTCGGTATGTGCAGCTATCTTCCTAGAGCTGTGATCTACAGGAAAATGGCCGTCCAAGCCGGCGCATGTGCAGACCGGTAGCTCCGGCGCCCATTTTCCAGTAGATCACAGCTCTAGGAAACCTGCGCAGGCCGCCCAACGCTGCTCACTGCCCGGCACCTGCCGTAGCCCGGTACAGGCCCCAGCCCAAGGCCCCGGCTTCAGCCCGGTACAGGCCCCAGCCTGAAGCCCCGGCCTCAGCCTCAGCCCCAGCCAGAGGCCTCAGCCCCAGGCAGAGGCCTCAGCCCCAGCCAGAGGCATCGGCCTCAGCCCCAGGCACAGGCCCCTGCCCGACACAGGCTCCACAGCATCTGACCACTTCTGCTGCAGCCGCCAACTTCCTGTGGGACCCTGCCTCCTGTGACCCTCGCTCCACTGCCCCCCCAGGTAAGATACCATACCTATTCAGACTATAAGATGGACCCCCATCTTATAAGAAATATTTTTTTCTATTTTCCATCCCAAAATATGGGGTGCGTTTTATCGTCCGAAAAATACGGTAATATAGTCTTCAAAAAAGGCTCAAATAGAATAATGAATTAGGTGCAAACAAAAAAAGGCACTAAACTAGACAAACAGGCGCAAAAGGCAACGATGAATCGGGGCCTAGGTTTCTTGTCACTAGTAATTTTCTTGGTAAAGGGTACCCCAGAGCTGCTCCTCATCACCTTTACTTTTTTTTGTACAGCTTTAGAACCTGTGCAGATGCTACTTCAAAATAAGACTTATTTTGAGGGTGAAAAAGTGGACAATATGTGTTCTACACTTTTTGCAGACAACATCACCTCTTCATGAAGAACCCAGATACAGGGGCATACTGTCCACAGTGGCAGACCATGTGGCTGCTATGAGACCCATGAGTTGTGGGGCCCAGTGCCAAATATCACTGCCCCACCCAACTCCCACTGCCTGTCGTTGATGCAGATATTGTTAAATAAAATGGTGCAGCAAGGTGTCATCAGTTGTCTTTAGAACACACTTCCTATGCAAATTCAGTATCAATCTGCAGAGTGAACTTAACACAGCAGACATCTGGTAATGGTCAAAGGTGAGTAGTTTTTATTCTCCTTTTTATTATTGTTAGTACTTGTGATGTACATAATCCTTTGTGGAGGCATCATATTGTGTGTGCGTGTGAGTGGGGTGGGAGGCTGTAGGGCTATCAAAGTGTGTGTGGAGGTCCTCATACTGTACTAGGACAGTAAGGGCCCTCATACTGAGTGTTGGGCTGTGAGGTGCTTATGAGGGCTGCCGAGAATATCATGTTATGTGTGGGATTCCTAATAATGTGTTGAGAGCTCTGTGAGCTCTCCTATTGTCGAAGGGGCTGTAAGGGACATTATACTGTGTGGGGGGGGCTAAGAGCCCTTATACTGCCTGTGGGTACAGTGGAGACCATCATACTGTGGGGGTTGTTGGGTCATCATGTTGTGTATAGAGGGCTGTGGGGCCATTATGCTGTGTTTAGGGGGGCTTTGGGGTCATCATGCTATGTAAAAAGTGGCTGTGGGCCATCATACTGTGCGGGGGCACTTTAGGGGCATCATGTTGTGGGATGTATTACATTGTGTTGAGGACACTGTAGCAGCATCTTAAGGAGAGGAGGGGCAATTAGGACGTTTGCTATGGGGCCCCTGTGATTTCTATGTATGCCACTGCCCAGATACATGCTTGAATGACACTTCTGGAATAAATGAGACGAGCAATAGCTATCCTAGCCTCAAAATTAATGCAGCCAAATGTGAACTTCTTTACCATGTGCAATATACACTCAAAATAGCATGAATTATATGGCTTAAGAGTTGGGAATTGCAAAATAACAATTCCTGCTACAGCCAAGTTTTATTAAGGATGAGCCAATGTTTCAATATTAGGTTCGGATTACGATCATCGAATCTGCTGCATTCGCCGATTAATTCATCGAATATTCGTTGAACATTACTAAACACCAAAGGATTCAATGGAGGGCAAAAAAAATGCATATACAGTGTGCAACACCTTCAAACGGGCCCAAAAGCTCCAAAACACATCAAATTAGGGATAGACACCTGCAAAGTGCCATCAATTGACCCAGAGTACAAGTACTATAATTATTAATATTATTACAGAGACATTTATTCCATGGTGCTATACATGTGAAAAGGGGTCACGGACTGGTACAAGAGGAGAAAAGGACCCTGCCTGCGAGGGTGCACAAACAATGAACAAGGGATGGGTGAAGATACAGTAGGTCAGGGTACAGCTTGTCATGCAGCGGTATGATTGAGAGAGGGTTACCACAGATTGTACGCTTGTCAGAAATGGTTCTTCAGCTTCCTTTTCAAGGTTTTCACCGTAGGCGACTAGCTGATATGTTGGGGTACAGAGTTACACAGTAGGGGAGATGCACGGGACAAATCTTGTATGCGATTGTGGCAAGAAGTGATAAGAGGGAGGTAGAGAAGGAGATCTTGGAAGGATTGGAGGTTGCGTGCAGGTAACTAGTACAGGGAGACTAGGTCACACATGTAAGGAGGAGACAGGTTTTCCATGGCTTGGTATGCAAAAGTTAGGCTTTTCAACTGGAGTCTCTGGGCAACAGTGAGCCAGCGAGGGATTGACAGAGGTGAGAAGCCTGGGAATAGTGGGGTGAAAGATGGATTAATCAGCCAGCACAGTTTAGGATAGATTGGAATGGTGCGAGAGTGGTAGAAGAGAGGCCACAGAGCAGGAGGTTGTAGTAGTCGAGGCAGGAGATGATGAGGGCGTGCACTGGTGTTTTTTCTAGATTCATGGTTGAGGAATGTGCGGATCCCCGAGATACTTTGGAGTTGGAGTCTGCAGCAAGTGGAAAGGGCTTGGATCTGACGTTTGAAGGACAGATCAGTGTCAAGCTTGCGAGACTCGGGAGAGTGGGCAGCCATTCACTTTGATGGATAGGTCAGTTGGGGGGGTGAATGAGATGGTGGAAAGATGATGCATTTGGTTTTATAAATGTTAAGTTTTACAAATCTCACAGAGAAGAAAGATGAAATAGAGGACACACATTGTGGGATTCTGGTTAGTAAGGAGGTGATATCAGGTTCAGAGAGGTATATCTGTGTGTCATCAGCATAGAGGTGATATTGAAAGCCGTGAGACTATGAGCTGTCCCAAGCCGAAGGTGTAGATGGAGAAGAGCATGGGCCCTAGAACTGAACCTTGCCGGACAACAACACATAAGGGGGTGAGATAAAGAGGTGGTGTGTGAGTGGGAGACACTGAATGTTCTGTCGGTTAGGTATGAAAATATCCAAGACAGGGCCAAGTCTATGATGCCGAGAGATGAGAGTCTGTAGTAAGAGGGAATGGTCTACTGTGTCGAAGGCAGATGACAGGTCTAGGAGGAGGAAGACAGAGTAGTCTTGCTTGGATTTGGCAACTAGTAGGTCGTTGGTGACTTTAGTCAGGGCAGTTTCAGTGGAATGGTGCGGTTGGAAGCCAGATTGTAAGCTGTCAAAGAAGTAGCAGGAGGAGAGGTGGGAGGACAGTTCATAATGGATGTGTTGAACCAGTAATTTGGAAGCATAGGGGAGAAGTGAGATGGGGCGATAGCTAGACACAGGATGGGTCAAGGGAGGGCTTTTGGAGGATGGGTGTGATTGAGGTATGTTTAAATCATGAGGGGAAGGCGCCATTTGTTAGTGACAGGTTGAAGTGGAGGGTTAGACTTGGGATGAAGACTGTTGTACGATTTGGAATGAGGTGGGATGGTATTGGGTCAAGTTCACAGTTGGTGAGATGTGATTTGGAGAGTAAAGGTGATCTTCTGTCATGGCGGAGAAGCTGGTTTTAAAGGAGGAGAGTTGAGTAATTATGAGGAGGGGCTGGTGGGACTTTAAGCAAAAGCTTTGCCCTTTGCCTGTCTTCAGCTGAGATGAGAGGAGAGGAGAGGGAGGGGGAGCTGGTGGACAGAGGAGGGGCTTGAAAGTACTGAATAGCTGTTTAGAGTTGTAACACAGGTATGATATGAGAGATGAGAAGTAGGTTTATTTTGCTGCAGTGAGCAATTGTGCAGCATTTTGAAAACCTGTTACTGGAATCCACTCCATTTCTTTGGCAGTCACACAGAGTTACACCTTATAGATGAGGGCCAAGTAGAAAGGTGCTCCAGTAGATGACAAGTGCTGCATCCTCTTCCTCCAATGGCCTCTGCTCCTCTTCCTCCACCTTAACATCACACACAGTACAGTCCTCAGAGGTGGCACCCCAATTACCCTTATTTTCCCCCGCGTCACAACTCTCCAACTGCCCAACTAACTTTGGGGAAGCACAGATGGGAGAGTCAGCAGAGCTGTTCACACATTCTATTCCTGGCCATCAGAGGTCTGATCCAAAGCTTCACAGACTCAAGAGGGGGAAAGCATGTGTAGTGATGCCCAAAATTTTTTTCAGTTGATCTAGGCCCAGATGAAGGAGGGTCCTAGAAGAATCCAAACCCTCGTCACCAGACGTTAACCCATGGTGGTGGGCATGGATGGGTTGGAGAACGAAATAAATACAGACCAGAACATAAGAACTAAACTAACATACAACAGGGTTTGGAAAACTAAACTACTAAACTACTACACACCAGGGGATGGAGAACTAAACCTCTAGACACTACTGGTGAGCGAGCACTAAAATGCTCGGGTACTCTTTGCTTGGGTCGAGCAAATTGGAATACTCAGGTGCTCGGCCTGAGCAATGAGCCCAATGTAAGTCTATGGGAAACTCGAGCATTTTTCAGACGGCTCCCCCCGGCGGTCTGCAGAGGGCCTAAAAGTTGCCAAATCGATGTGAACAGTGCTCAAATGACATGGGAACAGCATGGGGAAGACCCCTGGAAGCATTTCTGACTCCCAAATCACTGCTGTCAACAACGTTGTCAGAGTATTACGCCACTTTTACTGACTCACAATGAAACATACAAAAACAAAACCAAAATGGATTTTCCTGGGAAATATATTAAGGAACATCCTTTCCAGGGTAATGACTTGTATATAAGGCAAAATAAATAACCAAAACCAAAAATACTCCTCCACATCTTGGGCTATGTTCACACGTAGCATTTTTGATGCGTTTTTTCACATTTGCATTGCTTTCAACCGTGACAAATGCATTCACCGGGAAATGTCATTTTAACATTATCTGGCCATGTGGTGTGTGACACATCATCAGACACATGCATACAGTGCTGAAAAGACATGGGAACAGCATGGGGAAGACCTCTGGAAGCATTTCTGACTCCCAGGTCACTGCCTAAAAGTGTGCCCATCATAAGTGATCCTTGGCGCATGTGAAGATGCCTCCCGCCATGCACCTGTCATTGCAGACTTGCAACAATCACCGTCCACGTCCTTGTCCCAGTGCAGCGTTCAGTTATCCCTACCCCATTCCTTGGAATGCAAGCACAAGTATGCAGCCAGCCACCCACCTACCCACCCACAGGCTGCAATACTATACTGCCAATTTTTTGACAGCTTCTTGCACTTGAAATGTGGCCTTTTAGGCTCGTGGAGGTGAAAGCTTTTCATAACCTCATGCCAGCGGCGGCCGGGTGTCCATACTCGGTCCCCAGCTGCCACTGTTTCTCCCAGTGTCGTCTCCATCTTCCACAAGCACGGGTCCCACAACATTACCTGTGCCCTCCCCAGTGCACTGGGAAAGACTGCCTAAAAACAAACACGTGGACAGGTGAATGTGGCCAGGGATGGTACATAGTAACATAGTAACATAGTTTGTAAAGCCGAATAAAGACTTGCGTCCATCAAGTTCGACCTGTTAGTTCTGTAATTGCTAAAGTTGATCCAGAGGAGGGCAAAAACCCCAAATGATTTGGCCAATCTTCACCTGAGGAAAAATTCCCTCCCGACTCTGAAACCAGCAGTCAGAATAAATCCCTGTATCAACCTACTATTTTATTTTATTTTTAAGTATATGCTGAAATCTGCCTGGTATCTAGAAATGCATCCAGTCCCCGCTTGAACTGGTGTAGTGAATCCGACATTACCGTCTCCTCACTCAGTGAATTCCATATTCTCACTGCTCTTACCGTAAAGAACCCCTTCCTATGCTGGTGCTGAAACCTTTTCTCTTCCAGTCTTAGTGAGTGCCCTCTTGTTACCGTAATATCCCTCCTTTTGAACAAATCCCGGGCAAGATATCTATACTGTCCCCTAACATATTTGTACACATTTATTATGTCCCCCCTCAACCTTCTCTTTTCCAGGCTGAATAGTCCTAGTTTTGCCAACCTCTCTGGGTATTGCAGTCCCTCCATTCCCTTTATTAATTTTGTTGCCCTCCTTTGTACCTTTTCAAGCTCATTTATATCCTTTCTATATATTGGGGCCCATAACTGAGCACAGTATTCCAAGTGTGGTCTGACCAGTGCTTTGTACAGTGGAAGAACAATGTTCTCATCCTTTGCAGCTATACCTCTTCTGATACATCCCATTACCCTGTTTGCCCTTACAGCAGCGGCCAGACTTTGGGCACTCCAATATAGTTTGCTATCAATCAAGATGCCCAAGTCCTTCTCCATCTCTGAATTCCCCAATGATTTCCCATTCAGTGAGTACTGGTGACTTCCATTTTTCCTTCCCATATGTATGACCTTACATTTCTCCTCGTTAAACCTCATTTGCCATTTAATGCTCCACCTACCCAGCTTATCCAAATCCCTCTGTAGGTCTGCACTGTCCTCTTTTGCATTAATTGTTTTACAGAACTTTGTGTCATCTGCAAATATTGATATTTTACTATTTATCCCATTGACTATGTCGTTAATAAAGATATTAAATAACATTGGGCCTAGTACAGACCCCTGTGGTACCCCACTAGTGACGCTTACCCAATCTGAGTATATTCCATTTATGACCACCCTCTGCCTTCTATCCTTTAGCCAGTTAGCTACCCACTTGCAGACATTTTCCCCCAGCCCCATCATTCTCATTTTGTATACCAACCTATTATGTGGCACGCTATCGAACGCTTTTGAGAAGTCGAGATACACGACATCCACTGGTTCCCCCTGATCTACTCGAGAGCTAACCTCCTCGTAGAAGTCAATCAGGTTTGTTTGGCAGGAGTGATTCCTCATGAATCCATGTTGGTTCGGGATTAAAAGATTATTAGCATCAAGATGCTCCGTAATTGCCTCTTTAATGAAGCTTTCAAAAATTTTGCCCACAACGGACGTCAGACTCACCGGCCGATAGTTTCCGGCGTCACTTTTCGCTCCCTTTTTGAATATTGGCACTACATTCGCCTGTCGCCAATCAAGTGGCACAGACCCAGTCTCAACAGAGTCCTTAAATATAAGATACAACGGTCTGTCTATCACATTACCCAGTTCCCTTAGTACCCGTGGGTGTATGCCATCAGGTCCTGGTGATTTGTTTATTTTAATGTTACTGAGGCGTTTCTGTACCTCAACTTGGGTTAGATTTGTCATACTTAGTGGAGGATTAAGCTTGTCACTTCTCATTTCTCCTGTTAGTTCGATTTCCTTTGTGAAAGTTGTCGAAAAAAAATTATTTAATAGATTAGCTTTATCCTCATCTTTCTCTATGATTTTGCCTTCCTCACTTTTTATCGGTCCAATATTATCCGATTTAATCCTTTTACTATTTATATACGTAAAGAACAGTTTGGGATTTGATCTACTTTCCCTAGCAATACGTCTCTCTGTTTCCTCCTTCGCTATTTTTATTTGTTTTTTACAGGTTCTCGTTTTTTCCTTGTAACACATTAGTGCCTCCTTACTGTTTTCCTGTTTTAATCTCTTGAATGCCTCTTTTTTGCTATTTAACGCCCCTTTTACGTTCTTGTTCAACCATATTGGTTTCCTCTTATTTCTGGCCCTTTTATTCCCATACGGTATATATCTCTCGCACTGAGTATTCAGAATTCTTTTGAAGGTTTCCCATTTACTATTCGTATTCCTTTGATTAAGAACTTTGTCCCAGTCAATAAGTTGAAGGCTTTCTTTCAGCTGATCAAACTTCGCCCTCCTAAAGTTTAATGTTTTTTGTTGTTCCCTTATTGATAACCCTACTGAAGGGCATTTTGAAGTCGATAATATTATGGTCGCTATTACCTAGGTGCCCCCCTATCTGTACCTCAGTTATTCTATCAGGCCTATTAGTCAATATTAAGTCCAACACGGCCTTTCCTCTCGTTGGTTCCTGCACTAGTTGGGAGAGATAATTATCCTTAATATTTGTCAAGAACCTTTTTCCTTTCTGAGATCTACAGGTTTCTGTTTCCCAGTCAATATCCGGGTAGTTGAAATCCCCCATTACAATCACTTCATTATGTTTTGCTACTTTGTCTATTTGTCCTAATAGCAGATTCTCATTCTCCTGTGTTATATTGGGTGGCTTATAGCAGACCCCAGTAATATTTTATTATTATTTTTAGTTCCCTCTATCTCTACCCACATGGACTCGACCCCCTCTTCTCCCTCTCCTATATCTTCCCTTAGTCTGGGTTTTAGACATGACTTTACATATAAGCAGACTCCTCCGCCTTTCCCCTGTTTCCGGTCCCTTCTAAATAAACTATAATCTAATAAATTTACCGCCCAGTCGTAGCTATCGTCTAGCCAAGTCTCTGTTATACCTACGATGTCATACCTCTCCTCCGATATAAGCGCCTGCAGCTCATCCGCCTTATTGGTCAGGCTTCTTGCGTTGGTCAGCATGCAAGATAAAACTTTGGGGTTATTTAGCATCCTATTCTTCTCTAACGATCTAACTGTATTATCCCCACCCCCCTCTCCACCCTCATTATATTCACTTCTCCCCTTCCCCCTTGCTTGCCTCACATCCCACCTATTTCCTTGGTTTCCCCCCCCCGTCTCTAGTTTAAAAACTCCTCCAACCTATTAGCCATCTTCTTCCCCAGCACCGCTGCACCCTCCCCATTGAGGTGCAGCCCGTCCCTACGGTAGAGCCTGTAGCCGACCGCGAAGTCGGCCCAGTTCTCCATGAACCCAAACCCTTCTGCCTTGCACCAACTCTTTAGCCACTTATTCACCTCCCTAACTTCCCGTTGGCGCTCCTGTGTGGCTCGCGGGATTGGTAGTATTTCTGAGAAAACTACCTTGGAGGTCCTTGCCCTAAGCTTCCTACCTAGGTCCCTGAAATCATTTTTAAGGACCCTCCATCTACCACTCACTTTGTCATTGGTGCCGATGTGGACCATGACCGCTGGGTCTTCGCCAGCCCCACCCAGTAACCTGTCAACCCGATCCGCGATGTGCCGGACTCGAGCGCCAGGGAGGCAGCACACCGTTCGGCGATCCCGGTCTTTGTGACAGATTGCCCTGTCTGTCCCCCTAATAATAGAGTCACCCACTACCAGAACCTGTCTTGCCTGCCCTACACTTCCCCCCTCCCCCTCATTACTGGAGCATACACTCCCCCGGCGGTCAGAGGATCTGTCGTGCTCCAATAATGCCGGTTCTGAACCAGCCTTCCTATACTTCTTCCCTCTATCCCTCCTAACTGTTATCCAGCTCCCTGCCTGTTCAGCCTGCACTTCCCCTCTATGCTCCACCCCCAGTATTGACCCATTGAGTGTCTGCTTGGTGAGCAGCAAACTCCGTTCCATGTTGTCGATGCTCCTCAGTACCGCTATCTGAGCACTTAGATCCAGAATTTGGGCTTCCAAGTGCACGATATGCTCACATCTCTCGCAGCAGTATGGATCCTCGAGCGGTTGCTCACGGAATGCATACATTGCGCAAGATGTACACTGCACGGCTCCGGCCAAAATGGACGTCATTCTAAATATGGGGATACAGTCAGTATATATATACAAGTACAAAACACAATTATTTATATATAGGTGTATGGACGGGGATCAATTAGGGATGTGCAAGTGTATCAATTAGATATCGGCGGGGGATCAGTAAAGTATGGACGGGGGATCAATTAAGTATCAAGTATGGACGGGGGAATCAGATAAGTAGGTCAGGTGGATTAATTAAGTAAAAAATAAAGTAAAGAAAGATGAAATACAGTCAGCAATTCAGTCCTAAGTCCTCCCTTCCAAACTCCCTGAATCCAAAGTCACTGAAAAACAAGTCACACACTTACTTTCGTTTGCACTTACGCTCCGGACACACGCAGCTCGTTCACACTTGCAAGCTAAGAGATTTAAAGAGTTTTTTTTTTTTTTTTTCCTTTTCCAGCAATGTACCCTTCACCTCAATGCACTTCCAAAGGACTTGATGTCCAACCAGCTGCCCCTTATAAACCCTTAATTATGACCCCTTCCCCTTAATTAACCCCTTGTGAGTAAATCTACACCTCAGGATTTTAGTGCAATGTAGTTAACCCTTAAATACACAGGTAGTAAACTAAGAAACTAAAACTGTAGTGAGAAAATAGGTTTTAAAAAGCCCAATAAATCTAAACAGGTAGAAAAGCACTCAGCAGGTCCCAATGCAGCACTCAACGCAATTCACACAGGTATTTTCTGCAGGATTCCCAAATACCTCTTCACTGAAAAACAAGTCACACACTTACTTTCGTTCGCACTTACGCTCCGGACACACGCAGCTCGTTCACACTCGCAAACTAAGAGATTTAAAGAGTTTTTTTTTTTTTTTTTTTCCTTTTCCAGCAATGTACCCTTCACCTCAATGCACTTCCAAAAAGGCGAAGCCAGTCCACAGCTTTTTTTGCTGAGTTGTATTTCACCACAGCCATATTCTTTAGCTTGGTGAAAAGACTTGGGAAACCATAACTACCCAGCTGTCATTTCTCCCAGGAAGTCCTCTAAAGCTGCTTTTACTTGAAATGTGGCCTTTTAGGCTCGTGGAGGAGAAAGCTTTTCACAACCTCATGCCGGTGGCGGCCAGGAATCCATACTCGGTCCCAAGCCGCCATTATTTTTCCCGATATCGTCTCCGCCTTCCACAAGCACGGGTCCCACAACATTACCCGTGCCCTCCCCAGTGCACTTACTGGGAAGGACCGCCTACCCACAAACACGTGGACAGGTGAATGTGGCCAGGGACGGTACGGAGCCAGTCCACAGCTTTTTTTGATGAGAGTTGTATTTAGCTCGGTGAAAGGACTGGCATAGAGGGAAACCGCATCTACTCTGGGTGTCATTTCTCCGTCACCAGGTTCCGCCCATTGTCACACATGAAAATGCCTGGCTGTATGTTCAGCGGTGAGAGACACAGATCAGGCTGCTGTGTTACATCTTTCAACAACTCTGCAGCGCTGGGCGGTTTGTCAAATAAGCATTAAGCATGTTATCTTAAGAACAGCCTGTTGCCGCTTGGCCAAGGCAGTGCTGCAGTGCTGTCAGCTTGTGACTGATGTGGTCATTTCGTAGATGGAGGAGGAGGTGCAGGAGCTGAAAAATGTGATTACATTGAGGTTAAATTGGTGACGCTGTTTTTTGTAGTAAAGAAAGATCCTATTGTTTTGTTTTTTTTACGTTATTTTTTAAGACAAATGCATTCACCGGGAAATGTCATTTTAACATTTTACAACCTTATCTGGCAATGTGGTGTGTGACACATCATCAGACACATCCTGTTTTTTATTTATAATGGAGGGACTCTCAAAGCCATAAAGCCTATTTTTATAGGGCCATCAGACGGCCCTTACTATTCTTAAAAGGCCAGCAGTCGTCCCTCGCTCTTGTTAGAGAGCCTTCAGTCGGCTATGCTTTGTTGTTCCCATTATTAAAAGTGGGTCTCCTATACTGTTATTGCATATCCAGTGACGGCAAGGGCTGCCAAAAATTTGGACGCAACCCAATACCCCTTTGAAGAGACATAGAGGAGGGTCTCAGTAAAAAAAATGTTCCCATTATAAAGGAGCGGGTCTCCTATAATGCCCATGCTGTGATTGCAAGGGCTGCCAAAATTTGGGAAAAACCCCACTAAGATTTTAAAGACACATAGAGCAGGGCCACAGTAACGACAAATTCCCATTAGAAAGGAGAGAGTCTGCTATACAGTTATAGGGTATGCAGTGAGTCCAACAGCTGAACAATTTTAGGAAAAGTCCCACTAAGAATTTAAAGACAAACAGAGCAGGGCCACAGTAATGACAAAATTATAATTAGAAAGGAAAGAGTCTGCTATGCAGTTATAGAGTATGCAGTGATTCGAAAAGCTGAACAATTTTAGGAAAAACCCCACTAAGAATTTAAAGACACATAGAGCAGGGCCACAGTAACAAAAAATTCCCATAAGAAAGGAGAGAGTCTGCTATACAGTTATAGGGTATGCAGTGAGTCCAAAGGCTGACCAATTTTAGGAAAAACCCCACTAAGAATTTAAAGACACAAAGAGCAGGGCCACAGTAACAAGTACGACACGTTCCCATTAGAAAGTAGAGGGTCTGCTATGCAGTTATAGGGTATGTGGTGAGTCCAATGGCTGAATAATTTTAGGAAAAACCCCACTAAGAATTTAAAGATACATAGAGCAAGACCACAGTAATGACAAATTCCCAAAAGAAAGGAGAGAGTCTGCTATACAGTTATAGGGTATGCAGTGAGTCCAAAGGCTGACCAATTTTAGGAAAAACCCCACTAAGAATTTAAAGACACACAGAGCAGGGCCACAGTAACAAGTACGACATGTTCCCATTAGAAAGGAGAGGGTCTGCTATACAGTTATAGGGTATGCAGTGAGTCCAATGGCTGAACAATTTTAGGAAAAGCCCCAGTAAGAATTTAAAGACACATAGAGCTGGGCCACAGTAATGACAAATTCCCATTAGAAAGGAGAGAGTCTCCCATAGTGTTGGCCTATGCAGTGATTGCAAGGGCTGCCAAAAATTTGGAGGCACTTCATTGCCCCTTGGAAGAGATGTGGAAGAGGGCCTCATAAAAAATGTTCCCAATAGAAAGGAGCGGGCCTCCCATACTTGTAATGCCCATGCACTAAGTGTATGGGCTGACAAACATTTACCCCTGAAGGGTATACTTGAACATACTGTATAAAAAAATTTTTTTATGGGTATCAAACACCCTTTAAAAAAATTATGTGGGTGTTGCATCACGGACCACGGTCACCCTGGTGATATGGTGGTGGAGGATGAGGAGATGGAGGAGTGTGGCACCCCAGGAGTCCAGTTGCCAAAGTGGCATTGCCTCCTTCACAAGGGGGTGATGCCATGCCTGGAAGCAAGGAGGGTTCCCCTAATCAGGTTTTGCTAGCATGCAACACTTCCTGGCTCCAGACCAGCAAGGGGAGCTCCTCCCCTTAGTAACTGGGATCTGGAGGCAGGGTTAGTTAGTGTGAGGCGAGCAGACAGGAGTTGAAGTCAGGACGTCAACGAGGAAGGACCTAGGGAGTGGAGCTGCACGGCAGTTCACCCCAGAGGAAAGAGCAGAAGAACCGGACACCAGAGTCCGAGGTTGTGGGGCACCAAAAGCTCAGCAGCAGAAACCGGAGGGCAGGAGACTGCAGGTCTCCTGGCCCCATCAGACGCCCGGAGGCTCAACAGCACGATAGGGCCCAGCACTGCCATGTGGGAGCGACACTCCAGGAAGGCCCAAGCTGCCTGCCATACGGGTGAGCACAAAGACGTTTTACACAGGGACGAGGGCCGCAGAATAGCTATATGCAGCAGGGCCAAAGAGGTAGCGCAAAGGGAAGGCCTAGAACTCCACCTGGCTAGGTGGATCCCCCAACTTGCTTCCAGGCCGCCCGGACCTCTACTACCAGCTAGTACCTGTGCCCCGGTTTGCCTAACCACCGCAAGTAAAGATAAGAGGAAACCGCCATTAAGTTGTGGACTAATTATTAACTGCGCCATCCTCTGCACTACACTGCACCAAGAGTGCTACTTCCATAACAGCAACATCTACACTGCCCTGGAGCTAAGCTCTGCCTGTGGAGAGCCGAACCAACTCTGCTGCATTAACAACAGCTCCAGAGGATCTGCTCCACAGTGGCGGCTCCCTTTAGCCACATACCACAGGTGGCATCAAGAACTGTATATAAAAACTATAAATCCCCTGTAAATATCTCCTTTTATTGACCGCCCTGGGTCACGGACCGGGTTACCGCCACTGTGACATCTCTCCTAGCAACGACCGGACCGGCACCGAGTACCCCACGGCCCAGGGGGGCGCGTCAACTTGGCGTCACGAACAGGATTCACGAAGCCCGAGTCCTGTGTGCCATAGACTGTACTGAACTGTGTTATCATGTCATTTGCCGTCAGCCGAGGGGACGCAGGAGGACCCGATCCGGAACCGCCGGGTAAGAGATCCTTCCGCCTGCAGAGCAGCATACTGGTACGTCAGCAGCTGCCCAGGACCTGGCTGAGGTTTACTAGGGGGGAGGAGGATGTGACTCGCCCCCTGGGCCGTGGGGTACCCGGAACCAGGCTTCTATGCGATGCTGGGGGTAGTAGTGGCAACCCGATCCCGTGGCTCAGGGTGGTCAGACCAAATTGTGGCAGTCTATTTATCAGTGTTTTTGGAATGTCCGACTAAGCCACCCGTGTATTGCGGTCAGGGATGACCGCCGCTGCAAGGCAGACCGCTGAGGCTGGTGTTGGTGTGCAGCACAGGGATAGGATAACTCCCCACGGGAAGAGTGTTGCCTCAGGGCAATGTAGGTGGATGCTGGGGGTGATGGTGCAGGCGCAGCATGAATCACACAGAGTCCAATGGTGCAGTTAAGGCCTTTTACTCACAGTTGATATCCAAGTCACTTCTGTCAGCAATGACTGCCCAAGCCGTGCTGCGTCCACCAGGTGAGTGGCTCGGTCAACCCCCAGGCAATTCAGGAGTGTGGCACAGGACCCCCTTCTATCCTTTCTCTGGCCTCTCGTGCCCCACCAGTGACCACGCTTCTGTCCGGCTGCCTCGGGCCTTCTCTGGTAAAACTTGGCGCCAGTTTCCCTGACCCTATGTGGTGCCTTCCTAGTGGGTGTAGCAAGGGGTCACACCAATAAATGATCACAACCTCTGGTTCTTGGCTGAGGGATGATTTACCTCCACCAACTTGGCAATCCGGGAACCCTTCCGCGGCCTGACCCTTCACCCGACATAACGCAGGCTTGCAACGGTTGCTGTCCGTTCTGCTCTCTTAGGGTCCCTTCTGCCTTCTTGTTTCTGGAGTCTTTCTACTCCTCTGTCTCTCCTCTTTCCTTCCTTCTCCTTCTCCTCTTCTCCTCTCTCTGGCCCCGGCCTTCTCTCCAGGCCTGCCTCGTGGAGCTGAGCCTCGACTCCCTGTCAGCTCTTTACTCCTTCACTCTGCTCTGCTTCTTCCCTTTCTCTCTGACTTAAGATGGCTCCCACCTTTTATCTGTGTCTCTGTGTCTGAGCTCAGGTGACCTGCACCCAATGAGCTCCTTCCTAAGCTCCAGAAACCGTCCCCTACTGCTCCTACATCACTGGGTTCTCTCCCCCCTCCCCACTCCAGCCAGGGACATGGTCAGTTGTGCCTGCATAAATGGGAGCACCGTCGAGCCTAGTCAGTCGTGCCTGCATAAATGCAAGCACCGTCGAGCTGTCCCCCGGAAATGGGGTGAGTGTGTGTATGCAGCTAACTGAGCCCTGGTCCACACTCCATCCTTACCTGGGAGTGGAATATCACACCTCTGGTTGAGGTGCAATACCCCTGTGGCAACCGAACCCTCGGGGCGCCACAGATGCACAACCGAGGAGAGGATTCGTCCGCGGCCGCCGCCACTGTAATGCCATTATCAATACCGTATATACCAGGGGCGGCGTGGTTGCCCCAGTACTCAGGGGAGTCGCACACCCTGAAAGACTTTGAGGAGAGACTACGCAGTTTGTTTAAAGTGTACCCCCTGTTTGAGGAGCAAAAAGTCAGCATCCTCATAGGCCAGCTTATCGGTGCAGCCCAGAGAGAGGTGAAGTCCTGGCCAGGCAGGGACAAAGGCACTGTCAAGGAAATACTGGCCCGGTTGAAGGATACCTTTGACACCCGCACCGCAGCAGAAATTAAAATGAAGTTCTACGGGTGCAAACAAAGGGTGCAGGACAGTGTACGGGACTATGCTCTAAACCTGCAGGAGGCGCTGTGAGCCATTAAACAGGTAGACCCCGACAGTGTGCGAGATGAGGACAGACTGCTAACTAAGCAGTTTATTGAGGGGCTCCTGTCTAACGCTCACCAGACACAGCTGCGCATTATGGATCTGCAAAACCCTGATCTGGACTTTGCGCAATTTAAAGACCGAGCCATCCGGGTGCTGCGAGAACCAACCCCAGGCGGCACTGCATCCCTTCGGCGTCCAGCTATCACATACCACCAGGAGGTGCATACAGCTGAATTTCACCCACCAAAAAATAACAAAGTGGGCTACTATAGCTTGCACTATCACATTAGCAAATGAAAAAAAGAGTCTGCAGACAGCTGAAATTCAACCCCACAAAATCAAAAGGTGGGCTACAAGGGTTCATAGAATCATAGAATGGTAGAGTTGGAGGGGACCTCTTGGGTCATCTGGTCCAACCCCCTGCTCAAAGAAGGATTCACTAAATCATGTCAGACAGATATCTGTCCAGCCTCTGTTTGAAGACATCCATTGAAGGGGAACTCACCACCTCTCGTGGCAGCCTGTTCCACTTATTGATTACCCTAACTGTCAAAAAGTTTTTTCTAATATCTAATCTGTGTCTCCTCCCATTCAGTTTCATCCCATTGCTTCTAGTCTTTCCTTGTGCAAATGAGAATAAAGATGATCCTTCTACAATGTGACAGCCCTTGAGATATTTGTAGACAGCTATTAAGTCTCCTCTCAGTCTTCTTTTTAGCAAGCTAAACATTCCCAAATCCTGTAACTGTTCCTCATAGGACATGGTTTGCAGACGGGTCACCATTCTGGTCGCTCTTCTCTGAACCTGCTCCAGTTTGTCAATGTCTTTTTTAAAATGTGGTGCCCAAAACTGGACGCAGTATTCCAGATGAGGTCTGACCAAAGAGGAGTAAAGTCCGATAATGACTTCACGTGATCTAGACTGTATGCTTCTGTTAATACATCCCAGAATTGTATTTGCCTTTTTTGCTGCTGCGACACACTGTTGACTCATGTTCAGTCTATGATATATTAGTATACCTAAGTCTTTTTCACATGTACTGTTTCTTAGCTCTAATCCTCCCATTTTGTATGTTTTTTTTTCATTTTTATTGCCCAGATGTAGTACTTTGCATTTTTCCCTGTCAAAAACAATTCTGTTAGTTACTGCCCACTGCTCCAGTTTATTTAGGTCCTTTTGAATCCTCTCTCTCTCTTCTCTAGTATTAGCTATCCCTCTTAGCTTTGTGTCATCAGCAAATTTAATCAGTTTACCCTCAATTTCCTTCATCTAAATCATTGATAAAGATGTTGAACAATACAGGTCCCAGGACAGAGCCCTGTGGTACCCCACTTGAGACATTCATCCAACTGGATGTGAAGCCATTTACGACCACTCTTTGAGTCCGATCACTAAGCCAGTTATGAATCCACCTAACAGTTGGCTTGTCCATTCCATACTTGGTCATTTTTTTCAATAAGGATGATGTGAGATACTTTGTCAAATGCTTTGCTGAAGTCAAGATATACTATATCTACTACATTTCCCTGATCCACCCAGTCAGTGATTCTGTCATAGAAGGAAATTAAGTTAGTCTGACATGACTTGTTAGCTACAAGCCCATGCTGACTCTGGTTAATCACTTCATTCTTATTCAGGTACTTACATACATGTTGTTTAATAATTTGTTCAAAGATCTTTCCTGGTATAGAAGTCAGACTCACCGGCCTATAGTTCCCTGTGTCCACCTTCTTTCCCTTTTTGAAGATAGGAACAACATTTGCTGTTCTCCAGTCTTCTGGGACTTCTCCTGTTCTCCAAGAATTTTCAAAGATTATGGAGAGTGGTTCTAACATTTCTTCTACGATCTCCTTCAGTACTCTGGGGTGTAATTCATCTGGACCTGGAGACTTGAACTCATTTATGTTAGGTAAATATTCCCTCACAATCTCTCTGTTTACAAATAACTTGGATTCTTCTATTCCTTTAATAGGACAGTGAAGATCAGTTGAGAAAACAGATGCAAAATAGGAATTAAAAAGTTCGGCCTTCTCAACATCCTTTCTTACCATTTCACTATTTTCATCCTGTAAAAATCCTATAGCATCTTTGACTTTTCTTTTACTTTTGACATACCCCCAAAATCCTTTTTTATTGCTTTTGACATCTCTTGCAAGCCTTAATTCATTGCCAGCTTTAGCTAACCTGATACGTGTCCTACTGGTTCTGCAGACTGCATTATAATCTTCTTTAGATATGCCTCCCTCTTTCCATTTGATAAACATTTCTTTCTTTCTTTTTAGCATGAGTTTAAGTTCTGTGTTCATCCATCCTGGTTTCCTTAAATGCTTCCCATTCTTCCTACTTTTCGGGATTGTTAATGGCTTGCTTGCTTTATCACATTAGCAAGTGAAAAAATAGATTGAAAGGATACTTGTACATACAGCACAATACAAGCAGTGCACAATACACTTATATGGCATGAGCTGAGCCTTGCTGTTTCTGTCTGAATCTCAGTAATTGCACAAGAAAAGAAAATGTGCTGCAAGGTCAATTTCACAGGTACATAGCACATGACTTATCTACACTATTTGACTTCCAAACAAGCGCCCATCTATCTAGCTAATATCTCTCATTAAACAGGAGCAGGGTGCAGGAGCAGTGTCTATCACGAGTGACATGCATAAATTGGCACTGAGAGAACATGGCCACTCTTTATATAGAGAGAACATGTGATTTCAGCAGCCAATGGCAGAAGCCCTTGTGTCTGGACAGTGTGGATGCTTCCTGCGCTCTGATTGGCTAGCCGCACTTTCCTCACTTAAAGTTACAGGAAAAAAAAAGATTACAAGCGCGCTGCTGATCTGACCTGTTCTGAGCTCTCACCAGGTCCTCCACACATCTAATGCGTCTCTCCGCTCATCATACACAAGTACTATGATAGCCAAACTGTTAAAAACGCTGTAGTTGCCCCGCCATCATGTTCCCGCACTTATTCGCCTAACGGTGCAGATTTTCCAGAACTTAAGTAAAAATGCTTACATATTCGCTCATCACTAATTTTTATTTTTGTCCTTTTGCTTTTCCTCTCCTTATCTTTTCTTTTAGGTTTATCTAGCCATATGAAGACTTTCTTTTTGCAGAACAAGTTGTAGTTTTGAATCACAAAATTAATTTTACCATATAACCTACTGGAAAATGGAAACAAAATTCTAATTGTGCTGAAACAGTGAAAATAAATACAGTATTTTGCTTCTGAGAAGGTATTTTGTGACATACTGTGATATTTGTTAGATTTTGCCAAGGAGATAATTTGTGCCGCACTATAGTATTTGTTTGCTGCATTGTGATGTATAGAAGATTTGAGAGAGGTATGTGGTGCAACACTATAGTATATGGTGCTTTTCAAGAGTTACACTTAAGAATCATTGTTACACCGTAGAAGCAGTGAGGCAGCAAAAATTAAAGACATCAGCAAAAAAATCATTTTCTACATCTTCTATCAATTGTTAGTGGATGTACAATATGTCCTTTATACGTAAACCTTGAAAACTCCTCCAAACCCTTGCCTATGCTTTGGATTTATCTGCATGTAAAAAATACAACACTTTTGTGAGCCTTGGTTGATAGCTGATTAATGATACTTGTTAGATTTGTGGAACATTATTGTTTATTTGTGATGTCTACTCTCTACTCCTTGGACTAGTAAGAATAAAACCTTGCACAAAGTTGTTTTGTCAACTGTATGAAATGTTTTTACAGATTACTAGTGATCTCTACTTGATAAGTACAATAAATCATTTACTTGACTGTATTTCTAAATATTGATTTATCTGGAACCATTCTTTTTTTCGGCACGTGGATGAAACATGTACCATAGTAGATGCAGTAATACAAATGAACTCATGTCTTATCGATCAAAGGTTGCTAACTGGACTGTTTGAATCTCTATCCTCGTTTTATTAGGATTTACTTTCTGAATTTGATTTAACCCCCTAAAACATGACATTATTTCAGCAATTCCTTTTCAAATACGAATTCTATGGTTTCAAAGTTTTTGCATGTCAGTATTTATTTTGCACAGACTATTGGGCAATTCTTTCCTAATGTGCTGACATTATCTACTTGAAGGATTATTAAGATCTGTAATTAATGTGAGCTCACATTAGACAGATTTTTTTTTGAGAATTGGTAATTTATTATCTTGTTTTAATCTATTTAAGATAATTTTATAAGAGTGATTAGTCTGGAGATCAAATTATCAAATTAAAAGCTTTATGTGAGTGAAATGCCAAGTTAGGTTACTGTTATATTTCTTATAGAAAATCCAATGACATTGTTAGGATTGCGCTATAACAATATGGTATTTTTTTTTTTATTATAACACTGTTCAGAGACCGACCTGGAATTTATTTAGTATCTCTTGGCATTGAATGTTGAGTGACAATCTTAAGACTTCGTGCTCAACCTTAATTCAAGGTATGCATATGTGTCTCCCTCCCAGTCCAAATTTTTGGCTCAAGATTACCTTAAAACTGAGATGTCTCAATGTGATGGATTTTATTCATTATAGTTACATAGTTACATTGGTTGAAAAAAGACCTAGATCCATCAAGTTCTACCTTCCTCCGCCAATTGTACATTGTCACTAAAATAACTATAACCCACAATGTTATGTGTACTGAGGAAATCATCCAGCCCTTTTTTGAAAGCTGTTATAGTGTCAGCCATTGCTACTTCTTGTGGTCAGGCATTCCACATTCTGATTGCTCTGACTGTAAAGAACCCTTTCCTGTTTAGCTGCCAGAATTGCCTTTCTTCCACCTGTAATGAGGGCCCCTGGTCCTTAGTATGGTCTTTGGAAGGAATGTCATGTGCTAGTCCTTTATACTGACCACACATATATTTATACATATAAATGACATCTCCTCTGAGGTGTCTTTTTTCTAAGCTAAGCAAGCCCAACTTTTCCAACTTCTCATCATATGAGAGGCTTTCCACCTCTTGTAATAATCTAGCTGCTCGCCTTTGAACTGACTCTAACTTCTGAATATCCTTTTTAAAATGTGGAACCCAAAACTGGATTTCACATTCTAGTTGTGGCCTCAAAAGTGATTTATAAAGGGGTAACAGTACATTGGGATCACAGGATTTTATCTATCTTTTTATACTCCCTTTAACACGTTGGGAGTTGGGGTTTTAGCCGTTCAGTACATGAATATCTTTTTAATGTACACTATAATAATTGTACTTTTAATTTAACTAGAAAAAAAGTTAGAAATACTTCATTTGACTACACATTTGTCTTTTACTAACATGGGTACCCTGATTTCACATGATATAAATTACAAATTAAGTTAAGCACTAGAGGGAGATGCAATACAAATAAACATCATGCTACTTTATACATTTGAGGAATCAATCTGAAAACAAAATAGAAAAGGAGAATACACACATGGTTGTACTTCACTTATGGCTCAAGTGAACGTAGCAGACATATCAAGTCTAAAGAAAACACGAAAGCAAAATCTATAGTAATATGACAAATTTATAGTATATAGACTGTTAATAAGTCATGAATATATAGCAGTACAGCATTGAATGCACAATTTAAAAGGGTCTTATGGAATTTACCCTTTCCCAATGTAGGATGTAATAGTACATCCGGCGTCCGTTCCCCAGGTACAGTACCGGTTCAGGAGTTAAACTTGCAACATTCCTGATATAAAACGGTTTAATGGAATTAACTCCTTCCTTACATAGGACTTAATAAAACATCCTACTTCGAGTCATCATGTATAGAGTTCTAAGCCTACTCCACACCATTCCCAGCATCTGCCTTTAAAAGCAGTCATCCTTTGTTGGGTGAAGAGAATGGGGCATCAGACTGCGCTGTAGAGATGAGCGTTGTTCTACTCGAACTGTTCGCCAATCTCAAATTCGAGCTGTTTTGGGCGGTGTTCGAGCCGTTCGGCGAACACGAACAATTTGAGAAAAATTCGGCTGTTCGAGGTTATGTTCGATAACTGTTCGTGCACCAAAATCATAACTGGATTTTTTCTCAGTAATGATGAAAATTAATGTTAATACGCAGTTTGAGTGTACAGCGGGGTGGGGGGAGGGGCAGGGGATGGATCTCTGCAGGAATAATGAAGATCTCCATTTTTTTTTCTCTTTCCCGCATTTGCAGTGGGGAGGTGCAATCTGTCAGCCTATCAGCAGCGCACACACGGAGCGAAGTGCTTTTTTTCACACAAGCAAGGGCATGTGTCATTGGCAGTGTATGTCACATGTCCTTGCCCTATAAGACCAAGCCATTTTCCCCGTCGCCACCATTTTCTCACTGCTGCAGCTGCGTGTTAGACGGCACCGCTGTTGCTGTGTGCGCTATACCTTGTTAATTTCAAGCCAATTTTCGCACAAATCTACAGATAGCTTGGGAGTAGGGAATAGTTGTGATTGCAGTCCTTTTAAGGACTAGGTTACAGCATTTCCTACGACTTTTATCAGGGAGGTCTGTGCTCTTAAATAGATAGGTTGTGGGAGTAAAGACTAATTGTAATTGGAGTCCTTT
The DNA here is from genome assembly GCF_046119375.1 of Phyllobates terribilis. Classification (NCBI taxonomy): domain Eukaryota; kingdom Metazoa; phylum Chordata; class Amphibia; order Anura; family Dendrobatidae; genus Phyllobates; species Phyllobates terribilis. Next base: position 179,830,785 of record NW_027362771.1, read on the forward strand.
TCAGGACTAGGTTACATCAGTTCCTATCAGTTTTTGCCAGGCAGGTCTGTGCCAGTGCTGTGCAAGTTTTTTTCACAGCATTTGGCTGAATCTAGCAAAGCTAATCCTTTTTGGCCTATTGCAGAGTGTGTTAGTCAGTGGAGTAGCCTATCTGTGTTGCAAGATATACCACCTGTGTATAGAATACCAATTTTTTTACTGCACCTAGTGAAGTAAAATCTTTTGGGCATAGCATCATTCTATTAGTCCATCTATACTGACCTCCATCAGGTTGCAAATTAAAACTAATTTTTATCTGCATCTACAGTACCTCTGAAAAAATATTTGGGCTTCTACCTGTGTGTGGGACTTGTTGTATTAGTCCATCTATACTGACCTCCATCAGGTTGCAAACTGAATATATTTTTTTCCTGCATCTACCTCTGAAAAAATATTGGGCTTCTAGCTGTGTGTGGGTCTTGTTCTATTAATCCATCTATACTGACCTCCATCAGGTTGCAAACTGAATATAATTTTTTTCTGCATCTAGCTCTGAAAAAATATTTGGCCTTCTAGTAGTGTGTCGGACTTTCTCTATTAGTCCATCTATACTGACCTCCATCAGGTTGCAAACTGAATATAATTTTTTTCTGCATCTAGCTCTGAAAAAATATTTGGCCTTCTAGTAGTGTGTCGGACTTTCTCTATTAGTCCATCTATACTGACCTCCATCAGGTTGCAAATTAAAACTAATTTTTATCTGCATCTACAGTACCTCTGAAAAAATATTTGGGCTTCTAGCTGTGTGTGGGACTTGTTGTATTAGTCCATCTATACTGACCTCCATCAGGTTGCAAACTGAATATATTTTTTTCTGCATCTACCTCTGAAAAAATATTGGGCTTCTAGCTGTGTGTGGGACTTGTTATATTAGTCCATCTATACTGACTTCCATCAGGTTGCAAACTGAATATATTTTTTTCTGCATCTACCTCTGAAAAAATATTGGGCTTCTAGCTGTGTGTGGGTCTTGTTCTATTAATCCATCTATACTGACCTCCATCAGGTTGCAAACTGAATATAATTTTTTTCTGCATCTAGCTCTGAAAAAATATTTGGCCTTCTAGTAGTGTGTCGGACTTTCTCTATTAGTCCATCTATACTGACCTCCATCAGGTTGCAAATTAAAACTAATTTTTATCTGCATCTACAGTACCTCTGAAAAAATATTTGGGCTTCTAGCTGTGTGTGGGACTTGTTGTATTAGTCCATCTATACTGACCTCCATCAGGTTGCAAACTGAATATATTTTTTTCTGCATCTACCTCTGAAAAAATATTGGGCTTCTAGCTGTGTGTGGGACTTGTTGTATTAGTCCATCTATACTGACCTCCATCAGGTTGCAAACTGAATATATTTTTTTCTGCATCTACCTCTGAAAAAATATTGGGCTTCTAGCTGTGTGTGGGTCTTGTTCTATTAATCCATCTATACTGACCTCCATCAGGTTGCAAACTGAATATCATTTTTTTCTGCATCTAGCTCTGAAAAAATATTTGGCCTTCTAGTAGTGTGTCGGACTTTCTCTATTAGTCCATCTATACTGACCTCCATCAGGTTGCAAACTGAATATATTTTTTTCTGCATCTACCTCTGAAAAAATATTTGGCCTTCTAGTAGTGTGTCGGACTTTCTCTATTAGTCCATCTATACTGACCTCCATCAGGTTGCAAATTAAAACTAATTTTTATCTGCATCTACAGTACCTCTGAAAAAATATTTGGGCTTCTAGCTGTGTGTGGGACTTGTTGTATTAGTCCATCTATACTGACCTCCATCAGGTTGCAAACTGAATATATTTTTTTCCTGCATCTACCTCTGAAAAAATATTGGGCTTCTAGCTGTGTGTGGGTCTTGTTCTATTAATCCATCTATACTGACCTCCATCAGGTTGCAAATTCAAAATAATTTTTTTCTGCATCTAACCCAGCCAATAGTTTTGGCCTAATACCACAGTTTGGCCACTCAGCTCTGCTCGGTTACCATCCATTGTTTTTTTGTGCAAACAACTCCAGAGTTGTGAATTAGTTAACCACCAAAATGAGTGGAAAAAGGCCTGCTGCTGGTGGAAAGGGGAATAGGCGTGTTGGGAAGGGGAAAAAAGGTTGTGTCCGTGGGGTAGGTGTTAAAGCAACAGTAACATCTGCAGAAGAAAGACCATCTTCCAGCCAAACTAAAATGTCTACTTCTTTTAGCGGACAATGTGATAAGATCCCTTTCTTACGGCCACGCCAATCGCTACAAATTCCAGATGAGGCACAAAAACAGCAGGTGCTTCAACGGATATCAAGTGCTCCTTTAAGTGGGCTCTCCTCCACATCAACTTCAACATCACAAATACTCCAGTCCTCAAAGGTGTCACCCAAATCGCACTTGCTTCCTCACAGCTCCCAAATCTCCAGCTGCCCGTCTGAGTATGAGGTAGAACAGATGGTTGAGTCTGCAGAGCTGTTTACTCATACTATAGCCTGGGAATCAGAGGTCGACTCCAGCGCTTCTGTGAATCCAGACGAGGAAATGATCTGCACTGATGCCCAGAATCTTTATGAGTCGGATCCAGGACCAGACGCAGAAGGTTCTGACCATAATGTAGACCCTCATTCCCAAACTGTAACTCCTGTTGGTGGAGACAATGAGGAAGACGATGATAAGACTCAAATACCTGATTGGAGCGACAACTTTAGTTTTTTGTCAGGGCAGGAACAGGTTGGCTCTGAGGACGACGGGTGTGATAACGCATAGGGTGATGATGATGAGGTCGGAGATCCCACTTACTGTCAACCCACAGTCAGCCAAGAGATGAGGTCAGCAGAGGAAGTGGAGGAAGATGCTAGTGACGACGAGGTCAGGTTGCACCTTCCTGGACAGAGACGTAGTACTGGAAGCACGTCAACAACTGCATCCTCAAACACAACTCTGCCTCTCACCACAAGTCGTGGTGGCTCTTCAGGTCGCATGGGTGCTAAGCCTTGCATAGCCTGGGCATTTTTTCAGATCGATAAAGATGACCCAACTCGTGTTATCTGTAACATTTGTCAGCAAAAGCTAAGTAGAGGCCAAAAAATACATAGTTTGAGTACTTCATGCATGAACCGGCACATGGACATGAAGCATAAGTTGCAGTGGGAAGCTCAGTGTGCTACAATGCGGCCTAGCCGGCCGGGCCAGCCACCGTCTGCCATATCTTGTGCATCCGCGGCCTCTTCATCCTCTGTGACTGGGGGGACAGCAGTCACACCTGTTTTGGGGCGCAGACCTGCCACCTCTTTACCCGCAACAGCCAGCGTGATTGGCAGGTCATCATTTTCTTTGGAGGTGGTAACACCAGCTGGTGTTGAGCGCTGTCCGACATCGATAGCACCACCTTTGGATCAAGGCAACCTAACATGTCCGCCTGCATCTTCCTCACAGACCGGCAGTTTGCCGGGGACACCCTTATCAACCCCGTCTAAGCACAATAGCCAGCCCTCGGTCCCTCAGATGTGGACAAGTAAAAGACCATTTCCTCCTAGCCATGAGAAAGCTAAGAGGTTGAATTTCACCATCTGCAAGCTCTTGGCTACAGAAATGCTGCCTTTCCGCCTTGTGGACACAGAGGATTTTCGAGACCTTATGTCCGTCGCAGTGCCCCAGTACCAGATGCCCAGTCGGCACTACTTCTCAAAGAAAGGTGTGCCTGCGCTCCACCAGCATGTCGCACATAACATCACCGCTTCTTTGAGAAACTCTGTGTGTGACAGGGTGCATTTCACCACAGACACTTGGACGAGTAGGCATGGACAGGGGCGTTACATGTCGCTGACTGGGCACTGGGTAACTATGGTGACAGCAGGACAAGGGGCTGCTGTCCAAGTCTTGCCGTCCCCATGAGTTGTGCGTCAATCCTCTTTATGTCAAAGTTCCTCCACTGCTTCTGCCTCCTCAACCTCCTCTCGGTCTTCCACCTGCACCCAAAGCCTGTCTGGTCATGCCACAAGCTTTCTAACTGCGCAGAAGGGATCCTGCACACCTCCTTACTATGCTGGCAGTAGGGCTCAACGTCATCAGGCGGTTTTTACATTGAAATGTCTGGGAAATGTGAGTCACACAGCTGAGGAGTTGTGGTCAGCTCTGGAGTACCAATTTCATGAATGGTTGTCTCCACTGGACCTGAAACCAGGGAAGGCCGTGTGCGACAATGCTGCAAACCTGGGTGCGGCCCTTCGCCGGGGCAATGTCACACACGTGCCTTGTATGGCTCACGTGTTGAACCTGGTTGTCCAGCAATTTTTAGCCCACTATCCCAGACTAGATGGCCTTCTGCAGAGGGCACGGTCGCTGTGTGCTCACTTCCGCCGTTCGCATCCCGCAGCTCAGCGACTTACATCTCTACAGAAGTCGTTGGGCCTGCCACTTCACCGGCTAAAATGCGATGTGCCTACCCGGTGGAATTCAACTCTGCACATGTTGCAGCGACTGTGGCAGCACCGACAAGCCCTGGTGCAATACGTTCTGACGTATAGCCTGGGCCAACGAGATTCAGAGGTGGGGCAAATCACGCTGGAGGAGTGGTCTCAGATCAGGGACCTATGCACCCTTCTGCACAGTTTTGAAATGGCGACGAAGATGTTTAGTGCTGACGATGCCATTATCAGCATGACTATTCCGGTGATTTACATGCTGGAGCACATGTTAAACAGAATTCGGAGTCAGGTGGTGGCACAAGAGGAGGTGGAGGAAGTAGAGGAGGAGGAGTTGTATGCGGAAGGGCTAACATCTGCAAGGTCCAGACGGTCGGCAGCACCAAGGCGGCAGGCATGTGAGGGTGGGGGAGATGGTTTTACCAGGGCGCATGGTAGCAGCCAAACTAGTGAGGAAGGTGCAGGAGCCCAGGAAGAAGTGGAGGACGAACTGATGGAAGACTCATCAGATGAGGGAGACCTTGATCACATTTCTGTTGTGCGAGGTTGGGGGGAGAGGACAGAGGAAGGAAGCATGATTGTTACCTCGCCACCAACACAACAGGGACTTGGTGCTCCTGGATGCGCAACACACATGAGTGCCTTCTTGCTGCACTACCTGCAACATGACCCTCGAATTGTGAGAATTAGAAATAATCCTGACTACTGGGTTGCCACACTGTTAGATCCCCGGTACAAAAGTAAATTTGCAGAAATTATTCCTGCCATAGAAAGGGATGCACGCATGCAGGAGTATCAGCAGAGACTGTTGCAGAATCTTACATGTGCTTTTCCACAAAATACCAGTGGTGCACGTAGTGAATCTCACAGTTCCAACTTGCCAACCGTGGGACCGTCAAGTGTTCAGCACTCAAACCGTAACAGAACCACAGTATCTGCTGGTAACATCAATTTTGCGGAATCATTTCACCACTTTTTTAGCCCATCCTTTGCAAGGCCACAGGAGACAAGAAGTCTGACACATAGTCAACGCCTAGAGACGATGGTACAGGAGTATCTCCAAGTAAACATTGAAGCCACGACTGTGTCACTGGACCCTTGCTCTTTTTGGGCTTCCAATCTGGATAAATGGCCGGAGCTAGCCACTTACGCCTTGGAGATCTTGTCATGCCCCGCAGCCAGCGTTCTGTCTGAACGTGTGTTCAGCGCTGCTGGTGGTGTGCTGACAGATAAGCGCACGCGGCTCTCCACTGATAATGTAGACAGACTCACGTTCATAAAGATGAACAAATCATGGATCCGAAACGACTTTTCTACCCCTGTGTCATCCTGGGGAGAGTAAAAGCTTGATGATTGGTTAAAATCACCCTACCAACCGTTTTAAGCTTTCAAATTACTAATCATGTTTATCTGTATCTTGACTGGAAAATAATTTGGGCTTTGTAGCAGTGTGCAGCACTGATCCTATTAGGCCATCTATACTAAAGCTTCACCAGATTTAAAATTAAAAATAATTTTTAGCTGCATCTAGCCCGGAAAATAATTTTGGGGCTCCGAGATGCGCAAGGCACATAAGTGCCTTCTTGCTGCACTACCTGCAGCATGACCCTCATATTGTCAGAATTCGAAGTAATCATGACTACTGGGTTGCCACACTCTTAGATCCCCCAAACTTTTCGATCAACCTTTTCATTTTAATAAAGACCAAAAAAATGGTCATTTTTGAAATTATAAGCATTAGCAGGTTATTAGAAACTGAAATCAAACAGTTTTCAACTCAAAACTTTATTCTAGGTGATGTTACATTTTCACATTGGACCCCTTGTTCGAAAGGAGCTTCTGAACTCTCTCGTCCATTGAATTTGTCAGGTTTTGGATGGTTTCTGCTTCAATTGTTTTGCATGAGAACAGAATACCCTCCCAGAGCTGTTGCTTAGATGTGAACTGCCTCCCGCCATCATAGACACTCCTTTTAATGATGCTCCAAAGGTTCTGAATGGGGTAGAGGTCAGGGGAGCATGGGGGTCACACCATAAGTTTGTCCCCTTTTATGCCCATATCAGCCAGAGATGCAGATGTTTTATGTGCAGCATGAGATGGTGCATTATCATGCAGAAAAATGATCTTGCTGTGAAATACACGGTTCTTCTTCTTGAACCATGGCAGGAAGTGCTGTTTGAGAAAATCTACATACATTATGGAGTTCATCTTTAGCGCCTTCAGGGATCCTAAAGGGGCCGACAATCTCTCTCCCCATGATTCCAGCCCAAAACATTACTCCACCTCCTCCTTGTTGGCGCTGTAGCCGTGTTTGCGTGGGGTGTCCATCAACCAGCCATCCTCCACTCCATCCATCTGGACCATCGAGCGCTGCACGGCACTCATCCGTGAACAAAACAGTTTTGAAATCAGTCTTCATGTAATGTTTGGCCCACTGGAGCCGTTTCTGCTTGTGTGAAGTGGATAGAGGAGGTCGACAGGATGGCGCATGCACAGCTGCAAACCTCTGAAGTTCCCTGCATCTTGTTGTTCGGGGGACGTTGGAGGCACAAGCAGCTTCAAAAACTTGTCTGCTGCTATGACAAGGCTTTTTTGCCGCTGCTCTTTCAACCTGACGTAATTGCCTGTAGGAAAGAGTCCTCAATTTGCCCTTATCAGCACGCACACGTGTGTACTGTGAATCAGCTACATACTTCTTGATTGCCAAGACACTTCATCCTGATCATCGCACAATGTTGATTGTAGTCATGCCTTGACCTAAACACTCCACAATTTGTTGCTTCTCAGCAGCCGACACATCCTTTTTCTTTCCCATTTTGGCAGAAAATGTAGGCTGCTTAATAATGTGAGAGAGCCTTCTTAAGTAGTCTTGCCTTTCATTGGACACACCTGCCAAACTAATTAGCACAGGTGTCTGCAATTGCTTACAGTGATATAAAGAGCCCTGACACACATCACCATCAATGAGTTTAACTGACAAACAAACAAATTCTTCCCTTATCACTCCTAAACACTTTTTGCATAATAATTTGGAACGCAGTGTACATGTGCTTTTCCACAAAACACCAGTGGTTCACGTAGTGAATCTTACAGTTCTAACTTGCCAACCGTGGTCTGTATGGAGTTGTTCAATAAAGGGCCCAAAATTAAGATAACATAGATGGGAGAGGTCTCTATGAATAGGAATTCCTAAGTATTTGATACCCTGTGAGGGCCAGGCAAAGGGAAAGTTGGACTGGATGGAATCCTATATGGATTTGGGGAGGGAGACATCGAGGGCCTCAGACTTCGCTGCATTGATTTTAAAATTTTACCATGTAACAAAGTGATCTATTTCAGCCATAACAGCATGGATGGATATATGTGATTGAGTGATATATACTAGGACATCATCAGCAAATAGAGAGGACTTGTACTCGGTGCCTCCCACCTCAATCCACCTAATATTGGGGTTATGGCGAATTGATGAGAGCAGGTGCTCCATCACTAGGATGTATAAGAGAGGGGACAGAGGATATCACTGCCTTGTCCCATTGGTGATTGTGAAAGGTGATGAAAATGTTCTGACGCACCCCCTGGGCCTTGGGACACCCGGAGCCGGACCCTTTTTGGTGGATGCTGGTGGTTGTAGTCTTCGTGGCGGCGACCCGGTTCCGTGGCTCAGGGCGGTCAAACCAGTGGCGGAACTATTTATGTGGTTTTGATGTTTAAATGTCCGACTACGCCACCCGTGGATTGCGGTCAGAGTGAACCGCCGCTACAGGGCAGACCGCTGAGGCTGGTGTTGTGGGTGCAACAGAGCGTAGCATAACTCCCCACGGGAGGAGTATAGCCTCAGGGCAGTGTATGCGGAGGATGGGGGTGATGGTGCAGGGCAGCAGCAGTAACGACACGGAGTCAGTGATGCAGTTCAGGGCCTTTACTCACAGTTCTTATTATCCAGACCACGTCTCCAGGTAACGGCTGCCCACGTCGTACTGTGCTCACCAGGTGAGGGGCTCAGACAACTCCCAGATAACTTTGGAGCACTTCACAGGACCCCCTTTGTGTGTCCTTTGTCTGGCCTTTCTTACCAACACTTCTGTCCGGCTGCCTCGGGCCTCCTCTTGGTAAACTTGGCGCCAGTTTCCCTGACCCTATGTGGTGCCTTCCTAGCGGGTGTAGCGAGGGGCTGCGCCACATAAAATGTCAGAGCCTCCGGTTTCTAGCTGAGGGTCGTTTCCTGCCTCCACTAGTTCGGGGACCGGTCTCCCCCTTTGGCCTGACCCCTCCACGCAGGTGGATTCGGGCGTGCGGTGGCGACTCGCCCGTCCGCACCCCTGGGATCCCTTCATTCCTCGTTCCTGGAGCCTTCTCCGCTCCTCTTCCTTCCTTCTCCCTCTTCCAGGCCTGGGCCTCTGTTACTAGGCCCGCCTCCGGAGCAGAGCTCATGCAGAGCCCCTGCTCCCTGCCACTTCTGCTCAGACTTCTCTGCACTGAACTAAGATGGTGCCCACCTTTTATACTCCCTTCTCAATGCACCCAGGAACTGCTTCCTCCCTGCTCCTGCACTACAGGGTTCCCCTTCCTCAGTCTTCCCTCCCCCCACTCCAGCCAGGGACAGGGACTGTCGTGCCCATCTCAGGGGCATATTGGTCGCCCTGCCCCACGGCAATGTGGTGTAATGCATGCAGGTGTCGGGTCCTGATCCACACTCCATCCTTACCTGAGAGTGAGATATCACACCTCTGGGTGAGGTGCAATACGTCTGTAGCAACCGAGCCCTCAGGGTGCTACAGTTCCATTTATCTTCAGCCTAGGTGACGTATTGCGATACAGGGCCGTGATTTTGGCTATAAAAGGGTCCCCTAGACCCCTACCCCAAGCTTTTTAAGAGAATCATATATGGCGTGCCAGGAGACTCTATGGAATGCTTTCTCAGCATCCAACGAGAGTATCTAATTACAAATTTTTAACTGCATCTAGCCCAGGAAATACTTTGTGCCTAGTAGCAGTGTCTGCTAGTCAGCGGATTATCCCGGCTGTTAAGCAAGCTACACCACCTGTAGTTTAGACACTTAATTTTTTCAAAGGAAATGCTTCGGGACCATGGGATACTTAGTGAAGAGCATCAGGAGGCACCCCAAGGCATAGGGGCTGGGACTGGCAGTAGGATGCCTTGCGGTGGACAGCCGAGCTCGATCCTTATAAAAGCTTTTTAACTGCAGCAGCTTTAGTGGACTCTACTGGAGCTGGAATTACCGCGGCTGCTGGCATGAGACTTGCCCTCCAATAGATCCTTGTAAATGGATTTAAAGTGTATTCATTCAAATTAGAGAGAGAATTTAAATTAAAAAGCTTAGAGCTGCCTCCACCACAGGGGGGCTCGCTCGACCCACCAGCGGACAGGCACCAGTATTGGGAGAGGGGGGCTGGCCGTCAGGGTTCACCGCGGCTCTGGCACAAACCCGGCGACACGGAGGTGGCACGGGCAGGAGCGGACTGGCCGTGTCGGCTTCTCACTTTTTGGATTTTAGAAGGGCATGACATGCCTATATCTGTGTCTCCCCCTCCTTTTACTCCTCCACCTCTTTTATTTTCGCATGACTATATGTACTTGTCACTTTTCCATGTGTTAGTTATGTCTTCTGAGCAGTTTGTCAGCTTTTGGACACCTTTGAAGGTGTTTTCTATGTGTTTCTATGTGTTTTTGTTTGCCTGCCATTGGTTTTAACGGTGTTCGAAGGTGTTCGACGAACAGTTCGACGAACAGTTCGGCGAACACACGGGTGTTCGACGAACCGAACCGAACTCGAACACTACGGGGGTGGCTCAACACTACTGCGCTGCTTGCCTGTCAGACTAATGTACCAGAGGAATCCAAGTCGATGTAATGATTAAATAGACTTTATTTCTACGCGTTTCGTGGTGATCACACCACTTCCTCAGGATAGTCTATCTAAGCCTACTCCACACCATACCCAGCATCTGCCTTTAATAGCAGTCAAAGTTAGTGTTGAGCCACCCCCGTAGTGTTCGAGTTCGGTTCGTCGAACACCCGAATGTTCGCCAAACTGTTTGTCGAACTGTTCGTCGAACACCGTCGAACACCGTTAAAACCAATGGCAGGCAAACAAAAACACATAGAAACACATAGAAAACACAATGAAAACACTTCAATGGTGTCCAAAAGCTGACAAACTGCTCAGAAGACACAACTAACACATGGAAAAGTGACAAGTACATATAGTCATGCGAAAAGAAAAGAGATAGAGGAGTAAAAGGAGGGGGAGACACAGATATAGACATGTCATGCCCTTCTAAAACCAAAAAAGTGCGAAGCCGATGCGGCCAGTCCGTTCCTGCCCGTGCGACCTCCGTGTCGCCGGGTTTGTGCCAGAGCCGCGGTGGACCCTGACGGCCAGCCCCCCTCTCCCAATACTGGTGCCTGTCCGCTGGTGGGTCGACCGAGCCCCCCTGTGGTGGAGGCAGGTCTAATCTTTTTAATTTAAATTGTCTCTCTAATTTGAATGAGTACACTTTAAATCCTTTTACAATGATCTATTGAAGGGCAAGTCTCATGCCAGCAGCCGTGGTAATTCCAGCTCCAGTAGCGTCCACTAAAGCTGCTGCAGTTAAAAAGCTTTTATAAGGATCGAGCTTGGCGGTCCACCGCAAGGCGTCCTACCGCCAGTCCAAGCCCCTGTGCCTTGGGGTGCCTCCCCGATGCTCTTCACTGAGTGTCCCGGGGGCCCGAACCATTTCCTTTGAAAAAATTAAGTGTCCAAACTACAGGTGGTGTAGCTTGCTTAACAGCTGGAATAATCCGCTGACTAGCAGACACTGCTACTAGGCACAAAGTATTTCCTGGGCTAGATGCAGTTAAAAATTTGTAATTAGATACTCTTGTTGGATGCTGAGAAAGCATTCCATAGAGTCTTCTGGAACGCCATATATTATTCTCTTAAAAATCTTGGGGTAGGGGTCTAGGGGACCTTTTTATAGGCAAAATCACGGCCCTGTATCGCAATACGTCACCTAGGCTGAAGATAAATGGAACATTTTCATCACCTTTCATAATCACCAATGGGACAGGGCAGGGATGTCCTCTGTCCCCTCTCTTATACATCCTAGTGATGGAGCATCTGCTCTCATCAATTCACCATAACCCCAATATTAGGTGGATTGAGGTGGGAGGCACCAAGTACAAGTGCTCTGCATTTGCTGATGATGTCCTAGTATATATCACTCAATCACATATATCTATCCCTGCTGTTATGGCTGAAATAGATCACTTTGTTACATGGTCAAATTTTTAAATCAATGCAGCAAAGTCTGAGGCCCTCTTTGTCTCCCTCCCCAAATCCATACAGGATTCCATCCAGTCCAACTTTCCCTTTGCCTGGCCCTCACAGGGTATCAAATACTTAGGAATTCCTATTCATAGAGACCTCTCCCATCTATGTTATCTTAATTTTGGGCCCTTTATTGAACAACTCCATACAGACCACGGTTGGCAAGTTAGAACTGTAAGATTCACTACGTGAACCACTGGTGTTTTGTGGAAAAGCACATGTACACTGTGTTTCAAATTATTATGCAAAAAGTGTTTAGGAGTGATAAGGTAAGAATTTTTTTGTTTGTCAGTTAAACTCATTGATGGTGATGTGTGTCAGGGCTCTTTATATCACTGTAAGCAATTGCAGACACCTGTGCTAATTAGTTTGGCAGGTGTGTCCAAAGAAAGGCAAGACCACTTAAGAATGCTGTCCCACATTATTAAGCAGCCTACATTTTCTGCCAAAATGGGAAAGAAAAAGGATGTGTCGGCTGCTGAGACGCAACAAATTGTGGAGTGTTTATGTCAAGGCATGACTACAATCAACATTGCCAAGACACTTCATCCTGATCATCGCACAATCAAGAAGTATGCAGCTGATTCACAGTACACATGTGTGCGTGCTGATAAGTGAAAATTGAGGACTCTTTCCTACAGGCAATTACGTCAGGTTAAAAGAGCAGCGGCAAAAAAGCCTTGTCATAGAAGCAGACAAGTTTTTGAAGCTGCTGGTGCCTCCAACGTCCCCCGAACAACAAGATGCAGGGTCCTTCAGAGATTTGCAGCTGTGCGTAAGCCATCCTGTCGACCTCCTCTATCCACTGTACACAAGCAGAAACGGCTCCAGTAGGCCTAACAATACATGAAGACTGACTTCAAAACTGTTTTGCTCACCGATGAGTGCCGTGCAACGCTCGATGGTCCAGATGGATGGAGTGGAGGATGGCTGGTTGATGGACACCCCATGCAAACACGGCTATGGCGCCAACAAGGAGGAGGTGGAGTAATGTTTTGGACTGGAATCATGGGGAGAGAAATTGTCAGCCCCTTTAGGATCCCTGAAGGGGTAAAGATGAACACCATAATGTATGTGGAGTTTCTCAAACAGCACTTCCTGCCATGGTTCAAGAAGAAGAACCGTGTATTCCGCAGCAAGATCATTTTCATGCATGATAATGTACCGTCTCATGCTGCACATAACACATCTGCATCTTTGGCTGATTTGGGCATAAAAGGGGACAAACTTATGGTATGACCCCCATGCTCCCCTAACCTCAACCCCATTGAGAACCTCTGGAGAATCATCAAAAGGAGTGTCTATGATGGCGGGAGGCAGTTCACATCTAAGCAACAGCTCTAGGAGGGTATTCTGTCCTCATGCAAAACAATTGAAGCAGAAACCATCCAAAACCTGACAAATTCAATGGATGAGAGCATTCAGAAGCTCCTTTCGAACAAGGGGTCCTATGTGCAAATGTAACATCACCTAGAATAAAGTTTTGAGTTGAAAACTGTTTGATTTCAGTTTCTAATAACCTGCTAATGCTTATAATTTCAAAAATGACCATTTTTTTGTTCTTTATTAAAATGAAAAGGTTGATCGAAGAGTGTGGGGGATCTAAGAGTGTGGCAATCCAGTAGTCAGGATTATTTCAAATTCTGACAATATGAGGGTCATGTTGCAGGTAGTGCAGCAAGAAGGCACTCATGTGTCTTGCGCATCTAGGAGCCCCAAAATTATTTTCCGGGTTAGATGCAGCTAAAAATTATTATTAATTTGAAAGCTGGTGGAGCTTACTATAGATGGCCTAATAGAATCAGTACTGGAAACTGCTACAAGGCCCAAATTATTTTCCAGCCAAGATACAGATAAACATGATTAGTAATTTTAAATCTGGTGGAGTTTAGTATAGATGGCCTAATAGAATCAGTACTGCAAACTGCTACAAGGCCCAACTTATTTTCCAGCCAAGATACAGATAAACATGATTAGTAATTTTAAATCTGGTGGAGTTTAGTATAGATGGCCTAATAGAATCAGTACTGCACACTGCTACAAGGACCAAATTATTTTCCTGCCAAGATACAGATAAACATGATTAGTAATTTTAAATCTGGTGGAGTTTAGTTTAGATGGCCTAATAGAATCAGTACTGCACACTGCTACAAGGCCCAAATTATTTTCCTGCCAAGATACAGATAAACATGATTAGTAATTTGAAAGCTTAAAACGGTTGGTGAGGTGATTTTAACAAATCATCAAGCTTTTACTCCCCCCAGGATGACACAGGGGTAGAAAAGTCCTTTCGGCTCAATGATTTGTTCATCTTTATGAACGTGAGTCTGTCTACATTATCAGTGGAGAGCCGCGTGTGCTTATCTGTCAGCTCACCACCAGCAGCGCTGAACACACGCAGACAGAACGCTGGCTGCAGAGCATGACAAGATCTCCAAGGCGTAAGTGGTGAGCTCCGGCCATTTATCCAGATTGGAAGCCCAAAAAGAGCAAGGGTCCAGTGACACAGTCATGGCTTCAATGTTTACTTGGAGATACTCCTGTACCATCGTCTCTAGGCGTTGACTATGTGTCAGACTTCTTGTCTCCTGTGGCCTTGCAAAGGATGGGCTAAAAAAGTGGTGAAATGATTCTGCAAAATTGATGTTACCAGCAGATACTGTGTTTCTGTTACGTTTTGAGTGCTGAACACTCGACGGTCCCACGGTGGGCAAGTTGGAACTGTGAGATTCATTACGTGCACCACTGGTGTTTTGTGGAAAAGCACATGTAAGATTCTTCAACAGTCTCTGCTGATACTCCTGCATGCGTGCATGGCTTTCTATGGCAGGAATAATTTCTGCAAATTTACTTTTGTACCGGGGATCTAACAGTGTGGCAACCCAATAGTCAGGATTATTTCTTATTCTCACAATTCGAGGGTCATGTTGCAGGTAGTGCAGCAAGAAGGCACTCATGTGTCTTGCGCATCCAGGAGCACCAAGTCCCTGTTGTGTTGGTGGCGAGGTAAAAATCATGCTTCCTTCCTCTGCCCTCTCCCCCCAACCTTGCACAACAGAAATGTGATCAAGGTCTCCCTCATCTGATGAGTCTTCCATCAGTTCGTCCTCCACTTCTTCCTGGGCTCCTGCACCTTCCTCACTAGTTTGGCTGCTACCATGCGCCCTGGTAAAACCATCTCCCCCACTCTCACATGCCTGCCGCCTTGGTGCTGCCGACCGTCTGGACCTTGCAGATGTTAGCCCTTCCGCATACAACTCCTCCTCCTCTACTTCCTCCACCTCCTCTTGTGCCACCACCTGACTCCGAATTCTGTTTAACATGTGCTCCAGCATGTATATCACCGGAATAGTCATGCTGATAATGGCATCGTCAGCACTAAACATCTTCGTCGCCATTTCAAAACTGTGCAGAAGGGTGCATAGGTCCCTGATCTGAGACCACTCCTCCAGCGTGATTTGCCCCACCTCTGGATCTCGTTGGCCCAGGCTATGCGTCAGAACATATTGCACCAGGGCTTGTCGGTGCTGCCACAGTCGCTGCAACATGTGCAGAGTTGAATTCCACCGGGTAGGTACATCGCATTTTAGCCGGTGAAGTGGCAGGCCCAACGACTTCTGTAGAGATGTAAGTCGCTGAGCTGCGGGATGCGAACGGCGGAAGTGAGCACACAGCGATGGTGCTCTCTGCAGAAGGCCATCTAGTCCGGGATAGTGGGCTAAAAATTGCTGGACAACCAGGTTCAACACGTGAGCCATACAAGGCACGTGTGTGACATTGCCCCGGCGAAGGGCCGCACCGAGGTTTGCAGCATTGTCGCACACGGCCTTCCCTGGTTTCAGGTCCAGTGGAGACAAACATTCATGAAACTGGTTCTCCAGAGCTGACCACAACTCCTCAGCTGTGTGACTCACATTTCCCAGACATTTCAAAGTAAAAACCGCCTGATGACGTTGAGCCCTGCTGCCAGCATAGTAAGGAGTTGTGCAGGATCCCTTCTGCGCAGTTAGAAAGCTTGTGGCATGACCAGATAGGCTTTGGGTGCAGGTGGAGGACCGAGCGGAGGTTGAGGAGGCAGAAGCAGTGGAGGATCTTCGAGATAAAGAGGATTGACGCACAACTCGTGGGGACGGCAAGACTTGGACAGCAGCCCCTTGTCCTGCTGTCACCATAGTTACCCAGTGCCCAGTCAGTGACATGTAATGCCCCTGTCCATGCCTACTCGTCCAAGTGTCTGTGGTGAAATGCACCCTGTCACACACAGAGTTTCTCAAAGAAGCGGTGATGTTGTGTGCGACATGCTGGTGGAGCGCAGGCACACCTTTCTTTGAGAAGTAGTGCCGACTGGGCATCTGGTACTGGGGCACTGCGACGGACATAAGGTCTCGAAAATCCTCTGTGTCCACCAGGCGGAAAGGCAGCATTTCTGTAGCCAAGAGCTTGCAGATGGTAAAATTCAACCTCTTAGCTTTCTCATGGCTAGGAGGAAATGGTCTTTTACTAGTCCACATCTGAGGGACCGAGGGCTGGCTGTTGTGCTTAGACGGTGTTGAGAAGGGTGTCCCCGGCAAACTGCCGGTCTGTGAGGAAGATGCAGGCGGACATGTTAGGTTGCCTTGATCCAAAGGTGGTGCTATCGATGTCGGACAGCGCTGAACACCAGCTGGTGTTTCCACCTCCAAAGAAAATGATGACCTGCCAATCACGCTGGCTGTTGCAGGTAAAGAGGTGGCAGGTCTGCGTCCCAAAACAGGTGTGACTGCTGTCTCCCCAGTCACAGAGGATGAAGAGGCCGTGGATGCACAAGATGTGGCAGACGGTGGTTGGCCCGTGAGCCGGTTCATGCATGAAGTACTCAAACTATGTATTTTTTGGCCTCTACTTAGCTTTTGCTGACAAATGTTACAGATAACACGAGTTGGGTCATCCTTATCGATCTGAAAAAATGCCCAGGCTATGCAAGGCTTAGCACCCATGTGACCTGAAGAGCCACCATGACTTGTGGTCAAAGGCAGAGTTGTGTTTGAGGATGCAGTTGTTGACATGCTTCCTGTACTACGTCTCTGTCCAGGAAGGTGCAACCTGACCTCGTCGTCACTAGCATCCTCCTCCACCTCCTCTGCTGAACTCATCGACTGGCTGACTGTGGGTTGACAGTAAGAGGGATCTCCAACCTCGTCATCCTCACCCTGTGTGTTATCACACCCGTCGTCCTCAGAGCCAGCCTCTTCCTTCCCTGACAAAAAACTCAAGTTGTCGTTCCAATCAGGTATTTGACTCTCATCATCGTCTTCCTCATTGTCTCCACCAACAGGAGTTACAGTTTGGGAATGAGGGTCTACATTATGGTCAGAACCTTCTGCGTCTGGTCCTGGATCCGACTCATAAAGATTCTGGGCATCAGTGCAGATCATTTCCTCGTCTGGATTAACAGAAGCTCTGGAGCCGACCTCTGATTCCCAGGCTATAGTGTGAGTAAACAGCCCTGCAGACTCAACCATCTGTTCTACCCCATACTCAGACGGGCAGCTGGAGACTTGGGAGCTGTGAGGAAGCAAGTGCGGTTGGGGAGACACCTCTGAGGACTGGAGTATTTGTGATGTTGAAGTTGAGGTGGAGGAGAGCCCACTTAAAGGAGCACTTGATATCCATTGAAGCACCTGGTGTTTTTGTGCCTCATCTGGAATTTATAGCGATTGGCGTGGCCGTAAGAAAGGGATCTTATCACATTGTCCGCTAAAAGAAGTAGACATCTTAGTTTGGCTGGAAGATGTTCTTTCTTCTGCAGATGTTACTGTGGCTTTAACACCTACCCCACGGACACAACCTTTTTTTCCCTTCCCAACATGCCTATTCCCCTTTCCACCAGCAGCAGGCCTTTCTCCACTCATTTTGGTGGTTAACTAATTGGCAACTCTGGAGTTGTTTGCACAAAAAACAATGGATGGGAACTGAGCAGAGCTGAGTGGCCAAACTGTGGTATTAGCCCAAAAGTATTGGCTGGGTTAGATGCAGTAAAACAATTTTATTACATACACAGGTGGTGGAGGTTAGTATAGATGGACTAATAGAACAAGTCCGACACACTGCTACAAGCCCAAATATTTTTTCAAAGCTAGATGCAGATAAAAATTATTATGAATTTGCAACCTGGTGGAGGTTAGTATAGATGGACTAACAGAACAAGTCCCACACACTGCTGCAAGCCCAAATATTTTTTCAAAGCTAGATGCAGATAAAAATTATTATGAATTTGCAACCTGGTGGAGGTTAGTATAGATGGACTAATAGAACAAGTCCCACACACTTACAAGCCCAAATATTTTTTCAGAGCTAGATGCAGATAAAATTTATTTTGAATTTGCAACCTGGTGGAGATTAGCTTAGATGGACTAATAGAACAAGTCCCACACACTGCTACAAGCCGAAATATTTTTTCAGAGCTAGATGCAGCTAAAAATTATTTGGAATTTGCAACCTGATGGAGGTTAGTATAGATGGACTAATAGAACAAGTCCCACACACTTACAAGCCCAAATATTTTTTCAGAGCTATATGCAGATAAAAATTATTTTGAATTTGCAACCTAGTGGAGGTTAGTATAGATGGACTAATAGAACAAGTCCCACACACTGCTACAAACCCAAATATTTTTTCAGAGCTAGATGCAGATAAAAATTATTTTTAATTTGCAACCTTGTGGAGGTTAGTATAGATGGACTAATAGAACAAGTCCCACAAACTGCTACAAGCCCAAATATTTTTTCAGAGCTAGATACAGATAAAAACTATTTTGAATTTGCAACCTGGTGGAGGTTAGTATAGGTGGACTAATAGAACAAGTCCCACACACTGCTACAAGCCCAAATATTTTTTCAGAGCTAGATGCAGATAAAAATTATTTTGAATTTGCAACCTGGTGGAGGTTAGTATAGATGGACTAATAGAACAAGTCTCACATACTGCTACAAGCCCAAATATTTTTTTCAGAGCTAGATACTAATAAAAATTATTTTGAATTTGCAACCTGGTGGAGGTTAGTATAGATGGACTAATAGAACAAGTCCCACACACTGCTACAAGCCCAAATATTTTTTCAGAGCTAGATGCAGATAAAAATTATTTTGAATTTGCAACCTGGTGGAGGTTAGTATAGATGGACTAATAGAACAAGTCCCACACACTTACAAGCCCAAATATTTTTTCAGAGCTAGATGCAGATAAAAATTATTTTGAATTTGCAACCTGTTGTAGGTTAGTATTAGTGTTGAGCGAACATGCTCGACACTGCTCGGTACTCACCCGAGCATCACGCTACTCGGGATGTTCGGCGAGCACCGAGCATTTCCGGGTTACTCGGGCGGGAGCTCGGGTCTCCGCCCTGCATGTTTGGCGCTCTTTACAGAGCCAATGAACATGCAGGGATTGCCAGCCAGTCACTGTAATGCCGCAGCCATGTTGTTTGTGGGCATTACAGTGATTGGCTGGCCGCACAGCGTCACCTCGAGTATTTAAAACCGGGCGCCGCCATCTTGGACACAGTCGCTCCGGATCAGACAGTGTAGGGACAGTGCTGCTGATTTAGGGAGAGATATATCCTGCAAAATAGTTAGTGTAGGGTCTGTAAAGGCTGCCAGAACAAACAAACAGTCCTTCTAAGGACTAATATCCATCCCAGGTATATCAGGCAGGCAGGCAGGCTGTATAGGAGACGCAGTGGTTATACCAGCAAACACTGCATTACAGTCCTGTGTGCTGCCCCTGTTGCTGAAATTGCTGGACTTAGCTCCAGGTCCCGGGGGACAGGAAAAATCCTTTTTTTTATCTAAATCCTCTTTTTTTTTTCCTCCTTCACAATGTACAAATACCAATCTTATTAACCTTTTGGTGTCCCCCCCTCCGCAAAAAAAAAAGTGTGCCTCTGATTTTTCAGACACAAATATATCTGGTGTAGGCCAGAGAAATAGAAGTGTGGTTTTGCAGTTCTATGGGCCATTTGTATCTAAAAAAAACAGTTTGAGTATGTCGTTCACTGTTCAGCAGCAAATATATATAATACATCTCTATTATCCTGTTTTTGGCATTTTTTTGCTGTATAAAAATAATAATAGTGTCTCCCTGATTTTTCAGACACAAATATATCTGTTGAAAATAGTCTGGTGTAGGCCAGAGAGACAGCAGTGTGCTTTTGCTGTTCCACGGTAAAAAATCTCTATTATCCTGCTTTTTGCATTTTTTGCTGTAAAAAAAAAAAATAATAGTGTCTCCCTGATTTTTCAGACACAAATATATCTGTTGAAAATAGTCTGGTGTAGGCCCGAGAAATACAAGTGTGCTTTTGCAGTTCCACGGTACAAACCTCTGTATTATCCACTTTTGGGCCATTTGTATCTAAAAAAAACAGTTTGAGTGTGTCGCTCACTGTTCAGCCGCAAATATATATATATTTTAAAAAGCCTGGTATACACCAGTAAATTATAACTGTGGTTTTGCTGTTCCACAGTAAAAAATCTCTATTATCCTGCTTTTGGCAATTTTTGCCGTAAAAAATAAATAGTGTCTCCTGATTGTTCAGACACAAATATATCTGTTGAAAATAGTCTGGTGTAGGCCCGAGAAATACAAGTGTGGTTTTGCAGTTCCACGGTTCAATCCTCTGTGTTATCCACTTTTGGGCCATTTGTATCTAAAAAAAACAGTTTGAGTGTGTCGCTCACTGTTCAGCCGCAAATATATATATATTCAAAAAAGTCTGGTATACACCAGTAAATTATAACTGTGGTTTTGCTGTTCCACGGTAAAACATCTCTATTATCCTGCTTTTGGCATTTTTTGCCGTAAAAAATAAATAGTGTCTCCTGATTGTTCAGACACAAATATATCTGTTGAAAATAGTCTAGTGTAGGCCCGAGAAATACAAGTGTGGCTTTGCAGTTTCACGGTTCAAACCTCTGTATTATCCACTTTTGGGCCATTTGTATCTAAAAAAACAGTTTGAGTGTGTCGCTCACTGTTCAGCCGCAAATATCTCTATTTAAAAAAGTGTGGTATACCCCAGTAAGCAATAACTGTGGTTTTGCCATCCCACGGTAAAAAATCTCTATTATTCAGGTTTTGGTAGTTTTTTCCGTAAAGAAAAACAGTAGTGTCTCCTGACTGTTGTGACACAAAAATATATCTGTTGAAAATAGTCTTGTTTAGGCCCGACATCCAAGTGTGGTTTCGCAGTTCCACGGGTCAAATCGCTGTACTATCCAGTTTTGGGACTTTGGTATCTAAAAAAAAGCAGTTTGAGTGTGTCGCTCACTGTTCAGCCGCAAATATCTCTATTTAAAAAAGTGTGGTATACCCCAGTAAACAATAACTGTGGTTTTCCTCTTCCACGGTCCTAATCTACTCTTTATTACCCTTTTTCCATTGATAGTGCAAGTGTAAGCTATTTTACTTCATTTACAATGGGCAAAGCGTGGCAAGGGACTTGGAAGTGGACGTTCTGGTGATGGTTCGTGCAGAGGACGGGGCCGTGGCCAAGGTGAAAATGTGCCACAACCAACAGCCACATCTTCTCGCTCCCACTTCTTGACCGAATTACTAGGGAAGCACAGAACAACTCCAGTATTTAGAACTGATCAGTGTGAACAGGTTATTAATTGGATAGCAGACAATACTTCCAGTTACCTGGGCACCACCACCTCCGGTCTGTCTTCCACATGGTCAACTCTTAGTAGCCGTGAGTCTCGACCGCATACTCCTCCTCACCCTGATGCTCCTTCCTCCCACCATACCGAGTGTCGTCAGACAGCAAGTGATCCCACACTTGGACACTCTGAAGAGCTGTTCACTGGTCCATTTCCATATTTGGGCCCCTCGCCTGATACGCTTGAAGTGGTGGAAGAGGAGATCCCATGTTGCGATGCCCAAATATTTGAACAGCCACGGCCACAGGAAGTCGACGTTGGCAATCTGTCACAAGAGGTGGACGATGATGAGACACAATTGCCAGGAAGTGAGGAGGAGGATCGTGGTGCGCAAGTGGAAGAGGAGGAGGCACATGGCAGCAAAGCACCCGACTTTGTGGGGCGAAACCCAGGGTCCACGACCAGTGTCAGCGGGTGTCACCACTGCTTCTTCCATTGTTGTGCGTGCAATAGAACCCCCTGTTGTGTGTGCAAGGCAATCCCCTGTCCATACTGCATGTAAAGATGCCCCCTCCTCTCAGTCTTCACTTGTTATGGTAGTTTCTCAAGAAACAGCATCAACGTCCACGTCCACGTCCCACCGCAGCGTTCGATTGTCCATATCCCAGACCTTTGAACGAAAGCGGAAATTCGCAGCTAACGCCCCACAGGCCACAGTCCTAAATTCGCACATTTCACGACTGCTTGCATTGGAAATGCTGCCTTTTAGGCTGGTGGAGACGCAATCCTTCCGCAATCTTATGGCGGTGGCCGTCCCTCGGTACTCGGTCCCCAGCCGACACTATTTTGCCCTGTGTGCCATCCCCGCACTACACAAGCACGAGTCCCAAAGCATCTGCCTTGCCCTCAACAATGCAGTTACTGGGAAAGTCCACCTGACAATGGACACGTGGACAAGTGCTTGTGGCCAGGGACGGTACATCTCTCTGACGGCACACTGGGTAAACATAGTGGAAGCCGGGACCCAGTCGGACCTTGGGACGGAACACATCCTCCCCACACCGAGGATTGCGGGCCCTATGTCAGTCAGAGTTGCCCCCACAGTGTACAGCTCCTGTGCATCCTCCTCCTCATGTTCAGCCTCCATCTCAGATATCACCACATCAGTTACAAGCTGGAAGCATTGCAGTACTGCCTCCGCCAAGCGGCAACAGGCTGTGCTGAAACTCATAAGCTTAGGTGATAAACCTCACACTGCTTGTGAGTTGTGGACAGCTGTGAAAGAGCAGGCAGATCTGTGGCTGAGACCGCTGAACCTACATCCCGGCATGGTCGTGTGTGACAATGGCCGTAACCTGGTGGAGGCTCTGAGGCGAGGTGAGATCACACACGTACCATGCCTGGCTCATGTGCTTAACCTCGTGGTTCAGCGGTTTCTTAAATCGCACCACAAGTTGCCAGATCTGCTCGTGAAAGTACGCCGCCTGTCAGCTCATTTTCGCAAGTCGGCTACAGCTTCCGCCGCCCTTGCTGTGTTGCAGCAGCGTTTGCAGCTTCCGGCACACTGACTGGTGTGTGATGTCCCCACACGTTGGAACTCTACCCTTCACATGTTGCAAAGGATTTGTGAGCAGAAGAGAGCAGTTGTGGAGTACCAGCTGCAACAAGGCCGTCGATATTCAGGTCAGACTCCACACATAAGACCTCAGGAGTGGACCTGGATGTCTGACATATGTATCATCCTGACAAACTTTGAGGAGGCCACCAAGATGGTGAGTGGCGATGACGCCATCATTAGTGTCTGCAGAGAATTAAAGAGGAGGCATTGCAGCCAGAGTATGATGAGATGGATCAAGAAGCCGTAGCGGGCGATTACACACAGCCCAGCCTCATCTCATCCCAACGTGCATTGGGGGACAATGAGGGAGAGGAGGAGGAGGAAGAACAGGAGCTGCTATCATGCGTTGTAGACGGTAGTACCTGTACAAGTGTCATACCGTCGGTTCAGCGTGGGTGGCCTGAGGACAGGGGGGAGGAGGAAGAGGAGGAGGAGGAGATGCAGAGCATGGTCAGTCGTCATCTTGGTGAGGACACGGAAATCTTGCCCGTTACCAGTCTGGCACGCATGGCTGTCTTTATGTTACGCTGCCTTAACCGTGACCCTCGCGTTGTCAAAATGTTGGGTGACAGTCATTACTGGTTGGTGACACTTGTAGACCCCAGCTACAAGTAGAACTTTCACTCTCTTATTCCTGATGTGGAGAGGTCTACAAAAATGGGGCAATACCAGAAGGCCCTTGCTGCAGAACTCTTAAAAAAATTCCCATCTGAACACGCTAGCGGCAGAGGTCACAGTTCGTTGCCCAACCAAGGCGTACAGGCGAGAGAGATGCAACTCCAATCCAGCAGAGGCAGGGGAACACTGTCAACGTTCTGGGACAGTTTTCTGACACCCGCCCAGCTTACAGGCCCTGAGGCGCGGGGTACTCGCACAAGGAGTAGAAAGTTTCAAAAGATGGTGAGGGAGTACCTTGCCGATCGTACCAGCGTCCTCCGTGATTCCTCTGTGCCTTTTAATTATTGGGTATCCAAGCTCGACACTTGGAATGAACTCGCTCTGTACGCCTTGGAGGTCCTGGCCTGCCCTGCCGCTAGCGTGTTATCGGAGCGTGTTTTTAGTGCCGCTGGGGGAATTATAACTGATAAGCGCACTCGCCTGTCAACTGACAATGCTGACAAGCTGACCCTTATCAAAATGAACAAGGGCTGGATTGGGCCAGACTTCTCATCACCACCAAATCACAGCAGAGTAACATAAAGTCAAATCCACTGTGTTATTTCGGGAGATGTATTCACATGCACCGCTTCACACCCACACATGGGTATAAGCTTCCTCGTTTCGGCTGTTTAATCTTCTTCTCCTTATCCTCAGCCTCCACCACCACTATACCACCAGGGTGCCAGCATTGCTAGTTCCTCCGTCCTAATTTTTGGCAGCTTTTGCTGGGAAAGCATAAGCAAATACCATGGGACACCCACTCCCCAATAATGGGACTTATGTTTGTAATATGCTGTACTGTATGGCTCTTGTAAGGGGCATTGCAAGTTGCACCATCCTAATTTTTGGCAGCTTTTGCTGGGAAAGCATAAGCAAATACTATGGGAGACCCACTCCCCAATAATGGGACTTATGTTTGTAATATGCTGTACTGCATGGCTCTTGTAAGGGGCATTACAAGTTGCTCCGTCCTAATTTTTGGCAGCTTTTGCTGGGAAAGCATAAGCAAATACTATGGGAGACCCACTCCCCAATAATGGGACTTATGTTTGTAATATGCTGTACTGCATGGCTCTTGTAAGGGGCATTGCAAGTTGCTCCGTCCTAATTTTTGGCAGCTTTTGCTGGGAAAGCATAAGCAAATACTATGGGAGACCCACTCCCCAATAATGGGACTTATGTTTGTAATATGCTGTACTGCATGGCTCTTGTAAGGGGCATTGCATGTTGCTCCGTCCTAATTTTTGGCAGCTTTTGCTTGCAAGGCATAAGCAAATACTATGGGACACCCACTCCCCAATAATGGGACTTATGTTTGTAATATGCTGTACTGCATGGCTCTTGTAAGGGGCATTGCAAGTTGCTCCGTCCTAATTTTTGGCAGCTTTTGCTTGCAAGGCATAAGCAAATACTATGGGACACCCACTCCCCAATAATGGGACTTATGTTTGTAATATGCTGTACTGTATGTGACGCTCCCCCCTGGGCCGTGTATACACGTGTGTGGGATACCCGGTGCCGGGTCTCTGGGGTCTGTAGTCTCCGTGGCGGTGACTCGGTCCCATGGCTCAGGCTGGTCAAACCAGTGGCAGTCTTTCTTAGGTTTTGAGGTTAATTGTCCGACTGCGCCACCCGTGGATTGCGGTCAGGGAGTACCACCACTGCGAGGCAGACCGCTGAGGCTGGTTTTGTGTGCTCAGCATAGAATGGGATAACTCCCCTCCGGAGGAGTATAGCCTCAGGGCAGTGAGTGTGGATGATGGGGGTGATGGTGCACGAGCGCAGCAGGAACGACTCAGAGTCTTTGCAGTGCAGTTCATGGTCTTTACTGATGATTATAAAGTAGACCCTCCCGGGAGTACTGGCTAGCATAAGAGGCCTGGTCAGTCTGTTAGCCAGCAGGAGTTCCCCTGGCCAGGTGGAGTTGTAGGCCTCCCCGTCTGTCTGCACTCTTCCTGGCTACCTTGCTGTAAGCGGGTAGAAGTAGCCCACGTCCCTGAGTGTACCGTGTAGTGCTCACCCGTATGGCTGGTGACTTGGGGCCTTCTGTTAGCCTCCGCTCCACGACGGCGGTGCTGGTCCCTTGCTTGTGACTGAGCCTCCGGGCTTCTATGGCCAGAGGACCTGAAATCCCCTGCCGGCTGGTTTCTGCTGCTGGATATATAAGTCCTCACAGCTTCGGACTCCTGTGTCTGGTTCCTATTGTGTTCTGCCAGGGCGAGCTCTGCTCAGCTTCCAGCCCCTGGTCTTTAGCTCCTAGCTCCTACAGAGCTACTTGCTGTTACTTTCCCTTGCTCTCACTCTGACTCTGACTGTTCTCTGACTCACTCAACCCCGCCCCAGATCCAGTTTATAAGGGCAGAATTCTCCCCTCCCAGGACTGGGCAGGAGGATGTTGCATGTTTAAGGGATCCTGACCAGCAAACCTCCCACTTGCTCTCCGACGTAATATCTCTATTACTGTGGTGACCAGACCCCTGGGGTGCCACACATGGCTCTTGTAAGGGGCATTGCAGTTCCTAATAATTTTTGGAAAGCCTTCCATTCCCTGCTTAGGCCAACAGTGTACAGGAGACCCAGTTGCTATAAATGGAAAAAACGGTTTAGTTAAGGCCCTCTGACCTCCATGTCACTTCCAAGGGGCATTGGAGTGCCTCGAAATTTTTGGTAGGCATTGCATTCACTGTATGCCTTATAACTGTGTAGCTGAACCGCTCCTTTTGGTACTGAAACATATCCTACAAGACATGTGTGGTTGGCTGGCCTGATATTGATGTGAATGGTCCCTGTTCCTCCTGCTCTTTCTCCTTTGCCACCACCTCATCCATCATTCATCACATGAAGCTTTGTTTTAACGGGAGTCATAGAACTGGGATAGTAGCAGGAAAACATCCAGCAATCCTCGGAGGAGGTAGGATATGCGCCAAAACGCGGACCACCTCAGTCCTAGCCGCTACTACATACATGCGCTTGCATTCCAAGAAAACAAAGCAGATGCTAACTTCTATCATCATCATCATGCTCCTCACCTAGGCACTCTCAACTCCCCTGATGGAGAAGCCAGGGCCCACCGGAGGAGTCTGGTTCTCTGGTGGGCTCGTCCAATGCTGCCCTAAAGCAGGCCAGGCTAAGAAAAGTGTGGGGGAAGGTGACAGGAGAAATCAGAGTGGCTGGGGACCGAGTATGGACACCTGGCCGCCACCTGGCGGCTGGGGACCGAGTGTGGACACCCGGCCGCCGGGCGGCTGGGGACAGAGTATGGATACCTCGCTGCCGAAGCGGCCATGAGGTAGTGGCCAGCTTCGGCCTCCTCCAAACTAAAAGGCCCCATTTCAAGTGAAAGCTAGCAGTATGGTATTGCAGCCTGCGGGTGGGTGGGTGGTTGGCTGCATATTTTCGCTTGCATTGCAAGGAATGGGGGAGGTACTATTGAACTCTGCCCTGGGACAAGGACTTGCACGGGGATAGTTGCAAGTCTGCATCTTCTGATGCGGCAAGGATCACTTCTGATGGGCACACTTTTAGGCAGTGACCTGGGGGTCAGAGATGCTTCCAGGGGTCTTCCCCATGCTGATCCCTTGTCTTTTCAGCACTGTATGCATGTGTCACACAGCACATGGCCAGATAAGGTTGTAAAATGTTAAAATGACATTTCCCGGTGAACGCATTTGTCACGGTTGAAAGCAATACAAAAATGCAAAAACACATGAAAAATGCTACTTGTGAACATAGCCCAAGGTGTGGAGGAGTATTTTTGTTTTTGGTTATTTATTTTACCTTATACACAAGTCTTTACCCTGGAAAGGATGTTCCTTAACCCCTTTCCGACCTGGTCAGTAATAGTACGCACCAGGTCGGGAAGGCCGGTTCAGCGGGGGCTCCGGCGGTGAGCCCGCATTGAAGCGAGCACATGTTAGCTGATTATTGGAATCGCAATCCACCCGCGGCTGTTAACATGTTAAATCTCTGACAGTGGCATTTAACTCGCGCTTCCGGGAGTCCTAAGCCCCGCCCATCAGTGACCCCGTCACGTGATCGCGGGTCACCAATGGGTGGGCATGACAACTCAGGGTCTGCAGCAGACGCCTGTGGTTGTCATGCCTCAATTGCTATGAGCGCCACCTAGTGGTCAGCGCTCATAGCAAGTGAGCATTTCTCCTGCATACAAGCGATCTGCTCATCGCTTGTATGCAGTAGAAGCAATCAGACAACTGCTGCTTCTAGTCTCCTCTGGAGACTATAGAAGCAAGCAGAAAGTGTAAAAAAAAAGTTTTTAAAAAAATAAAAAAAATAAAAAATATATAAAAGTTTAAGTCACCCCCCTTTCACCCCAATCAAAATAAAATATATATATAAAAAAAAAAACACATACACATATTTGGTATCGCCGCGTTCAGAATCGCCCGATCTATCAATATAAAAGAAGAATTAATACAATCAGTATTACAACGGCGTAACGAGAAAAAAAAATTAAACGCCAGAATTAAGTTTTTTTGGTCTCTACAACTTTGCAATAAAATGCAATAACGGGCGATCAAAACATCGGATCTACACCCAAAATGGTATCAATAAAAACGTCAGCCCGGTACGCAAAAAAATAAGCCCTCACCTGGCCCCAGATCCCGAAAAATGGAGAAGCTAAGGGTCTCGGAAAATAGCGTCATTTTTTTGTTTTTTTTAGCAAGCTTTGGATTTTTTTTTCACCACTTAAATAAAAAAGAACCTATACATGTTTGGTGTCTATGAACTCGTAACGACCTGGAAAATAATGATGGCAGGTCAGTTTTAGCAATCTGTGAACGTGGTAAAAAAAGGACCCAAAAAACAACTGTGGAATTGCATTTTTTTTTCAGTTTCACTACACTTGGAATTTTTTTCCCATTTTCCAGCACACGATATGGTAAAACCAGTGATGGTGTTTAAAAGTACAACTCGTCCCGCAAAATATACGCCCTCACATGGCCATATTGAATGAAAATTAAAAAAGTTCTGGCTCTGGGAAGAAGGGGAGCAAAAAAGGAAAACACAAAAACAGAAAGACCCATGGTCGTTAAGGGTTTAACATATTTCACAGGAAAGCACTTTCACTTTCGTTTTTGAACGATTTATTGTGAGCCTTTAAAAGTGGCTTAATACCTCTGACCACGTTGTTGACAGCAGTGACCTGGGGATCAGAAATGCTTCCAGGGGCGATCCCCATGCTGTCCCCATGTCATTTGAGCACTGTCACTATTGTTTTGGGCACTTTTTAGGCTTTCTACAGACTGCCGGGGGGAGCCGCCGCAAAAATGTTCGGGTCTCCCATAGACTAACATTGGGCTCGTTGCTCGGGTCGAGCACCCGAGTATCACAGTGAGCTCGGCCCGAGCTTCGAGCACCCGAGCATTTTAGTGCTCGCTCAACACTAGTTAGTATAGATGGACTAATAGAACAAGTCCCACACACTGCTACAAGCCCAAATATTTTTTCAGAGCTAGATGCAGATAAAAAATATTTTGAATTTGCAACCTGGTGGAGGTTAGTATAGATGGACTAATAGAACAAGTCCCACAAACTGCTTCAAGCCCAAATATTTTTTCAGAGCTAGATGCAGATAAAAATTATTTTGAATTTGAAACCTGGTGGAGGTTAATATAGAAAGACGAATAGAATGATGCTATGCCCAAAAAGTTTTACTTGGCTAGGTGCAGTAAAAAAAATTGTATTCTATACACAGGTGGTGTAGCTTGCAACACAGATAGGCTACTCCACGGACTAACACACACTGCAAGAGGCCAAAAAGGATTTGCTTAGCTAGATTTAGCCAAATGCTGTGAAAAAAACTTGCACAGCACTGGCACAGACCTGCCTGGCAAAAAGTGATAGGAACTGATGTAACCTAGCCCTCAAAAGGACTGCAATTACAATTCATCTTTACTCCCTACCTATCTATTTAAGAGCACAGACCTGCCTGATAAAAGTGATAGGAACTGATGTAACCTAGCCCTCAAAAGGACTGCAATTACAATTAGTCTTTACTCCCAACCTATCTATTTAAGAAAACAGACCTGCCTGATAAAAGTCATAGGAAATTATGTAACCTAGTCCTCAAAAGGACTGCAATCACAACTATTCCCTACTCCCAAGCTATCTGTAGATTTGTGCGAAAATTGGCTTGAAATTAACACTCAAAGTATAGCGCACACAGCAACAGCGGTGCCGTCTAACACGCAGCTGCAGCAGAGAGAATATGGTGGCTACGTGGAAAATGGCTGGGTCTTATAGGGCAAGGACATGTGACATACACTGCCAATGACACATGCCCTTGCTTGTGTGAAAAAAAGCAGTTCGCTCCGTGTGTGCGCTGCTGATAGGCTGACAGATTGCACCTCCCCACTGTAAATGCGGGAAAGAGAAAAAAAAATGGAGATCTTCATTATTTATGCAGGGATCCATCCCCTGCCCCTCCCCCCGCCCCGCTGTACACTCAAACTGCGTATTAACATTAATTTTCAGCATTACTGAGAAAAAATCCAGTTATGATTTTGGTGCACGAACAGTTATCGAACATAACTTCGAACAGCCGAATTTTTTTCAAATTGTTCGTGTTCGCCGAACGGCTCGAACACCGCCCAAAACAGCTCGAATTTGAGATTGGCGAACAGTTCGAGTCGAACACCGCTCATCTCTAGTCAAAGTCACAGAAGTAAATCCAGCTCACCACCTTCGGTCCCACACTTCTGGAGCACGGATAGCATCTGGGCAGGTCACAACATCAAATAGAGAAAGCAGAAAAATCCAGCTCACAGCTAAAGTCCAAAAAAGTGCATTTTATTTTCCAAGGTACATGAAGCAAAGATTAAAATTGTGTGTTCACAAAAAGAAGAATGCGGACATCTTTCAAAGTGTTTCGAGCGGCAAGCGCTTTTTGTCAAGACAAAGTTTGTCAAGTTCAATAGTATTGAACTATTGCTCAAATGGTCACAGATTCAAGTTCCCATAATTGCCTAAAAAATAAATTAAAATATTTTTAAAAGTTTTTAAAAATATGACAGTTATAAAAAATTGAAACACCCCTTTTCCCCTTGTTAAAAATAGAGAAAAAAAAAAAGTATATTTGGTATCACTATACCACAAATGGTTTGAGCTTTCAAAAAATAAAGTAATTTTGATAAATCAAACCATTTTAGATATAACGATACAAAATATGCTTTTTAAATATTTTTTTCAATTTCTTTATTTAAAAAATAGAAACACCAGAATTATTTATTTTTTCATCTATAAACTTCCCTGAAAAGCTGCAATAAATTGGAATCAAATCATGTACCCAAGTATAAGATTGATTTGATATCAATAAAACGTTCGGGTCACAAAAGCAAAAACAAAGCCTTTACATCAACATGAAAGAAAAAAAACTTACATGTCTTGAAGACACAAACCAAATTTTTTTTTCAAATTTATGATTTTTTTTTATTACTCAAAAAGAACAATACAAGTTTGGAATTGTTGCAATTGTTCTAATCTGGTAAATTTTGTTGTCAGGTCATTATATTACACATAAAAAAACAAAGGAGGAATTGCATTTTTCCCTCACCATTTCACTGCATTGCAATATTTTCTCGTTTCTCATAATAGTACATTCTAGGTTTGTTCCCCATGTATAGAACCGGCTCTTGAGTTAAACTTTCACCATACCTGACATTTTGTACTCGTTTCTCAGTAATTTAATATGGTGAATTGTGTCTTTTCAAAACTACAACTTGACCTGCAATAAAAAAAAGCCCTTGGTTTTTGGAAGCAGGGGAAGATAAAGCGAAAGTACAAAATGAAATTGTCCCCCGCAGGAAGTGGTTAAATAATACATGATTACATATCTCATATACAGCTCTGGCAAAAATTAAGAGGCCACTGCAAAATTTTCATTTTCTCTGAATTTTTTCTTTATAGGTATATTTTTGAGTAAAATGTGCATTGTTGTTTTATTCTATAAACTACTGACAACATGTCTCCGAAATTCAAAGCTAAAAATTTTGTATTTATTTGTAGTAAATGAGAAATCGTCAAAATAATAAAAAAGAAACAGTGCTTTCAGACCTCAAACAATGCAAAGAAAACAAGTTCTTATTCATTTAGAAACAACAATATTCATGCTTTAACTCAGGAAGTGTTCAGAAATCAATATTTGGTGGAATAACCATGATTTTTAATCACAGCTTTCATGCGTCTTGGCATGCTTTCCAACAGTCTTTCACACTGCTTTTGGGTGACGTTATGCCACTCCTGGCATAAAAATGTAATCAGTTCTTCTTTGTTTGTTGGATTGTGACTATCCATTTTCCTCTTGATTACATTGAAGAGGTTTCAATTGGATTCAGGTCTGGAGATTGGGCTGGCCATGACAGGGTCTTGATGTGGTGCTCCTTTATCGACACATTGATTGACCTAGCTGTGTGGCATGGGGCATTGTCCTGCTGGAAAAAACAGTCCTCAGAATTGGGGAACATTGCCTGAGCAGAAGGAAGCAAGTGTTTTTCAAGGATAATATTGTATGCTGCTTGATTCATACATCCTTCGCAAAGATTAACCTGCCCAATTCCAGCCTTGCTGAAGCATCCCCAGATCATCACTGATCCTCCACCAAATTTCACAGTGGGTGCAAGACACTGTGGCTTGTACGCCTCTCCAGGTCTCCGTCTAACCATTAGACGACCAGGTGTTGGTCAAAGCTGAAAATTAGCAGAGAAGATTACCTTACTCCAGTCCTCTATGGTCCAATCCTTATGATCTTTGGCAAACTTCAGCCTGCCTCTCCTTTGCTTCTCGTTGATGAAAGGCTTTTTTCTAGCTTTACATTACTTGAGGCCTGCCTCTAGGAGCCTGTTATGAACTGTTCTTGCAGTGCACTTCACCCTAGCTGCCATTTGCCATTCCTTTTGTAGGTCACTTGATTTCGTCCTGCGGTTGCTGAGTGATATTCGAATAAGATGACCGTCATCCCGGTCAGTGGAGAGTCACTTTCGCCCTCTGCCGGTCTGTAGCTTTGTTGTCCCCAATGTCTGCTGCTTGACCCCATTGTAATGGACTGCCGTCTTCGAAATTTTAAGGATAGAGGCAACATAACGGTCACTGTATCCCTGTGCTAGTAAAGCCAGAATTGAGTCCTTCTTTTCCTCACTCAAGACTTTTCTTTTCAACTCCTTTGGCATGGTTAAAAGTTATTTTTTCATTCAAATTAATTGGGCTATTTCTAGCACTGGTTTTGCCATCCAGCTTGTCCTATTGCAAGAGGATTGTGAAGACCACAGCAGTGTTTTTTATACTTTCCCTCATTACATAATAATTGATTCAGGTGATCACCTAATCAGAAACACATTAAGTAGAATGAGGTGTACTTTGGTTGGAATTCAACTGACACTGGAATGGAATGGCTGTCAGACATGTAGAGATAGTGATTTTTAGA
Source organism: Phyllobates terribilis (assembly GCF_046119375.1). Lineage (NCBI taxonomy): Eukaryota > Metazoa > Chordata > Amphibia > Anura > Dendrobatidae > Phyllobates > Phyllobates terribilis. The sequence goes on from NW_027362771.1 coordinate 179,863,913, forward strand.
AAACTGTGCAGTGGTCTCTTAATTTTTGCCAGAGCTGTAGTAGTCCCAGCAAATACCCAAGATTGTACAACATTACACAGTCTCACCCTTCCTTCTCCGCCCACCTGGGATAGAACAGCTGTGACTTTGGAGACTTCCAAGGTCGAATACCTCAACCAATGGCCCCTTGCTTCTGGTGGGCCTACACAGAGAGAAGGTAGCGGCAAGCTTAGGAAGCTATCAGTCCATCGAGGTACAAGGCCAGGAGACCCGAAAGTCCCACCCTGGCCTCTTCGAGAGTTTCCATGGGGCCAGATGACCGGCGGATCCCAATCTGGCTTCTCCGAATGTCTCCATAAGTTCAAGGCGACCGGTGGGTCCCTCCTAGCAACCCGAAACAACATATCCATGGGGCCAGGGTCATTGTCCCAACCTGGTTTCCCCAAATGTATCCATGGTCTCTCTGATGGTCAATGGAGCAGATCCTAATCTTTCCAGTTAGGACCAATTCCCTTAGGCTAGAATTATGTAAAATCCAAATCTGTGTCTCTTTGGGTGCCATGCTATCCATCTACTTTCCTGAAAGATGTCTCTCATTCTCCTTGTAAAGTCTTCCTGATGCTCCTTGATTCTGCTTGCAGCACTACAGACATCCCTGTTTATATGTCAATCTGTGTAAGGTCAGTCACAGGTAAGAGATAAAGGTGCATGGCTCACCAGGTCTCATTGTTTGAGCTAATCAATTTACATAGTTGGTATCACAAGGGTTATTGTAAATAAACATCTAGCTGACTTTTCGTACAATTTGTCATTAGCATAGTAAACATGATTGTTCCCAAATGAATAGAATTCAACATTCAGGGTTATACAAATACTGGTCTGTGTTAATCAACTAAAGAAGAACACAGGTTAAAAAGTCAACATAAAAATAAACGTATACTGCTCTTGCCACCAGAAAGTACAGTGGGGAAAAAAAGTATTTAGTCAGCCATCAATTGTACAAGTTCTCCCACTTAAAAAGATGAGAGAGGCCTGTAATTGACAACATAGGTAGTGTAACATACCTGGCGGCATCCTTGCATAGTGGTCCATCTCCCACTGTGCAAGAGCGCGCACTTGATCTCCAATCCAGAATGTCTCTCTGGCTTCCCTCCATGCTGTCTGTTTGCCTCTGCTTCTGCTGCTTAAGGGCGGCGCCTGATCACTTCCAGCTTTTTGTACCTGCTGTAGGCACACCCCTTGTGCGTCCTCAGCCTATTGCTGTCTGTCACCTGGTATTTAAACAAGCTGCTCCAATTAACCCATGCCTGAGCATCTTGCCCTGTCAGTTGGCTTCTTGTCTCTGACATGCCAGGTCCTGTGTATGTTACCTGTCTTGCAGTATCTGTTCCCGTGTCTGTGCTGTGTCCTACCTGTGTACTCTAACCTGCAGTCTGTACACGCTCTCTAGCCTGTTGTCTTCTGCCTATCCTGGAGGCTGTATTTCCAGGCCAGTGTGAACACGCTCCTAGCCTGTTCTTTCCGCCTTCTAGGGGCCGCATACCTAGACCTGTTCCTGTATCTTGCCTGTTCTTGTCTGTATACTCTCCTAGCCTGTTACCTGTTTTTCTCCATGTCCGTACCTTCCCTTTTCTTGCATAATCTGATCCCGTACCTATCTCCTACTCATTGTCTCTGTACTCCCGTTTGTGAGTTTAGAGTTCACTCGCTACTTCATTGCAAGTATCCTGTGTGTACCTGGTTCTGCCTTTCCCTTCCAGTCTGTTCCGTGTGAACAGAGCCCTGTCCACCGCATCTGCGGTTTCGCTTTGTTCAGCCTTGTCCACAGCGTCTGCGGTTTCGCTTTGCTCAGCCCTGTCCACCGTGTCTGCGGTTTCGCTTTGCTCAGCTTTGTCTACCACGTCTGTGGTTTTGCTCTGCTCTGCCTTGTCTACCGCGTCTGCGGTTTTGCTCTGCTCAGCCTTGTCTACCGCATCTGCGGTTCTGCTCTGCTCTGCTTTGTCTACCGCGTCTGCGGTTTCGCTTTGCTCAGCCTTGTCTACCGCATCTGCGGTTCTGCTCTGCTCGGCCTTGACTACCGCACCTGCGATTTCGCTTTACTCTGTTTGTTTGCCGCATCTGCGGCTCCGAATTTGTCTCCCAGTCTGAACTGGACCCTACCCAGCCTGCGCTCTAGTCTGCCTGTTCCTGTATTCCCCGGTGTGGGTCAACAGCCGTGTCCGGGGTCTGTACTGGAGTAGCACCTGGTCCCTCTGCTCGGTTCCTCCCTGGTGCACTGGCGTCGTATGCCGTCGTCGACCTTGGTCGGATCGGGCAGATACTTAGTTACGCCCCTCCAGGCACTCTCTGGTTCATGGCACAGTGGAACCACTAAACACGCACACGCCAGTCAGTCCAGGCGTGTGCATTACAGCATACTCAGACCATCGTTCCCGTTGAGCCCCACGGCCTTCGCTCTCTGAGACGTTTTCCAGCGAATACTTGCATCTAGAAGAAATTTATTTATTTATTTATTTTTTTGCTACTAGCTGAGTTCCAGGCAAATTTCACACCCGTCCAGATGGAGCTTTCTGCACTCGTTCCTGCGGATCCGCCACGGTACTTTGGGGATCCAAAACAAAGTCGTGCATTTGTGGAGCAATGCATGTTACACTTTATGGCCTACCCTCTCTATTTTCCTTCCGATTGGGCTAAAGTGGCCTTTATGATTGACTACCTAGCGGGTGATGCCTTGAAATGGGTCACCCCCCTATGGGAAGCATGGGATCCTGTCGTCCTTGACCTGCAGGCCTTCCTGGTGGCCTTTTGTATGGTCTTCGAGGACCCTAACCCTGAAGTCCCTGCCGAAGCTTTACTTCCCAGTATCCCGGAGCAGCGCCGACGGGTAATGTGCGTGGGTAGTGCAACAGTTCTCCTGCCCGAAGAGACTGCTGCCCACCCAGAATCCACACCAGAGGACCCCCTGTTGCTTCCTGAATCCCCCGGGATACCACTTGATGACAATTGGAGAGAGACTTTCCTATACTCTGCACCTGATACCTCGCCCGCTTCGTCCAGTGAGTCCGACCTAGTGTTCTCCAAAGCAGAGGTTACCCCTGAGTCTCTACACCCCTCCGATCAGGCGGAGGATCTCCAGTTTTCTCCTGAACCCTTCGGGGTGCTACCTGGTAGCGAATGGACAGAGACTCTCCTATACTCTGTACCTGATACCTCGCTCGCTTCGTCCAGTGAGTCCAACCTAGTGTACTCCGAAGCAGAGGTTACCCATGAGTCTCTTCACCCCTCCGACCTGGCGGAGGACCTCCAGTTGTCTCCTGAGCCCTTCGGGGTTCTACCTGGTAGCGAAAGGACAAAGACTCTCCTATACTCTGTACCTGATACCTCGCTCGCTTCGTCCAGTGAGTCCAACCTAGTGTACTCCGAAGCAGAGGTTACTCCCGAGTCTCTACACCCCTCCGACGAGGCGGAGGACCTCCAGTTGTCTCCAGAACCCTTTGAGGTGCCACCTGGTGGTGAATGGACAGAGACTTTCCTATATCCTGGATCTGATACCTCGCTCGCTTCGCCTAGTGAGTCTAACCTAGTGTACTCCGAAGCAGAGGTTATTCCCGAGTCTCTACACCCCTCCGACCAGGCGGAGGACCTCCACTTGTCTCCAGAACCCTTCGGGGTGCCACCTGGTGGTGAATGGACAGAGACTTTCCTATACTCGGCACCCGATACCTCGCCTGCTTCGTCCAGTGAGTCCGACCTAGTGTTTTCTGAAGCAGAGGTTACCCCCGAGTCTCTACACTCCTCTGACTCGGCAGAGGACCTCCAGGTGTCTCCTGAACCCTTCAGGGTGCTACTTGATAGCGAATGGACAGACACTCTCCTATACTCGGTACCTGATACCTCGCCTGCTTCATCCAGTGAGTCTGAACAAGTGTACTCTGAAGCGGAGGTTACCCCCGAGTCTCTGCCCCCCTCCAACCCGGTGGAGGACTTCCAGTTGTCTTCTGTACCCTCTGGGGTGCCACCTGAAATTATGTGGAGAGAGACTTCCTTGTGTGCTGTTCCTGGTACTCCACCCGTTTCGTCTGTTGCTGAGGATGGCTGGATAGGAGGTAGCATCCTAGCTACCCAGATGAGACCAGTTTTTCCTGTGGACAGTGGACGTGATCTCCTTGAAGTGAAGGATTGGCCCTCGAATTCCCTGCGGAAGATTCTGGCAGGCCTGAAGAAGAGGGACGTAAGGGGGGGGTACTGTAACATACCTGGCAGCGTCCTTGCATAGTGGTCCATCTCCCACTGTGCAAGAGCGCGCACTTGATCTCCAATCCAGAATGTCTCTCTGGCTTCCCTCCATGCTGTCTGTTTGCCTCTGCTTCTGCTGCTTAAGGGCGGCGCCCGATCACTTCCTGCTTTTTGTACCTGCTGTAGGCACACCCCTTGTGCGTCCTCAGCCTATTGCTGTCTGTCACCTGGTATTTAAACCAGCTGCTCCAATTAACCCATGCCTGAGCATCTTGCCCTGTCAGTTGGCTTCTTGTCTCTGACATGCCAGGTCCTGTGTATGTTACCTGTCTTGCAGTATCTGTTCCCGTGTCTGTGCTGTGTCCTACCTGTGTACTCTAACCTGCAGTCTGTACACGCTCTCTAGCCTGTTGTCTTCTGCCTATCCTGGAGGCTGTATTTCCAGGCCAGTGTGAACACGCTCCTAGCCTGTTCTTTCCGCCTTCTAGGGGCCGCATACCTAGACCTGTTCCTGTATCTTGCCTGTTCTTGTCTGTATACTCTCCTAGCCTGTTACCTGTTTTTCTCCATGTCCGTACCTTCCCTTTTCTTGCATAATCTGATCCCGTACCTATCTCCTACTCGTTGCCTCTGTACTCCCGTTTGTGAGTTTACAGTTCACTCGCTACTTCATTGCAAGTATCCTGTGTGTACCTGGTTCTGCCTTTCCCTTCCAGTCTGTTCCGTGTGAACAGAGCCCTGTCCACCGCGTCTGCGGTTTCGCTTTGCTCAGCCCTGTCCACCGCGTCTGCGGTTTCGCTTTGCTCAGCCCTGTCCACCGCGTCTGCAGTTTCTCTTTGCTCAGCCCTGTCCACCGCGTCTGCGGTTTCGCTTTGCTCAGCCCTGTCCACCGCGTCTGCGGTTTCGCTTTGCTCAGCCCTGTCCACCGCGTCTGCGGTTTCGCTTTGCTCAGCCCTGTCCACCGCGTCTGCGGTTTCGCTTTGCTCAACCCTGTCCACCGCGTCTGCGGTTTCGCTTTGCTCAGCCCTGTCCACCGCGTCTGCGGTTTCGCTTTGCTCAGCCCTGTCCACCGCGTCTGCGGTTTCGCTTTGCTCAGCCCTGTCCACCGCGTCTGTGATTTCGCTTTGCTCAGCCCTGTCCACCGCGTCTGCGGTTTCGCTTTGCTCAGCCCTGTCCACCGCGTCTGCGGTTTCGCTTTGCTCATCCCTGTCCACCGCGTCTACGGTTTCGCTTTGCTCAGCCCTGTCCACCGCGTCTGCTGTTTCGCTTTGCTCAGCCCTGTCCACCGCGTCTGTGGTTTCGCTTTGCTCAGCCCTGTCCACTGCGTCTGCGGTTTCACTTTGCTCAGCTTTGTCGACCGCGTCTGCGGTTTTGCTCTGCTCAGCCTTGTCTACCGCGTCTGCGGTTTTGCTCTGCTCAGCCTTGTCTACCACGTCTGCTGTTCTGCTCTGCTCTGCCTTGTCTACCACGTCTGTGGTTCTGCTCTGCTCGGCCTTGACTACCGCACCTGCGGTTTCTCTTTACTCTGTTTGTTTACCGCATCTGCGGCTCCGAATTTGTCTCCCAGTCTGTACGGGACCCTACCCAGCATGCGCTCTAGTCTGCCTGTTCCTGTATTCCTCGGTGTGGGTCAACAGCCGTGTCCGGGGTATTTCCTGGAGTAGCACCTGGTCCCTCTGCTCGGTTCCTCCTTGGTGCACTGGCGTCGTATGCCGTCGTGCGACCTTGGTCGGATCGGGCAGATACTTAGTTACGCCCCTCCAGGCACTCTCTGGTTCATGGCACAGTGGAACCACTAAACACGCACACGCCAGTCAATCCAGGCGTGTGCATTACAGGTAGACCTCGACTATGAGAGACAAAATGAGAAAACAAATCCTGAAAATCGCATTGTCTGATTTGGAAAGAAATTTTTTTTAAATTTTGGTGGAAAATAAGTACTTAGTCAATTACAAAAGTTCATCTCAATACTTTGTTATATATCTTTTTTTTTCAATGACAGAGGTCAAACGTAGTGTTGAGCGAGCATGCTCGACACTGCTCGGTACTCGCCCGAGCATCTCACTACTCGGGATGTTCGGTGAGCACCGAGCATTTTCGGGTTACTCGGGTGGAAGCTCAGGACTCCGCCCTGCATGTTTGGCGCTCTTTACAGAGCCAATGAACATGCAGGGATTGCCAGCCAGTGAGTGTAATGCCGCAGCCATGTTGGTTGTGGGCATTACAGTGATTGGCTGGCCGCACAGTGTCACATCGAGTATTTAAAACCGGGCGCCGCCATCTTGGACACAGTCGTTCCAGATCAGACAGTGTAGGGATAGTGCTGCTGAGCTAGGGAGAGATTTATACTGCGAAATACAGTACAGACCAAAAGTTTGGACACACCTTCTCATTTAAAGATTTTTCTGTATTTTCATGACTATGAAAATTGTACATTCACACTGAAGGCATCAAAACTATGAATTGACACATGTGGAATTATATACTTAACAAAAAAGTGTGAAACAATGGAAAATATGTCTTATTTTCTAGGTTCTTCAAAGTAGCCACCTTATGCTTTGATGACTGCTGTGCACACTCTTGGCATTCTCTTGATGAGCTTCAAGAGGTAGTCAACGGAAATGGTTTTCACTTCACAGGTGTGCCCTGTCAGGTTTAATAAGTGGGATTTCTTGCCTTATAAATGGGGTTGGGACCATCAGTTGTGTTGTGCAGAAGTCTGGTGGATACACAGCTGATAGTCCTACTGAATAGACTGTTAGAATTTGTATTATGGCAAGAAAAAAAGCAGCTAAGTAAAGAAAAACGAGTGGCCATCATTACTTTAAGAAATGAAGGTCAGTCAGTGCGAAAAATTGGGAAAACTTTGAAAATGTCCCCAAGTACAGTTGCAAAAACAATCAAGCGCTACAAAGAAACTGGCTCACATGAGGACCGCCCCAGGAAAGGAAGACCAAGAGTCACCTCTGCTTCTGAGGATAAGTTTATCTGAGTCACCAGCCTCAGAAATCGCAGGTTAACAGTAGTGTTGAGCCACCCCCGTAGTGTTCGAGTTCGGTTCGCTTCGTCGAATACCCGTATGATCGCCAAACTGTTCATCAAACTGTGGTCGAACACCTTCGAACACCGTTAAAACCAATGGCAGGCAAACAAAAACACATAGAGACACATAGAAAACACATAGAAAACACTTCAAAGGTGTCCAAAAGCTGACAAACTGCTCAGAAGACACAGCTAACACATGGAAAAGTGACAAGTACATATAGTCATGCGAAAAGAAAAGAGGTGGAGGAGTAAAAGGAGGGGGAGACACAGATATAGGCATGTCATGCCCTTCTAAAACCAAAAAAGTGCGAAGCCGACACGGCCAGTCCGTTCCTGCCTGTGCGACCTGTGCGCCGGGTTTGTGCCAGAGCTGCGGTGAACCCTGACGGCCCGCCCCCCTCTCCCAATACTGGTGCCTGTCCTCTGGTGGGTCGAGCGAGCCCCCCTGCTGTGGAGGCCGGTCTAATCTTTTTAATTTAAATTGTCTGAGTACACTTTAAATCCTTTTGCAAGGATCTATTGGAGGGTAAATCTGATGCCAGCAGCCGCGACACTTTCTGGGTGTGTCAGAGTGTGGACTGCAGCTGAGGAGAGAGGTGGTGGACTGAGGAGCTCCCGGGCCGTAAGGCTTTTCCCAGCTGGAAGGACCCCCCCCTTTGGACCCAGAGGAGGGAGGGTGGTTTTTGGACTACAGTGGGGCTTGTCCCCCGTCTCCCACCCCTCGGTTGATGCCGGGGGTGGGAGTCCCATTTGGACTGTTTGGACTGTGGGAGCTTTTATTTTTTTTATTATTTTTATAAGCCTCCCCCAACATGAGGGGCATCAAGGAGGCCAAGAAGAAAAAGGAGGCCAAAGTTGCCAAGGAGGCCAAGGCGGCGCAGCCGGGGAGAGGTGGCAGGGCGCCGGCCGCAGCTGGGCCTGGCGCAGAGGAGATCTCTCCTCCCGGAGGGGAACCTGGTGCTTGCTGGGGTGCAGCGGCAGTCCCCAAGGACTGGGGTGTCCAGGCCGCGGGGGAGCCCATAACCACCTATGGCTCCCGCCTGAATTTGTACCTCAGTGAGCACAAAGAGGTATGTAAGACCCTGAAGCGACTCCAGGAGGAGCTGCGGTGCGCCCAGCAGGCTGTAAACTGTGCGTCAAATAACCGGAGGCCAGCCCTGTCGTCTCATGTGGAGGAGCTGAAAAGTTCCATTACAATAGTGGAGGAGAGGAAGATGGAGATCTTGGCAAATGCAGGACCTTTCAGAGAGAAGTTGGTGAACGACGAAAGGTTCTGGGGGGCGCCAGTGGGGTCTGGCTGCCCGACCCAGGCAGAGGAGGATGAGGCCGAGGAGCCTGCCATCAAGGAGCCTGCCATCAAGGAGTCTGCTATGGAGGAGGAGGAGGAGGAGAAGCCGGACAACCTGCCTGGGGACCTGGTAAGTGATCATCAGGTCACACATAGTGGGCAATTAGATCCTTACCAAGTCGCGCTCCCATCGGACGCCAGCAGTGTGGAGGATGATGATGGGAGTAGTGACAATGGTAGCGAGGGGGGTTGCCTCATGCGCCAGATCCGGCAGCTCGAGTCCCCGGGAGTGGATTTCTCCCAGTTTACATTTGGGGATGAGGGCTGCCTGGATGAGGCACCTGGGAAGGGGTGGAAGGGAAAAGGGAAGAATAAGATCAGAGCGGAGGAAAAACTTGTGAATGTCCCCCTTCCTGGGACCCCCCGTTCCCACTATGTGCCCGCTTCCCACCCCGGCCTGGGTTCTGGTGTGGGAGCAGTGCAAGGGAGCGGGAAGAGAAATGTAACCATGGTGAAGGCTACCGTCCATGCTGATTGTAGCATGGATGGGGGAAAGGGACCTAACATGAGGAAGGTGCCGGAGGTCCGGCTGATCCGCGACCCCACCTTGGTGGGGGAGGTTGTGCTGCCGGGGTCCCTGGCAAGTGTGTCATCTACTGGGTCTGCTGGGGCCCCGGGGCTGGCTAGTAAGAGCAAGGGGTCGGCCGTGATAGCCGCCGCCATCCTACCCCCGCCCGCACCCTCGGCGGAGGGGGCCGGTCTGCCGGGGCCCCCTGCGAGCCCGCTTCCACCTGGGGCTGCGGGGGCCTCAGCCCCGGTAACATCGAAGGGCGGGAGGTGTGCCGTGGCTGAGGTACAGCCGGCCGTGTCCCAGACCGCACCGCCGGCGGTGGGGGCGGTGTCGCCGGGGTCCCCTGTGTGCCTGCCACCATCTGGGGCCATAGGGGCCTCGGTGCCGGCAGTGAGTAAGGCGGGCGTTTGAGGGATAAAACTGCGGCTACACAGCCGGCCATGTCCCTGACTGCCACTTTGGCAGGGGGCACGGCGCTGCCAGGGTCTGCAGAAGTCCCGGTGCCAGTTTTTAGAAAAGACAAAACCAAAAAAGCAATAATAACAGCAATAACTACAATAACAACTGAAGCCACGCCCCCAGCCATGGGGGGGGTGCCCTTCGTCAGGGGCCCCTGCTAGCATTGTCTCACCTGGGTCAGTGGGGTCTCCGGCGGCGGCTGGTCCCCCCGGGAGAAACGTTCAGCAGACAGAAGTGGAGGAGCGACGCTCTGCAGCAGCTCCCACTGTTGCTGCACGCCCTGCTCAGAAAGGAGGCATGTCCAGCTTAGACAGCAGCAGTGGTGGCTGTGGAAGGAGAGAGGAGACAACACCCATAACACCCATACCGCCCATACCTAAGCCCAGGCTCCATAGGACAACAGCAGCTGCTCCAAATCAGCACACTGTGAATAATGTGAGTAATGTGTGTAATAGGATTAACAACGGAAGGGAAAATGAGAGGGGGTCTGGAGTGAAAGTGGTAGGGAAAAGGCAGGATGTGAATGGGGGGAGGGGGAAAATGCTGGGAGGGGAAAAAACGCAGGGTTATGGTGTGAATGGTGCCAATGGTGAAAATGGGGAATGTGTGGAAATGGATGAATGGCCGGTTTTGGAAGGGGGCAGTGTGAGTGGTGAGGCTGGTGAGGCGAGTGGGGTGAATGGTGATGTGGGGGCCGGTCCACCGTCCAATCGCGCGAGTGGTGCCGGCGCTAGTGGTGGCGCCAGAATGAATTTTTCGGGGGCTGTGGCGGGGTCTTCCTCACCCTCAGGCTCGGGTGATGGAGATTTCCACCGCCATCTCGTGCAGGCCCTGAGGCGTGGGGATCGGACGATCTCAGTAGAGGGGAGGGATGTGGACCTGTCCTTTTGGTTGGACAAATTTGGACAGGCCGCCTTCCAAGAAAAAAGGGGGGGAGAGACTGTATGGTCTCTCCCTACAGCCGGGCGGGGGGTGTCCAGGAGGAATGTGGTCCATCTCCGGTGGAGGGGTGATGATGCGTGCCCACCAAGATCAAGGGTGGTGAAACTCCTCCTGGAGATGGGATTCAGGGCGAATGACATCTTTGCCCTGATACATCCTTTTGGCGCCCCCATCTTCGATGTTAGCTTTGTTCGGCCAGAGGGCATGGAGCTTTTTTGGTCGAGCTACGAGCTGGCAAAGGAGCCGCCCGGCTGGCGGGGTCTCGTCGCGGAGGCGATATCCCGCCAGAATGGGCCCCAGAAGGTGACCGTGCTGACATGCAATGAGTCACTTTCAGGAGTCGATATTATGACCTGGCTCAGTAGGTATGGAGAAGTGATGGAGGTACCAAAAAAGATAATGGATGAGGGCATTTGGTCAGGGGGCTGGACCTTCATGATGAGGTTGAAGAGGTCCGGCGGTACTGTCACCCACATCCCTTCTTCGGCTTTCCTTGGGAGGGACAGGATCCTGGTTTTCTACCAGGGGCAGCCGAAAGTGTGCCACAGGTGCGGTGATCCCACGCACTTTAGTGCAGCATGCAGGGTGCAGAAATGCACCTTGTGTGGTGGGATAGGCCATCTCGCCGCCTCCTGTGGTACGGTTCGGTGTCACCTGTGTGATGCCGTCGGACATCCGTTCAGTCGCTGCCCTCGTTCCTTCACCAACGCCGTCTTTGGTCAGGCGGAGGGTGGCCGTGTCGGGGTGGATCCCGGCAGTGCGCCCTCTTCTGAGCCTGAGGCTGGTGGAAGCGGGGTGGCTGAGGGGCCAGTGAAGAACAAGAGGGTCCGGGGCCCCTCTTATTATCGGAGGCAGGAGAGGCGCCTGCTTGGGGAAGGGCAGGGGGATCCCCAGGCAACTGGGGTGATGACTGCCCCCCCTCTGGGGGTCTCGACCAGTGCCACTGAGGCGCTGGGGGAGGAGGCGCTGAGTGAGGAGACCAGGAGGATGGAGAAGGAGGAGGCGGCTGCGCTCTCAGATTCCTCCCAATATGAAAGTGTTGAGGAGGATGAGGGCGCGCAGCATACAGCAGAGGGTGACAGTGAAACCAAAAAAAGAGGCGAAGGAGGAAGAGGAAGATCAATGGGAAGGGGGTTAAAAAATCTGCCCCCCCCTTGACCAGCAAGGTTCCGGCGGAGGGCTCCACAATCTCCCCTCTGATCTCTGTCTCCAACCGGTTTGGAGTCCTCGAGGACCCTGATGTGGCGGGGGTCGAGGGCAAAGAGCCGGGGGAGCCACCTGAAGGGCCTGTGGGGGACGGCGAGGTCCTCCCCTCAGGGGGTATGCCATCTTCCTCTGGGGGAGGGACTGTCCCTGAACCTGGGGGTGAGGAAAAAAGGGGAGGAGGGGGTGCTATGGATATGACAGTGTCCCTCAAACGCCGTGAGCGTGACAGCAAGGGGTCTTTGTCGGACGGTGAGGGGGGTGGAGGGAAGAAGAAAGCCATCTAATTCGATCACCCAATGGCTGCACCCACCCCGTTGATGCTGGTATCCATTAATGTCGCCAGCATAAAATCAGATGCGGCTAGATTTACGGCCTTTGATTTTCTCACCCGGTTTGAGGCTGAAATTTTATTTTTGCAGGAGACGAGACTAACGGACATGGGGGCCATTCACAAGGCAAGAAGTGAGTGGAGGTGTGGGCCCTCATACTGGTCTCTTGCGGCCGAGCCGTATAGCGGGGTGGCGGTCCTTTTTAAGACTGCAGCGGTAGAATGCCGGAGGGTTATCGAAGTAGAAATGGGGAGGTGCTTGGTTTTAGACGTCTTCATGGGGGGACAGGAGCTTCGGCTCATAAACATCTACGGTCCCCAATCAAAGTGTGACCGCAAATGTCTCCTCCTGAAGATCAAGCCCTATCTTTTTACGAGTCGGCAGGTGGTCTTTGGAGGGGACTTCAACACAGTCACAAGATTACGTGACCGGGGAGGCTCAATGGCCGGTTGGCTTACGATAGCATGACTCTGAACAGTATAGCTAGTGATGCTCGCCTGGTGGATGTCCACATCCGGCACACCCCAGGTCACAGTGGTTTCACCTATTATAGGGGTAGTTGTAGGTCTAGAATAGACAGGTTTTTTTTAAAGGAGGAGGCAGTCTCTTCAGCAGTGTCTGCTGTTGAGGTGGAATTCTCCGATCACTGTCTAATTTTCTTTTCCTTGAATGTTTCACAAACCCCCCGGATGGGGAGAGGACTATGGAAGCTGAATTCATCACTGCTGGAAGAAGCGGAGGTGAGACAATCCTTTGAGGATTTTCTTCAGAGCCAGGTACCACTGTTGGATCTGTGTAGCACTAAGTCTGAGTGGTGGGAGATGTTCAAAGATCGGGTTGCGAGTTTCTTCCGCCAGCTCTCTAGCCTCAGGAGCCTGAGCAGGTACCGCCTGTACCAGAGCCTGAGGAGGAAACTTGAGCAGCTCGTCTCGACTGGAGGTGACCGTGAGGAGATCTCCAGAGTGAAGTCTTTGCTCAAGAGGAGTCAGTATGATAGACACACATCTTTGGTTTTTTAGAGGGATTTCGGGAAGTACCGCTCACCTGACCCCTACAGAAACTGTAAGATGTCAGTGAATCATAAAGTAGTGACCGGCCTGATCGATGGTACAGGTTCCCTGAACAGATCCAAATCAGGGATCCTGGAAGTCGTCAGGTCGTTCTACTCACGCCTCTTGGGAAAGAGGGAGCTAGATCGAGACATGACGTCGACTTTCCTGGCCGAAGCCGTTCCTGAGCCAGGGGATGACCCCTCTCTCGGCGTTTTGACTGAGGCAATCAGGGAAGAGGAAGTGAGACTGGCCATTGATGGGCTTCGGCTCAAGAAATCGCCAGGTCCAGATGGCTTAACGTCTGAATTTTATAAGACCTTTAGGGACTCTTTGGTCCACCTCTTGATGGAGGTGTTCAACGAGTGCCTTTCCTCGGGTCCTCTTCCCCGTTCAATGAGGAGGTCTGCCCTGATTATCCTGTCAAAGGGTAGGGACTCGTCCCGTATTGAGAATTGGCGTCCCATAGCGCTTCTCAATACGGACCGGAAGGTTCTGGCAAAGGTGCTTTTTAATCGGTTGGTGAAGTTTGCACCCCGGCTCCTCTCGGGGTCCCAGAATTGCTTTGTTCCAGGCCGCAGCACATTTAGTGCTGTACTCGGTGTCCGTGAGGCAGTGGAGCAGGGTAGGGATAGCTTCTGGAAGGGGTTTCTGCTGTCCCTAGATCAGGCAAAGGCTTTTGATCGGGTGAGCCACGACTACCTCTGGTCTGTCCTTTTGAGGTACGGTCTGCGCGGGGAGTTCGTAAATTGGTTAAAGGCATTGTATGCAGGGGCTGAGACTTTCCCCCTGGTGAATGGTTGGTCTGGCCGCCCTTTTGAGGTGGAATCTGGGGTTCGCCAGGGCTGTCCGTTGAGCCCGCTGTTATACGTGTTTGCCCTCGACCCCTTTTTAAGGAGGATCGAGGATGGACCGTTAGCGGGAGTCCGGATGGACTGGGCGGCCCCGGAGGCCACCTTGAGGGCAGTGGCATACGCCGATGATGTCTCCTTGTTTGTATCCTCGAAAGAGGAGGCGGACTGGGTGATGTCTGAGGTTGACCGCTACTCGGAGGCATCTGGGTCTAAGATCAACCAGGAGAAGTGTGAGAGTCTCTGGCTGGGAAGGGGAGACCCTAGTTTCGGTCTCCCGGACACCCTCCCAGAACCCCAAGCCACAGCAAAGATCTTAGGCATCAATTTCAGCCCGGGTGATTACCCCCAGCTAAATTGGGAGGACAGGCTAAAGATCGCCGCTCAAAAGGTGGACCAGTGGAAGGGTTGGACTTTGACCCTAAGGGAGCGGGTGAACCTGATCAAGGGTTACCTTCTGCCTTTGCTGAACTATTTGGGCAGCGTTTGCATTTTGCCAGAGCCTCTTTGGACACGGGTCTATGGCCTGTTTTTCCAGATGTTATGGGGAAACAGGCTTAACCTAGTCAAGAGGGAGGTCACGTACCATACGAGGAGACTAGGCGGGTTGGGTATGGTCAACCCGGTGGTATTCTTAGTGAATGCCTTCCTTAAAACCAACATAGGGAACCTCTGGCCAGAGAGGGCTCCTCCGTGGGTTTTCTCCTGCAGGGGATGGCTTCGACCCTTCTTCCAGGAATGGGAGTCAGGAGGACGAGTGAGGGACCTACGTACACTGCACGGGCATCTCCCGGCTTATGCTACCCTGGTTTTGAAGGTGATCCGCCAGTGGGGTCTGGGAATGTGGGAGATCAGAACTATGCCGAGGAAATTCCTTGACAGAAAGGTTCTGTTGACCCGTTTCCAGAAGCCTCTGGTCCTCAAGGATTGCCCAGGTCGGGATCTGGAGGGTGGGCTGAGGTTGCTAAATTCTACTCGGATCCCCTTGAAGTTTTGGGACTTGGCCTGGCGCTGCTTTCACGGGAGGCTGTATGTAAGGGGCAATTTGAAGTACAGGAATTCCGATGACCGGGGTTGCCCCCGTGAGGAATGCTGCGACGTGCTGGAAAGCATGGAGCACTTCCTCCTTCAGTGCCCCTTTAATACAGGGGTCTACAACAGGGTGGGTGCTTCCATTGGCTGGCCTAGGCTTGCTCGCATCTCCTATCCGGAGTGGGCGTACGGAGCATTCGGGTCCCCTGGTGGCCGAGATCGGTGCACGTTATTTCTAGTTAGTCTAGTGGTCAGGTTCTACACTTGGAATGCACGCTGTCTAGTGTCCACTCAGCAGAAAACCCTCCCCATGGATGAGGTGGTTAGGAACATTCTTGGTGACCTTGGTAAAATGTGCTCGCTGGAATTTGACAGGTTGGGCACTGAGAAGGCCTCCCGCCTCTGGAGGGGTCTCTCATTTGAAGTGCCTTGAGGGACAAATTAATTTTAGTTTTATAGCAGTAGGGGCAGGTATCTAGGCAGTAGGGAGAGATACGCATAGGGACAGTTAGGGACAGAGGAGGGAAAGATAGTTAGGCACGTGGTGAGGTAGATAGGGCGATAGGGGCAGAGAGGGATAGATAGGGATAGGGTTTTAATTAGGGACAGCTTTGAGATAGTGAGGGTAAGACAGGTTTATTTTTTTTATTTTTTTATTTATTTATTTTTTTTATTTTTATTTTTTTTGTCAGGGAAAAAGCCTGCTTTTCCGGCTCCCGGTGGTGGGCTGTTAACTTTCACTGGTAGCTTTTTGTTTTCAAGGATACTGAGGTGTATGGGGCTCGCAAGCACCGAGCCATTGTTATGCTATTATGTGGTTATGCTATTATGTGGTTATGCTATTATGTTTTTATGCTATTATGTTGCTATGCTGCTATGTTATTATGTTGATAAGGTGTTAGAAGGTTGTAGGATTTATAGTATATAAGGAATATGTAAATAGTGGAGAAAAAGAGAAAAAGGGAAAAAACTATGATAACAATAGATATGTGGTGGAGGGTAGGTTGGTTTTTGAGTGGGGGGGGGGATTATAAAAAATAAAAATAAAATAATAAAAAAAAATAAATAAAAAAAATATATATATATATATATATAGTGTGTGTAGTGTTAAATAAGGCTCAGTTGTAGTTTTTGGCAGAGTGCCATCGTATTTATGTTAGGGCGGTGGACCGGGTTTTGTTCTTGCTTGTATGTATAATGGAATGAAAGGAATTGTAATGTGGCCCCTTTTTTTCCCTCTCTCCTATGTAATAACATCCGAGCCTGGTAGCTCCGAGGAGTAAGGGGAAGGATTCATGGACAAGGAGATGAGCACAGAGCCAAGAGTAAAGAACAAAGAGCATGAGCAGGAGCAAGTATGTGGATGGACTTATCCCGTATGGACTCTATGGACTCTCTGAGTTTCTTTGGACTCTTTTAAGCTTTTATGGACTCGCATAGACTCATGTTTTCTCCTGGACCTGTACCCCTAATATGCATCTCTTATTCTGCATGGGAAAGTGAAATGAACTACTTCTGGTAGGATCCCTTATTAAGTTGGTTATGTTCCCCGCAAGATTCGCGGGGGGGGGGGGGTTTCTTTTTGTGTTGTTTGATGTATATGTTTTGGTAATTTATTAGGATGAATGGTTGGACTTTATGGGAATTGTTATGTATTGTTATGTATTGGTGTGGATTTTTTTTACTTTAATAAAAAAAGAGTTCCAGCTCCAGTAGCGTCCACTAAAGCTGCTGCAGTTAAAAAGCTTTTATAAGGATCGAGCTTGGCGGTCGACAGCAAGGCGTCCTACCGCCAATCCCAGGCCCTGTGCCTTGGGGTGCCTCCCCGATGCTCTTCACTGAGTGTCCCGGGGGCCCGAACCATTTCCTTTGAAAAAATTAAGTGTCCAAACTACAGGTGGTGTAGCTTGCTTAACAGCTGGGTTAATCCGCTGACTAGCAGACACTGCTACTAGGCCCAAAGTATTGCTTGGGCAAGATGCAATTAAAAATTTGTAAATAGATACTCTCATTGGATGCTGAGAAAGCATTCCATAGAGTCTCCTGGCACGCCATATATTATTCTCTTAAAAAGTTTGGGGTAGGGGACCCTTTTATAGCCAAAATCATGGCCCTGTATCGCAATCCGTCAGCTAGGCTGAAGATAAATGGAACATTATCATCACCTTTCATAATCACCAATGGGACAAGGCAGGGATGTCCTCTGTCCCCTCTCTTATACATCCTAGTGATGGAGCACCTGCTCTCATCAATTCACGATAACCCCAATATTAGGGGGATTGAGGTGGGAGGCACCGAGTACAAGTGCTCTGCATTTGCTTATGATGTCCTAGTATATATCACTCAACCACATATATCCATCACTGCTGTTATGGCTGAAATAGATCACTTTGGTACATGGTCAAATTTTAAAATCAATGCAGCGAAGTCTGAGGGCCTCGATGTCTCCCTCCCCAAATCCATACAGGATTCCATCCAGTCCAACTTTCCCTTTGCCTGGCCCTCACAGGGTATCAAATACTTAGGAATTCCTATTCATAGAGACATCTCCCGTCTGTTTTATCTTAATTTTGGGCCCTTTATTGAACAACTCCATAGAGATCTTACTTCTTGGACGGTGAAGGATTTTTCCTGGTTCGGCAGAATAAATATACTAAAAATGAACTTCCTACCTAAACTCTTATACCTCTTCCAAACCATTCCCGTGGTAATTCCCTCAAATTTTTGGAAAAGACTACGCATTAGCTTTTGCAGATTTATCTGGGCAAGTGGGCGTCCACGCATTCGAGGGGACGTTCTGATCTGACACAAACTAAAGGGGGGCCTTAGCCTTCCGGATTGTAGAAGGTATTACATGGCAGCTGTACACGCTAGAATCCTGGACTTCTTCCATCATTCGGAGGGGAAATTGTGGGTAAAAATAGCTCAATCCATTTGTCCTAAAGCTCTTACCACTCTCCCATGGTGCGCCCATTTAATTGTCCCCTCTCTTGGCCTCATGTCATATAGTACTTATGCCTCTGCTTTGGGTTTGAGATCCCCAAAAAAAAGCTTATCCTCAATCGACCCCCAGGGCCCCTTGCTCCCGATTTCAGATAATCCAGATTTCCCACCAGGACTATCTGCAAATAATTTCTCGGTTCAATTAAATCCCCTCCGATATTATTTTCTCATGTCATCTCCAATACTTCACTGCTCCCCCTCAATGACTTGTTACAGGGAAGAGCCACTTCCAAGAAGGCTAATTTTGAATATAGCCAGTTACAACACTTCTATTCAACTGTGAAGAAGCGCACACATCTTCATAGAGATCTCACAAACTTTGAAAAATTGAGCCTATCATTGTCACCCCCTACACACTCCATCTCCCTACTGTATAATCTCCTCATTGCCCAGGTAACTGACAATAGGCCAGGATTCTGTGGTGCATGGGAAAGGGAACTGGGGAAGTCCTTCTCTGACTCACAATGGGATAAATGTTTCTTCCTAACACATAAAACCTCAATAGGGTCCAAAGCTCAGGAAACCTCCTTCAAAATTATCTCTAGATAGTACCGGGTACCAGCAGTCCTTCATAGATGGTATCCAGTGGTCTCAGATAGATGTTGGAGATGTGGGGA
Source organism: Phyllobates terribilis (assembly GCF_046119375.1). Lineage (NCBI taxonomy): Eukaryota > Metazoa > Chordata > Amphibia > Anura > Dendrobatidae > Phyllobates > Phyllobates terribilis. The sequence continues at coordinate 179,882,520 of NW_027362771.1, forward strand.
GGGGGAAGGGACAATGTCACACATATGGTGGGTATGCCCTATAATAAATGCATTTTGGGCAAAGGTGGTTCCCATGATTGAGAAAATAACTGGTTTGACTATCCCTAATACGCCAGAAGCCCTCCTTTTATCAATGTTACCAATAAGTAAACGTAGTTATAAAAGGTCATCAATAGGCTACCTAATAAAGGCGGCCAAGAATGTCATTCCATGACACTGGAAAAGCAGAGACCCACCCACTGTGGAGGAATGGTTTGCGGAGATCTCCCTCCTTAATAGGATGGAGCATCTGATTGCCATCTCAACGGCTGATGTTGATAGATACTGTGTGATTTGGAGGGATTGGATTGATTTGCAAAACTCTGACGCCTACCATCTAGCCCCCAACTAAAGTTATCCGTGATGTCGGCACAACAATGATCATAATCTCACTCTATTGATTGGTGGCCTGCCGTGGTCCGCTCCCTCTCTCTCTATCTTTCATATGGAAAAATACATGCTTGATCTGGATATTGATGGAAAACCCTCCCTGTACCCCCCAATGTACTGTCGTTATGCATAGATTTATAGTTATACTACCCCTTTTACTATGTATACTGTATTTTCTTGTACTTTTTCAACACAAAAATAAAAAAAAACTTGAATTTGAAAAAAAAAATGTAATTAGATCTACAGGTGGTGGCTACTCCGCTGACTAGCAGACACTGAAGCTTTGGAGCAGACCTCTGATTCCCAGGCTATAGTATGAGTAAACAGCTTTTCAGACTCAACCATTTGTGTTATCCCAAGCCTTAGTGTATGTAGTTTCTTACGGTTAAAAGGGGGGGGGAGATCCGACCCACCTAGAATTGACGATGGCAACGTCATGCAAAACACAGCAAGGGGACTCCAAAAAGAGTCTCCATTCTTTCCCAAAATTGTGGCACAGACACCACTTAAGTGGCAAACAATTGTCCCAGAGTTGCTTAAAATGGTTGGTGAGGTGATTTTCCAAAATCCTCAAGCTTTTAGTCTCCTCAGAATGACACAGGTGGGGCAGATGGTGGTTGTCCCGGCCCGCTAGGCCGCATTGTAGCACACAGTGAGCTTTGCACTGCAACTTATGCTTCATATCCATGTGACGGTTCATGCATGAAGTACTCAAACTATGGATTTTTTGGCCTCTACTTAGCTTTTGGTGACAAATGTTACAGATAACACGAGTTGGGTCATCCTTATCGATCTGAAAAAATGCACAGGCTATGCAAGGTTTAGAGCCCATGCGACTCTGCTACTAGCAATACTATCAAATGATTGGCTGGGTTAGATGCAGAGCGTCTGGGTTTGGTTGGGGGTCCCCACAGTCTGCCTAGGCAAGATGCAGTTAAAAATTATTATTAGATAGAGAGGCGGTGCAGCTTGCTTTGCAGCTGGGCTAATACGCCCAAAGTATTGGTAGACTCTATACTAAATAAGGAAGGATTTACTGACTGCGGTGGCCCCTCCGTGGGCCATGGCGATTGGTGGAGATTTGGTGGATGATTATAGGAGAAAGCTCCTTAATAGAGAAAGTTGGTGGATTTATACTTTAAATACACGTGTACCAGCTGGTTTAAACATCAGACATGATTTGATGTATCATTATGAGTGTTCATTTATATATTATTATTATATATATGTTCCTATTTTCTTCTTTTCTTTTTCTTTTGGATTATTTACATTTATATGCATTGTTTCTATGTTATACGATTTTAACATGGTATATGTGTTTAAATTTCTGATTAACTCAGCCTTGAACAGGTGCATAGCAGGACATGACATATAAATACCACTTCCTTGCTGTTTTTTTGCTATGCAATGATTAAGAACCTTTAGTTCGAAACGCGTTTGCTGTTCTTCTCCATGGTGGACTTTTAAAATATTTTTTATATGACCCAATAAAAAGTGGATTTTAGAAGATTTATTCAGCTGGATCTTCCTGGTTCCTCATGTTCGTCTGGTAGCACTCCTGGCTCCGTGCTGTTGATCTTCTAGGTGGGTGAGCTGATTTTTTCCTTTCTTTTTCTGCCATGTGGCGATTGGTCATTCACTTTCACTGCCCCTTACTCAACGAATTCACAAACATCTCCCGTCGGTTTAGAGTCCCATTATGCCCAACCAAAAACATAGGCCCCACAACTAAAAAAAATCGTTCTTAGGCATCGAAATCGACACCACAGCAAGGTTGTTCCGCCTCCCATGGGAAAAAATACCAAAACATTGCACCTGATCTAGTTTTTTTGGCAGTATGGAAAGTAACACTACAGCAGATGCAAGTATTACTAGGTCTCCTCGTGTTTGCGAGCCGGGTGATGCCAGTTGGAAGGGATCTTTCTCTTCATTTATCGCCTGCAACAAAAGGGGCATCTAAACCGAGTCATACAATCAGAATCAGCAGGCAGCTACGGGCGGACTTAGAGGTGTTGAAAACCTTCTTATAATCATTCAATCGTCACACGTTATTTATGTCAGCAGAACAGTCCAACATTCAACTAAGATTATTCACCGGGGTGGCAGAATCAGGCGGATATGCAGCGATACTAAATAACCAATGGTGCACAAGCTTATGGCCTCCGTATTGGGCAGAACAAGTGCTGACAAAAAAACAGACAGTCCTGGAACTGTTTCCAATAGTGGTAGCAATAGAAATATGGGTCACGGCCTGGCTAGCAAAAGCATACTCTTCCTAACAAAAAACACCAGCCTAGCGCACTTCATTAATAATATGGCATCATCGTCTCTCCCAGTGCTAGGCCTACTACGCCGGCTAGCATTCCTGTGCCTAAAACACAATGTATGGGTCCGCGCTAGCCACGATGCTGAGGGGTCTAACGCTGCTGCTAACGCTTTATCACAATTCAATTGGCAGATTTTCACAGAGCTCCTCCCCAACGCCCACCCATCGGGCAACAGTTGCCCAGCCTCCCTATGAGATCTAGTGGAGAATAGTTGATGCCATTAATCAGAGCGTCAGTTGCCCCGTTGATGTGGCAAGCATACGGTAAGGCATGGGAACAGTGGACACGACTAGTAGCAGGCAGAGGGGTAGACCAATGTGAACAAGCCAGATTACAAGTCACCATAGAATTTCTTCACCAGCTAATGATGAGGGGCATATCAGGGGCTGACCGGAGTAGCATTTCACTTCCAACTACTGAATTGGGGACATGTGACAAAGAGATTCATCATAAGACAATCCATAAAAGGGTGGAAAAGGGGTCAGCCAAGTCAGGAGTGTAGACGTCCCGTCCCGTGTCACTAAAACTGATTTCTCACATCGTATCACCATTAACATGATACTCACAATTCGAAGCAACACTACTGTCTACTGCATTTGCGATCGCCTTCTTCGGGGCGCTATGCATAAGCGAATTAGTCCCTCAATCCAAAATTAACACCAGTGGAGGCTTATTACACCAGGACATAGTCATAGCCAATAATGCAATACGTCAACGCATACGCAAATCGAAAACGGTTCCAGCGGGCAGGGGCACTTGGGTACTTCTACAACCCACAAATGGTATGCTGAGTCAGGTAACAATAGTAAAAACATATATAACCATCAGATCACAAAGTAATTTCTTCCTATCACACATTGATGGAACGCCATTATCAAGATACCAGTTCCAAGCTATATTTAATAAATGCATAACATCGGCAGGGAACCACCCCAAAGATTATGGGACACACTCATTCCGCATAGGCATGGCCATGGAAGCTGCAAGAGCAGGACTGTCAGAAACGGAAGTTCAGAGGATAGGGAGATGGCGATCCACGTGTTTGGCGGGATACATAAGACCGGACTTGTTATCCTAACATGGTTTGTTTCTTTTACAGGTGACGCTAAGCCAATAGTGTGGGTGATAGGCCACTCGTATATATATTGGGCAGAAAAAAGGGCGAAAGTCCACCCAGGCGGGAGGAAATTAGAGTTTCATAACACATATTTGAACTGGAGAAGTATTAGAGGCCTGCAATGGCCACAGGTACTAATGGAGGTAATCAAGGTAGGGAGAGAGGCAAGAGGTCCGGTCATCTTAGCTATACAGGCCGGGGGAAACGACCTAGGTTATCACAAGAGCGCATAACTAATGGCAATAATGAAACTAGACACTGAGCGCTTCAGAGAATTTTTCACAAAAATAGTCAGAGATTGTGCCGAGCGCGGTATGGCAAGGTGCCCGAGACATCACGGCCATCGAACGGACAAGGCGGCTAATAAATATTTGGATGCCAAAATTTATAAGAGACAGAGGCGGACAACTGGAAGGAGATAAAGCAGGCCTCATACGGCCCGACTGTGTTCACTTAATGGATATTGGACTGGACATATTCCTGTCTGGACTCCAGGATGGAGTGGAACAAGCATTAAGAGTGATGAATGGGGGTCAGAGTCCTGCATACGAGTACGCAGGATCCTCCGTGGCCTGGAAATAGAAAGGACATGTTGGAGAGTTACACTTGTTGGCCAACTTGCCGTTCTGGAGACTGGAGACACAGGGCATGCTGCAACAAGCTGAATTATTTTAGAAATAAAATGCCTTTCTAATGTAATGAGTATAAACAGTTAATAAAGCTGTGACCGATCCTCACACATCCAATTGTAAGAGTTACATGATTGTATTGTCAATGAAAGGGGGGCGGTAGGGGGCTGAGCGTCTGGGTTTTGTTGGGGGTCACCACAGTCTGCCTAGGCTAGATGCAGTTAAAAATCATTATTAGATACACAGGTGGTGCAGCTTGCTTCGCAGCTGGGTTACTACGCTGACTAGCAGACACTGAAGCTTTGGAGCAGACCTCTGAGTAAACAGCTCTTCAGACTCAACCATCTGTGTTAGCCCAAGCCATAGTGTATGCAGTTTCTTACGGCTAAAAGGGGGGAGACCCAACCCACCTGTAATTGACGATGAAAACATCACGTAAAACACAGCAAGGGGACTCCAAAAAGAGTCTCCATTTTTTCCAAAAATTTGGGGCACAGACACAACTTAAGTGGCATCAATTGCCCCAGAGTTGCTTAAAACGGTTGGTGAGGTGATTTTAACAAATCCTCAAGCTTTTACTCTCCCCAGGATGACACAGGGGTAGAAAAGTCCTTGCGGATCCATGATTTGTTCATCTTTATGAACGTGAGTCTGTCTACATTCTCAGTGGACAGCCGCGTGCGCTTATCTGTCAGCACACCACCAGCAGTGCTGAACACACGTTCAGAGAGAACAAAAATTATTATTAATTTGAAAGCTGGTGGAGCTTAGTATAGATGGCCTAATAGAATGAGTACTACACACTGCTACTATGCCCAAAATTATTTTCCAGACAAGATGCAGCTAAAAATTATTATTAATTTGAAAGCTGATGGAGCTTAGTATAGATGGCCTAATAGAATGAGTACCACACACTGCTACTATGCCCAAAATTATTTTCCAGACAAGATGCAGCTAAAAATTATTATTAATTTGAAAGCTGGTGGAGCTTAGTATAGATGGCCTAATAGAATGAGTACCACACACTGCTACAGGCCCAAAATTATTTTCCACGCAAGATGCAGCTAAAAATTATTAGTAATTTGAAAGCTGGTGGAGCTTAGTATAGATGGCCTAATAGAATGAGTACCACACACTGCTACTATGCCCAAAATTATTTTCCAGGCAAGATGCAGCTAAAAATTATTAGTAATTTGAAAGCTGGTGGAGCTTATTATAGATGGCCTAATAGAATGAGTACCACACACTGCTACTATGTCCAAAATTATTTTCCAGGCAAGATGCAGCTAAAAATTATAAGTAATTTGAAAGCTGGTGTAGCTTAGTATAGATGGCCTAATAGAATGAGTACCACACACTGCTACTATGCCCAAAATTATTTTCCAGGCAAGATGCAGCTAAAAATTATTAGTAATTTGAAAGCTGGTGGAGCTTAGTATAGATGGCCTAATAGAATGAGTACCACACACTGCTACTATGCCCAAAATTATTTTACAGGCAAGATGCAGCTAAAAATTATTAGTAATTTGAAAGCTGGTGGAGCTTAGTATATATGGCCTAATAGAATGAGTACCACACACTGCTAATATGCCCAAAAGATTTTACTTGGCTAGGTGCAGTAAAAAATTTGTATTATATACTCAGGTGGTGTAGCTTGAAACACAGATAGGCTACTCCACTGACTAACACACACTGCAAGAGGCCAAAAAGGATTTGCTTAGCTAGATTTAGCCAAATGCTGTGAAAAACACTTGAACAGCACTAAAACAGACCTGCCTGGCAAAAAGTGATAGGAACTGATGTAACCTAGCCCTCAAAAGGGCTGCAATTACAGCTAGTCAATACTCCCAACCTATCTGTCTATTTAAGAGCACAGACCTGCCTGCTAAAAGTCGTAGGAAATGCTGTAACCTAGCCCTCAAAAGGGCTGCAATTAGAACTAGTCCCTACTCCCAAGCTATCTGTGTATTTCAGATAAAATTCGCTTGCAATTCACACAGTTATACTGTATAGCGCGCACACAGCAGCAGCGGTGCCGTCTAGCACTCAGCTGCAGCAGTGAGAAAATGGTGGCGACGGGGAAAATGGCAGGGTCTTATAGGGCAAGGACATGTGACATACACAGCCAATGACACATGCCCTTGCTTGTGTGAAAGAAAGCACTTTGTTCCGTGTGTGCGCTGCTGATAGGCTGACAGACTGCACCTCCCCACTGTAAATGCGGGAAAGAGAAAAAAAAATGGAGATCTTCATTATTTCTGCAGAGATCCATCCCATGCCCCTCCACCCCGCCCCGCTGTACACTCAAACTGTGTATTAACATTGATTATCAGCATTACTGTGAAAAAATCCAGTTACGATTTTGGTGCACGAACAGTTATCGAACATAACCTCGAACAGACGGATTTTTTTCAAATCGTTCGGGTTCGTTGAACGGCTCGCTCACCGCCCAAAACAGCTCGAATTTGAGATTGGCGAACAGTTCGATTCGAACACCGCTCATCTCTAGTTAACAGCAGCTCAGATTAGAGACCAGGTCAATGCCACACAGAGTTCTAGCAGCAGACACATCTGTTCAACAACTGTTAAGAGGAGACTTTGTGCAGCAGGCCTTCATGGTAAAATAGCTGCTAGAAAACCACTGCTAAGGACAGGCAACAAGCAGAAGAGACTTGTTGGGCTAAATAACACAAGGAATGGACATGAGACCAGTGGAAATCTGTGCTTTGGTCTGATGAGTCCAAATTTGAGATCTTTGGTTACAACCACCGTGGCTTTGTGCGACGCAGAAAAGGTGAACGGATGGACTCAACATGCCTGGTTCCCACCGTGAAGCAAGGAGGAGGAGGTGTGATGGTGTGGGGGTGCTTTGCTGGTGACACTGTTGGGATTTATTCAAAATTGAAGGCATACTGAAACAGCATGGCTACCACAGCATCTTGCAGCGGCATGCTATTCCATCCGGCTTGTGTTTAGTTGGACCATCATTTATTTTTCAACAGGACAATGACCCCAAACACACCTCCAGGCTGTGTAAGGGCTATTTGACCAAGAAGGAGAGTGATGGGGTGCTACACCAGATGACCTGGCCTCCACAGTCACCAGACCTGAACCCAATCGAGGTGGTTTTGGGTGAGCTGGACCGCAGAGTGAAGGCAAAAGGGCCAACAAGTGCTAAGAATCTCTGGGAACTCCTTCAAGATTGTTGGAAGACCATTTCCGGTGACTACCTCTTGAAGCTCATAAAGAGAATGCCAAGAGTGTGCAAAGCAGTCATCAAAGCAAAAGGTGGCTACTTTGAAGAACCTAGAATATAAGACATATTTTCAGTTGTTTCACACCTTTTTGTTAAGTATATATTTCCACATGTGTTAATTCATAGTTTTGATGCCTTCAGTGTGAATGTACAACTTTCATAGTCATGAAAATACAGAAAAATCTTTAAATGAGAAGGTGTGTCCAAACTTTTGGTCTGTACTGTAGGTAGTGTAGGGTCTCTAAAGCCTGCAAAATCAAACAAACAGTCCTTCTGAGGACTAATATCCATCCCAGATATCAGGCAGGCAGGCAGGCTGTATAGGAGATGCAGTGGTTATACCAACAAACACTGCATTACAGTCCTGTGTGCTACTGCTGCTCAAATTGCTAGACTTAGCCCCAGGTCTCAGGGGCCAGGAAAAATCCTTTTTTTTAATCTAAAGCCTCTTTTTTTTTTTTTTTCCTCAGTCAGACTGTACAAAAACCCGTCTTATTAACCTTTTGGTATTTCCCCCCCCCCCAAAAAAAAAAATTGAGTGTGTCTGTGAGTGTTCAGACACAAATATATCTGTTTAAAAGAGTCTAGTTTCGGCCAGATACCTAGAACTGTGGTTTTGCAGTTTCATGGTTCAAATCTCTGTATTATCCACTTTTTTGCCTTTTTTCCATAAAAAAAACAGTTTGAGTGTCTCGCTGACTCTTCAGACACAAATATATCTATTTAAAAAAGTCTGGTATACGCCAGGAAATTAGAACTGTGGTTTTCCTCTTCCACGGTTCAAATCTGGGTGTTATCCACCTTTTTGCCTTTTTTCCATAAAAAAAACAGTTTGAGTGTCTCGCTGACTTTACAGACACAAATATATCTGTTTAAAAGATTCTGGGGTAGGCCAGAGAACTAGAACTGTGGTTTTCCTCTTCCACGGTTCTAATCTCATTTTTATTACCCTTTTGCCATTGATAGTGCGAGTGTAAGCTATTTTACTTCATTTAAAATGGGCAAGGCGCGTGGCAAGGGACGTGGAACTGGACTTTCTGGTGGTGGTGCATGCAGAGGATGGGGCCGTGGCCAAGGTGAAAATGTGTCACAACCAACAGCCACATCTTCTCGCTTCCAGTTCTTGACCGAATTACTAGGGAAGCACACAACAACACCACTATTGCCAACTGATCAGTGTGAACAGGTTATTAATTGGATAGCAGTTAATATTTCCAGTCACCTGGGCACCACCACCTCCGGTCTGTCTTCCACACGGTCAAGTCTTAGTAGCCGTGAGTCTCGAGCGCATACTCCTCCTCACCCTGATGCTCCTTCCTCCCACCATGCCGAGTGTCGTCAGACAGCAACTGAACAGTTGGACACTCTGAAGAGCTGTTCACTGGTCCATTTCCATATTTGGGCCCCTCGCCTGCTCCACTTGAAGTGCTGGAAGAACCGTGGTGCGGAAGTGGAAGAGGAGGAGGTGGTGGATGATCTAGTAACTGACCCAATGTGGCAGGAGGACACGCAGAGCGAGGCCAGCAGCACACAGGGGGAGGGAGGCGGAGTACCCCAACAGGCAGGAAGAAGCAGTGTGGTGGCCGCAGACAGAAGGCGGGCAACCGTTCCCCGTAACACCAACACAAGGGACGTTGCCAGTAGTGTTGAGCGAGCACTAAAATGCTCGGGTGCTTGAAGCTCGGGCCGAGCTCACCGTGATACTCGGGTGCTCAACCCGAACAACGAGCCCAATGTTAGTCTATGGGAGACTCGAGCATTTTTGCGGCGGCACCCCCGGCAGTCTGTAGAAAGCCTAAAAAGTGCCCAAAACAATAGTGACAGTGCTCAAATGACATGGGGACAGCATGGGGACCGCCCCGGGAAGCATTTCTGACCCCCAGATCACTGTTGTCAACAGGGTGGTCAGAGGTATTAAGCCACTTTTACGGGCTCACAATAAAATGTTCAAAAACGAAACTGAAACTGTTTTCCTGTGAAATATGTTAAGGAACATCCTTTCCAGGGTAAAGACTTGTGTATAAGGTAAAATAAATAACCAAAAACAAAAATACTCCTCCACACCTTGGGCTATGTTCACAAGTAGCATTTTTTATGCGTTTTTGCACTTTTGTATTGCTTTCAACCGTGACAAATGCATTCACCGGGAAATGTCATTTTAACATTTTACAACCTTATCTGGCCATGTGCTGTGTGACACATGCATACAGTGCTGAAAAGACATGGGAACAGCATGGGGCAGACCCCTGTAAGCATCTCTGACACCCAGGTCACTGCCTAAAAGAGTGCCCATCAGAAGTGATCCTTGCCGCATCAGAAGATGCTGACTTGCAAGTATCCCCATGCAAGTCCTTGTCTATCTGGGATGGATATTAGTCCTCAGAAGGACTGTTTGTTTGATTTTGAAAGCTTTAGAGACCCTACACTACCTATTTTGCAGTATAAATCTCTCCCTAGCTCAGCAGCACTCTCCCTACACTGTCTGATCTGGAGCGACTGTGTCCAAGATGGCGGCACCCGGTTTTAAATACTCGAGGTGACGCTGTGCGGCCAGCCAATTACTGTAATGCCCACAACCAACCTGGCTGCGGCATTACAGTGACTGGCTGGCAATCCCTGCATGTTCATTGGCTCTGTAAAGATGCCAAACATGCAGGGCGGAGACCCGAGCTCCCGCCCGAGTAACCTGAAAATGCTCGGTGCTCGCCGAACATCCCGAGTAGTGAGATGCTCGGGCGAGTACCGAGCAGTGTCGAGCATGCTCTCTCAACACTAATAGAAACATGTCAGTCACATATATAATAAGTACAGTGACAGTGTTGGTTACTGTACTTGTCATTTAGTGTTAAAATAATGAATTTATTAAAAAAATTGGCGTGGGGTTCCCCATAATTTTAGTCTCTAGCGGAGGTTAAGCAGACGGCTGGGGCAGATGTTTGAAGCCTGGGAAGGGGGTAATATCCATGGAGCTTCCCAGGCTACTAATATCAGCCCCCAGCTGAATACCTAGCCTTTACTAACTATTAAAATGGGGGACCCAAAAAAAAAATGACGTGGGTCCCCCCTTATTTTAATAGCTAGCAAAGGCTAGGCAGACAGCTGGGGGCTGATATTAATAGTCCAGGAAGGGAGCTATGAATATTGGCCCCCTACCAGGCTAGAAACACCAGCCGTCAGCCGCCCCAGAAATGGCGCATCCATACGATGCGCCAATTCTGGCACTTAGCCTCGCTCTTCCCACTGCCCTGTAGCGGTGGCAGTGGGGTAATAGGGTGCATGCAGGGATTGCCAGCATCCTATGGTGCGCCATTTCTGGGGCGGCTGCCGGCATGTGTGGTACCCCTCATCCTGGTATGAATGGTCCCCTCACCCCCCAATCCTGGTATGTGTGGTATCCCTCATCCTGGTATGCATTGTCCCCTCACCTCTCAATCCTGGTATGTGTGGTTATCCTCATCCTGGTATGCATGGTCCCCGGAACCCCCAATCCTGGTATACATGGTCCCCTCACCCCCAATCCTGGTATGTGTGGTATCCCTCATCCTGGTGTGCATGACACTACATTCCTCATCCTGGTGTGCATGGTCTCCTCACCCCCCAATCCTGATATGCATGGTCCCCTCACCCCACAATCCTGGTATGCATGGTACCCCTCATCCCCCCAATCCTGATATGCATGGTACCCCTCATCCCCCCAATCCTGGTATGCTTGGTACCCTTCATCCCCCAATCCTGGTATGCATGGTACCCCTCACCCCCCATTCCTGGTATGCATAGCACCCCTCATCCCCCATTCCTGATATGTATGGCAACCCCTCACCCCTTTCACGCTGCACACATACCAAAAAATAAACACTTATACTCACCTTTCTTCCCTGTGCTCCAGTGCTGCTGTGTCCTGTTCTGCAGGGGGAGGAGTGCGGCGCCGGAGTACGCGCATGCCCATACCGCGCTGTCTGGGGCCATTTTGCTGAAGACACACTGCAAATGTGTCCTCAGTAAAATGGCGCCGGATAGCGCTCTGCTATGGCAACGCTCCTCACAGTCAGGTTAGTATTGCGCCGGAGATCGCAGTATGCGTTCATTGTCTACGCATACCGTGATCTCTGGCACCATACACACTCCTCTTACCTGTAATGGCTCCATGCATGCTTCTGTCTGGTGCCAGACTGCACAGGCGTGTCGCGCTTGTGCAGTCTATAATGGCTTCAGACAGAGACATGCATCCCCATTTATATTATAGATGTATATATATATATATATATATATATATATATATATATATATATATATACAGGGTGGTCCAAAAGTAGGTGGCCAGAAAATAATAACATTTATTTTGATTTATATATAAAATTATATTTACTAACACAAGCATAACATTGACAATTACATTTTATTCTGAACAATAATACAAAAGCCCTTAAATTTTATCAATGCATGTGCTCAAACTGTTTTCCATGACAATTTGCACAGCTTTGAAGTCTGCCTCTTATGCTTCGACAAACTTTTTTGCACAAGTCTCTTTAGGTATTAATTTCTTGAAATGCATCTCTTATGTAATTTTTCAAATCACTGACACTTTTTGGTTTTCGACTATAAACTTTGTCCTTGAGTACTCCCCAAAAGAAAAAATCCATTGGGGTCAAGTCTGGTGAACGTGCCTGCCAATCAAGTGGGCCTTTTCGGCCAATCCATTTATGCTATAATGTTAAATGCATGTTCTCATTATACCAGTAAATACAATTATGTCTGTTAATATGGCAGGATAATTTGAAAGAAGCTTCATCACTCCACATAATGTTATCTAAAATTACTGGATTTTCTTCAATTTTGTTAAGCATAATCTCACTAAATTGCAGCCGCCTGTCTGGATCATCCTCCAATAAACCATGAATTAAATGTGGACGATAAGCTTTCCACCCAATAGGTTTCAGGATTCGCATGATAGAAGCTCGTGAAATTCCCAATTTGAAAGAGGCTCTTCTGGTGGACTTTTTTGGACTTTGAACAAATGTTTCATCAACAAGTTGTTTATTATCTTCTGTACAGACTGTTTTGGGTTGACCAGTTTTTGGAGCATTAAGGATTGAGCCAGTGGCATTGAATTTGTCACGAATGCGGTAAATGGTTTGTCTCTTTGGGGCTTGAGTACCAAATGTTTCAACCCAATTTGCTCTAATGGTTTCAGCATTTTGAGATTTCCAATACTCTGTTAAAATCCATTTTCTTTGATCTGTATTTAAATTATTTGCCATTATGTGTTATCTGAATTATCTGAAAAGAAAACAGATTTGGGGGAGATCTATCGGTGAAAACTAGATCTGTGAAACTGGCTCAGTTGCCCTTAGCAACCTATCAGATTCCACCTTTCATTTTCCAAAGAGTCTGTGAGGAATGAAAAGTGGAATCTGATTGGTTGCTAAGGGCAACTGAGCCAGTTTCACTTTAGACCATGTTTGATAAATCTCCCCCTTCATAACCTTATTACACTTTCTGTCCACCTACTTTTAGACAACCCTGTATATATATATATATATATATATATATATATATATATATATATATATACAGGTACATCTCACTAAATTAAAATATCATCAAAGCGTTCATTTATTTCAGTTCTTCAATATAAAAATTGAAACTCATAAATTATATAGAGTCATTACAAACAGAGTGATCTATTTCAAGTGTTTATTTCTGTTAATGTTGATGATTATGGCTTACAGCCAATGAAACACACAAAAGTCATTATCTCAATTAATTAGAATACTTTATAAGCTTGAAAAATGTTTTTAAAATCCGAAATGTTGGCCTACTGAAATGTATGTTCAGGAAATGCACTCAATCATAGAATCATAGAATCATAGAATGGTAGAATTGGAAGGGACCTCCTGGGTCATCTGGTCCAACCCCCTGCTCAAAGCAGGATTCACTAGATCATCTCAGACAGATGTCTGTCCAGCCTCTGTTTGAAGACGTCCATTGAAGGGGAACTCACCACCTCTCGTGGCAGCCTGTTCCACTCATTAATCACCCTAACTGTCAAAAAGTTTTTTCTAATATCTAATCTGTGTCTCCTCCCATTTAGTTTCATCCCATTGCTTCTAGTCTTTCCTTGTGCAAATGAGAATAAAGATGATCCTTCTACAATGTGACAGCCCTTGACATATTTGTAGACAGCTATTAAGTCTCCTCTCAGTCTTCTTTTTTGCAAGCTAAACATTCCCAAATCCTGCAACCGTTTCTCATAGGACATGGCTTGCAGACCAGTCACCATTCTGGTCGCTCTTCTCTGAACTTGCTCCAGTTTGTCTATGTCTTTTTTAAAATGTGGTGCCCAAAACTGTACACAGTATTCCAGATGAGGTCTGACCAAAGAGGAGTAAAGACCGATAATGACTTCACGTGATCTAGACTGTATGCTTCTGTTAATACATCCCAGAATTGTATTTGCCTTTTTAGCTGCTGCATCACACTGTTGACTCATGTTCAGTCTATGATCTATTAGTATACCTAAGTCTTTTTCACATGTACTGTTGCTTAGCTCTATTCCTCCCATTCTGTATATGCTTTTTTCATTTTTATTGCCCAGATGTAGTACTTTGCATTTTTCCCTGTTAAAAACCATTCTGTTGGTTGCTGCCCACTGCTCCAGTTTATTTAGGTCTTTTTGAATCCTCTCTCTCTCTTCTCTAGTATTAGCTATCCCTCCTAGCTTTGTGTCATCAGCAAATTTAATCAGTTTACCCTCAATTCCTTCATCTAAATCATTGATAAAGATGTTGAACAATACAGGTCCCAGGACGGAGCCCTGTGGTACCCCACTTGAGACATTCATCCAGCTGGATGTGAAGCCATTTACAACCACCCTTTGAGTCCGATCACTAAGCCAGTTATGAATCCACCTAACAGTTGCCTGGTCCATTGCATACTTGGTCATTTTTTCAATAAGGATGGTGTGAGATACTTTGTTAAATGCTTTGCTGAAGTCAAGATATACTATATCTACAGCATTTCCCTGATCCACCCAGTCAGTGATTCTGTCATAGAAGGAAATTAAGTTAGTCTGACAAGACTTGTTAGTTACAAACCCATGCTGACTCTGGTTAATCACTTCATTCTTATCCATGTACTTACATACATGTTGTTTAATAATTTGTTCAAAGATCTTTCCTGGTATAGAAGTCAGACTCACCGGCCTATAGTTCCCTGGGTCCACCTTCTTCCCCTTTTTGAAGATAGGAACAACATTTGCTCTTCTCCAGTCTTCTGGGACTTCTCCTGTTCTCCAAGAATTTTCAAAGATTATGGAGAGTGGTTCTAAAATTTCTTCTACGATCTCCTTCAGTACTCTGGGGTGTAATTCATCTGGACCTGGAGACTTGAACTCATTTATGTTAGCTAAATATTCCCTCACAATCTTTCTGTTTACAGATAACTTGGATTCCTCTATTCCTTTAAAAGGACAGTGAAGATCAGTTGATGTTACATTTTCTTTCTGAGAGAAAACAGATGCAAAATAGGAATTAAAAAGTTCGGCCTTCTCAACATCCTCTCTTACCATTTCTCCATTTTCATCCTGTAAAAATCCTATAGCATCTTTGACTTTTCTTTTACTTTTGACATACCCCCAAAATCCTTTTTTATTGCTTTTGACATCTCTTGCAAGCCTTAATTCATTGTCAGCTTTAGCTAACCTGATACGTGCCCTACAGGATCTGCAGACTGCATTATAATCTTCTTTAGATATGCCTCCCTCTTTCCATTTAATAAACATTTCTTTCTTTCTTTTTAGCATGTGTTTAAGTTCTGTGTTCATCCATCCTGGTTTCCTTAAATGCTTCCCATTCTTCCTACTTTTCGGGATTGTTAACGATTGTGCTTTGAGAATCTCATTTTTAAAAATTTCCCATCCTTCCTGGACATTTTTGTCCTTAAGGACATCCAGCCATTGGATCCCTCCTATTCTCTTTCTGAGTCTCTTAAAATCTGCCTTTCTAAAATCTAACCTTGAAGTTTGAGTCTCCACATGTCTTCCTCCTCTAGTTATCCAAAATTCTATAATAGCATGATCGCTGCCTCCTAGGGTCCCAGCCACCTTTACCTCCTCAACCATTTCCTCCCTGTTTATAAGGATTAGATCCAAAGTAGCAAATCCCCTTGTTTTCTCCCCTACCTTTTGGAAGATAAAGTTGTCAGCAAGAGAGGATAAGAATTTGCTTGACCTGTTAGTTTTACTTGAGAGAGATTCCCAACAAATGTCTGGATAGTTGAAATCTCCCATGACCACTACGTCATATTTTTTGGAGAACTTGGTCATTTCATACATAAAGAGTTCATCCATATCTTCAGCTTGACCAGGTGGCCTGTAGTAAATGCCTACAATGGTGTCCTTTCCGTTGTTCTCTCCTTGTATTCTTACCCAAACAGTTTCCACAGAACTCCCAGTCTCTGAAGCTTCAATCTCTGTGCAGATATACGCTTTTCTAACATACAATGCAACACCTCCTCCTCGTTTATCAAGTCTGTTTCTTGCAAATAAGTTGTATCCTTTTAGCCTTTTATTCCAATCATGTGTATCGTCCCACCAAGTTTCAGTGATTCCAATGACATCATATTCCTTTTCCTGCATTAGTAGTTCCAATTCTCCTTGTTTGTTGCCCATGCTTTGTGCATTTGTATAAAAACATTTTAGTTTGTGATTGGTTTCTCTTCCTCCCATAATTTTATTATTTAAATTGTTTTGTCTTTGTTCTTCCTTTCCACTTCCAGTAGCAGAGATCTCAATAGTATTTGTCAGCTGTATGGCTTTTTCTGGCCTTTTGCTTCCCTTCCCACATTGTTCTAGTTTAAAGCTTTTCTGATGAGTGTAGCAAGGCGACTTCCAAATACATGTTTTCCAGTCTTCGTAAGGTGCACCCCATCTCTAGCAAGTAGTCCATCATATAGGTAATTCATTCCGTGATCCAGAAATCCAAATCCTTGTTGACGGCACCATCGACGTAGCCAGTTGTTCACCTGTAGAATCTTATTCCACCTCATTGTTCCATGGCCATCCACTGGGAGGATGGATGAGAAGACCACCTGCGCTCCCAATTCTTTCACTTTCTTGCCTAAGTCTTCAAAGTCACTGCAGATGGTTTCCAGGTCCTTTCTTGCGGTGTCATTTGTCCCCACATGTATTAGCAGGAATGGGTAGTGATCTGTAGGTCTGAAGAGTCTTGATATCCTGTCAGACACATCTTTAATTTTTGCTCCTGGAAGACAGCACATTTCTCTTGAGGTTATGTCTGGTCTGCAGATAGCGGCCTCTGTTCCTCTTAACAGGGAATCCCCCATGACCACCACTCTCCGTTTACTTGGTCGTGATTTCTACGGCATAAATTACTGCATCAATGTGGCGTGGCATGGAGGCGATCAGCCTGCGGCACTGCTGAGGTGCTATGGAAACCCAGGTTGCTTTGATAGCAGCCTTCAGCTCGTCTGCATTGTTGGGTCTGGTGTCTCTCATCTTCCTCTTGAAAATACCCCACAGATTCTCTATGGGGTTAAGGTAAGGGGAGTTTTCTGGCCAATCAAGCACATTGATACTGTTGTTTTTAAACCAGGTATTGGTACTTTTGGCAGTATAGACAGGTGCCAAGTCCTGCTGGAGATTGAAATTTCCATCTCCAAAAAGCTTGTTGGCAGAGGGAAGCATGAAGTGCTCTAAAATTTCCTGGCAGAGGGCTGTGCTGACTTTGGTCTTGATAAAACACAGTGGACCTAAACCAGCAGATGACATGGCTCCCCAAACTGATTGTGGAAACTTCACACTAGACCTCAAGCAGCTTGGAATGTGTGCCTCTCCACTCTTCTGTCAGACTCTGGGACATTGATTTCCAAATGAAAATTGGAACTCTGGGACCTAGTGGAGTGTGTCAATGACTGCCTTCTGGACATCTGTCAAGTCAGCAGTCTTCCCCATGATTGTGGAGCCTACTGAAACAGACTAAGGGACATTTTTAAATGCTTAGGAAGCATTGCAGGTTTTTTTTGTTAATTATTTTAATTTACTGAGATAATGACTTTTGTGTTTTCATTGGCTGTAATTCATAATCATCAACATTAACAGAAATGCCTGACCTTAACCCCATAGAGAAAATATGGGGTATTGTCAAGAGAAAGATGAGAGACACCAGACCCAATAATGCAGATGAGCTGAAGGCTGCTATCAAAGCAACCTGGACTTCCATAACACCTCAGCAGTGGTGCTATGGTGGACTATTTATATGGATAGACCTAAATAAAATGGGAATGGTTGGTGATATCAACTTCCTGTTTGTGGCACATTAGCGTATGGGAGGAGGAAAACTTTTCCAAATGGGTGGTGACCATGGTGGCCATTTTGGTGTTAGCAATGAGGCCTTTAGCAAAAACATACACTATATGCCTTCGGAGTCTGAGAGGACATCTTTCAATGTGAAGGGAAAGCTCCTATGAAGAGTAATGCTCACACCTTTATAAACAGATGAACTGCGGCTATGAAACCACAGAGGTAATTTATAGTGCAAGAGATTAGGAGTTCGACCTGATTTGAAATGCTTTTCTTGAATAAAATCTAATGAGGTGTGCTTTTTTATGGAGTATATTCAAATGGATGTGATTTTTTTAAATATTAACGTTCATAAGAAATGGAATATAAAAGGTCATATGTTACGTTATCCATTAATGGATCTGTTTTTTAGAACTTAACATTTCCCAAACACTGGAAGTGTTCAAAGACACCTCTTATATAAATGGATTCATTACAGATGAAAGAAGAGTGGATGCAAAACAGAAACCAAAGTTTGACTTAAAGGAAACTCAAATGAACATATGCACAGCAAGTTGTTTTAACTACATTTCAATTCATTCTTTTAGCTTTCTAAGTGCTTTTTCATGGGTATTTCAACCAAAATCCACCTGAAAAAGATGTTGTCTGTACATATCTTAAGGGGGCGAAGTGAGAAAGATATTGACCAACTGCTATTTTGGGGCATATTTATGGAAAGTGTCTACGTTTCCACCATCTATAACTTAGGGTCTGATTCACCACTTGTGAGGTTTTATTTGTGTCACTTTTCTTTTTTTTATCTTGTGGTATTAATTTACTTTTTTGTGTGCCAAATTCTACAAAATAGACCACATAGTTCATGAATTTTTCACAAAATCTAATGCTCTCTAGTAGAGATGGGTGGACCCGTGGATGTTTGGATCTAGCGGGTTCAGCCAAACATCTATTAAAAGTTCGGGTTCGGGTACCAGAACAGTACCTGATCCTGAAATCAAACCCAGACCCCATTCGGGGAGCGCGAACATCTGTGGTTTCCCACACTGTCATCTGTGTGACAACGCGGGAAAGAAGCTCTGATTGGCGATAACATTGTTACTGCCAGTCAGAGTGCTGCGGGATCACGCTGTCAGATGTCAGCATGATCCAGTAGCTATGACTGTGAATCACAGTAAAAAGCTTACCGCGGGTCACAGACATTAGCTGATGAGAGACTACTACTCCCATCAGCCTACGCCTGCTGTCACTGATAACAGCGAGCGCAGATGCAGCTGATGGGAGTATTCATCAGCCGACACCTGTGCTCAAAGTAAAAAACAAAGTTAAAATAAATAGCTACGTATTGAAATAAAAAAAAAGTTATACTCACCTAACACCTAATCCCTGAAGCCATTGTCCCCTGTAAAAAAATAAAAAAAAACACCATAATATTCACTATAACGCCTAATCCCCGAAGCCCATGTCACCTGTAAAAAAGAAAAAATAATATACCACCGCAATACTCATCTATCCGTCATAATCCACATAATCCAGACTGTCCCACGGTGATCTCACTTGTAGAACAGTCACACCAGCAGGTTAAATTTCAGAAAAAAACGGCATGGGATCCCAAATTTTAATAACCAGCAGAGGGAAAGTGGGCAGCTGGATCTGATGTTCATAGCATTAGAAAAGGGTAATACCCATGGAGCTTCCCAGGCTATTAATATCAACTCACAGCTGTAAACTTAGCTTTTTATTAAAATGGGGGACCCCAAAGAAAATTGACGTGGGGCCCTCCTATGATTGAAAACCATCAAAGTCTAGGCAGACAGCTGCAGGCTGATATTAATAGCCTAGGAAGGGCTGGTGGATATTGGCCCCCTTCCAGACTAAAAACATCAGCTCTCAGCCACCCCAGAAATGGTGCATCCATAAGATGTACCAATTCTGGCGCTTAACCTCTGCTCTTCCCACTTGCCCTGGTGCAGTGGCAAGAGGGGTAATAGGGTTGAGGTTGATGTCAGCTTTGTATTGGCAACAGACATCAAGCAAAGGGGTTAAAACGGAGAGGCATCTATAAGATGACCCCATTACTAACCCCATAGTCAAATAGTTAAATAAAATACAAACACCTAGAATAAAGTACTTTATTTTAAATAAAAACACAGACTCCTTTATTGAATCTACATTAACCAAAAACCCTTAAACTTACCATAACGCCCAATCCATTGAAGCCCATGTCACTTGTAAAAGAGTTAAAAAAACAACCATATTCCTCACCTGTCCCCAATAAAAAGATAATAATCCATTTGTCCATAGACGACTCCAGCTCTGCTACTTCTTGATGGAAGGCTGAATTATTGCATGATGTGACTATATAGGCTGCCATCCAGCAAAGACACTAATCTGTGCTTGATTGCACACATCAGTGATGCATAGTGACGTGATAAAGGTGAGCGGGGTTCATATCCAATGAATGCCGTTCACCTCACTGACATCAACGTGAGTATGAGAAAGTTCTCAAGCTCCCGTTGCCAACAGAAAGGCCAGCGGGGTTCATATCCAATGTACTCCATTAGGTTCAATGATGTCAGTGCTCATGAAGAAGTAATTGCTGTGAAAGGAGTTCATGGCTCTGAACTCCGCTGACCTTTCTGATGGAACTTACTCCCGCTTGTGGTGACATCAGTGGGGTGAATGGAGTTCGGAGCCAATGAACACCTTTCACCGGAATTACATCTTCGTGAGCGCCGATGGAAAGTTCTCATTGCACTGACGTCATTGAAATTAATGGAGTACATTGGATATGAACCCTGCTGGCCTTTCTGATGGAAAGTTCTCATCGCACTGACATAATTGAAATTGAAATTCTCTGTCTATAGCTATGCCTCACATAAATATCCTGATTTCATGTGCAATACACAACCACACATATCTTGGTAGAATCTGCAGTACATATTCATTAGATATATCGATAGCTTATGTCATGTAACACATATGTATATATATATATATATATATATATATCAATCCAATAAATACAAACTGTAGTATAATCCAGGTATATAAGACCTAGCATAGTAACATTGCTAATGGTAGGATAAGAATAATGTACCAGTGTAAAATGAAAGCTGCTAATGGTGTGGCGCCAATCCCAACACAGTCTTGATCAGGTTTGGTCAGGTTTGACGCCACACCATCAGCACCTTTCATGTGTCATCAGGATATATATGTGATGCAAAGCTATAGACTTAGAATTGAATAAGTATTGGTATACATATAATCATATCTAGTGATGACCGAGCACTAAAATGCTCGGGTGCTCGATGCTCGGGTTGAGCACATTGGAATACTCGGGTGCTCGACCCCAGCAACGAGCCCAATGTAAGTCTATGGAAACTCGAGCATTTTTCAGGCGGCTCCCCCTGGAGGTCTGCGAAGGGCCTAAAAATTGCCCAAATCGATGGGAACAGTGCTAAATGACATGGGGACAGCATGGGGAACACCCCTGGAAGCATTTCTGACTCCCAGGTCACTTCTATCAACAACGTTGTCAGAGGTATTACGCTACTTTTACGGACTCACAATAAAACATACCAAAACAAAACTAAAATGGATTTTCCTGGGAAATATGTTAAGGAACATCCTTTCCAGGGTAATAACTTGTATATAAAGCAAAATAAATAACCAAAAACAAAAATGCTCCTCCACACCTTGGGCTATGTTCACATGTAGCATTTTTGATGCGTTTTTTCACTTTTGCATTGCTTTCAACCGTGACAAATGCATTCACCAGGAAATGTCATTTTAACATTTTGCAACCTTATCTGGCCATGTGGTGTGTGAGATATCATCAGACACATCATGTTTGATTTATAAAGGAGGGACTCTGAAAGTCACAAAGCCTATTTTTATAGGGCCATCAGGCAGCCTTTACTATTCTTAAAGGGCCAGCAATCGGCCCTCACTATTCTTAGAGAGCCATCAGCCGGCTATGTTTTATTGTTCCCATTACTAAAGAGTGGGTCTCCTATACCGTTATTGTGTATGCAGTGAGTGGCAGGGCTGCCCAAAATTTGGATGCACCCCAATACCACTTTGAAAATTTGGATGCACCCCAATACTGCTTTGAAGAGACTTAGAGGAGGGCCTCCTGAAAACAATGTTCCCATTATTAAAAAGTAAGTCTCCCATTGTGTTTGCGTATGCAGTGAATGCAAGGGTTGCCAAAAATTTGGAGGCACTCCAATGCCCCTTGGAAGAGACGTGGAGGTCAGAGGGACTCCAGAAAACAATGTTCCCATTATTAGGAAGTGGGTCTCCCATTATGTTTGCCTATGCAGTGAATGCAAGGGTTGCCAAAAATTTGGAGGCACTCCAATGCCCCTTGGAAGAAACATGAAGGTTATAGGGCCTCCTGAAAGAAATGTTCCCATTATTAGGAAGTGGGTCTCTCATTATGTTTGCCTATGCAGTGAATGAAAGGATTGCCAAAAATTTGGAGCCACTCCAATGCCCCTTGGAAAAGACATGGAGGGCATAGGGCCTCCTGAAAACAATGTTCCTATTATTAGGAAGTTGGTCTCCCATTGTGTTTGCCTATGCAGTGAATGCAAGGGCTGCCAAAAATTGGGAGGCACTACAATGCCCCTTGGAAGAGACGTGGAAGAGGGCCTCATAAAAAAATGTTCCCATTAGAAAGGTCCGCGTCTCCTATGCTTGTAATGCCCATGCCCAAGTGTATGGGCTGACAAACATTTACCCCTGGGGAGTATACATGAACATACTGTATAAAAAATTTTATTTACGGGCATCACAAACACCCTTTAAAAAAATTATGTGGGTGTTGCATCACAGACCACGGTCACTCTGGTGATATGGTGGTGGAGGATGAAGAGAAGGAGGAGGACAAGAGCAAATAGCCAAAATCAGGAAGCGTATACCCATGTCTGGGTGTGAAAAGGTGCATGGGAATACACCTCCCAAGAAAAGACACTGGATTGGAGTTTATGTTACTCTGCTATCATTCGGTGGTGTTGAGAAGTCTGGCCCTATCCAGCCCTTGTTCATTTTTATAAGAGTCAGCCTGTCAGCATTTTCAGCTGACAGGAGGATGCGCTTATCAGTTATAATTCCACCAGCGGCACTAAAAACCCGCTCTGATAAAACGCTGGTGGCAGGGCAGGCCAGGACCTCCAAGGCATAGAGAGCCAGTTCATTCCACGTATCCAGCTTGGATACCCAATAATTATAAGGCACAGAGGAACCACAGAGGACGTTGGTAAGGTCGGCAAGGTACTCCCTCAGCATCTTCCCAAACTTTGCACTCCTTGTGAGAGTACCCCGCGCCTCAGGGCTTGTGCGATGAGAGGGGCTGAGAAAATTCTCCCAGAACTTTGACAGTGTTCCCCTGCCTCTGCTGGATTGAAGTTGTGTCTCTTTCGCCTGTACTCCGTGGTTGTCCAACGAAGTGTGACCTCTGCCACCAGCGTTTTCAGATGCAAATTTTTTTAATAGTTCCGCAACACAGGCCTTCTGGTACAGCCCCATTTTTGTAGACCTGTCTGCCTCAGGAATAAGAGATATAAAGTTCTCCTTGTAGCGTGGATCTAGAAGTGTCACCAACCAGTAATGTCTGTCACCCAAAATTTTGAGAACGCGAGGCTCTTGGGAAAGGCAGCGTAACATAAATTCAGCCATGCGTGCCAGACTGCTAACAGGCAAGACTTCTGTGTCCTCACCAAGAGGAACAGACGGTATGACAGCTGTGCAAGTAGTACCATCTATAGCGCATGAAACTAGCTCCTGTTCTTCCTCCTCCTCCTCTTCCTCATTGTCCCCCAATCCACATTGGGATGAGATGAGACTGGGCTGTGTGTAATCACCCTGTATGGTTCCTTGCTCCATCTCATCGTGCTCCACCTGCAATGCATCCTCTTTTATTGTGAACAGAGAGTGTTTCAGAAGACAGAGAAGCGGGATGGTGACTAATTATGGCGTCATCGCCGCTCACCATCTTGGTGGAGTCATCAAAGTTTTGGAGGATGGTACACATGTCTGACATCCATGTCCACTCCTGAGGTCTTATGTGTGGAGTCTGAACTGAATACTGACGGCCTTGTTGATGCTGGTACTCAACAACTGCCCTCTTCTGCTCACAAATCCTTCCCAACATCTGCAGAGTAGAGTTCCAACACGTGGGGACATCACACACCAGTCAGTGAGCCAGAAGCTGCAAACACTGCTGAAGCACGGCAAGGGCAGCGGAAGCTGTATGTGACTTTCTAAAATGGGCACACAGGCGGCGTACTTTAACAAGCAGATCCGGCAGTTCCGGGTAGGATTTGAGAAACCACTGAACCACGAGGTTAAGCACATGGGCCAGGCATGGTACGTATGTGAGTTCGCCTCGCCTCAGAGCCGCCACCAGGTTCCGACCATTGTCACACACGACCATGCCTGGCTGTACGTTCAGCAGTGTGAGCCACAGATCTGCCTGCTCTTTCAGAGCTGTCCACAACTCTTCAGCATTGTGTGGTTTGTCACCTAAGCATATTAGCTTCAGCACAGCCTGTTGCTGCTTGTCTGAGGCAGTGCTGCAGTGCTTCCAGCTTGTGACTGATGTGGTCATTTTAGAGATGGAGGCTGAAGAGGAGGAGACCGTGGGGGCAACCCTGATTGACCTAGAGCAAGCAATCCTCGGTGTCAGGAGGACGTGTTCCGTCCCAAGGTCCGACTGGGTCCCGAATTCCACTATGTTAACCCAGTGTGCCGTCAGTGAGATGTACCGTCCCTGCCCTCAAGCACTTGTCCACGTGTCCGTGGTTAGGTGGATTTTCCCGATAACTGCGTTGTTGAGGGCACGGCTAATGTTTTGGGACACGTGCTTGTGTAATGCGGGGACGGTACATCGAGAGAAATAGTGGCGGCTGGGGACCGAGTACCGAGGGACGGCCACCGCCATCAGGTTGTGGAAAGCTTCCGTCTCCACGAGCCTAAAAGGCAACATTTCGAGTGCAAGCAGTCTTGAAATGTGAGAATTTAGTAGTGTGGCCTGTGGGGTATTGGCTGCGCATTTGCACTTGTGTTCCATGGACTGGGGTATGGACAACTGAACGCTGCGCTGGGACTAGGACGTGGATGTGCTTCCTAATGCTGCTACTTGAGAGTGTGCAACGACAGGCACAGGGCAGGAGGCATGTTCGCGTGCACCATGGACAGGGGATTGGCTTGCATGCACAACAGCAAAAGAAGCAATGGTGCCACCCACAGACATTGTTCCTGGACCCTGGGGTTCGGCCCACAAAGTCGGGTGCTTTGCTGCCATGTGCTTGATCATGCTGGTGGCGGTCAGGCTGGTCGTTTTGCCACCCCTGCTGATGCTGGCCTGGCAGGTGGTGCAAATGGCCTTTTTGGGGTTATCGGCAGAGTCTTTAAAAAACAACCAGACTCGGGAAAACCTAACAGTTGTACTGGCAACTTCCTTCTTTCTGCGGCCACCACACTGCTTCTTCCTGCCTGCCTTCTTCCTGCCTTCCCTCCCCCTGTGTACTGCTGTACTCGCTCGGCATGTCCTCCTGCCAGGTTGGGTCATTTACTATATCATCCACCACCTTGTCTTCCACTTCCGCACCCTGGTCCTCCTCCTGACTTTCTGGCAATTGTGTCTCATCATCGTCCATCTCTTGTGACACTTTCCCACAGTCGCCTTCGTGTGACCGTGGCTGCTCAAATATTTTGGCATCTCTACATGTGATCTCCTCTTGCCTCGCTTCAAGTCGACCGGGCATGGAAAAGTGAACAGCTCTACAGAGTGTCCAAGTATGGGATCATTTGTCTCCTGGCACTCGGCATGGTGGGAGAAAGGAGGATCAGGGTGAGGAATATGCAGTCCAGACTCATGGCTACTGAGACTTGACCGTGTGGAAGACAGGGTGGTGGTGGTGGCTAAGTGACTGGAAGCATTATCTGCTATCCAACCAACAACCTTTTGACACTGCTCCGGGTTCAATAGTGGTGTGCTGTGGTCCCCTAGGAATTGGGACAGGAAGGTCGGGCAAAAGATGTGGGTGTTTGTTGTGACACAATTTCTGCTTGCCCATGGCCTTGTCCTTGGCTTTTGCATGCACCATCACCATCACGTCCATTTCCCCATCCCTTGCCACGTGCCTTGCCCATTTTAAATGGAGGACAATATCTTCGACGCTCACTACAAATGACTGAATTTGGAGCAAACTTATATTTGATCCGTGTGACGAACAAACCACAGTTTTAAATACCTGGCCTGTAGGTAACTATTTTGAACAGCAAACTGGTGTCAATTGTTTCACTGACACACTGAAACAAATTTTTAATGGAGGTCAGAAATGGCAGTATTTTCTGAAAACGTATATGTGATCCGTGTGATGGAGAAAACTGAGTTTTTAATACCAGGCCCGTAGGTAACTATTTTGAACAGCAAACCGGTGTCAAAAACTTCGCTGACACAGTGAAATTTTTTTTTAATGGAGGCCAAAAATGGCAGTATTTTCTGAAAACATATATGTGATCTGTGTGACGGAGAAAACACAGTTTTAAATAGCTGGATTTTTAGCGATGTAATATGGAAAGGACCTGGCTGTATTCTGCAGTGCCAACAAGCAAATGGTGCAGAAAAACGGTGTTCTCTGGATTGCTTTTTAAGCAAACAATGAGGATTAAGATCCAAAAAAAATTATTCCTGGCCCCTGAGACCTGAGACTTTGTCTAGAAATATCTAACAGCAGCAGAAGGCAGAACTGGAATGGAGCCTCTTGTGCTATATGCACTGCAGTCTGCTATATACACTGCCTGCCTATATACACTGCCTGCCTGCTATCTCTGCAAATGGATTAGTCCTCAGAATGACTGTTTGTTGAGATGGATATGTGTCTCTAATATAGTTTGGTACACCTACACTAACTAGAAACAAGCAAATCTCTCCCAAGCTCAGCAGCAGCACTCCCTACACTGTCTGATTCCGGAGTGACTGTGACGAGCATGGCGGCGCCAGGTCTGATATAGACCTGATGATGCTGTGCGGCCAGCCAATCACTGTAATGCCACAACCAACATGGCTGCAGCATTATAATGAGTGGCAGGCAATCCCTGCATGTTGATTGGCACCAAACATGCAGGGAGGGGACCCGAGAATCCGCCTCAGCATCTCGCAAGTACTCGGCGAGCTCCGTGCATCTTGAGTACTGAGATGCTCGGGCGAGTACCTAGTACTTGCGAGTATGCTCGCTCATCACTAATCATATCCTTTAACCTCTGTACTTACCACTTTTTACTTTTATACTTTTTATATGATGATGAGTTTATCACTTTTGTAATAATTACATTACATTCTATACTGATTGGTTCTATATATTTCTGCTTTTTATTTGTTTGTATATATGTACCATATACAGTACAGACCAAAAGTTTGGACACATCTTCTCATTTAAAGATTTTTCTGTATTTTCATGACTTTGAAAATTGTACACTGAAGGCATCAAAACTATGAATTAACACATGTGGATTTATATACTAAACAAAAAGTGTGAAACAACTGAAAATATGTCTTATATTCTACGCTCTTCAAAGTAGCCACCTTTTGCTTTGATGACTGCTTTGCACACTCTTGGCATTCTCTTGATGAGCTTCAAGAGCTAGTCACCGGAAATGGTTTTCACTTCACAGGTGTGCCCTGTCAAGTTTAATAAGTGGGATTTCTTGCCTTATAAATGGGGTTGGGACCATCAGTTGTGCTGTGCAGAAGTCAGGTGGATACACAGCTGATAGTCCTACTGAATAGACTGTTAGAATTTGTATTATGGCAAGAAAAAAGCAGCTAAGTAAAGAAAAACGAGTGGCCATCATTACTTTAAGAAATGAAGGTCAGTCAGTCTGAAAAATTGGGAAAACTTTGAAAGTGTCCCCAAGTGCAGTTGCAAAAACCATAAAGCGCTACAAAGAAACTGGCTCACATGAGGACCGTCCCAGGAAAGGAAGACCAAGAGTCACCTCTGCTTCTGAGGATAAGTTAAGTTTATCCAAGTCACAAGCCTCAGAAATCGCAGGTTAACAGCAGCTCAGATTAGAGACCAGGTCAATGCCACACAGAGTTCTAGCAGCAGACACATCTCTACAACAACTGTTAAGAGGAGACTTTGTGCAGCAGGCCTTCATGGTAAAATAGCTGCTAGGAAACCACTGCTAAGGACAGGCAACAAGCAGAAGAGATTTGTTTGGGCTAAAGAACACAAGGAATGGACATGAGACCAGTGGAAATCTGTGCTTTGGTCTGATGAATCCAAATTTGAGATCTTTGGTTCCAACCACCGTGTCTTTGTGCGACGCAGAAAAGGTGAACGTATGGACTCTACATGCCTGGTTCCCACCGTGAAGCATGGAGGAGGAGGTGTGATGGTGTGGGGGTGCTTTGCTGGTGACACTGTTGGGCATTTATTCAAAATTGAAGGCATACTGAACCAGCATGGCTACCACAGCATCTTGCAGTGGCATGCTATTCCATCCGGTTTGCGTTTAGTTGGACCATCATTTATTTTTCAACAGGACAATGACCCCAAACACACCTCCAGGCTGTGTAAGGGCTATTTGACCAAGAAGGAGAGTGATGGGGTGCTACGCCAGATGACCTGGCCTCCACAGTCACCAGACCTGAACCCAATCAAGATGGTTTGGGTTGAGCTAGACCGCAGAGTGAAGGCAAAAGGGCCAACAAGTGCTAAGAATCTCTGGGAACTCCTTCAAGATTGTTGGAAGACCATTTCCGGTGACTACCTCTTGAAGCTCATCAAGAGAATGCCAAGAGTGTGCAAAGCAGTCATCAAAGCAAAAGGTGGCTAGTTTGAAGAACCTAGAATATAAGACATATTTTCAGTTGTTTCACACTTTTTTATTAAGTATATAATTCCACATGTGTTAATTCATAGCTTTGATGCCTTCAGTGTGAATGTACAATTTTCATAGTCATGAAAATACAGAAAAATCTTTAAATGAGAAGGTGTGTCCAAACTTTTGGTCTGTACTGTATATGTTATATATATTGTTTGAGCGCCTTTGTGCCACCACCTGCCCAATTACACTAATAAAGGCATTTTTATTCAAATTCAAATTTGTATTTACATTTGTTGACCAAACCTCGGCGTTCTCCTCTTTTGGTTTTCTGTTCTAATTTTGAGTGGTCTCTACGCTAGTCTACAGGCACATAGACAGTAAACATATATAAATATAGATAGATCGCTTGAGAAAGGCAAAGAAATCTGCCGAAACATTGCTGCTAATGGATCAGTAAAGCCACAGTTTTTTCACTTTAATTTTTGGAGTGCTGCCTGTTTTTTCTAATTTTCTATTTGTGGAAGGTTTGGACATCACCTTAACAGGTTTTATTGCACCCAGCTTCTTTTGGTATTGCTGCCAAATTTTCTTTAATTATTATATATATATACATATAGATTTATTTTGATTATACCTAAACCGATAGATATATGCTTGACCTATATCTGATTGGTTTAAATATGCATATCAAGGAAACAGTCTCATCCGTCATAGTTCCATGTAGAACTCCTTGTGTCGAGTGTGGAGGGAGAAAAGGCAGTGGTACCCATATTATGTACAAGATGCGTCACAGTCGTGATGCACCAGTGTCTAGGTGTGGTCTTAAAGAGAACCTGTCAACAGAAAAAATGCTGTTAACCTGCAGATTTGGGGTTGATCTGCTGGTCAATAGCGTTACTAATTTGCCCATACTTAGCTGAACATTGCAGGGAGAAAATTAACTTTATTCCTCCGCAATATATAGGTTACAGTCACAGGGGTTCAGTCACCTCTCTAAGTATTCCGAGCGCGGGCGTGGTTACAGTCACTGCACTGTATACTCAGAGCGGCGACTGAACCAGCACTGGCCCTGCCCCTGTTGCTAAAACACAAATGCTGCTGAGGGGAATAAAGTTCATTTTCTCTGCACAGTGTTTGGCTAAGCGCGACTGCCGGGCTGGTCAATAACGTTATTGACCTGTAGATTAACCCCACATCTACAGGTTAATGTTGTTTTTTTTGTCTTTTGTGAGTATTTGTTTTATGAACATGGAGGAAGTGGGTTTTCTCCTTTATTGCCATGTAAATAGAATTTTTGTTTAGACCTTTGTTAGATTTTGGCAGAGTTCACATTTAAAATATCTTTAAGCTTGTTTCATAAATTTAGTAGGTCATTTTGGAACGCTTTGGCCATGGATTTTTTTCTGTATTTTTCAAGTGTATTTATTTGGTGTAAAATGGAGGAAATTTCATTTCCTATATTTCTTTTCAAATGAGAACATAACGCAATGAATTTTACTTCCCCACCAAGTCAAAAGGATGGATTTTAATCTGGATTTTCTTTGAAGTATAGGTCAAGAATTTTGGAAATGTTAGAAATATTTTTGTCTTTATCCAGTAAAGTCTCATTTAATCTCCAAGATATGTTGCCACGGGGTACGAGGAGTTGGAAGGTAATAAATAAATTGGGGCATGATCAGAGATTAGACTAGGGTCAAGCTAGTATTTTGTAACAAGATATAATTTAGCCTGTGATATGAGGAATGCGGATGAGCCACCATCATATAACCCAGACGGTTTGGCTCTGTGATGTGTGTTGGGTCACTAATCCAGGATGGCGCAGGATGTGCTATAATTGTGGAGCACGTAAACCTGGTGTTGTAGCACCAACCTGCCCATTACTTAACGCTGACGGGGGGTATTATAAACCACCACCCCCACCTGCCCCTACCATGGTCCATACTCCATTCAGAGAGACCCAGGGTCCTCTGAACTCTTCCCTATTCACCCTCTCCCAAACTGGGAAAATAGAACATGGACACGAGTATCAGGAGGTGGCGTCTGTTTAACTGAATAGTCCTTCAAATTTCTCCACTATACTGAGAATAGGCATGGGAAGTATACCACAACAGCAGGTTGGGATCATTGTAAACGCAGCAAATGCGATACTGCAGCATTGGTGGGGGCTAGCTGCAGAGATATGTCGTATTGGGGGACCTACAATACAAGCTGCATATAATGATTACATCCGTGACCATGGTCCAGTAAGAGAAGGAGAGGTGATGGCTACAAGAGCCGGACAGCTATCATGTCAGTTTGTTATACATGCAGTTGGACCAAAATATGATCCCCTGGATTTACCCAGGTCACAACACCTGCTTAAAGAAACAATCCAAAACACCATAGCATACGCATCACAGCTTCATGCGGCCCCAACCCTAGCCCTGCCATTCATTTCCACTGGTATCTTTGGATACCCAAAAGAGGATGCTGCCAAAATAATAGTTGGGGCTATAAAGCAGTGTATTGCCATGCATCCAACTAAATTGAGAGAGATAAGACTCTTGGCCATTGACAGGGATCTTGTTGATTATGCTGCTCAATTAATCAAACCCACAATCAAACCCGATATCTGGTCTCCTCCAGTATTCCCCTACCTCCAAGATCTCCCCACAATCAGTACAATGGTAGTTGCTGCACCCACAGTACCCATAGCACAGTATCCCCCCTTGCTCCCCCAGTATCCTCCTCCTCCCTTACAGCCCCACTATTACCCCATGGTGGTACCTGATCAGCGAGTAATATATCCCGAGAGAAGACTAGTAGTGAATTCCCTTCTTCAGTGTTGGAGGTGTGGCCGAGCAGGACACTTCCAAAGTGACTGTCACACCCCTGCTAGTCAGTGCACCACACAAGTCCCCGTATCCAGAAATAGAATGCCCGGCCCACGGGACTTGTCACGAGAAAATTTTCTCCAGGACCGCCCATTCTGAAAGGAAGGCCAACCAGAGTCTGCCATCGTGATGCCCGTAATCACCCCCGGGCTCTGTTCATCTGTAGTTCTCCCAGTGGGAGGGAATCCATCCGGTAACGTTCATGGTAGACACTGGGGTGGCCAACTCCATTTTAAAATCCACTGAACTGACCCAGTCCAATTTTCTAACCACAATTTAATATTAATCGGTGTAGATGGCAGACCTAACAAACACACTTTCACCAAACCTATTCCAATTGGCCCATTTCCAGAAGTAGTGGCACAATTTGTCATATCCCCGACCTGC
Organism: Phyllobates terribilis; assembly: GCF_046119375.1. Taxonomy (NCBI): domain Eukaryota; kingdom Metazoa; phylum Chordata; class Amphibia; order Anura; family Dendrobatidae; genus Phyllobates; species Phyllobates terribilis. The sequence goes on from NW_027362771.1 coordinate 179,914,698, forward strand.
CCGGTAAATCTTTTAGGAGCAGACCTCTTGTCTAAATTCCAATCCAGAATTCAATTCCAGGACAATGGTCAGATGATCCTTACTTTAAAAGATCCAAACTCTGATGCACACATAGAGGAGGTCTACATCTTACGGGCACTACCCACGGTTATGATTAACATATCAGATACCAATGGAATGTTGAAAAGTGAATGCATGTATGTGGTATGTGAAGAATCTTAAATGGTTAACTAAAATATGCACACTGCCAGATAAGCGCGTACAGTTGCTAGCATAGCAAAACGGCCTTGGCTTGATACAGAGCAGAAAAAAAGAGGTAAATGGAGAAAGAAAATGCAGACAATAAGGGAAAGACGACGCTATGTTATGTGTATTACAAAGATACTGCTCTCCGATAATGGTGGAGTAATGAATTGTTGGGAATGTTCTAATTGTGGCCAGCAGAATCCATTGTCAGTAGATTATTGTGTTGCATGTCACGCACTCCCCTCGCTACTGCCCAAGCCACTTCTAGTGCCCCATCCTCATCTGTTATACCTATGTCCGCCCAAAGTTCCAACCCTTACTGCAGCAGCCATGTTGCTACACCCATTGCATCACCTCCAGCCTCTGACCACATGTCCCTTTGGTTGTGGCCATCTTGGCGCACCCTTCCTGTAGTATGCTTCCTTCTGGTGGCAGCCATCTTGGCACACCCAAAATACAGGCAGCAATACACACTACACCCAGAATATGTATGAGGAAGATCATCATGATCAGTGTGTGATAAGTTGGCTGATCGATCCACTACCCTCAACAGCACATATTTATGTCCACTTTGACATTAGGGCTAAAATATGGTGATGTAAACTAATTTTCTAGATGGTCATATATCCTTAAGTTCCTAATAGATGCACATACACGTTGTCTGGTTTACAGTAATTGATTTAGCAAACATTTTTGTTTTTTGTTTTTTTTATTAGCATTCCACTACACAAAGACTGTCAGTTTCTGTTTGCATTTACATATCAGGGCAAGCAAATGACTTAGACGGTGATGCCGCAGGGTGCGCAGAATAGCCCTAATCAGTTTGCAAAGAACATGTCTAGCTGTCTGCTGCCATGGCAGCTGGACAACTCAGAGGTAGTACTTGTACAATAAGTGGATAATCTTCTTTTGTGTGCCCCCACGGAGCAAGTGTCCATCAGGGCCAGTGTTAGCCTCCTCAAGCGTCTAGCAAAACTGAATTGTCGAGTCTCAGCCTCGAAATTTCAGTTCTGCCTCGGTCAAGTGGTCTTCTTAGGCCACTGCCTTACTCAGGGTGCCATACATCTCACAGAAGAAAGGAAGATGGCCATCTACCTGCTACCATTCCCAAAAGATCCCATAGAACTGCAACGGTTCCTCGGACTATGTACATATTGCAGACAATGAATCCCAGACGCCTCACGTCTGATTCAGCCCCAAAAGTTCATTAAAAGAAGACACTCTGGCTGATGTAAACAACAAGGACCACCAAGAACAGCTGTAACAAGCCTTTGAGCAACTATAGTGAAGGATAATGACAGCCCCTGCCCTTGGAAGTCTGGACTATGCTCAACCTTTCCATTTGTATGTCTCTGAGACGGGAGGGGATGCAGCCGGAGTACTCACGCAGAGACACTGTACAGAGCAGCGCCCAGTCGGGTATTACTCAGCGCATATGGACCCGGTAGCCAGGGCCTTCCCCAGCTGTCTACGAGCGGTTCACGCCACACAGCAGTTACTTGAGAAGACGGCGGACATGAGACTCACATTTATGTCCCACACACGATATTGCGGCCGTTCTGGCTTTACAGCAACCTAAACATCTGTCTGCACAGAGACAACTGCGGCTGCAGTGTTCGTTGATTTTGTCACCACCATTAACCCAGCCACCCTGCTGCCAGCACCTGAAGGAGAGGGGAAAGAGGCTCCACCGCATGATTGTCTGGAACAAATTACTGCGGAGTCAACTCCACTTGTTCTAGTGGGGGAAGTACCCTTGGATGACCCAGAACTTACGTTATATACGGATGGATCCAGATATGCTGACACCTCTGGCAGGTTTCATACTGGATATGCTGTCACAACTGAAGATACATTGGTAAAGGCTGTGGCCTTACCCCCCAGTATGTCAGAACAGGACGCAGAGCTCAAAGCCCGGATTGCTGCTTGTAAACAGGCCGAAGGAAAACGTGTGAATATATTTACTGACTCGAGATACGCCTTCGGGATTGCACATGATTTGGGGGAGATCTGGGCAAGGAGAGGCTTTATCACGACTGCAGGTGTCAGGGTAAAAAAGAATATATATATATTTTCTCTACTTTTATACTTTTATACGCTTTGCTTATGTACTAACCACCATTTTGTGTCATATAACAATAAGCTTTCCTTGCTACATATTACTCAAATCGAAACTTAAACTAAGACAGTTCCAGTGTTGCCAAGACTTATTTCAGAGAAACGAAACAAGATTATAAGCTGACGGCTGCAATATCTGCCCAGAGACTGAGATAAGGAGATGTGGACCAATCAGGAGTGGCCAGACACTGGACTTTCATGGCTTACCCCGCTCCGGACAACCCCTATCCCCTCCCATTATGTAGTGTATTTAGGTTTGTGCATGTAAAAAATAAATACAGAACATTGCTGAGAACGTTGTCTGTAGTAGTCTTTTGAGCGTGCTCTGAGTTTGAACCAGCTTGTTGTCTGACTCATTCTTTGAATGGTTGACCCATGCTCATAGTTTGAATTTGGAGTGACTGGAGGACGAGTGGAATGTCATCACGACCCCCACAAATGGCGCTCAACGTGCGGCGTGGCTAGCGGTACGCCGCCCTCCCGGACCCATATTGCTGACTTCCCTGGTGGTGACCACGGTGGCTGAATTTGAGGCCTGATCAACCTCCATCGAACACGGTAAGTTGAGATATATATAATATATATGTTTCACTTGCCTGTGTGTCAGCCGCAGTGGTTTCTGTGGGGCTGTCAGGTTGGATCTGGGTGGGTGATCGGTCGAGTGGTGAGACCTCAGGCGTCCCGCACCACGTCCTGAACCAGCAAGTGTTAAAACGAGTGACGTCGCATGCCTGCGCGTGCTCGTGTGAACACCATCTCCTCCTCCTCCTCCGGTCACTGAACTCTCTTTAGATAGCTGCCTCCCGTGATTGATAGTCGAGGTTTCAAAGCATTCCTGAATTGTAGTGTAAGGGAGAAAGAATCTGTGACGAATTGAGGAGTGCTCTTCGTCTAACACAGAGACTGCTATAAAGTCAAGGTTAAGAAACAGTGTATTGAGGTGTCTCTACACTGTCGGGTGGTGCTGTGGTAGGAAAGGAGATAGATCGAGGTGTCTCTCTATCTCAACAGTGTATTGAGGTGTCTCTACACTGTCGGGTGGTGCTGTGGTAGGAAAGGAGATAGATCGAGGTGTCTCTCTATCTCAACAGTGTATTGAGGTGTCTCTACACTGACGGGTGGTGACCTGTAGTCAGGGTGCCGTGGTGAGTCGCACTGTAAAGTCGCCATTCAAGGCTAGGAAAGGAGTTAGATTGAGGTGTCTCTCTATCTCATCAGTGTATTGAGGTGTGCTCTACACTGAGGAGTGGCGACCTGTGGACTGCACCAGTGATCTGAGTCGCGACAGATCATTGCATTCTATAAGAAAATGTTGCGTATATTCAAATCTGAGAGACTTCACAAGTTGCCGGACGGTGCTGTGGGGGTTATCCAATTAGTAGAGTCACGGGAAGGCAAGAAGGCTGTTAGGAATGTTAAGAATTTGTATAAATTGATAGGTTTATCTAGTACAGGCAGGCTCCAGCCTTCAGTTTGGAAGGAATGCATCACACAGAGAAAGGGAAAGTTGAGTGATTTAGGACTTCTGCACCAGGCTCAAGCACATCTTAGAGTAGCGAGTGATTTGAAGTCTGAAGGCTGGAAAGAAGTGGATGGTGTGGGGGGGACAGAGAATGCCGAGCCTTTGTTCGGATACATGAAAGCTGCAGACTGTGATTTGTTATGTGCCCCCAAAATGGCCGTTGCACCTTTGATGCCTGTCACTACACCGAGCCCTCAGCCACCGCCCTATAATGGTGCCAACAACAAATCACCGGAGGGGTGGACGTGTCGGGTGTGTGGAGAGCAAAACCCACCTTGGGCGGAGTTCTGCTGTGTCTGTGTGGCGGGCCGCCCATGGCACGATGCCCAGCCTGCCTCTAAGAACATTCCCACTCCCACTCTAACTCCTCCCTCCAACGGCCATCTTACTACACCTTTTCCTGCCTCCAAGAACATGCCCACTTCCACTCTAACTCCTCCCTCCCACGGCCATCTAGCTACACCTCTTACTTGTTGTGGGAGGCCCGGAAAGCCCCAATCCGGCCTATATCCACTACTAGATCCATCCGGTGCATATTACCAGCCACCAGCACAGGTGGAAAAGCCCGCAGTCCCAGAGCACCCATCTGAAACTAATGTGACACCCTCTGCTCCAGTCCACGATGCTGAGACGCTTCCCCTGTTTCCTATGGGAGTCACCCACAACCCTGGGGATATCCTCCTCAACTCCCCAGAATTTCAGGCCAGACTGCTCTCCCTCCGCCAACATACTGTTACTCGAGACGATACGGAGCCAGATGAGGGATGGGCTCAAGATACTCCAGCCCCCCCTCCTTTACCCCATACGTCTCCTATGGCATCCTCCACCCCACATCCATTACCCGTACTCCGGCCCTTGCTCCAAGCAACTGCTGAAAGAACACCACCTCCCAGCCTCTCAGAAGTTTGGGACCCCTGCCGCTCCCGTAATCTAGTAGACCCATCAGGACGCCCTGTCACTCTGTCAATAGGCTATGGTGACATCCTTACACATCGGGTGGGGGCCATAGTCAACCCTGCAAACACCTGTATGAGCCATGTTGGAGGATTGGCTCGCAAAATTTCCCTTGCTGCTGGTTCTACTCTGGCTGCAGAATGCCAGGCTCACTTAGCCGAAAACGGAGAGCTTTCACAAGGCCAGACCTTAGTCACCCGTGCGGGTAAACTGCCCGCTGATGTCATCATACATGCAGTGGGTCCTATTTATGACTCCCGGAACCCTGAAGAGTCACGTTCCACTCTCGCATCTACCATCCGTTCAGTACTCCTTCATGCAGGAAAATTGAGCCATCAGGATATGCCCAGACGCACTTTAGCGATACCACTCATATCTTCTGGAATTTTCGGCTACCCACTCGGGCCGTGCATGAAGGAACACGTACTGGCCCTCAAGGAAGGCATAGAAACCCTCCCTCACGGATTGGACTCAATACGCATTGTCTGTGTCCGTAGTCCAGCAGTTCATGTTGCTATGCCTTTGGCCCTTGAGCTACTAGTGGCAACCTCCTCCCCGACACCGATTCCCAATGCGGTTCTGTTGCCTGAAGAATCCTCCCTAGCGGCCACCTCAAACACCACCAAGGAACAAGCGATGCTGCCCGGTCCTCAACAAGTTCCTGGACCTTTAGGGATGATCAAATATCAACCCTTTACCCCAGTACAAGTAGACACTCTGGTCTCAAAGCTTCCTGATCCCGATAAATCTCCCATGCAGTATGCTAGACGCTTGGACACAACCAGAGCCATTTATGGAGCAACCTGGGCTGATTTAGCAGGTATCACATCTGTGAAGGCCAAGGAATATTTCTTGCCTACTATCGAAAAGACCATGGATTCCACAAAGGCAGGATCCCTTAGTACATATGAATCCGGCCTAGAATACATGAAACAGTTAAAAGCCTGGGCTCAGGATCGCTTGTCAGATCAAGCTGGATCTGTACAAGATGTTCAACAAGACCCTGATGAATCAGTGGAAAGATATGCTGCAAGACTCAGCATGCATTTTGAGGATCTCGGATACAGTCCTCACGTCAAGACGCAGGCCGTCCTGTTGGTTCAGGCCCTAGTAGATGGCCTACAAGACGCTCTCAGAGATGAAGTCCTGAGAGTACGGCCTGAGATTCGTTCTTCTTCCTTTAACGACGCGGTGGACATCGTTAAAGCTTTCCAAAAATCAATGCTAAAAATGGAAAAGGATACTAAGCCAAGGAAGAAAGCCGCTCCTGCCATGGTATATCAAGCTCATGAAAGTTACCCACCCCCTGGCAACCAACATGGAATCAAGTGGGTAATGGTTAAAGGCACAGGTGATGATACTCCTCCCACATATAGAAGACAAGACAGAGGAAATGACAGGGGGCCACCTAGAGACAAGAGACAATCTCGTAATTCTGAAGGACGCATACTGTGTTGGGAATGTGGTAACCCTAATCACATTCTCAGAGACTGTCCAACCCGCAGACAGTACCATGACCGCTCATTTCATGACGGTCCACACAACCATGGACCTTCCCGTGAACCATCTCATCCACGCCAATGACGGCTCGGCCAACCAGTGTCCACTTTCCCGGCTACGCATCTCACGGCCGCCTGTGGGACTGTCACTTTACAGGTGGACCATCAACCACTGGAGTTCCTGGTGGACACTGGGGCGGCCACATCTGTCATTTCCTCTGCACAGCTCCCTCCTTCTGTATCCCTATCACCGGATACCCTCACCTGTGTTGGGGTGGAAGGCCAACATATTTCCTCTCCACTCACAGTCCCTGTGTCTGCAGGACCGTTCACCGGAGTACTCACAAGATTCTTGGTCTCTGAAACTTGCCCTGTCAATCTGTTGGGAGCCGATCTCTTAGAGCGGATGAAGGCAACAATTACCTTCGGAAACCATGGTATGGAGCTTCTTTTGCGGGACCCTCATTCAGAACAAGGGACTGAAGACCGCTGTGTTCTTAAAGCCTTCCCTCTCATGATGATGACCATACAACCTCACACTCTTCTTGATACCTCACAGTTCCCTCACTCTCTGTAGTCCAGTGGGCCAGAGGACGTCGGCCTCCTGCAGGTTCCCCCGGTCCGAGTACACCTCAAGCCTGGACATACGTACCCACGGTTGCCACAATACCCCCTCAAGGCTGCACAAGAACAAAGCTTGAGTACCCAAGTCGCTTCCCTCCTGGAATCAGGAGTCCTTGTCAGATGTGTATCTCCATGCAATACACCCCTCTTTCCTGTAAAAAAGAAAACCGCTCCGGGAGAGTCTCCAAGATACCGGTTGGTTCAGGATCTCAGAGCCGTCAATGCAGCTACCATTTTAGAAACTCCAGTGGTACCCAACCCAAACACCCTTTTGTCTCAGGTGCCTCCAACGGCCACCTTGTTTACGGTGTTAGATCTGGCCAACGCCTTCTTCAGTATACCCTTACACGAAGATTCGTGGTTTCTTTTTGCCTTCACCTTTCAAGGAGCACAGTTTACATGGACCAGGACTCCACAAGGAGCCCAGAACTCTCCTAACCAATTCACTCATTCTATGAAGTCTATTCTGGAGCCATGGGTTCAAGAGAACCCTCAGGTCACCCTTCTACAGTATGTGGATGATCTTTTACTCTGTGGCACTGAAGAAAATTTGCCAGAGATGTCAGCATCCCTTCTCTGGTTTCTTCACTCAGCTAACTGTAAAGTCTCGAAAGGCAAAGTCCAATGGTGTCTGCCCAAGGTCATTTTCCTCGGACATTGCATTTCACAAGGTGCTAGACATCTGACTGAAGAAAGAAAGCAAGCCATCATGGATATCACCTTCCCAACCACCTATTCCGTTATGCAGACTTTCCTTGGCCTCATCACTTACTGCAGGCAATGGATCCCTGATGCCTCAAAGCTCATGCAACCTCTGTACGACTGTCTCAAGAATGAAGGCTCAGTTTGGCTTCATGCCGAAGATCCACGTGTTTCTCATCAACACAGACTATGTTTTGACCGCCTTAAACAGGCTGTTGTCTCTGCCCCGGCCTTGGGCTTACCAGACTATACTCAGCCATTTCACCTTTTTGTCTCGGAATCAGAAGGTCATGCCTCTGGAGTTCTAGCACAACGTTATGATCATAAATATCGGCCTTTGGGCTACTACTCAGCCCGCCTGGACCCTGTCGCCCGAACTGCCCCCACGTGCCTTAAGGCGGTCCACGCTGCTCACATTCTCCTTGACAAGTCAGCTGATATCGTCCTTGGACATGATCTAATTATACAGGCTGGCCATGATCTCTCGGCTGTTCTGCAACAAACATCTCCGAAACATCTCACCAACCAAAGACACCTGCGGCTGCAGTGTTCCCTATTGTTGCCCTCCAATATAACATTTACCAGATGTCTGACTATCAACCCTGCCACTTTGCTTCCACCTTCTAGGGGGGAAGGTGAAGAGGGTGAAGGTCCATTGGTGGAACCTCATGATTGTATAAAAATTTTGCAGGAAGAGACTTCTGCTCCAGAGAATATGGTGGCACATCCGCTCGCAGACCCTGCCTTGCACCTATGGACTGATGGATCCCGTTTCGCAGACCCTCAAGGGAAGTTCCACACGGGATATGCTGTCACAACAGACCTAACAGTCCTCAAGGCTGAAGCTCTACCACCATACATGTCTGCACAAGAAGCTGAACTTGTAGCTCTCACAGAGGCCTGCCACTTGGCAGCAGGAACAACGGCGAATATATATACCGATTCCAGGTATGGACATGGAATTTGCAACGATTTTGGACTCTTGTGGAAGTCTAGAGGATTCATCACAGCTGCAGGTACACCAGTGAAACATGCCTCATGGATTAAGGCCCTAATGAAGGCCCTGGAACTACCCATTCAGGTAGCTGTTATCAAGGTCAAGGCTCATGGAAGACTAGATTCTAGGGAAGCCAGGGGCAACCACCTGGCTGACCAAGCAGCCAAGACTGCAGCAGTGGAGAATGTGTCATCAAAGTGGCAGGAAAAGGAAGAAGGGATGGGGGAAACCCTGCAAACCGTAGCTGTGGCGCTCACTAGAGCAAGAGCCAAAGAACAGCCGGCAGAAGATCATACAAGTCCAGCAGAGACACGAGTGGAATCCAGGGGGGTCAGGATGCCTGAAGAAAAATTGTGTGAGGAACAAAGGAAGACCCCCACTGAAGAAGTCAAGCAATGGAAAGCGGCAGGAGCCGTGCTGGCAGGTCGCAAAAATTCAAAGGTCAACTCGACTCTTTACCAAGTGGATGGGAAGCCTTGCTTGCCTAGACGCATGTACTCAGCTGTGGCAGCATGGGCTCACGGGCCTACACACAGAGGAAAGAATCAAGCCTTGGCATGTATCAAGAAACTGTATTTTGCACCCGGAATTTCTTCCACTGTGACTGCGTACTCAAAATCCTGCTCTGTCTGCGCTACCTGCAACCCAACGTGTACGGCACGGGTCCCTCTTCAACACCTGGCTAAACCAGACTACCCTTGGCAGAGAATACAAGTCGACCATATCCAAATGCCTAAAGCGGGAAAATACGAGTACGTTTTGGTAGCCGTGGATATGTTCTCAGCCTGGCCCGAGGCCTACCCGGTTGTCAACATGACTGCTAAAGTCACAGCCAAGAAACTGATCACCGAAATTGCCTGCAGATTTGGAGTTCCCCAAGTCATAGAATCGGATCAAGGACCAGCTTTCACAGCAAATATCTACAAAGAACTCTGGAACATGTTGGGAACAGATTTGGGCCTCCACACTCCATACCATCCTGCCAGTTCAGGCAAAGTGGAAAGGATGAACTCCACACTCAAGACCCAGCTCTTGAAAATGACCCAAGATCATCCCCTCCCCTGGCCCGACCTACTCCCCATAGTACTGTATCATATCAGACACACCCCACAAGCTAAACATGGGCTAACTCCCTACGAAATTCTGTTTGGGGCCCCGCCCAAGATAGGAGAGATTAGGCCCCAAGAATTGTCCGAAACAAATGATAGAGTAGTTAAATTTGTGATTGCTCTGTCTAGAGAATTGACTAACACCCGCTCTACAGTATCTGCTTCTCTCCCAGAATCTACAGGTGATGCAGTACATGATTTCATCCCAGGCGATCTGGTGTATGTGAAAAAGTTTGTCCGGAAAGACTGCCTCCAGCCGCGGTTCGAGGGACCGTACACTGTGCTTCTCACCACCCCGACGGCTCTGAAACTCGAAGGAAAAGGCACTTGGATCCACACTTCCCATTGCAAGCGAGATAGAACGAGCCCATAGAAGATGGTCACTTTTTTCCATATCCTTTCCATGTGCCTACTGCCCGTCCCGAGCTGGGCGGCCACCACTTTCTGGGTGGATACTGAAGCAGAGACCCAGACTTATCAATTTGATTTTTGTAATACAGTAAATTGTGCTGAAATGACCTGGAACTCGTATGATGCCTATGCCCGAGGAACATTCTATCTCTGTGTAACCCGTCCGGGAAATGAATACTGCTACTATTGGTCAGATGTGGGGTGGAACACGGGAGACACGGACTGGGGATACAAACCAAAGGAAGCTATAAACAGTAAGGATAGAGAGGGGAGGTCTCTGTTGACTCGAATGACTTTAAGCACGGGGTTTATAAACAAGGAGCGACCACCGCACAAGCCAAAATGCTCATGGGATAAGAGGTGTTTCCCTTTATATTTGAATTTAGAAAACTCCCAGTCGGGAGATTTAGGAAAATATGTTTTAAGCAGTTACAATGGCTTCATAAATCCCAAACAAGGAATAATAGAGTTGAAAGATATAAAAACAAAACCCACGCAGGCCCCCCCCCTTGCACGTCTGCCCATAGGGGGGGAGGCGTTACAAAGAATTCTGACAGAAGTAATCCCAATCCCAAGACTCAAATGGGAGGATGTTTTTTCCATGGAGACTCAAGTGAATCCTCGGAAGAATCTATGGTTAGAATGGGTACGGTATAACGTCCGAGCCCAAAATATATCTGAAGGCTGTGTAGCTTGTGCAGCCGCTAATACTCATCTGTACACCCATGCTTTCCCTGCTGACAATAATAACACCCTCTGTTTATTGGGATTGCTGAAAAAACTAAAAGGTAGCTCCTGTCCTGAATATATTCCCCTGGTTAGCTCCAAGGCCAAAATTCGAACCCCGGGTGATATAATAATAACCAAAGATAACTACACTTGTTATTCCCCTGATAATTCCACAGGTCCAGACTTCCGACCACCTGGACCGGACAATGTACCCTAGTAAAATTAGCCATGCAGTTTAGAATTCTGCCCTGGGATCCCACAGACCCAATCCCCAAGGAGTCCCGACGGAAAAGAAGTTTAGAGCAATTACATTCCGGTTATGCTGAGGACCCTAAGGTCTATATAGATTCTATAGGGGTCCCGAGGGGGGTCCCAGACGAGTACAAGGCCCAGAATCAAGTGGTAGCGGGTTTTCTTTCTCTCATTCCAACCATACAGATAAATAGAAATGTAGACTGGATAAATTATGTCTATTACACTGAGCAGAGATTTATAAATTACAGCAGAGATGCCTTCCAGGGCATAGTTGAGGAACTAGGGCCCAATACAAGAATGACTCTTCAAAATAGATTGGCAATAGATATGATTCTTGCTGAGAAAGGTGGAGTATGTGGGATGATAGGGGAGGAATGCTGCACATACATTCCTCAGAACTCAGGAGTGAATGGAAAAACCGTAGTAGCTCTTCGAAGGATAACAAGTCTGGCAGAAGAAGTAAAGACAAATGCAGGGGTAGATACCTCCTTCTTCTCAGGTTGGTTGGGAGGGGTCAAGGGATTCCTCCAGCAAGCTTGTTTAGTGATAGGAGGTCTACTAGTATTGGTACTGGTGGTCCTATGCTGCATAGTCCCCTTATACAGGAAAGCTATAACCAATGCTGTTCCAACCTCCGGGACCTTTCTGAATCAAGAAACCACATCTCTGTTACATGATGATACCAGTAAGGAAGATATGGAGAAATACACTCCTTTGAACAAGCCTGACCAGACCCCCCATGACAGAGTCCAACTGAAAGATTTAGTTTAGGGTCAGTTGGGAGAACTCCATGTGTCATTTAGGGTAGGGCTCGATTGTCTGGGGGCGTCCCATAAGGGGGCAGCGTCTAAGATAATTGGGTGAAGAAATCCACCTCCCCTCTCCCCACACATGGACAGTCTCAAAGGCCCCGAAGCAAGGGAAAGCTTAGTGTTTAGGGGGGAATGTCAGGGTAAAAAAGAATATATATATATTTTCTCTACTTTTATACTTATCAAATAACACCGTTTTTATCGATTTGGTACATAAATTAGTATTACAGCACTCTGCTTTATGGAATTTACCATCAGCTACATATTGGGTCTATGGGAATAATGCGTACAAATAGTTCCCAGTCTGAGTAGGGGGGACTTGTATGTTGGCCCGGCTAACTCCAGCCACTTATTTTATTCCCCATAGTAAAGTACAGTGGTGGCCAAAAGTATTGGCTCCCCTGCAATTCTGTCAGATAATACTCAGTTTCTTCCTGAAAATGATTGCAATCACAAATTCTTTGGTATTATTACCTTCATTTAATTTGCTTGCAAGGAAAAAACACAAAAGAGAATGAAGCAAAAATCAAATCATTGATCATTTCACACAAAACTGCAAAAAAGGGCCTGACAAACGTATTGGCACCCTCAGCCTAATACTTGGTTGCACAACCTTTAGCCAAAATAACTGCGAACAACCGCTTCCGGTAACCATCAATGAGTTTCTTACAATGCTCTGCTGGAATTGTAGACCATACTTCTTTGGCAAACTGCTCCAGGTCCCTGATATTTGAAGGGTGCCTTCTCCAAACTGCCATTTTGAGATATCTCCACAGGTGTTCTATGGGATTCAGGTCTGGACTCATTGCTGGCCAGCTTAGAAGTCTCCAGTGCTTTCTCTAAAACCATTTTATAGTGCTTTTGGAAGTGTGTTTTGGGTCATTGTCCTGCTGGAAGACCCATGACCTCTGAGGGAGACCCAGCTTTCTCACACTGGGCCTTACATTATGCTGCAAAATTTGTTGGTAGTCTTCAGACTTCATAAAGCCATGCACACGGTCAAGCAGTCCAGTGCCAGAGGCAACAAAGCAACCCCAAAACATCAGGGAACCTCCGCCATGTTTGACTGTAGGGACCGTGTACTTTTCTTTGAATGCCTCTTTTTTTTCCTGTACACTCTATGTTGATGCTTTTTCCCAAAAAGCTCTACTTTTGTCTCATCTGACCAGAGAACATTCTTCCAAAACGTTTTAGGCTTTCTCAGGTAAGTTTTGGCAAACTCCAGCCTGGCTTTTTTATGTCTCGGTGTAAGAAGTGGGGTCTTCCTGGGTAACCTACCATACAGTCCCTTTTCATTCAGACGCCGACGGATAGTACGGGTTGACACTGTACCCTCGGACTGCAGGGCAGCTTGAACTTGTTTGGATGTTAGTCGAGGTTCTTTATCCACCATCCGCACAATCTTGCGTTGAAATCTCTAGTCAATTTTTCTTTTCCGTCCACATCTAGGGAGGTTAGCCACAGTGCCATGGGCTTTAAACTTCTTGATGACACTGCGCACGAAAGACACAGGAACATTCAGGTCGTTGGAGATGGACTTGTAGCCTTGAGATTGCTCATGCTTCCTCACAATTTGGTTTCTCAAGTCCTCAGACAGTTCTTTGGTCTTCTTTCTTTTCTCCATGCTCAATGTAGTACACACAAGGACACAGGACAGAGGTTGAGTCAACTTTAATCCATGTTAACTGGCTGCAAGTGTGATTTAGTTATTGCCAACACCTGTTAGGTGCCACAGGTAAGTTACAGGTGCTGTTAATTACACGAATTAGAGAAGCATCACATGATTTTTCAAAGGGTGCCAATACTTTTGTCCACCCCTTTTTTAGGTTTGGTGTGGAATTATATCCAATTTGGCTTTAGGACAATTCTTTTTGTGTTTTTTTTCATTGAAGACAAATTAAATGAAGAGAATAATACCAAAGAATTAGTGATTGCAATCATTTACAGTAAGAAACTGAGTATTATCTGACAGAATTGCAGGGGTGCCAATACTTTTGGCCAGCACTGTAGATATGAGAGCCTTCCCTCTTCATACCATCTATAATCGTGTCAAAGACAACACCCCACGCCCATCAGGAAGACCTCATTTAGTTTAAATGAGAATACCCGATAAGATAGCCAGTACTGTCTTCCTCTACCCTATGGTTACACAAATGTGGGACAAATCGGTGGAAGTCACTGATTACTTAGATGACCAGATTTGGAATATTTTGGAAGTACTGTAATTAATACTACTTTTGCAGTGCAGAATCAACTTATTATAGTGGCTAATCAACACACTTTAGTGCTGGACTATTTGACAACAGCTCAAGGAGGGATGTGTCAGGTTATAGGCCCAGCCTGTTGTCACTATATTGACCCATATATTGACCCCGACTCTACCATACGGTTAAAGACTAAAATGGAAGACATTAGGAAACTCAGGGAAGAGTTTAACAAACATAATGAATTGACCAAAGACAGTTGGTGGTCTGAAACGTTTTCCTTTTAAATCCTGCTAATTGGTTTAAAGGGATTGGTGGATGGATTGCTGGAATATTACAAGGAGTGTTGCATATTGCTGCTTGCATCTTGTTAATATATGTTTTACTAAAACTAGTCTTTTATTGTATCCCATTTTGCATGAGGAAAGCCTGCCAGTCATCAGAGAGCAAGGAGGACGCTGTTAACTGACATCCAGTGCTACTGTACACGGACCTCCCAGATGTAACCAGCATTGAGGACCTGGATGACAAGGGAATGATGACCTTTACCCGCTTTCCCCGACCAACTTCAGATCTGAGCTTATGATTATATCAACTAACAAGGGGGGATGGACATGCCGCGACAGCCCCAATTGGTAACAAGGGCACTAATTGGGTGAAGACCAATGTCCCTCAGGCTCAAAACATGACCCTGGGAAAGCACCTCTATTGTTGATAATAACATAATTTATAGGGGGGAATGTAAAGGACATATTGATACTCATGCTAGAGCAACTCCATTTTGTCTGCTTGCTTTAAAATCATGTTATTATCACTCCTTGCATAACATACATTCTTTCTTTCTCTTCCCATGGAACTTCTCTCACACTAACTTTTTCTCAAGAGAACATTTTGTCAGACACTCTGTTATCTAACTTGTTTAGGCCAGGTTTGACCTTGTAAAATTTCCATAGTGCTTCGAACTAACAATGATAATATGACCATATATGTGTTTCCGTAATAATTGTACTAACATTGGTTAGCCTATAGTACTGTAGTATGGCTGCAGAGTTGATTGGCTATTGATATACTCAAAACAATATAAAATGCTAAGCAAAATAAACGGGATCAGAGATTCTTTGAATCCTCCCAATACAGAGCACGCATTGCCTCCGTTTGGTTTTCTGTGGATTGCGCAATCAACATAATAATTTGACACTCACTTGGTCAACCCTGAAGGGTTATTGCCCTCCCTCAACAGGAGAAGAAGGTATAGTCTTTTACTGAGGGAACGTGAAATCTCCAAAGATCAACTAAGTGTATGGAATTCAAGGATTCAAGTGAATTTTCTAATTACCTTTTTGGGATAAGGTTGAGTGACCTGTGGACACATCTAGAAGTGTGTTTAAAGAGGCATTTATGTCAACCCCATTATAAGTAAACCTTCCTTGAAGATCTTTAGGATTTCCAGCATTTTGGTAATCCAAATAGGTTGACCTTGATTTGGAGCATACATATTACAAAACATTACAGTAGTCTTAGCAATGAGGCCTTTAACAAAATCATATATACCTTCGAAGTCTGAGAGGACATCTTACAATGTGAAGGGCAATCTCTTATGAAGAGCAATGCTCACACCATTATAAACAGATGAGCTGCGGCTGTGAAACAACAGAGGGAATTTATAGCGTGAGAGATCAGGAGTAGAAATGAGCGAACATGTTTAGAAAACATTCACCTATTTCAAAATTTGCACGAACATTGCACATTCGGATCTGTGATGGAACTTCAGAGCGTTTTTACTCTAAATCGGCAAAATTCGGCCAAAGTGTGGTAAATGACCACGTTTCCACTATTTATTTTTTTAGGACTTTGTCTAGGAAAATGTTGCTGTATTATGCATTGGGGGGGGGGGGTGTTTGATGAGGGGAAGGGATGGGGAGAGGTCAGAAGAGCAGCAGACTGTTCTTAATTTTTGTTTTCTTTTTCTTAACTTAATGTATGCAGATTCTGGCAGCCAATCAGGGAGCAGGAACATTCACAGCGTCCAGACACAAGGGCTTGTGATATTGGCTGTGGAAGTCACATGTCCCTCTCCATATAAAGGGCGGACATGTTGTTTTGGCTCCATTTGAGTGTAGCAGTGCAGAGAGGCTGCTCCTGCTGCTGTTGAAGTGACCGCGGGCAAGGCCGCGCATTGGTATCTATGATCTGGCCCAGCAAGGTCCCCACACACAGACTCTATCTTGATAACCGTATCTTTACTTGTATACATTTTTAACATAGCAGAACACAATAAATGACAACCGTAAATGTTAACAGCAATAACGTGTACTTATAAGCTGACCCTCACTGTCCCTACTCACACGTTACCAGTCCTTTTCTCCAGAAGGATGTGTCCCCCGTCGCAGGCCTGTCTGTCTTTGCAGGAAGGCGTCCTAGCCAAAGAAAAAAAACAGGAACAACAAATTTTGCTGAAAGGAAGGAATACTTCGACCTCTCGCCAGAGGTCCTGCTTACAGTCTCTCTGATCCGGGTAGTAACTCTTGTGGATTCCCTTGTGTAGTCCACACTCCAATAGTGGGGAGTGTAACAGCTGAATCCTTCAGCAGTGCGGAAGCTGGGGAAAGCTCTGAGGAAAAGATGTCAGATAACAGCAGCCACGTTGAGAGTATCCTCTAAGGCACAAACGAGGACCTGCACACCGTCCTGGTTCTTTTCACAGACTCTCTCAGACTCTCCGCGTGCTTTTTCCTGCTTCTCACTCTGGTCACGTGACTCTCTAGGGCGGGACACAGGAGACTCAGTCTTTTTCTCTGTCATCACACCCTGCGCAGGTGCAACCTCTGGCCACAAGGTGGCAATACCATCCTGCGTAATCATTTCTGTCACAGGCTCTATCTCAATTATCACAGAACAGCCAGAGCCTGCCAGCTCACTACACGCCCCCCCCACTCAAAGGTTGGCAGTCCCTGTCAACGACCGGCTTCAGGGCGGCGATGGCTGTGGATGTGACAGGGGGCGGCTGGGAAGAGGGCCACACATATTGGTCTCTGTAGGACTGTCCTGGAGGTACCCCTGTAGTGGTCCTCGTTGTCCACCTAACGGGTTGGATCCCCTCTCTCCGATCAGTCACCCCACTCTCTTTCCCAGTCAACATGTCAGTAGAGGAGGTAATCGGTTCAAGTGCGTCAGTCGGATGGACAGGGGTAGGCATGCATTCAATCTCTACATCCCCGGGGTCAGTGTCTCCGACAGTATTAGTGATATCCATCTCTCTACGTATCACAGTAGGGGAGTCAGGCTGGGAGCGACAGGGGCGCAACATATTACGGTGCAAAGTTCGGATGCTGCCGCTGTCTTCGCCCTGCACTCGATAGACGGGGCCACCAGGGTACGGCTGTCCAATTACTCGATCGACTTTGGTCTCCCACTTGGGCTGGAGTTTCCCTTGCGGTTTCTTTATACGGACTAGGACCAGTTGACCTACATTCAGTGAGTCCTCTTGTACCGGAAGTGGGTCAGCGTGCACTTGATCCTGGATTTGTCGGCCTACTAGCCGGTAGACAGTCTCCATTCTCTGGCGGTGTGTTTGTAGCCAGGAAGGATAGGTACCACAGGTATCTTCTTCGGAGCTAGACAGTTGCAACTCATGGATGTCTTTGCCTGGACGGCCAAAGAGAAGGGTGTATGGGGTGTATCCGGTGACGGAATGGACCTGATTATTATAGGCCCACAGCAGTTCTGGGAGGAATCAAGGCCAGTCGGGCTTTTTGTCTTCAGCCCGTGTCCGGATCAGTTGTAAGAGGGTCCGGTTAAAGCGTTCACACGCGCCATTCCCTTGTGGATGGTAAGGGGTGGTCCTGGACTTCTTGATTCCATACATCCGTTGGAGTTCTTCAATGAATCGCCCTTCGAAACAAGCTCCCTGATCAGAGTGTAGCCGCTCTGGACACCCGTAGACCCGAACGAATTTCTGACAGATGGCCTGTGCAGCTGATTCAGCAGTCTGATCCTTGGTAGCAACAGCGACGGCGAATTTCGTGAAGTGGTCCACCATCACCAGACAGTACTGGTAGCCACTATTCGCCGTTCCGATCAACAGATAGTCCACCATCAACAGCTCGAGGGGCCTCGACATCTTAATAGTCTGGACGGGGGCACGCTGCTCTGCGGACTTGTGGAATTCACAGGTACGGCATCCTTGACAGATGTTTTCAACCAGCTTACGGAGCCCCTGACAAAAAATGAACTGCTGGGTCCACCGGAGGGTCTTGTCTATGCCGAAGTGGCCGTTCCTCCTGTGAGCTTCGCCCACCATCTCATGGGCCAACTGCACCGGGACGACAATCTGCAAACACTCCTCCAGCATATGGGATAAAAGGGCCCTGCGATACAGGACTCCATCTTTCATGATCAGCCGATCCCATTGGGCAAGCAGAGCCAAGGCTCCGGTCAATAGTCGGGCTCTCACTTCGGAGGGCGGTTTCTCTTGTTTATTCACATACTGTTTCAGTAAGACATGCTCGGGATCTCGATCTTGAAGCTTGGCCCATTCTTGCTGGGACAGGGGAGATCCCACTATGGCTTCAATCCCTCCTACCGCATACTGGCGGCTATCTTCTATTTGCTTTGCGAGCCGGGCAAAGTCAGGCATCTCATCTTCCTCCAACTCTTCATCGCGGTCCCCCACTGGCGGAGATGATGTCACTCTAGAGAGGCTGTCAGCATTCTGATTCTCGTTCCCCGCTCTGTATTTAATTTTGTACTGGAATCTAGAGAGCCTGGCCATCCAGCGCTGTTCCATTGCCCCTAGTTTGGCATTCTCTAGGTGGGCAAGAGGATTGTTGTCCGTCATGACCAGCACCTCCGCTCCTGTCAGATAGCCGGCAAATTTCTCCATCATAGCCCAAGTCAGAGCCAAGAGTTCCAAGTGGAAGGAGCTGTAGTTGACGGGATTCTTTTCGGTATCACGGAGAGACCTACTGGCATAGGCTATCACGCGTTCTTTATTATCTTGAACTTGAGAGAGGACTGCCCATAGACCTTGAAGGCTGGCATCAGTGTGCAACTGAAACGGTAATGTGTAATCTGCATACGCCAGAACAGGGGGTGATGTTAGAGCAGCCTTAAGTGCCTGAAAGGATCTTTCTCGGTCAGGCCCCCAACTGATGCGTCATCCTCTGGGACTGTTCACGGTCCCTCGGAGAACCTCATGCAGTGATTCAGCAAGCCGAGCAAAGTCCTTGACAAACCGACGGTAGTAACCTGCCAGCCCCAGAAAAGCCCAGACTTCTTTGACGGTAGTTGGCTGCGGCCACTCTTGAACGGCTGCTATCTTCTCCGGAGAGGGCTGGACACCTTCGGCCGAGATCCGGTGACCCAAGTAGTCGATTTCCTGCTGGAACAGACGGCACTTGCTGGGCTTCAACTTCAAGCCGTGTCCCCTCAAGCGC
Source organism: Phyllobates terribilis (assembly GCF_046119375.1). NCBI lineage: Eukaryota > Metazoa > Chordata > Amphibia > Anura > Dendrobatidae > Phyllobates > Phyllobates terribilis. The sequence goes on from NW_027362771.1 coordinate 179,934,315, forward strand.
TGGAACACTTGGACAAGCTTGTGAAGATGATCCTCGAAGGTGGCGGAGTATACCACAATGTCGTCAAGGTATATCAGCATAAACTCAAAGTTAAAATAAACCAGACAGCGTTCCATCAGTCTCTGAAAGGTCCCTGGTGCGTTATTCAAGCCGAACGGCATCCGGTCGAACTCATACAGGCCCATGGGAAGGATGAAGGCGGTCTTTTCCCTGTACTTCTCACTCATTGGAACCTGCCAATATCCACTGGCCAGGTCAAGGGACGAAAAGTATTTGGCCTTCTTCAGGGCGGTCAGTGACTCTTCGATCCGGGGAAGTGGATATGAGTCCCGGATAGTGCAAGCGTTCAGCCTATGGTAGTCTACGCAAAATCTCAGGGAACCATCTTTCTTTTTGACTATCACCACGGGTGCAGCCCACGGGCTCTGGCTTTCACGTACCACTCCGGCGTGTAGCATGGATTCTAATAGGCTTTTCACCTCCTGGTATTGTTGAGGTGGTATCTGCCGGTACCTCTCGCGGATAGGGGGGGTATCGCCCGTGGGTATCTCATGCTGGATACTGGTGGTACACCCAAAGTCTGTGTCATGCTTTGCAAAGGAGTCTTGGTGTTCCCGCAGGAGTTCCTCCACTTGAGACACTTCTTGTTTGGTTTATTGAGACGTGTCTAGCTGTACTTTTTCCCGTAGTTTTCGCCCAATGTCTTCATCGTCTACTTGGGCGTTTATGGCTGAGACGGTTACCGTCCAGTCGCCTTCTGTAGACGGGGTGAATTTTAGGGGTCCAATTGGATTCACTTCCATGGGTAGGGCATATACCCGGGCAAGTTGAGTGCCGGCTTCAAGGGCTAGGCCTACGTCTGCGGTGTTGCTTAGCCTGACAGGGACTCTCCCGTTCCTCACGACGGCTAGAGTGCGAGCAACTAGTGGGTTTAGCTTACCCCCACTTGGGGTCCTCGGCTCGATCAACACCTCAACCCCCTCAAGTTGTCGGTGGGTGTTAAGGGGTAAGGAAATGACTGTCTCTTTTTCAGCGGGCAAAGTAATCCGGGTACGGCGTGGCACCGTAATGGCGGCTAGGGGTAGCTGTTCCTCTGCCATCTGTTGAAGTCCAACGGTCCGGATTACGCGCTGGAACGCCAGACGAGTCGGCTTATGTTTGGTGACTTTCTGCCAGTATTTGGGTCCTTTTCTTGTCAACAGCATAAGATCTAGGTCTTTCAAGATGTTCATTCCAACTATCACTGGGGTCTCGGAGCCGAAACCTTCCTTGACGATGACGATCCCTCGTTTCCCTAAGTCCTGTCCGCAGGCCTTTGTGTCCATCCAAGCAACTCCGGTCACTGGAATGGGTAGATTATTAGCCGCAATAATCTTAATGGCGGTGTCTGGGTCACAAGCAGTTCTTGGTTTGAGGTAATTTTCGTAAAACTGTTCAGAGATCGTGGTCACTTGTGACCCGGTGTCCATCAGTCCCTGTACGGTAATTCCTTCCAGAACAACTTCAAGTGTCGGGCTATTCGAGGCAAGAGCACTCCGCCGTCGGCTCTGTTTTTCCACACCTCTCTCCTTGGCCTCCCCTGCTGCGCGAGCCTCAGCTGCAGGGGTGTCTAGTTTAACGGCGGCCATTGTGGTGAGGCCCGGCGTGGTAGCTCTGCTTGTGGATATGGCTGGGGTTCCATTCGCTGGTCTGATCGAAATTCCCTTCGCTGGGGTGACTGAGGGTTTGTTCGTTGGTGCGACGGAGGTTTTTGCGGAGGGAAGTGTTGAGGACAACGATTTGCCCTATGGCGAGGATCACCGCATGACCAACATTGTCCCACGGGATTACTAGGCTGTCTTCGCTGGTCTCCCTGTCAGTCTAATGTTAACTGTAATACCTGTTTCTGTAAGTCTGCTACCATCTGTTTCAGGTCTTCCGTGTCACTGTTCGGATTTTTAATGTCAGATATGGATCTGCACGCAGCACCTGGAATCCCCACATCCATGACGGGTCCCATTGAACGTTCTATGGCTTCCTGTTTGACTTCAGCAAAAGTAAGAGTCAGCATCATCCGGATCAAGTCCTGTAACGTGTGGTTAAGATACTGGTCTCTCAGTCCTATTACAAATTGGTCTCTCAGTACCAGGTCATGAGGAGCCATACCAGCTAGTTGTTCCCCTTTTCCACAGGCTTGTTCAAGGAGTACCTGAAGGGCGTTCGCATATTGGGGAATATCCTCCCATTCAAGCTGCGTCCGTCTAAAGAACATGTGTCGCAGTGTTCCCTGGTATGTGGTCGGCCCATAGGTGTTCTCCAGCACCCACACCAAATCATCTACTGTACGCTGGCCCCTGACCGTCTCCAGTCTGACTGTCGTCCATGCCTCCCCCTCTAGCGTCAGTACCGCCATTTCTGCCAAGGTCTTAGGGTCAATATTATACATTTCCCCCAGTATCCGGACTTGTTCCGCCCACTCTGGTACAGGGTAGTTTCGTCCGCCAAATTTCCTGACCTGATTCACAATAAACACCGGCGGGGCTTTCTGACTGTACACGTGGCCTGGGTGGGAATCCTGTTGGTCACAGATCCTGCCGACTACGCCAGATGAAGTGACCGCGGGCAAGGCCGCGCGTTGGATCTATGATCTGTCCCAGCAAGATCCCCACACACAGACTCTATCTTGATAACCGTATCTTTACTTGTATACATTTTTAACATAGCAGAACACAATAAATGACAACCGTAAATGTTCACAGCAATAACGTGTACTTATAAGCTGACCCTCACTGTCCCTACTCACACGTTGCCAGCCCTTTACTCCAGAAGGATGTGTCCCCCGTCGCAGGCCTGTCTGTCTTTGCAGGAAGGCGTCCCAGCCGAAGAAAAAAAACAGGAACAACAAATTTCGCTGAAAGGAAAGAATACTTCGGCCTCTCGCCAGAGGTCCCGCTTACAGTCTCTCTGATCCGGGTAGTAACTCTTGTGGATTCCCTTGTGTAGTCCACACTCCAGTAGTGGGGAGTGTAACAGCTGAATCCTTCAGCAGTGCGGAAGCTGGGAAAAGCTCTGAGGAAAAGATGTCAGATAACAGCAGCCACATTGAGAGTATCCTCTAAGGCACACACGAGGACCTGCACACCATCCTGGTTCTTTTCACAGACTCTCTCAGACTCTCCGCGCACTTTTTCCTGCTTCTCACTCTGGCCACGTGACTCTCTAGGGCGGGACACAGGAGACTCAGTCTTTTTCTCTGTCATCACACCCTGCGCAGGTGCAACCTCTGGCCACAAGGTGGCAACACCATCCTGCGTAATCATTTCTGTCACAGGCTCTATCTCAATTATCACAGAACAGCCAGAGCCTGCCAGCTCACTACACTGTTACTGGGTTGTGAGAGAGTGAGATTGTATCGCTTGTAAGTCAGATAGTTTAGATAGATAGGATCCTGTGTGGCTGTGACATCGACCTTACAGCCGATCAATTGTTTTTGCTAATTGTGTGGTCTAGACAGAGAAACCAGGCCACATTTCAACATATAACTGTATTATGCTGGTATTGTGCTCCACTCAGGAGTACACCTTTCTGCTAATACCATGGTCCTGAAACAAGGCCACATTTGTGCATAGAAATATTTGGTGCTGGCAATTTTTTTGGCCAGGCAGGAGTTAACATTAGAAAATCTCAATTCTTTCTGCTAATAACATGGTGCTGAAACAAGGCCACATTTGTGCATAGAAAGATTTGGTGCTGGTAATTTTTTTGGCCACGCAAGAGTTCACATTTGAAAATCTAAAATCTCTCTGCTAATAACGTGGTGCTGAAACAAGACTACATTAATGCATAGAAAGATTTGGTGCTGGTAATTTTTTTGGTCAGTCGGGAGTTCACATTTGAAAATTTAAAATCTTTCTGCTAATAACGTGGCGCTGAAACAAGGCCATATTTGTGCATTGAAAGATTTGGTGTTGTTTATATAATAAATTATGTCGGGATGAGTATTTTGCCCTATTGTATGCCCTTTTTTATCATTCGGCAGCTATAGCCACGTTCGTACAATCTTAAACTAAGGTTTTGGGCCTGTAGTTCGAAATCCTTCTCAGTAGAACAAATCCTGCGGAGATGGAGAAACTGTCCCGTAGGGACAGATTGTAGTATGTGTTTCAGATGTGCAGAGGTGACATGGAGCAACGTATTGGTCGATGTAGGCTTCCTGAAAATATCTGTCTGTATAGCATTAGCACTATCCCTATGAAGTGATACGTCAAGAAACTCTACCCTATTAGGATCAAAATTATAAGTGATGTGAATGTTACAATCTTTGGCTTTCAAGTTTGACATGAATTCCTGCAATGACGATAATGATTCCTGCCAGATCAGGAAGATGTCATCAATGTACCGCATCCAAAAGAGGACACAGTCCATCGGCGACTGCTGATCTGACAGGAAGAGGTCCCTCCCCATAGCCCCAGGAACAGATTGGCAAAGGAGGGAGTGAAGGCAGCTCCCACGGCTGTTCCCTGGAGCTGCAGGAAGAAAGATACCTTAAAAACAAGAAAGTTATGAGTGAGTGTGAACTCCAATACTTATAGGCTTCTTATACTCGAAGGGAGAGTAGACATATCCAAAAAGATTTTAGTGGCTCTTAGACCGTCACTATGTGTGATACTGCTGTAAAGAGACTCAATGTCCATCGTCACCATCATTGTATCGGTCTCCAGATGTAAACCATCAATCTTTCATAGGAGCTCAACAGTATCTTTGAGATAAGATGGTAGACACTCAACTAATGGTTGTAGTTTCCAGTTAATCCATCTATTAACATGCTCCAAGAAATTCCACCCTCCCGAGATGATGGGGCGACCTGGAGGTGTTTACTCAAGTTAATCACCTTATTGTCTTTTATCCTTCTCTGGTGAACTAGAGCCTTGTCGCCTATATGAGTGGTAACTGAAATCAAGCGATTTCTTGAAACTAGCCCCAGACCGAGTAACCATGAATGTCGAGGGTGCATTAGAGGAATCACTGAGAGACGAAATGGAAGTACTCGATGGAAGGCATATAAATCGAGAGAGTTGGGACAGTGCTTTCCTCCAACGATGCACATTTTTAAGTTGATACTCTCTGATAACCCTATTTAATTTAGTAGACTGAGTCTCATGGATATTTTGGACAACTGAGTCCATAGTCTTCTCCATTTGAGTGTCAAATGCTTGCAGTTTTTCAGGACACGTAGTTCTAAGATCAGTTTGAGCCACATCGATCAATTTATCCAAATTGGATAGTGTTAGTAACATAGTCAATCAACAGTTACATAAAATTATTTGAGCAACTGTTGCATACCTACTCATATTTAAGAATAAATGTCTCTTCCTCCACATGAAAAGTAGGGACCACCTGTACTCGTAGACCCCTGGGGATAAATTTACATGAAATATATTTCTCGAGAAATGCCTGATTGCATGAAAGTTTCTATGTGGCGACTGATGTCAGACCACATCCACCATGTAACACTGACGTTGTCTGTCACATGATGCGGACGCCGATATCGTGGTTGGCATATTAATGCATGCATCACTTCCGGTCTGCAGTGGAATTGGTTCCAGTTCCGTTTTTAAGCTCCTTCACTTCATTTGTACTTTGCCCCCTGACAAAGGCTGGTCCGAAACGCGTGTTGAGTCAGATTCGCAGTTACTTTGGAGACCCTGTAAATGCGGTAACAGATTGACTCATATTCTTTATGATATACATAATCATGTCCGGTCTTTACTGATGTCAGTTACCTGCCATTGGGATTTGATTACAGGGTTATTTACAAGAGTGGTTCTATACTAATGTCAGCTATATTCCCTTATGCTATTGCTCCTACCCTGTGCATCCCACGCACCCTGTTCTATATGCACATGTACATTGTTTTCCTAGCTTGCTGTGTTATACTTTTATACAATAAAGTTAAATATATTTCTACTACTATTTGGACTCTGTTGATCGTCCTTTCCCTCCCCCCTTCATATTACTATTATATTGAGCTGTCCTTATTAGTCCTTATATTCAGCATCTTTATAGCTATGACATAATTCTGTATATAATTATATATCATGTTGTATTTTTTATGCTGCTGTTTTCTATGAGTCATTTTTTCCATCCAGGAGTTCACATTAAAAACCTAAATTTTTGTTGCTAATAGCGTGCTCCAGCCACACTATCTGAGCAAATAAATACATATTGGTAATATAGTGACAGGTGATTGACAGATCTGGGCCTAGGGTTCTGAAGCAGCTGGTTAAAAGAGGGGAAGGGTACACCCAACATGAGTGGGAAAAAACAAGGTCATGGTTGAAGGGAGAATAGGCTTGGTGTTCCAGGTGGGGTAGGTGGTAATGTGAGTGAAATCTCTAATGAACAAACATTGCCATGTTCTATCCAAAGACAACTGACAACTTATGTTACTGGATGGGCTACTCCACTCCCTTTTTTGGCAGCTGCATGGTGAAACGCCTTGTAGATGAGGGCCAGAAAGAGCATGTGCTGCAGTGGATGGCAAACGCTGCATTAAGTGGCCTCTCTTTGTCTTCCTCCACATCAACATCACACACAGTACAGTCCTCAGAGCTGGCACCCTAATTCCCCTTGTTTTCCCCTCGTCTGTAGAGAATCGCAGAGGGGGGAGTCTGCAGAGCTGTTCACACATTATATGCCATGGGCATCAGAGATCTGCTCCTAAGATTCACAGACTCAAGAGGCATCTGCACCGATGCCCAAAAATTTTTTCTGTTGGTTGGATTCGGGGCAGGACAAAGTAGGGTCCGAGCAGAATCCTGATCATCTTCACCAAACTGTACTGTGCTGTCAGGGCAGAAAGAGGAGGAGGGTGACTCTCAGGGTGAGGAGTGGGAGAACAGAGAGGATGATGATGTTGTAGATTCCACTTGGTATGAACCCAGAGGCACACGGCTGAGTAGTTCAGCAGAGGAGGTGGAGGAGGAGGAAGATGAGGAGGTTGAGTTGCGGCCTCTCGAACAGACACGGAGTGATGCAACAACAACAAGCACTGCATCCTCAGCCTCAACTGTGGCTATGGCCAGCAGCAGTTGCGGGTCTGCAGTTTGCAGGGGTGGCAAGGGTTGCCTAGCCTGGGCTTTTTTTGAGATCGCAAAGGATGACCCAACTCACGTTACCTGCCAACTTTGCAAAAAAGACTCATCTGCTGCTTAATCCTCCTCTGTCACCATGCCAAGTGTTCTCACACAGGTCTCCGGTCACAGAACCTCCACTTGTTTACCCGCTCCAGTCGGGGTGAGTGAGAGCCCATCAGCTGTTACATCTCCACCTGCACTTCACTCACAGTCCAGCAGTTTGTTGTGTTCACCGTACTCCACCCTCTCTCAGCATAGCAGCCAGCCCTTGTTCCCACAGTTGTGGTCATGTGAACTATTGTTTCCTCCTACACATGCCAAAGCTAAGATCTTGAACGCCACCATCTACAATCTGTTGAGCATCTGCCTTTCCGCCTGGTGAATATAGACCGTTTCGGAAATCTGATGGCCGTCGCAGTTCCCCAGTACCAGTTTCCCTGCCTCCATTACTTCTCTAAGAAAGCTGTGCCTGCGCTACACCAGCATGTCATAGACAACATCACCAATTCCTTGAAAAAATCTATGTCTGCCAGGGTGCACTTCACCACAGACACCTGGATGAGCAAGCATGGCCAGGGGCGTTACATCTTGCTGACTAGGCAAGGGTGACTGGTGGCTGTGGGTGCAGGCGGGGAAGGGGCTGCTCCACAAGTCTTGGAATCCCCAAGGCTTGAGGGCCAAACCTCTGTATGCAACACTTCCTCCACTGATTCTGCCTCTTCAACCTCCTCTATTGCCTTCACCTGCACACTCAACCTGTGTCTTAATGAGACACGCGTTCCAACAATGCAGAGATAATCCTGCCACTTCCAGACTGTGCAGCTAGGTCTCACCGTAATCAGGCAGTGTTAAAATTAATATGCCTTGGAGATCGCAGTCATACAGCTCAATAAATGTAGACAGCTATCCAAGCCGAGTTTGTGCAATGGCTGTCTCCACTGAATCTGGAGCCAGGGAAGGCTGTGTGTGATAATGGTTGTGAACCTGGTGGCGGCCCTACACTGGGGCAATCTCCTTAAGGACATGCCTTGCATGGCTCATGTCCTCAACCTGGTGGTTCAGAAATTTCTCTGTCACTATCCTGGCCTGGATGTGATGCTGCAGAAAGCCTGGTTCCTGTGTGCTCACTTCCGCCGTTCGCATCCCGCGGGTCATCGACTTGCAACAGAGGTCTTTGTCCATACCGGATAACCTGTTGATATGCGATGTGCTGACATGGTGGAATTCCACCCACACATGTTGCAGTGACTGTGGCAGGAGCAATGAGCCCTGACGCAGTATCTCATTTTGCATAGCCTGGGCCAACGCAGTATGAACGTGTGGTGCACATCACGTTTGCGGATTGAGCACATATTAATGACCTCTGCACCCTTTTGCACAGTTTCAAAATGGCTACAAAATGGTTAGTGCTGATGATGTCATCATCAGCATCACTGTTCCGGTCATCTACATGCTGGAGCACACTTTGAATAGTCTGCGGGAAGACCTAGTGGTCCCAGAGGAAGAGGAGGAAGCACAGGAGGATGCGGTAGGGATAAAAATATCTCTAAGTTCCAGACTGTCATAGCACAGGTGAGTGCCAAGGGAGGGTGTATTATAGAGATCAAGGCGGGCTCATGGTACCAGAAAAACTGTTAGTGAAGGTTCAGGAGCCGAGGAACAAATGGAGGAGTACAAGGAAAAAGAGGTGATGGGCGCACCAGTTAGGAGATAATGAGGATAATTATCCCCTCTCTGTTTTCCGTGGTTGGCGGGAGGGGACAGAGGAAGCAAGCTTCAGTGTTACTCAGCCACCAACACAACATGGGCTTGAACCTCATAGAAGAGTCCAACACATGATAGCCTTCTTGCTGCACTATCTGCGACATGATCCCCGTATTGTTAGGATTCAAAATAGTGCTGACTATTGGGTTGCCACTCTGTTTGATACACGGTAAAGGAGTACATTTTGCCAGATGTTTCCCACCCTGGAAAGGGACGCATGCATGCTGGAGTATCGAAACACGCTTTTTGACAACCTTAAGAGTGGTTTTCTCCAAGACAGCAGCGAGGCACAGTGTGCATCGATGTTGTAGACTTCATATCCCGGGAATGTAAATTCTTCAACACAAAAGCATTAGCAACAGCAGCAGTGTAAGTGGCAGAAGCAATTTCTGTGAGTCATTTCAGACATTCTTTAGACCAGCCTGTGAACCAGTGACTCGCCCCCTGGGCTGTGGGGCACTCGGATCCGGGCAATAGGGAGACGCTGGGAGTAGTAGTGGCGGCCCAGTCCCGCGGCTCAGGGTGGTCAGACCAATGGTAGTCTGCTACTGTACTTTAGATAATGTCCGACTACGCCACCCGTGGATTGCTGTTATTAGGAACCGCCGCTGCATGCAAACCGCTGGGGCTGATGAGGTGTGCAGCTGGGGTAGTGTGACTCCCCACGGGAAGAGTGCGGCCCCAGGGCAGTGTAGTGGATGGTGGGAGTGATGGTGGTGAGAGTCCCAGTACCGGTAGTGCCGGAGGAGTGAAAAAGCACACAGACAACGTACTGCAGTCCAGGGTCTTTACTCACGGTTAATATCCAAGTCACTTCAGCTGGCAATGACTGCCCGAGCCGTGCTGTGTCCACCAGGTCAACTCCCAGGCAGTTCAGGAATATGGCACAGGACCCCCTTTTTTCCTTTCTCTGGCCTGCCTCACCAGTGACCCACTTTTGTCCAGCTGCCGCGGACCTGCGCAGGTAAACGTGGGCCCCGTTCCCCGCTGTCCTATATGGTGCCTTCCTAGCAGGTTTGATGAGGTGTCGCACCAATAAATGATCACGACGTCCAGTCTTTGGCTGAGAGTAGTTTCTCCTCCACCAACTTGGGATCCGGTACCATTAATCTGCCTGACCCTTCACCCTGTATTCTCGTGGGTTCTTAGGGTCCCTTCCACCTTCTTGTTCCTGAGCCCTTCTGTTCCTCTGTCTCTTCCTTTCTTGTTCCTTCTCCTCCTGTTCCCACTTCTCCTTCTCCTCTCAGGCTCCGGCCTCTTCTCTAGGCCTGCCTCTGGAGCAGCACTCAGCCTGAGCTGCTGCTCCCTGTCAGCTCTCCTCTCAACTTCTCCTCACAGACTGAACCCAGATCTAAGATGGCTCCTCCCTTTTATACTTCCCTCTAGCCATGAGCCCAGGTGACCAGCAACCAATGGGCTCCTACCTATGCTCAGGAACCAACCCCTATCTGCCCCTACAGCACTGGGTATTCCACCCCCCTCCCCACTCCAGTCAGGGACATAGTCTGTCGTGCCTGCACTTCTGTCTAGTGGGAGCACCGTTGAGCTGTCCCTCGGAAATGGGGTGTGTGTGCTGTATGCAGCTAACTGAGCCCTGGTCCATACTCCATCCTTACCTGGGAGTGGAATATCACACCTCTGGCAAAGGTGCAATACCCCTGTAGCGGCCGAACCTTCGGGGCGCTACATTCCCCCCTGGTAAAGCACAGCACGTCCTCGGGCTGGAAAAGAGCAAAACAGTTGATTACAGGACATGCAAAACTTTTTAAAACTTTTCACATTTAGAAACAGACAACACAGCTCAATTCCCTTTTTGCTACATACTTTTTCTTCACTAGGCATTATAAAACATTTTTATCACTACTGGAACTCTTTTGTCACTTGTCATATAAAACGGTTTCAAGATTATGTAAAACATTTTCTAGCAGCATATTAAACTCTTCACATAAAACATCTTTAGGCAAAACACATTCTCGTATTCTTGGGTCATGGCCGCGGTGCAACTTGCGACCAGGTGCTCATTCTTCTAAGTGCAAAAACTTTAGCAAACTTGTAAACTTGAGGGACTTGCTGTCCCGAGGTAGACGTTGCAGTCTCTTTATAAAACCAGTAGGGGGCGCTTTAGGAACTATTTACAGGGGGTGGCCGCTCTCAGTCCTCGGCCAGTTTTGGGAAGGGGAATGGCTGCTCACAGTCCTCAGCCTGATAAGGGATGTAGGGGGTGACTTTCACACAGTTCCATAACAGTTCTATAACAGTCCCAAAGGGGACCACACTTCAATCTGAAACAGTCCCAAACAGTTCTCTGTACCCTGACGGGTAACTATTTACACTGGTATGCCACTGTTCACTGGCAGCAATACCCTCCAGCTGCTCCTTGCTCCTCATGATCTTCAGGCCCGTCCGGGCCCTCTTGGTACTCAGAGTCCGAGTGGTACTGCTCCTCCTCTTCTACCACTCTGTGGACGTGGAGGGCGTACCATCCCTTCACGCCTTGGTGTCGGGTGTAGGACACCACGTCTCCTGGATATAGATCCCGCCCTCGATGACCTTCTGGCAGGTGGCTCTCTACATCCCTCCTAGTCACGAACACGTTGCTGATGGTCTCAGGATCTTTAATGAAACCCCAGCCATGTTCCATGTGAAATTTTACGACAGTCCCAGTGACTCGGGGACCGCGGGCAGCTCGGGGATCTCGTCGGGCCTTCATCTTCTGCTCCGCACTTTGGGCCTGCAGCTTCTCCTGTTTCATGCGCCGCTCCCTCTCGAACACCTCCAGCTGTTGGCGGCAGTACTCCCGTCGATGGGCGGCATCTGGGGGCGCTAGGCCTTGCGACTGGGCCTGCGATTGTGGTCTGCTGATCACGCCCGGGGTCAGAGGGCACGGCGTGGGGCGGGGCTCGCTGGCGGTGTCGATAGCCTGGGAACCGGTTGGTAGCAGTGGAGGCACGGTGTCGATGGCGGGTTCAGGTACGTTGGGCTCCGGAACAGGGCGCAGGGGCAGGTCGGCGGCCACAGGGTTCGGGGTAGGGGCGTCTCCGTTACCTGCCTCTGCTGTCGCGGCCTCCTCCGCGGCGTCGTCCTCGGCCTCCGCTCTGCTTTCACTGTCCTCGGTGGCTGGTGTGCCGCTGGATGTCGACGGCGCCTCCTGCTGCAGGATCACGGCCCGCCGGGCCATTTCTTCTTTCCACCCGGCAATCACGTCCCGCTGCGCCCGGACCATCCTCCGGTCCAGCTCCTCCAGCGCAGCCCGCACATACTCGGGGTCTTCCTTGGGGAGGTGTGCTAGCAGCTCTGTGAAGCTGCATGGGGATTCGGCCTGCAGCAGGCCACACGCCAGGGCGCTGGAGCTCATTCCTGTCTCTATCTTCGGGTGCGGCCTGGCCAGACTGATCCAGACCGCGCCCTGCCCCACAGTTTTCTTCTCTTTCCACCCCCAGAGGGGGTGGTCCTGGGGCATTCTGCTGACAATCACTCTCAGAGGCAGCCCCCCCATGTTGACGGACATCTCCACAGCCGCTCTCATGGCTGTTGGGGGTGGGCTCCTTCTTTGGCGCCATTCTGGGACCTGGCCCACGATGGGAGGTGGCTTCCTGTTGTCTTTTGGCGCGCACATTATGGTGCTCGTTCTTCTGGGGTGGGCACCATCTTTGGTACAATAAAGCAGTCTCTTTTCAGGCGCGCAATACCCGCCTGTGGCGGGTGGGTAACGATCCTGCCGACTACGCCAAAGCTGACTCGCCCCCTGGGCCGTGGGGCACGCGGATCCGGGCGATAGGGGAACGATGGGGGTAGTAGTAGTGGCTGCCCGGTCCCGCGGCTCAGGGTGGTCAGGCCAATGGTAATCTGCTACGTGCTTCAGATAATGTCCGACTACGCCACCCGTGGATTGCGGTTATTAGGAACCGCCGCTGCATGCAGACCGCTGGGGCTGATGAAGTGTGCAGCTAGGGTAGAGTGAGTCCCCACGGGAAGAGTGCGGCCCCAGGGCAGTGTAGTGGATGGTGGGAGGGATGGTGGTGAGAGTCCCAGTACCGGTAGTGCCGGAGGAGCGAAAAAGCACACAGACAACGTACTGCAGTCCAGGGTCTTTACTCACGGTTAATATCCAAGTCACTTCAGCTGGCAATGACTGCCCGAGCCGTGCTGTGTCCACCAGGTGTGGGGCTCGGTCAACTCCCAGGCAGTTCAGGAATATGGCACAGGACCCCCTTCTTTCCTTTCTCTGGCCTGCCTCACCAGTGACCCACTTTTGTCCAGCTGCCGCGGACCTGCGCAGGTAAACGTGGGCCCCGTTCCCCGCTGTCCTATATGGTGCCTTCCTAGCAGGTTTGATGAGGTGTCGCACCAATAAATGATCATGACGTCCGGTCTTTGGCTGAGGGTAGTTTCTCCTCCACCAACTTGGGATCCGGTACCCTTAATCTGCCTGACCCTTCACCCTGTATTCTCGTGGGTTCTTAGGGTCCCTTCCACCTTCTTGTTCCTGAGCCCTTCTGTTCCTCTGTCTCTTCCTTTCCTGTTCCTTCTCCTCCTGTTCCCACTTCTCCTTCTCCTCTCAGGCTCCGGCCTCTTCTCTAGGCCTGCCTCTGGAGCAGCACTAAGCCTGAGCTGCTGCTCCCTGTCAGCTCTCCTCTCAACTTCTCCTCACAGACTGAACCCAGATCTAAGATGGCTCCTCCCTTTTATACTTCCCTCTAGCCATGAGCCCAGGTGACCAGCAACCAATGGGCTCCTACCTATGCTCAGGAACCAACCCCTATCTGCCCCTACAGCACTGGGTATTCCACCCCCCTCCCCACTCCAGTCAGGGACATAGTCGGTTGTGCCTGCACTTCTGTCTAGTGGGAGCACCGTTGAGCTGTCCCTCGGAAATGGGGTGTGTGTGCTGTATGCAGCTAACTGAGCCCTGGTCCATACTCCATCCTTACCTGGGAGTGGAATATCACACCTCTGGCAGAGGTGCAATACCCCTGTAGCGGCCGAACCCTCGGGGCGCTACACCAGCGTAAAAAAGTAGAAGTCTGACACGTAGTGAATGACTGGAGAGAATGGTGCAGGAGTATCTCGGGCTCACTGTCAATGCCATCAAGGAGGGTCTGGACCCTTTTTCATTTTGGTCTTCAAAAATGGAAGAGTGTCCTTAGCTCTCCTGTCACGCTTGGGAAGTTTTGTCATACCCGGCAGCCAGCGTTCTCTCAGAACATGTCTTCAGTGCTGCTGGTGGTGTCCTGACGGATAAGCGCATCCGGCTATCCCCTGAAAGTATAGACCACCTAACTTTCATCAAGATGAGCAAGTCATGGATCTCCAAGGACTTTTGCACCCCAATCGCAGACTAGGCGATGGTGTAGTTTTTATTCTGCTGCATTGATCTCGCGTTATTGCAGTCTGTGACATCTTTGTCGTGGCTTCAGTGCCTGCTACTGCTTTTATCAATATTTTTTTGACAAGTGGACTGGAGCCTCGTGGTAAGGTCTCCACCTGGTGTGTTTCCTGTAGTGGAAGGGGTGTCAGTCCCCGTTATACTATTTCTACTCTGGTGAAATTGATGCCACTTTGGTGGTGTCTGCCCCGAATTTTTTGAAATGTGGAGGCTCCTGTTTGAGTCTCCATCTGGTGTGTTTCCTGTAGTGGAAGGGTTTTCAGACCCCATTATACTATTTCTACTCTGGTGAAATTGATGCCACTTTGGTGGTGTCTGACCCTAATTTTTTTAAATGTGGAGACTCCAAGTTGGGTCTTCTTCATATGTGTTACTTGTAGCAGTAGGGCTCCCAGACCGGCAGGCCTGCACTTACTTCCAGTCAACTACCTGTGTTACTATTCTTACATTTTTCTACGAATAGTACTCTGCGAAACTGATGTTTGTGCCACCTGAGTGTGACTGAGCAGAAAATCGGCTTAAGTTGGTGCATGAGGTATCAGGGCTCCCAGCACAACAGGCATACATCGATCCCTCATCCACCTCGTCTTACTTTGAAGTTCAAATCAAAGCTGTAAATGCTGGCCCAGACCCTGACACCTCATGCATGGCCCATGGCTGACTCCTGCTGTGCCATTATAGCATTAGTACTGTGGGTCAATTGATCAGTCGACTACCTGTGTTGCTATCATTCAATTTTTCTACTAATAGTAATGGAACTGATATTTGTGCCGCCTGAGCAGAAAAGCAGCTTGAGCTGTTGCATGAAGTATCAGAGCTTCCAGCACAGCAGGCGTACACCAATTCCTCACCCACCTCGTCTTACTTTGAAGTTCAATTCAAAGCTGTAAATACTGGCCCAGACCCTGATACCTCATGCATGGCCCATGGCTGACTGCTGCTATGACATTTTAAAATTTGTACTGTGGGTCAATTGATTGCACTTTTCCTTGTGTCAGCCCCTAATTTCAGCTGTTTGACACCTTCTGGGTCTCTTTGAAGCTGTTTTCTATGCATTTGATTTTGCCTCCTATTGAATGTAATGGGATTCGGATATCTTAGACAAACTGTTCGACGAACTGTTCGCGAACATCGTGAAATTCGTCGAAAGGAAACTAATCGAACCTTGAAAGGTTCGCCCATCTCTAATCAGAAGTTCGACCTGATTTGAAATGTGTTTCTTGAATAAAAGCTAATGAGGTGTGTTTTTTATGAAGTATATTCAAATGGATGCAGTTTTTTAAACATTAACGTTCATAAGAAATGGAATATAAAAGGTCATGTGTTACGTCATCCATTAATGGATCTGTGTTTTAGCACTTAACATTCACCAAACACTGGAAGTGTTCAAAGACACCTCTTATATAAATGGATCTGTTACAGATGTGCATGCAAAACAGAAACCAAAGTGTGAGTTAAAAGAAATTCAAATCGAATGAACATATGCACAGCAAGTCATTTTAAGTACATTTCAGTTCATTCTTTTAGCATTCTATGTGTTTTTTCAGGGGAATTTCAAGCAAAATCTACCTGATAAAGATGTTCCTATACATATGTTAAGGGGGCCAAGTGAGAAAGATATTGACCAACTGCTAATTTGGGGCATATTTATGGAAATTGCCCACGTTTCCACCAACTATAACTTAGGGTCTGATATATCACTTGCAAGTAGCGTTGAGCGATACCTTCCGATATCAGGAAATATCGGATCGGATTGGATCGGGCCGATACCCAAAAAGTATCGGATATCGCCGATTCTGATACCGGAAACCAATGCAAGTCAATGGGACACAAATATCGGAATGAAAATAAACCCTTTCTTTCCTTGTAGGTTAATTCTACATGAAGGAAAACAACTAACAATAATGTAGAATGTATTGGGGGAGGTGGTTGCCTAAATCGATGGGAACACTGCTCACAGTGAAACATGAAAAGCCGGCAATTCAGCAGCGGCATACACCGGTACCCGACAATTTAGAACAGAAAGAATAGAGCTTCACACATAGATTAAATAGATAGAAACATGTCAGTCACATATATATGAAGTACAGTGACAGTGTTGCTTACTGTACTTGTCATTTAGTGTAAAGGATTTATTTAAAAAAATATTAGTGTTTTCATGCACCGTCTCTTTAAAAAAGCCGGCCGGCAATTCAGCAGCGGTACCCGACAATTTATAACAGAAAGATAGAGCATCACACATAGATTAGATACATAGAAACATGTCAGTCACATATATAAGAAGTACAGTGACAGTGTTGCTTACTGTACTTGTCATTTAGTGTAAAGGATTTATTTAAAAAAATATTAGTGTTTTCATGCACCATCTCTTTAAAAAAGCCGGCCGGCAATTCAGCAGCGGTACCCGACAATTTACAACAGAAAGAATAGAGCATCACACATAGATTAGATAGATAGAAACATGTCAGTCACATATATAATAAGTACAGTGATAGTGTTGGTTACTGTACTTGTCATTTAGTGTTAAAATAAAGGATTTATTAAAAAAAAAATTGGCGTGGGGTTCCCCGTAATCTTAGTCTCTAGCGGAGGTTAAGCAGACAGCTGGGGCAGATGTTTGAAGCCTGGGAAGAGGGTAATACCCACGGAGCTTCCCAGGCTACTTATATCAGCCCCCAGCTGAATACCTAGCCTTTACTAGCTATTAAAATGGGGGACCCCCCCAAAAAAATGACGTGGGGTCCCCCCTATTTTAATAGCTAGCAAAGGCTAGGCAGACAGCTGGGGGCTGATATTAATAGCCCAGGAAGGGTGCCATGAATATTGGCCCCCTCCCAGGCTAGAAACACCAGCCGTCAGCCGCCCCAGAAATGGCGCATCCATAGGATGCGCCAATTCTGGCACTTAGCCTCGCTCTTCCCACTGTCCTGTAGCGGTGGCAGTGGGGTAATAGGGTTGGGGTTGATGTCAGCTTATAATGCCAGCTGACATCAAGCCCAGGTTAGTAATGGAGAGGCGTCTATAAGACACCCCCATTACTAACCCCATAGTCAAAGTTAAAAAAAAAACACAAACACCCAGAATAAAGTCCTTTAATTGAAATAAAGACACAATTCTTTATTGTTCTAAATTAAACCATACTTACCATCATGCCCATTCCAGCTGAAGCCAACGATCTCCTGCAATAAAAGAAAAATTATAAAGCAACATCATCCTTACCTTTCGATGGTTCCCAGGACAGCTCCAGCTCTGCTACATCGAGATGACAGGCTGGACCGCAGCAGAAAGCTGCCATCCAGCCTGTCATCCCGCAGACACTGAGAAGCGCTCCTCAGTGTCTGGCTGTAACGGCATCCAGATGAGCCGACAATGAACTCAGCTCACCTCATGCACGTCACTGACAGCATGGGAGAATTCTCCTGCGCATGCGGTGAGTGTGAGAGACTCGGCTCATCTGGATGCAGTCATAGCCTGACACTGAGGAGCGCAAGCATGCCTGCGCTACTCAGTGTCCGCGGGATGACAGGCTGGATGGCAGCTTTTGACTGCGATCCAGCCTGTCATCTCGATGTAGCAGAGCTGGAGCCGTCCTGGGAACCATCGAGAGGTAAGGATGATGTTGCTTTATTATTTTTCTTTTATTGCAGGAGATCATTGGCTTCAGCTGGAATGGGCGTGATGGTAAGTATGGTTTAATTTAGAACAATAAAGAATTGTGTCTTTATTTCAATTAAAGGACTTTATTCTGGGTGTTGTGGTTTTTTTTAAATACTTTACTAGAAATTCATGGCGGTCATCTATAATATTGGCGTGACCTCATGAATTTTGGGCTTAGGGCCAGCTGATAATGCCAAGCTGGCCCTAACCCCTTTATTACCCAGTGAGCCACCGCACCAGGGCCCTGGATGAGTTGGGTACAGCGCCAGAAGATGGCGCTTCTATGAACGCGCAATTTTCCAAGGTGGCTGCGGACTGCAATTTGCAGCGGGTGGGGCCCAGAAAGCTTGGGCCTCCCTGCGCTGCAGATTCCAGCCCCCGGCTGCCTAGTTGTACCTGGCTGGACTCAAAAATAGGGTGAAGCCCCACGTATTTTTTTTTTAAATTATTTCATGAAATTCATGAAATAATTAAGAAAAAAAGGGCTTCCCTATATTGTTGTGTCTGGCCAGGTACAAATAGGCAGCTGGTGGTTGGGGGCAGCCCGATCCTGCCTGCTGTACCTGGCTGGACACAAATATAGTGCGAAGCCCCACGTCAATTTTTTTTTAATTATTTCAGGAAATAATTAAAAAAAACCTGGGAACCATCGAAAAAAAGGGCTTTCCTATATTGTTGTGTCCGGCCAGGTACAAATAGGCAGCTGGTGGTTGGGGGCAGCACGTTGCTGCCTGCTGTACCTGGCTGGACACAAATATAGGGTGAAGCCCCACATCAATTTTTTTTTAATTATTTCATGAATTTCCTGAAATAATTTTAAAAAAATAGACGTGTGTCCAGCCAGGTACAGCAGGCAGGAACGGGCTGCCCCCAACCACCAGCTGCCTATTTGTACCTGGCCGGAGACAACAATATAGGGAAGCCCTTTTTTTCGATGGTTCCCAGGAAAGCTCCAGCTCTGCTACATCGAGATGACAGGCTGGATCGCAGCAGAAAGCTGCCATCCAGCCTGCCATCCCGCAGACACTGAGAAGCGCAGGCATGCTTGCGCTCCTCAGTGTCAGGCTGTGACGGCATCCAGATGAGCCGAGTCTCTCACGCTCTCCGCATGCACAGGAGAATTCTCCCACGCTGTCAGTGACGTGCATGAGGTGAGCTGAGTTCATTGTCGGCTCATCCGGATGCCGTCACAGCCAGAGACTGAGGAGCGCAAGCATGCCTGCGCTTCTCAGTGTCCGCGGGATGACAGGCTGGATGGCAGCTTTCTGCTGCAATCCAGCCTGTCATGTGAATGTAGCAGAGCTGAAGCTGTCCTGGGAACCATGGAAAGGTAAGGATGATGTTGCTTTATTATTTTACTTTTATTGCAGGAGATCATTGGCTTCAGCTGGAATGGGCGTGATGGTAAGTAGAGTTTAATTTAGAACAATAAAGAATTGTGTGTTTATTTCAATTAAAGGACTTTATTCTGGGTGTTGTGTTTTTTTTAAATACTTTACTGCAAATTTATGGCGGTCATGTCTAATATTGGCGTGACCCCATGAATTTCGGGCTTAGGGCCAGCGGATGATACAAAGTTGGCCCTAACCCCTTTATTACCCAGTGAGCCACCGCACCAGGGCCCTGGATCAGCTGGATACAGAGCCAGAAGATGGCGCTTGTAAGAACGCAACATTTTCTGGGGTGGCTGCGGACTGCAGTTCGCAGCAGGGGGGGCCCACAAAGCTTGGGCCACCCTGTGCTGTGGATTCCAGCCCCCAGCTGCTTAGTTGTACCTGGCTGGACACAAAAATAGGGCGAAGCCCCACGTATTTTTTTTTTTAAACTTATTTCATGAAATTCATGAAATAATAAAAAAAAAATGGGCTTCCCTATATTGTTGTGTCCGGCCAGCTACAAATAGGCAGCTGGGAGTTGGGGGCAGCCCGTTCCTGGATGCTGTACCTGGCTGGCATACAAAAATATGGCAAAGCCCATGTCAAAATTTTTGGGAAAAATTAATAAAAAAATAAATAATAATTTAGGGACTGCATCTTTATTAACCCCTCAAGTGTCATTTAGTGTTAAAATAAAGGATTTATTAAAAAAAAAATTGGCGTGGGATCCTCGTAATTTTAGTCTCTAGCGGAGGTTAAGCAGACAGCTGGGGCAGATGTTTGAAGCCTGGGAAGGGGGTAGGGAGGGGGAGCTTCCCAGGCGACTAATATCAGCCCCCAGCTGAATACCTAGCCTTTACTAGCTATTAAAATGGGAGACCCCAAAAAAAAATGATGTGGGGTCCCCCTATTTTAATAGCTAGCAAAGGCTAGGCAGACAGATGGGGGCTGATATTAGTAGCCCAGGAAGGGTGCCATGAATATTGGCCCCCTCCCAGGCTAGAAACACCAGCCGTCAGCCGCCACAGAAATGGCGCATCCTATGGCTCTTAGCCTCGCTCTTCCATGCTGCCCTGGTGCGGTGGCAGGGGTAATAGTGGTGGGGTTCATGTCAGCGCCAGCTGCCATGAAGCCCAGGTTAGTAATGATGGGCGTCTATAAGACACCCCCATTACTAACCTACAAAGTGTTAAAAAGAAAAAACACACTCTGCACCAAGAAAAAAATAATTTATTTGAAATAAAACACACCATTTTATTTAATTCTTAGTTTACTAAAAAAAATAGTTACCTGTCCACGTTCCTGCGCTGATCTCCCATGCACAGCTGTCACATCTGGAGATGGTGACTGCTGTGCATGGCTGCTGTAAGCTCACACTGCCGGGAACACGTCCGCTCCCGGCAGCGGGAGCCACTGACTGAGGTCACCGGAGTGCATTCAGTCAGCGCAGCTCCGGAGACCTCCTTTACGGCACTGCTGTAACGTGGGAATTTCTCACGGTACTGCAGGGCCGCAAAGGAGCTGACCGGAGTAGCGCTGCCTGAACTCCGGCGAACCCGCTTATGCAATGACGGGGCTGCTTTACTGCCCCGTCATTCTAGCGGCGGCAGTGGTTCAGAGCGGTCACATTCTATGTGGCTGCTCTAAACTGGAGATCATCATGGGACACCCGTGGACTACTACGGACGGGTAAGGATAAGGTTGTGGTTTATTATTTTATATTTTATTACAGGAGATCGATGGCTTCGGGGAATTAGGTGTCTAGGTGAGTATAGGTGTAGTTTTTTATTTTTTACTTTATTTTAGGTGGCGATCAGTGGGGACAGGTAATGTATGAACTAATTTATTTTAGGTAACCACTGGCCACCAATGAAATGTATTTAAAATTTATTGAGGATTAAAAACCAAAAAAAAAATATGGGGGCCTAAAAAAACACGTATAGGGGCAAAACTAACACATGGGGCAGTTTAAATAGCAGGATCAGGCTGATGGGAACTACTGCTCCCACCAAGCTGATCCTGCTGGCACGAGTGGACGGGGTACAGACATAGGCCGATGGGAGTAGTAGTGTCACATCGGCCTATGTCTGCCTGCACGCACACACCCGCAGACATCGCACAGACACCCGCACACACCAATCATGACGGGTCTGATGGTCTGCGAGGTGTGGCTGACCTGTGCGGCCGTGGGAAAGTTCATGTGAGTTCATGCAATGCAGTCAAGCATGAACTCACATGAACCCTCTGAGGGCACTGCGGCGACTTCAAATGAACAGCTGATCGACATCACCTGATCCCTCAGCTGTTGATTTGAAATAACCGGCGGGAAAGCGCAGCACAGAACAGGAAAGCCGGTGGTGAAGTCTTTTCACTGCCGGCTTCCCCGCCCGGGTCCTTCGCTCCCCGCTCCTTGGTGCTGCGCTCCCCGCCCGGTCCTAACTTACGATCGGGATGGGAGGTGGCGAGGGGAGCGGAGGATCGGGGTGGGAGGCTGCGGGGAAGCAGTATGGGGCTGTGTGATTGTTTAAAAGCCGGCGGCTTTTTACCGCCCGCCGGCTTTTTACCGCCCGCCGGCTTTTAAGCAATCAAGAGAATTCTCCCACACTGGGATGGCATTCTGATGACAGGCTGGATCGCAGCTGAGCGCTGCCATCCAGCTTGTCACCTTTCAGAGACACTGCAGAGCGCAGGCATTATGGGAACTTCAGATTCCGGTATTCGATATTGTAAAAGTATCGGAACTCAGTATCGGAACTCCGATACCGCGACTATCGGCCGATACCCAATATTACAGTATCAGAATGCTCAACACTACTTGTAAGGTTTTATTTGTGTCACTTTTCTTTTTTTGTCTTGTGGTATTAATTCACTGTTCTGTGCTACATTCTACAAAAGAGAGCACATGGTTCATGAATTTTTCACAAAATCAAATGCGCTTTAATTCAAAAAGTCAGATGTTCAGCTAAAATGCCCCAAAATTTACTCAAAAATTTCAGACATATATAAAATCACTCTGAGGGGACTGGAGTACATTTACATTAAAATTTAATGACTTTTTAAAAAGTTGCAATTAATGAATTAACCGAAAGACATCCAAAAAACCCAGCCACCCACTCCCCACAATGGCAAAAAAAAAATTGGCGACTAAATATAAAATGAACTTTAGAAAGGGTGTAAAGTAAAACAACAAGCAAAAATCACCAAAAACTAGCCAAAAAGGAACAATCCAATAATGAATTGGGCCCTTTGACTCTTATTACTAGTGCCCGATTCAATAAAATTGGCATTTTGCATGCCAATCTTAATGAAAGGTGTGCATGCCTTTTGTCGGATTTGGCAAATCTTACAACGAGAGTACTGTATTTTACGATGGGGAGTAGTGAATATTCATTCTTTCTAATAGCGCCACATGCGATCGCTGAGCAGCTGCAGGAGCTGCGGCTGACACTGTGCACTATTAAGGAGAATGAATAATCACTACTCCACATGCACATAGTCCGGGCGTTAAGAGCAGTGACTATTCCGGCAGCTCATCTCAGCATGTGAGGGCGCATGGCAGTGACGTCATGCGCTGCTCACGTGGTGAGATCAGCTGCTGGCAGCAGAAAAGGACGCAGCACTGGAGCAGAGGGAAGCAAGGTGAGTAGAATAGTTTATTGTTTTACATGCAGCATGATGAGAATGAGAATGGGGGTGCCATGCATACCAGGATGGGGGTGCCATGCATACCAGGATGAGGGGTGCATGCATACGAGGATGAGGGGTGCCATGCATACCAGGATGAGGGGTACCATGCATAACAGGATGAGGGGTTCCATGCATACCAGGATGGGGGTGCCGTGCATACCAGCATGGGGGTGCCATGCATATCAGTATGGGGATGAGGACTGCCATGCATGCCAGGATCGGGGTGCCATGCATACTAGGATGGGGATTCGGGTGCCATGCATACCAGGATAGGGATTGGGTTGCTATGCATACCAGGATGGAGATGAGGGGGCCATGCATACCAGGATGGGGATGAGGGGACCATGCATACCAGGATGGGGATTGGGGTGCCATGAATGCCAGGATGGGTATTGGGGTGCCACGCATACCTGGATGGGGATGGAGTATATACCAGGATGGGGGACCATGTATACCAATAGAGGATGGGGGCCACGTATAGCAGGAAGGGGGGACATTTATACCAGGATGGGGGATTTTAGTACAGAATTGAGGGACATTAACCCTATAACAGTGTCAGATGCAGACCCCCTCCCCCATAAAAGTGCATCATGACCACGTTTTTTTTGCTTACATTTTTTTTCTATTTTCCTCCTTTAAAACCTAGGTGCGTCTTATGGTCCGGTGCGTCAGTCCGAAAAATACAGCAATTGGGATTTTTGATCAATGATTTTTTTGTTCAGTATAATTAAATAACTTGGATGCCTGTCCAAAGTAAATAGTAAAATCATTCTAACCATATTAAACCTCACCAGTTTGGAAGTGGTATAATTTGCACCACCTTTTTTTGCACCACATTTTATTAAAAAAGTCAAAAATAAGTCTCAAGCTTAAAAACTCCAAAGCCATGCCCACTTTTAGGCTTTCAAGAGGAAATTGTCCAGCATGTTGAAAAATAGTATACTTTGTGGCACTAGTAGTTTAGGAATATGTCTCATCTAAACTGTGTCATTCTGGTATGGCTGGAACTGCTACTCCTCTACTATTGTTGACTAACAGCTTTCTGCTTACTATGGCTATGATTGATTAGCTAACTTCAAATATAAGTACATATTTTACAGATTTTTTTTGCATTTTCATGCAATCTGTTGGTAGAAAAAAGTTATACATAGGTGCTGTATTTATTCTACAGTATGTAGAACTTTACTACTGACCAGGCATCCCTTCCAGGCATGTGAGCATAAAGGAGACCAGTGATGCTTAACCAAATTGGAAGGATGAATCAGATGTTTCAAATAATGGCTCATCTGTTTTAAAGGCAAAATGCCAAACACATTATTCCATGAAACTTTTGTTTCATTAAAGGCAAGTCGCTGTTACAGCTAAAACAGATGTTATGTGACCTATTTATATACTCAGTTTCCTACTAAATGAAAACTAGTCCAGATAGAGAATATAAGACAACTGAGTTTAGGTTATGATCACATCTGCATTTATGTCTATGTTTTTCTCTTTCGTCATAAGAACGGCAAACCAAAAATAATGACCTTTCCTGATCCAAAATTTGACGGATTCGATACCAACTGTGCTTCACAGACCCCGTGCCATTTTCTGCCATTTTTATTGAACATGAATGGAAGCTTTTTTTGTCCTCAATTTACAATAAAATAGAGTGAAATACACTAAAACAGTACTAGCACATTTACTAAAAAAAATTGTAATCAGAATGACAGTCCAAAAAATGGACACAGATGTTTCTCTCGGTATTAAATATTTCCTTATAGTCTTCATTAAATTTACTTACAATTTTGGTATTGTAGAGTTTTTGTAACTCTTGTACATAGCTGATTTTGCTGCTGTTCTACTGTTCTGACAACAGCAGAAGGGAGAGGGAGGAGGTTGCAAATGGCACTCTGGAGAATTGAGAGTTACAAATAAAGCATTTATTTTGACTAACAAACAACGCATCAACCATACTATGTCACAGAAAGTTAGATATATACAACCCCTGGCAAAAATTATGGAATCACCGGACTTGGATGATGTTCATTCAGTTGTTTAATGTTGTTGAAAAAAAGCAGATCACAGACATAGAACAAAACGAAAGTCATTTCAAATGGCAACTTTAGGGCTGTAAGAAACACTAAAAGAAATCAAGATTAAAAATGTGGTACTCAGTAAGGGTAATTTTTTTCAGACCAATCAGAAGGAAAAAATTATGGAATCACTCAATTCTGAGGAAAAAAATATGGAATCACCCTGTAAATTTTCATTTCCAAACCTAACACCTTCATCAAATTAGATCTGCTCATTAGTCTGCATCTAAAAAGGAGTGATCACACCTTGGAGAGCCGCTGCACCAAGTGGACTGACATGAATCATGGCTCCAACAGGAGAGATGTCAATTGAAACAAAGGAGAGGATTATCAAACTCTTAAAAGAAGGTAAATCATCACGCAATGTTGCAAAAGATGTTGGTTGTTCACAGTCAGCTGTGTCTAAAATCTGGACCAAATACAAACAACATGGGAAGGTTGTTAAAGGCAAACATACTGGTAGACCAAGGAAGACATCAAAGCGTCAAGACTAGTGTTGAGCGAACATGCTCAACACTGCTCGGTACTCGCCCGAGCATCATGCTACTCGGGATGTTCGGCGAGCACCGAGCATTTCCGGATTCTCGGGCGGGAGCTCGGGTCTCCGCCCTGCATGTTTGGCGCTCTTTACAGAGCCAATGAACATGCAGGGATTGCCAGCCAGTCACTGTAATGCCGCAGCCATGTTGTTTGTGGGCATTACAGTGATTGGCTGGCCGCACAGCGTCACCTCGAGTATTTAAAACCGGGCGCCGCCATCTTGGACACAGGCTCTCTGGATCAGACAGTGTAGGGACAGCGCTGCTGATTTAGGGAGAGATATATCCTGCAAAATAGTTAGTGTAGGGTCTGTAAAGGCTGCCAGAACAAACAAACAGTCCTTCTCAGGATTAATATCCATCCCAGGTATATCAGGCAGGCAGGCAGGCTGTATAGGAGACGCAGTGGTTATACCAGCAAACGCTGCATTACAGTCCTGTGTGCTGCTCCAGTTGCTGAAATTGCTGGACTTAGCTCCAGGTCCCGGGGGCCAGGAAAAATCCTTTTTTTTATCTAAATCCTCTTTTTTTTTCCTCCTTCACAATGTACAAATACCCATCTTATTAACCTTTTGGTGTCCCCCCCCCCCAAAAAAAAAAAAAGTGTGCCTCTGATTTTTCAGACACAAATATATCTGTTGAAAATAGTCTGGTGTAGGCCAGAGAAATAGAAGTGTGGTTTTGCAGTTCTATGGGCCATTTGTATCTAAAAAAAACAGTTTGAGTGTGTCGCTCACTGTTCAGCCGCAAATATATATATTTAAAAAAGTCTGGTATACACCAGTAAATTATTACTGTGGTTTTGCTGTTCCACGGTAAAACATTTCTATTATCCTGTTTTTGGTATTTTTTGCTGTATAAAAATAATAATAGTGTCTCCCTGATTTTTCAGACACAAATATATCTGTTGAAAATAGTCTGGTGTAGGCCCGAGAAATACAAGTGTGGTTTTGCAGTTCCACGGTACAAACCTCTGTATTATCCACTTTTGGGCCATTTGTATCTAAAAAAAACAGTTTGAGTGTGTCGCTCACTGTTCAGCCGCAAATATATATATATTTTAAAAAGCCTGGTATACACCAGTAAATTATAACTGTGGTTTTGCTGTTCCACAGTAAAAAATCTCTATTATCCTGCTTTTGTCATTTTTTGCCGTAAAAAATAAATAGTGTCTCCTGATTGTTCAGACACAAATATATCTGTTGAAAATAGTCTGGCGTAGGCCCGAGAAATACAAGTGTGGTTTTGCAGTTCCACGGTTCAAACCTCTGTATTATCCACTTTTGGGCCATTGGTATCTAAAAAAAACAGTTTGAGTGTGTCGCTCACTGTTCAGCCGCAAATATATATATATTCAAAAAAGTCTGGTATACACCAGTAAATTATAACTGTGGTTTTGCTGTTCCACGATAAAACATCTCTATTATCCTGCTTTTGGCATTTTTTGCCGTAAAAAATAAATAGTGTCTCCTGATTGTTCAGACACAAATATATCTGTTGAAAATAGTCTGGTGTAGGACCGAGAAATACAAGTGTGGCTTTGCAGTTTCACGGTTCAAACCTCTGTATTATCCACTTTTGGGCCATTTGTATATAAAAAAACCAGTTTGAGTGTGTCGCTCACTGTTCAGTCGCAAATATCTCTATTTAAAAAAGTGTGGTATACCCCAGTAAACAATAACTGTGGTTTTGCCATCCCACGGTAAAAAATCTCTATTATTCAGGTTTTGGTAGTTTTTTTCCGTAAAGAAAAACAGTAGTGTCTCCTGACTGTTGTGACACAAAAATATATCTGTTGAAAATAGTCTTGCGTAGGCCCGACATCCCAGTGTGGTTTCGCAGTTCCACGGGTCAAATCGCTGTACTATCCAGTTTTGGGCCTTTGGTATCTAAAAAAAAAGCAGTTTGAGTGTGTCGCTCACTGTTCAGCCGCAAATATCTCTATTTAAAAAAGTGTGGTATACCCCAGTAAACAATAACTGTGGCTTTCCTCTTCCATGGTTCTAATCTACTCTTTATTACCCTTTTTCCATTGATAGTGCAAGTGTAAGCTATTTTACTTCATTTACAATGGGCAAGGCGCATGGCAAGGGACGTGGAAGTGGACGTTCTGGTGATGGTTCGTGCAGAGGACGGGGCCGTGGCCAAGGTGAAAATGTGCCACAACCAACAGCCACATCTTCTCGCTCCCACTTCTTGACCGAATTACTAGGGAAGCACAGAACAACACCAGTATTGAGAACTGATCAGTGTGAACAGGTTATTAATTGGATAGCAGAAAATACTTCCAGTTACCTGGGCACCACCACCTCCGGTCTGTCTTCCACACGGTCAACTCTTAGTAGCCGTGAGTCTCGACCGCATACTCCTCCTCACCCTGATGCTCCTTCCTCCCACCATGCCGAGTGTCGTCAGACAGCAAGTGATCCCACACTTGGACACTCTGAAGAGCTGTTCACTGGTCCATTTCCATATTTGGGCCCCTCGGCTGATACGCTTGAAGTGGTGGAAGAAGAGATCCCATGTTGCGATGCCCAAATATTTGAACAGCCACGGCCACAGGAAGTCGACGTTGGCAATCTGTCACAAGAGGTGGACGATGATGAGACACAATTGCCAGGAAGTGAGGAGGAGGATCGTGGTGCGCAAGTGGAAGAGGAGGAGGTGGTGGATGATCTAGTAACTGACCCAACGTGGAAGGAGGACATGCAGAGTGAGGCCAGCAGCACACAGGGGGAGGGAGGCAGAGTACCCCAACAGGCAGGAAGAAGCAGTGTGGTGGCCGCAGACAGAAGGCAGGCAACCGTTCCCCGTAACACCAACACAAGGGACGTTGCCAGTACAAGCGGTAGGTCTTCCAGAGTCTGGAATTTTTTTAAAGACTCTGCTGATAACCCCAAAAAGGCCATATGTTCCACCTGCCATGCCAGCATCAGCATGGGTGACAAAACTACTAGCCTGACCACCACCAGCATGATCAGGCACATGGCAGCAAAGCACCCGACTTTGTGGGGCGAAACCCAGGGTCCACGACCAGTGTCAGCGGGTGTCACCACTGCTTCTTCCACTGTTGTGCGTGCAATAGAACCCCCTGTTGTGTGTGCAAGGCAATCCCCTGTCCATACTGCATGTAAAGATGCCCCCTCCTCTCAGTCTTCACTTGTTATGGCAGTTTCTCAAGAAACAGCATCAAAGTTCACGTCCACGTCCCACCGCAACGTTCAATTGTCCATATCCCAGACCTTTGAACGAAAGCGGAAATTCGCAGCTAACGACCCACAGGCCACAGTCCTAAATTCGCACATTTCACGACTGCTTGCATTGGAAATGCTGCCTTTTAGGCTGGTGGAGACGGAATCCTTTCGCAATCTTATGGCGGTGGCCATCCCTCGGTACTTGGTCCCCAGCCGACACTATTTTGCCCGGTGTGCCATGCCCGCACTACACAAGCACGTGTCCCAAAGCATCTGCCGTGCCCTCAACAACGCAGTTACTGGGAGAGTCCACCTGACAACGGACACGTGGACAAGTGGTTGTGGCCAGGGACGGTACATCTCTCTGACGGCACACTGGGTAAACATAGTGGAAGCCGGGACCCAGTTGGAACTTGGGACGGAACACATCCTCCCCACACCGAGGATTGCGGGCCCTATGTCAGTCAGAGTTGCCCCCACAGTGTACAGCTCCTGCGCATCCTCCTCCTCCTCCTCCTCCTCATCTTCAGCCTCCATCTCAGATATCACCACATCAGTTACAAGCTGGAAGCATTGCAGTACTGCCTTCGCCAAGCGGCAACAGGCTGTGCTGAAACTCATAAGCTTAGGTGATAAAGCTCACACTGCTTGTGAGTTGTGGACAGCTGTGAAAGAGCAGGCAGATCTGTGGCTGAGACCGCTGAACCTACATCCCGGCATGGTCGTGTGTGACAATGGCCGTAACCTGGTGGCGGCTGTGAGGCGAGGTGAGATCACACACGTACCATGCCTGGCTCATTTGCTTAACCTCGTGGTTCAGCGGTTTCTTAAATCATACCCCGAGTTGCCAGATCTGCTCGTGAAAGTACGCCACCTGTCAGCTCATTTTCGCAAGTCGGCTACAGCTTCCACCGCCCTTGCTGTGTTGCAGCAGCGTTTGCAGCTTCCGGCACACCGACTGGTGTGTGATGTCCCCACACGTTGGAACTCTACCCTCCACATGTTGCAAAGGATTTGTGAGCAGAAGAGAGCAGTTGTGGAGTACCAGCTTCAACAAGGCCGTCGATATTCAGGTCAGAATCCACACATAAGACCTCAGGAGTGGACATGGATGTCTGACATATGTACCATCCTGACAAACTTTGAGGAGGCCACCAAGATGGTGAGTGGCGATGACGCCATCATTAGTGTCAGCATCCCACTTGTCTGTCTTTTGCAACGCTCTCTGCAGAGAATTAAAGAGGAGGCATTGCAGCCAGAGAATGATGAGATGGATCAAGAAGCCATAGCGGGCGATTACACACAGCCCAGCCTCATCTCATCCCAACGTGCATTGGGGGACAATGAGGGAGAGGAGGAGGAGGAGGAGGAGGAGAAAGAACAGGAGCTGCTATCATGCGTTGTAGACGGTAGTACCTGTACAAGTGTCATACCGTCGGTTCAGCGTGGGTGGCCTGAGGACAGGGGGGAGGAGGAAGAGGAGGAGGAGGAGGAGAGCATGGTCAGTCGTCATCTTGGTGAGGACACGGAAATCTTGCCCATTACCAGTCTGGCACGCATGGCTGACTTTATGTTACGCTGCCTTAACCGTGACCCTCGCGTTGTCAAAATGTTGGGTGACAGTCATTACTGGTTGGTGACACTTGTAGACCCCCGCTACATGGAGAACTCTCACTCTCTTATTCCTGAGGTGGAGAGGTCTGCAAAAATGGGGCAATACCAGAAGGCCCTTGCTGCAGAACTCTTAAAAAAATTCCCATCTGAACACGCAAGAGGCAGAGGTCACAGTTCGTTGCCCAACCAAGGCGTACAGGCGAGAGAGATGCAACTCCAATCCAGCAGAGGCAGGGGAACACTGTCAACATTCTGGGACAGTTTTCTGACACCCGCCCAGCTTACAGGCCCTGAGGCGCGGGGTACTCTCACAAGGAGTGGAAAGTTTCAAAAGATGGTGAGGGAGTACCTTGCCGATCGTACCAGCATCCTCCGTGATTCCTCTGTGCCTTTTAATTATTGGGTATCCAAGCTGGACACTTGGAATGAACTCGCTCTGTACGCCTTGGAGGTCTTGGCCTGCCCTGCCGCTAGCGTGTTATCGGAGCGTGTTTTTAGTGCCGCTGGGGGAATTATAACTGATAAGCGCACTCGCCTGTCAACTGACAATGCTGACAAGCTGACCCTTATCAAAATGAACAAGGGCTGGATTGGGCCAGACTTCTCATCACCACCAAATGACAGCAGAGTAACATAAAGTCAAATCCACTGTGTTATTTTGGGAGGTGTATTCACATGCACCGCTTCACACCCACACATGGGTATACGCTTCCTCGTTTCGGCTGTTTAATCTTCTTCTCCTTATCCTCAGCCTCCACCACCACTATACCACCAGGGTGCCAGCATTGCAAGCTCCTCCGTCCTAATTTTTGGCAGCTTTTGCTGGGAAAGCATAAGCAAATACCATGGGACACCCACTCCCCAATAATGGGACTTATGTTTGTAATATGCTGTGCTGCATGGCTCTTGCAAGGGGCATTGCAAGTTGCTCCGTCCTAATTTTTGGCAGCTTTTGCTGGGAAAGCATAAGCAAATACTATGGGAGACCCACTCCCCAATATTGGGACTTATGTTTGTAATATGCTGTACTGCATGGCTCTTGTAAGGGGCATTGCAAGTTGCTCCGTCCTAATTTTTGGCAGCTTTTTCTGGGAAAGCATAAGCAAATACAATGGGACACCCACTCCCCAATAATGGGACTTATGTTTGTAATATGCTGTACTGCATGGCTCTTGTAAGGGGCATTGCAAGTTTCTCCATCCTAATTTTTGGCAGCTTTTGCTGGGAAAGCATAAGCAAATACTATGGGAGACCCACTCCCCAATAATGGGACTTATGTTTGTAATATGCTGTACTGCATGGCTCTTGTAAGGGGCATTGCAAGTTGCTCCGTCCTAATTTTTGGCAGCTTTTGCTGGGAAAGCATAAGCAAATACTATGGGAGACCCACTCCCCAATAATGGGACTTATGTTTGTAATATGCTGTACTGCATGGCTCTTGTAAGGGGCATTGCAAGTTGCTCCGTCCTAATTTTTGGCAGCTTTTGCTGGGAAAGCATAAGCAAATACTATGGGAGACCCACTCCCCAATAATGGGACTTATGTTTGTAATATGCTGTACTGCATGGCTCTTGTAAGGGGCATTGCAAGTTGCTCCGTCCTAATTTTTGGCAGCTTTTGCTGGGAAAGCATAAGCAAATACTATGGGAGACCCACTCCCCAATAATGAGACTTATGTTTGTAATATGCTGTACTGCATGGCTCTTGTAAGGGGCATTGCAAGTTGCTCCATCCTAATTTTTGGCAGCTTTTGCTGGGAAAGCATAAGCAAATTCTATGGGAGACCCACTCCCCAATAATGGGACTTATGTTTGTAATATGCTGTACTGCATGGCTCTTGTAAGGGGCATTGCAAGTTGCTCCGTCCTAATTTTTGGCAGCTTTTGCTTGCAAGGCATAAGTAAATACTATGGGACATCCACTCCCCAATAATGGGACTTATGTTTGTAATATGCTGTACTGCATGGCTCTTGTAAGGGGCATTGCAAGTTGCTCCGTCCTAATTTTTGGCAGCTTTTGCTGGGAAAGCATAAGCAAATACTATGGGAGACCCACTCCCCAATAATTGGACTTATGTTTGTAATATGCTGTACTGCATGGCTCTTGTAAGGGGCATTGCAAGTTGCTCCGTCCTAATTTTTGGCAGCTTTTGCTGGGAAAGCTTAAGCAAATACTATGGGAGACCCACTCCCCAATAATGGGACTTATGTTTGTAATATGCTGTTCTGCATGGCTCTTGTAAGGGGCATTGCAAGTTGCTCCGTCCTAATTTTTGGCAGCTTTTGCTTGCAAGGCATAAGCAAATACTATGGGAGACGCACTCCCCAATAATGGGACTTATATTTGTAATATGCTGTACTGCATGGCTCTTGTAAGGGGCATTGCAAGTTGCTCCGTCCTAATTTTTGGCAGCTTTTGCTTGCAAGGCATAAGCAAATACTATGGGACACCCACTCCCCAATAATGGGACTTATGTTTGTAATATGCTGTACTGCATGGCTCTTGTAAGGGGCATTGCAAGTTGCTCCGTCCTAATTTTTGGCAGCTTTTGCTGGGAAAGCATAAGCAAATACTATGGGACACCCACTCCCCAATAATGGGATTTATGTTTGTAATATGCTGTACTGCATGGCTCTTGTAAGGGGCATTGCAAGTTGCTCCGTCCTAATTTTTGGCAGCTTTTGCTGGGAAAGCATAAGCAAATACTATGGGAGACCCACTCCCCAATAATGGGACTTATGTTTGTAATATGCTGTACTGCATGGCTCTTGTAAGGGGCATTGCAAGTTGCTCCGTCCTAATTTTTGGCAGCTTTTGCTGGGAAAGCATAAGCAAATACTATGGGAGACCCACTCCCCAATAATGGGACTTATGTTTGTAATATGCTGTACTGCATGGCTCTTGTAAGGGGCATTGCAAGTTGCTCCGTCCTAATTTTTGGCAGCTTTTGCTTGCAAGGCATAAGCAAATACTATGGGACACCCACTCCCCAATAATGGGACTTATGTTTGTAATATGCTGTACTGCATGTGACGCGCCCCCTGGGCCGTGTGTACACGTGTGTGGGATACCTGGTGCCGGGTCTCTGGGGTCTGTAGTCTCCGTGGTGGTGACCCGGTCCCGTGGCTCAGGCTGGTCAAACCAGTGGCAGTCTTTCTTAGGTTTTGAGGTTAATTGTCCGACTGCGCCACCCGTGGATTGCGGTCATGGAGTACCACCGCTGCGAGGCAGACCGCTGAGGCTGTGTTGTGTGCGCAGCATAGAATGGGATAACTCCCCTCGGGAGGAGTATAGCCTCAGGGCAGTGAGTGTGGATGATGGGGGTGATGGTGCACGAGCGCAGCAGGAACGACTCAGAGTCTTTGCAGTGCAGTTCAGGGTCTTTACTGATGATTATAAGGTAGACCCTCCCGGGAGTACTGGCTAGCATAAGAGGCCTGGTCAGTCTGTGAGCAAGCAGGAGTTCCCCTGGCCAGGTGGAGTTGTAGGCCTCCCCGTCTGTCTGCACTCTTCCTGGCTACCTTGCTGTAAGCTGGTAGAAGTTGCCCACGTCCCTGAGTGTACCGTGTAGTGCTCACCCGTATGGCTGGTGACTTGGGGCCTTCTGTTAGCCTCCGCTCCACGACGGCGGTGCTGGTCCCTTGCTTGTGACTGAGTCTCCGGGCTTCTATGGCCAGAGGACCTGAAATCCCCTGCCGGCTGGTTTCTGCTGCTGGATATATAAGTCCTCACAGCTTCGGACTCCTGTGTGTGGTTCCTATTGTCTTCTGCCAGGGCGAGCTCTGCTCAGCTTCCAGCCCCTGGTCTTTAGCTCCTAGCTCCTAGAGAGCTCCTTGCTGTTACTTTCCCTTGCTCTCACTCTGACTCTGACTGTTCTCTGACTCACTCAACCCCGCCCCAGATCCAGTTTATAAGGGCAGAATTCTCCCCTCCCAGGACTGGGGCAGGAGGATGTTGCATGTTTAAGGGATCCTGACCAGGAAACCTCCCACTTGCACTCCGACGTAATATCTCTATTACTGTGGTGACCAGACTCCTGGGGTGTCACACATGGCTCTTGTAAGGGGCATTGCAGTTCCTCATAATTTTTGGAAAGCCTTCCATTCACTGCTTAGGCCAACAGTGCATGGGAGACCCAGTTGCTATAAATCGAAAAAAAGGTTTAGTTAACGCCCTCTGACCTCCATGTCATTTCCAAGGGGCATTGGAGTGGCTCGAAATTTTTGTTAGGCATTGCACTCACTGTATGCCCTATAACTGTGTAGCCGAACCGCTCCTTTTTTTACAGAAACATATCCTACAAGACATATCTGGTTGACTGGCCTGATATTGATGTGAATGGTCCCTGTTCCTCCTGCTCTTTCTCCTTTGCCACCACCTCATCCATCATTTATCACCTGAAGCTTTGTTTTAACGGGAGTCATAGAACTGGGATAGTAGCAGGAAAACATCCAGCAATCCTCGGAGGAGGTAGGATATGCGCTAAAACGCGGACCACCTCAGGCCTAGCCGCTACTACATACATGCGCTTGCATTCCAAGAAAACAAAGCAGATGCTAACTTCTATCATCATCATCATGCTCCTCACCTAGGCACTCTCAACTCCCCTGATGGAGAAGCCAGGGCCCACCGGAGGAGTCTGGTTCTCTGGTGGGCTCGTCCAATGCTGCCCTAAAGCAGGCCAGGCTAAGAAAAGTGTGGGGGAAGGTGACAGGAGAAATCAGGGTGGCTGGGGACCGAGTATGGAAACCTGGCCGCCACTTGGCGGCTGGGGACCGAGCGTGGACACCCGGCCGCCGGGCGGCTGGGGACAGAGTATGGATACCTCGCTGCCAAAGCGGCCATGAGGTAGTGGCCAGCTTCGGCCTCCTCCAAACTAAAAGGCCCCATTTCAAGTGAAAGCTAGCAGTATGGTATTGCAGCCTGCGGGTGGGTGGGTGGTTGGCTGCATATTTTCGCTTGCATTGCAAGGAATGGGGGAGGTACAATTGAACACTGCCCTGGGACAAGGACTTGCACGGGGATAGTTGCAAGTCAGCATCTTCTGATGCGGCAAGGATCACTTCTGATGGGCACACTTTTAGACAGTGACCTGGGGGTCAGAGATGCTTCCAGGGTTCTTCCCCATGCTGATCCCTTGTCTTTTCAGCACTGTATGCATGTGTCACACAGCACATGACCAGATAAGGTTGTAAAATGTTAAAATGACATTTCGCGGTGAACGCATTTGTCACGGTTGAAAGCAATACAAAAGTGCAAAAAAGCATGAAAAATGATACTTGTGAACATAGCCCAAGGTGTGGAGGAGTATTTTTGTTTTTGGTTATTTATTTTACCTTATACACAAGTTTTTACCCTGGAAAGGAAATTCCTTAACATATTTCACAGGAAAACCGTTTCAGTTTTGTTTTTGAATATTTTATTGTGAGCCTGCAAATGTGGCTTAATATCTCTGACCACGTTGTTGACAGCAGTGACCTGGGGGTCAGAAATGCTTCCAGGGGAGATCCCCATGCTGCCCCCATGTCTTTTGAGCACTGTCACTATCTTTTTGGGCACTTTTTAGGCTTTCTACAGACTGCCGGGGGTGCTGCCGCAAAAATGCTCGGGTCTCTCATAGACTAACATTGGGCTGGTTGTTCGGGTCGAGCACCAGAGTATCACGGTAAGCTCGGCCCGAGCTTCGAGCACCCGAGCAATTTAGTGATCGCTCAACACTATCAGTCGTCATCTTGGTGAGGACACGAAAGTCTTGCCCGTTACCAGTCTGGCACCCATGGCTGACTTTATGTTACGCTGCCTTAACCGTGACCCTCGCATTGTCAAAATGTTGGGTGACAGTCATTACTGGTTGATGACACTTTTAGACCCCCTCTACAAGGAGAACTTTCACTCTCTTATTCCTGAGTTGGAGAGGTCTACAAAAATGGGGCAATACCAGAAGGCCCTTGCTGCAGAACTATTAAAAAAATTCCCATCTGAACACGGTAGCGGCAGAGGTCACAGTTCGCTGCCCAACTAAGGCATACAGGCAAGAGAGACGCAACTCCAATCCAGCAGAGCCAGGGGAACACTGTCAATGTTCTAGGACAGTTTTCTGAGACCTGCCCAGCTTACTGGCCCTGAAGCGCAGGGTACTCTCACAAGGAGTGGAAAGTTTCAAAAGATGGTGGTGGGAGTACCAGCGTCCTCCGTGATTCCTCTGTGCCTTTAATTATTGGGTATCCAAGTTGGACACTTGGAATGAACTCACTCTGTATGCCTTGGAGGTCCTGGCCTGCCCTGCCGCTAGCGTGTTATCGGAGCGTGTTTTTAGTGCCGCTGGGGGAATTATAACTGATAAGCGCACTCGCCTGTAAACTGACAATGCTGACAAGCTGACCCTTATCAAAATGAACAAGGGCTGGATTGGGCCAGACTTCCCATCACCACCAAATGACAGCAGAGTAACATAAAGTCAAATCCACTGTGTTATTTCGGGAGGTGTATTCCCATGCATCGCTTCACACCCACACATGGGTATACGCTTCCTCATTTCGGCTGTTTTCTGCTCTTCTCCTCATCCTCAGACTCCACGACCACTATACCACCAGGGTGACCATGGTCCATGTTGCCAGCATTGCAAGTTCCTCTGTCCTAATTTTTGGCAGGCAAAGACTATGGGAGACCTACTCCCTAATAATGGGAATAATGTTTTTAATATGCTGTACTGCATGGCTCTTGTAAGGGACATTGCAAGTTCCCCCTTCCTAATTTTTGGCAGCTTTTGCTTGGAAGGCATAGGCAAAGACAATGGGAGACCCACTCCCCAATAATGGGAATAATGTTTTTAATATGCTGTACTGCAAGGCTCTTGTAAGGGGCATTAAAATCGTCTTGTTAAGCTACTGTGACCTCCACGTCTCTTCCAAGGGTCGTTAATATTGTCTTTTTTTTCCACTGCGACCCCCACCACTCTTCCAAGGGGCATTAAAACCGTCTTGTTAAGCTACTGTGACCTCCACGTCTCTTCCACAGGGCGTTGATATTGTCTTTTTATTCCACTGTAACCTCCACCACTCTTCCAAGGGGCATTGATATTGTCTTTTTATTCCACTGCGACCTCCACCACTCTTCCAAGGGGCATTAAAACCGTCTTGTTAAGCTGCTGTGACCTCCACGTCTCTTCCACGGGGCATTGATATTGCCTTTTTATTCCACTGTAACCTCCACCACTCTTCCAAGGGGCATTAAAACTGTCTTGTTAAACCACTCTGAACTCCACGTCTCTTCCAAGGGGCATTAAAACCATCTTGTTAAGCTACTGTGACCTCCACATCTCTTCCAAGGGGCATTAAAACTGTCTTGTTAAACCACTCTGAACTCCACATCTCTTCTAAGGGGCATTAAAACCATCTTGTTAAACCACTCTGAACTCCACAGCTCTTCCAAGGGGCATTGACATGTTGTTTTTAATTACCTCTAACCTCCACGACTCTTGCAACGGGCATTGCATTTCCTCCTAATTTTTGTCAGCTTTTGCTTTTCAATGCATAGGCGAACACTAAGGGAGACCCACTCCCTAATAATGGGTAGAAGGTTTTTAATAAGCTGTAATCCACGTCTGTTTCAAGGGGCATTGCAGTGCCTAATAATTTTTGGAAAGCCTTCCATTCCCTGCTTAGGCCAACAGTGTACAGGAGACCCAGTTGCTATAAATGGAAAAAACGGTTTAGTTAGGGGCTTCTGACCTCCATGTCACTTCCAAGGGGCATTGGAGTGCCTCGAAATTTTTGGTAGGCATTGCATTCACGGTATGCCTTATAATTGTGTAGCTGAACCGCTCCTTTTGGTACAGAAACATATCCTACAAGACATGTGTGGTTGGCTGGCCTGATATTGATGTGAATGGTCCCTGTTCCTCCTGCTCTTTCTCCTTTGCCACCACCTCATCCATCATTCATCACCTGAAGCTTTGTTTTAACGGGAGTCATAGAACTGGGATAGTAGCAGGAAAACATCCAGCAATCCTCGAAGGAGGTAGAATATGCGCCAAAACGCTGACCACCTCAGGCCTAGCTGCTACTACATACATGCACTTGCATTCCAAGGAACAGAAAGCTAAGGAGGTGGATGGCCTCATGATCATGAATAATTTACTCGTTGTGTGGGAGGCCGACCACTGCTGCTGTCTACCTTCTGAACTTTGTGTTGAAGCCTGATTGACCCAGGACCCGCAATCCTCTATGTCTGGAGAACGTGTTGCATCCCAGTGTCCAACTGTGTCCCGGCTTCCACAATATTAACCCAGTGTGAAGGCGTCAGTGAGATGGACCATTACTGGCCACATTCACTTGTCCACGTGTTTGTGTTTAGGCTGTCCTTCCCACTAAATGCACTGGGGAGGGCACAGGTAATGTTTTGGTATGCGCGCTTGTGTATAAGGCGCACCGGGACAAATAGGGGCGGTTGGGGACCGTTTATGGACACCCGGCCACCCCCTGGCTGGGGACTGTGTGTGGGCACCTGGCCGCGGGGCGGCTGGGGACTGAGTATGGACACCCGGCCGCCCCCTGGCGGCTGGGGACCAAGCGTGGACACCCGGCCGCCGGGCGGCTGGGGACTGAGTATGAATACCAGGCTACCGACGCAGCCATGACGTGGTGGCCAGATTCCACCTCCACATGCCTAAAAGGCCCAATTTCAAGTGCAAGCAAGCTAGCAGTATGGTATTGTCCCCATGTCATTTGAGCACTGTCACTATCGTTTTGGGCACTTTTTAGGC
This sequence comes from Phyllobates terribilis, assembly GCF_046119375.1. Lineage (NCBI taxonomy): Eukaryota > Metazoa > Chordata > Amphibia > Anura > Dendrobatidae > Phyllobates > Phyllobates terribilis. The sequence goes on from NW_027362771.1 coordinate 179,973,486, forward strand.
TTTCTACAGACTGCCGGGGGAGCCGCCGCAAAAATGTTCGGGTCTCCCATAGACTAACATTGGGCTCGTTGGTCGGGTCAAGCACCCGAGTATCACAGTGAGCTCGGCCCGAGCTTCGAGCACCCGAGCATTTTAGTGCTCGCTCAACACTAGTCAAGACCGGAAACTTAAAGCAATATGTCTTCAAAACAGGAAATGCACAACAATACAAAGGAGGAACGAATGGGAGGAAACTGGAGTCAATGTCTGTGACCGAACTGTAAGAAACCACCTAAAGGAAATAGGATTTACATACAGAAAAGCTAAACATAAGCCATCATTAACACCTAAACAGAAAAAAACAAGGTTACAATGGGCTAAGAAAAAGCAGTCGTGGACTGTGGATGACTGGATGAAAGTCATATTCAGTGATGAATCGCGAATCTGCATTGGGTAAAGTGATGATGCTGGAACTTTTGTTTGGTGCCGTTCCAATGAGATTTATAAAGATGACTGTGTGAAGAGAACATGCAAATTTCCACAGTCATTGATGATATGGGGCTGCATGTCAGGTAAAGGCACTGGGGAGATGGCTGTCATTACATCTTCAATAAATGCCCAAGTTTACATTGATATTTTGGACAGTTTTCTTATCCCATCAATTGAAAGGATGTTTGGAGATGATGACATCATTTTTCAAGATGATAATGCATCCTGCCATAGAGCAAAAACTGTGAAACATTCCTTGATAGAAGACACATAAGGTCACTGTCATGGCCTACAAATAGTCCGGATCTCAATCCAATTGAAAATCTTTGGTGGAAGTTGAAGAAAATGTCCATGACAAGGCTCCAACCTGCAAAGCTGATCAGGCAACAGCAATCAGAGAAAGTTGGAGACAGATTGATGAAGAGTACTGTTTGTCACTCATTAAGTCCATGCCTCAGAGACTGCAAGCTGTTATTAAAGCCAGAGGTGGTGCAACAAAATACTAGTGATGTATTGGAGTGTTCTCTTGTGTGTTTGTTTTTCATGATTCCATAATTTCTTCCTCAGAATTGAGTGATTCCATAATTTTTTCCCTATGCTTGGTCTGAAAAAAATTACCCTTACTGAGTACCACATTTTTAATCTGGATTTCTTTTAGTGTTTCTTAAAGCCCTAAAGTTGGCATTTGAAATGACTTTAGTTTTGTGCCATGTCTGTGATCTGCTTTTTTTCAACAACATTAAACAACTGAATGAACATCCTCCGAGCCCGGTGATTCCATAATTTTTGCCAGGGGTTGTATAAAATACCTGAAACCATAGTGAATGTGGATACTGCCACATGTAGTGGTCAGAAGATTTTTCCACATAAACGGTATATACCGCTCCAAAGATGCATATTATATGACAATGAGAACAAATTGGAGTTTAACGGTAAAAAAGTTAATTTTTTTAGTTACAAAAATTCATTAAAAATAGAAAAGGGTGTATACAAAAGACAGTCAGGTACCAAACATTGGTGAATTCAGTATTACCTAAATATATAGTACCGTGTTCTTGGGCATAGATGAGGTTCCCAAGTAATTGACACAGTGTTCAGTGGATAAATGTCACATAAGTGTCATCAAGTTTAAGGAACAAAATATCTTACCCATAATTACAGCCACCCAGGTCTGCTACCAGGAAGAAAAAAGTCCTCAACACGCGCTTTGCTATTAGAGGTAATCCAGCTTTCTCCCCTTGAGAAAATTAACTTTTTTACCTTTAAACTCCAATTTGTTCTCCTCTCCTTGTCATATATGTCACAGTAAGATAGTTTGATGCAGAAAGCTATAACTGGTCACTTAACACAAGCCAATGAACAGGTGAAGTCAGGTACATGGTTATATTTGGCCCATGACACCAGACCCGCCACCGCTATGAGGGGCCATTATTCTGTATGTAGGACTATGCGGGGCCTATTATTCTGTATGCAGGACTATGTGGGACCCATTATTCTGTAAGGAGGACTTATGGGGGCCGATTATTCTGTATGGAGGACTATGGGGGCCTATTATTTTGTATGGAGGACTTTATGGGGCCCATTATACTGTAAGGAGGACTATGGGGGTCCATTATTCTGTATGGAGGACTATATGGCCCATTATATTGTATACTGGTTGGCCCGCGATTTTGTCCAAGTTTTTCATTTTGGCCCTCTGTTTAAGTTTGATATCCCTGGTATAAGTGGAAGTAGTACAACAATGAAGCTATGCTAGAACACAAGAAAATATATCCTTGATTTGTATTGATGCATTGGACCACTAAGAAAGGCATAGCTAGGGGTTCAGCACAGGGGGGAGGGCAATACATACCTTAGCTGGCCAATAACTTAGGTAACCATTAGTGATGAGCAAGCACTAAAATGTTAGGATGCTTGTTACTTGAACCAAGCAATTCCTGATGCAGACCGCACTGTTCCCGCAGACCACACAAGGAGGTCTGGGTGGTCAGTGAAAATGTTGACATGGAAGTAAAAAGTGCTGAATGGAAGGAGAACAGCATGGGGAAGACCAAAGGAAGCATCTTTGACTCCCAGGAGGCTGCTGAAAACAGTGGTGTCACACTTTTACTCCACTTTAAGAATTGACAAAAAAAAACATTCAAAATTGACGAGAAATTGTATTTACATGAAAAACAATGTTAACAAACATTATTTGCTATTTAATGACTTGTATATTAGGAAAACTCTAAAAATGAATTTAATAATAATAATAATAATAATAATTTAAGTAAACAAAATGTTTAATTTTTATTAAAACATGGAAAATTTCAGTGTAATTTAAAAAAGGAAGCAAGAACTGCCAAAACTTTGATGGGAGAGGGACTCAGATATACCCTATATTAGACATAAAGAAGGGTCCCATGCACATTCTGTTCAAATTGTCATGTAGTGGTACTCCTAGACTCCTAAAGACTATGCAATAAGTGCAGAACCTGCCAAAACTTACAAACAGGGTCATCCATACATTTTTGAAGATACCAACTGGAGTGCCTCACACAAATATTGTGAATAAAGTGAAGTTGTGGTACTCCTACAGTCATAAAAGCTCTGCACATAGTGCAAAGCAAGCAAAAATTACAAGAAGGGTCATCCATACACCCTTGAAGGCACCAAATATAGTGCCTCATTCAAATTTTAATGAAGTGTAGTTGTGGTACTCCTACACTCATCAAGGCTCTACACACAATGCAAAGCCAGAAAAAATTATAAGGAGGGTCATCCATACACCCTTGAAGGCACCAACTGGAGTGTCTCATAAAAAATAAAAAAGTGTCATTGTGGCACTTCTACACTCATAAAGGCTCTGCACACAGTGCAAAGCCAGGAAAAATTATAAGGCGGGTCATCCAGTCATCCATAGACCCTTGAAGGCATCTACTGAAGGGTCTCATTCAAATATTTTGAAAGTAGTTGATGAACTCCTACACTCATAAAGGCTTTGCACAAAATGCAAAGCTAGAAAAAATGATAAGGAGGATAATACAGTCATCCATAGACTCTGGAAGGCAAGAACTTGCGTGCCTCATTCAGATATTTTGAAAGTGTAGTTGATGTACTCCTACACTCATAAAGACTTTGCACAAAGTGCAAAGCCAGAAAACAATGATAAGGAAGATAATACAGTCATCAATAGACCATTGAAGGCACCAACTGGTGGGCCTCATAAAAATCATTAAGAAAGTGTTGTTGTGGCACATCTACACTCATAAAGGCTTTGCACACAGTGCAAATCCAAATAAAAATTATAAGGAGTGTCATCCATACACCCTTGAAGGCCACAACTGGAGGGCCTCATAAAAATTTTTAGAAAGTGCAGTTGTGGTACTGCCACACTCATAAAAGCTTTGCATACAGTGCAAAGCTTGAAAAAAAATTATAAGGAGGGTCATCCATACACCATTGAAGGCAACAACTGGAGGGTCTCATTCAAATATTGAAGATTCAAAACACTTTATGTGCTACTGTCATCTGGTGGAGTGGAAAAGTGGGGGCTAATCCAGGCTTTGTTCATTTTTATCAGAGTGAGCTTTTCAACATTCTCTGTTGACAGGCAAGTGTCTGTCTGTTATGACCCGCTGGTGGCAATAAAATCTCGCACAGACAAGACGCTAGAGGCAGGGCAGCACAATACCTCCAAGGCAAAAGGGACAGCTCATAGCCAGGTGTCTAGCTTTGAGACTTAATAGTTGAAAGTCGCAGAAGAATTAGGCTGTATGCTTGTTTGGTCAGCCAGGTATTGCTTGACCATCTTTAAACTTTCCCCTCCTTGCCAAAAATACCCAGTCATCAGGCCCTGGACACTGGGATGGTGTCATGAAATTGGCCCAGGAATTTGACAGTGAATCCTTGCCTCTGCTGTGCCAGGTGTGTTTCTCCCTCTTCTCTCCTCCTTGGTTGGGCAAGGAAACTTGCCCCCTGAAGCTAGTGTTGTCTAATGGGAATTTTTTCAACATATTTTCAGAAATGGCCTTCTGGTATAGCATCATTTTAGAAGACCTCTCTGCCTCAGGAAGGAGCGATGCAAAGTTCTCCTTGTAGAGTGGGTCTTGCAGGGTGAACAACCAGTACTCTTTTTTGGCCAAGATAAATGTAAGGAGTGGTTCCCGGGAAAGGCAGCGGTACATAAAGTCAGCCATATGTGACAAACTTCCTACAGCAAACACTTTCCTGTCTCCACCATGATGACGACTCTCCATCTCCTCCTTGTCCCTCTCTTCCTCTTCATTTCCTTCCTCAACCCATTCTTGTAGGAGAAATGGGACAAAGCTTGTGTGGGTACTAGCCTCTGTTCCTCCTCCTCAGCCTCCACTTCTTCTTTGTTACACAATCCACGCAGAGCAGATGAGATGCTGAGCTGGATAATATCTCCCATTCTCATGTCTTCCTCCATCTCCACTATAGGGTCATGTTTAATTGTGAGCAGTGACTGTTTAAGTAGGCACTGAGCAGGATCATCACCTCTCATCATCTTTGTGGAGTCCTCAAAGTCTTGGAGAACTGCACAAATTTCAGACATCCATGCCCTCTCTTCAGTTGTTATATGCGGAGGCTGACCAGAATATCGACAGGCGTGTTGAAGCTGATATTCAACAACTGGCCTCGGCTGCACGCAAAGTCTTGCCAGTATGAGTTCCAGAGCATGGTCACGTCGCAGACCAGTCGGTGAGCTGGCACTTGAATGCGCTGTCACAGCACTGCCAGAGCGGCAGCAGCTGTAGCTGACTTGAGGAAATGGGCGCTAATGCGGCTTACCTTGACCCGAATCACTGGCAATTCTGGGTATGTTTCCAGAAACCACTGAACTACCAAGTTGAGTAAGTATGCCAAGCATGGTACGTGTGTGAGCTTGCAAAGCTTCACAGCTGCCACCAGGTTATGGCCATTATCACACATGACCATGCCTGTTTGGAGGTTCAGCGGCAAAAGGCACAGATCTGTCTGGCCTGTTATTCCTTTCAATAACTCAGGCACGGTGTGCGGTTTTTTTCCTAGACAAATTAGCTTCAGCAAAGCCTGTTGCCACTTCACGGAGGCAGTGCTGCAGAGCTTACAGCTTCCAGTTGTTATCGATGACGTGCTCTGAGAGGAGAGAAAACCTTGATAGAAGTAGGCCCAGCAATCCTCGGCATCGGGAGCAATGTGCCATGTCAGGGCGTGACACGGCCCTAGCCTCCACAATGTTCACCCAGTGTGATGTCAGGGAAATGCAGCATCCCTGGCCACAAGCGCTTGTCTACATGTCAGTCGTTAAGTGGTCAATCCCAGTAAGTGCTTTAATAAGGGCACAGATGATGTTCCCGGACACGTGCTGGTGCAATGTGTGGACGCCACACTGGGAGAAATAGTGGCGGCTGTGGACCGATTACCAAGGGATGACTGCTGTATTGAGTCGGAGAAAATCCTCTATGTCAACAAGCCTAAACGGCAACATTTCCACGGCAAGCAGCCTGGAAATATGCCTGTTTAGCGTTTGGTCCTGTGGTTGGTTGGCTGGAAACTTTATCTTTCATTCCAAGTCCTGGGGTAAGGAAAGGTAAGGACAGCTGAACGCTGTGCTAGCACAACAATTTGGAAGTGCCTGATGATGGTGCATCAGAATGTGCAAGGACAGGTGCAGGGCAGGAGGAATCTGTGCCAGGTCATGGACAGGGGATTGGGAAGCACCTATCAGGGGAAGAGGCAGTGGTGTCACTCGTTCGCACCAGTCATGGATCCAGATGTTCGGCCTACTGAGTTTGTTGCTTTGATGACATGGGCCTGATCATGTTATTGGTGCTTAGATTCTTAGAGGTCGGACCCCTGCTGATCTTGGCATGGCACAGGTTGCAAATAACCATGTATTTTGTCTCAGAACTCTGTTTAAAAAAGTCCCAGACTGGGGAACACCTAATTCTTTGATGGAGAAATTCACGAGTGTCGGTACTCTGTGGAGCAGTTGCCTTCTCCTTCTGGTGATCCTTGTGCCTCTTCCTGCCTGTTTCAGTGCTGCCTATCCCTCCGCTCAGCGCTGCTGAGCTCGCTCTGTATGCCAGATTCCCAGGTTGGTTCAGCATCCAACACCTCATCTTCCACTGCCACACCCTCGTCATCCTTACTTGGTGACTTAACAACAACCTGACTTATCTGTGTCTCATCATCAATTACCTCCTTAGACAAAATTTGCCGTTCCCCACCATCATCTTCTTGTGAACGTGGATGCTCTAAGTTTTGAGCATCACTAAACAGCATGTCCTAATGTCCCTCCTGGAACATGCAGGCCACAATCAAGAATCACTGGTCTCCCGGGACTCGACATGGGGAGAGGAAGGAGAATCAGGGTGAGGATCAAATGATCCAGACTCTTGTCTGGTTTGACTGGACCGTGTGGAAGACTGGCTGCTGCTAGCAAGCATGCTGGAAACATTATCTGCTATCCAACCAATCACTTGTTCCCACTGCTCTGGCTTCAGAAGTGGTGTCCCATGCATCCATACAAAGTGGGACAGGAAGCTATGTGTTGTGGATTGGCGTATTTCTTGTGCTCCAGCAACAGGCGTAGTCGCACCTGCCCCATGTTTTCTGCGTCTGCGTGTAGCATCATCAGCACTTCCACTTTCCCGTCCCTTACCGCACGCATTATGCATGTTCTAATTGCTAGGTCTCTGGACAGTTTATTTTTAGAAAAAAAAATTGGTCACCTGCAGAAGGCAAAGCATTTTTTTGGAGTTTAATATACCACTGTAATATCACACAAAGCACGTTACACTGTATGGATGACTAATTCCATCTAGAAAGATTTTTTCAACTGTTTTTTGAAGGTTAATACCACCGTAATGTACCATTAAACACGTTACACTGAATAGCTGACTAATTCAATCTAGAAAGATTTTTTGAACTTTTTTTTGAGGTTAATACCATCGTAATGTAACACTAAGCACATTACACTGTATGGATTACTAATTCAATCCGGAACGATTTTTTGAACATTCTTTTGTAGAGTAATACCACTGTAATGTAACACTAACCACATTAAACGGTATGAATAACCAATTGAATCCAGAAAAAATTTGAACTTTTTTGGGGATTTTTATATACCACCGTAATGTAACACTAACAACGCTAAACTGTATCGATGAATAATTCAATTAAAAAAGATTTTTTGAACGTTTTTTGGAGAGTAATACCACATGTAACACGAAGTACGTTACATTGTATCGATGACAATATAACCAATTTTTTCAGCCCCCCCCCCAAAAAAAAATCTGGTCACGTGTAGAAGCTATATATTTAGCAATGGACTGCAAAGCCCTAAGCCCTGCCTATAGGCTGTATTCTGTCACTCTTGCTACTCCTGCAACTGTCTCTCCCTAGGCTAAATGCTGAATGTATCTGACACAAACAGCAAAGCACAGGATTAGTCCTTAGAAGGACTGTTAGTATAATGGTTCAGCAATAACACCAGTATCACCGCTAGAAGACTCTTATTAGTTAAACTGTGCACACACAGTCCTGGAAAAATGTTCTCTCCCCCAATCACAACTCTCCCTGAGCTATGCAATGCCGTCAGTGTGCCAAGCGTCATGGCGTCTGTCCTTTTATAACCACTGATTAGGTATGCGGCCAGCCAATCACAGTGATGCCACTACAAAGATGGCTACTTCATTCATTCAAATCCGAGCACCAGCCAATGCTCGGCGAGCACATCCGAGCATCCAGATACTCGAGTGATATCTGAGTATCACCGAGTTTGTTCGCGCATCCCTAGTAACCATTGTTTACAGCTACAGTAATGTACCCTAAAGTACCACAAAGGGATGAGGGGAAGGGAGTCCAGACACTAAGGAACGAGAGGGAGGAGACCTCCTAGGCTGATCTGATATCACCTTGTCTTCCCTACCGTTCCTATATTGGTTTCTCGCAGATCAGGAACCTAAAACCCTGTATCTCCCTAGAGCTAGGCCGTGGCTAGGGAAAGGGGGATAAGTGCTAGTCAGTCCCCATTAACAAATTAAGACAGCACGAGGAGACAGACACAGGGAAGTAACTTAGCTTGAGCCGACTTCAGAGTCATTACACACACTGGACCAAAGAGGAAGTAAGAAGACTGCAACAGCTACAAGCCTTCACAAGGGTCATGTGAATATCACCGGCACCTCCCTATAGCAAACAGGAAGTATTTAAACACCCAGGCCTGGGTGTCAATTAGCCGGAGGGAGGTAGTCACTGGGTCTTGGGGTGAGACAGATCTAAGAAGGGTCTGTATGAGACAGATTGGTGAGACAGATCTAAGAATGTGTCTGTAATGCCAAAAGAAGAAATCTCCTGCAACCAACTTTAGGGCGACTGTTTGTCACATCTGACACACCTGTGACAGTACCCCCTCTTTTACGAGTGGCCTCCAGACACTAAAGACCAGGTTTCTCAGGATAAGAGGTGTGAAATGAATGAACCAACCTGGGGGCGTTCACCTCTGATGCTGAAACCCACATCCTCTCTTCTGAACCATAACCCTTCCAGTGCACCAGGTACTGTAGGGAACAACGTTGGAGATGAGAATCTACAATCCTTGAAATCTGAAACTCCAAATTACCATCAACCATTATTGGGGGCGGCAAGGACCTGTGGAAAACACTGTGGACCTTAAGGGCCTAAGGAAGCTCGAGATGAAATGTTGCTGGGTTAATGACGGTAGCTATTTTATAGGGACCAATAAACCTAGGTCCCAGCTTCCAAGAAGGGGCTTTCAACTTGATATTCCTGGTAGACAACCACACAAAGTCATTCACATTCAGGTCCGAACCTGGCAAGCGTTTTCTGTCAGCCATACATTTATACCTGTCTCCCATGACCTTTAAATTAGTCAGAACCCCCCGCCACACTGAGGAGAGTGATGAAGCAAAACGTTCCTACGCAGGAACTCCCAAAGCTACTCCTCCACTAAAGGCACCAAACTGTGGGTGGTAACCGTATGCACCACAGAACGGTGACCTGCCAGTGATTATTAATGGCAAATTCTGCCAGTGGTAAGGAGGATGCCAATTCCTCCTGATTTTCGGAGACGAAACACCTGAGGTAGGTCTCCAAATTCTGATTGACACGCTCGGTCTGTCCATTCGACTGAGGGTGGAAGGTAGAGGAAAAGGACAGCTGCACCCCCAGTTGAGAACAGAACGCTTTCCAAAATTTGGAATCAAACTGGGTCCCCCGATCTGACACCACATCGGAGGGAACCCCATGAACCCCATGAAGCTTCACGATCTCATTTATGAACACCCGAGCAAGTGTCTTGGTATTTGGAAGTGCAGGTAATGCAACTTAGTGAACCATTTTACTCAACCTATCTACAACCACCAAAACCACCGTTTTGCCTGCAGAAACCGGTAGGTCAGTAATAAAATCCATGGACAAGTGTGTCCATGGCCTACTAGGGATAGGTACAGAAGAAGAGTACCAGACAGACGGGTATGCGAAACCTTAGAACGCACGCAAATACTGAAAGCAGATACGTGTTCAATCACATCCTGATGCAACCCCGGCCACCAAAAACGACGAGAGAGGAGGTCCGCGGTTGCCTTACCACCTGGATGACCAGCAAGCATAAAGTTATCATGTTCCTTAATTACTTTGCAGCGCAAATTAGATGCTACAAATAACCTTCCTGAAGGACAGGAGGCAGGAGCGTCCTCCTGAGCCTCCAACACCTCACCCTCCAGTTCAGGATACAATGCCGAAATGACTACCCCCTTCTGTAATATTAGGACAACATCAACATCAACCTTGACATTTTTGACCCCTGGACGATAAATGACAATAAAATTGAACCTAGTAAAAAAACAGGGACCATCTAGCTTGCCTAGGCTTGAGACGTTTAGCAGATTGGAGATATGACAGGTTCTTATGGTCAGTAATAGCTGTAATAGGATGGACAGCCCGATCAAACCAATGTTGCCATTCTTCGAACGCCAGTGTGATCGCCAAAAGTTCCCTATTACCCACATCATAATTTCTCTCAGCCGAAGACAATTTTTTAGAAAAGAAAGTGAATGCCATTTACCAGGGGACGGACCCTGAGACAACAAAGTCCCCAACCCCCACATCCGACGCATCAACCTCCACAATAAAGGGTAGGGAAACATCTGGTTGACTGAGTATAGGTGCGTGGCAAAACAATTATTCAAGGAAGAAAAAACCTGGAGGGAGGCATCCGACCATCTGGAACAATCAGACCCATTCCTAGTCATGTCAGTAAGGGGTTTCATGATTACTGAGTAATTTTGGATGAATTTTCGGTAGAAATTAGAAAAGCCAAGAAAATATTGTAGAGCCTTCAGGTTTTCAGGACGGTCCCAATAAAGGACTGCACAGATCTTCTCTTGATCCATCTGAAAATCCGAAGATGACAACAAGTACTCCAAGAGCTGCACCACAAGAATGATGAAAACACATTTTTCTTGTTTGGCATAACGTTTTTTATCCCTTAGTATCTGGAGTACCTGTTTAACATGTCCCCGATGTATCTCAAAAACAGGTGAGTAAACCAAAATATCATCCAGATAGACCACCACAAACATCCCCACCAAATGCTGGAAGATATAATTTATGAAATGCTGGAACATCGCAGGTGCATTGGTCAAACCGCAAAGCATAACCAGACTCTCGAAATTTCCTTCAGGGGTATTGAACGATGTTTTCTATTTGTCCCCTTCTCTGATTCTAACCAGATTGAAGGCTCCCCTTAAGTCCAACTTGGAGAATCCAACTTTGTTCAGCTCCCACAACCTGGCTGAACAAATCTGCAATCAGAGGAAGAGGGTATGAATGTCAGATGGTAATTAGAATAAATTCCTGAAAATCTAAACAGGGATATAGACCGCCATAATTTTTCTTCACAAAGAAGAACCCTGCCACCACGGGCGAAGATAAGGGCCTGATGTGTCCCTTCTCCAGACTTTCTGCAATGAAATCCTTCATGGCTTGTCTCTCAGGGCCAGAAAGATTATATAGTCTGGACTTCGGTAGATTAGGAGGCAAATCCAAACACCCCCTCTAGGAAAAAACGTTCTCAAAACCAGACAGAAAAGCAGGTAATATTTCCGTAGAGACTGTAGCAAGGGAAATATCTAAACAGTTCTCATGGCAGTAATCTCCCCATTCAATGATCTCCCCGGCTTGCCAATCCACCAACAGATTATGTTTCATCAACCAGGGCAGACCCAAAACAATTGAGGTGGGAAGACTGTCCAAGAGATTATTTTACAATGAACCGACCCCACCCTCAGTTTTACATTATGTACCATCTGAGTTAATGCTTTCTGTGCAAGTGGCGCTGTGTTAATTGCAAAGATGGGAATAGGTTTAGCTAAAGTACAGGAAGCAAGACCATGAGTTTTCACAAACTCAACATTAACCATGCTGATTCTGGCTCCAATGTCAACAAACACAGACATTTTCTTGGTTTTGCTCTCTAGCACCACCTTTTCTGCCAGGACAAACCGGGATCTTCAGGTTGGCGATAAATGCAGCCCTTGCTTATCCAACTCCAGACTACCAAGGATTAATCGAGTCTCCTTTTGCTTAGGAAATGAAGGACAGGTCCCAATAAAATGTCCCTTTCTCCCACAAAAAAAATGCTCCTTTTTCTTGCGAATCTCCAGGGAAATGTATGATGAAGAGGCACCCCCTAACTGCATCGGTTCCTCCACCTCCCCCAGCACTAGATCACTGCCAGACTGCTCCCCCAGCAGAGGTACATAACCCCGACAAGAAGGCACCGAAGAAGGTGGTCTCACCTGCCTATCCCAAAGACATCTATCAATACGTATAGCCAATGACATGGAAGCCTCCAGGCACTTAGGGGTTTCATATACTTCCAAAGCATCTTTTAACCTTTCAGTAAGGCCCTCACACAATTGATTTCTAAGGGCTGAGTCATTCCATTTAGAATACATTGCCCATCTACAGAATTCAGAACTGTATGTCTCACTGACCGATTCCCCTGCAGAAGCCGACGTAGCCTAGACTCAGCCAAGGTGACTTGGTCAGGGTCATCATAGATGAGGCTAGGGCCCTAAAAAAAACCTCCACAGACTGGAGACAAACTGAATCCTGCGGTAAAGAAAAAGCCCAGTATTGAGGATTTCCCTGCAATAGTGAGTTGACAATTCCCACTCGTTGCTCCTCACTTTTGGGGGAATAAGGATGAAGTTGAAAGTACAGTTTGCAGGCCTCCTTGAACACAAAAATCTTGTCCCTACCTCCTGAAAACCTGTCCAGGAGGGCAACCTCAGGCTGGACAGGCCTACCTACAGAGGCCCCCGCGTTAGCGACCAGTAGCCGCTAATGCTGTTGCTGAACCTCAAAACGGAGGTCATTCACCTCCAGAGACAGACTGCGCAGCTGCTCTTCAACTGAACCCATACCTAGGAGAAAAAAAAAAACACGTCTGAAGAAAAAAAAATAAAAAGCACACAATTAAACCCAAGTATCAGGTTTTTTTTCCCCTTAAATGTGCACGGCCGGTGATAATGTCACGCATAGTGTAGGAAAGACAAAGTGCAACATGAAGCGATGAGGGAAAGGGAGCGCAGACACTAAGGAAAGAGTGGGTGGAGACCTCCTAGGCTGATCTGATATCACTCTGTCTTTGCTACCTCCCTAGATTGGTTTCTCACCAATCGCAGATCAGGAACCTAAAACCCTGTATCTCCCTAGAGCTATGCCCTGGATAGGGAAGGAGGGAATGAGCGCTAGTCAGTCTCTACTAACAACTAAAGACAGCAAGGGGTGACAGACACGGGGGAAGTAACTTATCTTGAGCCGACTTCAGAGAGATTACACACATGGCCTCTTAGCATCAAAGAGGAAGTAAACAGACTGCAACAGCTCCAAACCTTCACCATGGTCATGTGAATATCATCGGCACCTCCCTATAGCAAACAGGAAGTATTTAAACACCCAGGCCTGGGTGTCAATTAGCCTGAGGGAGGTAGCCGCTGGGTCCTGGAGTGAGACAGATCTAAATGAAAACTGCTTAGTATAATGTGATAAGTGTCAATGATGTATAATGTGAATTGTGATGTGCGTTAAAGGTGTTAATAATATGGATAGTGTGTGTAGTTTGACAGTAGGGATAGTGATAGAGCTGTGTTCTGCCCAGCAACAGGTAGTTGACAGGTACTGTTAGAATTAAGTGTTGGGACTAGCCCAGAGTGGAAAGGGGGGGAGTTGAAGGAAAAATTTCAGTTTCCTGGTAGTGAGTCAGATTGGCCCTGGAGTGCATAGCAAAAAGACCTGAGGTTCAAAGTGAGCAGTGTTACATTCTGATGTGTCCCTAAAGTGAGAGAAGACCGAAGGAAAGAAATAGCGAGATCTGGTGCAGAAGTGTCTAAAAGACAGAGTGATCATTCAGAGATAGGTCCTGGGAAAGGACACCTAGCAGAAAGGCCTAGAGTTTACAACTCACAAGGTAACGGGCCTAGACAGGACTGAGTATGTGAGATGAATAGATTGTCTCAGGCGGTGTCCCAGAGTGTCAGAGAGCTTGAAGCAAAGTCTGGCCACACTGACACCCTAAGGTGAAAAAAGACGCGAAACTGCAGGACGAATAAAGGACTCTTGCTAAGCATGATTGTAAGGTCGAGCTTGGTTGTGGTGAAGTAGTGTGAAACAGTCGAAATAGCGGACATGTAGAGAGGGTAAATAGTAAAGGTGAAGATAGAGAAAAGAAAGAAGGAAACTGAGTGGAAAATGCTTTGAGCTGCAAAGGAAATGTTCGTAAGACTGTGAGCTTGCTCTCTCCAGTATATATTCCCTATTAAATTCCCATTCAGAAAAAAAGTTTATTTTCAAATGGTGCTCTCTTCTAACACCTGGTCCTGGCAAAATAGCAACATAGGTTACATGCGGCCTGCACGGGCATAAAGCCCTCACAGCACAAATCCACACATCCAGCTAGGACCACGACTTTCATATAACGTATCGGGGCATAAGAGACAAGTACCTCGTCCACAGCCATCACCCTGCGCCACATTACACAACCAAGGAAACTGCAGCTTGGAGGGTCTAAATATATATTAAGACATCATGTTTCATCATTGAACACCTTTTTTGTTTTTTTTATTTTTGTATTTATTTTTAATTGCACTGCCTTTTTCATTTTGTTTCATTTTTATTATACTCCTGTGTTTTTGCCATGTGTTTTTTTCAGCACATTCATTGGTTCCATTTGAGTTTAAATGCATTATGGGATTGACTGTAATTTAGCTCAGATAAAGAATGCTGGAGTGTGTTCGAAACTCGTTGCCACTCTATCTTTGTGATATGGAATCCTCTTTTAATATTTTTCAATAAAAGTTTTGCTTTTAAGAAGCTCCTGTTGGCATGCTATGCCTGCTAATACACTTAAGTGTAGTGGACTGTCCCTGTGGGTCCCACTGTGCGAGAGGGACCAGGGCGCCTGTCCTCTTTGTTTACCTGGTAGGGATGCTAGTGACATCGAACATAATTGCCAATATAAGTTATATTATGAGTTTTGTTATTCCATGTTATGTCAAGTTGTTCTGGCTATTATAATATAATGTGGTTGCTGACTCTTTATAAAGAGTAATGTGCTTATTATGCTTTAAAATAATCAGGCACCTTATGTGATGATAATGCTTATAAATACAGACAGGCTAACAAATCTGACTTTTATGATTTTTAGGCTGACTAACCATTTTATTACATTTTAGGGAACATAACAAATTAACTGTGTAGGATGCTAAAGCATTACCCCACTCAGGCACTCAAGTCCTAAGTATTTACAATATTCTCTTACATTTCTTGTTTATAAATGAAAAAAGTTTAAGTTGTTTTTCAATAAAAAAAAATTGCCTAATAATTTGCTTGTTACTTCTCCCAAAATAGTGTAGAACAATTTGTGTCAAAATTTTAATTTGCACGTTCCCTTGAATTTGGGCAGCAAATTAGACTTGTACTGAAATTATCTCATGTAAATCAGTTATATTGTTATTCTTTGTGGCTTGAAAGATATAAAAGACATGAAAAATATACTTTACAAGCACTCACCTGCCTGGCATCTTTGTCATCTCATGCTCTGACTTGATCGTGATATGATAACATTGCGCTATATGTGATATAATGCACATCATGACCCTGCCCAGATGTATATAATCCAGCACAATGGTGGCCATATAATGACTATCATTTTGGTGGTTAGGTCCGATGTAAATTCCAAAACATTCGGATTCAAGCAATTCCAAATTTTAACAAATTTTGAGACAAATTTCAGTGGCCTCGAATCAATTCGCCAATGTCCAATAAAATTTTCATTCCAAGGGAAAAATATTAATCTGTAATGTTTCCAATTATATAATAATAATAATTTTTATTTTTATAGCGCCAACATATTCCGCAGCACTTTACAAATTTTAGGGGGGACTTATACAAACAATACAGAAAAAGCATTTCTCAAATCAAAAGGAGTGAGGGCAAGCTTACAGTCTATGAGGAAATGGGGGAGACACAAAAGGTAGAATGTACATATATTGTATAATGCAGCCTTGATATACTAAATAGGATAAATAATACAAGGACTGGTCGCCTGCCAGTATGTGTGCAGTCCTGACCGAGGCTATTATGTGCATGGTTGGTATGAACCTGAAATTGAAGAAGATTTTAATATGGGGGAAAACTGGGACTGACAACTGGGATGGACAGATAGTGTGTGGAGGCGATACGCCAGTCTAAACACATGGGTTTTTAGGGTCCGCTTGAAACTGTGGATATTATAGTATATATATATATATATTATATATATATAACAATATATATATACATTTACATATATTATAATTATATAAAACATTTCAGGTACTAAAGAACTGTAATTATACTGCAAAACATTTTTTTTCTAAGTGGAACCTTTAAAGTGTGAGATGTATTTAGAAAAACAATACACATTGATGGTACCAGAATGAAAACTATAATTAGCTCATTGGTCACTGAAATATTGTACTTTGTATATGAACTCATTTGCAGCAAAAACTGAAACTTCAAAGAGTGTAAATGGAATTCATACAGCGGGGAAAATAAGTATTTGAGACACTGTCGATTTTACAAGTTTTCCAACCTACAAAGAATGGAGAGGTCTGTAATTTTTATCGTAGATACACTTCACCTGTGAGAGGCAGAATCTTTACAAAAAAATCCAGAAAATCACAATTTATGATTTTTACATAATTAATTTGCATTTTATAGCATGAAATAAGTATTTGAGACAATAGAAAAACAGAAACCTTTGTTTGCAATTACAGAGGTCAAAGGTTTCCTGTAGTTCTTGACCAAGTTTGCACACACTGCAGCAGTGATTTTGGCCCACTCCTCCATACAGATCTTCTCCAGACCTTTCAGGTTTCGGAGCTGTCGCTGAGCAACATTGAATTTCAGCTCCCTACAAAGATTCACTATTGGGTTCAGGTCGGGAGACTGACTCGGCTACTCCAGGACCTTGAAATGCTTCTTACGAAGACCCTCCTTAGTTATCCTGGCTGTTTTTTTGGGGTCATTGTTATGCTGGAAGATCCAGACCCAACCATGACCCATTTTTAATTATCTTACTGAGGGAAGGAGGTTGTTGGCCAAAATTTCACAATATATGACCCCATCCACCCTCCCTTCAATATGATGCAGTCATCATGTGCCCTTTGCAGAAAAGAACCCCCAAAGCATGATGTTTCCCCCACCATGTTTAACAGTTGGGGCGGTGTTCTTGAAATTGTACTCAACCTTCTTCTTCTTCCAAACACAGCGAGTGGAGTTGATACCAAAAAGTTCTATTTTGGTCTCATCTGACCAAATTACCTTCTCCCATGCCTCATCTGGATCATCCAGGTGGTCATTGGCGAACTTCAAACGGGCCTGGACATGTGCTGGCTGAGCAGGGGGAACTTGCGTGCCCTGCAGGATTTTAATACATAACAATGTAGTGTGTTACTAACGGCAATGTTTGTGACTGTGGACCCAACTCTCTTCAGGTCATTGACCAGGTACGCCTGTGTAGTTCTGGGCTGATTCCTAACCTTTCTCAGAATCATCCTTACCCCACGAGGCGAGATCTTGCATGAAGCCCCAGACCGAGGAATATTGACAGTCATCTTGTGTTTCTATCAGATTTTTATAATTGTTGTTGCCTTCTCACCAAGCTGGTTGCCTTTTTTCTGTAGCCCATCCCAGCCTTGTGCAGGTCTACAGTTTTGTCCCTGGTGTCCTTATACAGCTCTTTGGTGTTGGCCGTGGTGGAGAGGTTGGAGTGTGATTGACTGAGTGTGTCTTTTCTACAGGTAAAAAGTTCAAAAAGATACAATTAATACAGGTAATGAGTGCAGAGCAGGAGGGCTTCTTAAAGAAAAACTAACAGGTCTGCGAGAGCCAGAATTCTTGCTTGTTGGTAGGTGATCAAATACTTATTTCATGCAATAAAATTCAATTTGATTATTCAAAAATCATACAATGTGATTTTCTGTTTTTTCTTTTTAGATTCCGTCTCTCACAGTTGAAATGTACCTATGATAAAAATTACAGACCTCTCCATTCTTTGAAAAATCGGCACTGTATCAAATACTTATTTTCCCCACTGCATATTGTTATCCCTGGCATAAATTGTAAACCTATTGGTTATGAGAATAATGGGAACTTTGTAAGTGTAACGGGTCTGGGAGACGGAACCTCTGAGCAACTTATACAAGGGGGCGGTCCTTGTAAGGAAGCGGGTGGCGACCAGGGAAGACAGGCAGGCAGTCACAGCAGGTGACCGGGACAGTCTCTGAGTAAACGGACAGGAGGTCACGGCAAGTGACCGGGACAGTCTCTGGGTAAACGGGCAGGAGGTCACAGCAAGTGACCGGGACAGTCTCTGGGTAAACGGGCAGGAGGTCACGGCAAGTGACCGGGACAGTCTCTGGGTAAACGGGCAGGAGGTCACAGCAAGTGACCGGGACAGTCTCTGGGTAAACGGGCAGGAGGTCACAGCAAGTGACCGGGACAGTATCTGGGTAAACGGGCAGGTACGACCTGTGATGGCTGAGCCTCCAGGTAGGCTAGCAGGCAGATGGCAGATGAGTGCTCCCAGGTGAGCAGGCGAGAGTCTCTGGATAAGCAGGTGGTCACAGCATGTGACGGCGGAGCCTCCAGGTAGGCTAACAGGCAGATGGCAGATGAGTGCTCCCAGGTGAGCAGGCGAGAGTCTCTGGATAAGCAGGTGGTCATAGCATGTGACGGCGGAGCCTCCAGGTAGGCTAACAGGCAGGTAGCAGATGAGCACTCCCAGGTGAGCGGGCAAGAGTCTCTGGACTGGCAGGTGGTCACGGCACGTGACGGCGGAGCCTCCAGGTAGGCTAACAGGCAGGTAGCAGATGAGCGCTCCCAGGTGAGCGGGCAAGAGTCTCTGGACTGGCAGGTGGTCACAGCACGTGACGGCGGAGCCTCCAGGTAGGCTAACAGGCAGGTAGCAGATGAGCGCTCCCAGGTGAGCGGGTTAGCTGGTCCATAGACAGACTGACAGGAGTAGGAAGGCAGACCGTCGGACCTCAGGCTAGCAAGCAGGTAAGCGGATAACAGGCAGGAATCAGACAGCAATCTGGCAGGAAACTGGCAGGTAACTGGCAGGTAACTGGAAACGAGACCTGAGGGCTGAAGCAGAGTAGTGAACAGTGCAACAACATTGCTCGGGCACCTCCATTTTGGAGGAGGTGCCTTATATATGGAGGGATCCTCCGGCCATTGGCCGGGGACTCCTTAGGGCGATGCGCGCGGCCCCTTTAAGAGAGGGGGAGCGCGCGTGCACCCTAAGCACAGTGACCGGGGGAGAGCGGGCGCTGCAAGCAGAGCGGAAGGAAGCCGCCGGGCACGGAGCAGAGAGGTGAGGGGAACAGCGTCCCTGCCTAGCAGGAGGCAGGGACGCCGACGCTACAGTAAGACTGTAAGACTTGTGCAATATTAAATGAAGGAAAATTATTTGTTTATTTAAAAATGCTTCCTTTATGCTTGTTTATACACTTGTCTCTCTTGTATATTGTATCACAAGTAGTGTTGAGCATTCCGATACTGAAATATCGGGTATCGGCCGATATTCGCGGTATCGGAATTCCGATACTTAATTCCGATACTTTTAGAATATCGGATACCGGAATCGGAAGTTCCCATAATGCCTGCGCTCTGCAGTGTCTCTGAAGGATGACAAGCTGGATGGCAGCGCTCAGCTGCGATCCAGCCTGTCATCAGAATGCCATCCCAGCGTGGGAGAATTCTCCTGATTGTTTAAAAGCTGACGGGCGGTAAAAAGCCGCCGGCTTTTAAACAATCACACAGCCCCATACTGCTTACCCGCAGCCTCCCACCCCGATCCTCCGCTCCCCCCATCCTGATCGTAAGTTAGGACCGGGTGGGGAGCGCAGCACCAAGGAGCGGGGAGCGAAGGACCCGGGCGGGGAAGCCGGCAGTGAAAAGACTTCATGGCCGGCTTTCCCGTTCTGTGCTGCGCTCTCCCGCCGGTTATTTCAAATGAGCAGCTGAGGTATCAGGTGATGCTGATCAGCTGTTCATTTGAAGTAGCCGCGGTGCCCTCAGAGGGTTCATGTGAGTTCATGCTTGACTGCATGAACTCACAGGAACTTTCCCACGGTCACACAGGTCAGCCTCACCTCCCAGACCCGTCATGATTAGTGTGTGCGCGGTGTCTGTGCGATGTCTGCGAGTGTGTGCGGTGTCTGTGCGATGTCTGCGGGTGTGTGCGGTGTCTGTGCGATGTCTGCGGGTGTGTGCGGGTGTGTGCGGTGTCTGTGCGATGTCTGCGGGATGTCTGCGGGTGTGTGCGTGCAGGCAGACATAGGCCGATGTGACACTACTACTCCCATCGGCCTATGTCTGTCCCCCGTCCACTCGTGCCAGCAGGATCAGCTCGATGGGAGCAGTAGTTCCCATCAGCCTGATCCTGCTATTTAAACTGCCCCATATGTTATTTTTGCCCCTATGCATCTTTTATTCTTTTAGGCCCCCATATATATTTGTTTTTGGTCCCCAATAAATTTTAAATACATGTCATTGGTGGCCAGTGGTTACCTAAAATAAATTAGTTTATACATTACCTGTCCCCGCCGATCGCCACCTAAAATAAAGTAAAAAATAAAAAACTACACCTATACTCACCTAGACACCTAATTCCCCGAAGCCATCGATCTCCTGTAATAAAATCTAAAATAATAAACCACAACCTTATCCTTACCCCTCCGTAGTAGTCCACGAGTGTCCCACGAAGATCTCCAGTTTAGAGCAGCCACATAGAATGTGACCGCTCTGAACCGCTGCCGCTGCAAGAATGACGGGGCCGTAAAGCAGCCCCGTCATTGCATAAGCGGGTTCGCCGGAGTTCAGGCAGCGCTGCTCCGGTTAGCTCCTTTACGGTCCTGCTGTACCGTGAGAAATTCCCACGGTACAGCAGTGCCGTAAAGGAGGTCTCCGGAGCTGCGCTGACTGAATGCACTCCGGTGACCTCAGTCAGGGGCTCCCGCTGCCAGGAGCGGACGTGTTCCCGGCAGTGTGAGCTTACAGCAGCCATGCACAGCTGTCACCATCTCCAGATGTGACAGCTGTGCATGGGAGATCAGCGCAGGAACGTGGACAGGTAACTATTTTTTTTTAGTAAACTAAGAATTAAATAAAATGGTGTGTTTTATTTCAAATAAATTATTTTTTTCTGGGTGTAGTGTGTGTTTTTTCTTTTTAACACTTTGTAGGTTAGTAATGGGGGTGTCTTATAGACGCCCATCATTACTAACCTGGGCTTCATGGCAGCTGGCGCTGACATGAACTCCACCACTATTACCCCACTGCCACCGCACCAGGGCAGCGTGGAAGAGCGAGACTAAGTGCCAGAATTGGCGCATCCTATGGATGCGCCATTTCTGGGGCGGCTGACGGCTGGTGTTTCTAGCCTGGGAGGGGGCCAATATTCATGGCACCCTTCCTGGGCTATTAATATCAGCCTCCAGCTGTCTGCCTAGCCTTTGCTAGCTATTAAAATAGGGGGGACCCCACGTCATTTTTTGGGGGGGGGTCTCCCATTTTAATAGCTAGTAAAGGCTAGGTATTCAGCTGGGGGCTGATATTAGTAACCTGGGAAGCTCCGTGGGTATTACCCCCTTCCCAGGCTTCAAACATCTGCCCCAGCCGTCTGCTTAACCTCCGCTAGAGACTAAAATTATGGGGGATCCCACGCCAATTTTTTTTTTAATAAATCCTTTATTTTAACACTAAATGACACTTGAGAGGTTAATAAAGATGCAGTCCCTAAATTATTATTTATTTTTTAATAAATTTTTCCCAAAAATTTTGACATGGGCTTTGCCATATTTTTGTATGCCAGCCAGGTACAGCATCCAGGAATGGGCTGCCCCCAACTCCCTGCTGCCTATTTGTACCTGGCCGGACACAACAATATAGGGAGGCCCTTTTTTTATTATTATTTCATGAATTTCATGAAATAAGTAAAAAAAAAAAAAACGTGGGTCTTTGCCCTATTTTTGTGTCCAGCCAGGTACAACTAAGCAGCTGAGGGCTGGAATCCACAGCGCAGGGTGGCCCAAGCTTTGTGGGCCCCCCCCCTGCTGCGAACTGCAGTCCGCAGCCACCCCAGAAAATGGCGCGTTCATAGAAGCGCCATCTTCTGGCACTGTATCCAGCTCATCCAGGGCCCTGGTGCGGTGGCTCACTGGGTAATAAAGGGGTTAGGGCCAGCTTTGTATTATCCGCTGGCCCTAAGCCCAAAATTCATGGGGTCACGCCAATATTAGACATGACCGCCATGAATTTGTAGTAAAGTATTTAAAAAAAACACAACACCCAGAATAAAGTCCTTTAATTGAAATAAACACACAATTCTTTAATGTTCTAAATTAAACCATACTTACCATCACACCCATTCCAGCTGAAGCCAACGATCTCCTGCAATAAAAGAAAAATAATAAACCATCATCATCCTTACCTTTCCATGGTTCCCAGGACAGCTTCAGCTCTGCTACATCGAGATGACAGGCTGGACCGCAGCAGAATGCTGCCATCCAGCCTGTCATCCTGCAGACACTGAGAAGCGCAGGCATGCTTGAGCTCCTCAGTGTCAGGCTGTGACGGCATCCAGATGAGCCGAGTCTCTCACGCTCACCGCATGCGCAGGAGAATTCTCCCACTCTGTCAGTGGCGTGCATGAGGTGAGCTGAGTTCATTGTCGGCTCAGCTGGATGCCGTCACAGGCAGACACTGAGGAGCGCAAGCAAGCCTGCGCTTCTCAGTGTCTGCGGGATGACAGGCTGGATGGCAGCGTTCTGCTGCGGTCTAGCCTGTCATCTCGATGTAGCAGAGCTGAAGCTGTCCTGGGAACCATGGAAAGGTAAGGATGATGTTGCTTTATTATTTTTCTTTTATTGCAGGAGATTGTTGGCTTCAGCTGGAATGGGCGTGATGGTAAGTATGGTTTAATTTAGAACAATAAAGAATTGTGTGTTTATTTCAATTAAAGGACTTTATTCTGGGTGTTTGTGTTTTTTTTTTAACTTTGACTATGGGGTTAGTAATGGGTGTGTCTTATAGACGCCTCTCCATTACTAACCTGGGCTTGATGTCAGCTGGCATTATAAGCTGACATCAACCCCAGCACTATTACCCCACTGCCACCGCTACAGGGCAATGGGAAGAGCGAGGCTAAGTGCCAGAATTTGCGCATCCTATGGATGCGCCATTTCTGGGGCGGCTGACGGCTGGTGTTTCTAGCCTGGGAGGGGGCCAATATTCATGGCACCCTTCCTGGGATATTAATATCAGCCTCCCTCTGTCTGCCTAGCCTTTGCTAGCTATTAAAGTAGTGGGGACCCCACGTCATTTTTTTGGGGGGGTCCCTCATTTTAATAGCTAGTAAAGGCTAGGTATTCAGCTGGGGGCTGACATTAGTAGCCTGGGGTGCTCCGTGGGTATTACCCCCTTCCCAGGCTTCAAACATCTGTCCCAGCCGTCTGCTTAACCTCCGCTAGAGACTAAAATTACGGCTAACCCCACGCCAATTTTTTTTTTAATAACTCCTTTATTTTTACACTAAATGACAAGTACAGTAATCAGCACTATCACTGTACTTCTTCTATATGTGACTGACATGTTTCTATCTATCTAATCTATGTGTGATTCTCTATTCTTTCTATTCTAAATTGTCGGGTACCGATGCTGAATTGCCGGCTGGCTTTTTTAAAGAGACGGTGCATGAAAACACTGTTATTTTTTTTAATAAATCCTTTACACTAAATGACAAGTACAGTAAGCAACACTGTCACTGTACTTCATATATATGTGACTGACATGTTTCTATCTATCTAATCTGTGTGTGATGTTCTATTCTTTCTGTTCTAAATTGTCGGGTACCGGTGTATGCCGCTGCTGAATTGCCGGCTTTTCATGTTTCACTGTGAGCACTGTTCCCATCGATTTGGGCAACCGCCTCCCCCAATACATTCTACATTATTGTTAGTTGTTTTCCTTCATGTAGAATTAACCTACAAGGAAAGAAAGGGTTTATTTTCATTCCGATATTTGTGTCCTATTGACTTGCATTGGTTTCCGGTATCGGAATCGGCGATATCCGATACTTTTTGGGTATCGGCCCGATCCAAACCGATCCGATATTTCCTGATATCGGAAGGTATCGCTCAACACTAATCACAAGCTCCTTTCAGTCAAAATATTCTTAAATGAGAACGTTACTAGAGATCATTGAATCAACCGGTTGTTAATCGTTTCCATGACTAACATGACTAATATGGTTTGGACATAAATGCTTAAAGAAGTTGTCCACTACTTTTCCATTGATGCCCTATCAGTAGGATGTGGGATCAATGTTTGATCGGCCAGAGTCCCTCACCCAGCACCCCTGATGATCAGCTGTTATCGGTGCCGCCACCACTGGCTGGAAGAACTTACTTGCGGTGCTTGGCCATCTAGTTGTAGTGGCCCGGTGCGGTACTGCACATCCACCTCCTATTCAATTCAATGGGAGGCAGATGTGCAGTACCCCGCGACAGCCACTACAACTAGACGGCAAGCACCGCAAGTAAGTACTTCTGGCAGGTGGCTGCCGACACCGATAACAGCTCATCGGCGGGGGTGCCGGGTGTGGGACTCTGTCCGTTCAAACATTGATGCCCTATACTAGGGCATCAATGGAAAAGTAGTGAACAACTTCTTTAACCCCTTCATGACATGGTGATTTTTCATTTTCTTTTTCAATTTCATTTTTTCCTCCGCTTCTCCCAAGAGCCATAACTTTTTTAATTTCTTGTCAATATAGCCATATGTGGGTTTGTTTTTTGCAGGACGAGTTGTACTATTGAAAGACACCATTCTACCACATTGTGTACTAGAAATCGGGGGAAAAAAATTTAACAATTTTTTTTAATTATTATTTACCATGTTCACTGGTAAAACTGGTAAAACTGACTTGGCGATATGATTCTCCAGGTCAGTATGAGTACACAAATACCAAACATTTCTAGTTTTTTTATTATTACCGTATATACTTGAGAATAAGCCGACTTTTTCAGCCCATTTTTTAGGCTGGAAAAGCCCCTCTCGGCTTATACTTGGGTATGTACTCGAGTATATACATAGTCCGATGGTGGATAGTGGGGGAAGTTGCGGTGGGGTGGAGCAGGGCACACACAGTAGCCGCTGCTGCAGCTACCACGTGTGCCCGCTGCTAAAGGGAAATTAATATTCACCCTTCTCCACGCCCATGGGAGTGGACAGAGGTGAATATTCATTTCTTTAATAGCATGTGCACAAGATAGCAGAGTCGCAGCATGTCAGCAGCGCTGCAGCAGTGATGCTCTGTGCCTGCTACTAAAGAGTATGCATATTAACCCTTCTCCATGCCCGTGGGTGTGGAGAAGGGTGAATATGCATTCTCTTTAGTAGTCGACATACAAGATAGCTGAGCTGCAGCAGGAGCTGCGGTGCTGCTGATACTCTGCGCATGCCATTAAAGAACTGGGATATTCACTCTTCTTCACGCACATAATCCTGGCTTGGAGAGGAGTGAATATCCCCGCAGCTCACCTAGGCGTCTGAGGGCACATGGCAGTGACGTCATGCGCTGCTCAGATTCGGAGGTGAGCTGCTTCTACCAGAACAGGAGCAGCGCTGAAGCAGAACTGAGAAAGGTGAGTATGAGTGTTTTTTTTAATGTGTGCAGTGATGGGTGGCCATGCAAACCAGGATAGGGGGGCCATACATATCAGAATTGGGATGAGGGGGCCATGCATATCAGGATTGGAGATGAGAGGGCCATGCATACCAGGATTGGGGATGAAGGGGCCATGCATACCAGGATTGGGAACAAGGGGTGCCATACATACCAGGATTGGGGATGAGGGGGCCATGCATATCAGGATTGGGGATGAGGGATTCATGCATATCAGGATTAGGGATGAGGGGTGCCATACATACCAGGATTGGGGATAAGGGATGCCATACATATCAGGCTTGGGGATGAGGGAAGCTATGCATACCAGGATTGGGGATGAGGGGTGCCATACATACCAAAATTGGGGATGAGGGGTGCCATACATACCAGGATTGGGGATGAGGGGTGCCATACATACCAGGATTGAGGATGAGGGGTGCCATACATGCCAGAATTGGATTTGTAATGAAGGGTGCCATACATAACCAGGATGGGGGTTGAGGGGTGTCATACATACCAGAATTGGGGATAAGGGGGCCATGCATACCAGGAATGGGGATGAGGGGGCCATGCATATCAGGATTGGGGATGAGAGGGCCATGCATATCAGGATTGGGGATAAGGGGAGCCATGCATACCAGGATTGGGGATGATGGGGCCATGCATGCAAGGATTGGGGATGAGGGATGCCATGCATACGAGGATTGGGTTGAGGGGAGCCATGCATACCAGGATTGGGTATGATGGGGCCATGTATACCAGGATTGGGGATGAGGAGTGCCATGCATACCAGGATTGGGGATGATGAGGTCATGCATACCAGGATTGGGGATGATGGGGCCATGCATACCAGGATTGGGGATGAGGGGTGCCATGCATACCAGGATTGGGGATGATGGAGCCACACATACCAGGATTGGGGATGAGGGGGCCATGCATACCAGGATTGGTCATGAGTGGGTAATACTTACCAGGATGGGGAAATGTACAAGTAGCTGCTGCATTTCCCACCCTAGGCTTATACTCAAGTCAATACATTTTCCCAGTTTTTTGCGGTAAAATTAGGTGCCTCGGCTTATATTTGGGTCGGTTTATACTCGAGTATATACGGTACAACATGAAAAAAAATTGAGAATTTGTAAAATCAAAATTTCTTGTTTTTGTTGCCATTTTCAAAGACCCGTAACATTTTTGGGATATGGAGTTATGTTATTTTTTGCACCCGGAGTTTTCGGTTTTGTCAATACCATTTTGGGGTAGATATGATGCTTTTATCGCCTCTTTTTGCGTTTTATTGTAATATTGCAGTTTAAAAAAAAAACAATTTTGGTGCTTTGATTCTCTTTCTTGTTACACTGTTTACCTATTGGATTAATTTATTTTATATTTTAATAGATCTGACTTTCAGGGGTGAGTGAGGATTGTTATAGAGAACCTTTAATTTGCTCAGTCTTACCCCTAGGATATCACTTGCCCATAGCACTCAAAGGAAAAGTCTGGTGTAATGAGTTCATAGATATCCTGTCTTCACTTCCAGCCTCTAAGGAATTTCTAGCAAGGCTGGAAAAAGACAAGGATACTGTAGCTGCAGACCTATACCGTGGTCATTTAACAAGTGGCTACAACCCTTTTGTATTTATTCTAGTGTTAAGGGTGAAAGATTTCCCAGTAAGTGTTCTGGTCTGTTTCAACATATTGAGATAGTATTAGAAGTAGTGTTGAGCGATACCTTCCGATATCGGGAAATATCGGATCGGATTGGATCGGACCGATACCGAAAAAGTATCGGATATCGCCGATTCCGATACCGGAAACCAATGCAAGTCAATGGGACATAAATATCGGAATTAAAATAAACCCTTTCTTTCCTTGTAGGTTATTTCTACATGAAGGAAAACAACTAAGAATAATGTAGAATGTATTGGGGGAGGTGGGGGAGACAATAAAGGCATAGAGGTTTAGCCCAGTCAAATGGAATAGCAGGAATTACTATTTTTTTATTATGTTCTGAGTTACGGAAATATTAACTATGTTAAGTATTTTTATATTTTGTCAGATATTTATGTTTCACTACTTCCATGCTCTTCACCTTCTTTTTTACTTCTCCCACACTTTCTCCTTCATCATCCTCAGCATCTTTTTCATCCACTTCTTCTTCACCTTCTTCTTCTTCACCTTCTTCGTATTATTCTTTTTTATACATTCTTCATATTCTACTTCTTCATCTTCTTCATATTCTTCTTCTTCATCATATTCTTATTTGTGACAGGCATTCCTGTAGTTGTTATCTATAAAAGGTTGGACATTACACCTTTCGTTCTGCCCGTCACAAAAGATTTACAACAGGATTTGTCCGCGTTCAGTTTGGCCTGCAGCAGCAGGTCTTTTCCAGGGGCACCACGAGGAGGAACGGACTCACCCCCATACACTGCTTAGTCATCTTCTGCTTATAATTTAGATATTATCTTTTGCTCTGATTTTTAGTCTTATGCTTAATGTTCTTCCGCTTTTTGTTCTGCAGCTTCTTGTATTTCTGCTTCTTGGTTTTCTGTCTCGTGTTCTTCTGTATCTTGGTGCTTGTCTTCTCTTCTTTGTCTTCTTGGTCAACTTCTTCAGGGTCATCTTCTTGGTCTTCTTCGGGGTGGTCTTCAGGGTCGTCGTCTTCGGGGGTCCTCGTCTTCGGGGTCCTCGTCTTCTTCGGGTTGGTCTTCTGGGTCCTCGTCTTCGGGGTCCTCGTCTTCTTCGGGGTGGTCTTCAGGGTCCTCGTCTTCTTCGGGGTGGTCTTCAGGGTCCTCGTCTTCTTCGGGGTGGTCTTCAGGGTCCTCGTCTTCAGGGTCATTGTCTTCGGGGTCCTCGTCTTCTTAGGGTTGGTCTTCAGGGTCCTCGTCTTCAGGGTCCTCGTCAGGGAGATCCAGAGTGATTACCAAGAACCATTTCAAAAAGCTTGAACTTGGAAATGTAGCAGAAGGTACAAGAAAGCTGAGGAACTACCGAGGACCAGCTGACGGTACTGGAACCCGGATGGGTAGCAGAAGGTACAAGAGCCAATGGAACTACTGAGGACCAGCTGATGTTACTGGAACTCGGTTACTAAGCAGGAGGTACCTGTGCCAGAAAGCACTACCAAGGACCAGCAGACGTTGGTGGAACTTGGATACCGAGAAGGAGGCACCTAATCAAAAGGCACTGCCGAGAACCAGCTGACGGTACTGGAACCCGGATGGGTAGCAGAAGGTACCCATGTAAAAAAAAGTTCAAGGCCGCGAGCCGGCCACAGTTACCAAAACCCACAGTCCTACAGGGGGTGCTTGTCCTATTGGCACTATGGAACCAGCCTTCATTGCCAGATCCCGCAGCCCACATAGGAGTCACCTAAATTGCAGGCACCATAGAGTCGGCTAACCCGACCGCAACACGACAGGACAACGCATTGGAGGCAAAGTGACGTTGACACTACCCGGAAACAGCTGGCGTGCTGGAACCAGGCTGGGCAGGAGGGAGTACCCGTGCCAAAGACACTGCCGAGAACCAGCTGACGGTACTGGAACCCGGATGGGTAGCAGAAGATACAAGAGCAAATGGAACTACCGAGGACCAGCTGACGGTACTGGAACCCGGATGGGTAGCAGAAGGTACAAGAGCCAATGGAACTACCGAGGACCAGCTGTTGTTACTGGAACTCGGTTACTAAGCAGGAGGTACCTGTGCCAGAAAGCACTACCAAGGACCAGCAGACGTTGGTGGAACTTGGATACCGAGAAGGAGGCTCCTAATCCAAAGGCACTGCCGAGAACCAGCTGACGGTACTGGAACCCGGATGGGTAGCAGAAGGTACCCATGTAAAAAAAAGTTCAAGGCCGCGAGCCGGCCGCAGTTACCAAAACCCACAGTCCTACAGGGGGTGCTTGTCCTATTGGCACTATGGAACCAGCCTTCATTGCCAGATCCCGCAGCCCACATAGGAGTCACCTAAACTGCAGGCACCATAGAGTCGGCTAACCCGACCGTAACACGACAGGACAACGCATTGGAGGCAAAGTGACGTTGACACTACCCGGAAACAGCTGGCGTGCTGGAACCAGGCTGGGCAGGAGGGAGTACCCGTGCCAAAGACACTGCCGAGAACCAGCTGACGGTACTGGAACCCGGATGGGTAGCAGAAGATACAAGAGCAAATGGAACTACCGAGGACCAGCTGACGGTACTGGAACCCGGATGGGTAGCAGAAGGTACAAGAGCCAATGGAACTGCCGAGAACCAGCTGGCGGTGCTGGAGCCCAGGGTAAATACTAAAAACAGAGGAGCCAGAGGTGTATTTGGAGGAGGTTTTAAATCCGTAGTACAGTGGATGTGGACAAAGCAGAAGAATTTGCCGGACACACAGCTGGGGATCAGCTGACGTTACTGAACCCCAATAACACTGGAGCAAGCGTTGACTGTGCAGACGGCACTTCTGAGCAGCAACTAGCGGTATTGGAGCCCAGGGTAAATACTAAAAACGGAGGAGCCAGAGGTGTAATTGGAGCAAGTTTTAAATAAGTAGCACAGTGAATATGGACAGAGCAGGAGAAATTGCCGTGAACACAGCAGGGGAACAGCTGACGTTACCGAACCCCAATAACACCGCAGCAAGTGTTGACTGTGCAGACGGCACTTCCGAGCGCCAACTGGCGGTGCTGGAGCCCAGGGATAAGAATGAAAACAGAAGAGCCAGAGGTGTAATTGGAGCAACTTTAAAATGTGTAGTACAGTGGATGTGGACAAAGCAGGAGAAATTGCCGTCCGTACAGCAGGGGAACAGCTGATGTTACCGAACCCCAATAACACGGCAGCAAGTGTTGACTGTGCAGACAGCACTTCCGAGCGCCAACTGGCGGTGCTGGAGCCCAGGGATAAGAATAAAAATAGAGAGGAGCCAGAGGTGTAATTGGAGCAAGTTTTAAATAAGTAGCACAGTGAATATGGACAGAGCAGGAGAAATTGCCGTGAACACAGCAGGGGAACAGCTGACGTTACCGAACCCCAATAACACGGCAGCAAGTGTTGACTGTGCAGACAGCACTTCCGAGCGCCAACTGGCGGTGCTGGAGCCCAGGGATAAGAATAAAAATAGAGAGGAGCCAGAGGTGTAATTGGAGCAAGTTTTAAATAAGTAGCACAGTGAATATGGACAGAGCAGGAGAAATTGCCGTGAACACAGCAGGGGAGCAGCTGACGTTACCGAACCCCAATAACACGGCAGCAAGTGTTGACTGTGCAGACAGCATTTCCGAGCGCCAACTGGCAGTGCTGGAGCCCAGGGATAAGAATAAAAATAGAGAGGAGCCAGAGGTGTAATTGGAGCAAGTTTTAAATAAGTAGCACAGTGAATATGGACAGAGCAGGAGAAATTGCCGTGAACACAGCAGGGGAACAGCTGACGTTACCGAACCCCAATAACACCGCAGCAAGTGTTGACTGTGCAGACGGCACTTCCGAGCGCCAACTGGCGGTGTTGGAGCCCAGGGATAAGAATGAAAACAGAGGAGCCAGAGGTGTAATTGGAGCAACTTTAAAATGAGTAGTACAGTGGATGTGGACAAAGCAGGAGAAATTGCCGTCCGCACAGCAGGGGAACAGCTGACGTTACTGAACCCCAATAACACGGCAGCAAGTGTTGACTGTGCAGATGGCACTTCCGTGCGCCAACTGGTGGTGTTGGAGCTCAGGGATAATACTGAAAACAGAGGAGCCAGAGGTGTAATTGGAGCAACTTTAAAATCTGTAGTAGTGAGAATGTGGACAGAGCAGGAGAAATTGCCGTCCGCACAGCAGGGGAACAGCTGACGTTACTGAACCCCAATAACATGGTAGCAAGTGTTGACTGTGCAGACGGCACTTCCGAGCGCCAACTGGCGGTGTTGGAGCTCAGGGATAATACTGAAAACAGAGGAGCCAGAGGTGTATTTGGAGGAGGTTTTAAATCAGTAGTACAGTGGATGTGGACAGAGCAGGAGAAATTGCCGTCCGCACAGCAGGGGAACAGCTGACGTTACTGAACCCCAATAACACGGCAGCAAGTGTTGACTGTGCAGACGGCACTTCTGAGCGCCAACTGGCGGTGTTGGAGCTCAGGGATTACAGTTCAGGTGGTAGAAACATGAACAGAACAGGAGACCTGGATACTGTTGCCAACCAATTATTTATTCTGGAAGAGGACTGGCAAATTCATGAGAGATCCAGGCCTTGTTCATTTTGAGAAAAGTAAGCCGGTCAACGTTATCGGAGGATAGTCGCATGCGACGGTCTGTTAGTACACCACCTGCGGCACTAAAGACGCGTTCCGATAATACACTAGCAGCAGGGCAAGCTAGCACCTCCAGTGCATACTGACTAAGCTCTGGCCATGTATCCAGCTTACAGACCCAAAACTTGAAGGGAGAAGAGCCGTCTGGGAGTACACTAAGAGGGCAAGACATGTAGTCTGTCACCATCTGACGGAAACGTTGCCTCCTGCTGACTGGAGCCGTCTGTGATGGTGTAGACATTTGTGGCGGCGGGGACACAAAACTTTGCCACATTTCGGCCATACTGGTCTTGCCTTGTGCTGAGGCGCTGCTTCTGCTCCCTCTTTGTGCAGAGCTTCCTCCACTGCCTCGACGCACTGAGCTGCTTTGTAAAGCACTAGCAGCACTGCTCTCGGTTGGAATGGAGAACATGATGGAATGCACCAGTGCGTCTTGGTACTACCGCATTTTACGCTCCCGGTTCAACGGTGTTATGAGGCTTTGTAAGTTGTCCCGGTAGCGAGGATCTAGGAGGGTGGACACCCAATAATCAGCCGTGTTGAGAATGTGGGCGATGCGGCGGTCGTTTCTCAGGCACTGCAGCATGAAATCAACCATGTGCTGCAGACTGCCAACTGGCCAAGAAACGCTGTCCCCTGCTTGAGGCGTGATCTCTGCCTGCTCTGCATCACCCCACCCTCGCTCTAGATACTGACTACTAGAGCATTGTGTACCTCCCTCCTCTGGACAGATGTCTTCCTCATCCATTGACTCCTCCTCATCCTTCTCACAAAGTATCCCCTGCCTAGGCCTTTGTGAGGAACCACATTGCGCAGACTGTAGAGAAGCAGATGGCATTTGTGACTCCTCATCCTCCACCTCTTCCAAAACCTCGTCCCTTAGTGCTTGCAGTGTTTTTTCAAGCAGGCAGATAAGGGGGATAGTCATGCTGACTAGTGCATCATCTGCACTCGCCATCCGCGTGGAATAATCGAAGGCACGCAAAACGTGGCAAATGTCCTTCATAGAGGCCCACTCAGTGGT
Organism: Phyllobates terribilis; assembly: GCF_046119375.1. Taxonomy (NCBI): domain Eukaryota; kingdom Metazoa; phylum Chordata; class Amphibia; order Anura; family Dendrobatidae; genus Phyllobates; species Phyllobates terribilis. The sequence continues at coordinate 180,006,558 of NW_027362771.1, forward strand.
GGTGAAGTGTGAACGGCGCGCACTGCGACTTGTTTGCGCCTGCTGCAGCTGGTACTCCATTACTGCTGCCTGCTGCTCACACAACCTCTCCAACATATGTAACGTTGAATTCCACCTGGTGGGTAGGTCACATATGATGCGATGTTCCGGAAGACATCATCGGCGCTGCAGAGCTGCAATGCGTGATCTTGCATTGCTGGAACGCCGCAAGTGAGCGCACTCTATGCGGACCTTGTGAAGCAGTGCATCAAGATCCGGATAGTCCCTCAAAAAACTCTGCACGACCAAGTTGAGCACATGTGCCAGACATGGGATGTGAGTGAGGTTGCCTAGGCCCAGAGCTGCCACCAGATTTCGGCCATTGTCACACACTACCATGCCTGGCTGGAGATTCGCTGGCACAAACCACACGTCACTCTGCTGCTTGATGGCATTCCAGAGCTCCTGCGCTGTGTGGCTTCGATTCCCCAAAGAAATTAATTTTAATACGGCCTGTTGACGTTTGGCCACGGCTGTGCTCATATCGGTCATCATAACAGGTAACCGTTCACGGGTCGATGTGGAGGTAGACAGTGACGGCTCCTGCAGCGCTGATTCAGAGGAACTGGAGTATGAGGAGGAGTCAATGTGTACAGACTGGATTCCTGCAATCCTTGGAGTTGGCAGAACACGTACAGCGCCACTCTCAAGATCTGTACCCGGCTCCACAACATTTACCCAATGGGCAGTGAGGGAAAGGTATCGTCCCTGTCCATGCTTACTGGTCCACGCATCAGTGGTCAGGTGGACCTTGCTACTGACGGCGTTTTGTAGCGCATGTTTAATTTTTCCCTCCACATAATGTTGCAGGGCAGGGACGGCTTGCCTGCTGAAATAAAAGCGGCTGGGCACGTTGTATTGTGGGACTGCCAATGCCATAAAGTTACGGAATGTGTCAGTCTCCACCAGCCTGAATGATAGCATTTCAAGGGCCAGTAGTTTAGCAATGCCAGCATTCAGAGCCTGTGCTCGGGGGTGGTTTGCCGAGTATGGGCGCCTTTTCTCCCATGCCTGTGCTAACGATGGCTGTAGACTGGCCTGGGAGTGTGAGGATGACTGGGAAAGTGGTGCTGTTCGTGGAATTACACTGTGTCTCTGTACAACAGTGCCAGAGATTCTTCCATGGCGATCCTGTGAGGAAGCCGAACCAGCTGTGTGAGAGCTGGAGGAAGAGGCTACAACACGAGCTGAAGAGGTGGTAGGTGGCGCTGTAGGTTGGCCTAGGTCTTCAGTGTGTTTGTGTAACTCCACCACGTGCTTGGTCCGCACATGTTTCCACATATTTGTGGTATTGAGGTTGCTGACACTTTTCCCTCTTTTCACCTTCTGATTACACAGCTTGCATTTGACAAAGCAAATGTCATCTGCAACTGTGTCAAAAAAGGACCAGGCACTGCAAGTCTTGGGAGCGCCCGCTTTGGATTTTGGAAGAGCCATGCTCCTAATGGGTGCCGAAGTGGAGGCTACAGGCAACCAAGTCTGCCCCCTCCCTCTCCCTCCTTTTTGGGCCGTTCGGGGAATCTCTTCCTCAGAGCTGCTCCCACCACCTTCCTGTCCCTTACGCCATGATGGGTCAAGGACCTCATCATCTACACCACCCTCTTCAAACAACTGCTTCTCCTGGGTAGTCTCGACAGCACAGTACGCACCAGAAAGTGGCACCTGAGTCTCATCATCAGATGCGTACTGAGGTGTGCTGCTGACCATAGGCACTGGCCCACCCGCCTCTTCAGATTCAGAGAGACAAAACGGTTGCGCATCACTGCATACTACCTCTTCTTCAAATTCTCGAATTCTGCTTGGCTGGCCCCCTCTTTCCAAGCCAAGAGATTCAGAGAACAGAAGTAGAGATGGCTCCTGTCCAGGGCTCTCTGACTGCCTGGGCAATTTGGCAGGTGGTGAAGAGACAGATGGGTGCTCTTCAGTGCTCAGGACCTGAGAGGATCTGGAACTAATTGAAGTCGATGCGTTAGCTGCCATCCATCCGACAACGGCTTCAATTTGGTCCTCGCGCAGCAGTGGGGTACGGCTAGCTCCTACAAAGCTGCGCATAAAGGACTGTTCCCTGGTAAAACTGGGGGATGCTGAGTCACTGGTGCCCGCAGCAGGCACAGAATCCCCACGTCCTCTCCCTGCAGGCACAGAATCCTCACATCCTCTCCCTGCAGAAACTCCATGCCCACGCCCACGCCCACGACCACATGCCTTACTCCCTGCCTTCTTCATCTTGGTAGACTGATAAAGATAGGCAGAAAAGTACTAAGGGCTTAGTGTGCTTATTCCTGAACAGCTGCTAACAGGTATAAGAAACACTAATTTTATAAAGTGTGGACTAGACTTTAATATGAGCTAATGTGGCCTACACAACTGTAAAGTGGAGTGTTTGGTGAACTTTATTTAGGTTTTTTTTTGTCACAAAAAGACACTGGATGTGCCTAAAGATGTAATAACGATAATATCACAAACTTTTTGTAGCTATTACAATGTAGGAAGGTAACCTACAATGCAATAGATGAGGCTGCAAAAAATAGGCTAATACTAATCTGGCTGGGGCTGCAGGGCCCAAGGCTGCAGAAAGGCTCCTCTATCTACTCCTATATAGTGTGTTTGGAATCAATTTAGCTGAATACGGATGGAACCACCACACTAATAGGAGATATCAGGAAAAATTATGAATTGGCAATAAAGGACAATGTATGAGGCAGTGACACACACTGAGTGCACTACAACCAGACGGGGTTGAAGCACACACTACAGGGTGAGCTGCACTCACACACCAGACCTTGCAGACAGCGGTGAACAGTACAGATGCAGAGCACTGTGCACTAGCGCTGCAAGACCAAAAAAATTTCTCTATCTACTCCTATATAGTGTGTTTGGAACCAATTTAGCTGAATACGGATGGAACCACCACACTAATAGGAGATATCAGGAAAAATTATGAATTGGCAAAAAAGGACAATGTATGAGGCAGTGACACACACTGAGTGCACTACAACCAGACGGGGTTGAAGCACACACTACAGGGTGAGCTGCACTCACACACCAGACCTTGCAGACAGCGGTGAACAGTACAGATGCAGAGCACTGTGCACTAGCGCTGCAAGACGGAAAAAAATTTCTCTATCTACTCCTATATAGTGTGTTTGGAACCAATTTAGCTGAATACAGATGGAACCACCACACTAATAGGAGATATCAGGAAAAATTATGAATTGGCAAAAAACGACAATGTATGAGGCAGTGACACACACTGAGTGCACTACAACCAGACGGGGTTGAAGCACACACTACAGGGTGAGCTGCACTCACACACCAGACCTTGCAGACAGCGGTGAACAGTACAGATGCAGAGCACTGTGCACTAGCGCTGCAAAACCAAAAAAATTTCTCTATCTACTCCTATATAGTGTGTTTGGAACCAATTTAGCTGAATACGGATGGAACCACCACACTAATAGGAGATATCAGGAAAAATTATGAATTGGCAAAAAAGGACAATGTATGAGGCAGTGACACACACTGAGTGCACTACAACCAGACGGGGTTGAAGCACACACTACAGGGTGAGCTGCACTCACACACCAGACCTTGCAGACAGCGGTGAACAGTACAGATGCAGAGCACTGTGCACTAGTGCTGCAAGACGGAAAAAAATGTCTCTATCTACTCCTATATAGTGTGTTTGGAACCAATTTAGCTGAATACAGATGGAACCACCACACTAATAGGAGATATCAGGAAAAATTATGAATTGGCAAAAAAGGACAATGTATGAGGCAGTGACACACACTGAGTGCACTACAACCAGACTTGGCTGAAGCACACACTACAGGGTGAGCTGCACTCACACACACAGACCTTGCAGACAGCGGTGAACAGCACAGGGAACTGTGCACTAGCACTGCAAGGCACAGTGATTTAGAAAGTAGCTTGGGTAAAGCAGTATAGAGCAAATAGGTAGCTAAAACTGTCCCTCAGAACAACAGCGTCCTATCCCTAACTGAATTCACAGCAGAGTGAGCTCAAAATGGTGGCGGTGGCTTTTATAGTGCATCATGACATCATTTCAGCAGCCAATCACAGCCATGCCATTAGTTAAGATGCCTACATGCCTAACAGGATGTGCCCACACTTCTTAGGATCCTCATTGGCTGAATAAAATGAAAATGTCTCATTGCATTATGGGAACTTCCGATTCCGGTATACGATATTGCAAAAGTATCGGAATTAAGTATCGGAATTCCGATACCGCGAATATCGGCCGATACCCGATATTTCAGTATCGGAATGCTCAACACTAATTAGAAGTAGTGATGGGCGAGCACTAAAATGCTTGAGTGCTCGATGCTCAGGTCGAGCAAATTGGAATACTCGGGTGATCGACCCAAGCAACGAGCCCAATGTAAGTCTATGGGAAACTTGAGCATTTTACAGGCGGTTCCCCCCGGCAGTCTTTCGAGGGCCTAAGAATTGCCCAAATTGAACAGTGCTCAAATGACATGGGAATAGCATGGGGAAGACCCCTGGAAGCATTTCTGACTCCCAGGTCACTGCTGTAAACAACGTTGTCAGAGGTATTATGCCACTTTTTCAGACTAAAAATAAAACATACAAAAACGAAACCAAAATGGATTTTCATAGGAAATATGTTAAGGAACATCATTTCCAGGGTAAAGACTTGTATATAAGGTAAAATAAATATACAAAAACAAAAATGCTCCTCCACACCTTTGGTAATGTTCACACGTAACGTTTTTGATGTGTTTTTGCACTTTTGCATTGCTTTCAACCAAGACATATGCATTCACTGGTAAATGTCATTTTAACATTTTACAACCTTATCTGGCCATGTGGTGTGTGAGATATCATCAGACACATCCTGTTTCATTTATGAAGGAGGGACTCTGAAAGTCACAAACCCTATTTTTATAGGGCCATCAGGCGGCTCTTACTATTTTTAAAGGGCCAGCAGTCGGCTCTCGCTATTGTTAGAGAGCCATCAGCCGGCTATGCTTTGTTGTTCACATTATTAACAAGTGGGTCTCCTACACTGTTATTGCGTATGCAGTGGCTACAAGGGCTGCCAAAAATTTGGAAGCACTCCAATGCCCCTTGCAAAAGACGTAGAGGTCAGAGAGTCTCCTAAACACAATGTTCCCATTATTAGGAAGTAGGTCTCCCATAGTGTTTGCCTATGCAGTGAAGCAACGGCTGCCAAAAATTTGGAGGAACTCCAAAGACCCTTGCAAGACACGTAGAGGTCAGAGAGCCTCCTAAAAACAATGTTCCCATTATTAGGAAGTGGGTCTCACATAGTGTTTGCCTATGCAGTGAATGCAAAAGTTGCCAAAAATTTGGAGGAACTCTAATGACCCTTGCAAGACATGTAGAGGGGGTGATATGGTAGATATGGTGGTGAATCATATGGTGATGGAGGATGAGGAGAAGGAGGAGGAGAGGCGCAAATAGACAAAATCAGGAAGTGACATGTGTAGGTGTGAAGAGGTGCATGGGAATAGACCTCCCAAAAAAAGACACTGGATTTGAGTTTATATTACACTGCTATCATTCAGTGGTGCTGAAAAGTCTGGCCCAAACCAGCCCTTGTTCATTTTTATACGAGTCAGCCTGTCAGCATTTTCAGTTGACAGATCGATGCGCTTATCAGTTATAATTCCACCAGTGGCACTAAAAACTCGCTCTTAGGGTATGTGCCCACGATGCAGAAATGAAGCAGAAAATTTCTGCAGCGTTTCTGCATGTTCTTGGCAGCGAAAGACGCTTGCGGATTTTGCATGCTTTTTGACGCGTTTTTGCAGCGTTTTTACATGCGGATTTGACTGTCGTTTTTCAAATGCATTGGGACCTCAAATCCGCATGCAGAAACGCACAAATAATGGACATACTGCTGATTTTTCCGCAAGGAAAATCCGCTGCGGAAAATTACGCAGCATTGGCAGAGAACATGCAGATTTACATTGGGGATCATACAGCCTCACAAAACGCTAGCGGCAGGGCAGGCCAGGACCTCAAAGGCATAGAGAGCCAGTTCATGCCACGTGTCCTGCTTGGATACCTAATAATTATAAGGCAAACTTTACACTCTTTGTAAGAGTACCCTGTGCCTCAGGGCCTGTAAAATGGAAGGGTCTGAGAAAGCTGTCCCAGAACTTTGACAGTGTTCCCCTGGCTCTTCTGGATTGGAGTTGTGCCTCTCTGGCCTGTACTCCTTGGTTGTCCAATGAACTATGACCTCTGCCGCCAGCGTTTTCAGATGGGAATTTTTTTTAATAATTCCGCAACAAGGGACTTCTGATACTGCCCCATTTTAGTAGACCTGTCTGCCTCGGGAACAAGAGATAGAAAGTTTTCCTTGTAGCGTGGGTCTAGAAGTGTCACCAACCAGTAATGACTGTCACCTAATAATTTGGAGAAAGCGAGGGTCACGGGAAAAGCAGCGTAACATAAACTCAGCCATGCGTGCCAGACTGCTAACAAGCAAGACTTCCGTGTCCTCACCAAGAGGATGACTGACCATGCTTTCCTCCTTCTCCTCCTCCTCCTCCCTGTCCTCAAGTTATCCACTCTGAACAGATGGTATGACAGTTGTGCAAGTAGTACCATCTATAGCGCATGAAACTAGCTCCTCCTCTTCCTCATTGTCACACAATCCACGTTGGGATGAGATGAGGCTGGGCTGTGTGTAATCACCCTGCATGGTTCAGTGCTCCATCTCATCGTGCTCTACCTGCAATGCATCCTCTTTGATTGTGAGCAGAGAGCGTTTCAGAAGACAAAGAAGCGGGATGGTGACGCTAATTATGGCGTCATCACCGCTCACCATCTTGGTGGAGTCCTCAAAGTTTTGGAGGATGGTACAGATGTCTGACATCCATGTCCACTCCTGAGGTCTTATGTGTGAAGTCTGAACTGAATACAGACGACCTTGTTGATGCTGATAGTCAACAACTGCCCTCTTCTGCTCAAAAATCCTTCCCAACATCTGCAATGTAGAGTTCCAATGCGTGGGGACATCACACACCAGTCGGTGAGCCGGAAGCTGCAAATGCTGCTGAAACACTGCAAGGGTGGCAGAAGCTGTAGGTGACTTTCTAAAATGGGCACACAGGCCGAGTACTTTGACAAGCAGATCCAACAAATCCGGGTAGGTTTTGAGAAAATGCTGAACCACGAGCTTAAGCACATGGGCCAGGCATGGTATGTGTGTGAGCTTGCCTCACCTCAGAGCCGCCACTAGGTTCTGGCCATTGTCACAAATGACCATGCTTGGCTGTAGGTTCAGCAGTGTCAACCACAGATCCGCCTTTCAGAGCTGTCCACAACTCTTCATATTTGTGTGGTTTGTCACCTTAGCATATTAGCTACAGCACAGCCTGTTGCCGCTTGGCCGAGGCAGTGCTGCAGTGCTTCCAGCTTGCAACTGATGCGGCCATTTCGGAGATGGATGCTGAAGAGGAAGAGGAGGAATAGGTGCAGAAGCTGTAGAATATGGGGGAAACCCTGATTGACCCAGGGCCGGCAATCCTCGACGTCGGAAGGACGTGTTCCGTCCCAAGGTCTGACTGGGTCCTGGCTTCCATTACGTTAACCCAGTGTGCCGTCAACGAGATGTACCATCCCTGCCCACAAGCACTTGTCCACGTGTCCGTGGTTAGGTGGACTTTCCCAGTAACTGCATTTTTGAGGGCACGGCTAATGTTGTGGGACATGTGCTTGTGTAATGCGGGGACGGCACACCGGGAGAAATAGTGGCGGCTGGGGACCGAGTACCGAGGGACAGCCGCCGCCATCAGGTTGTGGAATGGTTCCGTCTCCACAAGCCAAAAAGGCAACATTTAAAGCGCAAGCAGTCGCAAAATGTGTGAATTTAGTAGTGTGGCCTGTGGGGCATTGGCTGCGTATTTGAGCTTGCATTCCAAGGACTGGGGTAGGAACAACTGAACGCTGCGCAGGGACAAGGACGTGGACGTGCTTGCTGATGGTGCTAATTGAGAGTGTACAACGACAGGTGCAGGGCAGGAGGCATCTTCACATGCGCCATGGACAGAGGATTGGCTTGCATGCACAACAGCGGAAGAAGCAGTGGTGCCTCCTGCAGACACTGTTCCTGGACCTTGTTTGTTTGTGAAACAAAAGGAGAAAAAGAGCGCTATGTGAAAGAACCAGGTGAATAAGTAAATAAACATGGGAGGTCAATTGGCCACCCACCTAGAGGGGTTGTGCACCCCTGCACAACCCCAGTGAACGCCTTAGTGTAAAGAGACTGGTGCTCACTCAGCGTGCTGCAGACCGCCGTCCGTCACTGGTGCTTCCGCATTCCAGTCCCGGACCACATGACTGGAAGCTGATTGTGCGTCCTGCAGGTCCTCTAGGTTAGGAATCGTGGCTCCAATACCGCAGGTCCTCAAATGGATCTAGATAAGGGGGTGTGTGATCAACCCAAGAGCTGCTCCCTGTGGTTTGGTCCACTTAGTCGGGTGCTTTGCTGCAATGTGCCTGATCATGCTGGTGGTGGTTAGGCTGCTAGTTTTGCTACCCCTGCTGATGCTGGCCTGGCAGGTGGTGCAAATGGCCTCTTTGGGGTTATCGGCAAAGTCTTTAAAAAACAACCAGACTCAGGAAGACCTAACAGTTGTACTAGCAACTTCCGTCATGTAACCGTGGCGGCTCAAATATTAGGGCATCGTTATATGCGATCTCCTCTTGCCTCGCTTCAAGTGGAGATGCCCGAATCTATAAATGGAAAAGTGAACAGCTCTTTGGAGTGCCCAAGTGTGGGATCAGTTGTCTCCGATCACTCGGCATGGTCGGAGGAAGGAGCATCAAGGTGAGGAATATGCAGTCCAGACTCACGGCTACTGAGACTTGACCGTGTGGAAGACAGGGTGATGGTGGTGATGGGTAAGTGACTGGAAGCATTATCTGCTATCCAACCAATAACCTTTTAACACAGCTCTGTGTTCAATAGTGGTGTTCTGCGGTCCCCTATTAACTGGGACAGGAAGGTCAAGCGAGAAGATGTGGGTGTTTGTTGAGGCACAATTTCAGCTAGCCCACTGCCTCGGCCTCTGCATGCACCATCATCACCATCACGTCCACTTCCCCATCCTTTGCTACGCGCCTTGCCCATTTTAAATGGAGGACAATATTTTCCACGTTCACTACAAATGGCTGGATTTGAACCGCAGTGATATGTGATACGTGTGATGGAAAACCACAGTTTTAAATAGCTGGCCTGTAGGTAACTATTTTTAACAGCGACCCCGTGTCAATAACTTCGCTGACACACTGCAACAAAATTTCAATGAAGGCCAGAGATGGCAGAATTTTAAGCACACTTAAATGAGATCCGTGTGACGGACAAACCACAGTTTTAAATAGCTGGCCTGTAGATAACTATTTCTAACAGCGAACTGGTGTCAATAACTTCGCTAACACTCTGCAACAAAATTTCAATGGAGGCCAGAAATGGCAGAATTTTCAGCGCAGGACTTGTCTACACTATCTGACTTCCACAGAAGCGCCCATCTATCTAGCTAATATCTTTCATTACACAGGACAGCGCATGCTGAGCAGCGTCTATCTCCTTCAGTGACATGCATAAAATGGCACTGAGGGAACGTGACCAGTTTTTATATGGAGAGGACATGTGATTTCAGCAGCCAGTTGCAGAAGCCCCTGTGTCTGGGACACTGTGGATGCTTCCTGCGCTCTGATTGGCTAGCCGCGCTTTCCTGACTTAAAGTTACTGCCTACAGGAAGAAAAAATAAATAAACAGCGAACCGCTCACCTGACCTGTTCTGAGCTTTCACCAGCCCCCCCACTCGTCTGTCACGTCTAGAGATGAGCGGTGTTCGACTAGAACTGTTCGCCAATCTCAAATTCGAGCTGTTTTGGGCGGTGTTCGAGTTGTTCGACGAACCCGAAAGATTTGCAAAAAATTCGGCTGTTCGAGGTTATGTTCGATAACTGTTCATGCACCAAAAGCGTGTCCTGCATGTCTGGCGCTATTTAGAGCACCAATCATGCAGGGATTGTCTGCCACTCACTGTAATGCCACAGCCATGGTGGTTGTGGCATTACAGTGATTGCCCAAATCGATGGGAACAGTGCCAACAGTGAAACATGAAAAGCCGGCAATTCAGCAGCGGCATACACCGGTACCCGACAATTTAGAACCGAAAGAATAGAGCTTCACACATAGATTAGATAGACAGAAACATGTCAGCCACATATATACGAAGTACAGTGAAAGTGCTGCTTACTGTACTTGTCATTTAGCGTAAAGGATTTATCAAAAAAAATAATAGTGTTTTCATGCACCGTCTCTTTAAAAAAGCCGGCCGGCAATTCAGCAGGGTACCCGACAATTTAGAATAGAAGGAATAGAGAATCACACATAGATTAGATAGATAGAAACATGTCAGTCACATATATATGAAGTACAGTGACAGTGTTGATTACTGTACTTGTCATTTAGTGTAAAGGATTTATCAAAAAAAATAATAGTGTTTTCATGCACCGTCTCTTTTAAAAAGCCGGCCGGCAATTCAGCATCTGTACCCAACAATATAGAATAGAAGGAATAGAGAATCACACATAGATTAGATAGATAGAAACATGTCAGTCACATATATATGAAGTACAGTGACAGTGTTGCTTACTGTACTTGTCATTTAGTGTAAAGGATTTATTAAAAAAAATAATAGTGTTTTCATGCACCGTCTCTTTAAGAAAGCCGGCCGACAATTCAGCATCTGTACCCGACAATTTATAACAGACAGAATAGAGCTTCACACATAGATTAAATAGATAGAAACATGTCAGTCACATATATATGAAGTACAGTGATAGTGTTGGTTACTGTACTTGTCATTTAGTATTAAAAAAAAGGATTTATTATTAAAAAAATTGGCGTGGGGTTCCCCTTAATTTTAGGCTCTAGCGGAGGTTAAGCAGACAGCTGGGGCAGATGTTTGAAGCCTGGGAAGGGGGTATAGAATCATAGAATCATAGAATCATAGAATGGTAGAGTTGGAAGGGACCTCCTGGGTCATCTGGTCCAACCCCCTGCTCAAAGCAGGATTCACTAAATCATCTCAGACAGATGTCTGTCCAGCCTCTGTTTGAAGACGTCCATTGAAGGGGAACTCACCACCTCTCGTGGCAGCCTGTTCCACTCATTAATCACCCTAACTGTCAAAAAGTTTTTTCTAATATCTAATCTGTGTCTCCTCCCATTTAGTTTCATCCCATTGCTTCTAGTCTTTCCTTGTGCAAATGAGAATAAAGATGATCCTTCTACAATGTGACAGCCCTTGACATATTTGTAGACAGCTATTAAGTCTCCTCTCAGTCTTCTTTTTTGCAAGCTAAACATTCCCAAATCCTGCAACCGTTCCTCATAGGACATGGTTTGCAGACCAGTCACCATTCTGGTCGCTCTTCTCTGAACTTGCTCCAGTTTGTCTATGTCTTTTTTAAAATGTGGTGCCCAAAACTGTACACAGTATTCCAGATGAGGTCTGACCAAACAGGAGTAAAGACCGATAATGACTTCACGTGATCTAGACTGTATGCTTCTGTTAATACATCCCAGAATTGTATTTGCCTTTTTTGCTGCTGCATCACACTGTTGACTCATGTTCAGTCTATGATCTATTAGTATACCTAAGTCTTTTTCACATGTACTGTTGCTTAGCTCTATTCCTCCCATTCTGTATATGCTTTTTTCATTTTTATTGCCCAGATGTAGTACTTTGCATTTTTCCCTGTTAAAAACCATTCTGTTGGTTGCTGCCCACTGCTCCAGTTTATTTAGGTCTTTTTGAATCCTCTCTCTCTCTTCTCTAGTATTAACTATCCCTCCTAGCTTTGTGTCATCAGCAAATTTAATCAGTTTACCCTCAATTCCTTCATCTAAATCATTGATAAAGATGTTGAACAATACAGGTCCCAGGACGGAGCCCTGTGGTACCCCACTTGAGACATTCATCCAGCTGGATGTGAAGCCATTTACAACCACCCTTTGAGTCCGATCACTAAGCCAGTTATGAATCCACCTAACAGTTGCCTGGTCCATTGCATACTTGGTCATTTTTTCAATAAGGATGGTGTGAGATACTTTGTCAAATGCTTTGCTGAAGTCAAGATATACTATATACCCACGTAGCTTCCCAGGCTACTAATATGAGCCCCCAGCTGAATACATAGCCTTTACTAGCTATTAAAATGGGGACCCCCCCAAAAAAATGACGTGGGGTCCCCCCTAATTTAATAGCTAGCAAAGGCTAGGCAGACAGCTGGGGGCTGATATTAATAGCCCAGGAAGGGAGCCATGAATATTGGCCCCCTCCCAAGGTAGAAACACCAGCCGTCAGCCGCCCCAGAAATGGCGCATTCATAGGATGCGCCAATTATGGCCCTTAGCCTCGCTCTTCCACGCTGCCCTGGTGCGGTGGCAGGGGGTAATAGAGCTGGGGTTGATGTCAGCTTATAATGCCAACTGACATCAAGCCCAGGTTAGTAATGGAGAGGCGTCTATAAGACACCCCCATTACTAACCCCATAGTCAAAGTTAAAAAAAACACAAACACCCAGAATAAAGTCCTTTAATTGAAATAAAGACACAATTCTTTATTGTTCTAAATTAAACCATACTTACCATCACGCCCATTCCAGCTGAAGCCAACGATCTCCTGTAATAAAAATAAAATAATAAAGCAACCTCATCCTTACCTTTCCATGGTTCCCACGACAGCTTCAGCTCTGCTACATCGAGATGACAGGCTGGACCGCAGCAGAACGCCGCCATCCAGCCTGTCATCCCGCAGACACTGAGAAGAGCAGGCTTGCTTGCGCTCCACATTGTCTCTCTGTGACGGCATAAAGATGAGCCGAGGTCATGTCCAATGAACTCACCTCATGTCCAATGGCTCACCTCATGCACGTCACTTACAGCGTGGGAGAATTCTCACGTTGAAGCGCTGAGTGCAGGAGAATTTTCCCACGCTGTCAGTGAGGTGCATGAGGTGAGCTGAGTTCATTGGACATGAGCTCACCTCATGCACGTCACTGACAGCGTGGGAGAATTCTCCTGCACTCAGCACTTCAGCGTGAGAATTTTCCCACGCTGTCAGTGACGTGCATGAGGTGAGCTGAGTTCATTGGACATGAACTCGGCTCATCTGGATGCCGTCACAGCGAGACACTGAGGAGCGCAAGCATGCCTGCTCTTCTCAGTGTCTGCGGCATGACAGGCTGGATGGCAGCGTTCTGCTGCGGTCCAGCCTGTCATCTCGATGTAGCAGAGCTGAAGCTGTCGTGGGAACCATGGAAAGGTAAGGATGAGGTTGGTTTATTATTTTTCTTTTATTGCAGGAGATCGTTGGCTTCAGCTGGAATGGGCGTGATGGTAAGTATAGTTTAATTTAGAACAATAAAGAATTGTGTGTTTATTTCAATTAAAGGACTTTATTCTGGGTGTTGTGTTTTTTTTAAATACTTTACTAGAAATTCATGGCGGTCATGTCTAATACTGGCGTGACCCCATGAATTTTGGGCTTGGGGCCAGCTGATAATACCAAGCTGGCCCTAACCCCTTTATTACCCAGTGAGCCACCGCACCAGGGCCCTGGATGAGATGGGTACAGCGCCAGAAGATGGCGCTTCTATGAACGCGCCATTTTCCGGGGTGGCTGCGGACTGCAATTTGCAGCGGGGGGGGGGGCAGAAAGCTTGGGCCTCCCTGCGCTGCAGATTCCAGCCCCCAGCTGCCTAGTTGTACCTGGCTGGACACAAAAATAGGGCGAAGCCCCACGTCAATTTTCTTTAAATTATTTCATGAAATTCATGAAATAATTAAGAAAAAAAGGCCTTCCCTATATTTTTGTGTCCGGCCAGTTACAAATAGGCAGCTGGTGGTTGGGGGCAGCCCGTTCCTGCCTGCTGTACCTGGCTGGACACAAATATAGTGCGAAGCCCCACTTCAATTTTTTTTAATTATTTCATGAAATTCATGAAATAATTAAGAAAAAAAGGGCTTCCCTATATTGTTGTGTCCGGCCAGGTACAAATAGGCAGCTGGTGGTTGGGGGCAGCCCGTTCCTGCCTGCTGTACCTGGCTGGACACAAATATAGTGCGAAGCCCCACTTCAATTTTTTTAAATTATTTCAGGAAATTCATGAAATAATTAAAAAAAAATTGACGTGGGGCTTCGCACTATATTTGTGTCCAGTCAGGTGCAGCAGGCAGGAACGGGCTGCCCCCAACCACCAGCTGCCTATTTGTACCTGGCCGGACACAACAATATAGGGAAGCCCTTTTTTTCTTAATTATTTCATGAAATAATTTAAAGAAAATTGACGTGGGGCTTCGCCCTGTTTTTGTGTCCAGCCAGGTACAACTATGCAGCTGGCGGCTGGAATCCGCAGCGCAGGGAGGCCCAAGCTTTCTGGGCCACCCCCGCTGCAAATTGCAGTCCGCAGCCACCCCAGAAAATGGCGCGTTCATAGAAGCGCCATCTTCTGGCGCTGTACCCAACTCATCCAGGGCCCTGATGCGGTGGCTCACTGGGTAATAAAGGGGTTAGGGCCAGCTTGGCATTATCAGCTGGCCCTAAGCCCAAAATTCATGGGGTCACGCCAATATTAGACATGACCACCATGAATTTCTAGTAAAGTATTTAAAAAAAACACAACACCCAGAAAAAAGTCCTTTAATTGAAATAAACACACAATTCTTTATTGTTCTAAATTAAACCATACTTACCGTCACGCCCATTCCAGCTGAAGCCAACGATCTCCTGAAATAAAAGAAAAATAATAAAGCAACATCATCCTTACCTTTCCATGGTTCCCATGACAGCTTCAGCTCTGCTACATCGAGATGACAGGCTGGACCGCAGCAGAACGCTGCCATCCAGCCTGTCATCCCGCAGACACTGAGAAGCGCAGGCTTGCTTGCGCTCCACAGTGTCTCTCTGTGAGGGCATCCAGATGAGCCGAGTTAATGTCCAATGAACTCGGCTCACCTCATGCACGTCACTGACAGCGTGGGAAAATTCTCCTGCACTCAGCGCTTCAGCGTGGGAGAATTCTCACACTGAAGCGCTGAGTGCAGGAGAATTCTCCCACGCTGTCAGTGACGTGCAGGAGGTGAGCTGAGTTCATTGGACATGAGCTCACCTTATGCACGTCACTGACAGCGTGGGAAAATTCTCCTGCACTCAGCGCTTCAGCGTGGGAGAATTCTCACGCTGAAGCGCTGAGTGCAGGAGAATTCTCCCACGCTGTCAGTGACGTGCAGGAGGTGAGCTGAGTTCATTGGACATGAACTCGTCTCATCTTTATGCCGTCACAGCCAGACACTGCAGAGCGCAAGCATGCCTGCGCTTCTCAGTGTCTGCGGGATGACAGGCTGGATGGCGGCGTTCTGCTGCGGTCCAGCCTGTCATCTCGATGTAGCAGAGCTGAAGCTGTCGTGGGAACCATGGAAAGGTAAGGATGATGTTGCTTTATTATTTTTCTTTTATTGCAGGAGATCGTTGGCTTCAGCTGGAATGGGCGTGATGGTAAGTATGGTTTAATTTAGAACAATAAAGGATTGTGTCTTTATTTCAATTAAAGGACTTTATTCTGGGTGTTTGTGTTTTCTTTTAACTTTGACTATGGGGTTAGTAATGGGGGTGTCTTATAGACGCCTCTCCATTACTAACCTTGGCTTGATGTCAGCTGGCATTATAAGCTGACATCAACCTCAGCTCTATTACCCCCTGCCACCACTACAGGGCAGCGTGGAAGAGCGAGGCTAAGTGCCAGAATTGGCGCATCCTATGAATGCGCCATTTCTGGGGCGGCTGACGGCTGGTGTTTCTAGCCTGGGAGGGGGCCAATATTCATGGCACCCTTCCTGGGCTATTAATATCAGCCCCCAGCTGTCTGCCTAGCCTTTGCTAGCTATTAAATTAGGGGGGACCCAACGTCATTTTTTGGGGGGGGTCCCCCATTTTAATAGCTAGTAAAGGCTATGTATTCAGCTGGGGGCTCATATTAGTAGCCTGGGAAGCTCCGTGGGTATTACCCCCTTCCCAGGCTTCAAACATCTGCCCCAGCTGTCTGCTTAACCTCCGCTAGAGACTAAAATTAAGGGGAACCCCACGCCAATTTTTTTTAATAATAAATCCTTTATTTTAATACTAAATGACAAGTACAGTAACCAACACTATCACTGTACTTCATATATATGTGACTGACATGTTTCTATCTATCTAATCTATGTGTGAAGCTCTATTCTGTCTGTTATAAATTGTCGGGTACAGATGCTGAATTGCCGGCCGGCTTTTTTAAAGAGACGGTGCATGAAAACACTATTATATTTTTTAATAAATCCTTTACACTAAATGACAAGTACAGTAAGCAACACTGTCACTGTACTTCATATATATGTGACTGACATGTTTCTATCTATCTAATCTATGTGTGAAGCTCTATTCTGTCTGTTATAAATTGTCGGGTACAGATGCTGAATTGCCGGCCGGCTTTTTTAAAGAGACAGTGCATGAAAACACTATTATTTTTTTTAATAAATCCTTTACACTAAATGACAAGTACAGTAAGCAACATTGTCACTGTACTTCATATATATGTGACTGACATGTTTCTATCTATCTAATCTATGTGTGAAGCTCTATTCTGTCTGTTATAAATTGTCGGGTACAGATGCTGAATTGCCGGCCGGCTTTTTTAAAGAGACAGTGCATGAAAACACTATTATATTTTTTAATAAATCCTTTACACTAAATGACAAGTACAGTAAGCAACACTGTCACTGTACTTCATATATATGTGACTGACATGTTTCTATCTATCTAATCTATGTGTGATGCTCTATTCCTTCTTGTCTAAATTGTCGGGTACCGGTGTATGCCGCTGCTGAATTGCCGGCCGGCTTTTTTAAAGAAAGCGTCTTCTGAGCAGTTTGTCAGCTTTTGGACACCTTTGAAGGTGTTTTCTATGTGTTTCTATGTGTTTTTGTTTGCCTGCCATTGGTTTTAACGGTGTTCGACGGTGTTCTAAGGTGTTCGACGAACAGTTCGACGAACAGTTCCTCGAACATCCCGGTGTTCGACGAACCGAACCGAACCCGAACACTACGGGGGTTGCTCAACACTAGTCACGTCTCCCCACTCATCATACGCAAACACTATGGTAGCAATACTGTAAAAAACACAGTAGTTGCCCCACAATCACGTAATCACATAAATTCGCCGAACGACAGCTAACAGGCAAGACTTCCGTGTTATCACCAAGAGGACGACTGACCATGCTCTCCTCATCCTCCTCCTCCTACTCCCTCTCCTCAGGCCATCCACGCTGAACAGACGGTATGACAGTTGTGTGGGTAATACCATCTATAGTGCAGGAAACTAGCTTCTGTTCCTCCTCCTCCTCGTCTTCCTCCTCCTCATTGTCACCCAATCCACATTGGGATGAGATGAGGCTGGGCTGTGTGGCATTATACTGTACGGCACAGATGTCAGACATCCATGCCATTGCATACTCATCAGCTTTTATGTGTGGAGGCTGACCTGAATGCCGAGGGGCGTGTTGAAGCTGCTACTCAACAACTGCTCTGTGCTTCTCAAAATCATTCCAAACATCTGCAACGTTGATTTCCAACTCATGGTCACATCGCACACCAGTCTGTGAGCTGGAATCTGCAAACGCTGCTGAAACCTCGCCAGGGCAGTGGAAGCTGTAGCTGACTTTCTTAAATGGGCACACACGCGGCGTACTTTCACAAGGTGCTCTGGCAGATCTGGGTAGGTTTTGAGAAACCGCTGAACCACTAAGTTGAGTATATGGGCCAGGCATGATACATGTGCGAGCTTGCCTAACTTCAGAGTTGCCACCAGGTTCTCTGATACAGCTTTCAACAACTCTGCAACGGTGTGCGGTTTCTCATTTAAGCATACAGTCCTGCTTATTGTTATTGGCACCCACTAAGTTTAAATACATAATCTGGAATATCTTCTGAAAAAAATGAATCAAGTGATGGAGATGGAGGCTGAAGAGGAAGAGGAGGAGGAGGTGGTGCAGGATCTGTAGAATGTGGGGGCAACTCTGATTGACCCAAGACCCATAATCCTCTGTGTTGGGAGGACATATTCCTTTCCAGGGTCCAACTGGGTCCCTGCTTCCACAATATTAACCCAGTGACATGCGTCAGTGAGATGTACCGTCCCTGGCCACATTCACTTGTACACATGTTTGTGGTTAGGGAGTCCTTCCCACTTAAGTGCACTGGAGAGGGCACGTGTAATGTTCTGGGACACATGCTTTTGGAAGGTGGAGACGATACCAGGAGAAATAGTGGCGGCTGGGAACCAAGTATGAACACCCGTCCGCTGCCACCATGAGGTTGTGGAAAGCTTCTGCCTCCACGAGCCTAAAAGGCAACATTTCAAGTGCAAGCAAGCAGCCCAGAAATGTGGCAGTTTAGCATTGCGGCCTGTGGGTGGGTGGGTGGTTGGCTGCATACTTGCGCTTGCATTCCAGGTAACACAAAGCTAAGGAGATGGATGATCCATCATGAATAATTTGGTCGTTGTCTACGAGACCGACCACAATATTAACCAGGTGATGCGTCAGTGAGATGTACCGTCCCTGGCCACATTCACTTGTCCATTTGATTGTGGTTAGGTGGTCCTTCCCACTTAAGTGCACTGGGGAGGGCACGAGTAATGTTCTAGGAGCCGTGCTTGTGGAAGGCTGAGATGATCCTGGGAGAAATAGTGGCGGCTGGGGACTGAGTATGGACACCCGGCCGCCGCCATGAGGTTGTGGAAATCCTCCGCCTCCACGAGTCTAAAAGACAACATTTCAAGAGCAAGCAAGCAGTCCAGAAATGTGGCGTTTTGTATTGCGGCCTATGGGTGGGTTGGTGGCTGGCTGCATACTTGTGCTTGCATTCCAAAGACTGGACAACTGAACGCTACGAAAAGACAAGGACATGGACAGTGATGGTTGCAAGTCTGCAATGACAGGTGCAGTGCTGGTGGCATCTTCTCATGCACCATGGACAGGGGATTGGCATGAACGCACAACAGCGGAAGAGGCAATGGTGTCACCCGAAGACACTGTTTCTGGACTTTGGCGTTCGGCCCAGCTAGTCAGGTGCTTTTCTGTCATGTGCCTGAGCATGCTGGTGGTGGTCAGGATGGTAATTTTGGTGCTCTTGCTGATGCTGGCATGGCAGATATTGCAAATGGCCTTTTTGGGGTTATCTGAACAGTCTTTAAAAAAGATCCATACTCGGGAAGACCTAAAAGTTGCACTGGCAACTTCTGTCATGTTGGTGTTCCGGGGAGCAGTTGTCCACCTTATGTCACTGGCCACCACACTGCTTGTCCTGCCTGTTGTGGTGCTACACCTCTCTCCCCCTCTGTGCTATTGTCCTTGCTATGCATGTCCCCTTGCCAGATTGAGTGAGTGACTTCATCGTCCACCACTTCGTCTTCCACTTCCGCAACCTGGTCCTCCCCCTGACTTTCTGTCCATTGTATCTCATCATTATCCACCTCTTGTGACAGTAATTGCACTTTCCCACCATCACCTTCGGGTGACCATGGCCGCTCAAATTGCTACATGCGATCTTCTGTTGCAATGCTTGAAGCTGGCAGGCCGAGAGGCCCGAATCTATCGATGGAAAAGTGAACAGCTCTTGGGGTAACCCTGAACTCTAATCTCTCAAATCACATATCCAAGCTCTTTCCACTTTCGAGAGAACTGAGCGAGAGGCCAGAATCTATAAATGGAAAGATGAACAAAACAGCCCTTTGGAGTGTCCAAGTGTGGGATCAGTGCTATGAATGGTGGGAGAAAGGAGGATCAGGGTGAGGAGTATGCCGACTCCAAGTAAAGAATATCTCCCGGATCTCCCACATTTCTCAACCACGAAACTACAAAAACACTAGTGCACGCCCTCATCATCTCCCGTCTCGATGACTGCAACCTCCTGCTCTGAGGCATCCCTTCTAACAGTCTTGCATTCCTCCAATCTATCCTAAACTCTGTTGCCCTACTAATCCACCTGTCCCCTCGCTATTCCCTGGCCTCTCCTCTCTGTCAATCCCTTCACTGGCTCCCCATTGCCCAGAGACTCCATTTCAAAACCCTAACCTTGGCATGCAAAGCCATCCACAACCTGTCTCCTGTGACCTCGTCTCCTGGAACTTACCTGCACGCAACCTCCGATCCTCCATCTCCTTCTCTACTCCCTTCTTATCTCCTCTTCCCACAATCGCATACAAGGTTTCTCCCGTGCATCCCCCCTTCTCTGGAACTCTCTACACCAATATTTCTGACTCTCGCCTACTTTTGAAACCTTCAAAAAGCACCTGAAGACCCACCTCTTCAGACAAGCGTACAACTTACAGTAACCCTCGCTCCACCATACCGCTGCATGACCACTATCCTCATCTACTGTATCTGCACCCATCCCTTGTATACTTTGAGCCCTGGCGGGCAGGGTCCTCTCCTCTCCTGTACAAGTCGCTGTCACATTTTTGTTCAAGATTATTGTAATTGTTTTAGCGAGGTATACCCCTTTTTCACATGTAAAGCGCCAATGAATAAATGGCGATAAAGTAATAATAATAATGTGGTCCAGACTCACACTTACTGAGACTGGACCATGAGGAACACAGGGTGGTGGTGGTGGCAAACTGATTGGAAGCATTATCTGCTATCCACCCAAGAACCTTTTCACTCTGCTCTGGCTTCAATAGCCCCCTAGAAATTGGGACAGGAAGGTAGTTCGACATGACGCGGGTGTTTGTTGTGCTTCCTCAGCAGGCACAGTTTCATCTTGCCCACAGCCTCTACATGCATTATCACCATCACCATAACATCCACTTCCCCATCCCTTGCCACACACCTTGCCCATTTTAAATGAAGTTTAATCATTTTCACGTTGCCAAAAATGTCTGTATTATTACCACAGTAATATAGGATCACGTCTGATGAGATGACCACAGTTTTAGGCAGTGACCTGGGAGTCAGAGATACTTCCAGGGGTCTTCTCCATGCTGTTCCGATGTCTTTTCAGCACTGTATGTATGTTTCTTATCGTGTCTCACATACCACATGGCCAGATAATGTAGTAAAATGTTAAAATGACATTTACCAGTGAATGTATTTTTCACTGTTGAAAGCAATGCAAAAGTGCGAAAAGCATCAAAAACGCTGTGTCTGAACATAGCCCAAGGTGTGGAGTAGCATTTTTGTTTTTGGTTGTTTATTTTACCTTAGATACAAGTCATTACCCTCGAAAGGATGTTCCTTAACATTTTTAACAGGAAAATCCATTTTGGTTTAGTTTTTTTTGGATGTTTTATTGTGAGTCCGTAAAAGTGGCGTAATACTCCGACAACATTGTTCACAGCAGTGACCTGGGAGTCAGACATGCATCCAGGGGTCTTCCACATGCTGTTCCCATGTCATTTGAGCACTGTTCCCATCGATTTGAACAATTTTTAGGCCCTGCTTTTGATGCCGGGGGGCTGCCGGAAAAATGATCGAGTTTCCCATAGACTTACATTGGGCTCGTTGCTTGGACTGAGCACTCGAGCATTCCAATTTGCTCGACTCGAACAATGAGTACCCGAGCATTTTAGTGCTTAGTCATCACTACATATGAGTATATAAATAATGCAGCCACAGTTAATAATATACAATAATAGCAGCAATGAAGCAATACAAAAATAATGCCCCGTCTCATGCTGCACATAACACATCTGCATCTCTGGCTGCTATGGGCATAAAACGGGACAAACTTATGGTGTGGCACCCATGTTCCCCTGACCTCAATCCCATTGAGAACCTCTGGAGCATCATCAAAAGGAGTGTCTATGATGGCGGGAGGCAGTTCACATCTAAGCAGCAGCTCTGGGAGGGTATTCTGTCCTCATGCAAAACAATTAAAGCAGAAACCATCCAAAACCTGACAAATTCAATGGACGAGAGAGTTCAGAAGCTCCTTTCGAACAAGGGGTCCTATGTGCAAATGTAACATCACCTAGAATAAAGTTTTGAGTTGAAAACTGTTTGATTTCAGTTTGTAATAACCTGCTAATGCTTATAATTTCAAAAATGACCATTTTTTTGTTCTATATTAAAATGAAAAGGTTGAAAACTCTGCTGTGCATAATAATTTGGAACATGCATTTTGAGTGCAGTTTGAGTTTTTTATTTGTTTAAAAATATACTGTTATCATAGGCAGTTTGTACAAAAACTTTTCAATTGGACTCTAAGAGTTATTTGACTGGAAAATTACAATGACTGCAATTCATATAGGTAATTTGGGAAAATCTGAGAAAATATTATTTGCATAATAATTTGGAACACAGTGTATGTATGTATGTATGCAAATGTGTATATGCACATGTATTATGTTAATAGTTTATGAATATATAACTAACAGCTTCTGTTCTAATTTGTAGACACGAACAACTAAATGATTTCCTGGGAATGACGTATGCATGTGCATGGCTGATAACAGAGAGATTCATGTCGAGTTGGCAAAGATGGAACTGAGAGGCGAACTCACCCCCTCAATCAGAATTCCTAAGGCGTTACTGAGACTAAAGGCCCTGTCACACATAACGAGATCGCTAGCGAGATCGTTGATACGCCACGGGTTTTGTGACGCAATAGCGACATCGCTAACGATCTAGTTACGTTTGACAGGTAGCAACAATCAGGCCCCTGCTGTGAGATCGTTGATCGTTACAAAGCTTCCTGGACCATTCCTGGATCGTTGCACTCCCGCTGGGCAGTGTGCATCGCTGTATTTGACACCTAGCCAACGACCTCGTCAGCGATTCAGAGCAGAGACACGTAGGCGTACATAAATTGGACTTTTCCACGCCCCTCGTCCCCGATTGGTGGTCGCTACAGCGTTCTCATTTCCGGCCGCGCATAAAGAAGGCAACAGAATAGCGATTCCGTCCTTTGTTTCTGACCTCGTGCTTGATTGCAGATCCTAGCAGAGTTCTCCAGGCTGTGGATTGCAGATCCTAGCAGAGTTCTCCGGGCTGTTAATATCTGTTCATTGGACTAGTACTGATTTTTGCGGATCATTGTAGCGTTCTCCAGCTGTGACTCCGCTTTGAACAAATCAGGCATCTTTAGCGAGGTAGGTATTGTTTGAGGTCTCAAATGAGTTTCCATTTTTAATCCATTTATCGCACATTTACCAATTATCTGCTATCTTTGCTCTTCATGGAGGGAGGGCTTGGCTTCTATCTGTATATATATGCTTTTGCATGGACAGATATTTTAGGGGTCTCATGCACACGCACCCACACAGCACGTTTTCTGTCATGCTCACTAACATAATGGAACATGGTTTTCCATGACATTTTTTATGTACAGTTTCAATACTTGTGTTAATTGTTTTGTTGAAAGTGTTCTCATCTTTTCATGTTATGTTTGCAGTTTGCAAATCATGAACGACGGGCAGTGTGCTATTGTGGTTGCTGCATTGCTGGTTGAGGAAGCTCGGCGTCAAGATGAGGCACGAGAGCTACAGAGGCGTTCCAAACGAAAACGTTGCATGTGGACCAGAGAGTGGCTGCAGAAGAGGTCTGAATTGTCCCACATGCAACTTGTAAGAGAGCTTCAGGAGAAGAATCCTCATGATTTCCGCAACTATCTGAGGATGTCAGAGGAATCTTTTAAAGAGTTACTGGAACGAGTTATGCCACGTATTCAATGGAAGGATACAGCGATGCGTGCTGCCATTCCGGCAGATGAAAGATTGGCAGTCACACTGAGATTCCTGGCCACCGGAAGCTCACTCCAAGACTTGCATTTTTCTGCAGCCATTTCAAGGCCCATGCTCAGTGTTCTAATCCCGGAGACATGTAATGCAATTTACCACAGTCTACGTAGTTACATACAGTTTCCCAACACGGAGGAGAAATGGAAAAAGATTGCCTCTGATTTTCAGCAGCTGTGGCAGTTCCCTAACTGTGGTGGGGATTTGGACGGGAAACATGTCCGAATCACTCAGCCACCAAATAGCGGATCCTATTTTTATAATTATAAGGGTTATTTCAGCATCATTATGATGGCCCTTGTTAACGCCAATTACGAATTTATAAATGTAGATGTTGGCATGAACGGCAGGGTTTCTGATGGTGGTGTTTTAGAGCACACACTTTTTGGAGAGCGATTGGACAACTGTGACCTACACTTGCCTCCCAACTCAGAGACTACAGGTAACCGTAATTTTGTTTTTGTCGGCCATGAAGCCTTCCCACTTCATCCCAATCTTATTAAACCGTTCCCCCAAAAAAGTCTTACCCAGGAAAGAAGAATGTTCAATTATCGTTTGTCAAGGGCACGTCGTGTTGTCGAAAATGCCTTCGGTATCATGGCCAACCGCTTCAGAGTTTTTCACACGCCAATTAACATGAAGCTTACATCAATAGACTATATTGTTTTGGCCTGTTGCACGCTTCACAACTTTCTTCGTCGACGTGATGCAATTACGTACTGTCCACCTGGCTTCGTGGACTCTGTGGACCTAGCCAATGGGGAAGTGGAGCTCGGAGAATGGCGTGCAGACGATCCTGTAATTGTAGGCCTTCAACCAGTGGGATATGGCAGAAACACCCATGATGCGAAGACCAGCCGCGACAACTACTGCCAGTATTTTAACGGTCCTGGTGCTGTTACTTGGCAGCATCAGAACTTATAGTGGGCAACTACTTACAATTATACACTACTTTCAGTTTTGCATTGATTTGTGTAATAAACTGTGTTTAACTTTGTAAAAGCTTTGTTTATCATTGTTTCAGTAGTAAGGGCCCGTATATACATACGTGTACTACTCCAGGGGCGTACATAGGAATCATGGGACCCCATAGCAGAAGTTATAATTGGGGACCCCCCACAAAAAAAAAAAAAAAAAAGTAAGTAATTGTTGGGGACACAGAAGAGCAGATCTCACAACCTTCCAGCCTTTGCATAGCAACTTTCTTCCTTTCTGAACTCCTAGATTCCTCTTTCATAGCCCCATAAAATGTGATGCCAACAAAAGTGTCCCCCTTAACACAGTATGATACCCCGATGGTGAATTCCTCCTTTTCAGCCTCCACATGCACAGTGTAATGACCCTAATGTATCACATGAGCCATGTATGAGGGAGTTGGAGTCGTGGAGTCGGAGTCATGGAAATTGAGGAGTCGGTTTGGCTTGCCGACTCCACAGCCCTGTATACCAGGATGGGGGAGCATATACAGTACAGACCAAAAGTTTGGACACACCTTCTCATTTAAAGATTTTTCTGTATTTTCATGACTTTGAAAATTGTACATTCACACTGAAGGCATCAAAACTATGAATTACCACATATGGAATGATATACTTAACAAAAAAGTGTGAAACAACTGAAAATATGTCTTATATTCTAGGTTCTGCAAAGTAGCCACCTTTTGCTTTGATGACTGCTTTGCACACTCTTGGCATTCTCTTGATGAGCTTCAAGAGGTAGTCACCGGAAATGGTTTTCACTTCACAGGTGTGCCCTGTCAGGTTTAATAAGTGTGATTTCTTGCCTTATAAATGGGGTTGGGACCATCAGTTGTGTTGTGCAGAAGTCAGGTGGATACACAGCTGATAGTCCTAGTGAATAGACTGTTAGAATTTGTATTATGGCAAGAAAAAAGCAGCTAAGTAAAGAAAAACGAGTGGCCATCATTACTTTAAGAAATGAAGGTCAGTCAGTCCGAAAAATTGGGAAAACTTTGAAAGTGTCCCCAAGTGCAGTTGCAAAAACCATCAAGCGCTACAAAGAAACTGGCTCACATGAGGACCGCCCCAGGAAAGGAAGACCAAGAGTCACCTCTGGTTCTGAGGCTAAGTTTATCCGAGTCACCAGCCTCAGAAATCGCAGGTTAACAGCAGCTCAGATTAGAGACCAGGTCAATGCCACACAGAGTTCTAGCAGCAGACACATCCCTTCAACAACTGTTAAGAGGAGACTTTGTGCAGCAGGCCTTCATGGTAAAATAGCTGCTAGGAAACCACTGCTAAGGACAGGCAACAAGCAGAAGAGACTTGTTTGGGCTAAAGAACACAAGGAATGGACATTAGAACAGTGGAAATCTGTGCTTTGGTCTGATGAGTCCAAATTTGAGATCTTTGGTTCCAACCACCGTGTCTCTGTGCGACGCAGAAAAGGTGAATGGATGGACTCTACATGCCTGGTTCCCACCGTGAAGCATGGAGGAGGAGGTGTGATGGTGTGGGGGTGCTTTGCTGGTGACACTGTTGGGGATTTATTCAAAATTGAAGGCATACTGAACCAGCATGGCTACCACAGCATCTTGCAGCGGCATGCTATTCCATCCGGTTTACGTTTAGTTGCACCATCATTTATTTTTCAACAGGACAATGACCCCAAACACACCTCCAGGCTGTGTAAGGGCTATTTGGCCAAGAAGGTGAGTGATGGGGTGCTACGCCAGATGACCTGGCCTCCACAGTCACCAGACCTGAACCCAATCGAGATGGTTTGGGGTGAGCTGGACAGCAGAGTGAAGGCAAAAGGGCCAACAAGTGCTAAGCATCTCTGGGAACTCCTTCAAGATTGTTGGAAGACCATTTCCGGTGACTACCTCTTGAAGCTCATCAAGATAATGCCAAGAGTGTGCAAAGCAGTCATCAAAGCAAAAGGCGGCTACTTTGAAGAACCTAGAATATAAGACATATTTTCAGTTGTTTCACACTTTTTTGTTAAGTATATAATTCCACATGTGGTAATTCATAGTTTTGATGCCTTCAGTGAGAATGTACAATTTTCATAGTCATGAAAATACAGAAAAATCTTTAAATGAGAAGGTGTGTCCAAACTTTTGGTCTGTACTGTACATATGCATACATATACATAATGCACTCGCTGTGGTCCTCCACACAGTATAATGCAGCCCCCCATAGGGTAAAAGGCATCCCCAGTCCTCCAGTATTATCAGTACTGACAGATTAACAAAAATATCTAAATACATACTTACCACTCCTCATTCCCTGCTGCTTCAGTCTCTGCAGCCTGTCTCTCTCATCACGACAGCAGCTGGCAGCTCCACTGTCTGACACAGCGTGGTGCATCGTAGCAGCGTTGCCGCTGTTTGATTAACCGCCACCCACTGGCACTGTACTCAGTAATGGCTGCGTGTAGTGTGCTGTGCGGCTGTGTCTTGTAGTAATGACGCAGCAGGGCCGACACAAGCACAATTAAAGGCGCGGCCATGTCTGAACACAGTGGCAGTGGGCGGCGGTGGCAATCAAACAGCGGAGCGTGGGGTACAGAATGGGGGAGACTGCTATGGGGTCCGCTGGCTCACGGGCCCCATAGCAGTTATGTGGCCTGCCGTCAATGGCGGTACGCCACTTTTGTACTCATATGTATACAGATACATCCATATACACATACATATTCATATACATAAAAATCTACACCCATATCCACACTTATATACAGATAACTAGATATACACACACATACTCACAGACACAAAAGTATGCATACCTATTTAAAAATATAGATACATATTTCTACTTAAAACCACCTAGACACCAGTGTTCCTGTGTGACCGTCAGACTGGAGACACTGCTGCGTTCTACAGATGACGCATTATAAATACAGCGTCTCCAGTCTGACAGAGATGCTAATAATTCAGGTCGCAGTAGCGTCCTCTAAGAAGCGCGCGTGCTTATGGGCGACGTTAATGCGTCGTGGGCGTGGTTACCGACGTTGATGCGTCGTGGGCGTGTCTAACGACGTAGTTGCGGCCTAGCTCATTAATAGCAATATGGCATCCAGGGTGAGAGCATCTCCTTGGGGCGATGCTGAGGTGCGCTACCTTGTGGAGCAGCTGGATGCACGGGATTATGAGTGCCATGTGCACTCTGAACGTCCAGTGCTCCATAAACGGGCGGTGCTGCAGAGGATCGGTCGGGGCCTGGTCCGGAGATTTGGGGTGCAGCGCTCTGCTACCCAAATCAGAAAGAAGCTGGCGGACCTGAAGTATAGGTCTGCCGACCGTATCGCCAGCATCCGGTCACAGACTTTGCCCAATCGTGGTGAGTGGTTTTAAAATACGTTAGCACAATATATGGCAGCGCATTGGTTACAACTGCAATTACCTTAGGTATCTAATGTTATTTTTTTTCCAGCACCTGCAGCCCCAGAGCCCCCGCGGGAGTCACCTGCAGCCCCAGAGCCCCAGCAGCACTTATCCACAGGTTCGCCAGCATCACTCCGTGATATAGGTGCAGCTTCGTCTTACGGTAATGCTTTCACATAAAATACGGTCCATACAACTTGGAAAGTATAGAGCTGTCATGTACTATGAAGTGTTGTGTCTTTCCCTAGCCGGTGATGCCAGGGGATCCGGGTGGTCCATCAGCACGTCATCATCTGAGCAAACCGAAAACCGTAAGTGTTAAATAACAAACATGTACCTGATAGGCTGTGTGCCCACGATGCGTTTTTTAAGGCGTTTCTGCAACGTTTTTGCAGCTGTGGAAACGCATTAAAAGCGCATGGTAGAAGGGCAGCAATGTTCCCCAATGATAATCCGTATGTGCTGTGCACATGCTGCGGAAATTTCCGCTGTAGATTATCATTGCGGAAAAAAACGAAGCACTACCAATTATTTTGCAGAAGGGTTTTTGTTTTGCATTATAATGCGCCAATTCCGCAATACTGCATCTGTACTTGCGTAATTAGCGCGTTCTAATGTGCGGATGGTACCCGGGTGTGGTGCATCGTGGGCACATAGCCTTAATTTGATGAATGTACAGAATTATTGGACTTAAGTTTAACAATTACCTCCGTAGAAATCCCAACATTACACGATCTCCTGGCGCCACAGCGGAGGCTTAGTGAAGAGATCCACCAGCTCGGAGTGATGCTGGCAAGATTTGTGGCAGCCCATGAGCGTTGCGGCAGCCAATAAAACATTTTTTTCATGTTGTTGATATTTTTTGGTTTGTTGTTATATTTTTTCTATTTTTATAAAAAAATGTTAAAGTTTATAACCACTGTTGTCTACACTTTGTTACAAACAAACAAGATGTTTCATCACTCACACCCATTATATGTATGCATCTGTATAGATCAGAGGTCTCAAACACGCATCCCGCGGGCCGCATGCGGACCCTCCGGCTGCTTCATGCTGCCCGCAGGCACAGACCCCGTAAGTATCGCGGCTCTTTCCAGCAGCCGCGGACATCGGCGCTGTAGTGCAGTGTATTGCCGCGCAGAGACCGGCTCTCTGCACAGCAACACCAGTGCCAGCCGCCGGCCTATCAGAGGCCAGCAGCTGACATCAGCTGACATCTGCGTCCCAGCGCAGAGGCGTATGACGTCACTGCCATGCGCAGATGTCAGCTGCTGACCTCTGATAGGCCGGCGGCTGGCACTGGTGTTGCTGTGCAGAGAGCCGGTCTCTGCGCGGCAATACACGGCACTACAGCGCTGATGTCCGCGGCTGCTGGAAAGAGCCGCGATACTTACGGGGTCTGTGCCTGCGGGCTAATTTAGGTTATCAGCTGATGTTGTGCGGGGGCAGGAAAGCCAACTCCGAATACTGTCTGCTGAGTTGTGTATCTAATCCTATCCTGTGTGATACTGCCTGACGAGTTGTGTATCTAATCCTATCCTGTGTGATACTGTCTGCTGAGCTGTGTATCTAATCCTATTCTTTGTGATACTGTCTGCTGAGTTGTGTATCTAATCCTATCCTGTGTGATACTGTCTGCTGAGCTGTGTATCTAATCCTATTCTTTGTGATACTGTCTGCTGAGTTGTGTATCTAATCCTATCCTGTGTGATACTGCCTGAAGAGTTGTGTATCTAATCCTATCCTGTGTGATACTGCCTGACGAGTTGTGTATCTAATCCTATCCTGTATGATACTGCCTGACGAGTTGTGTATCTAATCCTATCCTGTGTGATACTGCCTGATGAGCAGTGCGGGGGCAGGAAAGCCGTCTGAAGTCGGCTTTCATAGCCGCCTGCTAATTGATGTTATCAGCTGATGTTGTGCGGGGGCAGGAAAGCCGTCTGAAGTCGGCTTTCACAGATGCCAGCTAATTCAAGAAGAAGAGAGAAGAGGAAAGAATAGGAAAGAATAGGAACATACAGTCATGGCCAAAAGTATTGAGAATGAGACAAATAGTAATTTTTCCAAAGTTTACTGCTTCATTTTTTGTAATGGCAATTTGCATATACTCCTGAATGTCAAAGAGTGATCAGCTTAACAGCAATTACTGTACTTGCAAAGTCAATATATGCCCAGAAAATGAACTTTAACCCCCAAAACACATTTCAACATCATTGCAGTCCTGCCTTAAAAGGAGCAGCTAACATCGTTTTAGTGATTGATCCATTAACACAGGTGTGGGTGTTGATGAGGACAGGGCTGGCGATCAGTCAGTCATGATTAAGTAAGAATGACATCACTGGACACTTTAAAAGGAGGCTGGTTCTTGGTATCATTGTTTCTCTTCAGTTAACCATGGTTATCTCTAAAGAAACACGTGCAGCCATCATTGCACTGCACAAAAATGGCCTAACAGGGAAGAGTATCGCAGCTACAAAGATTGCACCTCAGTCAACAATCTATCGCATCATCAAAAACTTCAAGGAGAGAGCTTCCATTGTTGTCAAAAAGGCTCCAGGGCGCCCAAGAAAGACCAGCAAGCGCCAGGACCGTATCTTAAAACTGTTTCAGCTGCGGGATCGGACTACCAGCAGTGCCGAGCTTGCTCAGGAATGGCAGCAGGCTGGTGTGAGTGCTTCTGCACGCACTGTGAGGCGGAGACTCTTTGAGCAAGGGCTGGTTTCAAGGAGGGCAACAAAGAAGCCACTTCTCTCCAGAAAAAACATCAGGGACCGACTGATATTCTGCAAAAGGTACAGGGAGTGGACTGCTGAGGACTGAGGCAAAGTCATTTTCTCTGATGAATCCCCTTTTCGATTGTTTGGGACATCTGGAAAACAGCTTATTCGGAGAAGAAGAGGTGAGCGCTACCACCAGTCTTGTCTCATGCCAACTGTAAAGCATCCTGAAACCATTCATGTGTGGGGTTGCTTCTCAGCCAAGGGAATCGGCTCACTCACAGTCTTGCCTAAAAACACAGCCATGAATAAAGAATGGTACCAGAATGTCCTCCAAGACCAACTTCTCCCAACCGTCCAAGACAAGTTTGGCGCCCAAAAATGCCTTTTCCAGCATGATGGAGCACCTTGCCATAAAGCAAAGGTGATAACAAAATGGCTCATGGAACAAAACATAAATATTTTGGTCCATGGCCTGGAAACTCCCCAGATCTTAATCCCATTGAGAACTTGTGGTCAATCATCAAGAGACGGGTGGACAAACAAAAACCGACAAATTCTGGCAAAATGCAAGCATTGATTATGCAAGAATGGACTGCTATCAGTCAGGATTTGGTCCAAAAGTTGATTGAGAGCATTCCAGGGAGAATTACAGAGGTCTTGAAGAAGAAGGGGCAACACTGCAAATATTTACTTGCTGCATTAACTCATTCTAACTGTCAATATAACCTATTGGTACTCATAATATGATTGCAATTATATTTCTGTATGTGATATAAACATCAGACAAACACTAATAAAAACCAGAGGCCAGCAGATCATGTGAAAATATAATTTTGGTGTCATTCTCAAAACTTTTGGCCATGACTGTAGTATGAAAAGTTGAAGGAAGACCTAACATGTTGATCCAGAGGAAGGCAAAAAAAAAAACATGCTCCGTTTCGGGGAAAAAAATTCCTTCCTGACTCCACATATGGCAATCAGACTAGTTCCCTGGATCAACGCCCTATCAAGAATCTAGTATATACAACCTATAATCAGAGTCAGACTCATGGTGCATGGTATGGCAGATCATGGCCATACAGTGCACCATGACTATGACCCCAAAGACTAAAACAAGGGAAGTAGGAAGAGGAGGGGAAGAAGACCAGCTGTGAAGAAGACCAGAGGACACAGGGAGAAGACAGAAGACAGGTGATGAAGCCTGGAGCGGGAAGAGGAGAAGGGGAGGAGGTGATCACCAGCGGAGAGCAGGGATGGGAATAGAGGGTAGGGAATGGAGGGGAGAGAACGGAGATTGGGAAGGGATCGGAGGGCAGGGGTGAGGGGTCCCACCCTCGGGAAGAGGTAAAGCAGAAAATAAGACAACAAAAAAACATTTTTATTTCAATCAGGGGGAGATCAGAGGGCAGGGGTAAAGTTAAAAAAGAGGACAATAAAACATTTTTTTTATAAACAAACAAAAATGTGAGCAATTTTAACAATTTAAATAAGTATTAAATTAACAATATTTACAAAATGATAACAAAAATTGAAATGAAACATCACTACAGTTCTTCATATCGATTGCCTGTATTTGTGTATCCATGCCTTGGGGAAACAAAAGAATCCGAACACATGGGATACTGTGGGGGGGGGGCAAGGCTTTATGGATGCCGGATCCTCTGCACTGGTGTGCTGCGAAGTGGGTCCGGCATATGGGTCCAAGAATGTTGTTGAAAAGGGCCAGGGTCGATCAGAGTATGTACAGTAGAGGTTTCATTAAGTTCACCGGCTGCTGCTTTATTTAAAGTCTCAAACATGACCCTTTCTGCGTGCGCCCTCTGTCGGTCATCCAGCCTCTGTAGTCTCTCGCCAGCAAATGTTGCAAAGCTGTCCCGCTTGGCCTGGGTCTGCAGCAGTAGAATCTTGTTCGCCAGAGATATTAGATCTGGCGATGGCGGCAAGCTGGCCTTTCTTTTCCTTGATTTTCTTTGTCGCCGAGGCACAAGGTCTTCACTTGTAGAGGCCATAGGGTCTTCATTTGCCGATGCCATAGGTTCCTCATTCCTTGACAGCACACTCGCCTCCTCCATACCACGTTCCGTAGCCGGGATGTCGTCATCTTGCCGATGGTGCTGTGGGAACACAAAATTAAAGTTAAGATTTGGTTACAACATCCAGCAGGTATGTTATGACCAGCATGGGTACACGTGCACTAAAAAACAAATATGAGGGGCGGCTAAACTATGGCATGTACATTGAAAGTATAAATGCTATTTACAGGGAAGCAAAGAAGGTACTTGCATCTTCAACAGGGGAGTCAGTCTGGATGTCGGGGTCTTCTTCCGGGGTCGGCCGCATCGTACACGCCATTCGCCGAGGTAGCTCCTGGTCACGGGTGAAGGCAAGCAAGTCATAATACCATAATGTCGGCACATAAACCTCATCTGTGCCGGTACCCGACTTCTTTGACTTCTCCACCCGGTTGAGTTCTTTCTTATATACGGTGCGTAGACCCTGGATCTTTCTCTTCACTAGCTCTTCATCCACCTTCTCGTTGGGGCCATGCCTTTTAAAAAGGGCAATCAATTGCTGGTATGCCTCCCTCTTTTTCTCTCTATTGCAGTAGTCTGTTGATTTTATTTGCCAAAGGCACGGCAGGGAGCGGTAGAGGTCAATCATTTCCCTCACAAACTGTTGAAAGCCATCTGAAAAAGGATAGCATACAGTGAGCATACATTAAACATTTTAAAACATAGTAAAAAATACTGCACACCATTTGTTGACCCCCTTAAAAATTACCTCCAATGCATAAGCAAATGTATACTTGTTGGGTGTGGCAAAAACCCACTAAAATAACTTACCATGTAAACGAAGCAATATAGCTGCCTGAAGAACCAAAAAATCGATTTTGAGTCACAGCTGAAGAAAATCCACAAACCAGAACGCTTGTCAGGAACAAAGCCCAGATGAATGGAATCACAGCTGTAGAACGCTACTAGGATCCAAAAATCAGGACGCTGACAAGGCTTCAACAAATCCCAGATGGACGAATCTTGCCCGGAGAACACTGCTACGATCCGAAAGCAGAGCGCAGATAGGAACAAAGGAACGGAATTGTTGTAACGTCGCCTTATTTTAAACCTGCCGCCAATCAGAACGCAGTAGCGTCCACCAATCGGAGATGAGGGGGCGCGGAAAAGTAATTTTATGCACGCCTTTGTGACACAGTACAGTCCCTATCAAGGTGTGGATCGTTGAAATAGGTGCTGTGTGAAAGCGGCCCAACGACCAACGAGATCATTAGTTAGATCGCTGGGGCGGCCAAAATCGTTGGCAAGTTCTGCATGTTTGACGTCTCCCCAACGATCTCTCCAGCAATCTCAAAACCGTGACATAGTAATGATCTTGCTAGCGATCTCGTTATGTGTGACAGGGCCTTAAGAGATACATGGACGAACAAATTACAGCGTGACGAGCTATCAGAAAAGAGCAATAAATTTTACTAATCCCACCTAGAAGGAGAATGCTATTTAACCCCATGTCTACGTAATAAAGTATGCCATTTTACGTGGTTCAGTTTCTGAGTGAAGTTTTTCAACCAGATTAGCAGATTTGGTTAATTAGCTTCTCTGCATGCACTAAGACATCTTTAATTTGGAGGAGAGCAGTTACCTAGTGTATCTTAAATTGGTGAAACCTTCACAAATGGTGCCGTGACTCGGATCACACTCGAGGGGAACTCTAGGTCTCGGGGTGCCCATCACCGGACCACCTACGGATGAGCCGGGACTGCTCAAAGCGAGAGACTGATCAACTCTCATCACTGAATACGGTAAGTCTGCAGATTTAATGAATCCGTAGTACTTACTCGTATTTTGAGCAGTCTCTGGTGAGTTTGTGGTGTCTAGATTGGCCCTTAGGGACAGCCCATGTGACAGGGCGGGTCCCCCCATGGCCTGCAGTGTTTCCAAACTTGTCTACCATGAAGCACATCTGGTCAACAATTGGAAAGGGAGCAGCCAGCAGTGGGTCTTGATGATTTGTGTGCCCAAGTGCATTCAGTGTGGCATAACATTCCTCAGAGAACCAATAACAATTTCATTAATAGCATGCCAAGATGAGTAAGTGCATGTATTTCTCCACGTGGTGCTCATACTTAATATTGAATAAATAAAAATGTTTTGAAACTTTTACATGTATATCAATCCCATGATTTCCGTAACTGCACGACTTTTCCTCCTTGCGGTTGCAATTTTAATGCTGAGGGGTGTATGATTACTATTCCTTTTTGGGCACAAAAAAGGTAATAGTACTAGTGATGGTAATTGTAACAGTAATAGTGTCCCCACGGCACTTGTGGGGTCACTAATACTCTGGTTAAAGAGCACATAGAAGTAGGATGTAGAGTTTGTTAGAAAAAACTTTTGCATTGGCAGGAAAAAATATTCATAGAGATGTGGATCAGGTTAGAAAAGTAGAAAAGAAAAGGGATAAGCTACTGTTACAAACGGAGAAGACGTCACCTCTAAGTCATTGAATTTCAGTTTAGTTGCTTTACTTTCCACAGTGTAGATCTGAAATCTGATAGCTAATTGGTGGCTGCATCATACTGCTTTTTACGTATGCCATTAAATGTATGCCTGAGCTACTATATCTAAGTCACTAAACTTGCCATATAGGTATCTATGCTGTCTGCAATGTACATATTTATTCTGGGAAGGGTTGAAAGTCAAAATATGTATCTGATGTGCCCATGATCTCTTAAGACTATAGCAATACTTTTGTGATGAGTTTTGTTCTTTATTTCTTTATTGAGTGATAATTGTGTGTCTCATTAGTGGCCACTTAATGTAAATAAATAGAATAAAGCTCGCAGCACAAAGTGTAGAACGTAATGACTGAGCTCCTCAAGCAAGGCTAGAAATACATGAATATCATAAATACACTCCTGTGAAAAATTAAAGCATCAGTATTTTCAAATTCATTTTGAAATGGAAACAAAATTTTGCACGGCTGTAGGCCACACCCTGAATTTCATGATACGGAATTGTTTTGCTGTTTTCAAATCAATTCTAGGGGTTGCAACCCTCTAAACACCCCAAGTTGGAAAGTGGCTAGAACAATTTTTCTCTGAAACTGTCAAATGGATTGGTTTGAAAATCTCATCAGTGATGGTCGATTGCCTATTATTTGTGATCCTGTCAAGTTCAACCGCCTATGATAAAAACTACCCCTCCGGTGCACCCCTAAACTCAAGTCCTCCCCAAAGGGTTGAAAATGGGCCGATAATGATAACCTCGGTTGAATCAGTATGCTTTCAAAGGCGCCCAAAAACGTCTGGATGTTTGTCAAAAAAAATGGAATGTTTAGCCCCATTTTCAGGGATTGTCAGTTGTCTGTTTGGTTTTTGTTTTTCCTTACAGATATGCCTTACATATACACCTTAAAAAGAGTTGTTAGTCCCTATATGGGGTTGGGAGAGGGGTGGCTGAAAACCCTTTAGAAGCATTACCTGCTTTTTTGTGGAGTTCTCTTGTTTGCTTGGCCAATATGGTAAGACTAGCGTTCTGTCAGGTTGTCCTCTTGCATTCACATGAGCATTTGAATGTGAATGAACAATTTACTGAATCTGTGCATGTGCCGCCCACTGTGTTCTGAGAACCAGTGTGATAGCATGCACAAGAAGAGGAAATAGTCACCCTGAATATAGCAACGCTTCCGCACTGATCCTCGGAACACAGTGGGCAGTGCATGCAGAGATTGAGAGCCTCTATAATATAAAGCTGCAAGCGTCCCTCTGTCTGAAGCCTCTATAGACTGCGCATGCGTGACGTGCAGTTTGGCTCCAGACAGAAGAACCCATGGAGCCGTTACAGATAAGAGGAGTGTATGGCGCCGGATATCGCAGTATGCGTAGACACTGAATGCATACCGCGATTTCCGGCGCCATACTTACATACTTACCTGACCGGGAGGAGTGTTGCCGTGGTGCCTCTCTTCTTGCAGGAGACCGGGGCAGGAGTGAAGGCGTCGGAATCGGCGCAAGCGCATAGCAGTATCCAGCGCCATTTTACTGAAGACACATTTGCAGTGTGTCTTCAGCAAAATGGCGCCGGACAGAGCGGTATGGGCACACTCGTACACCGGCGCCGCACTCCTCCCCCGGCCTCCGGCAGAACAGGACACAGCAGCGCTGGAGCACAGAGAGGAAGGGTGAGTGTCAGTGGGGTTTTTTTTTATGTGTGCAGCGTGAAAGGGATGAGGGTTGTCATACCTACCAGGATTGGGGGGTGAGGGGGCCACACATACCAGGATTGGGGGGGATGAGGGGGCCACACATATCAGGATTAGGGGATGAGGGGGCCACACATACCAGGATTGGCGGATGAGGGGTACCATGCATACCAGGATTGGGGGATGAGGGGTGCCATGCATACCAGCATTGGGGATGAGGAGTACCATGCATACCAGGATAGGAATGCGGGGTACCATGCATACCAGGATGATGGATGGGGTGCCATGCATACCAGGATGAGGGGTACCATGCATACCAGAATAGCGATGATGGGTACCATGCATATCAGGATTGGGGGGTGAGGGTACCATGCATACCAGGATTGGGGGTGAGGGGACTATGCATACCAGGATTGGGGGATGAAGGGTACCATGCATACCAGGATTGGGGGATGAGGGGGGGCCATGCATACCAGGATTGAGGGGTGAGGGGTGCCAAGCATTCCAGCACTGGGGATGAGGAGTACCATGGATACTAGGATAGAAATGCGGGGTACCATGCATACAAGGATGATGGATGGGGTGTCATGCATACCAGGATGAGGGGTACCATGCATACCAGAATAGGAATGAGGGGTACCATGCATACCAGAATAGGAATATGTGGTGCCATGCATATCAGGATTGGAGGATGAGGAGTGCCATGCATGCCAGGATAGGGATGAGGGGGCCATACATACCAGGATTGGGGATGAGGGAGTCATGCATACCAGGATGAGTGGTTGGGGCCATGCATATCAGGATTGTGGGATGAGGAGGCCATACATACCAGAATTGGAGGATGAGGGGTGCCATGTATACCAGGATGAGGGATGGGGTGCCATGCATACCAGGATGAGGGGTACCATGCATACCAGAATAGGGATGAGGGGTACCATGCATACCAGGATTGGGGGATGAGGGGTGCCATGCATACCAGCATTGGGGATGAGGAGTACCATGCATACCAGGATAGGAATGCGGGATACCATGCATACCAGGATGATGGATGGGGTGCCATGCATACCAGGATGAGGGGTACCATGCATACCAGAATAGCAATGAGGGGTACCATGCATATCAGGATTGGGGGGTGAGGGTACCATGCATACCAGGATTGGGGGTGAGGGGACTATGCATACCAGGATTGGGGGATGAGGGGTACCATGCATACCAGGATTGGGGGATGAGGGGGGGCCATGCATACCAGGATTGAGGGGTGAGGGGTGCCATGCATTCCAGCATTGGGGATGAGGAGTACCATGGATAGTAGGATAGAAATGCGGGGTACCATGCATACCAGGATGATGGATGGGGTGTCATGCATACCAAGATGAGGGGTACCATGCATACCAGAATAGGAATGAGGGGTACCATGCATACCAGAATAGGAATATGTGGTGCCATGCATATCAGGATTGGAGGATGAGGATTGCCATGCATGCCAGGATAGGGATGAGGGGGCCATACATACCAGGATTGGGGATGAGGGAGTCATGCATACCAGGATGAGTGGTTGGGGCCATGCATATCAGGATTGTGGGATGAGGAGGCCATACATACCAGAATTGGAGGACGAGGGGTGCCATGTATACCAGGATGAGGAATGGGGTGCCATGCATACCAGGATGAGGGATGGGGTGCCATGCATACCAGGATGAGGGGTACCATGCATACCAGAATAGGGATGAGGGGTACCATGCATACCAGGATAAGAATGTGGAGTACCATGCATACCAGGATTGAGGGATGAGGAGGCCATACATACCAGAATTGGGATGAGGGGTGCCATGTATACCAGGATAAGGGGTACCATACATACCAGAATAGGGATGCGGGGTACCATGCATACCAGGATGAAGGATGGGGTGCCATGCATACCAGGATGAGGGGTGCCATGCATGCCAGGATTGGGGACATGGAAGCCATGCATACCAGGATGAGGGATTGGGTACCATACATACCAGGATTGGGGGGTGAGGGGAGCCATACATACCAGGATTGGGATGAGGGGTGCCATGTATATCAAATTTGGGATGAGGGGGCTATGCATACCAGGATTGGGGATGAGGGGAGCCATGCATACAAGGGTTGGGGATAAGGGGTGCCATGTATACCAGGATTGAGGATGAGGGGTGCCATGCATACCAGGATTGGGGATGACGGGTGCCATGCATACCAGGATAGGGATGAGGGGAACCATGCATACCAGGATAGGAATGAGGGGTACCATGCATACCAGGATTGGGGATATGGAAGCCATGCATACCAGGATGAGGGATTGGGTACCATACATACCAGGATTAGGGGGTGAGGGGAGCCATACATACCAGGATTGGGATGAGGGGTGCCATGTATATCAAATTTGGGATGAGGGGGCTATGCATACCAGGATTGGGGATGAGGGGTGCCATGCATACAAGGGTTGGGGATAAGGGGTGCCATGCATACCAGGATTGAGGATGAGGGGTGCCATGCATACCAGGATTGGGGATGACGGGTGCCATGCATACCAGGATTAGGGATGAGGGGTACCATGCATACCAGG
The DNA here is from genome assembly GCF_046119375.1 of Phyllobates terribilis. Lineage (NCBI taxonomy): Eukaryota > Metazoa > Chordata > Amphibia > Anura > Dendrobatidae > Phyllobates > Phyllobates terribilis. Next base: position 180,046,342 of record NW_027362771.1, read on the forward strand.
ATTTGGATGAGGGGCCATGTATACCAGGATAGGGATGAGGGGTACTATGTATATCAGGATGAGGGATGGGGTGCCATGCATACCAGGATATGGATGAGAGGTACCATGCATACCAGGATGAGGGGTACCATACATACCAGGATAGGGATGAGGGATGGGGTACCATGCATACCAGGATTGGGTATGAGGGAGCCATGCATACCAGGATGAGGGGCGCTATGCATGCCAGGATTGGGGATGAGGGGTGCCATGCATACCAGGATTGGGGATGAGGGGTGCCATGCATTCCAGGATTGGGGGTGAGGGGTGCCATCCATATCAGGATTGGGGATGAGGGGTGCCATGCATACCAGGATAGGGGATGAGGGATACCATGCATACCAGGATTGGGGATGAGGGCTGCCATGAATACCAGGATTGGGTATCAGGGGTGCCATGCATACCAGGATTGGGGATGAGGGGTGCCATGCATACCAGGATTGGGGATGAGGGGTGCTATACATACCATGTGACAACATCTTCACAGATTGAGAGCATCGCTTGCTACTGTGCATGTGCCGCCGCCATTTTGCTGGAGCCAATTTTTTTATTTTGAAGACCACAATATTAAATGTGAAGTATTTAAAAGTAGGAGGCAAGTCAAGGTTCAATGAGCTGTCATTGAAGCCCAGAATGATGACGATGAGGCCAGAGCACCAAAAAAGACCCGCCCACAGTCCCACAGCAGAGCAAAAGCATCTCATTAACCCAAAATTGAAAACACAGATTAAACAAGAACCACAAGATGGATTTCTTCAACCCAGGTATCATTTAAATCAGTGTAACAGTGCCAACCTGACACTGCCTGTAGTTTACTTTGCAAAATCCTGATGACAGGTTCGCTTACAGGAAGATAAAAAAAATGTTTCAAAATGTAACAAAATCCAAATATTCCATAGAAAACAACACATACTGTATATCATGTGTTTCGCTTTGAAAATCTAGAAAATATTTAGTTAGGGCATCTAATACATGTAAATTGTTTCAGGGGCTATTTTTCAAAACATATTGAGTTTATAAAGGTCAGAGATTTAGGTCGTAAAAAACAATATGGGGTTTTCAGCAAAGCATTTCTGCTACTTATCATAGCAGATAAACACTGGGAAACTGGAAGCTGCTGCTGCTGTGTTGCCATGGCAGTAATCAGTAGACCAATGCTTCTTGTATGAAAGTGCTTTTAACCCTTCCTTTATACTCGAGAACATACCATTCTATTTTTAACTGCTACCATTTTTTGGACTGAGGAAAGCAACAAGCAGCATTTAATCATGTTATTTATTTTCTGATATGCTCCTTCTATGTACAACATACAGTACATGAGATTAAGTCATCTAGAAATGAATTGGAAAGCTTCTACTGTGTTTGCAAACAAAATATAATAGTCAACTGTCTAATGCTAAAAAATGAAGAAAGAAAATAAATACTTTGTCTATACACTGTGAAAAGCTATAAATCTTTTCTTTGTTGTAAGCAAATAATGTTTAAGAATTATCCATCTCGCTTGTACTTCTGTATTAAATATATAGAAATGATGTAATCACAATTTTTCTAATTTTCCTTTGACAAAGCCATGTCAGTGTTTTGGGTTGTTTTTTTTTTTTGCTTTTTTTGTCATACAACTTGTAGTTTTGAACAACACAATTCATTTTATCATGCAATGTACTGGAAAACAGGAAGTCCAAAATCCAAATGTTGTGAAATCATGACAAATAGAACAGCAATTCTCCTAATGTTTTTTGGATTCTATTTTTGTTGTGTTCATTGGTTGGTAAAATTGATCTAACAACATGATTCTTCATAATAATAGAAATACAGAGGTACCAAACGTAAAAATAAATAGATAAAATTAAGTGCTGAAAATTTTTTTTAAAATGTGTAAAATATAATAAAAATTTGGATTGTGTGGCAATCTTTATTTTTTCATCAAGCTGTGTGAAGGCTTACTTTTGGTGAGCAATAGTGTTGAGCGAGCATGCTCGACACTGCTCGGTACTCGCCCGAGCATCACGCTACTCGGGATGTTCGGCGAGCACCGAGCATTTCCGGGTTACTCGGGCGGGAGCTCAGGTCTCCGCCCTGCATGTTTGGCGCTCTTTACAAAGCCAATGAACATGCAGGGATTGCCAGCCAGTCACTGTAATGCTGCAGCCATGTTGGTTGTGGGCATTACAGTGTCACCTCGAGTATTTAAAACCGGGCGCCGCCATCTTGGACACAGTCGCTCCGGATTAGACAGTGTAGGGACAGCGCTGCTGATTTAGGGAGAGATATAAACTGCGAAATAGTTAGTGTAGGGTCTGTAAAGGCTGCCAGAACAAACAAACAGTCCTTTTCAGGACTAATATCCATCCCAGATACCAGGCCGGCAGGCTGTATAGGAGACACAGTGGTTATACCAGCAAACACTGCATTACAGTCCTGTGTGCTCCTGTTGCTGAAATTGCTGGACTTAGCACCAGGTGTCGGAGGCCAGGAAAAATCCTTTTTTTTTCATCTAAATCCTCCTTTTTATTTCCTCCTTCACACGGTACAAATACCCGTCTTATTAACCTTTTGGTGTGTCTTCCCCCCACCCCAAAAAAAGCGTGTCTCTGATTTTTCAGACACAAATATAACTGTTGAAAATAGTCTGGTGTAGGCTAGAGAAACAGAAGTGTTGTTTTGCACTTCCACGGTTCAAACCTCTGTATTATCCATTTTGGGCCATTTGTATCTAAAAAAAAAAACAGTTTGAGTGTGTCGCTCACTGTTCAGCCGCAAATATCTCTATTTAAAAAAGTGTGGTATACCCCAGTAAACAATAACTGCCATCCCACGGTAAAAAATCTCTATTATTCAGCTTTTGGTAGTTTTTTCCGTAAAGAAAAACAGTAGTGTCTCCTGACTGTTGTGACTCAAAAATATATCTGTTGAAAATAGTCTTGTGTAGGCCCGGCATCCCAGTGTGGTTTCGCAGGTCCACGGGTCAAATCGCTGTACTATCCAGTTTTGGGCCTTTGGTATCTAAAAAAAAAAGCAGCTTGAGTGTGTCGCTCACTGTTCAGCCGCAAATATCTCTATTTAAAAAAGTGTGGCATACCCCAGTAAACAATAACTGTGGTTTTGCCATCTCACGGTAAAAAATCTCTATTATTCAGCTTTTGATAGTTTTTTCCGTAAAGAAAAACAGTAGTGTCTCCTGAATGTTGTGACACAAAAATCTATCTGTTGAAAATAGTCTTGTGTAGGCCCGAATTCCCAGTGTGGTTTCGCAGTTCCACAGGTCAAATCGCTGTACTATTCAGTTTTGGGCCTTTGGTATCTAAAAAAAAAGCAGTTTGAGTGTGTCGCTGTAACATACCTGGCGGCGTCCTTGTATAGTGGTCCATCTCCCACTCTGCAAGAGCGCGCACTTGATCTCCAGTCCAGTCTGCTAGCCTGGCTTCCCTCCATGCTGTCTGCTTGCCTCTGTGTCTGCTGCTTAATGGCGGCGCCCGATCGCTTCCTGCTTTTTGTACCTGCTGCAGGCACACCCCTTGTGCGTCCTCAGCCTATTGCTGTCTGTCATCTGGTATTTAACCCAGCTGCTCCAATGAATCCCTGCCTGAGCATTGTGTTCTGTCAGTTGGCCTCTGGTCACTGATATGCCAGGTCCCGTTTATGTTTCCTGCCTTCGGTATCAGTTCCCGTGTCTGAACTGTGTCCTGTCTGTATTATCTTCTAGCCTGTTGTCTTCTGCCTATCCGGGAGGCTATATTTCCAGGCCTGTGTGAACTCGCTCCTGCCTGTTCGTTCCGCCTTCTAGGGGCCGCATACCTAGACCCGCTCCTGTATCTTGCTGCTGTGTCTGTTCTTGTCTGAATACTCTCCTTGCCTGTTTTGTTTTTCTCTATGTCCGTACCTTCCCTTTTTCTGCAGAGTCTGAACTCGTACCTAAATCCTGCTCGTTGTCACTGTACTTCCGTTTGTGAGTTTGTGGTCCACTTGCTACTTCTCTGCAAGAACCCTGTGGGTATCTGGTTCTGCCTTTCCCTTCCTGTCTGTTCCGTGTGAACTGAGCCCTGTCCCCTCCGCTCTGCCTTGCTTGCCGCTTCGGCGGTTCTTGCTTGCTCAGCCCTGTCCACCGCGTCTGCGGTTTCGCTTTGCTCAGCCCTGCCCACCGCGTCCGCGGTTTCACTTTGCTCAGCCCTGTCCACCGCGTCTGCGGTTTCGCTTTGCTCAGCCCTCTCCACCGCGTCTGCGGTTTCGCTTTGCTCAGCCCTGTCCACCGCGTCTCCGGTTTCGCTTTGCTCAGCCTTGTCCACCGCGTCTGCGGTTTCGCTTTGCTCAGCCCTGTCCACCACGTCTGCGGTTTCGCTTTGCTCAGCCCTGTCCACCGCGTCTGCGGTTTCGCTTTGCTCAGCCCTGTCCACCGCGTCTGCGGTTTCGCTTTGCTCAGCCCTGTCCACCGCGTCTGCGGTTTCGCTTTGCTCAGCCCTGTCCACAGCGTCTGCGGTTTTGCTTTGCTCAGCCCTGTCCACCGCGTCTGCGGTTTCGCTTTGCTCAGCCCTGTCCACCGCGTCTGCGGTTTTGCTTTGCTCAGCCCTGTCCACCGCGTCTGCGGTTTCGCTTTGCTCAGCCCTGTCCACCGCGTCTGCGGTTTCGCTTTGCTCAGCCCTGTCCACAGCGTCTGCGGTTTTGCTTTGCTCAGCCCTGTCCACCGCGTCTGCGGTTTCGCTTTGCTCAGCCCTGTCCACCGCGTCTGCGGTTTTGCTTTGCTCAGCCCTGTCCACCGCGTCTGCGGTTTCGCTTTGCTCAGCCCTGTCCACCGCGTCTGCGGTTTCGCTTTGCTCAGCCCTGTCCACCGCGTCTGCGGATTCGCTTTGCTCTGCCCTGTCCACCGCGTCTGCGGTTTTGCTTTGCTCTGCCCTGTCCACCGCGTCTGCGGTTTCGCTTTGCTCTGCCCTGTCCACCGCGTCTGCGATTTCGCTTTGCTCAGCCCTGTCCTCCGCGTCTGCGGTTTCGCTTTGCTCAGCCCTGTCCACCGCGTCTGCGGTTTCGCTTTGCTCAGCCCTGTCCACCGCATCTGCGGTTTCGGTTTGCTCAGCCCTGTCCACCGCGTCTGTGGTTTCGCTTTGCTCAGCCCTGTCCACCGCGTCTGCGGTTTCGCTCTGCTCAGCCCTGTCCACTGCGTCTGCAGTTTCGCTTTGCTCAGCCCTGTCCACTGCGTCTGCAGTTTCGCTTTGCTCAGCCCTGTCCACCGCGTCTGCGGTTTCGCTTTGCTCAGCCCTGTCCACCGCGTCTGCGGTTTCGCTTTGCTCAGCCCTGTCCACCGCATCTGCGGTTTCGCTTTGCTCAGCCCTGTCCACCGCGTCTGCGGTTTCGCTTTGCTCAGCCCTGTCCACCGCGTCTGCGGTTTCGCTCTGCTCAGAACTGTCCACTGCGTCTGTAGTTTCGCTTTGCTCAGCTTTGTCTACCGCGTATGCGGTTTCGCTCTGCTCAGCCTTGTCTACCGCGTCTGCGGTTCTGCTCTGCTCAGCCTTGTCTACCGCATCTGCTGTTCTGCTCTGCTCTGCCTTGTCTACCGCGTCTGCGGTTCTGCTCTGCTCAGCCTTGTCTACCGCATCTGGGGTTCTGCTCTGCTCGGCCTTGACTACCGCACCTGTGGCTTCGCTTTACTCTGTTTGTTTACCGCATCTGCAGCTCCGAATTTGTCTCCAAGTCTGTACTGGACCCTACCCAGCCTGCGCTCTAGTCTGCCTGTTCCTGTATTCCCCGGTGTGGGTCAACAGCCGTGTACGGAGTCTGACCTGGAGTAGACCCTGGTCCCTCTGCTCGGTTCCTCCCTGGTGCACTGGCGTCGTATGCCGTCGTGCAACCTTGGTCGGATCGGGCAGATACTTAGTTATGCCCCCCCAGACACTCTCCGGTTCATGGCACAGTGGAACCACTAAACAAGCACACGCCAGTCAGTCCGGGCATGTACATTACAGCATGCTTAGGCCATGGTTCCCGTTGAGCCCCACGGCCTTCGCTCTCTGAGACGTTTTCCAGCGAATACGTGCATTAAAAATAAATAAAAAATAAAAAAATATATATATTTAATTTTTTTTTTTTTTCTTTAGCTGAGTTCCAGGCGAATTACGCACCCGTCCAGATGGATCTTTCTGCACTCGATCCTGCGGATCTGCCACAGTATTATGGGGATCCAAGACAGAGTCGTGCATTTGTGGAGCAATGCTTGCTACACTTCAAGTTCTACCCTCTTTGTTTTCCCACCGATCGGGTTAAGGTGGGATTCATTATGTCTAACCTAGCGGGTGATGCCTTGGAAGGGATCAACCCCCTATGGGAAACACAGGATCCTATCCTCCTGGACCTTCAGGCCTTCCTGGTGGCCTTTCTAATGGTCTTCGATGACCCTAACCCGGAGACCCCTGCTGAAGCTTCACTTCCCAAAATCCCGGAGCAGCCCCGATGGGTAATGTGTGTGGGTAGCGCACTAGTCCTCCTGCCCGAAGAGACTACTGCCCATCCAGAATCCACACAGGATGACTACGCTCTCCGGAATACTTCTCCCAACCTCAAAAGGCAGTCCAGACGTGCTAGGCGTAGAGGCAAGCCGTCACGCCTGGGTCTGTCCTCCCAAAGACCTCCTGATCCCCACCTTGAAGTCCCTGCTGAAGCTTCATTTCCCGGTATCCCGGAGCAGCCCCTACGGGTAATATGTGTGGGTAGCGCACCTGTTCTCCTGCCCGAAGAGACTTCTGCCCACCTAGAATCCTCGGGATGCCACCTGATGACAAATGGAGAGAGACTTCCCTACACCCGGTACCCGACACTTTGTCCGCTCCGTCCTGTGAGCCTGACAATGGGTACCTCAAAGCGGTAGTTAACCCCGAGTCTCTACACCCCTCCGACCAGGCGGAGTACCTCCAGTTGTCTCCAGTACCCTTCGGGGTGCTACCTGGTAGCAAATGGACAGAGTCTTCCCTATACTCTGTACCTGATACCTCGCCCACTTCGTCCAGTGAGTCCGAGCTAGTGTACTCCGAAGCAGAGGTTATCCCCGAGTCTCTACACCCCTCCGACCAGGCGGAGGACCTCCAGTTGTCTCCTGAACCCTTCGGGGTGCTACCTAATAGCGAATGGACAGAGACTCTCCTATACTCGGTACCTGATACCTCGGCTGCTTCATCCAGTGAGTCTGAACAAGTGTACTCCGAAGCAGAGGTTATCCCCGAGTCTCTACACCCATCCGACCAGGCGGAGGACCTCCAGTTGTCTTCTGATCCCTTCGGGGTGCTACCTGATAGCGAATGGACAGAGACTCTCCTATACTCGGTACCTGATACCTCGCCCGCTTCTTCCAGTGAGTCCGACCTAGTGTACTCCGAAGCAGAGGTTATCCCCGAGTCTCTGCACTCTTCCGACCCGGCGGAGGACCCCCAGTTGTTTCCTGAATCCTCCGGGGTACCACCTAATAACAAAGAGACAGTGACTTTTCTACACCTTGTACCTGATACCTCGCCCATTTCATCCTGTGAGCTTGACAAGATGTACCCCGAAGCAGAGGTTACTCCCGAGTCTCTGCACCCCTCCAACCCGGCGGAGGGCTTCCAGTTGTCTCCTGAACCCTCTGGGGTGCTACCTGATAATAAGTGGAGAGAGACTTCGTTGTGTGCTATTCCTGGTACATCCTGTTGCTGAGGATGGCTGGATAGGAGGTAGCATCCTAGCTACCCAGAGGAGACCAGTTTTTCCGGTGGACAGTGGAAGTGATCTCCTTGAAGTAAAGGATTGGCCATCGAATTCCCTGCGGAACATTCTGGCAGGCCTGAAGAAGAGGGGGCGTAAGGGGGGGGTACTGTAACATACCTGGCGGCGTACTTGCATAGTGGTCCATCTCCCACTGTGCAAGAGCGCGCACTTGATCTCCAGTCGAGTCTGCTAGCCTGGCTTCCCTCCATGCTCTCTGCTTGCCTCTGTGTCTGCTGCTTAAGGGCGGCACCTAATCGCTTCCTGCTTTTTGTACCTGCTGCAGGCACACGCCTTGTGCGTCCTCAGCCTATTGCTGTCTGTCATCTGGTATTTAACCCAGCTGCTCCAATGAATCCCTGCCTGAGCATTGTGTTCTGTCAGTTGGCCTCTGGTCACTGATATGCCAGGTCCCGTTTATGTTTCCTGCCTTCGGTATCAGTTCCCGTGTCTGAACTGTGTCCTGTCTGTATTATCTTCTAGCCTGTTGTCTTCTGCCTATCCGGGAGGCTGTATTTCCAGGCCTGTGTGAACTCGCTCCTGCCTGTTCGTTCCGCCTTCTAGGGGCCGCATACCTAGACCCGCTCCTGTATCTTGCTGCTGTGTCTGTTCTTGTCTGAATACTCTCCTTGCCTGTTTTGTTTTTCTCTATGTCCGTACCTTCCCTTTTTCTGCAGAGTCTGAACTCGTACCTAACTCCTACTCGTTGTCACTGTACTTCCGTTTGTGAGTTTGTGGTCCACTCGCTACTTCTCTGCAAGTACCCTGTGGGTATCTGGTTCTGCCTTTCCCTTCCTGACTGTTCCGTGTGAACTGAGCCCTGTCCCCTCCACTCTGCCTTGCTTGCCGCTTCGGCGGTTCTTGCTTGCTCAGCCCTGTCCACCGCGTCTGCGGTTTCGCTTTGCTCAGCCCTGCCACCGCGTCTGCGGTTTCGCTTTGCTCAGCCCTGTCCACCGCGTCTGCGGTTTCGCTTTGCTCAGCCCTGTCCACCGCGTCTGCGGTTTCGCTTTGCTCAGCACTGTCCACCGCGTCTACGGTTTCGCTTTGCTCATCCCTGTCCACCGCGTCTGCGGTTTCGCTTTGCTCAGCCCTGTTCACCGCGTCTTCAGTTTTGCTTTGCTCAGCCCTGTCCACCGCGTCTCCGGTTTCGCTTTCCTCAGCCCTGTCCACCGCGTCTGCGGGTTCGCTTTGCTCAGCCCTGTCTACCGCGTCTGCGGTTTCGCTTTGCTCTGCCCTGTCCACCGCATCTGTGGTTTCGCTTTGCTCTGCCCTGTCCACCGCGTCTGCGGTTTCGCTTTGCTCTGCCCTGTCCACCGCGTCTGCGGTTTCGCTTTGCTCTGCCCTGTTCACCGCATCTGCGGTTTCGCCTTGCTCAGCCCTGTCCACCGCATCTGCGGTTTAGCTTTGCTCAGCCCTGTCCACCGCGTCTGCGGTTTCGCTTTGCTCAGCCCTGTCCACCGAGTCTGCGGTTTCGCTTTGCTCAGCCCTGTCCACCGCGTCTGCGGTTTCGCTTTGCTCAGCCCTGTCCACCGCGTCTGCGGTTTCGCTCTGCTCAGCCTTGTCCACTGCATCTGCGGTTTCGCTTTGCTCTCTATTTAAAAAAGTGTGGTATACCCCAGTAAACAATAACTGTGGCTTTTCCATCCCACGGTAAAAAATCTCTATTATTCAGCTTTTTGTAGTTTTTCGTAAAGAAAAACAGTAGTGTCTCCTGACTGTTATGACACAAAAATTGATCTGTTGAAAATAGTCTTGTGTAGGCCCGATATTCCAGTGTGGTTTCACAGTTCCACGGGTCAAATCGCTGTACTATCCATTTTTGGGCCTTTGGAATCTAAAAAAAAAGCAGTTTGAATGTGTCGCTCACTGTTCAGCCGCAAATATCTCTATTTAAAAAAGTGTGGTATACCCCAGTAAACAATAACTGTGGTTTTACCATCCCAGGGTAAAAAAATCTCTATTATTCAGCTTTTGATTGTTTTTTCCGTAAAGAAAAACAGTAGTGTCTCCTGACTGTTGTGACACAAAAATATATCTGTTGAAAATAGTCTTGTGTAGGCCCGACATCCCAGTGTGGTTTCGCAGTTCCATGGGTCAAATCGCTGTACTATCCAGTTTTGGGCCTTTGGTATCTAAAAAAAAAGCAGTTTGAGTGTGTCGCTCACTGTTCAGCCGCAAATATCTCTATTTAAAAAAGTGTGGTATACCCCAGTAAACAATAAATGTGGTTTTGCCATCCCACGGTAAAAAATCTCTATTATTCAGCTTTTTGTAGTTTTTTCCGTAAAGAAAAATTGTAGTGTCTCCTGACTGTTGTGACACAAAAATATATCTGTTGAAAATAGTCTTGCGTAGGCCCAACATCCCAGTGTGGTTTCGCAGTTCCACGGGTCAAATCGCTGTACTATCCAGTTTTGGGCCTTTGGTATCTAAAAAAAAAGCAGTTTGAGTGTGTCGCTCACTGTTCAGCCGCAAATATCTCTATTTAAAAAAGTGTGGTATACCCCAGTAAACAATAACTGTGATTTTCCTCTTCCATGGTTCTAATCTACTCTTTATTACCCTTTTTCCATTGATAGTGCAAGTGTAAGCTATTTTACTTCATTTACAATGGGCAAGGCGCGAGGCAAGGGACGTGGAAGTGGACGTTCTGGTGATGATTCGTGCAGAGGACGGGGCCGTGGCCAAGGTGAAAATGTGCCACAACCAACAGCCACATCTTCTCGCTCCCACTTCTTGACCGAATTACTAGGGAAGCACAGAACAACACCAGTATTGAGAACTGATCATTGTGAACAGGTTATTAATTGGATAGCAGATAATACTTCCAGTTACCTGTGCACCACCACCTCCGGTCTGTCTTCCACATGGTCAACTCTTAGTAGCCGTGAGTCTCGACAGCATACTCCTCCACACCCTGATGCTCCTTCCTCCCACCATGCCGAGTGTCGTCAGACAGCAAGTGATCCCACACTTGGACACTCTGAAGAGCTGTTCACTGGTCCATTTCCATATTTGGGCCCCTCGCCTGATAAGCTTGAAGTGGTGGAAGAGGAGATCCCATGTTGCGATGCCCAAATATTTGAACAGCCACGGCCACAGGAAGTCGATGCTGGCAATCTGTCACAAGAGGTGGACGATGACGAGACATAATTGCCAGGAAGTGAGGAGGAGGATCGTGGTGCACAAGTGGAAGAGGAGGAGGTGGTGGATGATCTAGTAACTGACCCAACGTTTAAGGAGGACATGCAGAGTGAGGCCAGCAGCACACAGGGGGAGGGAGGCAGAGTACCCCAACAGGCAGGAAGAAGCAGTGTGGTGGCCGCAGACAGAAGGCAGGCAACCGTTCCCCGTAACACCAACACGAGGGACGTTGCCAGTACAAGCGGTAGGTCTTCCAGAGTCTGGAATTTTTTTAAAGACTCTGCTGATAACCCCAAAAAGGCCATATGTTCCACCTGCCATGCCAGCATCAGCAGGGGTGACAAAACTACCAGCCTGACCACCACCAGCATGATCAGGCACATGGCAGCAAAGCACCCGACTTTGTGGGGCGAAACCCAGGGTCCACGACCAGTGTCAGCGGGTGTCACCACTGCTTCTTCCACTGTTGTGCGTGCAATAGAACCCCCTGTTGTGTGTGCAAGGCAATCCCCTGTCCATACTGCATGTAAAGATGCCCCCTCCTCTCAGTCTTCACTTGTTATGGCAGTTTCTCAAGAAACAGCATCAACGTCCACGTCCACGTCCCACCGCAGCGTTCAATTGTCCATATCCCAGACCTTTGAACGAAAGCGGAAATTCGCAGCTAACGCCCCACAGGCCACAGTCCTAAATTCGCACATTTCACGACTGCTTGTGTTGGAAATGCTGCCTTTTAGGCTGGTGGAGACGGAATCCTTCCGCAATCTTATGGCGGTGGCCGTCCCTCGGTACTCGGTCCCCAGCCGACACTATTTTGCCCGGTGTGCCATCCCCGCACTACACAAGCACGTGTCCCAAAGCATCTGCCATGCCCTCAACAACGCAGTTACTGGGAGAGTCCACCTGACAACGGACACGTGGACAAGTGCTTGTGGCCAGGGACGGTACATCTCTCTGACGGCACACTGGGTAAGCATAGTGGAAGCCGGGACCCAGTCGGACCTTGGGACGGAATACATCCTCCCCACACCGAGGATTGCGGGCCCTATGTCAGTCAGAGTTGCCCCCACAGTGTACAGCTCCTGTGCATCCTCCTCCTCCTCCTCCTCCTCCTCATGTTCAGCCTCCATGTCAGATATCACCACATCAGTTACAAGCTGGAAGCATTGCAGTACTGCCTCCGCCAAGCGGCAACAGGCTGTGCTGAAACTCATAAGCTTAGGTGATAAACCTCACACTGCTTGTGAGTTGTGGACAGCTGTGAAAGAGCAGGCAGATCTGTGGCTGAGACCGCTGAACCTACATCCCGGCATGGTCGTGTGTGACAATGGCCGTAACCTGGTGGCGGCTCTGAGGCGAGGTGAGATCACACACGTACCATGCCTGGCTCATGTGCTTAACCTCGTGGTTCAGTGGTTTCTTAAATTGTACCCCGAGTTGCCAGATCTGCTCGTGAAAGTACGCCGCCTGTCAGCTCATTTTTGCAAGTCGGCTACAGCTTCCGCAGCCCTTGCTATGTTGCAGCAGCGTTTGCAGCTTCCGGCACACCAACTGGTGTGTGATGTCCCCACACGTTGGAACTCTACCCTCCACATGTTGCAAAGGATTTGTGAGCAGAAGAGAGCAGTTGTGGAGTACCAGCTGCAACAAGGCCGTTGATATTCAGGTCAGTCTCCACACATAAGACCTCAGGAGTGGACCTGGATGTCTGACATATGTACCATCCTGACAAACTTTGAGGAGGCCACCAAGATGGTGAGTGGCGATGACGCCATCATTAGTGTCAGCATCCCACTTGTCTGTCTTTTGCAACGCTCTCTGCAGAGAATTAAAGAGGAGGCATTGCAGCCAGAGTATGATGAGTTGGATCAAGAAGCCGTAGCGGGTGATTACACACAGCCCAGCCTCATCTCATCCCAACGTGCATTGGGAGACAATGAGGGAGAGGAGGAGGAGGAGGAGGAGGAGGAAGAACAGGAGCTGCTATCATGCGTTGTAGACGGTAGTACCTGTACAAGTGTCATACCGTCGGTTCAGCGTGGGTGGCCTGAGGACAGGGGGGAGGAGGAAGAGGAGGAGGAGGAGGAGAGCATGGTCAGTCGTCATCTTGGTGAGGATACGGAAGTCTTGCCCTTTACCAGTCTGGCAAGCATGGCTGACTTTATGTTACGCTGCCTTAACCGTTACCCTCGCGTTGTCAAAATGTTGGTGACAGTCATTACTGGTTGGTGACACTTTTAGACCCACGCGACAAGGAGAACTTTCACTCTCTTATTCCTGAGGTGTAGAGGTCTACAAAAAATGGGGCAGTATCAGAAGGCCCTTGCTGCAGAACTGTTAAAAATTTTTCCAGCTGAACACGCTTGCGGCAGAGGTCACAGTTCGTTGCCCAACCAAGGCGAACAGGCGAGAGAGACGCAACTCCAATCCAGCAGAGGCAGGGGTGCACTGTCAACGTTCTGGGACAGTTTTCTGAGACTCGCCCAGCTTACAGGCCCTGAGGCGCGGGGTACTCTCACAAGGAGTGGAAAGTTTCAAAAGATGGTGAGGGAGTACCTTGCCGACCGTACCAGCGTCCTCCGTGATTCCTCTGTGCCTTTTAATTATTGGGTATCCAAGCTGGACACTTGGAATGAACTAGCTCTGTACGCCTTGGAGGTCCTGGCCTGCCCTGCCGCTAGCGTGTTATCGGAACGTGTTTTTAGTGCCGCTGGGGGAATTATAACTGATAAGCGCACTCGCCTGTCAACTGACAATGCTGACAAGCTGACCCTTATCAAAATGAGCAAGGGCTGGATTGGGCCAGACTTCTCATCACCACCAAATGACAGCAGAGTAACATAAAGTCAAATCCACTGTGTTATTTCGGGAGGTGTATTCACATGCACCGCTTCACACCCACACATGGGTATACGCTTCCTCGTTTCGGCTGTTTTATCTTCTTCTCCTTATCCTCAGCCTCCACCACCACTATACCACCAGGATGCCAGCATTGCAAGTTCCTCCGTCCTTATTTTTGGCAGCTTTTGCTTGCAAGGCATAAGCAAATACTATGGGACACCCACTCCCCAATAATGGGACTTATGTTTGTAATATGCTGTACTGCATGGCTCTTGTAAGGGGCATTCCAAGTTGCTCCGTCCTAATTTTTGGCACCTTTTGCTTTCAAGGCATAAGCAAATACTATGGGACACCCACTCCCCAATAATGGGACTTATGTTTGTAATATGCTGTACTGCATGGCTCTTGTAAGGGGCATTGCAAGTTGGTCCGTCCTAATTTTTAGCAGCTTTTGCTTGGAAAGCATAAGCAAATACTATGGGAGACCCACTCCCCAATAATGGGACTTATGTTTGTAATATGCTGTACTGCATGGCTTTTGTAAGGGTCATTGCAAGTTGCTCCATCCTAATTTTTGGCAGCTTTTGCTTGCAAGGCATAAGCAAACACTATGGGACTCCCACTCCCCAATAATGGGACTTATGTTTGTAATATGCTGTACTGCATGTGACGCGCCCCCTCGGCCGTGTGTACACGTGTGTGGGATACCCGGTGTGGGGTCTCTGGGGTCTGTAGTCTCCGTGGCGGTGACCCGGTCCTGTGGCTCAGGCTGGTCAAACCAGTGGCTGTCTTTCTTAGGTTTTGAGGTTAATTGTCCGACTGCGCCACCCGTGGATTGCGGTCAGGGAGTACCACCGCTGCGAGGCAGACCGCTGAGGCTGGTGTTGTGTGCGCAGCAGAGAATGGGATAACTCCCCATGGGAGGAATATAGCCTCAGGGCAGTGAGTGTGGATGATAGGGGTGATGGTGCATGAGCGCAGCAGGAATGACTCAGAGTCTTTGCAGTGCAGTTCAGGGTCTTTACTGATGATTATAAGGTAGACCCTCCTGGGAGTACTGGCTAGCATAAGAGGCCTGGTCAGTCTGTGAGCAAGCAGGAGTTCCCCTGGCCAGGTGGAGTTGTAGGCCTCCCCGTCTGTCTGCACTCTTCCTGGCTACCTTGCTGTAAGCGGGTAGAAGTAGCCCACGTCCCTGAGTGTACCGTGTAGTGCTCACCCGTATGGCTGGTGACTTGGGGCCTTCTGTTAGCCTCCGCTCCACGACGGCGGTGCTGGTCCCTTGCTTGTGACTGAGCCTCCGAGCTTCTATGGCCAGAGGACCTGAAATCCCCCGTCAGCTGGTTTCTGCTGCTGGATATATAAGTCCTCACAGTCTCGGACTCCTGTGTCCGGTTCCTATTGTCTTCTGCCAGGGCGAGCTCTGCTCAGCTTCCAGCCCCTGGTCTTTAGCTCCTAGCTCCTACAGAGCTCCTTGCTGTTACTTTCCCTTGCTCTCACTCTGACTCTGACTGTTCTCTGTTCTCTGACTCACTCAACCCCGCCCCAGATCCAGTTTATAAGGGCAGAATTCTCCCCTCCCAGGACTGGGGCAGGAGGATGTTGCATGTTTAAGGGATCCTGACCAGGAAACCTCCCACTTGCTCTCCGACGTAATATCCCTATTACTGTGGTGACCAGACCCCTGGGGTGCCACACATGGCTCTTGTAAGGGGCATTGCAGTTCCTCATAATTTTTGGAAAGCCTTCCATTCACTGCTTAGGCCAACAGTGCACAGGAGACCCAGTTGCTATAAATGGAAAAAAAGGTTTAGTTAACGCCCTCTGACCTCCATGTCATTTCCAAGGGGCATTGGAGTGCCTCGAAATTTTTGGTAGGCATTGCACTCACTGTATGCCCTATAACTGTGTAGCCAAACCGCTCCTTTTGTTACAGAAACATATCCTACAATACATATCTGGTTGACTGGCCTGATATTGATGTGAATGGTCCCTGTTCCTCCTGCTCTTTCTCCTTTGCCACTACCTCATCCATCATTTATCACCTGAAGCTTTGTTTTAACGGGAGTCATAGAACTTGGATAGTAGCAGGAAAACATCTAGCAATCCTCGGAGGAGGTAGGATATGCGCCAAAACGCTGACCACCTCAGGCCTAGCCGCTACTACATACATGCGCTTGCATTACAACAAAACAAAGCAGATGCTAACTTCTATCATCCTCATCATGCTCCTCACCTTGGCACTCTCAACTCCCCTGATGGAGAAGCCAGGGCCCACGGGAGGAGTCTGATAGTCCGGTGGGCTCGGCCAATGCTGCCCTAAAGCAGGCCAGGCTAAGAAAAGTGTGGGAAAGGTTACCGGGACAAATAGGGGTGGCTGGGGACCGAGTATGGGCACCCGGCCACCCCCTGGAGGCTGGGGAGCAAGCGGGGACAGCCGGCCACCAGGTGGCTGGGGACGGAGTATGGATACCAGGCCGCCGACACAGCCATGGCGTGGTGGCCAGATTCTGCCTCCACATGCCTAAAAGGCCCAATTTAAAGTGCAAGCAAGCAGTATGGTATTGCAGCCTGGGGGTGGGTGGGTGGCAGGCTGCACACTTGCGCTTGCATTGCAAGGAATTGGAGAGGTACAATTGAACACTGCCCTGGGACAAGGACTTGAATGGGGATAGTTGCAAGTCTGCAATGACAGGTGCAAGCTGGGAGGCATCTTCGCATGTACCATGAACAGGGGTTTGGCATGCACACACTACAGTGGAATAGGCTCTACTTCCCACTAAATGCACTGGGGAGGGCACAGGTAATGTTTTGGTATACGCGCTTAATCTTATGTATAAGGCACACCAGGACAAATAGGGGTGGCTGGGGACTGAGTATGGATACCTCGCTGCCGAAGCAGCCATGAGGTAGTGGCCAGCTTCTGCCTCCTCCAAACTAAAAGGCCCCATTTCAAGTGCAAGCTAGCAGTATGGAATTGCAGTCTGGGGGTGGGTGGGTGGCAGGCTGCACACTTACACTTGCATTAAAAGAAAACATAGCAGATGCTAACTTCTGTCATCATCATCATACTCCTCACCTTGGCACTCTCAACTCCACCGATGGAGAAGTCAGGGCCCACCGGAGGAGTCTGGTTCTCTGGTGGGCTCATCCAATGCTGCCTAAAGCAGGCCGGGATAAGAAAATTGTGTGGGGGGATGTTCCAAGGAGAAATGGGGGCGGCTGGGGACCATTTATGGACACCCGGCTGCCCCCAGGCGGCTGGGGACCGTGTGTGGACACCCGACCGTGGGGCGGCTGGGGACCGAGTATGGACACCCGGCCGCCGGGCAGCTGGGGACTGAGTATGGATTTCAGGCCGCCAACACAGCCATGACGTGGTGGCCAGATTCCGCCTCCACATGCCTAAAAGGCCCAATTTCAAGTTCAAGCAAGAAAGCAGTATGGTATTGCAGCCTGGGGGTGGGTGGGTGGCAGGCTGCATACTTGCGCTTGTATTGCAAGGAATGGGGGAGGTACAATTGAACACTGCCCTGGGACTAGAACTTGCATGGGGATAGTTGCAAGTCTGCATCTTCTGATGCGGCAAGGATCACTTATGATGGGCACACTTTTAGACAGTGACCTGGGAGTCAGAGATGCTTCCAGGGGTCTTCCCCATGCTGTTCCCATGTCTTTTCAGCACCTTATGCATGTGTCACACAGCACATGGCCAGATAAGGTTGTAAAATGTTAAAATGACATTTCCCGGTGAATGCATTTGTCACAGTTGAAAGCAATACAAAAGTGCAAAAACGCATAAAAAATGCTACTTGTGAACATAGCCGAAGATGTAGAGGAGTATTTTTGTTTTTGGTCATTTATTTTAACTTATACACAAGTCTTTTCCCTGGAAAGGATGTTCCTTAACATATTTCGCAGGAAAAAAGTTTCACTTTCGTTTTTGAACGTTTTATTGTGAGCCTGTAAAAGTGGCTTAATACCTCTGACCACGTTGCTGACAGCAGTGACCTGGGGGTCAGAAATGCTTCCTGGGGCGATCCTCATGCTGTCCCCATGTCATTTGAGCACTGTCACTATCGTTTTTGGCACTTGTTAGGCTTTTAAAAGACTGCCGGGGGTGCCACCGCAAAAATGCTCGAGTCTCCCATAGACTAACATTGGGCTCGTTGCTCGGGTCGAGCACCCGAGTATCACGGCGAGCTCGGCCCGAGCTTCGAGCACCCGAGCATTTTAGTGCTCGCTCAACACTAGTGAGCAAGTTGACATTTTATTGATACAAATTTTAGGTACATACGATTTCTTGATCACTTTTTATTACATTTTATTTTTAGAGGTGTGAAGACAAAAATACATTAATTGTGGCATTTCTATTTGGATTTTTCTTTTCAGAGTTAGGCTACATACACACATTGAGTATTTGGTGATTTTTTTACCTCTGTATTTGTAAGCCAAAATCAGGAGTGGAACAATCAGAGGAATCATAGAATCATAGAATCATAGAATGGTAGAGTTGGAGGGGACCTCCTGGGTCATCTGGTCCAACCCCCTACTCAAAGCAGGATTCACTAAATCATCTCAGACAGATATCTGTCCAGCCTCTGTTTGAAGACGTCCATTGAAGGAGAACTCACCACCTCTCGTGGCAGCCTGTTCCACTCATTGATCACCCTAACTGTCAAAAAGTTTTTTCTAATATCTAATCTGTGTCTCCTCCCATTCAGTTTCATCCCATTGCTTCTAGTCTTTCCTTGTGCAAATGAGAATAAAGATGATCCTTCTACAATGTGACAGCCCTTGAGATATTTGTAGACAGCTATTAAGTATCCTCTCAGTCTTCTTTTTTGCGAGCTAAACATTCCCAAATCCTGTAATGGTTCCTCATAGGACATGGTTTGCAGACCGGTCACCATTCTGGTCGCTCTTCTCTGAAATTGCTCCAGTTTGTCGATGTCTTTTTTAAAATGTGGAGCCCAAAACTGGAAGCAGTATTCCAGATGAGGTCTGACCAAAGAGGAGTAATGGAATTATTTTTTGGTGCCTTTTTTCACATATTGGTTTTATGTTTATCTGCAGAGCTTTATACTTTTCTACAGAATGAATCCTATCTGAAGATGATGGCCCTTGCTACTTCGATATTATCACTTCTATAGTATCATTGTTATATCTGCACTAATTTTTTTAATTTTATTTTTCTTTTTCATTTATGTTTATCTTTTGCCATTGGTTCACAGAACGATGCATATTTTTGTCTGTTATTTTCTTTTGTATCACCTTGTTTAATTTTTGCCTATCATATTAATAACGAATTGATTTGTTAATATGCAGATAAACCTTGACAAAAGCTTTGAGAGCTGAAACATTGGTTGAAGTCTGTCTGACCATGTTGGCAATAAATTTTGAAAAATTCCAATGATTTATTGATTATGGACTTTGTATGGTGCCGGGATGTTAATCTTACTTGAGTACAAAGAGGAGTAAAGTCCGATAATGACTTCACGTGATCTAGACTGTATGCTTCTGTTAATAGGAAATGTATAATACAAACAAGTGCACCATATACTCCACTCTGACCCATCCTGGGACTTTGGAGACCCCACAGGTGAGGATTTAGCCTCCTTCAGCCCCCTTTTGGGAAACCCCAGTAAGGTGATCTAAAATCCCCTTGATTCCTCAGAGAACTTTCAACCACCAGGTACCTCTCCACTAGGCCCACCAGGTAATTTGCATTCTGGGGATCTCCCTAGACAACCCAGCATTGGACCTGGCTTTGGCAGAAGGATAAACTGGTCCATCACCACTCTCTCCACCATCTGTGCTGGTGAACAAGTCTCTGGCTACAGACATTTTTGGTGCCGGAGGTCAAACATCTGGGACCTGGGAAGTTTGTCCCTATGATAACCCCAGTGGTGCATCCGTTGTGCCCTTACTGTCATGGTTACGCCCCAATGAGGCAAGATCTCCATCTTGAGATTATTGTACTCTTGGGGGTTCTGCAAAGTCACGTCAAAGTATGCCTTGTGCGGCTCCCCAGACAAATTTGGCGCTAGAACTTCTGCCCACTGCTCCGAAGGCAACTTCTCCCGGTCTGCCACACTCTCAAACAGCATCAGGAATGCCTTGACATCCTCATCTAGAGTCATCTTTTGCCGTATTTCTCAGCTGAGACTCATCACTTCTGTATGGGGAGGGCGGTGCGATTTCCCTGATGCGGAGAGCCTTTGCCAAGACCTCCATCTGCAGCTGGTGCCACTGCTGCTGCTGTTGCTGCACCTGGAGCTGCTGCATCAAGAGTTTATTGGTCTCCTGCTGCTGGATATTAGAATGGACCAGCTGCCTAATCAGCTCCTCCATGTTTCCAGTCTGTGCCTGCCTTCACTCGGGACATACAGACTTCTCCCAGAAATCTCCTGTGGTCCTTGGGACCTCTGCCCACACTTCTACCACCAACTTTGAGGATTCTCTCGCTAATCCCCAGCACTATTCAGCATTTTTGCATGAGGACGGACACCTACTGTCCAAACGGAACCCTGCGGAACCAACCGGAAGAGAAAGAGTTTCAGGAGGGAAAATTTTGGTGAAGCACCGGGTGAGGTGACCTTGCTTACGCAGTTCCCTGGTATAAAAGTTCAGTTTGCAAAAACAGGAGGAGATTTGGCTTCAAGAGAAGGGACAGTCAGGTTGTGCGTCAAGGAAGACGCTGAAGCTGGTGTGTTTGGCCGTGACAATAAGCGAGAACAAGCAGGTTGGTGTGCACCTGGAAGCAGAACCCAGGTTGCACCAGACAAGTTCCGTAATCCAGACAATGCCCGTCAAGGTCCAAAGTCCAGACTTGCGCTGGGCAAGATCTGGAGCTCAGACGACACTAGTCAAGAGCCGAAGCCTAGCTCTCATTCTACCGGGTACGGGAGGCACCTGCCATCAGTCAAGCACCGAAGATCTATGGGAAAACTCCACTTGGAGGTTGACATATCATTGGTGCAACTTGTCCGACCCCACAGGGGCCCGAGATGTAAAGGGGCCCATTTCTACCTCCAAAGTAAAGCGTATGAACTATGTGCAATGGCTGTTGTCAGCATTTTCAGTTGACAGGCAGATGCGCCTATCATTTATTATGCACCCAGCGGCACTGAAAACCTGCTCTGAAAAAAACACTAGCGGCAGGGCAGGCCAGCACCTCCAAGACTTAGAGGGAAAGTTCATGCCACTTGTCCAGCATTGACACCCAATAGTTGCATGGTACAGAGGAATCACTGAGGACACTGGTACAGTCGGTTAGTTACTCCTTCACCATCTTCATTAACTTTTCCCTCCTTGTCAGAGGACCCATGAAATCAGAGCCTTGGTGCTGTGAGGGTCTAATGAAACTGTCCCAGACCTTTGATAGTGTTCCCCTGCCTCTGTTGGACCTGTTGTGTGTCTCTCTTGTCTCTACTCCTTGGTTGTCCAAAGAACTCTGACCTGTGCCGCCAGTATTGTCAGGTGGGAATTTTTTTTGACCAATTCTACTACTAAGGCCTTCTGGTACTGCACCATTTTCGTAGTCCTCTCCGCCACAGGAAGGAGAGATGGAAAGTTCTTCTTGTTGCGTTGGTCGAGAAGGATAAACAACCAGTACCAGGTGGTGTCCAAAATGCGTATAATGGGAAAAATGAAAGGAAGCGGGACATAAAGTCTGTCGTATGTGCCAGACTCCAAACAGTTAAGACTTTATTGTCCCCAACAAGAGGATGACTCTCCATCTCCTCCTCCTCCCTCTTCTTTTCAGGCCATACACGCTGAACAGACGGAAGCTGGTATTGGTAGTATCCTCTGTAGATCAGGTAACCGTCTCCTGTTCCTCCTCCTCCTCATTATTACCCAATGCACTTTGAGAATGTGAGATGAGGCAGGGCTGGGTAGTACCACCCTGTCTTCTATCTTCCTCCATTGCCACCTGGTCCACATGCAAAGCTTCATCTTTTATCGTGAACAGCGAGAGTAGACACAGAAGCGGGATGGTCACACTAATTATATCATCATTGCCGCTCATCATTTTGGTTGATTCCTTGAAGTTTTGGAAAACCATACGGATGTCAGACATCCATGACCACTCATCAGTTGTTATGTGTGGAGGCTGAGCAGAATACCAATGGGCAAGTTGGAGCTGGTATTCAACTACTACCCTCTGCTGCTCACAAAGCCTTGCCAACATATGCAATGTTGAGTTCCAGGGCGTAAATGTGGCTTACTTTGACAAGTAGCTCAGGCAAATCAGGGTAGGTTTTCATAAATCACTGAACCACTAAGTTGAGCACGTGGGCCAGGCATGGTATGTGTCCGAGGCTACCAAGCCTCCGAGCTACCACCAGGTTATGACCATTATCACACATGACCATGCCTGGTTGTAGGTTCAGCAACGAGAGCCACACATCTGTCTGGTCTGTTAGACTTTTCAATAACTCTGCAACGGTGTGCTGTTTGTCACCTAAACACATTAGTTTAAGTAGAGCCTGTTGCAGCACCTCCAACTTGTGACTGATATGGATGATAAACCTGAGATGAAGAATGAGAAGGAGGAGGGGGTGTAGGAACTGGTGTAGGAGGAAGGGGAAACTCTGATGGAATGTGGGCCCTCAATTCTAGGCATCGGTAGAACATATGCAGTCCCAGGTTCCGACTTGGTCCCGGCCTCCAGCAGGTTCACACAGTATGCTGTCAGGGAAATGTAGTATCACTGACCACAAGCACTTGCCACGTGTTGGTTGTTAAGTGGATTTTCCCTGTAACTGTGTTGGTCTGGGCACAGGTTATGTTATGGGGCATGTGCTGGTGTAAGGTGGGCATGACTTTTCTGGAGAAATAATGGAGGATGGGGAGCGAGTACTGAGGGATGACCGCCGCCATGAGGTTGCGGAAAGCCTCAATGTCCACAAGCCTAAACGGCAACATTTCCAGGCAAGGAGCCTTGAAATGTGGCCGTTTAGTATTTGGGCCTGTGGATGGGTGGCTGTGTTTTTTAACTTGCATTCCATGGCTTGTGGTAGGGACTGCTGAATGCAGGAGGAATCTGTGCCTGCATCCTGGACAGGAGATTGGCAAGCACTAAGCACAAGGGATGAGGCAGAGGTGTCATCAGCAGACTCTGATTGTGGACCCAGGCTTTCGGCCAATCTAGCCAGGTGCTGGGATGACAAGTGCCTGAGCATGCTGGTGATGGTCAGGCTGGTGGTGATCTGGACCCTGCTGAGCTTGGTAAAGCACAGGTTGCAAATGACCGTATTTTTGTCTTCTGCACTTTCTGTAAAAAAGTGCCAGACTGGGGAACACTTAACCCCTGACCTGGGATTTGGCTGCATGCTGATGCTTTGGGGAACAGTTGACCACCTTTTCCCTCTGTCAGTTGCACTGCCTCTTCATGCCTGTTGCGGTGCTGCAGACCTCTCCCCCTCTAAGCCGCTGTGCACGTTCAGCATGCCACCTTGACAGGCTGGGCCAGTGACTTCATCATCTACCACCTCGTCTTCCACTTCCTCACTCTTGTCCTCCTTCTGACTTGCTGTCTTAACATGACTTGTTGGCACTGTGTCTCATCATTATCCACCTCCTCGGACAGTAATTGCCATTTACCGCTGTCAACTTCTTCTGACCGTGGCTGCTCAGAAATTTGGGCATCACTGCACACACTCTCCTTATGTCCCTCTTGAAACTTGAATGGTGACAGGCCAGAAGAAGCCATAAATAGAAAGGTAAAGAACTCCTTGGAGTGTCCAAGTATGGGGTTACTTGTCTCCTGATACTCACCATTGTGAGCGGAAGGAGGATTAGGATGAAGAGTATGATGTCCAGACTCTTTGATAGTGAGACTGGACTGTGTGGAAGACAAGGTGGTGCTGGAAAACAGACTGGAAGCATTATCAGCCATCCAACTCACAACCTGCTCGCACTGTTCTGGCTTCAACAGTGGTGTTTTGCTCCCCTCTGAAAAGTGGGACAGGAAGCTAGGTTTGCATGTGCATGTTTGTTGTCCTCTCGCATCAGGCACAGTTTTACCTGGATCACGGCCACAGCCTGTGCGTACATCAGCAGCAGCACGTCCACTTCCCCGTCTCTTACTGCGCGCCTTGTGCATTTTTAATTACAGTTGTGATCAAAAGTTTACATACCCCGGCAGAATTTCTGCTTTCTTGGCCTTGTTTCAGAGAATATGAATGATAACAAAAAAAAACTTTTTCTCCACTCATGGTTATTGTTTGGGTGAAGCCATTTATTGTCAAACTAATGTGTTTTCTCTTTTTAAATCTTAATGACAACCAAAAACATCCAAATGACCCTGATCAAAAGTTCACATACCCCAGTTACTAATACCGTGTATTGCCCCCTCTAACATCAATAAAAGCTTGAAGTCTTTTGTGGTAGTTGTGGATGAGGTTCTTTATTTTCTCAGATGGTAAAGCTGCCCATTCTTCTTGGCAAAAAGCCTCAAGTTCCTGTAAATTCCTGGGCTGTCTAGCATGAACTGCGTGCTTGAGATCTCCCCAGAGTGGCTCAACGATATTGAGGTCAGGAGACTGAGATGGCTACTCCAGAACCTTCACTTTGTTCTGCTGTAGCCAATGACAGGTCGACTTGGCCTTGTGTTTTGGATTGTTGTCATGTTGGAACGTCCAAGTACGTCACATGCGCAGCTTCCGGGCTGATGAGTGCAAATTTGCTTCCAGTATTTGCTGATAACGTGCTGCATTCATCTTTCCTTCAACTTGTACCAAGTTTCCTGTGCCTTTGTAGCTCACACATCCACAAAACATCAGCAATCCACCTCCATGATTTACAGTAGGAATGGTGTTCCTTTCATCACAGGCCTCGTTGACTTCTCTCCAAATGTAACGTTTATGGTTGTGGTCAAAAAGTTCAATTTTGGTCTCATCACTCCAAATTACTTGTTCCAGAAGTTTTGAGGCTTGTCTCTGTGCTGTTTGGCATATTGTAGGCGAGGATCTTTGTGGTATTTGCGCAGTAATGGCTTTCTTCTGGCGACTCGACCACGCAGCTAATTTTTTCTTCAAGTGCCTCCTTGAAACAGCCACACCACTAGTTTTCAGAGAGTCCTGAATTTCAGCTGATGTTATTTGTGGGTTTTTCTTTGCATCCTGAACAATTTTCCTGACAGTTGTAGCCAAAATTTTTGTTGGTGTACCTGACCGTGGTTTGGTTTTTACAGAGCCCCTGATTTTCCATTTGTTAATCACAGTTTGAATGCTGCTGACTGGCATTATCAATTCCTTGGTTATCTTTTTGTATCCCTTTCCTGTGTTATACAGTTCAACTACCTTTTCCCGTAGATCCGTTGATAATTCTTTTGCTTTCCCCATGCCTTACAATCCAGAAACGTCAGTGGCTGGATGAAAGACGCAAGAGTCTGTCTGGACCCCAGAAACTAACTCAGCTTTTATGCACACACACTGATTACAAGCAAACAGATCACAGGTGAGGATTTTACCTTTAGTAGCCATTCAAATCCATTTGTGTCAAATTCTGTGCATGTTATCGGGGTCATTTGGATGTTTTTGGTTGTCATTAAGATTTAAAAAGAAAAAACCCAATAGTTTGACAATAAATGGCTTCACCCAACCAATAACCATGAGTGGAGAAAACATTTTTTGTTATCATTCATATTCTTTGAAACAAGCCCAAGAAAGCAAAAATTCTGCCGGGGTATGTAAACTTTTGAGCACAACTGTATCTATGTAGCTTAGAAAACAGAATCTTTTTGAATTGTCCCTGAAAAGATTTTGTAGCGTCTGCCTGCTCCCCTGCTGCTGCTGTGGAGCGCACCGCGCGCAGCTTTCCGGGCACTGTGCACGCTCCCTCCCTCGTAAAGGGGCCACGTGAGCCGTCCTAAAGAGTCCCCGGCCAATGGCTGGAGAACTTCTCCTATATAAGGCACCTCCTCTAAAATGTAGGTGCCTGTGCAAAGTTGTTGTTTTGTGTGCTAACACTTTCCTCAACTCTCAGGTCCCGCTGCCTGTCAGTCCTTCCCGTCAGTCTGCCTAACAGTCCAGCCCACCAGTCTGTCTATCAGTCCTGCCCTCCAACCTGTCAGCGACCTGCCTGTTACCTGTCGAGCTCACCAGCCTGCCTACCTGGAGCACCTGCCAGTAACCTGCCGTGCCCGCCAGCCTGCCTACCGGGAGCACCTGTCAGTACCTGTCATGCTCGCCAGCCTGCCTACTTAGAGTACCTGCCAGTAACCTGCCGTGCCCGCCAGCCTGCCTATCTGGAGCACCTGCCAGTTACCTGTCGTGTCCGCCAGCCAACCTACCTGGAGCACCTGCCAGTTACCTGCCTTGCCCGCCAGCTTGCCTACCCGGAGCACCTGTCTGGCTATCAGCCGTATCTGACAACTTATCTACCCGGATCACCTGCCAGCCTTCCTGCCGTGCTCATCCGCTGTACCGGTCAGCTTCTGTCATCTGACCCATGGGAGTCACCTGCTCTCACACAAGGTCGGTCCCAGAGTGGCACCTGGTTCACCTGCCCGGTCCCTCCCTGGTTCACGGAGTTGACTAAGCCACCGTGTGACCTGGGTCAGTCTGAGTTGGCACTTAGTTACGCCCCTATGGTCCCTCCTTGCACCAAAGCACAGAGGTTCCACCACCCGGACTCGTAACAGATTTTTTTTGTATGTGGCAGCAACAAAGTCTGGAAAGCAATCAACCGTGCCAAGATGTCTCTGCTATGCTATCTACTCCTCCATTTAACCCTAAATTATTTTCAGATATGAACAGTATTACTAGAGAATTAAATATATTTGAATTGTCCCTGAAAGGACTTTTACTTGTTTGTGGCAGCAACAAAGTCTGTACCGCAATCAACCGTGCCAAGATGTCTCGAATATGCTAATACCTACTTCACCAGCTAACCTTAAATTATTTTCAGATTTAAGCAGTATTATTACGGAATAGAATATATTTGAATTGTCCCTTAAAGAATTCTTTCCTGTATGTGGCAGCAACAAAGTCGGTAACGCAATCAACAGTGCCAAGGTGTTTCTAATATACTAATACCTACTGTGACGATACAGCGTAAAATCTTAATTATGCCAGACCTACTTTCTGATGGCAACTTCGGTATACCTTTATTTTATGTTGACTTTTTAACCTGTGTTCTTCTTTAGTTGATTAACACAGAGCAGTATTTGTATAACCCTGAGTGTTGAATTCTTTTCGTTTGGAAACAATCATGTTTACTATGCTAATCACAAATTGTACTAAAAGTCAGTTAGATGTTTATTTACAATAGCCCCTGTGATACCAACTATGTAAATTGATTAGCTCAAACAATGAGATTTGGTGAGCCATGCACCTTTACCCCTTACCTGTGACTGATGACCTTACACAGATGTAAATATAAACAGGGATGTCTGTAATGCTGCAAGCAGAATCAAGGAGAATCAAAAATACTTTACAAGGATAATGAGAGACAACCTTCAGGAAAGTAGATGGATAGCATGGCATCCAAAGAGACACAGATTTGGATTTTACATGATTCCGGCCTAAGGGTATCGGCGCTGACTAGAAAGATTCAGATCTACTCCATTGACAATGAGAGAGACATGGATACATTTTGGGGAGACCAGGGTGAGACGAGGAAGTCACCTGACCTCATGGATATGTTGTTTGGGGCTGCCAGGAGGGACCCACCGGTTGCCTGGAACTCATGGAGACATTCAGAGAAGCCAGATTGGGACCCGCCGGTCATCTGGTTCCATAGAAACTCTTGGAGAGGCCAGGTTGGGACCCTTGAGTCTCCTGGCCTTCTACCTCGATGGACTGCTAGCTTCCTAAGCTTGCCGCTACCTTCTCTCTGTGGGGGCCTGCTAAAAGCGGGGGGCACTGGTTGAGGTAGTCGGCCCTGAAAGTCTCCAAAGTCGCAGCTGTTCTATCCCGGCGGAGAAGGAAGGGTGAGACTGTGTAATGTTGTACCATCTTGGGTGTTTGTTGGACTGTACTGTGTGTTTATTGTCCGCTTTGTGCTTCAATAAAGTATTTCCACACTGTTTTACCCTCACCCTGTGTTGTCTGGGTAGTGCTAGGCCCATAGAAGACCCCAGGTCTTCACACTTAATCCACCGGATAACCCTAAATTATTTTCAGATATGAGCAGTATTATTACAGAATAGAATATATTTGAATTGTCCCTTATAGGATTTTTTCCTGTACGTGGCAGCAATAAAGTCTGTAACCCAATCAACTGGGCCAAAATAATACCTAATAATACCTACTCCGCCAGCTAAATCTAAATTATTTTCAGATATGAGTGGTATTTTTAAAGATTAGAATATATTTGAATTAACCCTAAAAAGGGCTGCTGGTTTAATGTAGCAGCACCAAGGACCATGCAATCAACCCGGCCCTAAGTGCCTCTAATACAATATTTCTACTCCAGAAGCTAATTCTACCCTAATTGCAGCTAAGAGCAGTGTTATAGAATAGAATCGATTTGAATTAGCCCTAAAAAGGGCTGTTGGTTTAATCTTGCACCAGAAGGTAAATAAACACTATAGAACACACTGTCCCTTCTGCAGCAGCGGCTCTCCCTACATTATGTCTTGGTACAATGCGTCCAAGATGGTGTCTTTGGGTCTTATTTAGACCCGATGCGGCTGGCCAATCACAATAATGCCAGTAGCCAACATGGCTACGGCATTACCATGATTGGCAGGCAATTCCCGCGTGTTTAGTGTCTGACAACCAGGTGCCACACATGCGTGGCGAGGAATCGAGCATGGCGAGCGAGCATCTGGATACTCGATCGAGTGCGAAGCTTCTCGAGCACAGTTATGCTCAATCAAGTTCCGAGCAGTGCCAAGCATGCTTGCTCATCACTAATAATAATAATTATTATTATTATTAATGTCTTGAGCACGTTGGAGCTGAGCTGTTTTTTCAGACTGGATGGTGAGTTCAGATGGATTGGGGAGAAGTGGTTGATAAAGGAAGAAAGATGTAGATTTCTCTGATATATTACAAAGGGTCTTATATTTACTTGTATTAATGATTTATGCAAAATTTGTTGAAATACAATCCCGCTTAAGGTCCCCTTCTCAGTTAAGGTCCAGGAATGAGCTAATGTTAATGTTTTATATCTTGCTTTGATTATCATTTAAACAATTTATATTTATGTATCTTTATAACTTTTTTTTATTAGCTTTATATGTCTCATTCATAAAAGCAATGAGACAAGGTGTTGGTAGGCATTGCTTAAAAGTGTTGCTACAATGAGAGCTGGTTTTAGCTAGTTCTTAGCTATTTCTTGGGGGAAGCTAGCAGAACCCATGATTTATGGTCTTTTTCCTCCAAACTTACACATCTTTTAGGTAACATATTAAGCCATCCCCTTTTCTTCCTGTAGGTGTAATAAAATACTTGTGGCTTTAGATTTGGGAGCAGACAAGCCTTGTACATGGACAGAAACTGGTTGTGTGTGTTCTTGTCTCTGATGCATCATTATTAATAGTACCAACATTGGAAGACCTGGAGATCCCTTTTATATCTCCCCCCAAATTAGCACTCAAAGGAAAGAAGTTTCCACGACATCAGGAGTGCCAGATAACCAGATCTCTTAAGTATTAAACACTGTTAGATAAAATACTTTTGTGGACTAACAACAAAAGTGGCTCATATGTAAAGTTGAGTGAATCAGATAGAATTTTGAATGTCATAATTTCTCACAAAGAGAAATTGTAGGGTTAAACACTCTTCTTGATGTCTTTAAGTGCCTCAAGCCCATCCTCCTGAATCATGAAAGTCCCAGAAACTTGAAGGGGAAGCTTGGTAAACAATAACATCAGAATCATGAAATACAACACTTTTACAGTGCCTACAAGTAGTATTCAACCCCCTACAGATTTAGCTGGCTTGATAAGATGCAAATAAGTTAGAGCCTTCAAACTGCAAACGAGAGTAGGTTTTATGAACAGAAGCATAAATCTTACAAACCAAAAAGTTATGTTGCTCAGTTGAATTTTATTAAATTTTAAACATAAAAGTGTGGGTCAATTATTATACAACCCCTATGTTTAATATTTTGTGGAATAACCCTTGTTTGCAATTACAGCTAATAATCGTCTTTTATAAGACCTGATCAGGCCGGCACAGGTCTGTGGAGTTATCTTGGCCCACTCCTCCATGCAGATCTTCTCCAAGTTATCTAGGTTCTTTGGGTGTCTCATGTGGACTTTATTCTTGAGCTCCTTCCACAAGTTTTCAATTGGGTTAAGGTCAGGAGACTGACTAGGCCACTCCAACACCTTGACTTTTTCCCTCTTGAACCAGGCCTTGGTTTTCTTGGCTGTGTGCTTTGGGTCGTTGTCTTGTTGGAAGATGAAATTACGACCCATCTTAAGATCCTTGATGGAGGAGCGGAGGTTCTTGGCCAAAATCTCCAGGTAGGCCGTGCTATCCATCTTCCCATGGATGTGGAACAGATGGCCAGGCCCCTTGGCAGAGAAACAGCCCCACAGCATGATGCTGCCACCACCATGCTTGACTGTAGGGATGGTATTCTTGGGGTCGTATGCAGTGCCATCCAGTCTCCAAACGTCACGTGTGTGGTTGGCACCAAAGATCTCGATCTTGGTCTCATCAGACCATAGAACCTTGAACCAGTCTGTCTCAGAGTCCTCCAAGTGATCATGAGCAAACTGTAGACGAGCCTTGACATGACGCTTTGAAAGTAAAGGTACCTTACGGGCTCGTCTGGAACGGAGACCATTGCGGTGGAGTACGTTACTTATGGTATTGACTGAAACCAATGTCCCCACTGCCATGAGATCTTCCCGGAGCTCCTTCCTTGTTGTCCTTGGGTTAGCCTTGACTCTTCGGACAAGCCTGGCCTCGGCACGGGAGGACACTTTCAAAGGCTGTCCTGGCCGTGGAAGGCTAACAGTAGTTCCATAAGCCTTCCACTTACGGATGATGCTCCCAACAGTGGAGACAGGTAGGCCCAACTCCTTGGAAAGGGTTTTGTACCCCTTGCCAGCCTTGTGACCCTCCACGATCTTGTCTCTGATGGCCTTGGAATGCTCCTTTGTCTTTCCCATGTTGACCATGTCTGAGTGCTGTTCACAAGTTTGGGGAGGGTCTTAAATAGTCAGAAAAGGCTGGCAAAAGAGATCTTTAATCCACACATGTGAAGCTCATTATTCTTGGTGCCTGAACTACTTCTTAATACTTTAGGGGGACCAAACAGAATTCTTGTGGTTTGAGGGGTTGAATAATAAATGACACTCTGAATTAACTTTTAACGTTTTTTTTAAAAAAAAAATAAAAATTTGCTGCAGTGCATTTCCCACTTCCAGGCTGATCTACAGTACAAATGTCACAATGCCAAGTTAATTCCGCATGTGTCAACCAGCTAAATCTGCAGGGGGTTGAATACTACTTGTAGGCACTGTATATTGATGCTGTCTCCTGCTCGAGAGTTCATTCAAGACGGGACCCTTTTTGATCAGGTGCTCCTGGAAAGTTACCAGGCCAAGAGGTTAGGCAAAGGGTTAAGTGGTAACTACCTAGCAAGATCAGCACAGCAGTATAAAGAGACGACATTTGGTTTAAAATAAAAAAAATGAATCTTTCCTTAAAACCTTTGGCAAATGTACAATAAACATAATTCCATAAAACAGTAATAAATAATTGTCTACATAATATCCCACATAATATTGGACACCTAAATTTGTTGGTGCTCACTAATATGCAGATAATTTGTCTCAGTATTTTTATAAGAGAATCTCTTTAGGAGATTACTAGAGTAACAGGTGCATTGTCATGAACATCTGTAATGGTGACTTTCCTTCTAGTAACCCTGAGTTTCACTGTCATTTTCAATTCTTTCTACACCTGAAACACTCCTCTGACATTTCTCCACCAGCCTTTTCTATCAGAAACAGTTGTGGTGATTTTCAAATCCAGTCTGCCTCAACTCATTGCAGATTGCCCTGCTCTGGTTACAACACAGGGAAGATTTTGCATTTGACCTGCCTCATCTCACACTTCAAGAGGGATGTTTTGATTTCCAATCTGCTTGTCTCTTGCATGCGCAACAGTGGCTCCAGCATCAGCCAGCAATCCATGAAAACTCCAAATAACCTCTATGACAATAAGCCACATACTGATAATGTCACACAGACAAGCATGAACCCAACTTCAAGTTGTGACTGGAACTTCACAACTTAAAGTAATGGCAGCACATGGCAACACTTCTTGACAGCATGACAACATCCTGCAATCATTTTTGCGAAGGGATGAAATTGTTTTTGAAAAATGCAAAGGAAAACTCCATAAAATCTAGACATTTAAAAGTGACTGTCTACCTCACAAAGTGTGCATGTCGCAAACATTTTTTTGTGCATATCTGTTTTATTAGTCAAACTTTACATGTATACACACCACACCAATACACTCACCTGTTGCAGATGTGTACCTCCCTAGCTTTACTTATTTTGTCACATTTGGGAAGAGGGTTGAATTTTGTTGAAAACATTTTTTTTTTTAAAAATTA
Organism: Phyllobates terribilis; assembly: GCF_046119375.1. Taxonomy (NCBI): domain Eukaryota; kingdom Metazoa; phylum Chordata; class Amphibia; order Anura; family Dendrobatidae; genus Phyllobates; species Phyllobates terribilis. The sequence continues at coordinate 180,078,619 of NW_027362771.1, forward strand.
GACATTTAACTGTACATGTTTGCTTTTGCACACCTATTTTTCTAGTCCAAATTGCCAATCACACATGCCACATTAATACTGCAGCTTGTTACCACACTTTGTTTTGTGTACCTACCTACCCAGCATTTCTTATTACAATCTTTTTGCTAAGGATAAATAATTGAGGCTAAAAAGATTGCCAAAAGCGAATTATAATATTGTACAAAATGTATGGCAAAAGAAAAAGCGGAAACGGGAATAGATGGGGTAGTGCAAAAGAAAAAAAATCATACCACACTAAGAAGCATTACCACCACCACTGCTGGCACCAGCTGGTCAGTAGTACTACCAAATCCAAGCTACAATTGGCCTCCTTTAACTCTGACAAGCGTATTAGTGGGAGGGAAGAAGAGGACGTTATGAAATATATTGCACATCGCTCTTCAAAGTCACAGCAGGATGATGTTGCCTCTGACAGTGGCGCCGTCAGTTTAGGTCGGTGTACTACAAAGAACAGTATACCTGATCGGACTGAGAGGGATAACTTTTGGACCATTTGTTAATTATAACAACCACAAAAGTCTGTCAGTGTACTGTGTTATTAAACAGGCTGTTACTGTTTTGTAACAGGTTACTGTTTGTTTCTGTGGTGAGCTCACTTAGACATTACTAAGGCTGTGTTTGTGTTAGGCTATGTGCCTATGATGCATTTTTCAAGCGTTTACGCTGCGGAATTTCCACACCGTAAATGCTTGGGAAACTCTTAGTAAACCTTCCCCCATGGTCTCCAATGCAACTCCGCACTTTCAATGCCCATGCTGCGGATTTTTCTGCAGCGTTTATGCTGCGCTCAAAAATCCGCAGCATGTCCATTAATTTTGCGAGAGCGCTGTGTTTTCATCGCCATTGACTTGCATTAGAACGCGCCAATTCCGCAAGACTGCATCTGTACTTGCGTAATTGGCGCATTCTAATGCGCGGATGGTGCCCGGGTGTGGAGGACAGGAGACTCTCCTCCACACCCAGGTACCATAAAAAATGAATAAAATAAAAAATAAGATTATATTCACCTTGCGATGGCCCCCGGACTTCTTCCCTGTGCTGTCTGCCGGCAATCGCGCAGGACTGAAGGACCTGCGGTGACGTCACAGACATGTGACGGCAGGTCTTTTCAGTACAGCGTAGCGCGATCTGCCGGCAGCCAGCACAGGAGCGCAGCAAGACAGCGCGGGTCATCGGAGGGTAAGTATAGGTTTATTTTTTTATTTTTAACCACTCTCTCGGGTCACACTATATAAATCCATGCCATTTGCATGGATTTATACAGTGTGACCTAGTTGTCACAAGCACTTTCCAAGTGATGCTAACTGCTTGGAAAGCGCTTGTCAATCCGCATGCGGAAATGCCAGTGAATAACGCTTCATTTCCGCATGTCCCTGGCAGGAAAACGCATGTACAATCTGCATGCGTTTTTTTTGTGCCAGGGAGATGCAGAAACGCTCAGGAAAAACCTGAGCATTTCTGCATCGTGGGCACATAGCCTTAAAGAGAATAAAAGGGATTGGATACAGTCCTAGGAGACCTCAAAGTGGTATACACATCTTTTTAGGGCAATGCAAGCACCTACAGTTTGTGGCAAGTATATTAGCTACAAAACGATTTATGTTTTGAAAAATTCATCAAACCTGACAAATTTGAATTTCACAACATTCGATCTTTTCTAGTGTTGAGTCATGTGTTCGGCATATTTATTGATATCATTTGGTATTTAATGTTACTGTTCAAATAGAATCCAGCTTTGGTAACAGTGCAAACAGAATCAAGATTGAAGCTGATTTTCACTTTATAAATCAGGGGAAGCATTTTCCAAAGAAGAGAATGTAAATTTTAAATTGCCTGAAATAACTATTTTCTATCTAGCATTAGGTTTCTGCAATGGACACTTTCAAATGTTACTGCAAACTAAGAAAATCTAATGAATATAATTATAATAAATCAGAGGTGAAATTTATATTACGACACTTTTGACGGTAATGCTACTGCTACACGATTTATATTCATATAGTTGTACATTCATATTGCCATCTTATTCAGTAAGAAGAATGTAATATACTTTTACATTAGACTGAATTCTCTTTCATCACTGAATTCTAAAGAAAAATAGCATGTGATGTATCTTGTACTTTTTTATACAAAGTTCAGGGCAGATTCATTTCAAGTCTTTGATTAGAATGTGAAAAATTCACTTTTAGTTCTGAAACATTTCTTTAGAGTACTTTAAACAGATGCTAGATAGAATTATCTTTCAATAGTTATGACAATGATAAACAAATGAATGTTCTTTATCTCTTGGAGAATTTCTTAATATGTTTCCTTATTCAGGTAATTTTGGACTTAAAGTAATACCGCAGGTAAAATCAGGTAAATTGTGTTATGTCTAGACCCTGAAGGTTGAAGTGAATGACTTGAGAATTCTTTTTGTTGTTGTCAAAATCAAAATTAAAAAAATGGTCAGAATGGCATAAAAATAAAGAAGTAATATTTCACCAGTCTCACTCCCACCACTCCAAGGGAAGAGTCACATGGCCATTTAACTTAGTCGAGGATCAAAATGCAATGCTCGGACTGGACGTCAACTCTCCCAACCCGAGCATGACACCTGCATAGAAATAGATGTTGTCAGGCTTGAGATGGGAAAGCCGACAGCCGGTCCAAGCATTGGGATGCGATCCTCGTCCAAGTTATACGGCCGTGTGACTCTTCCCTTATCATAGTAAAATACTGCTTAGCCAATTACTGCCGACAACAGTGATCTACCTTGGCCGGTGACTGACAATAGCTGGTCAAATGTGGGTATGTATTTGCTCTGATTAGAAGTACAGACTGACGGGTGACAGTATTTAGGTATTGAGATATTAGTGAAGACTGTATTAGATTAAGTGATTTTCTGATGCTGCGTATTTATGCTGCACAAAAAACACAGCATCTTACAATTCTAGCAAAGTGGATGGGATTAATAGAAATCTAATGTCCATGACATGCAATGGGTGTTTGAAATATGCAGCATGTCAATTTCTCTTAGGGTACACTGAGTTTTATGTACAGATTTTTCCCATAAGATTGCATTAGGTGTGGAAAATCCACTGCAAAAAACGCACTAAAAATGTATATAAAACCTACAAAAAAACAGGAGTGAAGCAGCCAAAATGAAATAAAATGACATTTTATTGAGGAAACATAATACAAAATGAGAAATAAGTTAAAAGGAGATGTTAAAACAGAGGTATACTCCACTAAGGGTGAATAAGTAGAAAATAAATAATTTCCTATAGCCAAAATACATATGTGGTGATCATTCCATACTCTTTATACAAATCTAATAGAGAAATAGTGAATGTCAGAACAGTTTACAATCAGATGGACGTACTGTGAAAAAGACCTATATGGTTCAAACAAAACAATCAAATGGATAAATCATACAGCATTATATTGATAGTAAATGACCAAATATCAAAAAAGGGATTCAAACATAAACCAATTAGCAAATTTCAAAACCTATTTAATAAACATCCAGAACACAGTGTCCAAATGGAGATAGGTCTAGAGTGGCATGTAAAAGTTTGGGCACGCCTGGTCAAAATTATTGGTATTGTGAATAATTAAGCAAGTTGAAGATGAAATGATCTCTAAACGTTAAAGATGACAAGTTTCCTTTGTATTTTAGGCACAAAAAATCAAATATATATTTTAATTTTTTACATTTTAAAAATTACAAAAAGGAAAATAGGGCAATGTAAAAGTTTGGGCACCCTGCATGGTTAGTACCTATTAGCACTACCTTTTGAAAATATCACATCTTGTAAACACTTTTTTAGCCAGCCAAGAGTCTTTCAATTCTTGTTTGAGGGATTTTCATCCATTCTTTCCTGGTAAATTCTTCCAGTTATGTGAGATTCCTTGCATGCACTGCTAATTTGAGGTCTAGCCACAGATTTTCAATGATATTGAGATCAGGGGAATGTGAGGGCCATTATAAAACCTTCAGCTTGCACCTTTTGAGATAGTCTATTGTGGATTTTGACATGTGTTAAGGATCATTATCCAATTGTAGAAGCCATCCTCTTTTCAACTTCAGCTTTTGTACAGATGGTGTTATGTTTGCTTAAAGAATTTGTTGAAATTTCATTGAATCCATTCTTCCCTCTATCTGTGAAATGTTCCACGCTCCATTGGCGGCAACACAACCCCAAAGCATGATTGGTCCATCCTCATGCTTAATGGTTGGCAAGATGTTCTTTTCCTGGAATTCTGTGCCCTTTTTTCTCCACACATGCATTTGATCATTATAGCCAATGAGTTCAATTTTAACCTCATTGGTCCACAGGACTTGTTTCCAAAATTCACCAGGCTTGTTTAGATGTTCTTTTGCATTCTTCTGATGCTGAATTTTATGGTGAGGATGCAGAAGAGGTTTTCTTCTGATGACTCTTCCATGAAGGCCAAATTTGTGCAGATGTCTCGGAACAGTAGAACAATGCACCACAACTCCAGAATCTACTAAATATTTCTGAAGGTCTTTTTGCAATTTTTCCCTGAATATCTGGCTAGACCAGATGCACTAAAGGTGCAATATAGAATAGAGAACTATTAAATACATTTCTCTTTTTCTTTCAAAATGAATAGCTTCTTAGCAATTCAATCACCACCAAACTGCAATCATTGATGCTAATGCACTAAATATTATCAATCACAAAAAACAATATTTGCTTGATTTTATCCTATTATTTATGTTAAAGGAAATCTATATATCATCATAACAATGACACTTATAGAACAATGCAATTTCAATTGATCTAATATTTTGAGTATAGAAACACTGTGGAGAGCGATCTGCTGCCTGCAACATCCTTCAGCATGAACAGTTTGGCAGTGGGTCAGTAATGGTGAGGGGTGGCATTTCTTTGGAGGGCCGCACAGCCCTCCATGTCCTCGTCAGAGGTAGCCTGACTGCCATTAGGTACCAAGATGAGATCCTCAGACCTCTTGTGAGACCATATGTTGGTGCTGTTGGCCCTGGGTTCCTTCTAATGCAGGACAATGCGAGATTTCATGTGGCTGGAGTATGTCAGCAGTTCCTGCAAGATGAAGGCATTGAAGCTATGGACTGGATCGCCCGTGGGAGGAGATCCCACAGGAGACCATCCGCAACCTCATCAGGAGCATGCCCAGGCATTGTAGGAAGGTCATACAGGCACGTGGAGGCCACACACAATGCTGAGCCTCATTTTGACTTGTTTTAAGGACATTACATCAAAGTTGGATCAGCCTGTACTGTGTTTTTCCACTTTAATTTTAGGGGTGACTCCAAATCCAGGCCTCCATTGGTTAATAAATTTGATTTCCATTGATGATTTTTGTGTGATTTTGTTGTCAGCACATTCAACTTTGTATAGAACAAAGTATTCAATGAGAATATCTCATTCATTCAAATCTAGGATGTGTTATTTGAGTGTTCCCTTTATTTTTTTGAGCAGTGTATATATACAGTTATATGAAAAAGTTTGGGCACCCCTATTAATCTTAAGCTTAATGTTTTATAAAAATTGATGTTTTTGCAACAGCTATTTCAGTTTGATATATGTAATAACTGTTGGACACAGTAATGTTTCTGCCTTGAAATGAGGTTTATTGTACTAACAGAAAATGTGCAATCTGCATTCAAACAAAATTTGACAGGTGCATAAGTATGGGCACCTTTATCATTTTCTTGTTTTAAATACTCCTACCTACTTTTTACTGACTTACTAAAGCACTTTTTTGGGTTTTGTAACCTCATTGAGCTTTGAACTTCATAGCCAGGTGTATGCAATCATGAGAAAAGCTATTTAAAGTGGCCACTTGCAAGTTGTTCTCCTGTTTGAATCTCCTCTGAAGAGTGGCATCATGGGCTCCTCAAAATAACTGTCAAATGATCTGAAAACAAAGATTATTCAACATAGCTGTTCAGGGGAAGGATACAAAAAGCTGTCTCAGAGATTTAACCTGTCAGTTTCCACTGTGAGGAACATAGTAAGTAAATGGAAGAACACAGGGACAGTTGTTGTTAAGGCCAGAAGTGGCAGGCCAAGAAAAACATCAGAAAGGCAGAGAAGAAGAATGGTGAGATCAGTCAAGGACAATCCTCAGACCACCTCCAGAGAGCTGCAGCATCAACTTGCTGCAGATGGTGTCACTGTGCATCGGTCAACTATACAACGCACTTTGCACAAGGAGAAGCTGTATGGGAGAGTGATGCGAAAGAAGCCGTTTCTGCAAGCACGCCACAAACAGAGTCGGCTGAGGTATGCAAAAGCACATTTGGAGAAGCCAATTTCTTTTTGGAAGAAGGTCCTGTGGACTGATGAAACCAAGATTGAGTTGTTTGGTCATATAAAAAGGCGTTATGCATGGCGGCAAAAAAACACAGCATTCCAAGAAAAACACTTGCTACCCACAGTAAAATTTGGTGGAGGTTCCATCATGCTTTGGGGCTGTGTGGCCAATGCCGGCACCGGGAATCTTGTTAAAGTTGAGGGACGCATGGATTCCACTCAGTATCAGCAGATTCTTGACAATAATGTTCAAGAATCAGTGACAAAGTTGAAGTTACGCAGGGGATGGATCTTTCAGCAAGACAATGATCCAAAACACCGCTCCAAATCTACTCAGGCATTCATGCAGAGGAACAATTACAATTTTCTGGAATGGCCATCCCAGTCCCCAGACCTGAATATCATTGAACATCTGTGGGATCATTTGAAGAGGGCTGTCCATGCTCGGCGACCATCAAACTTAACTGAACTGGAAATGTTTTGTAAAGAGGAATGGTCAAAAATACCTTCATCCAGGATCCAGGAAATCATTAAAAGCTACAGGAAGCGACTAGAGGCTGTTATTTTTGCAAAAGGAGGATCTACTAAATATTAATGTCACTTTTCTGGTGAGGTGCCCATACTTATGTGACTCGCCCCCCTGGGCCGTGGGGCACGCGGATCCGGGCGATAGGGAGATGCTGGGAGTAGTAGTGGCGGCCCGGTTCCGTGGCTCAGGGTGGTCAGGCCAATGGTAGTCTGCTACGTGCTTCAGATAATGTCCGACTACGCCACCCGTGGATTGCGGTTATTAGGAACCGCCGCTGCAAGGCAGTCCGCTGGGGCTGATGATGGGTGCAGCTGAGGTGATGTGACTCCCCACGGGAAGAGTGCAGCCCCAGGGCAGTGTAGTGGATGGAGGGAGTGATGGTAGTGAAGGTCCCAGTACCGGTAGTGCCGGAGGAGCGAAGGAGCACACGGACAACAAGTTACAGTCCAGGGTCTTTACTCACAGTTCGTTTGTTCCGGGTCACTTCCGTCGGCAGTGACCGCCCGAGCCGTGCTGCGTCCACCAGGTGAGGGACTCGGTCAACTCCCAGGCAGTTCAGGAACATGGCACAGGACCCCCTTTAATCCTTTCTCTGGCCTGCCTCACCAGTGACCCACTTTTGTCCGGCTGCCGCGGACTTGTGCGGTTAAATGTGGGCCCCGTCCTCCGCTGTCCTATATGGTGCCTTCCTAGCAGGTTTGATGAGGTGTCGCACCAATAGATGATCACGACGACCGGTCTTTGGCTGAGGGTTGTTTCTCCTCCACCAACTTGGGATCCGGTACCCTTAATCTGCCTGACCCTGCACCCTGGATTCTCGTGGGTTCTTAGGGTCCCTTCCACCTTCTTGTTCCTGAGCCCTTCTGTTTCTCTGTCTCTCCTTCTCTTTCTCTGTTCCTTTCTGTTCCTTTCTTGTTCCGTTCTCTTGGAGCTGAGATGAGCCAGAATCTCAGCTCCCCTTCACCTCCTCCTCAGCCTCTCACTAGGCCCTCCTGGAGTAGAGCTCCTACAGAGCCTCTACTCCCTGTCTTCTCCTCTGGCTGAACTGACCCAGAACTAAGATGGTACCCACCTTTTATACCTCCCTCTGACCATGAGCCCAAGTGACCAGCAACCAATGGGCTCCTACCTACGCTCAGGAACCGCCCCCTATCTGCCCCTACAGCACTGGGTGTTCCACCCCTCCCTCCCCACTCCACCAGGGACATGGTCGGTCGTGCCTGCACTTCTGTCTAGTGGGAGCACCGTTGAGCTGTCCCTGGGAAATGGGGTGTGTGTGCTGCATGCAGCTAACTGAGCCCTGGTCCATACTCCATCCTTACCCGGGAGTGGAATATCACACCTCTGGTCTGAGGTGCAATACCCCTGTAGCGGCCGAACCCTCGGGGCGCTACATATGCACCTGTCAAATTTTGTTTGAATGCAGATTGCACATTTTCTGTTAGTACAATAAACCTCATTTCAAGGCAGAAACATTACTGTGTCCGACAGTTATTACATATATCAAACTGAAATAGCTGTTGCAAAAACACCAATTTTTGTAAAACATTAAGCTTAAGATTAATAGGGGTGCCCAAACTTTTTCATATAACTGTATATATACTGTATCCATGAATTAATATTTTTATGAAAAAAAAAATCTTGGGGCTCTCTAGGCCCCATAGCATAAGAAACGTAACATTAAAATAAAACCTAATCTCCTCACTGCTCACCTGTCTTTGCCCCCCTGCTGCCTCAGTTGCCCACCTGTCAAGTTCTCAGGGATTCCTTTTTTCCACAGGTGCGCGGTGGTGTCTTCACTCTGGAACTGGATTTCTGGCCGTGACCAGGCCTCAGATGTCACGGCTCGTTGTAAAGTCGAGGTGCACTTCATTGCAAAACGTTGCGACTTTCAAGTACTAGTGTCTTCACTTTAGAACAGTACTTCATGACATTACGATGTGCCATGACCTGTGAGGCCTAGTCGAGTCTGGAAGTCCAGCTCTAGAATGAAGACACCGGCGAGTGAACTGAGCAATGGGCATCGGGAGATGAGGTAAATGTGAATGGTGTGGTGTCTATTAGATTTTGTGTTTTTTTAACCTCTTGAAGGCTGACATTTTGTTGAATTTGAGCAGCGCTAATTCTAAAACAATTTCTGCATTCTGGAGAATATGGATTTTTGTAAAATTTGAGTAAAGTTTAATTCCACTTGAATAAATGTGCACATCTCTTATTACAATTCATATCCATGAAATAAATTAATGGCATTTTATAATTGATTGTTAAAAGCTCTATTCACAAGGTCATTCTGTATATGAAATGAAGAACTATAGTCTGTATAGAATAAGAGAAACAGGTATTCATGTATTACACTTGTACAGATGTGATTTAGAGCTTACCTGAAGTGTGTGATCTGCCATGTCCTTTGCCAGTGCTATATAATAATAGCAGCCAGTTTCCCTGGTTACACAAGATGGTTGTTATCGTCTTCTATTGTTGCTTACAATGTTTTAATCAAATTGCACTGCACATGTGTAAAGTCTGCTGAAAAAACAATTCAAAAGTATCCTGTATTCATCTATGTTGTGTTTACCGCCGCATACCTTTTACACTGGCATCCAGGGGCTTTCCGGTTTTCATAAGGCGTCAAGCAGACATCTGTGAGTCACATACATGTTCTAGCCATGATTTTTAAGGATAGAATAAGTACTTATTACATTGTATGGGGCTGTTCACACATGTCTGTGCCTTTTTGCAGACCGAGAGGCCAGCTAAAAAAATAAGACATGTCCATTTTTTATCCGAGTCACCGATCAAAATTACTAAATTAATCCATGGGTTCACTAAAATCTTCCGTGTGCGTCTGTGATTCACATCGTAATGGTTTGAGAAGCTTTGCATTTTTTTGTCAAAATCACTGATGAAACACTGATGGTAAAAACTGACACACTGATCGAACACTGATGATAATCAGATCCACAGCACTGATGACCAATGGCTTGTTTTTTTAGGTACAAGAAAAATCGCTGATGTGTGAATGAGGCCTTAATTTGTTTTAAGAGGGTTTTCCCACTAACAAAGTTAATTTTAATCTACATTTTAATCAATAGATCATAGAATAATAATATGTTCCACAATTGGATGTGTTTAAAAAAATGTTCCTGTGCTGAGATAATCTTATAAATGTGCCCCTGCTGTGTACTGTGTAATGGATGTATCTCAGTTTGCAGGGGCACGGTCAGATCATACCATAGCTCCTAGGCAGGGGAGGAAGCAAAAGAGTATACAGACAGGATAGCATGGGGTCACAGCTGATTCTTTCTTTGAGGTAAAACATCGCTTAAAAACAAGCAGTAAAATGCTTTGCCTCACAAAAAGAATCATCTACAATTCCATGCTGTAATGTCTGTATACTTTATTTGGCTTCCTCCCCTGACCAGGAGATGTTGTATGTGCAGACCATGTTGCAGCATGGCCAGTCACAGCCAATGCACAATACATAAAAGGGAACATTTATAAGATTAACTCAGCACAGGAACATTTTTTTAACGCATCCAATTATGAAACTTATTATTATTCCAAGTTTTATTAATTAAAATGCATTTGTTCATGGGAAAACCCCTTTAAATGGAATTTCACAGCCCAAGGTATTAATACATGTATATAGCTCTTTCAAAGACAGGTCCAGCAATATCTTTTCATTGCCAGTCCGTTATTCTGTTACTGAGAAATAAGTGTTTTAATTCATGTGTAAATTAACTGTGCTCACCTCTTTAACTTCCCACACTTACATTTTACCATGCTTACATATGCCCTTACAGGTTTTGCTCCACTGATCCTTACTCTACTTCACTATCCCCAAACCCCAGCAGTCTCCAAACAAATGTTTATCTCACAGTTCCTCCTACCCCCCTACCTAACCTCATCTGCAGACCTGCTCCTTAACCTCAGATCCCTTCTATTAAAACACAAAACAAGCCAGCCACTCTCCTTTTCTCACTTCGTCTAAACCTCTCTACTTCTCCTCATTGCTGGTGATATATCCCCCAATCCTGGACCTAAGCTGATACCCTCCATGAATTTTCCCTCCTATCACTTCCTACCTACTAGAAACCACTGCAATTTCTTTGCCCCTCCAAACCCATTCCTTTGACACTCATTCTGCCAGACTCTTTCTCTGGAGAGCTTTGGAACGCCAATTCCGTATGCAATAAGCTCCACATCATTCACAACTTGTTTACCTCTTGTAACCTATGCTTCCCTGGCCTTACTGAAACATAGTTAACACCCTCCGACACAGTTTCACCTGTTGCGCAGTGTAACGGTAGCCTTCACTTCACCCACACTCCTCACCCTGGTAATAGACATGGTGGAGGAGTGGGTCTTCTTCTTTCTAACAACTATACCTTCAACCCAATCCCACCTACAGTGGTGGCCAAAAGTTTTGGCACCCCTGCAATTCTGTCAGATAATACTCAGTTTCTTCCTGAAAATGATTGCAATCACAAATTCTTTGGTATTATTATCTTCATTTAATTTGCTTGCAAGGAAAAAACACAAAAGAGAATGAAGCAAAAATCAAATCATTGATCATTTCACACAAAACTCCAAAAATGGGCCAGACAAAAGAATTGGCACCCTCAGCCTAATACTTGGTTGCACAACCTTAAGCCAAAATAACTGCAAACAACCGCTTCCGGTAACCATCAATGAGTTTCTTACAATGCTCTGCTGGAATTGTAGACCATTCTTCTTTGGCAAACTGCTCCAGGTCCCTGATATTTGAAGGGTGCCTTCTCCAAACTGCCATTTTGAAATCTCTCCACAGGTGTTCTATGGGATTCAGGTCATGACTCATTGCTGGCCACCTTAGAAGTCTCCAGTGCTTTCTCTCAAACCATTTTATAGTTCTTTTGGAAGTGTGTTTTGGGTCATGGTCCTGCTGGAAGACCCATGACCTCTGAGGGAGACCCAGCTTTCTCACACTGGGCCCTAAATTATGCTGCAAAATTTGTTGGTAGTCTTCAGACTTCATAATGCCATGCACACGGTCAAGCAGTCCAGTGCCAGAGGCAGCAAAGCAACCCCAAAACATCAGGGAACCTCCGCTATGTTTGACTGTAGGGGCCGTGTTCTTTTCTTTGAATGCCTCTTTTTTTTTCCTGTACACTCTATGTTGATGCTTTTTCCCAAAAAGCTCTACTTTTGTCTCATCTGACCAGAGAACATTCTTCCAAAACGTTTTAGACTTTGTCAGGTAAGTTTTGGCAAACTCCAGCCTGGCTTTTTAATGTCTCGGGGTAAGAAGTGGGGTCTTCCTGGGTATCCTACCATACAGTCCCTTTTCATTCAGACGCCGACGGATAGTACGGGTTGACACTGTTGTACCCTCGGACTGCAGGGCAGCTTGAACTTGTTTGGATGTTAGTCGAGGTTCTTTATCCACCATCCGCACAATCTTGCGTTGAAATCTCTCGTTAATTTTTATTTTCTCTCCACATCTAGGGAGGTTAGCCACAGTGCCATGGGCTTTAAACTTCTTGATGACACTGCGCACGGAAGACACAGGAACATTCAGGTCTTTGGACATGGACTTGAAGCCTTGAGATTGCTCATGCTTCCTCACAATTTGGTTTCTCAAGTCCTCAGACAGTTCTTTGGTCTTCTTTCTTTTCTCCATGCTCAATGTGGTACACACAAGAACACAGGACAGAGGTTGAGTCAACTTTAATCCATGTTAACTGGCTGTAAGTGTGATTTAGTTATTGCCAACACCTGTTAGGTGCCACAGGTAAGTTACAGGTGCTGTTAATTACACGAATTAGAGAAGCATCACATGATTTTTCAAACAGTGCCAATACTTTTGTCCACCCCCTTTTTTAGGTTTGGTATGGACTTATATCCAATTTGGCTTTAGGACAATTATTTTTGTGTTTTTTCATTGAAGACAAATTAAATGAAGATAATAATACCAAAGAATTTGTGATTGCAATCATTTTCAGGAAGAAACTGAGTATTATCTGACAGAATTGCAGGGGTGCCAATACTTTTGGCCACCACTGTATATCCTCCCTCATCCTCCCTTCTATTGAAGTGCATTCTGTCTATATCCCTCGAACCCCCAAGTGACCGTCATATACCAACCCAGGGCCCGGCCACTGCCTTTATTGACCACTTCTCAATGGCTTCTACAATTTCTCTTTGCCAACATTCCCACCATTTTCATCGGCTTCAAGATCCCCACTGACACCTGGCCACCTGCAGCCTCCAAGCTCATGTCTCTTGCTACATCTTTGGTCTGCCTCAGTGGTCCTCCGCAGCCACCTGCACACAGACGGACATTCATCAGACCTTATCTTCACCCGCTGTTGCTCCCTATCCAGCCTCATAACCTCACCTCTTTCTTTATCTGACCATCTTCTACTCTTTTTCTCATCCCCGTCCTCCTCACCTGACCCCCCATTTTCAGAAATTAACACACTCCTGCAGAAACCTGGCACACATAGACAATCACACACTCTCTGACTCTTTTCTAGTGCTGTCCTCCATATCTTCACTTCACTTAACAGACAGTGCCCCTATTTTCTCCAACACCACACTAGCATCAGCTATTGACTCGGTCGACGCTCTCATGCATGGCAGAGTGCAATAAATGAATATACAACTGTGGCACAATAACCTAAAAAGATTGGCAAGTTTCCAGGGTTGCAGAGCAACGCTGGAAGAAAACAAACTAGCAAGAGGACTCCACCGCATTGAAAATAGCAACTTTCACATTCAAATTAGTCCGCACCTCTGCCAAACAGCTTTACTTCACAACCCTTATAGCTTCTTTATCCCACTACCCAAACAGTTATTTAACACTTTTAACTCCCTCTTGCGCTCTACACTGCCCCCTACAACCTACCTCATTTCTGCAGAAGACATTCCGCACATTTCATAAATAAAGTCGATCAAACAAGGTAAGTCTATACTGCCTATCCACCACAACCCCTATGTATAACAGACCACTGCCACTCCCCCATAACCTTCCTCCCTACCATCACAGAAGGAGAACTTACTCATCTCCTCTCAAAAGCTCACCTCAGAACTTGTGCACTTGACCGCATCCCATCCCATCTCCTCCCCAACTTCACCACTATGTTTATCCTGGCCCTAACCCATCTTTTCAACCTATCACTAACCTCTGGTACCTTCCTTTCTGCTTTCAAACATGCCACGATCACACCTAACAAGAAAAAGCCATCCCTCGACCTGACCTCTATGTTCAGCTATCGCCCCATATCACTGCTCCTGTTTACCTCCAAACTCCTCCAACAGCATGTCCATGCTGAAATTTCCTCCTGTCTCTCATCTAACTCATTCTTTGACAACCTACAATCCAAATACCGCCCCTACCATTTCACCGAAACTGTTCTGACCAAAATTACTAACAACTTACTTACAGCCAAAGCTAACAGACAATTCTCTGTACTCCTCCTTCTAGACCTGTCCTCTGCCTTCAACAGAGTCGACCACTCTCTCCTACTACAAATTCTCTCTTCCCTTGGGGTCAAAGACCTTGTCCTCTCCTGGATCTCCTCATACCTCTCCAACCGAACATTTAGCGTCTCCCACTTCCACACTATCTCCTCATCCAGCCCTCTCTCTGTTGGTGCCCCTCAAGTCTCTGTCCTGTGAACTTTACTCTTCTCAATCTATACCTTTGGTCTGGGATAAATCATAAAGTCCCATTGCTTCCAGTACCATCTATATGCTGATGACACTCAGATCTACCTCTCTCCCCCAGACGTCACCTCTTTGCTGTCCAGAATCCCAGAATGTCTATCAGCCATATCCTCCTTCTTCTCATCACACTTCCTAAAGCTCAACATGGACAAAACAGAACTCATCATTTTTCCTCCATATCACCTAATACCCCTACCTGATCTATCGATCACAATAAATTAATATCATGTTTTACTCAGTACTGCAAGTCCGCTGCCTCGAAATATCTCTCGACTCTGCCCTGTCCTTCAAACCGCACATCCAAACTCTTTCCACCTCTTGCCGCCAACTCAAAAATATTTCCTTAATCCGTTCTTTCTACAACCATGAATTGACTAAAATGGTAGTGTATGCCCTCATCATCTCCCGCCTTGACCACTGCAATATCCTCCTTTGTGGCCTCCCTGACAACACTTTCGCACCTCTCCTATCCATCCTAAACTTTGCTACATGACTAATTCACCTCTCGCCTCACTATTCCTCCGCTTGTCCCCTCTATAAATCCCTTCATTTGCTCCCAATTCCCAAACGTATTTAGTTCAAAGTATTGACATTTACCTACAAAGCCATCCATAATCTGTCTTCTTCGTATATCTCCAAACTAATCTCCCATTACCTTCTAACATGTAATCTTTGGTCCTCTCAAGATCTCCTTCTCTCCTCCGCAATTATACATTCCTCATCCAATCGCCTCCAAGACTTCTCCAGAGCATCCTCTTCCTCTGGAATTTTGGGCCCAACACATCTACCTATCCTCCAGTTTTGGAACTTTCAGCGGAACTTGAAAACGCATCTTTTAAGAAAGCATACAGCCTGCAATACAGTCTGCAATAACCCCGGTGCCAATTTACCACCACTGAAGCTGCTGCAACCCTCCAAAACCCACTGTCTCCTTTCCCATTATCCGGAAGAATGTAAGCTTGCAAGGGCAGGGCCCTCTCCACTCTGTGCCGGCCTTGTCATTGTTAGTTTGTTCACTGTAATCTATATTCTTATGTACAGCACCCTTGAATTAATGGTGCTCTAAAAAAAAATAATAATAATAACAAATGAGGCTGTAGATCTGAAGCCTCTGTAACTCCATCTCCATTCCCTACCCAATGCTGCCTTGTTCTGCTTGAGCATCTGCTCATTTGCTTGAAGTCGCACAGCATAGTTGCGGTCAGTAAAGCAGAAGGAGACAGCAGTAGGTGGGTAATAGAGCTGGAGTGGCAGTAGCTTGAGATCGACAGCGTCATTTGCATATCTAATCAAACACTGATTTTTCAGGAATGGATTACAGACTGGCCATGTAATGGTATTGCTAGACCACTATTTGAAATAGACACATGCACATATACATTAAATAGTTTGGGGGTTGAAATCCTACTGACAGATTCCATTTAAATAAATTTTCTTCCAATATTCAAAAAATCCACTTATTTTTTTAATTTAGTTCAAAAATCTTGAATGAGAAAACTGATGTAAAGAGCATCATCATTCATTGGTACTTCGCTTCTATTGAAATAAATTTTACAAAATGAAATATTCCACTATTAAACATTACAGTAATTACTATTTGTAGCATCGGCGTCTCTGCCCCGTTCTAGGCAGAGACGCCGTCCCTCTCACCTCCCCGCTCCTGGCGCGGCATCCTCCAGCGCTGCTCTCCCCGCTGCTTCCGGCACGCGCTCCTTCCCCGGCAGTGTGCTTAGGGCGCGCGCGCGCGCGCTCCCCCTCTCTTAAAGGGACCGCGCGCGCCGTCCTAAGGAGTCCCCGGCCAATTGCCGGAGGACCTCCCATATAAAAGGCACCTCCTCCAAATTGGAGGTGCCCGAGCAATGTTGTAGCACTGTTCACTACTCTGCTTCAGCCCTCAGGTCCCGTTGCCAGTTACCTGCCAGATACCTGCCAGATTCCTGCCAGTCTGCTGTCTAATTCCTGCCTGATATCCTGCTACCTGCCTGCTAGCCTGAGGTCCGACGGTCTGCCTTACTACTCCTGTCAGTCTGTCTATGGACCAGCTTGCCCGCTCACCTGGGAGCGCACTCCTGCTACCTGCCTGCTAGCCTACCTGGAGGCTCTGCCGTCACGAGCTGTGACCCCCTGCCTGTCCAGTGACTCCTGCCCGCTCACCTGGGAGCGCTCATCTGCTGCCTGTCTGCTAGCCTACCTGGAGGCTCTGCCGTCACGTGCTGTGACCACCCGCCTGTCCAGAGACTTCTGCCCGCTCACCTGGGAGCGCTCATCTGCCGCCTGTCTGTTGGTCTTCCTGGAGGCTCCGCCGTCACATGCTGTGACCACCCGTTTATCCAGAGACTCTCGCCTGCTCACCTGGGAGCTCACGTCTACCATCAGCCGCCACAGGTCGTACCAACCCTTTACCCAGAGACTGCCCCGGTCACTTGCCGTGACCATCTGCCCGTTCACCCAGAGACTGCCCCGGTCACTTGGCGTGACCATCTGCCCGTTCACCCAGAGACTGCCCCGGTCACTTGCCGTGACCATCTGCCCGTTCACCCAGAGACTGCCCCGGTCACTTGCCGTGACCATCTGCCCGTTCTTCTAGAGACTGTCCCGGTCACCTGCTGTGACTGCCTGCCTGGTCGCCACCCGCTCCCTTACAAGGACCGCCCCCTTGTATAGTAGCTCAGAGGTTCCGCCTCCCAGACCCGTTACACTATTCATGGTGAAAATGTAGTCAACTGATTGAAATTAAAGTTTATTAACCTTATAAAACATCAAAATAATTATGGAGTACACAAATAATCAATGTAAATATTTTTTGTCTTAATACTCAAGAAAAAACTCACCAAGTGATCATAGACAAATTCACATTATATGACAACCTCAACAGCTATAAAAAGTATATGTCAAAAAGCCATAAAACGCAGCAACCTTACTGAAAAAATACACGAGTATTTTCCAAAAAAATAAAGTATTTATAAAAGTATTTATTCACCTGACATAAAGTAGCAGAAGAAATAGGAAGGTGCCCAGTCAATTCCACCAGGTCTGTTGTCTATGTTCACTTTGATATTTGTTGTAATGTGTGTTTTTTATTTATCGTTTGTATTCCCTTTTTATTGACCAGTATTAATGCTGTGGAGTATCATGCTTACTACAGTTAGCTATGCCTGTAATGTCTGTGTATACATTTTCTATGAAAATGTCTAAATATCCTAATTACTGCCATTGTGATTAGTGGCGCTGCAACTGAAATGAAAAGGTGTGTGTTATTTTCCCTTACAACTGAACACGGAGGTAGGCACAGGTGCACAGGTACGCTGTCTCTTTAAATTTCTTGTTGGTTTATTAAAATGCGGCATAAACCAACATAGAGTTCATCAAAGTAAGCACGGCCCTTTTGGTAAAACAGGAAAACAAAACAAAATGGTAACACAAAGCACAGTCCTTGTGGTTGCAGGGATCCACCCGCTCAGGATTTAGCAAACAAATGGTTCAAGAAAGCACAACACAACCTCTCCAGAGTTAGCCTAGTTAGCCTAGTTGGCTACTGCCACTCCAGCTCTATTACCCACCTACTGCTGTCTCCTTCTGCTTTACTGACCGCAACTATGTTGTGCGACTTCAAGCAAATGAGCAGATGCTCAAGCAGAACAAGGCAGCATTGGGTAGGGAATGGAGATGGAGTAACAGAGGCTTCAGATCTACAGCCTCATTTGTTATTATTATTATTGCCTCAATGAACACTCAATGCCTGATGGGTGGAGATATGGAGAACAACCTCCCACCCGCTCTATGGTTATTCTCAAAAACCCAGCTCCTATAATGGCTGCTTAACCCCTCACAGCACTTAGTGGGCTGGAACAAATCTTCTGGGTTTCAAATCACTGAAGCTAATAGACTCAGTGAAACATACCTACCCTCCTGCACTTTGCCAGTAACTTTGTCACAATAGCCATACGTGGACTTGTTTTTTGTGTAATGAGTTACAATTTTATAACTGCATTATTTTACCATACAATGTACTGTAAAATAGGGAAAAAATCCAAATGTGATAGAATTGCATAAAGAAATGCAATTCTGACATTGTTTTTTCGGCTTTGCTTTTATGGTGTTCCCTAAGCACAGAGCCAGGGAAGCTGCGTGCACCAGCAGCAGCTGCAGGGAGGCCAGAGGACGCCGGAGCAGGACCGCAGTGGTAAGGGGGACGGCGTCTCTGCCGGGCAGGAGGCAGAGACGCCGATGCTACAATATCTACCTCAAAATGGTATCATTAAAAACATCAGCTTAGGGCACAAAAAATAAGCCCTCACACAGCCCCAGATCCTAAAAAATGAGAACGTTAGCAGCAAAAGCAAATTTTTTTTTACGTTCCTTAATTTTTTTTCACTACTTAAAAAAAAAAACATGTTTAGTATTTGCGTACTCATACTGACCTGGGGAATCATGTTGCCAGGTCAGTTTTATCATATATTAAAGTTGGTAAATAAAACCTCCAAAAAAACATTGTGGAATTGCACTTTTTTTTTGCAAGTACACAGCACTTGGATTTTTTTCCTGTTTTCCAGTACACTATGTGGCAGAATGAATGGTGTCTTTCAAAAGTACAACTCGTCCCGCAAAAAACAAGCCCTCATATGAGTATATGGCTGGAACAATAAAAAAGTTATGGCTCTTGGAACAATAGGGAAAAAAAAAAAAAAAAAAATCGCCAGAGGGGTAAGTGGTTAAGTTTTTGGCAAGTTATCCATGTGACCGCAGACTTGTGAATCTTTTCCGGTGCTCTCAATATAAGTGTATTGCATATGGCCGAATCAGCTTAGTTGGGTTCTGGCCCGGTGTCTGCTTATCGCATACTTGCAGTCATGTGACTGACGTTCCCAGCACTGACTTCAGTCCTCACATAGAGTGATTGCAGACTTGTCACTTTAGACTAGACAACCCATTTAAGCTTGGTTACATCAGTATATGGTGTGCCACCCCATATACAAATGTACTGCCGTCGCTGCAGTTTGTTCCAGGTGAGGGATATTAACCCACCTGCAAAAGAGAATATTACCAGAGATCAAGTAAAGCCATTAGTGATAAGTGAACATAATCGCCACTGCTCGGTACTCACCCGAGCATCACTGTGCTCACCAAGCTCGGCGCTTGACGAGTATTTCCGGGTTTCTTGGGCGGGAACTCGGGTCCCGTCCCTGCATGTTTGCCGCTCTTTAGAGAGCCAATGAACATGCAGGGTTTGCCTGCCACGCACTGTAATGCCGTAGCCATGTTGGTTGTGGGCATTACAGTGATTGGCTGGCCGCACAGCATCATCAGGTGTATATAAGATCGGGCGCCGCCATGCTCGTCACAGTCTATCCCGGAATCAGGCAGAGTAGGGAGAGCTGCTGCTGCGTCAGGGAGAGATTTGCTTGTTTATAGTTAGTATAGGTATTCCACAACATATATATATATATCCATCTGAAATAATAGTCCTTCTGAGGACTAATCCAGCTGCATATAGTCAGTGCTAGGCAGGCAGGCAGGCAGTGTATGTGGCAGACTGCAGCGTATCATACAGCACAAGAGGGTCCATTGAACGTCCTGTCTGCTGCTGCTGTAATAATTACAAATATTTCTAGACATAGCCCCAGATATCAGGGATCAGGGAAATTTTTTTTTATCTTAATCCTGGTTATTTGCTTAAAAAGCAATCCAGAGTACACCATTTTTCTGCTCACTGCAGAATAAAGCCAGATCTGTTCCATATTTCAGCCATAAAAATACAGAAATTTGAACTGAACGTGGAAAATATTGGGCTCCTTTTCCATTCTGTTGCAGTGTGTCAGTGAAGCTATTCACACTAGGTCTCCAGGAAGAATAATATTAGTAAATTACAGGCCTACAATTTAAAGCCGTGGTTCTCTGTCAGACATATCACCTTAAAGACTGTTCAAAAATCATACATTTCTTCCATTTTCATTCCGTTGCAGTGTGTCAGTGAAGCTATTCACACTAGGTCTCCGTGTAGAATAATATTAGTAAATTACAGGCCTGCAATTTAAAGCCGTGGTTCTCTGTGAGACATATCACCTAAAATACTGTTCAAAAATCATAAATTTCTTCCATTTTATTCTGTTGCAGTGTGTCAGTGAAGCTATTCACACTACTTCTCCGTGTAGAATAATATTAGCAAATTACAGGCTTGCTAATTAAAATCGTGGTTCTCTGTCAGACGAATCACACATACAGTTAGGTCCATATATATTTGGACAGAGACAATATTTTTCTAATTTTGGTTCTAGACATTACCACAATGCATTTTAAACAAAACAATTCAGATGTAGTTGAAGTTCAGACTTTCAGCTTTTATTTGAGGGTATCCACATTAAAATTGGATGAATGGTTTAGGAGTTTCAGCTCCTTAACATGTGCCACCCTGTTTTTAAAGGGACCAAAAGTAATTGGACAGATTAAATAATTGTAAATAAAATGTTCATTTCTAGTACTTGGTTGAAAACCCTTTGTTGGCAATGACTGCCTGAAGTCTTGAACTCATGGACAACACCAGACGCTGTGTTTCCTCCTTTTTGATGCTCTGCCAGGCCTTCACTGCGGTGGTTTTCAGTTGCTGTTTGTTTGTGGGCCTTTCTGTCTGAAGTTTAGTCTTTAACAAGTGAAATGCATGCTCAATTGGGTTGAGATCAGGTGACTGACTTGGTCATTCAAGAAAATTCCACTTCTTTGCTTTAATAAACTCCTGGGTTGCTTTGGCTTTATGTTTTGGGTCATTGTCTATCTGTAGTATGAAATGACGACCAATCAGTTTGGCTGCATTTGGCTGGATCTGAGCACACAGTATGGCTCTGAATACATCAGAATTCATTCGGTTGCTTCTGTCCTGTGTCACATCATCAATAAACACTAGTGACCCACTGCCACTGGCAGTCATGCATGCCCAAGCCATCACACTGCCTCCGCCGTGTTTTACAGATGATGTGGTATGCTTTGGATCATGAGCTGTACCACGCCTTTGCCATACTTTTCTCTTTCCATCAGTCTGGTAGAGGTTGATCTTGGTTTCATCTGTCCAAAGAATGTTCTTCCAGAAATGTTCTGGCTTTTTTATATGTTTTTTAGCAAAGTCCAGTCTAGCCTTTTTATTCTTGATGATTATGAGTGGCTTGCACCGTGCAGTGAACCCTCTGTATTTACCTTCATGCAGTCTTCTCTTTATGGTAGATTTGGATATTGATACACCTACCTCCTGGAGAGTGTTGTTCACTTGGTTGGCTGTTGTGAAGGGGTTTCTCTTCACCATGGAGATTATTCTGCGATCATCCACCACTGTTGTCTTCCGTGGGCGCCCAGGTCTTTTGCATTGATGAGTTCACCAGTGCTTTCTTTCTTTCTCAGGATGTACCAAACTGTAGATTTTGCCACTCCTAATATTGTAGCAATTTCTTGGATGGGTTTTTTCTGTTTTTGCAGCTTAAGGATGGCTTGTTTCACCTGCATGGAGAGCTCCTTTGACCGCATGTTTACTTCACAGCAAAACCTTCCAAATGCAAGCACCACACCTCAAATCAACTCCAGGCCTTTTATCTGCTTAATTGAGAATGACATAATGAAGGGATTGCCCACACCTGTCCATGAAATTGCATTGGAGTCAATTGTCCAATTACTTTTGGTCCCTTTAAAAACAGGGTGGGACATGTTAAGGAGCTGAAACTCCTAAACCCTTCATCCAATTTTAATGTGGATACCCTAAAATGAAAGCTGAAAGTCTGAACTTCAACTGCATCTGAATTGTTTTGTTTAAAATTCATTGTGGTAATGTCTAGAACCAAAATTATAAAAATGTTGTCTCTGTCCAAATATATATGGACCTAATTGTAACTGCGTTCCAAAATTAGCCATTTCTCAAGAATGTGGAAAATATTGTCCTCCATTTAAAATGGGCAGGGTGCGTGGCAAGGGACGGGGAAGTGGACGTGATGGTGCATGCAGAGGCCGAGGACGTGGCCATGGGCAAGGTGAAATTGTGCCACAACAAACACCCACATCTTGTCGCTCGACCTTCCAGTCCCAACTAGTAGGGCACCGCAGAGCACCACTATTGAACACAGAGCAGTGTGAAAACGTTATTGTATGGATAGCAGATAATGCTTCCAGTCACTTGGAACACAAACACCACCACCCTGTCTTCCACATGGCCAAGTCTCAGTAGCCATGAGTCTGGACTGCATATTCCTCACCCTGATCCTCCTTCCTCCCACCATGCCAAATGACTGGAGACAACTGATCCTACACTTGGACGCTCAGAAGAGCTGTTCACTTTTCCATTTGTAGATTCAGGCCTCTCGCCCGGCCAGCTTCAAGCGAGTCAAGAGGAGAACACGTGTAGCGATGCCCAAATATTGGAGCAGCCACAGTCACACGAAGGCAACGGTGGTAAAATGTAATTACTGTCGCAAGAGGTGGATGATGATGATGATGAGACACAATTGCCAGAAAGTCAAGAGGAGGACCAGGGTGCGGAAGTGGAAGACGAGGTGGTGGATGATATAGTAACTTATTCAACCTGGCAGGTGGACACACAGAGCGAGGACAGCAGTACACAGGGGGAGGGAGGCGTAGCACCACAACAGGCAGGAAGAAGCAGTGTGGTGGCCGCAGATACAAGGTGGGAAAGCGTTCCTCATAACACCAACACGACAGAAGCTGCCAGTACAACTGTTAGGTCTTCCCGAGTCTGGTTGTTTTTTAAAGACTCTGTAGATAACCCCAAAAAGGCCATTTGCACCACCTGCCAGGCCACCATCAGAAGGGGTAGCAAAACTAGCAGCCTAACCACCACCAGGATGATCAGGCACATGGCAGCAAAGCACCCAACTAAGTGGGCCGACCCCCAGGGTCCAGCAACAGTGTCTGCGGGTGACACCACTGCTTCTTCCGCTGTTGTGCATGCACGCCAATCCCCTGTCCATGGCCCATGCCAAGATGGCTCCCGCCCTGCACCTGTCACTGCACACACTCAAGTAGCACCCTAAACAAGCAAGTCCACGTCCTTGTCCCAGCGCAGCGTTCAGTTGTCCATACCCCAGTCCTTGGAATGCAAGTGCAAATACGAAGTTATGCCCCACAACCCACACTCCTAAATTCACACATTTCGCGCATGCTTGCACTTGAAATGTTGCCTTTTAGGCTTGTGGAGATGGAAGATTTCTGCAACCTGATGGCGGTCCCCAGCCGCCACTATTTCTCCCGGTGTGCCATCCCCGCATTACTCAAGCACGTGTCCCACAATATTAGATGTGCCCTCAACAACGCAGTTACTGGGAAAGTCCACCTAACCATGGACACGTGGACAAGTGCTTATGGGCAGGGACGGTACATCTCGCTGATGGCACACTGGTTTAATATAGTGGAAGCCGGGACCCAGTCGGACCTTGGGACGGGACCTGTCCTTCCGTCGCCTGGGTTAATAAGGGTTGCCCCCACATTCTACAGCTCCTGCACCTCCTCCTCCTCCTCTTCAGCATCCATCTCCAAAATGACCACATTAGTCGCAAGCTGGAAGCACTGCAGCACTGCCTCGGCCAAGCGGCAACAGGCTGTGCTGAAGCTAATATGCTTAGCTGACAATCCACACAACGCTGAAGAGTTGTGGACAGCTCTGAAAGAGCAGTCAGATCCGTGGCTGACACCGCTGACCCTACAACCAGGCATGGTCGTACGTGACAATGGCCGGAATCTGGTGGCGCCTCTGAATCAAGGCGAGCTCACACACATACCATGCCAGGCCCATGTGCTTAACCTCATGGTTCAGCGATTTCTCAAAACCTACCCGGATCTGCCAGATCTGCTTGTCAAAGTAAGCCCATTTGAGAAAGTCAGCTACAGCTTCCATCGCCCTTGCTGTGCTTCAGCAGCGTTTGCAGCTTCCAGCTCAGCGACTGATCTGCGATTTTCCCACGCATTGGAACTCTAAATTGCAGATGTTGGGAAGGATTTGTGAGCAGAAGAGGGCAGTTGTTGACTACCAGATTCAACAAGGCCGTCGGTATTCAGGTCAGACTACACACATAAAATGTCAGGAGTGGACATGGATGTCAGACAAATGTACCATCCTCCAAAACTTTGAGGACTCCACCAAGATGGTGAGCGGTGATGACGCCATAATTAGCATCACCATCCCACTTCTCTGTCTTCTGAAACGCTCTCTGCTCCCAATTAAAGAGGATGCACTGCAGGTGGAGCACGATGATATGGAGCAAGGAACCATACAGGGTGATTACACACAGCCCAGCCTCATCTCATCCCAATGTGGATTTGGTGACAATGAGGAAGAGGAGGAGGAGGAAGAACAGGAGCTAGTTTCCTGCGCTACAGATGGTACTACCTGCACAACTGTCATACTGTCTGTTCAGCGTGGATGGCCTGAGGACAGGGAGGAGGAGGAAGATGAGAAGGAGAGCATGGTCAGTCATCCTCTTGGTGAGGACATGGAAGTCTTGCCTTTTTGCAGTCTGGCACACATGGCTAAGTTTATGCTACACTGCTTTTCCTGTGACCCTCGCATTGTCCAAATTTTGGGTGACAGTCATTATTGGTTGGTGATGCCTCTAGACCCACGCTACAGAGAGAACTTTCTGTCTGTTATTCCCTAGCAGGACAGGCCTAATAAAATGGTGCAGAACGAGAAGGCCCTTGTTGCGGATTTCTTAAAAAAATTCCCATCTGAAAAAACTGGCGGCAGAGGTCACAGTTCTTTGGACAACCAAGAAGTACAGATGAGAGAGCCACAAATGCAATCCAGCAGAGAGCAGAGGCAGGGGAACACTGTCAAAGTTCTGGGACAGTTTTCTCAAACCCTCCCATCGCATAGGCCCTGAGGCACGGGGTACTCTGCAAAGGAGTGCAAAGTTTCGGAAGATGGTGAGGGAGTACCTTGCCGACCATACCAACGTCCTCCATGATTCCTCTGTGCCTTATAATTATTGGGTATCCAAGCTGGACACGTGGCATGAACTGTCTCTCTACGCCTTGGAGGTCCTGGCCTGTCTTGCCGCTAGCGTTTTGTCAGAGCAGGTTTTTAGTGCCGCCGGTGGAATTATATCCGATAGGCACATTAGTCTGTCAACTGAAAATGCTGACAGGCTGACTTATAAAAATGAACAAGGGCTGGATTGGGCCAGACTTCTCAACACCACCGAATGATAGCAGCGTAACATAAACTCAAATACAGTGGTTTTTTTTGGGAGGTCTAACTCTATTCCCATGCACCTCTTTCTTCACACCAAGACATGGGTATACGTTTCCTGATTTTGCCTATTTGTTCTTGTCTTCATCCTTCTCCCCATCCTCATCCTCCACCACCATATCACCACCATATGTACCATATCAACATATCTACGTCTCTTGCAAGGGGCATTGGAGTCCCTCCAAATTTTTGGCAGCCGTTGCTTCACTGCATAGGCAAACATTATGGGAGACCCACTTCCTAATAATGGGAACGTTGTTTTCAGGAGGCCCTCCGACCTCTAGGTCTCTTGCAAGAAGCATTGGAGTTCCTCCAAATTTTTGTCAGCCGTTGCTTCACTGCATAGGCAAACATTATGGGAGACCCGCTTCCTGATAATGGGAACATTGTTTTCAGGAGGCCCTCTGACCTCTACGTCTCTAGCAAGGGGCATTGGAGTTCCTCCAAACTTTTGGCAGCCGTTGCTTCACTGCATAGGCAAAAAGCATGGGAGATACACTTCCTAATAATGGGAACATTGTTTTCAGGAGGCCCTCCAATCACTACGTCTCTTGCAAGGGGCATTGGAGTTCCTCCAAATTCTTGGCAACCATTGCAATCACTGCACACCCTTTAACTGTATAGCAGACCCTCTCCTTTCTAATGGGAACATGTCATTACTGTGGCCCAGCTCTATGTGTCTTTAAATTGTTAATGTGGTTTTTCCAAAATTTTGGCTGCCCTTGCAGTCACAGTATGGGCATTACCACTATAGGAGACAAGCTCCTTTATAATGGGAACATTTTTATTCCTGAGACCCTTCTCTATGGCTCTTCAAAGGGATATTGGGTTGCGTTCAAATTTTTGGCAGCCCTTGCAGTCACTTCATACGCAATAACAGTATAGGAGACCCACTTGTTAATAATGGGAACAACAAAACATAGCCGGCTGATGGCTCTCTAACAATAGCGAGGGCCGACTGCTGTCCCTTTAAGAATAGTAAGGGCCGCCTGATTACTCTATAAAAATAGGATTTGTGACTTTCAGAGTCCCTCCATCATAAATGAAACAGGATGTGTCTGATGATGTGTCACACACCACATGGCCAGATAAGGTTGTAAAATGTAAAAATGATATTTCCTGTTGAATGCAATTGTCTTTAAAAATAACGTAAAAAAATATATATATATATATATAAACACAGTAGGATCTTTGTTTAGTATAAAAACCAGAATCGCCAATGTAATCTCAATGTAATCACTTTGTTCAGCTCCTGCACCTCCTCCTCCATCTCCGAAATGACCACATCAGTCACAAGCTGAAAGCACTGCAGCACTGCCTTGGACAAGCTGCAACAGGCTGTGCTGAAGATAACATGCCTGATGCATAGGTGACAAACCGCCCACCGCTGCAGAGTTGTTGAAAGCTTTAACACAGCACCCTGATGTGGCTCTCACCGCTGAATATACAGCCAGGCATTGTCGTGTGTGACAATGGGCGGAACCTGGTGGTGACGGAGAAATGACAGACGGAGTAGATACGGTTTCCCTCTAAGCCAGTCCTTTCACCGAGCTAAAGAATATGGCTGTGGTGAAATACAATTCCCACTGAGAAGCAGTTTCAAACTAAAAAACATTGGGCCCACCAGAGGATTTGATTCTGAGGGCTCACCTTTCTCCCCCGCTCAAGAGCCCCATAGCTGCTGCAAAGTTTGCGCTATCATGAACTATCCTGATGGACAAGCCAAGGCCCACCCAAGGATTGTCTAGTGGGACTGTCCAACCTTGCCGAGAAGCAGTCCTGGCTAGGAAAAGTGTGTGGGAAGGTTCCTGGACACTCTATGGCTGGAAACCCATGCAAACACGGGGAGAACATACAAAATCCTTGCAGATGTTGTTCTTGCTGGCATTTGAACCCAGGATCCCAGCACTGCAAGGCTTCAATGATAACCAGTGAGCCAATGTGCTGCCGTTCAGCCTCTGATATCTAACAGGCTGGAGAAACTTGCACCTACTGCCACTTTATCTTCAGCTCCTTTGTGAGAAACAAATGTATTTGGGCAGCCACTCAGTCAACCAAACAAAATTCCGGAGAAGGAAATTGGGGATGGCTTCGCTACTGGTACTGGGGGCACTGGTAATACCATGGCGTCGCACCATAGTTCACTAGAAATATTCCAGGTCGGTAGGAGGCAAGCAGATTCCCACAGAAAAGTACCAGCAGTAATGTTCAGGGATCCTTACTTGTGGAAGGCGGAGACGATACAGGGAAAAATAGTGGCGGCTGGGGACCGAGTATGGACACCTGGCCGCTGGCGCTATGAGGTTGTGGAAAGCTTCCGCCTCCATGAAACTAAAGGGCCACATTTCAAATGCAAGCAGCTGCCCAGAAATCTGGCAGTTTACTATTGCGGCCTGTGGGTGGGTGGATGGGTGGCTAGCTGCATACTTGCGCTTGCATTCCAAGTAACAGAAAATTAAGCAGATGATGACCTCTATCATCATCATGGCCTCACCTCAGCACCATGAACTCTACCGATGGAGAAGCCAGGGCCCACTGGAGGAGTCTGCGGTTCTCTGGTGGGTGTGTCCAACCCTGCCGAGAAGCAGCCCTGGCTAAGAAAAGTGTGTGGGAAGGTTCCCGGATACTCTATGGCTACTTTTTTAATGTGGATTGGACGTGTTTATGAATGTTATTTCTCAAACGGCATTGCAGATCAGGCCATTGCCCAACTCTGTAGTCATGAAATTAAAGGGCAAAGAAAGATGTTTGTGTGTCGAAACACCATCGACAAGTGTTAGCTGATGTTGGACGGGCTGCCATTGCTTATGTGACAAGCTACATTAGAGGACTTCCTGGGAGAAATTACACCTCGAGTAGATACTGTTTCCCTCTATGCCAGTCCTTTCACCGAGCTAAAGAATATGGCTGTGGTGAAATACAACTGTCACTGAGAAGCAGTGTCAGAAAAACAAAAACAGTGTCAATGAAAAACATTGGGCCCACCAGAGGATTTGATTCTGAGGGCCCACCTTTCTCCCCCGCTCAAGAGCCCCATAGCAGCTGCAAAGTTTGCGCCTATCATGAACTCTCCTGATGGAGAAGCCAGGGCCCACCCGAGGATTCTCAGGTGGGCCCGTCCAACCCTGCCGAGAAGCAGCCCTGGCTAAGAAATGTGCTTGGGAAGGTTCCTGGACACTCTATGGCTGCATTTTTAATGTGGACTGGCTCCATACCATCCCTGGCCACATTCACCTGTCCACGTGTTTGTGGTTAGGCGATACTTCCCACCTAAGTGCATTAGGGAGAGCACGGGTAATGTTGTGGGATCTGTGCTTGTGGAAGGCGGAGACGACACCGGGAGAAACAGTGGCAGCTGGGGAACGAGTATGGACTTGAGGTTATGAAAAGCTTCTGCCTCCACAAAAGTAAAAGGCCACATTTCAAGTGCAAGCAGTATAGTATTGCAGCCTGTGGGTGGGTAGGTGGGTGGCTGGCTGCATACTTGCACTTGCATTCCAAGTAACAGAAAACTAAGCAGATGGTTGCCTCTATCATCATCATGGCCTCACCTCTAGTGTTGAGCCACCCCCGTAGTGTTCGAGTTCGGTTCGGTTAGTCGAACACCCGTATGTTCGCCGAACTCTTCGTCGAACTGTTCGTCGAACACCTTCGAACACTGTTAAAACCAATGGTAGGCAAACAAAAACACATAGAAACACATAGAAAACACATAAAAAACACTTCAAAGGTGTCCAAAAGCAGACAAACTGCTCAGAAGACACAACTAACACATGGAAAAGTGACAAGTACATATAGTCATGCGAAAAGAAAAGAGGTGGAGGAGTAAAAGGAGGGGGAGACACAGATATAGGCATGTCATGCCCTTCTAAAATCAAGAAAGGCTGGAGTAAAAATTTAAAATCAGCCTACCAACACCCAGACGTCGTGACAAGAAAATTAAAAAAAGAAATATCTTTAGGTAGAATGGCGGTTCCATTCAGAACACTTTCCTTACAAGACGTAATGGTATCCCCATTGTGAGTAGTGTTGAGCCACCCCCGTAGTGTTCGAGTTCGGTTCGGTTCGTCGAACACCCGTGTGTTCGCCGAACTGTTCGTCGAACTGTTCGTCGAACACCTTCGAACACCGTTAAAACCAATGGCAGGCAAACAAAAACACATAGAAACACATAGAAAACACCTTCAAAGGTGTCCAAAAGCTGACAAACTGCTCAGAAGACATAACTAACACATGGAAAAGTGACAAGTACATATAGTCATGCGAAAATAAAAGAGGTGGAGGAGTAAAAGGAGGGGGAGACACAGATATAGGCATGTCATGCCCTTCTAAAATCCAAAAAGTGAGAAGCCGACACGGCCAGTCCGTTCCTGCCCGTGCCACCTCCGTGTCGCCGGGTTTGTGCCAGAGCCGCGGTGGACCCTGACGGCCAGCCCCCCTCTCCTAATACTGGTGCCTGTCCGCTGGTGGGTCGAGCCCCCCGCGGTGGGGGGGAGTAACATCTGCAGAAGAAAGACCATCTTCCAGCCAAACTAACATGTCGACTTCTTTTCGTGGACAATGTGATACGATCCCTTTGTTACGGACACGCCCATCGCTACAAATTCCAGATGAGGCACAAAAACAGCAGGTGCTTCAGCGGATATCAAGTGCTCCTTCAAGTGGGCTCTCCTCCACCTCAACTTCAACATCACAAATACTCCAGTCCTCAGAGGTGTCACCCCAATCGCACTTGCTTCCTCACAGCTCCCAAGTCTCCAGCTGCCCGTCTGAGTATGGGGTAACACAGATGGTTGAGTCTGCACAGCTGTTTACTCATACTATAGCCTGGGAAACGGAGGTCTGCTCCAGAGCTTCTGTTAATCCAGACGAGGAAATGATCTGCACTGATGCCCAGAATCTTTATAAGTCGGATCCAGGACCAGATGAAGAAGGTTCTGAGCATAATGTAGACCCTCGTTCCCAAACTGTAACTCCTGTTGGTGGAGACAATTATGAAGACGATGATGAGACTCAAATACCTGATTGGAGCGACAACTTGACTTTTCGGTCAGGGCAGGAAGAGGTTGGCTTTGAGGACAACGGGTGTGATAACACACAGGGTGATGATGACAAGGTTGGAGATCCCACTTACTGTCAACCCACAGTCAGCCAGTCGATGAGGTCACCCGGGCCTTTGCCTGGCCTTTGGGATGTCGCGGTGGTCGGCTCCCTGGCCCGTACCCTGGGGTCACTCTTTAAAAGGGTGGATAATTGTTAATTTTATAAGAGTTTGAGACACCACCTGTGGTATCTGGTGAGAAGCACCAGTGCTGCAGCAGTCCACTGAGGCCCGTGATAAGGCAGCTCGATGGTATAGCTCCAGACAGGTGGAGCTAGGTCTCAGGGCAGCGTATGCAGGGGGAATGCAGGACAGGCGAGACCCAGCTGGGTCAGAGCAAGAACGGAAACGGACACGGTAGTCACTTCAGTACCTTTTACTGGAGGAAATTCAGGCACATCCTGGAGCACTGTAGGGTGAAGGGTGCATATCAGGATCCTCCCCAATGAGCGGGTGTAGGGCCTCCTGTTTCTTGCCTCTGTGCAGTAAGTTTCTGACCTGCCTGGAGCTAGGCCTAACTTTGTCTCTGTCCTGCGCTGGCTGACCTTGTGGTAGGGCCTTCTCTTGAAGTTCACGCTCCCAGTATGCGGGGCCTAAGCGTCTCCTGGCTCTGTTACGTATCAGCACCTTAGCGATCCTGTGACTTGTAGTTCTCCAGGGATTCCGGTTATGCCTTACTGGGTCATAGAGATCCCGGTAAGCTCGGATCCGGTGTCCGGTAAATACTTCGGGGTGAGCTGGTTAAGCTCCTCTGCCCCTTATGTACTAACTCGCCACTCGCCTTCGGCCTACTCGGGCCCTCAATAGGCTATACACACTAACGGCAGCTTGCCGCGCTTCACCGATCTTATGACGCCGGCACACCTTAAGCTCTATCTGGGCTCCCTGAATCTAGCTAGCAGGAGCCTCGTGCTCCACTGCTGAACTATTAACTGAGTTCTCTAGACTAGACTGAGCTCCACTGCAGACTGACCTCTCTTAGGCTTCTCTACTGCAGGAACTCTTCAGAAGAACTGAACTGCCTAGCTCCACCTTCCCTATTTATATCCCTAACGGGCTCCCTCTGCTGGTCTGAGGTGGAAGGTGGAGATGTGTGAATGTTTATGGGGGCCTCTTGTGGAGAATTCCATCAATACACTCTTCTAGGATCTGTGATACCAAGCGCAGCGGGGCGTCACAGATGCTATTGACGACGAGGTTAGGTTGCGCCTTCCTGGACAGAGACGGAGTACTGGAAGCACGTCAACAACTGCATCCTCAACCACAACTCCGCCTCTGACCACAAGTCGTAGTGGCTCTTCAGGTCGCATGGGCTCTAAGCCTTGCATAGCCTGGGCATTTATTCAGATCGATAAGGATGACCCAACTCGTGTTATCTGTAATATTTGTCACCAAAAGCTAAGTAGAGGCCAAAAAATCCATAGTTTGAGTACTTCATGCATGTACCGTCACATGGATATGAAGCATAAGTTGCAGTGGGAAGCTCACTGTGCTACAATGCGGCCTAGCAGGCTGGGCCAACCACCGTCTGCCCCATCTTGTGCATCCGCGGCCTCTTCATCCTCTGTGACTGGGGGGACAGCAGTCACACATGTTTTTGGACGCAGACCTGCCACCTCTTTACCTGCAACAGCCAGTGTGATTGGCAGGTCGTCAGTTCATTGGGAAGTGGAAACACCTGCTGGTGTTGAGAGCTCTCTGACATCGAGAGCACCACCTTTGGATCAAGGCAACCTAACATGTCCGCCTGCATCTTCCTCACAGACCGGCAGTTTGCCAGGGACACCCTACTCAACCCCGTCAAAGCACAACAGCCAGCCCTCGGTCCCTCAGATGTGGACAAGTAAAAGACCATTTCCTCCTAGCCATGAGAAAGCTAAGAGGTTAAATTTCACCATCTGCAAGCTGTTGGCTACAGAAATGCTGCCTTTCCGCCTGGAGGACACAGTGGATTTTTGAGACCTTATGTCCGTCGCAGTGCCCCAGTACCAGATGCCCAGTCGGCACTACTTCTCAAAGAAAGGTGTGCCTGCGCTCCACCAGCATGTCGCACACAACATCACCGCTTCTTTGAGAAACTCTGTGTGTGACAGGGTGCATTTCACCACAGACACTTGGACGAGTAGGCATGGACAGGGGCGTTACATGTCGCTGACAGGGCACTGGGTAACTATGGTGACAGCAGGACAAGGGGCTGCTGTCCAAGTCTTGCCGTCCCCGCGAGTTGTACGTCAATCCTCTTTATCTAGAAGTTCCTCCACTGCTTCTGCCTCCTCAACCTCCTCTCGGTCCTCCACCTGCACCCAAAGCCTGTCTGGTAATGCCACCTGCTTTCTAACTGCGCACCTCCTTACTATGCTGGCAGCAGGGCTCAACGGCATCAGTGTTTACTTTGAAATGTCTGGGAAATGTGAGTCACACAGCTGAGGAGTTGTGGTCAGCTCTGGAGACCCAGTTTCATGAATGGTTGTCTCTACTGGACCTGCAACCAGGGAAGGCCGTGTGCGACAATGCTGCAAACCTGGGTGCGGCCCTTCGCCGGGGCAATGCTACACACGTGCCTTGTATGGCTCACGTGTTGAACCTGGTTGTCCATAATTTTTTAGCCCACTATCCCGGACTAGATAGCCTTCTGCAGAGGGCACGGTCGCTGTGTGCCCACTTCCGCCGTTCGCATCCCGCAGCTCAACGACTTACATCTCTACAGAAGTCGTTGGGCCTGCCAGTTCACCGGCTGAAATGCGATGTGCCGACACGGTGGAATTCAACTCTGCACATGTTGCAGCGACTGTGGCAGCACCGACAAGCCCTGGTGCAATAGTTTCTGACGTATAGCCTGGTCCAACGAGATCCAGAGGTGGGGCAAATCACACAGCAGGAGTGGTCTCAGATCAGGGACCTATGAAGTTGACGCGCCCCCTGGGCCGTGGGGTACCCGGAGCCGGGCCGGTAGACGCTGGGGGTTGTAGTCACTGTGGCGGTGACTCGGTCCGTGACCCAGGGCGGTCAATCCAACGGTAATTTGTATATATGGATTTTATAATGTCCGACTACGCCACCTGTGGAGTGCGGCCAAAGGGGCCGCCGCTGCGGAACAGTCCTCTGAAGCTGGTGGTTTTGCTGCAATGGTATTATTACTCACCACAGGAAGAGTGTAGCTTCAGGGCAGTGTGGGTGGATGATGGTGGTTGTAGTGCAGGGAGTCAGTAATGAACACAGAGTCCGTGTGATGCAGTCCCAAGATCTTTACTCACAGTTGTTGCAGTCCAGATTACAGGTACCAGAGCTATCTCACCCGTCGTGCTGTGCGTACTCAGTGAGGGGCTCAGTCCACCCCCAGATAGCTCCGGAGTACTTAGCAGGACCCCCTTCTGTGTGTCCTTTCTCTGGCCTTCTCCCTGCACCTCACACCCAGTGACACTTCTATCCGGTATCCTCGGGCCTTGGCGGGCGACTTGTGTTCCGTCCCCTGGGTCCTATGTGGCTACCTTCTTAGTGAGACTGGTGTGGACTTTTGCCTGCAGTACATGAAATGCTGCAGCCTCCGGTTTCTAGTTGAGCCTTGCTGTTTCTCCTCTAGTTGAGGGACCGGTTCCCCTTATCTGGCCTGACCCCTCTACCTCCTGGTAGCAGCGGGAGTACAGGTGACCTTCTGCGCGGCCCGTAGCCCTAGGGTCCCTTCGGTTCCTGGAGCCTTCCTGCTCCCACTCCTCTCTTCTCTCCTTCAGTCCTGGGCCTCCCAGGCTAGGCCCGCCTCCGGAGCAGAGCTCATGCCGAGCCTCTGCTCCTGTCACTTTTCCTCCTCTGACTGGCTTGCTCTTTCTAAGATGGCTTCCTATTTATACTCTCCCTGTCATGTGCTCCCCTAAGCTGATCCCCTAAGCACCCACTACATAGGATCCTCCCACCAGCTAGGGACCTGGGACTGTGCTCTCCCTTAGGAGCAATCTCGCCCTAACCCCACTGCGGGTATGTGTTGGATGCAGGTGTTAGGGTCCCGAGCCATACGCCTTCCTTACCTGAGGGTGAGATACCACACCTCTGGGTGAGATGCAGTAACTCTGTGGTGACTGCACCCTCAGGGGCGCCACACACCTTTCTGCACAGTTTTGAAATGGCGACGAAGATGTTTAGTGCTGACGACGATGCCATTATCAGCATAACTATTCCGGTGATTTACATGCTGGAGCACACATTAAACAGAATTCAGAGTCAGGTGGTCGGACAAGAGGAGGTGGAGGAAGTAGAGGAGGAGTCGTAAGCGGAAGGGATAACATCTCCAAGGTCCAGACGGTTGGCAGCACCAAGGAGGCAGGCATGGGAGGGTGGGGGAGAGGGATTAAACAGGGCGCATGGTAGCAGCCAAACTGTTGAGGAAGGTGCAGGAGCCGAGGAAGAAGTGGAGGATGAACTGGCGATGGGCATGGAAGACTCATCAGATGAGGGAGACCTTGATCACATTTCTGTTGTGCGAGGTTGGGGGGAGAGGGCAGAGGAAAGAAGCATGATTCTTACCTCGCTACCAACACAACAAGGACTTGGTCCTCCTGGATGCGCAAGACACATGAGTGCCTTCTTGCTGCACTACCTGCAACATGACCCTCAGATTGCAGAATTCGAAGTAATCTCGACTACTGGGTTGCCACACTCTTAGATCCCCGGTACAAAAGTAAATTTGCCGAAATAATTCCTGCCATAAAAAGGGATTGACGCATGCAGGAGTATCTGCAGACGCTGTTGCAGAATCTTACATGTGCTTTTCCACAAAACACCAGTGGTGCACGAAGTGAATCTCACAGTTCTAACTTGCCAACCGCGGGACTGTCGAGTCTTCATCACTCAAACCGTAACAGTAACACAGTATCTGCTGGTAACAGCAATTTTGTGAAATCGTTTCACCACTTTTTTAGACCATCCTTTGCAAGGCCACAGGAGACAAGAAGTCTGACACATAGTCAATGCCTAGAGAGGATGGTGCAGGAGTATCTCCAAGTGAACATCAAAGCCATGACTGTGTCACTGGACCCTTGCTCATTTTGGTATTCCAATCTGGAAAAATGGCCGGAGCTCGCCACTCACGCCTTGGAGATCTTGTCATGCCCTGCAGCCAGTGTTCTCTCTGAACGTGTGTTCAGCGCTGCTGATGGTGTGCTGACAGATAAGCGCACGCGGCTGTCCACTGAGAATGTAGACAGACTCACGTTCATAAAGATGAACAAATCATGGATTCGCAAGGACTTTTCTAATCCTGTGTTATCCTTGGGAGGCTAAAAGCTTGAGGATTTGGTAATATCACCTCACCAACCGTTTTAAGCAACTGTGGGGCAATTGATGCCACTTAACCCTAGAACGCATGACCATAAAAATCTACATTTTCATATACCTGGGGCCTTTTAGGCCCGTGTGCAAATAACATTGAATAACTCAAACTCAAATGACAAACAACTATATACATGAAGAATACCTAGAGTTTCAAAATTCTAACTAAAGTAATCTTGCAGAAAATAGAAAACAATTAACAGGACAGGACTGCGAGGCCCCAGGTATGCGTTCTAGGGTTAAGTGGTGTCTGTGCCACAATTTTGGGAAAAAATGGAAACTCTTTTTGGAGTCCCCTTGCTGTGTCTTACGTGACGTTGGCATCGTCAATTCCAGGTGGGTTGGGTCGCTCCCCCCCCCTTTTAACTGTAAGAAACTACATACACTATGGCTTGGGGTAACACAGATGATTGAGTCTGAAGAGCTGTTTACTCAGAGGTCTGCTCCAAATCTTCAGTGTCTGCTAGTCAGCGTAGAATTTTTAACTGCATCTAGCCTAGGCAATACTTTGGGCGTAGTAGCCCAGCTGCGAAGCAAGCTGCACCGCCTGTGTATCTAATAAGAATTTTTAAATGCATCTAGCCTAGGCAGACTGTGGGGACCCCCAACCAAACCCAGACGCTCAGCCCCCCTACCGCCCCCCTTTCCTTGACAATACAATAATGTAACTCTTACAACTGGATGGGTGAGGATCGGTCACAGCTTTATTAACTCTTTATACTCATTCCATTAGAAAGACATTTTATTTCTAAAATAATTCAGCTTGTTGCAGCATGCCCTGTGTCTCCACTCTATCAACTTGGCCAACAAGTGTAACTCTCCAACATGTCCTTTCTATTTCCAGGCCACGGAGGATGCTGCGTACTCGTATGCAGGATTCTGACCCCCACCCATCACTCTTAACGCTTGTTCCACTCCGTCCTGGAGTCCTGACAGGAATATGTCCAGTCCAATATCCATTAAGTGAACACCGTCGGGCCGTATGAGGCCTGCTTTATCTCCTTCCAGTTGTTGGTGTCGTACCACTACACCGCCTCTGTCTCTTCTAAATTTTGCCATCCGAATATTTATTACCCGCCTTGTCCGTTCGATGGCCGTGATGTCTCGCGCACCTTGCCATACCGCTATCGGCACAATCTCTGACCATACTATAGCTAGTTTTGTGAAAAATTCTCTGAAGCGCTCAGTGTCTAGTTTCATTATTGCCATTAGTTATGCGCTCTTGTGATGACCTAGGTTGTTTCCCCCGGCCTGTATAACTAAGATGACCAGACATCTTGCCACTCTCCCTACCTTGATTACCTCCATTAGTACCTGTGGCCATAGCAGGCCTCTAATACCTCTCCAGTTGAAATATGTGTTATGAAACTCTAATTTCCTCCCGCCTGGGCGGACTTTCGCCCTTTAATCTGCCCAATATATATACGAGTGGCCTATCACCCACACTGTTGGCTTAGCGTCACCTGTAAAAGAAACAAACCACGTTAGGATAACAAGTCCGGTCTTATGTATCTTGCCAAACACGTGGATCACCATCTCTCTATCCTCTGAACTTCCGTTTCTGACAGTCCTGCTCTTGCTGCTTCTGTGGCCGCGCCTATGCGGAATGAGTGTGTCCCGTAATCTTTGGGGTGGTTCCCTGCCGATGTTATGCATTTATTAAATATAGCTTGGAACTGGTATCTTGATAATGGCGTCCCATCAATGTGTGATAGGAACAAATTACTTTGTGATCTGAAGGTTAGATATGGTTTTACTATTGTTACCCGACTCAGTGTACCGTTTGTGGGTTGTAGAAGTACCCAAGTGCCCCTGCCCGCTGGAACCATTTTCGATTTGTGTATGCGTAGACGTATTGCATTATTGCCTATGACTACGTCCTGGTGTAATAAGCCTCCACTGGTGCTAATTTTGGATTGAGGGACTAATTCGCTTATGCATAGCGCCCCGAAGAAGGCGATCACAAATGCAGTAGACAGTAGTGTTGCTTCAAATTGTGAGTGTCATGTTAATGGTGTTAGGGATATGATGTGAGAAATCAGTTTTAGTGACACGGGACGGGACGTCTACACTCCTGACTTGGCTGACCCCTTTTCCACCCTTTTATGGATTGTCTGATGATGAATCTTTGTCACATCTCCCCAATTCAGTAGTTGGAAGTGAAATGCTACTCCGGTCAGACACCGCTGTGCTGACGCCCCTGATATGCCCCTCATCATTAGCTGGTGGAGAAATTCTATGGTGACTTGTGATCTGGCTTGTTCACATTGGTCAACCCGTCTGCCTGCTACTAGTCGTGTCCACTCTTCCCATGCCTTACCGTATGCTTGCCACGTCGACGGGGCAACTGACGCTCTGATTAATGGCATCAACTATTCGCCACTAGATCCCATAGGGAAGGTGGGCAACTGTTGTCCCGATGGGTGGGCATTGTGGAAGAGCTCTGTGAAAATCTGCCAATTGAATTGTTATAAAGCGTTAGCAGCAGCTTTAGACCCCTCAGCATAGTGGCTAGCGCGGACCCATACATTGTGTTTTAGGCACAGGAATGCTAGCCTGGGTAGTAGGCCTAGCACTGGGAGAGACGATGATGCCATCTTATTAATGCAGTGCGCTAAGCTGGTGTTTTTTGTTATGAAGCGCATATTTTTGTAAGCCAGGAGCGCGCCCCATATTTCTATTGCTACCACTATTGGGAAGAAAAATTATTTTCAGGGCTAGATGCAGCGAAAAATTATTATTAATTGAAAAGCTGGTGGAGCTTGGTATAGATGGCCTAATACAATGAGACCCACACACTGCTAGAAGGCCAAATTTTTTTTCAGAGTTAGATACAGAAAAAAATTATATTCAGTTTGCAACCTGATGGAGGTCAGTATAGATGGACTAATAGAACAAGTCCCACACACTGCTAGAAGGCCAAATATTTTTTCAGTGCTAGATGCAGAAAAAAATTATATTCAGTTTGCAACCTTATGGAGGTCAGTATAGATGGACTAATAGAACAAGTCCCACACACAGCTAGAAGCCCAAATATTTTTTCAGAGGTAGATGCAGAAAAAAATTATATTCAGTTTGCAACCTGATGGAGGTCTGTATAGATGGATTAATAGAACAAGTCCCACACACAGCTAGAAGCCCAATATTTTTTCAGAGGTAGATGCAGAAAAAAATATATTCAGTTTGCAACCTGATGGAGGTCAGTATAGATGGACTAATAGAACAAGTCCCACACACTGCTAGAAGGCCAAACATTTTTTCAGAGCTAGATGCAGAAAAATATTATATTCAATTTGCAACCTGATGGAGGTCAGTATAGATGGACTAATAGAACAAGTCCCACACACAGCTAGAAGCCCAATATTTTTTCAGAGCTAGATGCAGAAAAAAATTATATTCAATTTGCAACCTGATGGAGGTCAGTATAGATGAACTAATAGAATGATGCTATGCCCAAAAGATTTTACTTCACTAGGTGCAGTAAAAAAATTGGTATTCTATACACAGGTGGTATATCTTGCAACACAGATAGGCTACTCCACTGACTAACACACTCTGCAATAGGCCAAAAAGGATTAGCTTTGCTAGATTCAGCCAAATGCTGTGAAAAAAACTTGCACAGCACTGGCACAGACCTGCCTGGCAAAAACTGATAGGAACTGATGTAACCTAGTCCTGAAAGGACTCCAATTACAATTAGTCTTTACTCCCACAATCTATCAATTTAAGAGCACAGACCTGCCTGATAAAAGTCGTAGGAAATGCTGTAACCTAGTCCTTAAAAGGACTGCAATCACAACTATTCCCTACTCCCAAGCTATCTGTAGATTTGTGCGAAAATTGGCTTGAAATTAACAAGGTATAGCGCACACAGCAACAGCGGTGCCATCTAACACGTAGCTGCAGCAGTGAGAAAATGGTGGCGACGGGGAAAATGGCTTGGTCTTATAGGGCAAGGACATGTGACATACACTGCCAATGACACATGCCCTTGCTTGTGTGAAAAAAAGCACTTCGCTCCGTGTGTGCGCTGCTGATAGGCTGACAGATTGCACCTCCCCACTGCAAATGCGGGAAAGAGAAAAAAAAATGGAGATCTTCATTGTTCCTGCAGAGATCCATCCCCTGCCCCTCCCCCCACCCCGCTGTACACTCAAACTGCGTATTAACATTAATTTTCATCATTACTGAGAAAAAATCCAGTTATGATTTTGGTGCACGAACAGTTATCGAACATAACCTCGAACAGCCGAATTTTTCTCAAATTGTTCGTGTTCGCCGAACGGCTCGAACACCGCCCAAAACAGCTCGAATTTGAGATTGGCGAACAGTTCGAGTAGAACAACGCTCATCTCTAATTGTGAGTAGTGCCAAAAACGGAACCCAATACATTCGGACTAATCCACCATTTGTCATATCCAAGGGGCAGGTCCGTAAACGACAACATCGACGCGAAACCAAGTACAGTAGTATATACTGTACATCCTTTGACAAGGCAATCAGGCGGATCAAGAAGTTGGGAAGGGTCACCCTAATTGCCAAAACAGACATTGATGCGGCGTTACGGTTACTTACTACCTGTGCCTCCGAATAGTGTCCACCTATTGGGCTGCTTCTGGGAAGGAGCATACTATATAGATCGCTGTTTGCCCATGGGGTGGTCCAGATCCTGGTCACTATTTGAGGCATTTAGTTGCTTCCTCGAATGGGTTGTAATGGACGTTTCTAAGGAGGCACATACTATCCATTACCTCGATAACTTCTTATGCCTGGGCCCAAAAGATTCGCCACAGTGTGAATACACGCGGTAGTCCACCTGTGAGAAGGAGAGAGCTGGAGGGAGGGCGGACACCACAGAGCCGAGGGGTTAGAAGGAGAACGGAAGAAGGAAAGAGGGCGAGTGAGGTAAGGGAGTACGGTGGAAGGCCGACCTGAGCTCCCCCACGTTCCTGCTGGCGGGGAACAGCCCTGGTAAGAAAAGCCGCTTGAGCATCTCTTTGAGGTTACGGGCGCGAGCGGGCAGAGGGACTACGCTGGAGTGCGAAGCCGACATGGCTGGGTTTGTGCCAAAGCCGCGGTGGACCCTGACGGCCAGCCCCCCTCTCCCAATACTGGTGCCTGTCCGCTGGTGGGTCAAGCCCCCCAACGGTGGGGGGGGAGTAACATCTGCAGAAGAAAGACCATCTTCCAGCCAAACTAAGATGTCTACTTCTTTTCGTGGACAATGTGATACGATCCCTTTCTTACAGACACGCCCATCGCTACAAATTCCAGATGAGGCACAAAAACAGCAGGTGCTTCAACGGATATCAAGTGCTCCTTCAAGTGGGCTCTCCTCCACCTCAACTTCAGCATCACAAATACTCCAGTCCTCAGAGGTGTCACCACAATCGCACTTACAGCTCCCAAGTCTCCAGCTGCCCGTCTGAGTATGGGGTAACACAGATGGTTGAGTCTGCACAGCTGTTTACTCATACTATAGCCTGGGAAACGGAGGTCTGCTCCAGAGCTTCTGTTAATCCAGATGAGGAAATGATCTGCACTGATGCCCAGAATCTTTATGAGTCGGATCCAGGACCAGATGAAGAAGGTTCTGAGCATAATGTAGACCCTCGTTCCCAAACTCTAACTCCTGTTGGTGGAGACAATGATGAAGACGATGATGAGACTCAAATACCTGACTGGAGCGACAACTTGACTTTTCGGTCAGGGCAGGAAGAGGTTGGCTCTGAGGACGATGGTTGTGAGAACACACAGGGTGATGATGACGAGGTTAGAGATCCCACTTACTGTCAACCCACAGTCAGTCAGTCGATGAGATCAGCAGAGGAGGTAGAGGAGGATGTGACTAGCCCAGGGGATAGGGATGACTCCATACCCGGGCCTTTGCCTGGCCTTGGGGATGTTGCGGTGGTCGGCTCCCGGGCCCACACCCTGGGGTCACTCTTTAAAAGGGTGGATAATTGTTAATTTTATAAGAGTTTGTGACGCCACCTGTGGTATCTGGTGAGAAGCACCAGCGCTGCAGCAGTCCACTGAGGCTGGTGATAAGGCAGCTCTATGGTATAGCTCCCCACAGGTGGAGCTAGGCCTCAGAAAAGCGTATGTAGGGGGAATGCAGGACAGGCGAGACCCAGCTGGGTCAGAGCAAGAATGGGAACGGACAAGTTAGTCACTTCAGTACCTTTTACTGGTGGAAACTCAGGCATATCCCGGAGCACTGTAGGGTGAAAGGTGCATATCAGGATCCTCCCCAATGAGCGGGTGTAGGGCCTCCTGTTTCTTGCCTCTGCGTAGTAAGTTTCTGACCTGCCTGGAGCTAGGCCTAACTTTGTCTCTGTCCTGCGCAGGCTGACCTTGTGGTAGGGCCTTGTCTTGGAGTTCACGCTCCCAGTATGCGGGGCCTAAGAGTCTCCTGGCTCTGTTACGTATCAGCACCTTAGCGATCCAGGGACTTGTAGTTCTCCAGGGATTTCGGTTATGCCTTACTGGGTCATAGAGATCATGGTAAGCTCGGATCCGGTGTCCGGTAAATGCTTCGGGGTGAGCTGGTTAAGCTCCTCTGTCCCCTATGTACTAACTCTCCAATCGCCTTTGGCCTACTCGGGCCCTCACTAGGCTATACACACTAATGGCAGCTTTCCGCGCTTCACCGATCTTATGGCGCCGGCACACCTTAAGCTCTAACTGGGCTCCCTGAATCTAGCTAGCAGGAGCCTCGTGCTCCATTGCTGAACTATTAACTGAGTTCTCTAGACTAGACTGAGCTCCACTGCAGACTGACCTCTCTTAGGCTTCTCTACTGCAGGAACTCTTCAGAGGAACTGAACTGCCTAGCTCCACCTTCCCTATTTATATCCCTAATGGGCTCCCTCTGCTGGTCTGAGGTGGAAGGTGGAGATGTGTGAATGTTTATGGGGGCCTCTTGTGGAGGATTCCATCAATGCACTCTTCAAGGATCTGTGATACCAAGCGCAGCTGGGCTATTGACGATGAGGTTAGGTTGTGCCTTCCTGGACAGAGACGGAGTACTGGAAGCACGTCAACAACTGCATCCTCAACCACAACTCTGCCTCTGACCACAAGTCGTAGTGGCTCTTCAGGTCGCATGGGCTCTAAGCCTTTCATAGCCTGGGCATTTTTTCAGATCGATAAGGATGACCCAACTCGTGTTATCTGTAATATTTGTCACCCAAAGCTAAGTAGAGGCCAAAAAATCCATAGTTTGAGTACTTCATGCATGAACCGTCACATGAATATGAAGCATAAGTTGCAGTGGGAAGCTCACTGTGCTACAATGCGGCCTAGCGGGCCGGGCCAACCACCGTCTGCCCCATCTTGTGCATCCGCGGCCTCTTCATCCTCTGTGACTGGGGGGACAGCAGTCACACATGTTTTTGGACGCAGACCTGCCACCTCTTTACCCGCAACAGCCAGTGTGATTGGCAGGTCATCATTTCATTTGGAAGTGGAAACACCAGCTGGTGTTGAGCGCTCTCCGACATCGAGAGCACCACCTTTGGATCAAGAGAACCTAACTTTTCCGCCTGCATCTTCCTCACAGACCGGCAGTTTGCCGGGGACACCCTACTCAACCCCGTCTAAGCACAACAGCCAGCCCTCGGTCCCTCAGATGTGGACAAGTAAAAGACCATTTCCTCCTAGCCATGACAAAGCTAAGAGGTTGAATTTCACCATCTGCAAGCTGTTGGCTACAGAAATGCTGCCTTTCCGCCTGGTGGACACAGAGGATTTTCGAGACCTTATGTCCGTCGCAGTGCCCCAGTACCAGATGCCCAGTCGGCACTACTTCTCAAAGAAAGGTGTGAGTGCGCTCCACCAGCATGTCGCACACAACATCACCGCTTCTTTGAGAAACTCTGTGTGTGACAGGGTGCATTTCACCACAGACACTTGGACGAGTAGGCATGGACAGGGGCGTTACATGTCGTTGACTGGGCACTGGGTAACTATGGTGACAGCAGGACAAGGGGCTGCTGTCTAAGTCTTGCCGTCCCCACGAGTTGTATGTCAATCCTCTTTATCTAGAAGTTCCTCCACTGCTTCTGCCTCCTCAACCTCCTCTCGGTCCTCCACCTGCACCCAAAGCCTGTCTGGTAATGCCACCCGCTTTCTAACTGCGCAGAAGGAATCCTGCACACCTCCTTACTATGCTGGCAGCAGGGCTCAACAGCATCTGGCGGTGTTTACTTTGAAATGTCTGGGAAATGTGAGTCACACAGCTGAGGATTTGTGGTCAGCTCTGGAGACCCAGTTTCATGAATGGTTGTCTCCACTGGACCTGCAACCAGGGAAGGCCGTGTGCGACAATGCTGCAAACCTGGGTGCGGCCCTTCGCCGGGGCAATGTCACACACGTGCCTTGTATGGCTCACGTGTTGAACCTGGTTGTCCAGCAATTTTTAGCCCACTATCCCGGACTAGATGGCCTTCTGCAGAGGGCACGGTCGCTGTGTGCTCACTTCCGCCGTTCGCATCCCGCAGTTCAATGACTTACATCTCTACAGAAGTCGTTGGG
Source organism: Phyllobates terribilis (assembly GCF_046119375.1). NCBI lineage: Eukaryota > Metazoa > Chordata > Amphibia > Anura > Dendrobatidae > Phyllobates > Phyllobates terribilis. The sequence goes on from NW_027362771.1 coordinate 180,123,402, forward strand.
CCTGCCAGTTCACCGGCTGAAATGCGATGTGCCGACATGGTGGAATTCAACTCTGCACATGTTGCAGCGACTGTGGCAGCACCGACAAGCCCTGGTGCAATACGTTCTGACGTATAGTCTGGGCAAACGAGATCCAGAGGTGGGGCAAATCAAGCTGGAGGAGTGGTCTCAGATCAGGGACCTATGAAGTTGACGCGCCCCCTGGGCCGTGGGGTACCCGGAGCCGGGCCGGTAGACGCTGGGAGTTGTAGTCACTGTGGCGGTGACCCGGTCCGTGACCCAGGGCGGTCAATCCAAGGGTAATTTGTATATATGGGTTTTATAATGTCCGACTACGCCACCTGTGGAGTGCGGCCAAAGGGGCCGCTGCTGTGGAACAGTCCTCTGAAGCTGGTGGTTTTGCAGCAATGGTATTATTACTCCCCACAGGAAGAGTGTAGCTTCAGGGCAGTGTGGGTGGATGATGGTGGTTGTAGTGCAGGGAGTCAGTAATGAACACAGAGTCTGTGTGATGGAGTCCCAAGATCTTTACTCACAGTTGCTGCAGTCCAGATTACAGGTACCAGAGCAATCTCCCCCGTCGTGCTGTGCGTACTCAGTGAGGGACTCAGTCCACCCCCAGATAGCTCCGGAGTACTTAGCAGGACCCTCTTCTGTGTGTCCTTTCTCTGGCCTTCTCCCTACACCTCACACCCTGTGAAACTTCTATCCGGTATCCTCGGGCCTTGGCGGGCGACGTGTGTTCCGTCCCCTGGGTCCTATGTGGCTACCTTCGTAGTGAGACTGGTGTGGACTTTGGCCTGCAGCACATGAAATGCTGCAGCCTCCGGTTTCTAGTTGAGCCCTGCTGTTTCTCCGCTAGTTGAGGGACCGGTTCCCCTTATCTGGCCTGACCCCTCTACCTCCTGGTAGCAGCGGGCGTACTGGTGGCCTTCGGCACGGCACGTACCCCTAGGGTCCCTTCGGTTCCTGGAGCCTTCCTGCTCCCACTCCTCTCTTCTCTCCTTCAGTCCTGGGCCTCCCAGGCTAGGCCCGCCTCCGGAGCAGAGCTCATGCAGAGCCTCTGCTCCTGTCACTTCTCCTCCTCTGACTGGCTTGCTCTTTCTAAGATGGCTTCCTATTTATACTCTCCCTGTCATGTGCTCCCCTAAGCTGCTTTCTCCACCCACACCCACTACATAGGACCCTCCCGCCAGCTAGGGACCTGGGACTGTGCTCTCCCTTAGGAGCAATCTCGCCCTACCCCCACTGCGGGTATGTGTTGGATGCAGGTGTTAGGGTCCCGAGCCATATTCCTTCCTTACCTGAGGGTGAGATACCACACTTCTGGGTGAGATGCAGTACCTCTGTGGTGACTGAACCCTCAGGGGCGCCACACACCCTTCTGCACAGTTTTGAAATGGCGACGAAGAAGTTTAGTGCTGACGATGCCATTATCATCATGACTATTCCGGTGACTTACATGCTGGAGCACACGTTAAACAGAATTCAGAGTCAGGTGGTGGGACAAGAGGAGGTGGAGGAAGTAGAGGAGGAGTCATATGCGGAAGGGATAACATCTCCAAGGTCCAGACGGTCGGCTGCACCAAGGCGTCAGGCATGGGAGGGTGGGGGAGAGGGATTAACCAGGGCGCATGGTAGCAGCCAAACTGTTGAGGAAGTTGTAGGAGCCGAGGAAGAAGTGGAGGACGAACTGGCGATGGGCATGTAAGACTCATCAGATGAGGGAGACCTTGATCACATTTCTGTTGTGTGAGGTTGGGGGGAGAGGGCAGAGGAAGGAAGCATGATTCTTACCTCGCTACCAACACAACAAGGACTTGGTCCTCCTGGATGCGCAAGACACATGAGTGCCTTCTTGCTGCACTACCTGCAACATGACCCTTGGATTGTCAGAATTCAAACTAATCCCGACTACTGGGTTGCCAGTGCCACACTCTCAGATCCCAGGTACAAAAGTAAATTTGCCGAAATAATTCCTGCCATAGAAAGGGATTCACGCATGCAGGAGTATCAGCAGAGGTTGTTGCAGAATCTTACATGTGCTTTTCCACAAAACACCAGTGGTGCACGTAGTGAATCTCACAGTTCTAACTTGCAAACCGTGGGACTGTCGAGTCTTCATCACTCAAACCGTAACAGTAACACAGTATCTGCTGCTAACAGCAATTTTGTGTAATCGTTTCACCACTTTTTTAGACCATCCTTTGCAAGGCCACAGGAGACAAGAAGTCTGACACATAGTCAACGCCTAGAGAGGATGGTACAGGAGTATCTCCAAGTGAACATCGAAGCCATGACTGTGTCACTGGACCCTTGCTCATTTTGGGATTCCAATCTGGAAAAATGTCCGGAGCTCGCCACTCACGCCTTGGAGATCTTGTCATGCCCTGCAGCCAGCCTTCTCTCTGAATGTGTGTTCAGCGCTGCTGGTGGTGTGCTGACAGATAAGCGCACGCGGCTGTCCACTGAGAATGTAGACAGACTCACGTTCATAAAGATGAACAAATCATGGATCCGCAAGGACTTTTCTACCCTTGTGTCATCCTGGGGAGACTAAAAGCTTGAGGATTTGGTAAAATCACCTCACCAACCGTTTTAAGCAACTCTGGGGCAATTGATGCCACTTAAGTGGGGTCTGTGCCACAATTTTTGGAAAAAATGGAGACTCTTTTTGGAGTCTCCTTGCTGTGTTTTACGTGACGTTGGCATCGTCAATTCCAGGTGGGTTGGGTCGCCCCACCCCCTTTTAACTGTAAGAAACTACATACACTATGGCTTGGGGTAACACAGATGGTTGAGTCTGAAGAGCTGTTTACTCAGAGGTCTGCTCCAAAGCTTCAGTGTCTGCTAGTCAGCGTAGAATTTTTAACTGCATCTATGCTAGGCAATACTTTGGGCGTAGTTGCCCAGCTGCGAAGCAAGCTGCACAGCCTGTATATCTAATAAGAATTTTTAAATGCATCTAGCCTAGGCAGACTGTGGGGACCCCCAACAAAACCAGACGCTCAGTCCTCCTACAGCCCCCCTTTCCTTGACAATACAATAATGTAACTCTTACAACTGGATGGGTGAGGATCGGTCACAGCTTTATTAACTCTTTATACTCATTCCATTAGAAAGGCATTTTATTTCTAAAATAATTCAGCTTGTTGCAGCATGCCCTGGGTCTCCACACTGGCAAGTTGGCCAAAAAGTGTATCTCTCCAACATGTCCTTTCTATTTCCAGGCCACGGAGGATGCTGCGTACTCGTATGCAGGACTCAGACCCCCATCCATCACTCTTAACGCTTGTTCCACTCCATCCTGGAGTTCTGACAGGAATATGTCCAGTCCAATATCCATTAAGTGAACACCGTCGGGCCGTATGAGGCCTGCTTTATCTCCTTCCAGTTGTCGGTGTTGTATCACTACACCACCTCTGTCTCTTCTAAATTTTGCCATCCGAATATTTATTACCCGCCTTGTCCGTTCGATGGCCGTGATGTCTCATGCACCTTGCCATACCGCTATCGGCACAATCTCTGACCATACTATAGTTAGTTTTGTGAAAAATTCTCTGAAGCGCTCAGTGTCTAGTTTCATTATTGCCATTAGTTATGCGCTCTTGTGATGACCTAGGTCGTTTCCCCCGGCCTGTATAACTAAGATGACCGGACCTCTTGCCTCTCTCCCTACCTTGATTACCTCCATTAGTACCTGTGGCCATAGCAGGCCTTTAATACCTCTCCAGTTGAAATGTGTGTTATGAAACTCTAATTTCCTCCCGCCTGGGCGGACTTTCGCCCTTTTTTCATCCCCAATATATATATGAGTGGCCTATCACCCACACTGTTGGCTTAGCGTCACCTGTAAAAGAAACAAACCACGTTAGGATAACAAGTCCGGTCTTATGTATCTCGCCAACCACGTGGATCGCCATCTCCCTATCCTCTGAACTTCCGTTTCTGACAGTCCTGCTCTTGCTGCTTCCGTGGCCGCGCCTATGCGGAATGAGTGTGTCCCGTAACCTTTGGGGTGGTTCCCTGCCAATGTTATGCATTTATTAAATATAGCTTGGAACTGGTATCTTGATAATGGCATTCCATCAATGTGTGATAGGAAGAAATTACTTTGCGATCTGATGGTTATATATGTTTTTACTATTGTTACCCGACTCAGTGTACCGTTTGTGGGTCGTAGAAGTACCCAAGTGCCCCTGCCCGCTGGAACCGTTTTCGATTGGCGTATGCGTAGACATATTGCGTTATTGGCTATGACTACGTCCTGGTGTAATAAGCCTCCACTGGTGGTAATTTTGGATGGAGGGACTAATTCGCTTATGCATAGTGCCCCGAAGAAGGCGATCGCAAATGCAGTAGACAGTAGTGTTGCTTCAAATTGTGAGTGTCATGTTAATGGTGTTAGGGATATGATGTGAGAAATCAGTTTTAGTGACACGGGACGGGACGTCTACACTCCTGACTTGGCTGACCTCTTTTCCACCCTTTTATGAATTGTCTGATGATGAATCTCTTTGTCACATCTCCCCAATTCAGTAGTTGGAAGTGAAATGCTACTCCGGTCAGACACCGCTGTGCTGACGCCCCTGATATGCCCCTCATCATTAGCTGGTGGAGAAATTCTATGATGACTTGTAATCTGGCTTGTTCACATTGGTCAACCCGTCTTCCTGCTACTAGTCGTGTCCACTCTTCCCATGCCTTACCGTATGTTTGCCACGTCCACGGGGCAACTGACGCTCTGATTAATGGCATCAACTATTCGCCACTAGATCCCATAGGGAGGGTGGGCAACTGTTGCCCGATGGGTGGGCGTTGGGGAGGAGCTCTGTGAAAATCTGCCAATTGAATTGTGATAAAGCGTTAGCAGCAGCTTTAGACCCCTCAGCATCGTGGCTAGCGCAGACCCATACATTGTGTTTTAGGCACAGGAATGCTAGCCTGGGTAGTAGGCCTAGCACTGGGAGAGACGATGATGCCATCTTATTAATGCAGTGCGCTAGGCTGGTGTTTTTTGTTATGTAGCGTATATTTTTGTTAGCCAGGCGCGCGTCCCATATTTCTATCGCTACCACTATATGGAAGAAAAATTATTTTCCGGGCTAGATGCAGCTAAAAATTATTATTAATTTCAAAGCTGGTGGAGCTTGGCATAGATGGCCTAATACAATGAGTACAACACACTGCTACTATGCCCAAAATTATTTTCCAGGCAAGGTGCAGCTAAAAATTATTAGTAATTTGAAAGCTGGTCGAACTTAGTATAGATGGCCTAATAGAATGAGTACCACACACTGCTAATATGCCCAAAATTATTTTACAGGCAAGATGCAGCTAAAAATTATTATTAATTTCAAAGCTGGTGGAGCTTGGTATATATGGCCTAATAGAATGAGTACCACACACTGCTACTATGCCCAAAATTATTTTCCAGACAAGATGCACCTAAAAATTATTTGTAATTTGCAAGCTGGTGGAGCTTAGTATAGATTGCCTAATAGAATGAGTACCACACACATCTACTATGCCCAAAATTATTTTCCAGACAAGATGCAGCTAAAAATTATTTGTAATTTGCAAGCTGGTGGAGCTTAGTATAGATGGCCTAATAGAATGAGTACCACACACTGCTACTGACGCGCCCCTGGGCCTGCTGTGTCGCGCAGCGTCTCGCGCACGGGGGCTTACCCGGAACCGGATCAGATGAGGGTTGTAGTCTCCGTGTGGCGGGGACCCGGTCCGTGCCCAGGGAGTCAGACTCAGTGTGTGGCAGTCTTGATAGATGTTATTTGAGTGTCGACTACGCCACCCATTGATTTGCAGCTATGGAGCTGCCGCTGCAGGGCAGACCGCTGAGGCCGGTGTAGAATTGTGCAGCGTGATAGTATAACCCCCAACGGGAGGGGTATGGCCTCAGGGCAGCCGACGTGGAAGATGGGGGTAGCAGGAACCACTCAGAGACGGTGCGGTGTAATTCAGGGTCTTTACTGGTAACAACGATAGACCCTCCCAGAGTACTTGCTAGCGAACGCGGCCTGGTCAGTCCTTGAGCAGATGGGATCTCCCCTGGCCAGGCGGAGTTGTAGGCCTCCCAAACTGACTGTACTCTTCTGGCTACCTTGCTAGAAGCGGATATAAGTAGCCCACGTCCCTGAGTGTACTGTGTGGTGCTCACCCGTATGGCCGGTGACTCGGGGCCTTCTATTGGCTTCCGCTCCACGATGGCGGTGCTGGTCCCACACGTGTGACCGTGCCTTCGGGTTTCTGGGCCTGAGGACCTGAAATCCCCTGCCGGTCGGCTTCTGCTGCTGGGTAAGAGTTAGTCCCCACAGCCTCGGACGCCGGGTCCGGTAAGAAAGCTTCTCAGTCAGGGCGAGCTCTGCAGCTGCCAGCCCCTGACTCGTAGTAGTATTGCTCCCACTGAGCTCCAGCTGTTTCTTCCTATGACTGTCTCTTGTCTCTACTCTCCTTGACTCCTCACCCTGCTTCAGCCCCGGGTTTATATAGGGGAAGTTCTTCCCCTCCCAAGACTGGGCAGGAGGTGTGGCATGCACAGGATCCCTGACCAAAGGACCTCCCACCTGCTCTCAGACATAACATCTCTATCACTGTGGCAACCAGACCCCTGGGGTGTCACACTACTATGCCCAAAATTATTTTCCAGACAAGATGCAGCTAAAAATTATTTGTAATTTGCAAGCTGGTGGAGCTTAGTATAGATGGCCTAATAGAATGAGTACCACACACTGCTACTATGCCCAAAATTATTTTCCAGACAAGATGCAGCTAAAAATTATTTGTAATTTGCAAGCTGGTGGAGCTTAGTATAGATGGCCTAATAGAATGAGTACCACACACTGCTACTATGCCCAAAATTATTTTCCAGACAAGATGCAGCTAAAAATTATTTGTAATTTGCAAGCTGGTGGAGCTTAGTATAGATGGCCTAATAGAATGAGTACCACACACTGCTACTATGCCCAAAATTATTTTCCAGACAAGATGCAGCTAAAAATTATTTGTAATTTGCAAGCTGGTGGAGCTTAGTATAGATGGCCTAATAGAATGAGTACCACACACTGCTACTATGCCCAAAATTATTTTCCGAGCTAGATGCGGCTAAAAATTATTTGGAATTTGCAAGCTGGTGGAGCTTAGTGTAGATGGCCTAATAGAATGGGTACCACACACTGTTAATATGCCAAAAATTATTTTCCAGACAAGATGCAGCTAAAAATTATTTGTAATTTGCAAGCTGGTGGAGCTTAGTATAGATGGCCTAATAGAATAAGTCCCACACACTGCTACAAGCCCAAAATTATTTTCCAAGCTAGATGCAGATACAAATTATTAGTAATTTGCAAGCTGGTGGAGCTTAGTATAGATGGCCTAATAGAATGATGCTATGCCCAAAAGTTTTTACTTGGCTAGGTGCAGTAAAAAAAATTGAATTCTATACACAGGTGGTGTAGCTTGCAGCACAGATACGCTACTCCACTGACTAACACACACTGCAAGAGGCCAAAAAGGATTTGCTTAGCTAGATTTAGCCAAATGCTGTGAAAAACACTTGCACAGCACTGGCACAGACCTGCCTGGCAAAAAGTCCTAGGAAATGCTGTAACCTAGTCCTCAAAAGGACTGCAATTACAACTAGTCCCTACTCCCAAGCTGTCTATTTAAAAGCACAGACCTGCCTGCTAAATGTCATAGGAAATGCTGGAACCTAGTCCTCAAAAGGACTGCAATCACAACTATTCCCTACTCCCAAGCTATCTGTATATTTCAGAGAAAATTGGCTTGAAATTAACACTGAAAGTATAGCGCACACAGCAACAGCGGTGCCGTCTAACACGCAGCTGCAGCAGTGAGAAAATGGTGGCGACGGGGAAAATGGCTGGGTCTTATAGGGCAAGGACATGTGACATACACAGCCAATGACACATGCCCTTGCTTGTGTGAAAAAAAGCAGTTCGCTCCGTGTGTGCTCCGCTGATAGGCTGACAGATTGCACCTCCCCACTGTAAATACGAGAAAGAGAAAAAAAAATGTTGATCTTCATTATTTCTGCAGAGATCTATCCCCTGCCCCTCCCCCCGCCCCGCTGTACACTCAAACTGCGTATAAACATTGATTATCAGCATTACTGTTAAAAAATCCATTTATGATTTTGGTGCACGAACAGTTATTGAACATAACCTCGAACAGCCGGATTTTTTTCAAATCGTTCGTGTTCGCCGAACGGCTCGACCACCGCTCAAAACAGCTCGAATTTGAGATTGGCGAACAGTTCGAGTCGAACATCGCTCATCTCTACTCACCTCGGCATTATGAACTCTCCTGAAGGAGAAGCCAGGGCCCGCCAGAGGAGTCTCCGGTTCTCTGGTGGGCCCTTTCAACCCTGCCGAAAAGCAGCCCTGGCTAAGAAAAGTGTGGGGGAAGGTTCCCAGACACTCTATGGCTGCTTTTTTAATGTGGATCAGCCATGCTTATGTGGCGCCCCTTCGGGTTCAGTCGCCACAGAGGTACTGCATTTCACCCAGAGGTGTGGTATCTCACTCTCAGGTAAGGATGGAGTACTGCCCGAGACCCTAACACCTGCATTCATTACACCACACTTCAGAGGGCAGGGCGAGATTGCTCCTACGGGAGAGCACAGTCCCTGGTAACTGGCTGGAGTGGGGGGGGACCAAGTGAGGGGGAACCATGTAGTGGGTGTGGGTGGAGGACGTAGATCAGGGGAGCATTTCAGTAGTTGTATAAAAAGGGGAGCCATCTTAGAAAGACAAGCCAGTCAGAGTGTTCAGTCAGAGAAGGAAAGTGAGGGGAGCAGAGGCTCTGCAGGAGCTCTGCTCCAGAGGCGGGCCTAGCCAGTGAGGCCCAAGTCTGAAGAGAGAGAGTAGCGGGAGGAAGGCTCCAGAAGGAAAGAGGGGATCCTAGGGGTACGGGAAGTGCTGGAGGCCACCTGTACGCCCGAATCTGCCCGGCGGTGGAGGGATCAAGCCGCAGAGGGGACCGGCCCATTAACTAGTGGAGAACTACAAGGCTCAGCTAGAAACCGGAGGCTTCTGTACTTTTTGGGTGCAGTGGCCACATCTGCAATTATATCACTGAGAAGGTGGCCACAGAGGGTCCAGGGGACTGAAGGTCGCCCGACAAGACCCGAGGTTACCGAATTGGGACACTGATTGCGAGGCGCAGGGCAGGAGGGTGAGAGCCAGCGCAGGAAGACAACTGAGAAAGGCATACAGAAAGGGGTCCCGTTAAGTGCTCCTGAATTTTCTGGGGGATTGCTGAGCCCCTGTTTGGTGAATGCAGTGCGACGTGGGAGGCTGTACCTGTACAGTGCAGCCTGAAGAACTTATGAACTGTGAGTAAACTTGGAAGACTGTACCCCACTGTCTCTGTGATTATTGCCTGCTCCATCACCCCCTGCACTACAACGCCCAGCATAATCCATAACTTCTACACTGCCCTGGAGCTAAGCTCTACCTGTGGAGAGCCACACCATCCCTGCTGCAGCAACATCAGCTCCAGAGGACCTGCTCCGCAGTGGTGGCTCCCTTGGCCGCATACCACAGGTGGCGTCACGTACTTTATACAATCACTATAAATCCCCTATCAATAACCCCTTTTTATTGACCGCCATGGGTCACAGACCGGGTCACCGCCATTGTGACATCCACCAGCATTTACCGGCCTGTGAGAAATTACATGCAGGGTAAATAGGGTTTCCCTCTATGCCAGTCCTTTCACTGAGCTAAATACAACTGTCAGCAAAAAAAGTTGTGGACTGGCTCCGTACCGTCCCTGGCCACATTCACCTGTCCACATGTTTGTGGTTAGGCGGTCCTTCCCAGTAAGTGCACTGGGGAGGGCACAGGTAATGTTGTGGGACCCATGCATGTGGAAGGTGGAGGCGATACCGCGAAATATAGTGGTGGCTGGGGACCGAGTATGGACACCCGGCTGCCGCCGGCATGAGGTTGTGAAAAGCTTCCGCCTCCACGAGCCTAAAAGGCTACATTTCAAGAGCAAGCAGCTGTCAAAAATTTGGCAGTATAGTATTGCAGCCTGTGGGTAGGTGGGTGGCTGGCTGCCAGCATACTTGCGCTTGCATTCCAACGAATGGGGTAGGGACAACTGAACGCTGCAGTGGGAAAAGGACGTGGACGGTGATTGTTGCAAGTTTGCAACGACAGGTTCATGGCTGGAGGCATCTTCGCATGCGCCAAGGATCACTTATGATGGGCACACTTTTAGGCAGTGACCTGGGAGTCAGAGATGCTTCCAGAGGTCTTCCCCATGCTGTTCCCATGACTTTTCAGCACTGTATGCATGTGTCTGATGATGTGTCACACACCACATGGCCAGATAAGGTTGTAAAATGTTAAAATGAAATTTCCTGGTGAATGCATTTGTCTTGGTTGAAAACAATGCAAAACTGCAAAAACGCATCAAAAACGCTATGTGTGAACATAACCCAAGGTGTGGAGGGTTATTTTTGTTTTTGGTTATTTATTTTGCTTTATATACATTGTACATGTCATGGAAATGATGTTCCTTAACATATTTCCCAGGAAAATCCATTTTGGTTTCGTTTTGGTATGTTTTATTGTGAGTCCGTAAAAGTGGCGTAATACCTCTGACAACATTGTTGACAGAAGTGACCTGGGAGTCAGAAATGCTTCCAGGGGTCTTCCCCATGCTGTCCCCATGTCATTTGATCACTGTTCCCATCGATTTGGGCAATTTTTAGGCCCTGTGCAGACCGCCGGGGGGAGCCGCCTGAAAAATGCTTGAGTTTACCATAGACTTACATTGGGCTCGTTGCTTGGGTCATGCACCCGAGTATTCCAATTTGCTCGACCCGAGCAACGAGTACTCGAGCATTTTAGTGCTCGCTCATCACTAGTGAGCCAGTTTCTTTGTAGCGCTTGATGATTTTTGCAACTGCACTTGGGGACACTTTCAAGTTTTCCCAATTTTTCGCACTGACTGACCTTCATTTCTTAAAGTAATGATGGCCACTCATTTTTCTTTACTTAGCTGCTTTTTTCTTGCCATAATACAAATTCTAACAGTCTATTCAGTAGGACTATCAGCTGTGTATCCACCAGACTTCTTTACAACACAACTGATAGTCCCAAACCCATTTATAATGCAAGAAATCCCACTTATTAAACCTGACAGGGCACACCTGTGAAGTGAAAACCATTTCCGGTGACTACCTCTTGAAGCTCATCAAGAAAATGCCAAAGAGTGTGCAAAGCAGTCATCAAAGCAAAAGGTGGCTACTTTGAAGAGCCTAGAATATAAGACATATTTTCAGCTGTTTCACACTTTTTTGTTAAGTATATAATTCCACATGTGTTAATTCATAGTTTTGATGCCTTCAGTGTGAATGTACAATTTTCATAGTCATGAAAATACAGAAAAATCTTTAAATGAGAAGGTGTGTCCAAACTTTTAGTCTGGACTGTATATATGTTGTGGAATACCTATACTAACAGGATGTTCAATGGACCCTCTTGTGCTGTATTATGCACTGCAGTCTGCCACATACACTGCCTGCCTGCCTAACTCCTGCTATCACCACTGAATATATGCAACTGGATTAGTCCTCAGAGGGACTGTTAGTTCAGATGGATATAGATATATGTTGTGGAATACCTAACTATTGCTAGTTACTAACTATTAACAAGCAAATCTCTCCCTGATGCAGCAGCTCTCCCTACTCTGCCTGATTCCAGGGTAGACTGTGACGAGCATGGCGGCGCCTGGTCTTATATGCACCTGATGATGCTGTGCGGCCAGCCAATCACTGTAATGCCCACAACCAACATGACTACGGCATTACAGTGCATGGCAGGCAATCCCTGCATGTTCATTGGCTCTCTAAAGAGCGCCAAACATGCAGGGAGGAGACTCGTGTTCCCTCCTGAGCAACCCGGAAATACTCGCCGAGCGCCGAGTTCATCGAGCACAGTGATGCTCGGGCGAGTACCAAGCAGTGGCGAGCGCGTTCGCTCATCACTAATTATAACAAAAAAAAAATTCCCATCTGACAACGCTGGCAGCAGAGGTCACAGTCAGACAGTTCATTGGACAACCAAGGAGTACAAGCAAGGAAGACACAAAACAAATGCAGCAGAGGCAGGAGAACGCTGTCAAAGATCTAGGACAGTTTTCTCAGACCCTCCCGGCGCCCAGGCCCTGACACATGGGGTACTCTGACAAGGAGGGAAAAGTTTTGAAAGATGCTCAAGGACTACCTTGGCGACCATACCAGCATCCTCTGTAGCATCGGCGTCTTTGCCCCCTGACAGGCAGAGACGCTGTCCCCATTACCGCCGCGCTCCTGGCCCCGCGTCTTCCGGCTCTCCTGCTGCGTAGCTTCCCGGGCACTGTGCTTAGGGCGCGCGCTCCTTCCCTCTTGAAGGGGCGCGTGCCGTCCTAAGGAGTCCCTGGCCAATGGCCGGAGGACTTCTCATATAAAAGGCACCTCCTCCAAAATGGAGGTGCCCGTGCAAGGTTGTAGCTTTGTGTTCTAAACTCTGTTCAGCCCTCAGGTTCCACCGCCAGCCTGACTACCAGTCCAGTCCGCCAGCCTGACTGCCAGTCCAGTCCGCCAGCCTGACTACCAGTCCAGTCCGCCAGCCTAACTACCTGTCTCCGCCAGCCAAGTTCACTCTCCAGCCCGACGGTCTGCCTACGGTCCAAACCCGCCAGTCTGTCTATGGGCCAGGCTTGCCTGCCTACCTGGAGAACGTACCAGTTACCTGCCGTGCCTACCAGCCAGCCTACCTGGAGGCTCCTACCAGTTACCTGCCGTGCCTAACAGCCAGCCTACCTGGAGGCTCCTGCCAGATACCCGTGGGAGTCACCTGCTCTCATACAAGGACTGGCCCAGAGTAGCACCTGGTCCCTCTGCTCGGTCCTTCCCTGGTTCACGGAGTCGATTGAGCCGCCATGCGACCTTGGTCAGTCCAAGTTGATACCTAGTTACGCCCCTCTGGTCCCTCCTTGCACCGCAGCACCGAGGTTCCACCACCCGGATCCATAACAGTTTGCACGGGCTTTGGAACCCGGTGGCCCCCAGGCTCCTTCACTTGCTGACCTGTACCAGTAGCTTTCTCGTCAGAGATCCCAACAGGAAACCATCCTGACCTACCTGCGGTCTGTCAACTCTCGCCTGGACACCCTGTCTGTCCCACCTATGAAAGCCTCAAGCCGAGCGACACCCGCTCCGGCGGCGCCGCTGCCTACCAGTACCACGGCATCCAGCTCTGGACCCCGGCTCTCTGCGCCTCCTCGTTTTGGGGGTGACCCCGTCTTATGTCGGGGTTTTCTGAACCAGTGCACGCTGCACTTTGAGCTACTGGTACATCAGTTTCACTCCGACCGGGCCAAGGTGGCGTTCATCATATCTCACCTCACCGGGGAAGCATTGGCATGGCTAAACCCTCTATGGGAGAGAGGGAATCCCCTGGTGTCCGATCTTCTGGCTTTCCTCACTGCCTTCCAGAGGGTCTTCGATGAGCCCGGACGAAGGACTTCTACTGCCTCCTCATTGCTCCGTCTCCGCCAAATGAGTCTCACCATGGGCCAGTATGCCATACAGTTCCGTTCCCTCGCTTCTGAGCTTGCCTGGAACAACGAGGCCCTGGTGTCCACCTTCTGGGAGGGTCTTTCCAGTCAGATTAAGGACGAGCTAGCCGGCCGGGACATTTCTACCACCCTGGATGACCTGGTGTCACTAGCTACCCGGATTGACATCCATTTCCTGGAACGTGCTAAGAAGACTACCCGGGAGAGAAGATTTCCTCGTCTTGCTCCTGTTTTCCAGAAACCTGCCTCTCAACCAGCAACACACCCGGGCACGCTTGCCCGAACCCATTCAGATCAACCAGACCAAGATGGTCAAATCTCACCAAGAAACAAGCCGAGCCGAGGGGAGCTGTTTCTACTGTGGTAGTAAGGAGCATCTGATCCGTTCCTGTCCGGTGAAGCCGGGAAACTCCAGTGTCTAGGACCGCTCGGAGAGGTCGTCCTAGGCAAGAGTAAATCCTCTCCATTCTTGACTTTATCCGTTTCTATTTCCTGTGGAGAGAACCGCTTCTTTAAAACTGCCCACCTGGATTCTGGAGCCGCTGGGAATCTCATTTCTCAGTCCCTTGTAGAGAAGTATCAGATTCCTACCAAACCTCTGGTTGAACCATTGGCACTCGCTTCCGTGGATGGAACACTCCTTCCAATGACCATTTTGCTCATCAGTGGGCCTGTAACCCTTCAGGTGGGAATGCTGCACTGGAGAGGATCTCCTTCCATGTGCTATTCGGACTCTCTCACTCCCTTTTGCTAGGTCTACCCTGGCTACAGAGACATGAACCCCTTCTGAATTGTCATTCCGGTGAGGTGCTCCGTTGGGGCAGGATTGCCATGAGACCTGCCTGGTTCCGATTCGCCCGGCTCGACAACCGTCTACTCCGGCTAATTTACCTGGTCTACCGGCACCTTACAAGTCCTATGCAGATGTCTTCGACAAGAAGGAAGCAGAGACACTACCACCTCATAGGCCATATGATTGCCCTATCGACCTGGTACCTGGTGCCACTCCACCTCGTGGGCGTATCTACCCTTTGTCGTTGGCCGAAACCCGGGCCATGTCGGAGTACATCGAAGAAAATCTGGCTAGGGGATTCATCCAGAAATCTACCTCCCCGGCTGGAGCTGGATTCTTCTTCGTAAAAAAGAAAGAAGGTTCACTATGCCCCTGTATCGATTATAGAGGTCTCATCCAGATTACTATCAAAAATAAATACCCACTGCCGCTCATCTCTGAGATGTTCGACCGCCTTAAAGGCGCGAAGATCTTCACCAAGCTAGATCTTCGTGGGGCGTATAACTTGGTCCGGATCCGTCTAGGAGACGAGTGGAAGACGGCATTCAATACCCGGGACGGCCACTATAAATACTGTGTGATGCCCTTCGGCCTCTGTAATGCTCCAGCCGTCTTCCAAGAACTAGTTAACGACATCTTCCGTGACCTCTTATATTCTTGCGTGGTGGTGTACCTGGACGACATCTTGGTCTTCTCTCCGGATCTTCCCACACACCGGAGGGATGTTCGTCAGGTCTTGCTTAGGCTCAGGCAGAATCACCTATACGCAAAATTTGAGAAATGCCTCTTCAAGCAGACCTCTCTTCTGTTCCTGGGCTATATTATCTCTAAGACAGGTCTACGGATGGACCCCGAGAAGGTCTCTGCCATCTTAAAGTGGCCCCATCCGGAGGTGTTGAAGGCGATTCAGCGATTCCTGGGCTTCGCTAACTATTACCGTCTCTTCATCTCACATTTCTCTACCTGGACTGCACCCATCTCTGCACTCACCCGTAAGGGAGCAAATCCTTAGGAATGGACGTCCAAAGCGGAGGAGGCCTTCCTCTCCTTAAAACAAGCCTTCTCTTCTGTCCCGGTGCTGCACTGTCTGGATTGCAACAAACAGTTCTTTCTGGAGGTTGATGCTTCCTCTTCCGGAGCCTCACCCAGAAAACTCCGTCCAGGAGAATAGTAACCTGCGGCTTCTTCTCCAAGCTCTTCTCCTCGTCCGAGCGCAACTATTTCATAGGAGACCGAGAACTGCTAGCCATCAAATTGGCGCTGGAGGAGTGGCGTTACCTGCTAGAGGGGGCTCTGCAACAGGTGGTCATCTACAGTGACCACAAAAACCTGGCATATCTACAAAATGCCCAAAGACTCAATTAGCATCAGGCCCGGTGGTCTTTGTTCTTTGCCCATTTCAAATTTACCCTACATTACTGCCCTGCGAACAAGAACGTAGAAGCCGACGCTTTGTCCCGATCTTTCCTGTCTTCCAATCAAGAGGAGGAGCCTATGCATATCATCGATCCCTCCAAAGTGATGAATGTGGCTCCCTTGGACCTGTCTCGTCTCCCACCCGGTAAGACGTTTGTAGCGGTTCCGGCTCGTAAGAAGGTTCTTCATTGAGGTCATTCATCTAAACTAGCCGGCCATGCTGGCCAGAGGAAGACCTTCCTGCTCATTACCTGGCATTACTGGTGGCCTTCCCTGTGCAAGGATGTTGTAGACTTCGTCACGGCCTGTTCTTCCTGTGCCAGCAACAAGGTTCCCAGAAATCTTCCAGCCGGCGGTCTCCTGCCTCTTCCCGTACTTGCTGCCCCGTGGCAACACATTGCTATGGACTTTATTACTGATCTCCCTGTTTCTGCCGGTTGTACTGTCATTTGGGTGGTCGCTGACCACTTTTCTAAAATGGCCCACTTTATCACTTACCCTGGTCTCCCGTCTGCATCTGTGCTGGCTAAGGACTTCATCCATCACATCTTTCGTCTCCACGGCCTACCCCTCCACATTGTGTCTGATCGCGGGGTCCAGTTTACTTTGCGCTTCTGTAAGCTGCTGGATGTCTCCCTGGATTTCTCCTCTGCTTATCATCCACAGTCCAATGGCCAAGTGGAACGTATCAACCAGATCCTTACCAGCTTCCTCCGGCACTTCGTCAACACTCACCATACCGATTGGGTAGAGCTCCTACCATGGGCCGAGTTCTCCTATAACGACCATGAGAGCGAACCTTCTTCCAAGTCCCCGTTCTTTGTGGTCTACTGTCAACATCCCCAGATTCCGTTTTCCATTTCCGCTTCAGTGGACAACCCTGCCGCGGAGTCTCTGGTCAGCAATTTGCCACCATTTGGGAGGACACTAGATCCGCACTTCTTCAATCCTCCGAGCAGATGAAGAGACATGCCGACAAGAGACGTCTGGACCCACCTCAATTCCGTCCAGGAGACAAGGTTTGGCTCTCCTCCAAACATGTTTGTCTCAAAATACCCTCCTATAAGTTGGGTCCACTGTTCATCGATCCATTTGAAGTCCTCAAGTAAATCAATTCAGTGGCCTACAAGTTAAAACTCCCGGCCACCTTACGGATTCCCAACTCCTTCCATGTATCTCTCCTCAAACCAGTTGTTCTTAATCCTTTTTCTGACGATCCAGGTACCTCCTCAGCTCTGGTCTCCGCTGAGGACGTCTATGAGGTAGAGAACATTCTGGCCACCAAGAGGGTAAGAGGAAAAACCTTTTTTTCTGGTGGATTGGAAGAGATTTGGCCCAGAGGAGAGAACTTGGGAACCCAGGGAGAACATCCACGCCCCGCTTCTCCTTAAAAAATTTCTTTCAGGCCTAAAAAAGAGGGGGCGTAAAGGGGGGGGTACTGTAGCATCGGCGTCTCTGCCCCCTGACAGGCAGAGATGCTGTCCCCCTTACCGCCACGCTCCGGGCCCCGTGTCTTCTGGCTCTCCTGCTGCTGCTGCCGGCACGCGCAGCTTCCCAGGCACTGTGCTTAGGGCACGCGCACGCTCCTTCCCTCTTAAAGGGGCCATGCGCGCCGTCCTAATGAGTCCCCGGCTGGAAGACTTCTCATATAAAAGGCACCTCCTCCAAAATGGAGGTGGCGGTGCAAGGTTGTAGCTTTGTGTTCTAAACTCTGCTTCAGCCCTCAGGTTCCGCTGCCAGCCTGACTACCAGTCCAGTCCACCAGCCTGACTACCAGTCCAGTCCGCCAGCCTGACTACCAGTCCAGTCCGCCAGCCTGACTACCAGTCCAGTCCGCCAGCCTGACTACCTGTTTCCGCCATCCAAGTGCACTCTCCAGCCCGACGGTCTGCCTACGGTCCAAACCCGCCAGTCTGTCTATGGGCCAGGCTTGCCTGCCTACCTGGAGAACGTACCAGTTATCTGCCATGCCTACCAGCCAGCCTACCTGGAGGCTCCTGCCAGTTACCCGTGGGAGTCACCTGCTCTCATACAAGGACTGGCCCAGAGTAGCACCGGGTCCCTCTGCTCGGTCCTTTCCTGGTTCACGGAGTTAATTGAGCCGCCATGCGACCTTGGTCAGTCGAGTTGATACCTGGTTACGCCCCTCTGGTCCCTCCTTGCACCGCAGCACAGACGTTCCACCACCCGGATCCGTAAAATCCTCCATGATTCCTGTCTGCTTATGTGCCGTGCAACTGTTGTTTTTCAAAGCTGGACACGTGGCATGAACTGTCTCTCTACGCATTGGAGGTCCTGGCCTCTAGCGTTTTGTCAGAGATGGATTATAGTGCTGCCGGGGGCATTATAACTGATAAAACTGATAGGCGCATCCGCCTGTCCACTGAAAATGCTGCCTGGCTGACTCTAATAGATATGAACAAGGGCTGGATTGGGCCAGACTTCTCAACACCACCAGATGATAGCATCAAACATAAACTCAAATCCAGTAGCATTTTGGGGGCGAGGTCTATTCCCATGCACCCCTTCACACCCAGACATGGGTATACACTTCAGGAATTGTTCTATTTTATGTCGCCCTCCTCCTACTCCTCATCCTCCACTATTATATCACCAGGGTGACGGTGATGCAACACCCACATAATTTTTTTAAGGGTGTTTCTGATTAGAGACAAGCAAATATTTCAATATTCGTTTCGGATTACAATCGCTGTTTTCGCAATATTCGCCAATGTAATTGTCGAATATTCGCCGAAGATTGCCAAATGCCATTGGATTCAAGGGGTGCCAAAACGAAACACATACACAACACCTTTAAATGGGACCAAAAGCTGCCAAAACACATCAATTTAGGGGCAGTCGCTAGGAAAGTGCCATCAATTGACCAAGAGTACAAGTAGTATAATTATTATTATTTATTATTATAGCGCCATTTATTCCATTGCGCTTTACATGTGAAAAGAGGTCACTGACTAGTACAAGACCAGAGAGGACCCTGTCCGTGAGGGCGTACAAACGGTCTATAAGGGATGGGTGAGGATGCGGTAGGTGAGGGTACAGCTGGTCATGCAGCGGTATGGTGGAGCGAAGATTACTGCAGGTTGTGGGGTTGTCGAAAGTGGTGGGTCTTCAGCTTCCTTTCAAAGGTTTCAACAGTAGGCGAGAGTCTGATATGTTGGGGTACAGAGTTTAAGAGTAGAAGGGATGTACAGGAAAAAATCTTCTATGCGATTGTGGAAAGAAGAGATAAGACGGGAGTAGAGAAGGAAATCTTGTGAGGATCGGAGGTTGCGTGCAGGTATTTACCGGGAGACTAGGTCACAGATATATGGAAGAGACAGGTTGTGGATGGCTTTGCATGCAATGGTTACAGTTTTGAACTGAAGTCTCTTGCCAATGGGAAGCCAGTGGAGGGATGTTTTAGATTGCAATCTTATAGATTGCTGGAGCCAGTCCACAGTAAAAAAGCAGCCATAGAGTAACCGGGAACCTTCCCACAGACTTTTCTTAGTCAAGGCTGCTTCTTGGCAGGGTTGGACGGGCCTACCAGAGAACTGGAGACTCCTCCGGTGGGCCTTGGCTTCTCCTTCAGGAGAGTTCATAGTGCAAACTTTGCAGGTCGTGATGATGATAAAGGCCACCATCTCCTTAGCTTGCTGCTGATACTTTTCTGTGGGAATCAGCTTGCCTCCATCCTCCATTGAGCCTGGAATTGGTAATGGCACCCATTACCAGAAGCAAAGCCATCCACAATTTCCTTCTCAGGAATTTTATTCGGTAGACTGAGTGGCTGCCCAAATACATTAGTTTCTCACAAAGGAGCTAAAGATACTGAGTGGCAGTAGGTCCAAGTTTCTCCAGCATGTTAGATATCAGAGGGATAAGAGAGAGGGCAGCACAGTAGCTCAATGGTTAACACAGAAGCCTTGCAGTGCTGGAGTCCTGGGTTCAAATCCCACCAAGGACAATCTGCAAAGATTTGTAAAAAAAAGCTGCCATAGAGTGTCCAGGAACCTTCACAAAGACTTTTCTTAGCCAGGGCTGCTTCTCGGCAGGGTTGGATGGGCCCACCGGAGAATCCTCGGGTGTGCCCTGGCTTCTCCATCAGGAGAGTTCATGATAGTGCAAACTTTGCAGCTGCTATGTGGCTCTTGAGCCGGGAGAGAAAGGTGGGCCTTAAGAATCAAATCCTCTGGTGGACCCAATGTTTTTCAGTCTGTCACTGCTTCTCTGTGAGAGTTGCATTTCTCCGCAGCCATATTCTTTAGCGCGGTGAAAGGACAGGCATAGAGGGAAACCGTATCTACTCCGGCTGTCATTCAAATAATTCTATATTCTAGAATATTAACTGTATTATCTGAAATTCTTTTAAGGTTGAGGTATCGCAGTATGGATAGCATATTACATCAATCCAGCCAGGTATTATTGCCTTATTCTGCGTGCTGCTGCCCAAAAAAATGTAAAATCTATTCTATTCTCTATCGATAATGCTTTTAGATGCATTTACAATAGGGACAGGTGCTGCTAGGTGGTATCATCAGTGTCTTCCACAGTCCATAACTTTTGTTTTTAGTATTTATTTATCCTTATATACAAATCATTGCCCTGGAGAGAATGCTTCTTAAGATTTTTTCCATTTTAGCTTGTTTTTTGTATGGTTTTTTTTTGTTAGTCTGTAAAAGTGGCATAATACTCTGACAACATTGTTCACAGATATGCTATTTGTCAGCGACCAACTGTGAATAGGTTTGAATCCACAACTGCAATACTTTAAATGGAGTGTAATATTTGACACGCTCACAAAAATTGCTGGATTATTAGGGCAGTCATATGGGATAACGTCTGATGGCCACGGTTTCAGGCAGTTGCCTAATAGTATGAAATTTGGCAGCGAACAAGTGTCAACTGGTTCAACAAAACACAGGTGGCTGACTTTAAATGCAGTGGAATATTTGGCACGCTCCTCAAAATTTCTGTATTATTACGGCATTCATATGGATCACGTGCATCTGATCATTGAAAAAAGTTCCTCTGCTTCCACAATACAGTAATATGAATAAAAGTAAAAAAATCTGGCTGCATTCTGTGAACCATCAAATGTAGTAGTCAAAATGGTGTACACTGACACACTGCTACAAACTGTAAATGGAGGACAATATTTTCCACTTTCGCTACAAATGCCTGGATTTGTACCGCAGTTATATGTGATACGTTTGATGGACACCCACGGTTTTAAATAGGGGGCCTGTAGGTTACTATTCTTCACAGCGACCACGTGTGAATAGCTTAAATGACACACTAACAAACTGTAAATGGAGGCCAATATTTTCCACGTTCACTTCAAATTTCTGGATTTTTATCGCTGTAATATGGAAAAGATCTGGCTGTATTCTGCAGTGCTAACAAGCAAATGGAGCAGAAAAATGATGTACTCTGGATTGCTTTTTAAGCAAATAATCAGGATTAAGATAAAAAAAAATTGCCCTGGCACCTGATACCTGGGGCTATGTCTACAAATATTTGTCACAGCAAGATCACTCAGAAGTTGAACATGCAATGGACCCTCTTGTGCTGTATCATGGACTGCAGTCTGTCACACACCCTGCCTGCCTTGGTTTTTAAGCAAATAATCAGGAGTAAGATAAAAAAAAAATTGCCCTGACCCCTGATACCTGGGGCTAAGTCTACAAATATCTGTAAAAACAGCAGCAGCAGGAAAGTGCTATGGACCCTCTTGCACTATATGCACTGCAGTCTGCCACATACACTGCCTGCCTGGGTAACTCCTGCTATCACCCCTGAATATATGCAGCTGGATTAGTCCTCAGAAGGGCTGTTCATTCAGATGGATATATATATATGTTGTGGAATACCTATACTAGCTATAAACAAGCAAATCTCTCCCTGACTCAGCAGCAGCTCTCCCTACTCTGCCTGATTCCGTGGTAGACTGTGATGAGCATAGCGGCGCCAGATCTTATATAGACCTGATGACGTTGTGCGGCCAGCCAATCACTGTAATGTCCACAACCAACATGGCTGCGGCATTACAGTGTGTGGCAAGCAATCCTTGCATGTTCATTGGCTCTCTAAAGAGCGCCAAACATGCAGGGTGGGGACCAGAGTTCCTGCCCGAGCAACCCGGAAATACTCGCTGAGCACCGAGCTTGTCGAGCACCGTGATGCTCGGGCGAGTACCGAGCAGTGGCGAGCACGTTCGCTCATCATTAGTGTCTACCCCAAATTTTATGTGTTTTGCCAGCTTTTGGGCCCCTTTGAAGGTGTTGTATATGTGTTTTTTTGCCCCCCCCCATTGAATCCTACAGCGTTCGGCAACGTTCGTCGAAAATTTGACGAATAAATCGGCGAATATTGCAGATTCGACGATCGTAATCCGAACCGAATAATAGAAACATTCGCTCATCTCTAGCACTAACTCGGGGGATAAACTGCTGTAGGAGACAGAGTCTGAGTCTTTTAACTGCACTAATCTGAACTCTGAATAAGTAAATTCTAATATCATTGCAGCTGAAAGCAAATAAATAGACTAGGAAAAAACAAGGGTTTTCCATCTCAAGAG
This sequence comes from Phyllobates terribilis, assembly GCF_046119375.1. Lineage (NCBI taxonomy): Eukaryota > Metazoa > Chordata > Amphibia > Anura > Dendrobatidae > Phyllobates > Phyllobates terribilis. Next base: position 180,145,805 of record NW_027362771.1, read on the forward strand.
TGTAGCGCCGGCGTCCCTGCCCTCTGCTAGGCAGGGACGCTGTTCCCCTCACCTCCCTGCTCCGTGCCCGGCGTCCTCCTCCCGCTCTGCTGGCAGCGCGCTCCTTCCCGTCCACTGTGCTTAGGGCGCGCGCGCGCGCTCTCCCTCCCTCTTAAAGGGGCCGCGTGCGTCGTCCTAAGGAGTCCCCGGCCAATGGCCGGAGGACTTCACCATATATAAGGCACCTCCTCCAAAATGGAGGTGCCCGAGCAATGTTGTTGCACTGTTCACTACTCTGCTTCAGCCCTCAGGTCCCGTTGCCAGTTACCTGCCAGTTACCTGCCAGATTCCTGCCTGATTATCTGCTACCTGCCTGCTAGTCTGAGGTCCGACGGTCTGCCTTACTACTCCTGTCAGTCTGTCTAAGGACCAGCCTGCCCGCTCACCTGGGAGCGCACACCAGCCACCTGCCTGCTTGCCTGAGGTCCGACGGTCTGCCTTCCTACTCCCGTCAGTCTGTCTATGGACCAGCTTGCCCGCTCACCTGGGAGCACACACCTGCTACCTGCCTGCTAGTCTACCTGGAGGCTCCGCCGTCACATGCTGTGACCACCTGCCTGTCCTGTGACTCCTGCTCGCTCACCTGGGAGCGCTCATCTGCTGCCTGTCTGCTAGCCTACCTGGAGGCTCTGCCGTCACGTGCTGTGACCACCCGCCTGTCCAGAGACTTCTGCCCGCTCACCTGGGAGCGCTCATCTGCCGCCTGTCTGTTGGTCTTCCTGGAGGCTCCGCCGTCACATGCTGTGACCACCCGTTTATCCAGAGACTCTCGCCTGCTCACCTGGGAGCTCAAGTCTACCATCAGCCGCCACAGGTCGTACCAACCCTTTACCCAGAGACTGCCCCGGTCACTTGCCGTGACCATCTGCCCATTCTTCCAGAGACTGTCCCGGTCACTTGCCGTGACCATCTGCCCGTTCACCCAGAGACTGCCCCAGTCACTTGTCGTGATCTCCTGCCCGTTCTTCCAGAGACTGTCCCGGTCACCTGCTGTGACTGCCTGCCTGGTCGCCACCCGCTCCCTTACAAGGACCGCCCCCTTGTATAGTAGCTCAGAGGTTCCGCCTCCCAGACCCGTTACAGTTTGCTCGGGCCATGGAACCCGGTGGCACCCAAGCTCCCTCGCTCTCGGACCTCTGTCATGAACTGTCCCGTCAGAGGTCCCAACAGGAGTCCATCCTGGGTCACCTGCGGAATGTCAATTCTCGCCTGGACACTCTGACTGCTCCACCAGCAACCACCGCCAGTGCCATGACTCGCAACCTGGCAGCTCCGCTGCCCACCAATACCATGGTATCCTACCCCGGACCCCGGCTTTCTGCACCTCCTCGCTTCGGAGGCGACTCCGCCCAGGCTCGGGGCTTCATTAATCAGTGCACCCTGCACTTTGAACTATTGTCCCACCAGTTTAACTCTGACCGGGCCAAAATTGCCTTCATCATGTCCCATCTCACCAGGGAGGCCCTGGCCTGGCTAAATCCTCTATGGGAGAGAGGAGACCCCCTGGTGTCCGACTTGCCTGCCTTCCTCACGGCTTTCCGGAAAGTCTTCGACGAACCCGGACGGAAGACCTCATCCGCATCGTCTCTGCTACGCCTCCGTCAGGGAAGTCTCACCGTGGGCCAATATGCCATACGGTTCCGTACCCTTGCCTCGGAGCTGGCCTGGGATAACGACGCTCTGGTATCCGTCTTCTGGGAGGGTCTGTCCGGCCGTATTAAAGATGAACTTGCCGGTCGGGACGTTCCTACCACTCTCGATGACCTAATAACTCTTGCCACCCGGATTGACCTATGGTTCCTGGAGCGTGCCAAAGAGGTCACCCGTGAGAGGAGGTTTCCACGTCTAGCTCCTACTTTTCAGAAACCCGTCACTCCCTCCATCTCTCCCCAGGTACACTCTCCTGAGCCTATGCAGGTCGACCAGTCCAAGATGGTCAAAACCCGTCAGGACTTACGCCGTGCCGAGGGGAGCTGCTTCTACTGTGGCAGTAAGGAGCACCGGATCCGTGCCTGCCCAGAGAGGTCGGGAAACGCCTGTGTCTAGGTTCGCTCAGAGAGGTCGACCTAGACAAGAATAAATCCTCTCCATCTCTGCTGCTGTCAGTTTCAATCGTCTGCGGGGAGAACCGTTATTTCGAACTAGCCCAACTGGACTCTGGAGCAGCCGGGAATCTTATTTCACAGTCCCTGGTAGAGAAGTACCGCATCCCCACCAAACCTCTGGCTGTACCCTTGTCTGTTGCTGCCGTGGATGGGGGTCTCTTACCACGCCCCATCCAACTCATCACCGAATCCATTACTCTGCAGGTGGGAATGCTGCATTCTGAGAGTATCTCCTTTCATGTTCTGCCTGGACTCTCTCACGCCCTCCTGCTAGGTCTACCTTGGCTCCAGAGACATGCACCCGTGCTTGACTGGCAGACCGGAGAAGTCCTTCGCTGGGGACAGGACTGCCATAAGACCTGTCTGGTTCCCGTCCATCCCGTCCGTCCTTCTCCTACCCCAGCTAATCTACCTGGACTTCCGATTCCTTATTGGTCTTATGCTGATGTCTTTAATAAAAAGGAAGCAGAGACACTACCCCCTCATAGACCATACGACTGCCCTATCGACTTGTTACCCGGTACTACTCCTCCCCGTGGGCGTATTTATCCATTATCCGCTGCTGAGACCCGGTCGATGTCCGAATATATTGAGGAGAATCTGGCCAGGGGATTCATCCGGAAGTCTACCTCCCCGGCGGGAGCAGGCTTCTTCTTCGTAAAAAAGAAGGACGGCTCTCTCCGTCCCTGTATAGACTATAGAGGTCTTAACCAGATCACGGTGAAAAATAAGTACCCCCTTCCGCTCATTCCGGAGTTATTTGATCGTCTGAGAGGGGCTAGAATCTTCACCAAACTGGACCTCCGTGGGGCTTACAACCTGGTTCGTATCCGTCAGGGGGATGAATGGAAGACGGCATTCAACACCCGGGACGGCCACTATGAATATCTGGTAATGCCCTTTGGTCTCTGTAATGCTCCTGCCGTCTTTCAAGAGTTGGTCAATGACATCTTCCGGGACCTTCTCTACTCCTGCGTAGTGGTGTACCTGGACGACATCTTGGTCTTCTCTCCGGATCTCCAGACTCACCGGAGGGACGTTCGTCAGGTCCTGCTCAGGCTCAGGCAGAATCACCTCTTCGCTAAATACGAGAAGTGCCTCTTTGAGCAGACCTCGCTTCCGTTTTTGGGCTACATTATTTCTCAGACCGGCCTACGAATGGATCCAGAGAAACTGTCTGCCATCGAGAAATGGCCCCGACCGGAGGGGTTGAAGGCCATTCAGCGGTTCCTGGGCTTCGCCAACTACTACCGCCTCTTCATACCACACTTCTCTTCCCGGACTGCCCCAATTTCCGCGCTCACCCGTAAGGGTACTAATCCCAAAGAGTGGCCGCCCGAAGCAGAGGAGGCCTTTCTTTCCTTAAAACAGGCCTTCTCTTCCGCCCCGGTGCTGCATCGCCCGGACGGCAACAAGCAGTTCTTCCTGGAAGTTGACGCCTCCTCCTCTGGAGCCGGAGCGGTACTTACTCAAAAATCATCTTCCGGGAGAATGGTAACTTGTGGCTTCTTCTCCAAACTCTTCTCCTCTTCTGAGCGCAACTATTCCATAGGAGACCGAGAGTTATTGGCCATCAAACTGGCATTGGAGGAGTGGCGTTACCTACTCGAGGGGGCTCTTCACCCGGTAATAATTTACACTGACCACAAGAACTTGGCTTACCTCCAGCATGCCCAGAGACTTAACCCGCGCCAAGCCCGGTGGTCCTTGTTTTTTGCTCGCTTTGATTTTGTTCTTCATTTTCGCCCGGCTGACAAAAACGTCAAAGCAGATGCCTTGTCCCGATCCTTTCTGGTGTCCGATCTCGAGGAAGAACCTAAACATATCATCGATCCCGCCAGAGTAATGCAGGTGGCTCCCGTGAGCCTAAATCGTCTCCCTCCCGGTAAGACGTTCGTATCAGTACCTGATCAGGAGAAGATCCTACACTGGGGTCACTCGTCTAAACTAGCTGGCCACGCCGGTCAGAAAAAGACCCTCCAGCTTATTGCCCGGCACTACTGGTGGCCTACCCTGCACAAGGACATAATAGACTTTGTTTCTGCCTGTGTGTCCTGCGCCCGCAACAAAGTCCCGAGACACCTGCCAGCCGGTCGCCTTCTTCCGCTTCCTGTGCCTGCTGCCCCCTGGCAGCATATTGCTATGGACTTCATAACTGATCTCCCCGTCTCTGCCGGTTGTACGGTCATTTGGGTGGTCGCTGACCGCTTTTCCAAGATGGCTCACTTTATTCCCCTGCCTGGTCTCCCGTCTGCACCCGAGCTGGCTAAAGACTTTATCCGCCACATCTTCCGTCTTCATGGCCTGCCCCTCCACATCGTGTCGGATCGTGGGGTACAGTTCACCTCACGTTTCTGGAGAGCCACTTGTAAACTGCTAGACGTCACCCTGGACTTCTCTTCCGCTTACCACCCACAGTCTAATGGTCAAGTGGAGCGGATCAATCAGAACCTGACCAGTTACCTCCGGCACTTCGTTAATGCCCATCATACTGGGTGGATCTCCTACCATGGGCCGAGTTCTCCTATAATAATCACGAGAGCGAATCCTCTTCCAAATCCCCGTTTTTTGTAGTCTTCGGTCAGCATCCTCGGATTCCTTTTCCTGTCTCCACCTCTGTGGACAACCCGGCTGCGGAATCTCTCGTTAGCAAATTCTCCTCCATTTGGGAGAGTACCCGATCCGCACTCCTCCAGTCGTCCGAACGGATGAAAAGACACGCTGACAAAAAACGCCTGGATCCTCCACAATTTCGTCCTGGAGATAAAGTCTGGCTCTCGTCTAAATATGTCCGACTCAAGATACCTTCTTACAAGTTAGGGCCTCGGTTCATCGGTCCTCTGGAGGTCATCAGTCAGATCAACCCGGTGGCCTATAAATTAAAACTCCCGGCCAACTTACGGATCCCTAACTCCTTCCATGTATCTCTCCTCAAACCTGTGGTACTTAACTCTTTTTCCAAGTCTACAGGTACGCCTCCTGCTCCGGTTTCTGCTGAGGACGAGTTTGAGGTAGAGAACATTCTTGCCACCAAAAGGGTAAGAGGAAAGACCTTTTTTCTAGTAGATTGGAGGGGGTTTGGTCCTGAGGAGAGAACGTGGGAGCCCCGGGAGAACATCCATGCCCCTCTTATCCTAGCTAAATTTCTGTCTGGCCTAAAAAAGGGGGAGCCTAAAGGGGGGGGTACTGTAGCGCCAGCGTCCCTGCCCTCTGCTAGGCAGGGACGCTGTTCCCCTCACCTCCCTGCTCCGTGCCCGGCGTCCTCCTCCCGCTCTGCTGGCAGCGCGCGCTCCTTCCCGTCCACTGTGCTTAGGGCGCGCGCGCGCGCTCTCTCTCCCTCTTAAAGGGGCCGCGCGCGTCGTCCTAAGGAGTCCCCGGCCAATGGCCGGAGGACTTCACCATATATAAGGCACCTCCTCCAAAATGGAGGTGCCCGAGCAATGTTGTTGCACTGTTCACTACTCTGCTTCAGCCCTCAGGTCCCGTTGCCAGTTACCTGCCAGTTACCTGCCAGTTACCTGCCAGTTACCTGCCAGATTCCTGCCTGATTATCTGCAACCTGCCTGCTAGTCTGAGGTCCGACGGTCTGCCTTACTACTCCTGTCAGTCTGTCTAAGGACCAGCCTGCCCGCTCACCTGGGAGCGCACACCAGCCACCTGCCTGCTTGCCTGAGGTCCAACGGTCTGCCTTCCTACTCCCGTCAGTCTGTCTATGGACCAGCTTGCCCGCTCACCTGGGAGCACACACCTGCTACCTGCCTGCTAGTCTACCTGGAGGCTCCGCCGTCACATGCTGTGACCACCTGCCTGTCCTGTGACTCCTGCTCGCTCACCTGGGAGCGCTCATCTGCTGCCTGTCTGCTAGCCTACCTGGAGGCTCTGCCGTCACGTGCTGTGACCACCCGCCTGTCCAGAGACTTCTGCCCGCTCACCTGGGAGCGCTCATCTGCCGCCTGTCTGTTGGTCTTCCTGGAGGCTCCGCCGTCACATGCTGTGACCACCCGTTTATCCAGAGACTCTCGCCTGCTCACCTGGGAGCTCAAGTCTACCATCAGCCGCCACAGGTCGTACCAACCCTTTACCCAGAGACTGCCCCGGTCACTTGCCGTGACCATCTGCCCGTTCTTCCAGAGACTGTCCCGGTCACTTGCCGTGACCATCTGCCCATTCACCCAGAGACTGCCCCAGTCACTTGTCGTGATCTCCTGCCCGTTCTTCCAGAGACTGTCCCGGTCACCTGCTGTGACTGCCTGCCTGGTCGCCACCCGCTCCCTTACAAGGACCGCCCCCTTGTATAGTAGCTCAGAGGTTCCGCCTCCCAGACCCGTTACAAAGAGTCTGTGGCAAAGTCTCTCTCCTGTAGAGTGTAAGCTATTATTGTCTGCGGTGTCATCTTTTTTTTTTCTGTAGAGCCCAAGCCCATATGGTCAGCACAGTCCTCGCTCTCTCATTCCAGTAGAGTGGAAGCTCTAATGGTCAGTGGGGTCCTCTCTCTCCTCTCAATATTGTATTTTCCAAGCAATTACAATCTTTCCAGTATTAATATTCAGCAAATCTAATTTTGGGGAAAAATTCAAATTTGAAAAGATCTGCTCATCTCTGACTACAATATTTTTTTCAAATTTAACTTTCTGAAAGTGAACAACAGAAAAAAATATAAAAAGGTCACAGCTAGAGCTGAGCGGATCGATTCACAAAGAATCGAGTTTGAGTCGAATTTTCTAAAATTCATGGTTTCATGCAAATTAAAACATTTAGAGATTCGACTCAGTTTGAAAAAAAAAATTGCCTGGCACCATTTCCCACACTGTGAAACATCATAGAGTAGAAAAATGTTATTTTGCATTGCAGCGTGGGCCTGCCCATAATGTCCTTCAGCCACAAAATCTTACAGATTGTCATACATTGCAAAGAATGGTAAGTACCTTGGAAAACACAGATAAGCATTCACCAGTGGAGCATAGTTTGCACTCAGAGTGGTTCTCCATCTCCAGACACACAGCTGTGTCAGTAATCACACTTATGTCTATAGTGACTTTGAGCACAAATGACATAAGTGTGATCCATCTCCGGACAGAGAGTGTGGGGGGAGGGTTAGTACAACAGAGCTGATAGTGTTATGAAAGGAGGAGAGCTGATAGAAAGGATTTTAATGTGACATAGTTAAACTCAGCTATTCCCCCAGATGGACCTTATTTGAAATGTATGAGTCATCTATAGTTTAATCTCCCAGCACTCTCTAATCATGCAGGAAGTTAAACCAAGAGACCAGATCTGTATCATTACATATCACACACACTGAGGAACCTGCTCTAATCTATTGTGGAGGTATGTTCTTTTTCTGCTGTGTTTCTTTCTGCTTATGATTAGGCAACAAATGAAGGGAGAAGAAGTATATGCCTCTAGTGAAAGATATCTGATAACACCCACTTGGACTTAACAAAAGTTAACTCATTAGTTGCCAAATACTTTGATTTGCTAATACCTCCGGAACAAAGAGTAAAAATAAAAAACAAACAAAAAGTGTTTATTCCGCAGTCAGTATTACAATATATGTCCAGTTCAAATTAAAAATTGGTGAAAGGTCCTCTTTAAGCTACAACTGCACTTTAAAACATATTTTTCACCAACATTTTCATTGCTGTTTTTCTCAGCATAATATTAGATTAAAAACACTATAGCCAGATGTTACTTCAATTTCTATAGAAAAATATTTTGAAAAGTGTTTTGTGATCAGTATGCTCTGGGTATGACAAGCAGAATGTCCTGGGTATTGCATTTTTTCTCATAATTTATCCCATATAGGACTACTTGAAGGGAATCTGTCAGCATATGTTTCTATGTAATCTGAGAGCAGCACAAGGTAGGGGCTGAGATGCTAATTTCAGTAAAAAAAAAAGACTTAAGAAATGGGAAAATTAAATTATAAAAATTACAAAAAATATACGCTAAGCAATAAGATGTATACTGCATGTGCTAAATTTATCAAATGATGTTAGAATTTTTTTTTAGAAAAAAAATGTTTTATTTCTTCCAAAAAAAAAGGCGCCTCTCACATGCCTGAGCCATGTCTAGTATTTCATCTAAGAATTATATTACAATATGAGCTACAGACCATGGATTAGCTGTTTCTGGAGAAAGAAGACTCTTTTTCTAATCATGAAACCTTTAAGTTGATGTATAAAAATGAATTTGCATACTCTCTTACTCATCTTCTATTTCAAATACTAACATAATTAGTTCCCATATAGTGAATACATAATTAAATAATGAAATATATTTGAGTAAAAAATATATAGCATAGAATGAACAAACTAATTTGACTGTGAAAACACATTTAGCTCCAGCATTTAGCAGCAAAGAATCTAAGAATATATAAGCTAAGTATGAAGCATAGTTACTTTTGCTTGAGTTTTGAATTCTTTTGTCAGTATTGCGATGATATTGAAACACTGGAACAAATTCAAAATTGAGAGTATGTCTCGACCTTGACAGAAAATGCAGAAAAGTTGCTGTATTTTGTTACAAATTATTGCAGCTAGTTTTAGGCTGCGTGCCCACGATGAGTTTTTCATGCGTTTCTGCTGCGGTATTTCCGCAGCGGAAACGCATCAAAAACGCTTGGTAATCCGCACCACATGGTCCTCAATGGCATTCCGCAATGTCAATGCACATGCTGCGGATTTTTCCGCAGCGTTTCTGCGGCACTCAAAAATCCGCAGCATGTTCATTAATTTTGCCGAAACGCAGCGGAATGGCCGCCATTGACTTGCATTGGGACTCTTCAAATCCGCAAATATGTAAAAATACTTGCGGAATTGAAGCGCATTTGATGCGGTCTTGTACCACAAAACCACAGCAAATAGGAAGTGACCTCACAATTGGGCGTTCCAGCCATCCCATGAGCATCCCATAATCCAGGAAGACGAGAATCCCATAGTATTCCCGTCTGTCAGGATCATGGCTGCTCATCTTGGATGGTACAAGCGCATGAATCTGAAAGTGGGATAGATGATTAGTGTGGTAAGTGTCTGTATGTGTCTGTATGTGTCTGTGTGGGGTCTGTGTGGGGTCTGTGTGCGCGGGTGTCAGCAGGGAGACATAGGCCGATGTGAGACTACAACTCCCATCAACCTATGTCTGTCCCCATTCAAACTAGTGCCAGCAGGAGCAGCTGGATGGGAGCAGTAGTTCCCATCAGCCTGCTCCTGCTGTAAAATGTGCCCCAAAATTAAATTATAGCCCCCATATATTATTGGCCCTATTCCTAATCCTTTTTTTTATTTTTGGGAGGGTGCCATCATATTCCCTTTAGATATATATATATATATATATATATATATATATATATACAAACGTTTTTTATTTTATTATGTTTTTATTGTCCCCAAGATTATTTACTGTCCCTTGTTTTTTTCATTGGTGGCCAGTGGTTACCTATAAAAATTAAATCATTACCTGTCCCCGCCGATCGCCACCTAAAATAAATTAAAAAATAAAAAAATACACCTATACTCACCTAGACACCAAATTCCCCGAAGCCATCGATCTCCTGTAATAAAATATAAAATAATAAACCACAATTTTAACCTTACCCCTCCGTAGTAGTCCAAATCGAGTGTCCCACGATGATCTCCAGTTTAGAGCAGCCACATAAAATGTGACCGCTCTGAACCGCTGCCGCCGCTAGATTGACAGGGCTGTAACGCAGCCCCGCGGGTTCGCCGGAGTTCAGGCAGCGCTGCTCCGGTTAGCTGCTTTACGGGCCTGCTGTACCGTGAGAAATTCCCACGGTACAGCAGGGCTGTAAAGGAGGTCACCAGAGCTGCGCTGACTGAATGCACTCCGGTGACCTCAGTCAGGGGCTCACGCTGCCGGGAGCAGACGTGTTCCCGGCAGTGTGAGCTTACAGAAGCCATGAAAGCTGTCAAATCTCCAGATGTGACAGCTGTGCATGGGAGATCAGCGCAGGAACGTGGACAGGTAACTATTTTTTTTAAGTAAATTAAGAATTAAATAAAATTGCATGTTTTATTTCAAATAAATTATTTTTTTCTGGGTGTATTGTGTGTTTTTTCTTTTTAACACTTTGTAGGTTAGTAATGAGGGTGTCTTATAGACGCCCATCATTACTAACCTGGGCTTCATGGCAGCTGGCGCTGACATGAACCCCACCACTATTAGCCCCTGCCACCGCACCAGGGCAGCGTGGAAGAGCGAGGCTAAGTGCCAGATTTAGAGCACAAATAGGATGCGCCAAATCTGGGGCGGCTGAGGGCTGATATTATAGCCTGGGAGGGGTCCTATAACCATGGCCCCTTTCTTGGCTATTAATATCCAGTCGCAGTTGTCTGCCTAGCCTTTGCTTCCTATATAGTAGCCAGAAAATGCAAAGCGGCTAGCCTTTGCTGGCTTCAATTTATAGGTGGACCCCATGTTTTTTTTTTGTGGTGGTCCCCCTGTACAATGGCCAATAAAGGCTAAGCTAACTGCTGCGGGCTGGTATTAATAGCAAGGGAAGGGGCCATGGTTATTGCCTACTTCCCAGACTATAACATCAGCCCTCAACCGTCTGCTTTCCCTCTGCTAGTTATTAAAACTATGCGCGAGCCCACGTTTTTCTTTTTTAAATAATTTATTGAACTGAAAGATTATTGGACAGCGTATGTAGGTTCATTGACTGAAAGCTCCTGCATACGCTGTAAGGTTAATTTCTCACGTCCACATATTCACATTACTACAGATATGTGTGACCGAGCATGCTTTGGAATGGGTCTATGTGTGGGTCTCCGGTATGTGTGGAAAACGGCATCACCACTCGTCCCGGAGATTGACGTGTGAAAGAACCGTACAATATAGGTGAGGGGTTGGTGTTGGTGTGTGCGTAGATATCGCCATATGTTTTGCGTGTGTGTGTGAATGTTTATTTATTTATTTTTTTCTTTATTACTCTTTTATTCCACCCTTTTTTTAAAGAAAAAATATTCACAGACGTTATGTTATTCACTATAGATTGAAAAATATCCAGAATTGTGGGACCGCGCAAGCGACTTGTATAAAGACAAGCAGAAAAAAAAGGACACCTGGGCCTCTGTCTTGCGGGAAATCTATCCCCAGTGGGTCAATGCGGATCCTGATGCCCAAGAGGAAATTAGTAAGTATTGATTTTTACCTTTATTTTTATATCTATTTCTAATTACATTTTTGTTGTTAAAGCAGTTAATAAATTGTTTTTGTTTTGTTATTGCAGTGTGTGATGTCAAAAGTCGATGGCGATCGGTCACCGACCGGCTGGTGAAGCATCACCAGTCGGTGAAAAGTGGCGCATCTCCACGAAAACGCAAAGTACCTTTTGCAGATGAGCTTGCCTTCATGCTAACCAGCAGGAGTTTGCGGAGGTAATTTCGCAATAAATAGTAATTCAAATGTTTAAAAAAATGTGGCATTAACAGTATTTTTTACCTTTTCTTTTATACAGAACTGAAGGCAGCATCAGTGCCCCAACAACACAAGACGACACAAGAACGGATCAAGTAGAGGAGGAATTCGATCCAATTTTACAGCTTTCGTCGCCGGAGACATCTGCTTATGCCACTGATGGTTGTCCCGCAAGTTCTTCTGTAACTCAAGCGGACGTCGAGACCGGTTTGGGGACTGCTGCTCCAGGTCCAAGCGCTGCCGGTAGCTCTACTGGTGATGTGTCGAGGCCCACTGGGAGGGGGCCTGCTTCTGCTCGTCCCGTGGCATTGAGAAGGCGGCCAAAAAAAAGGCCAAAAGCCACAAGGGTGCGACTAGTCTGTTTGAAGGCCTGACTAAACGTACCCTCAGTCTTGTAGACAGGACATCCCCTGGATTTATTTGGCTTATCCATAGCTGGCCGCATCAGATCCATGCCACGAGAGAAGCAGAACATTTACATTACTGCAGCAAACGCTCTGGTAATGGCGATTGATGGGGCATCAGTTATGCCCTCACCCCCAGCCATAGTTCATGTGATACATAATTTGTTCAATCCCAGTGTGCCTCCACCACCACCAGCAGCAGCAACACAGTGTTTTGGGCAGGTTGAAGCATACCGGCCCGAAGAATACCAAGGAAGTTATGGTCGCCAAATGGCCCCTGGTGGGTCATCTTTTCTCAGAGGACCATCCCCAAACACCAGTTATACCCAAGAACTGTTTTCTGGGTACGGCTTTGAGCAACAATTTCAGAACTTATAGTTTAATCATTTTACCCCTCCCTGTCATCATTTTTGGACCATAGCAAATACAGACAGCACCTGTAGGTTGTTAGATACACAATTTTTTAGAGAATAAGTTAACAAACACCTTTTCTTATGGTCACCTATACCAGGCTTCAGGCGTAGGGGAATGTAATAAAAGGTGTTTAGTTTTCTATAATTAAACAACCTACAGGTGCTGCCCGTATTTTATGGCCCTAAACTGATGACAGCTCTGCCGTACCCAATGTGCTATTTATTACCAAGTTATGGGCAATGTTTGTCCAAATAAATGTTCTCTAAAGTTTGTTGTTTTCTGTTTAAAAAATATTTAAAGTTATTCTATATTATTTATTAAAAAAAAATTGGTTAAACTATGTGTTCATTTTACTTTTCAAGTGTATATGTGGTTGGATTGGGTTTAACTGAAAAAGTGGTCCCCTGATCTGCGCTCACAATAGCACAGGTCAGAGGAACTCTTATAATGTTTAATTTTTTTCAACTACTCTACGTGTGTGGTCGGCTGTATACAGTCATTTTTAAATTAGAAATATACTTTGATATTTTTGACCACAACTAAGTTTTGGATGGATACTACTCTCAGCACTGTTTTTTGCTAGTTCTGCTCTTTGCGCAAGCAAATAACAATGGTGAGGGATGACTTTAGCAGACAGTACTTGGGAAAAGCGCTCTAGGTAGTAATGCTAATTTCCAGGCACTGATACTTGTGGGTTGTTCACTTTTGCATTGACGTATGGTCCTAAAACAATAGAACAAAAACAACGAAGAAGGTGGCAATTCAAGAAATATTGGAGACAAATTAAATTTTAAACAAAATTAATTTATTATTTTAAACAATTTTTTTTTACATTTTTATGAAAAAAAAATGAAGACAGGAAGTTCTTCTTTACTGTTCATCAGATCTTCTCTGCTGGTCAGGCTGCTCAGCACCAGCCTGAAAAGGAAAAATATATAATTAGAAAAGCCAGAAAAAGAAATACAAGCCAACAGTAATTCTCCATTATTGATTACTCTGTAAAACATTACGGACTTTATTACAAAATACTATTCCAGCAATGGGCGCTTTTTTTGGGGGTGGGGAAGGGGGGGGGGGTTGGACACACATTTTAGTAGTTGTTTTTTCAGCTTTTCTTTGCTCTTGAGTTCACACATATCAATTATATTGTTTTCATTTTGTGTCTGTGTTTGCCTACGATGTTTGCTCTAGAGTTCACACATCTGTGACCTTTTCAATCTGATCTGTGTGCATGCTGATCTTATGGTCAAGCCAAAATTAGGTACACAGACGAGCCATCACCACAGGGTGACTAACTAATCAGTTTCTCAGGTATGAGTGATGACAGTTTCCAGACATACCAGAGACAAGAGACATAATGATTGCTATTACTTTATTCTTAATTTTTAGAGGTGGGGACACACTACTAACCCCCCCATCATGGTCCCTGGTGGTGCTGAGCACAGTGCCAGTAGAGAACTGTGATGAGGGCAGCATTCAGCACCGACTCCTGGGATTATCGATTGTAGTGCTGACTCGCAGAAGTCCGTCAATGTGATCCAGGTGCAGCACACGTAACGCACACAACTACAACACGGAAAACACACACGACACACGGGGAACGGATCTCTAGAACATTTTTTTGTGAAGGTGTTACATTACAAATAATGTAACACAAAAAAAACATCTACTTTATATTACCTGCTCAACGTAGTAGTGCATGAGATTAATGCAAGTCATCCGCAAAAGGCATTGTCTGCTGCGCCGCAGGGGCAGAAATTCCTCTGGCATCTTTTCTATTACAAAAATCAAAATGGTGAAGAGGGGTTGAACTAGGAAATGACATCAGAATTTCCTCCTTTTTTTTTGTTTTCAATAGCTTTACTTGGTCTCAAAAACGCTTTAAATATGCAACAAAAACGCAAGTAAAATCCGCATGCAAAAACGCGTCAAAAACGCATCAAAAACGCGCACAAAAAACGAATGCGTTTTTCTGGCAAGGGAGATGCAGAAACGCTGCAGAAATTTTCTGCTTCATTTCTGCATCGTGGGCACATAGCCTTATACCAGTTTATAATGTGATTAGAACACCGTTTGTGCTGCTCTGGTAAAGGGGGTGTGATTTTGGGAGAGGTCCATGACCTAGAATGCTGTGGAGTGAAATTAGACAAGTGTCAAAAGATGCGGCACATTTACACTCCAGTATAAGCCATTGTGATAACTTTGTGGCATTTTAAAATAGCCTAGTGTATTTATGCTGCGAAAATATAGGCACAATTAGTACGTTTTCTATGTTGTATACCTAATACAGAACAATTACTGCTAGCTGTCAAGATATTTACATTCATCAGTTCCAATTGCACATTGGTGAAACTTATGCACTTGACCCTATTCAATGACCACTATTGCCACTTTTTGTTTTATTAAGAGATGAGCAGATCTAACAATACTTGATTTCACCCAATTGACTGGATTTTACAGGGCAATGCTATTTGCTGCGAAGTTATTATCTGTGAATTGAATGTCCCCTATTATACTCTGGGATGCCGAAGCATAGCAAATGCGAAGTGTAAAAAAAATCATATTGACATCACCGCTCACCTCTCCAGCAGATCCCACTGCTCCATGTCCATAGTCCAGTCCTCTCTGCCTCAATTGCGCCGCATCTCGGCTCGGCCCGATTTTCACTCTAGGCCCTGAAGTTTTTTCCTTTTAACTTTTCCTAGCCCTCTACAGTCCAAGAAGATGGCGGCAGCTGCCAGAGCAAATTAGAAAAAAATCCTTATTTCCCAGAATGTGGATTTTTGTAACATTAGAGTAGAACTCAGTTCTACTTGAAAAAATGTGCCCATCTAGAGTTAGTATTGTGATAATATGTAAACCAAAGGCAGATGTCATGCCACCTGACCTTGGTGCCCTCCCTCCTATTTTTCCCATGAGATCATTTGCTTCAAGGAACTCTCAGAGAAGTGGGCTAACCAGCAGGTAGCCTTGACACATTTTAGGTCTTAGAACCTCTCCATTAGTAAATAACTATAGTCATCACATGTGCCAAAATCATTCAATGAAAGAGGAAAACTCTACATTTAATTTTAGTGTACATCCAAAATAGATTTTTGCTGCATATTTATGCCATAAATTACATTTCCATTTTAATTAGTGAGCAAGTTTTGTGTAATTTCCATGATAATTACCATAATTTCCTTTCAGTCAACGTGAAGCAGTGACGAGTGCCAGCTGTGTTAACTTTCTTTCATGATGGCTTGCAATCTTTATTCAGAAGCACTTTTCTCAATGTGCTTCAAAATTAGTTTCTTTTCATAGATTTATCAACTCATACTAGTCATTAACTATTGTTTCCTCAATGTGTAGAACAACACAATTTTCAAGGTTTGACATAAAAAATAGAAATCTAATTTTGAAAAAGCCGAAAGTCAGAGTATTTAAAGGGAATCTGTCACCCCCTGGGAGACATCAGACCTCTATTATGGGCATACAGGTTATAGAAAAGTAAATCTATACATACCTGTATGGCCGATAGTAGAGGTCTGATTGCAGAGAAAAGTGTTTTTATCCATTCTGTCTTCCACAGGCTTGGCGTCTGGGGGACACTTTGCTTCATCCGGGCCCTGTCTCTCCGTGCACTGCACCTAAGGGTTCTATTGCGCAGGCGCTGGTGAGTCACTGTCACTTCCCGGCGCCTGTGCAATAGTATCCTGCGGCGCAGTGCATGGCGAGACGGGGCCAGGATGAAGCAAAGTGTGCTGTACGAGAGCGGCGTTTTGCGCATGCCCGGGAAGTCAGGGAGCACAGTGCACATCACAGGGCCCTGTGATGCGCAAAGGAGGAGGAAATATGGTAACAAAGCATATAGGTGGGGATTTCGAGGAATAATAAACAGTTAGGTGGGGATTTCTTGGTGTCCCCCGGACACCAAGCCTGTGGAAAACAGAGGTGATAAAAACACTTTTCTCTGCAATCAAACCTGTACTATCGGCCATACAGGTATGTATAGATTTACTTTTCTATACCCTGTATGCCCATAGTAGAGGTCTGATATCTCCCAGGGGGTGACAGATTCCCTTTAAGTTTAGTCTTTATAATTCTAATTGATAACTTTAGAATTTATAATATAACATTTACAACTTTATAATTCATTAGGTTATTGTATTTCCAAAGAAACCAATAGTGAAAAATATTGAATTAGAGGTTGTCCCACAGTATAGGCTATAAGTTGCCTCACCACCAGGACTGACATCAATTACAAGTAGAGATGAGCGAATGTTTCAATATTCGATTCAGATTACGATCGCCCGAATTTGCAATATTCGCCGATTTATTCATCGAATGTTCGTCGAACGTTACCATAGAATTCAATGGGGGGGACAAAAAAAACGCATACACAACACCTTAAAACAGGCCCAAAAGCTGCCAAAACACATCAAATTAGGGGTAGACACATGGAAAGTGCCATCAATTGACCCAGAGTACAAGTACTATAATTATTATTATTATTACAGCGACATTTATTTCGTGGCGTTTTACATGTCAAAAGGGGTCACCGATTGGTACTATAGGAGAGAGGACCCTGCCCGTGAGGGCGCACAAACAATCTACAAAGGATGGGTGAGGATACAGTAGGTCAGGGTACAGCTAGTCGTGCAGTGGTATGCGAGAGTGAGGATTACCGCAGATTGTATGCTTGTCACAAGAAGTGGGTCTTCAGCTCCCTTTTCAAGGTAGGCAACAGTCTAATGTGTTGGGGTACAGAGTTACACAGTAGCGAAGATGCACAGGACAAATCTTGTATGTGATCGTGACAAGAAGAGATAAGAGGGAAGTAGAGAAGGAGATCTTGGAAGGATGGGAAGTTTTATGCAGGTAACTAGTACAGGGAGACTACATCACACATGTATGGACAAGACAGGTTTTTGATGGCTTGGTATGCCAAAGTTAGGCTTTTCAACTGGAGTCTCTGGGCAACAGGGAGCCAGTGCAGGGATTGACAGAGGGGAGAAGCCTGGGAATAGTGGGGTGACAGGTGGATTAATCAGCCAGCACAGTTTAGGATAAACTGGAGGGGTGCAAGAGTGGTAGAAGGGAGGCCACAGAGCAGGAGCTTGTAGTAGTGGAGGTGGGAGATGATGAGGGCGGGCACGGGTGTTTTTCTACATTCATGGTTGAGGAATGTGCGAATCCCTGAGATACTTTGGAGTCGGAGTCCGCAGCAAGTGGAAAGGGCTTGGATCTGACGTTTGAAGGACAGATCATGCTTGTGGGACTGGGGAGAGTGGGCAGCCATTCACTTTGATGGATAGGTCAGTTGGGGGGGGGTGAATGAGATGGTGGAAAGATGATGCATTCTGTTTTATCCATGTTAATTTTTACAAATCTAGCAGAGAAGAAAGATGAAATACAGGGCACACATTGTGGGATTCTGGTTAGTAAGGAGGTGATATCAGGTCCACAGAGGTAGATCTGTGGGTCATCAGCATAGAGGTGATACTGAAAGACATGAGATCATGAGCTGTCCCAGGTCGAAGGTGTAGATGGAGAAGAGCCTGGGTCCTACAACTGAACCTTAGGGGACACCGACACATAAGGGGTGAGATGAGGAGGTGGTGTGTGAGTGGGAGACACTTAATGTCCTGTCGGTTATGTATGAAAAGATCCAAGACAGGGCCAAGTCTGTGATGCCGAGAGATGAGAGTCTGTAGTAAGAGGGCATGGTCTACTGTGTCGAAGGCAGATGACAGGTCAAGGAGGAGAAAGACAGAGTAGTATGGCTTGGATTTGGCAGTTAGTAGGTCGTTGGTGACTTTAGTCAGGTCAGTTTCAGTGGAATAGTGAGGTCAGAAGCCTGATTGTAAGTGGTCAAAGAGGGAGCAGGAGGAGAGGTGGGAGGACAGTTCAAAATAGACGTGTTGATCCAGTAGTTTGGAGGCATAAAGGAGAAGCGAGATGGGGCGATAGCTAAACATAGGATGGGTCAAGGGAGGGCTTTTGGAGGATGGGTGTGATCGAGGTATGTTTGAATCATGAGGGGAAGACGCCAGTTGTTAGCGACAGGTAGAAGAGGAGGGTTGGGCTTGGGATGAAGACTGTGGTACGGTTTGGAATGAAGTGGGATGGTATTAGGTCAAGTTCACAGGTGGTGAAATGTGATTTTGAGAGTAAAGATGATCTTACGTGATGGCGGAGAAGCTGGTTTTGGAGGAGGAGAGTTGAGTAGTTATGAGAGAAAAGGGGCTGTTAGGACTTTAAGAAAAAGCTTTGCCCTATGTTGTCATTCTTCTGATTGAAGAATGAGGCTAAGTCTTCAGATGAGATGAGAGAAGAGGAAAGGGAGGGGGAGCTGGTGGACATAGGAGGGGCTTGAAAGTACTGAATAGCTGTTTAGGGTTGTGAGACACATATGATATAAGAGATGAGAAGTAGGTTTGTTTTGCTGCAGTGAGCAATTGTGCAGCATTTTGAAAAAATCTGTTACTGGACTCCACTCCCTTTCTTTGGCAGTCGCACAGAGGTACGCCTTGTAGATGATGAGCAGGAAGAACATGTGTTCCAGTAAATGACAAGAGCTGCATCAAGCGGCCTTTGCTCCTCTTCCTCCACCTTAACATTACACACAGTACAGTTACATAGTTTATAAGGCCGAAAAAAGACAAGCGTCCATCCAGTTCAGCCTATTTCTTGTGCACTGCAGCTATTCCGCAGCGTTGATCCAGGGGAAGGCAAAAAAAAAAAAAAACATGCGGTATAGGCCAATTTACATCATTGAGGAAAAATTAACTTCCCGACACCAATCTGGCAGTCAGATTTAATCCCTGGATTAATTAACTAAGCATAAGATGTAATTTTATTGTTCTCAAGAAAGGCGTCCAGGCCTCTCTTGAACTCTTTAAGTGAGTTGGACATCACCACTTCCTCTCCCAGAGAGTTCCAGAGTCTCACGGCTCTGACCGTAAAAAATCCCCTTCTATGCTGGTGCAGGAACCTCCTTTCCTCCAGACGCATAGTGTGCCCCCTCGTCTTTGTCACCATCCTTGGTATAAACAGGTCATGGGAGAGATCTCTGTACTACCCCCTGATGTATTTATACATGTTTAGGAGGTCTCCCCTAAGCCTTCTCTTTTCCAACGTAAATAGGCCTAATTTTGACAACCTCTCTGGGTATTCTAGTCCTTCCATTCCCTTTATTACCTTAGTCGCCCTACTTTGTACCCTCTCTAGCTCCAATATGTCTTTCCTGAGCACCGGAGCCCAGAACTGTGCACAATATTCTAAGTGCGGCCTTACCAGCGCTTTATACAGAGGAAGAACAATGTTCTCATCATATGCCCCTATTCCTCTTCTGATGCATGCCATGACTCTATTTGCCTTCGCAGCTGCTGCCTGACACTGGGCACTTCAATTTAATTTGCTATTAACCAAGACGCCCAGGTCCTTCTTCATGTCAGATTTCCCCAACGGTTTCCCATTTAATATGTATGGGTGACTGCTGTTTTTCTTTCCCATGTGCATGACCTTACATTTATCGGCATTGAACCCCATTTGCCATTTTTTGGCCCAACTCCCCAATTTATCTAAATCCTCCTGTAGCTGTGCCCTATCCTCATCTGTATTAACTACTTTACAAAGTTTAGTATCATCTGCAAATATTGCTATTTTACTATGCAACCCTTCCACTAGATCATTAATAAATATATTAAATAATATAGGGCCCAAGACAGACCCTTGAGGCACCCCGCTAGTAACCCTGACACACCCTGAGCTTACTCCATTGATAACCACCCTCTGCTTTCCATCACTCAGCCAGCTATTTACCCACTTGCACACATTATCCCCCAGACCAAGCATTCTCATTTTATATACCAACATTTTGTGTGGCACGGTATCAAACGCTTTGGAGAAGTCAAGGTATACAACATCCACTGACTCTCCCCGGTCCAGCTGTGAGCTCACCTCCTCGTAGAAGGCGATCAGGTTTGTTTGGCAGGAACGATCCCTCATGAATCCATGTTGATATGGAGTTAGACAGTTATTATCATTAAGATATTCTACAATAGCATCTCTAAGAAATCAATTTACCCACAACAGACGTTAAGCTGACTGGTCTATAGTTCCCAGGGTCACTTTTAGACCCCTTTTTGAATATTGGTACCACATTTGCTTGGCGCCAGTCTAGTGGGACAGTCCCTGTCCATAAAGAGTGCTTGAATATAAGATACAGTGGCCAGTCTATCACATTACTTAATTCTTTTAGTACCCGGGGGTGTATGTCATCTGGGCCTGGTGACTTGTCTATTTTGATATTATTTAGGCGTTTCTGAACTTCCTCCTGGGTTAGGTGGGTGATATTTAGCGGAGGGTTTACTTTATCACTCTGCATTTCCTCCGATAAATTGTTTTCTTTTGTGAAAACAGTGGAGAAGAAGCTATTGAGTAGGTTTGCTTTACCCTCATCGCCCTCTATGATTTTACCCAGGTTATTTTTCAATGGGCCAACTCCATCAGTTTTAATCCTTTTACTGTTTATATAGTTAAAGAACAGTTTGAGATTCGTTTTACTTTCCTTGGCAATTAGTCTCTCTGTCTCCTCTTTTGCTATTCTTATTTGTTTCTTACAGATTTTGTTTTTTTCCCTATAAGATATTAGTGCTTCCTCGCTGCCTTCTTGTTTAAGTTTACCGAAAGTCCTTTTTTTGTTTTTCATTGCCCTCTTGACTTCCTTATTTAGCCACATTGGCTTCCTCCTATTCCTAGCCCTTTTATTCCCATAAGGTATGTACCTTCTACAGTGACTATATAGGACTGTTTTGAGAAATTTCCCATTTTCTATCCGTGCTCCTATTACTAAAGATACTATCCCAGTCTATAAGGTGAAGGACATCTCTTAGCTGATCAAACTTTGCCCTCCTGAAGTTCAGTGTTTTTGTGACTCCCTTGGTGGGCACCCTACTGAAGCACATGTGGAATTGTATAATGTTGTGGTTACTATTTCCCAGGTGCCCCCCGACCTGCACCTCAGTTATTCTGTCTGGCCTGTTAGTTAGTATTAAATCTAAAAGGGCCGTCCCTCTAGTTGGTTCCTGCACAAGTTGTGACAAATAATTATCTTTGATAATTGACAGAAACCTGTTTCCTTTCTGAGATCAACAGCTTTCGGTTTCCCAGTCTATATCGGGGTAGTTGAAGTCCCCCATAATAATCACCTCGTTATTTTTTGCTACTTCGCCTATTTGTCTCATTAATAGACTTTCCGTGGCTTCTGCTATATTTGGTGGTTTATAACAGACTCCTATGATAATTTTATTATTGTTTTTTGCCCCATGTATCTCCACCCATAAGGACTCGACCTCCTCATTTCCCTCCCATACATCCTCCCGTATTGTAGGCTTTAGACACGTCTTTACATATAGACAGACTCCACCCCCTTTCCGATTTCTTCGATCCCTTCTAAACAGACTGTAACCCTATAAGTTAACTGCCCAGTCATAGCTTTCATCTAACCATGTCTCGGTTATTCCCACTATGTCATAGTTACCTGTAGATATTTCTGCTTCCAGTTCATCCATCTTGTTTGTCAGGCTCCTGGCATTTGCTAGCATGCAGTTTACACGATTTTGTTTTGCTCCAATCTTCTCCCTGTGGATTGTATTAGAAATTTTCTTACCTCCCTTCCAAGTATCCTGTCTTGTACCTTCTTTGTTGCACTTCATATTTTTCATTAGTATGTTCTCTGGTTGCATGTTCGTGTCCGGCGTTTTTCTTCCCATCCCCTCTTCTTCTAGTTTAAAGCCCTCCTGATGAGTGTTGCGAGTCTCCTGGCGAATGTGTGTTTCCCAGGTTTGTTGAGGTGTAGTCCGTCTCTGGCAAGGAGTCCGTCATAGAGGTAATTCACACCGTGGTCCAGGAATCCAAATCCTTGTTGTCTGCACCATCATCTCAGCCAGTTGTTCACATCAAGGATCCTGTTCCATCTCCTGACGCCATGCCCGTCTACTGGAAGGATAGAAGAAAAAACTACCTGCGCATCCAGTTCTTTTACTTTCTTCCCCAATGCTTCAAAGTCCTTGCAGATTGTCGGTAGGTCCTTCTTTGCCGTGTCATTGGTGCCAACATGTATCAGAAGAAATGGGTGGACATCCTTGGAACTGATGAGCTTCGGTATCCTATCGGTAACATCCTTGATCTTCGCCCCTGGGAGGCAGCATACTTCTCTTGCGGTTATGTCCGGTCTGCAGATAGCTGCTTCTGTTCCTCTCAGTAGTGAGTCTCCCACCACCACTACTCTTCTTCCCTTCTTGGCTGTCCTTTTTCTTGTCGCTTCTGGGTGCTTCTGGGTGCTCTTTTGTTTTTTGCTTGCTGGTAGATCCTCATCCTTAGGTGTGCCATCTTCGTCTTCCACAAGTCCTTGGAATCTGTTTCTCATTTGTGTGGTTGATGGTGTCTCCATGGTCTTCTTGCTTCTTTTGGTCACTTGCCTCCACTTGTCTGCCTCTGGAGGTTCTCTGACGCTTCCTTCACTTTCCGTGACCAGTAGTGACACTTCTGTTCTGTCCAGGAAGTCTTAATTTTCCTTGATGAGTTTTAATGTCGCAATTCTTTCTTCTAGTCCCCGCACCTTTTCTTCTAAAAGAGCCAGTAGTCTACACTTCTGGCAGGTGAAGTTGGTTTCAGCTTCTGGTCGATCTGTGAACATGTAGCACATGTTGCAGCTCACCATGTAGGTTGTCACATCAGCCATGCTGCTCCTTGTCCCTGCTGACTTAATGTCTGTCTTCTTTGTTGTGATACCCTAAGATAAACAAATTAAACAAATTGGCGATGCTTTCCAAGCAGCTGGGCCCAGCTGTACCCAGCTGTACCCAACGATCTTCTAGCTGAAGGAGACTCTTCGCTTTCCCAGAAGGCACCTGGAATATGCAAATTGTCCTCTTCAAGCTTCAATCCCTGGTTTGGCGATGCTTTCCAAGCAGCTGGTCCCGGAAGTACCCAACGATCTTCTAGCTGAAGGAGACTCTTCGCTTTCCCAGAAGGCACCTGGAATATGCAAATTGTCCTCTTCAAGCTTCAGTCCCTGGTTTGGCGATGCTTTCCAAGCAGCTGGTCCCGGCTGTTCCCAATGATCTTCTAGCTGAAGGAGACTCTTCGCTTTCCCAGAAGGCACCTGGAAAATGCAAATTGTCCTCTCCAAGCTTCAATCCCTGGTTTGGCGATGCTTTCCAAGCAGCTGGTCCCGGCTGTACCCAACAATCTTCTAGCTGAAGGAGACTCTTCGCTTTCCCAGAAGGCACCTGGAATATGCAAATTGTCCTCTTCAAGCTTCAATCCCTGGTTTGGCGATGCTTTCCAAGCAGCTGGTCCCGGCTGTACCCAACGATCTTCTAGCTGAAGGAGACTCTTTGCTTTCCCAGAAGGCACCTGGAATATGCAAATTGTCCTCTTCAAGCTTCAATCCCTGGTTTGGGATTCAGAGGTGCCACCCCAATTACCCTTATTTTCACCCATGTCACAACTCTCCAACCGGCTAGCTGACTGTGGGGATGCACAGATGGTTGAGTCTGCAGAGCTGTTCACACATTCTTTTCCGGGGCATCAGAGGTCTGATCCAAAGCTTCACAGACTCAAGAGGGGGAAAGAATGTGTAGCAATGTCCAAATTTTTTTTCAGTTGATCCGGGCCCGGACAAAGTAGGATCCAAGAAGAATCCAAACCCTCGTCACCAGATGTTAATCCCTGGGGGTGGGCATGGATGGGTTGGAGAAAGAAAGAAATACACACCAGACCATGGAGAACTAAACTAATAGAAAACAGGGGTTTGAGAACTAAACTAATAAGATAACAGGGGTTGGACTAAACTACTAAACAGCTAAGGTGGGAGAATGAAACAAATACACAACAGAACATGAAGAACTAAACTAATAGAAAACAGGGGTTGGAGAACTAAACTAATAAGGCAACAGGGGTTAGAGAACTAAACAAATAAGACAACAGGGGTTGGGAAACTAATCTACTAAACAGCTAGGATTGGAGAACTAAGCCACTACACACCAGGGGATGGAGAACTAAACCACTAGACACCATAGTGTCACTAGACAGCAAATGTTGGAATCCCCAAGGCTTGTGGGAAAAACCTCTGTATCTAACACTTGCTCCAGTGCCTCTGCATCCTCCACCTCTTCTAGGGAGACACACATTCCAACAGTGCAGTGTAGCCTGTGGGGCATTAGCTCTGTATTTGCGCTTGCGTTCCAAGGACTGGAGTAGGGACAACTGAACGCTGCGCTGGGACAAGAACGTGGATGTGCTTGCTGATGGTGCTAGTTGAGAGTGTTCAACGACAGGTGCTTGACAGGGGATTGGTGTGCACGCACAACAGTGGAACAAGCAGTGGTGTAACCCACAGACACTGTTGCTGGACCCTGGGATTCAGCCCACTTAGTCGGGTGCTTTGCTGTCATGATCATGCTGGTGGTGGTCAGGCTTCTAGTTTTGCTACCCCTGCCGATGCTGGCCTGGCAGGTGGTGCAAATGGCCTTTTAGGGGTTATCGGCAGAGTCTTTAAAAAACAACCAGACTCAGGAAGACCTAACAGTTGTACTGGCAACTTCCATCGTGTTGATGTTACGGTAAACGCTTGCCCTCCTTCTGTCTGTGGGCACCACACTGCTTGTTCTTGTCTGTTGTGGAGCTATGCCTCCCTCCCCCTGTGTGCTGCTGTCCTCACTTTGCATGTCACCTTGCCAAGTTGGGTCAGTGATTTCATCATCCACCACCTCATCTTCCACTTCCACACCCTGGTCCTCCTCCTGACTTTCTGCCAATTGTTTCTCATCATCATCCACCTCTTGTGACAGTTTACCACCGTCACCTTCATGTGACAGTGGCAGCTCAAATATTTGGGCATCGCTACATGTGATCTCCTCTTGCCCTCCTTCAAGTGGACTGGGCAAGAGGCCCTAATCTATAAATGGAAAAGTGAACAGCTCTTTGGAGTGTCCAAGTGTGGGATCAGTTGTCTTTGGGCACTCGGCATGGTGGGAGGCAGGAGGTTCAGGGTGAGGAATATGCAGTCCAGACTCACGGCTACTGAGACTTGACTGTGTGGAAGACAGGGTGGTGGTGGTGATGGCTAAGTGACTGGAAGCATTATCTGTTATCCAACCAATAACCTTTTGACACTGCTCTGTGATCAATAGTGGTGTTCCGCGATCCCCTATTATTTAGGACAGTAAGGTCGAGCGACAAGATGTGAGTGTTTGTTGTGGCACAATTTCAGCTTGCCCACGACCTCGGCCTCGACCTCGTCCTCTGCATGCACCATCACCATCACATCCACTTCCCCGTCGTTTGCCACGCGCTTTGTCCATTTTAAATGGAGGACAATATTTTCCACGTTCACTACAAATGGCTGGATTTGAACCGCAGTGATATGTGATACGTGTGACGGAAAACCACTGTTTTAAATAGCTGGCCTGTAGGTTACTATTTTTCACAGTGACCTCGTGTCACTAACTTCACTGACACACTGCAATAAAATTTAAATGGAGGCCAGAAATGGCTGAATTTGGAGAGCACTTATATGTGATACGTGTGATGGAAAACCACAGTTTTAAATAGCTGGCCTGTAGGTTACTATTTTTCACAGCGACCTCGTATCAATAACTTCACTGACACACTGCAACAAAATTTAAATGGAGGCCAATATTTTCCACGTTCATTACAAATTTCTGGATTTTTATCGCTGTAAAATGGAAAGGATCTGGCTGTATTCTGCAGTGCCAACAAGCAAATGGAGCAGATAAATGGTGTACTCTGCATTGCTTTTTAAGCAAATAACCAGGATTAAGATTAAAAAAAAAAATTCCCTAGCCCCTGATATCTGTGGCTATGTCTACAAACATCTGTAAGAACAGCAGCAGCAGGAACATTCAATGGACCCTCTTGCACTATATGCACTGCAGTCTGCCACATACACTGCCAGCCTGCCTAATTCCTGCTATCACCACTGAATATATGCAGCTGGATTAGTCCTCAGAAGGACTGAGATGTATATAAAAATATGTTGTGGAATACCTAAACTAAGTATGAAGAAGCAAATCTCTCCCTGATGCAGCAGCAGCTCTCCCTACTCAACCTGATTCCAGGGTAGACTGTGACAAGCATGGCGGAGCCTGGTCTTATATGCACCAGATGATGCTGTGTGGCCAGCCAATCACTGTAATGCTCACAACCAAAATGGCTACGGCATTACAGTGCATGGCAGGCAATCCATGCATGTTCATTGGCTCTCTAAAGAGCGCCAAATATGCAGGGAGGTGACCCGAGCTCCCGCCAGAGTGACCCGGAAATACTCGTCGAGCGCCGAGCATCTCGTGGAGTGAGATGCTCGGGCGAGTACCGAGCAGTGGCGAGCACATTCGCTCATCACTAATAGGCACCTCAGTATGCTTCACTTTGTTTTTCTAGTCATAAAATACTGAACTTTTCTTTTTCAAAATTTAAGAAAGCAAGAATTTATTAACCTTCAAACTGTAAAAGATTTGAAGACTGAAGAAGCTTTGCTACTATGTGGTTTGACAATTAATACAAAACTTACCTGGTAGTATATAGTATTGAAATCCCAGCAAGTATAGTGATATAGAGGTTAAAACGTAACCTTTAATAAATTTATGCGGATAAAAAACCTATATAGACATAGGATAGTACTAAAAAAGAGGTCACCCAGACCAAAACTACATAAGTTATTGTCAAATCACATACAGCTTATTGACATAAGAATTATCAGAACCATCCCTGTTCAAAACGTCCTTAATAGTGTTGAGCGAGCATGCTCGACACTGCTCGGCACTCGCTCGAGCATCACGCTACTCGGGATGTTCGGCGAGCACCGAGCATTTCCGGGTTACTCGGGCGGGAGCTCGGGTCTCCGCCCTGCATGTTTGGCACTCTTTACAGAGCCAATGAACATGCAGGGATTGCCAGCCAGTCACTGTAATTCCACCGCCATGTTGTTTGTGGGCATTACAGTGATTGGCTGGCCGCACAGCGTCACCTCGAGTATTTAAAACCGGGCGCAGCCATCTTGGACACAGTCGCTCTGGATTAGATAGTGTAGGGACAGCGCTGCTGAGCTAGGGAGAGATTTTTCCTGCAAAATAGTTAGTGTAGGGTCTGTAAAGGCTGCCAGAACAAACAAACAGTCCTTCTCAGGACTAATATCCATCCCAGATATCAGGCAGGCAGGCAGGCTGTATAGGAGACGCAGTGGTTACACCAGCAAACGCTGCATTACAGTCCTGTGTGCTCCTCTTTCTGAAATTGCTGAACTTAGCTCCAGGTCTCGGGAGCCAGTAAAAATCCTTTTTTTTTCATCTAAATCCTCTTTTTATTTTCCTCCTTCACACTGTACAAATACCCATCTTATTAACCTATTGCTGTCCACCCCTCCCCCCCCCCCCAAAAAAAAAAGTGTGTCTCTGATTTTTCAGACACAAATATATCTGTTGAAAAGAGTCTGGTATAGGCCACAGAAACAGAAGTGTGGTTTTGCATTTCCATGGGTCAAATCTCTGTATTATCCATTTTTGGGCCTTTTGTATTGAAAAAAAACCAGTTTGAGTGTGTCGCTCACTGTTCAGCCGCAAATATATACATTTTAAAAAGTCTGGTATACACCAGTAAATTATAACTGTGGGTTTGCTGTTCCACGGTAAAAAATCTCTATTATCCTGGTTTTCGCTTTTTTGCCTTAAAAAAAAACAGTAGTGTCTCCTGACTGTTCTGACACAAAAATATATCTGTTGAAAATAGTCTGTTGTAGGTCCGACAAATCCCAGTGTGGTTTTGCATTTCCACGGGTCAAATCTCTGTAGTATCCAGTTGTGGGCCTTTTGTATCTAAAAAAAACCAGTTTGAGTGTGTCGCTCACTGTTCAGCCGCAAATCTATACATTTAAAAAAGTCTGGTATACACCAGTAAATTATAACTGTGGGTTTGCTGTTCGACGGTAAAAAATCTCTATTATCCTGCTTTTCGCTTTTTTTGCCTTAAAAGAAAACAGTAGTGTCTCCTGACTGTTCTGACACAAAAATATATCTGTTGAAAATAGTCTGTTGTAGGCCCGACAAATCCCAGTGTGGTTTTGCATTTCCACGGGTCAAATCTCTGTAGTATCCAATTTTGGGCCTTTTGTATCGAAAAAAAAAAACAGTTTGAGAGTGTCGCTCACTGTTCAACCGCAAATCTATACATTTAAAAAAGTCTGGTATACACCAGTAAATTATAACTGTGGGTTTGCTGTTCCACGGTAAAAAATCTCTATTATCCTGCTTTTCGCTTTTTTTGCCTTAAAAAAAAACAGTAGTGTGTCCTGACTGTTCTGACACAAAAATATATCTGTTGAAAATAGTCTGTTGTAGGCTCGACAAATCCCAGTGTGGTTTTGCATTTCCATGGGTCAAATCTCTGTAGTATCCAGTTGTGGGCCTTTTGTATCGAAAAAAAACAGTTTGAGTGTGTCGCTCACTGTTCAGCCGCAAATCTATATATTTAAAAAAGTCTGGTATACACCAGTAAATTATAACTGTGGGTATGCTGTTCCAAGGTAAAAAATCTATTATCCTGCTTTTCGCTTTTTTGGCCTTAAAGAAAAACAGTATTGTCTCCTGATTGTTCTGACACAAAAATATATCTGTTGAAAATAGTCTGTTGTAGGTCCGACAAATCCCAGTGTGGTTTTGCATTTCCACGGGTCAAATCTCTGTAGTATCCAGTTGTGGGCCTTTTGTATCTAAAAAAAAAAACAGTTTGAGTGTGTCGCTCACTGTTCAGCCGCAAATCTATACATTTAAAAAAGTCTGGTATACACCAGTAAATTATAACTGTGGGTTTGCTGTTCCACGGTAAAAAATCTCTATTATCCGGCTTTTCGCTTTTTTTGCCTTAAAAAAAAACAGTAGTGTCTCCTAACTGTTCTGACACAAAAATATATCTGTTGAAAATAGTCTGTTGTAGGCCCGACAAATCCCAGTGTGGTTTTGCATTTCCATCGGTCAAATCTCTGTAGTATCATGTTGTGGGCCTTTTGTATCTAAAAAAAACAGTTTGAGTGTGTCGCTCACTGTTCAGCCGCAAATCTATATATTTAAAAAGTCTGGTATACACCAGTAAATTATAACTGTAGGTATGCTGTTCCACGGTAAAAAATCTCTATTATCCGGCTTTTCGCTTTTTTTGCCTTAAAAAAAAACAGTAGTGTCTCCTGACTGTTCTGACACAAAAATATATCTGTTGAAAATAGTCTGTTGTAGGCCCGACAAATCCCAGTGTGGTTTTGCATTGCCATGGGTCAAATCTCCGTAGTATCCAGTTGTGGGCCTTTTGTATCTAAAAAAAAACAGTTTGAGTGTGTCGCTCACTGTTCAGCCGCAAATCTATATATTTAAAAAAGTCTGGTATACACCAGTAAATTATAACTGTGGGTATGCTGTTCCACGGTAAAAAATCTCTATTATCCTGCTTTTCGCTTTTTTGGCCTTAAAGAAAAACAGTATTGTCTCCTGACTGTTCTGACACAAAAATATATCTGTTGAAAATAGTCTGTTGTAGGCCCGACAAATCCCAGTGTGGTTTTGCATTTCCACGGGTCAAATCTCTGTAGTATCCAATTTTGGGCCTTTTGTATCGAAAAAAAAACAGTTTGGGAGTGTCGCTCACTGTTCAGCCGCAAATCTATACATTTAAAAAAGTCTGGTATACACCAGTAAATTATAACTGTGGGTTTGCTGTTCCACGGTAAAAAATCTCTATTATCCTGCTTTTCGCTTTTTTGACCTTAAAAAAAACAGTAGTGTCTCCTGACTGTTCTGACACAAAAATATATCTGTTGAAAATAGTCTGTTGTAGGCCCAACAAATCCCAGTGTGGTTTTGCATTTCCATGGGTCAAATCTCTGTAGTATCCAGTTGTGGGCCTTTTGTATCTAAAAAAAAACAGTTTGAGTGTGTCGCTCACTGTTCAGCCGCAAATCTATATATTTAAAAAAGTCTGGTATACACCAGTAAATTATAACTGTGGGTTTGCTGTTCCATGGTAAAAAATCTCTATTATCCTGCTTTTCGCTTTTTTTGCCTTAAAAAAAAACAGTAGTGTCTCCTGACTGTTCTGACACAAAAATATATCTGTTGAAAATGGTCTGTTGTAGGCCCGACAAATCCCAGTGTGGTTTTGCATTTCCATGGGTCAAATCTCTGTAGTATCCAGTTGTGGGCCTTTTGTATCTAAAAAAAAACAGTTTGAGTGTGTCGCTCACTGTTCAGCAGCAAATCTATATATTTAAAAAAGTCTGGTATACACCAGTAAATTATAACTGTGGGTTTGCTGTTCCACGGTAAAAAATCTCTATTATCCTGCTTTTCGCTTTTTTGGCCTTAAAGAAAAACAGTATTGTCTCCTGACTGTTCTGACACAAAAATATATCTGTTGAAAATAGTCTGTTGTAGGCCCGACAAATCCCAGTGTGGTTTTGCATTTCCACGGGTCAAATCTCTGTAGTATCCAATTTTGGGCCTTTTGTGTCGAAAAAAAAACAGTTTGAGAGTGTCGCTCACTGTTCAACCGCAAATCTATACATTTAAAAAAGTCTGGTATACACCAGTAAATTATAACTGTGGGTTTGCTGTTCCACGGTAAAAAATCTTTATTATCCTGCTTTTCGCTTTTTTGACCTTAAAAAAAACAGTAGTGTCTCCTGACTGTTCTGACATAAAAATATATCTGTTGAAAATAGTCTGTTGTAGGCATGACAAATCTCAGTGTGGTTTTGCATTTCCACGGGTCAAATCTCTGTAGTATCCAGCTGTGGGCCTTTTGTATCTAAAAAAAAACAGTTTGAGTGTGTCACTCACTGTTTTTCCGCAAATATATATATTTAAAATTTTATGGTATACACCAGTAAACAATAACTGTGGTTTTGCTATTCCACGGTAAAAAATCTCTATCATTCAGGTTTTGGTATTTTTTCCGTAAAGAAAAACAGTAATAGTTTATCCCTGATTGTTCTGATTGTTTAAAAGAGTCGGGTGTAGGCCAAAGAAATAGAACTGTGGTTTTCCTCTTCCACGGTTCTAATCTACTTTTTATTACCCTTTTCCCATTGTCAGTGCGAGTGTAAGCTATTTTACTTCCTTTACAATGGGCAAGGCGCCTGTCAAGGGACGTGGAAGTGGACGTTCTGGTGATGGTGCGTGCAGAGGACGGGGCCGTGGACAAGGTGAAAATATGCCACAACGAACAGCCACATCTTCTCGCTCCCACTTCTTGACCAAATTACTAGTGAAGCACAGAACAACACCAGTATTGAGAACTGATCAGTGTGAACAGGTTATTAATTGGATAGCAGATAATACTTCCAGTTACCTGAGCACCACCACCTCCGGTCTGTCTTCAACACGGTCAAATGTAAGTAGCCGTGAGTCTCGACCGCATACTCCTCCTCACCCTGATGCTCCTTCCTCCCACCATGCCGAGTGTCGTCAGACAGCAACTGATCCCACACTTGGACACTCTGAAGAGCTGTTCACTGGTCCATTTCCATATTTGTGCCCCTCGCCTGCTCCGCTTGAAGTGGTGGAAGAGGGGATCCCATGTAGCGATGCTCAAATTTATGAATAGCCACGGCCACAGGAAGTCGACGCTGGCAATTTGTCACAAGAGGTGGACGATGACGAGACACATTTGCCAGGAAGTGAGGAGGAGGATCGTGGTGCGCAAGTGGAAGAGGAGGAGGTGGTGGATGATCTAGTAACTGACCCAACATGGCAGGAGGACATGCAGAGTGAGGCCAGCAGCACACAGGGGGAGGGAGGCAGAGTACCCCAACAGGCAGGAAGAAGCAGTGTGGTGGCCGCAGACAGAAGGCGGGCAACCGTTCCCCGTAACACCAACACGAAGGACATTGCCAGTACAATTGGTAGGTCTTCCAGAGTCTGGAATTATTTTAAAGACTCTGCTGATAACCCCAAAAAGGCCATTTGTACCACCTGCCATGCCAGCATCAGCAGGGGTGACAAAACTATCAGCCGGACCACCACCAGCATGATCAGGCACATGGCAGCAAAGAACCCGACTTTGTGGGGTGAACCCCAGGGTCCACGACCAGCGGGTGTCACCACTGCTTCTTCCACTGTTGTGCGTGCAATAGAACCCGCTGTTGTGTGTGCAAGACAATCCCCTGTCCATACTGCATCTAAAGATGCCCCCTCCTCTCAGTCTTCACTTGTTATGGCAGTTTCTCAAGTAACAGCATCAACGTCCACGTCCCTCCGCAGCGTTCAATTGTCCATATCCCAGACCTTTGAACGAAAGCGGAAATTTGCAGCTAACGCCCCACAGGCCACAGTCCTAAATTTGCACACTTCACGACTGCTTGCGTTGGAAATGCAGCCTTTTAGGCTGGTGGAGACGGAATCCTTCCGCAACCTTATGGCGCTGGCCGTCCCTCGGTACTCGGTCCCCAGCCGACACTATTTTGCCCGGTGTGCCATACCCGCACTACACAAGCACGTGTCCCAAAACATCGGCCGTGCCCTCAACAACGCAGTTACTGGGAGAGTCCACCTGACAACGGACACGTGGACAAGTGCTTGTGGCCAGAGACGGTACATCTCCCTGACGGCACACTGGGTAAACATAGTGGAAGCCGGAACCCAGTCGGACCTTTGGACGGAACACATCCTCCCCACACCGAGGATTGCGGGCCCTATGTCAGTCAGAGTTTCCCCCATAGTGTACAGCTCCTGCGCATCATCCTCCTCCTCATGCTCAGCCTCCATCTCAGATATCACCACATCAGTTACAAGCTGGAAGCACTGCAGTACTGCCTCCGCCAAGCGGCAACAGGCTGTGCTGAAACTCATAAGCTTAGGTGATAAACCTCACACTGCTTGTGAGTTGTGGACAGCTGTGAAAGAGCAGGCAGATCTGTGGCTGAGACCGCTGAACCTCCATCCATGCATGGTCGTGTGTGACAATGGCCGTAACCCAGTGGCGGCTCTGAGGCGAGGTGAGATCACACACGTACCATGCCTGGCTCATGTGCTTAACCTCGTGGTTCAGCGGTTTCTTAAATCGTACCCCGAGTTGCCAGATCTGCTCATGAAAGTACGCCGCCTGTCAGCTCATTTTCGCAAGTCGGCTACAGCTTCCGCCGCCCTTGCTGTGTTGCAGAAGCGTTTGCAGCTTCCGGCACACCGACTGGTGTGTGATGTCCCCACACATTGGAATTCTACCCTCCACATGTTGCAAAGGATTTGTGAGCAGAAGAGAGCAGTTGTGGAGTACCAGCTGCAACAAGGCCGTCGATATTCAGGTCAGACTCCACACATAAGACCTCAGGAGTGGACCTGGATGTCTGACATATGTACCATCCTGACAAACTTTGAGGAGGCCACCAAGATGGTGAGTGGCGATGACACGATAATTAGTGTCAGCATCCCACTTGTCTGTCTTTTGCAACGCTCTCTGCAGAGAATTAAAGAGGAGGCATTGCAGCCAGAGTATGATGAGATGGATCAAGAAGCCGTAGCGGGTGATTACACACAGCCCAGCCTTATCTCATCCCAATGTGCATTGGGGGACAATGAGGGAGAGGAGGAGGAGGAGGAGGAAGTACAGGAGCTGGTATCATGCGCTGTTGACGGTAGTACCTCTACAACTGTCATACTGTCGGTTCAGCGTGGGTGGCCTGAGGACGGGGGGGTGGGACGAGGAGGAGAGCATGGTCAGTTGTCATCTTGGTGAGGACATGGAAATCTTGCCCATTACCAGTCTGGCACGCATGGCTGACTTTATGTTACGCTGCCTTAACCGTGACCCTCACGTTGTCAAAATGTTGGGTGACAGTCATTACTGGTTGGTGACACTTGTAGACCCCCGCTACAAGGAGAAATTTCACTTTCTTATTCCTGAGGTGGAGAGGTCTACAAAAATGGGGCAGTACCAGAAGGCCCTTGCTGAAGAACTGTTAAAAAAATGCCCATCTGAAAACACTAGCGGCAGAGGTCACAGTTCGTTGTTGCCCAACCAAAGCGTAAATGCGAGAGAGACGCAACTCCAATCCAGCAGAGGCAGGGGAACACTGTCAACGTTCTGGGACATTTTTCTCAGACCCTCCCTTCAGACAGACCCTTAGGCGCGGGGTACTCTCACAAGGAGTGGAAAGTTTCAAAAGATGGTGAGGGAGTACCTTGCCGACCGTACCAGCGTCCTCCGTGATTCCTCTGTGCCTTTTAATTATTGGGTATCCAAGCTGGACACTTGGAATGAACTCGCTCTGTACGTCTTGGAGGTCCTGGCCTGCCCTGCCGCTAGCGTGTTATCGGAGCGTGTTTTTAGTGCCGCTGGGGGAATTAAAACTGATAAGCGCACTCACCTGTCAACTGACAATGCTGACAAGCTGACCCTTATCAAAATGAACAAGGGCTGGATTGGGCCAGAGTTCTCATCACCACCAAATGACAGCAGAGTAACATAAAGTCAAATCCACTGTGTTATTTCGGGAGGTGTATTCACATGCACCGCTTCCACACCCAAACATGGGTATACGCTTCCTCATTTTGGCTGTTTTATGTTCTTCTCCTTATCCTCAGCCTCCACCACTATACCACCAGGGTGACTGTGGTCCGTGTTGCCATTATTGAACGTTCCTCAATCCTGATTTTTGTCAGCTTTTCCTTGGAAGGCATAAGCAAAGACTGTGGGAGACCCACTCCCCAATAATGGGAATAATATTTTTAAGATGCTGTACTGTATGGCTCTACCAAGGGGCATTAAAAGCATCTTGTTATACCACTCTGACCTCCACGTCTCTTGTAAGGGGCATTAAAAGCTTCTTGTTATACCACTATGACCTCCACGTCTCTTCTGAGGGGCATTAAAAGCGCCTTGCAATAACACTCTGACCTCCACGTCTCTTGTAAGGGGCATTAAAAGCGTCTAGTTATACCACTCTGACCTCCACGTCTCTTGTAAGGGGCATTAAAAGCATCTTGTTTCACCACTCTGACCTCCACGTCTCTTGTAAGGGGCATTAAAAGCGTCTTGTTATACCACTCTGACCTCCACGTCTCTTCTGAGGGGCATTAAAAGCATCCTGTTATAACACTCTGACCTCCACGTCTCTTGTAAGGGGCATTAAAAGCATCTTGTTTTACCACTCTGACCTCCACGTCTCTTGTAAGGGGCATTAAAAGCGTCTTGTTATACCACTCTGACCTCCACGTCTCTTCTGAGGGGCATTAAAAGCGTCCTGTTATAACACTCTGACCTCCACGTCTCTTGTAAGGGGCATTAAAAGCGTTTTGATATACCACTCTGACCTCCACGTCTCCTGTAAGGGGCATTAAAAGCGTCTTGCTATACCATTCTGACCTCCACGTCTCTTGTAAGGGGCATTAAAAGCATCTTGTTATACCACTCTGACCTTCACGTCTCTTGTAAGGGGCATTAAAAGTGTCTTGTTATACCACTCTGACCTCCACGTCTCTTCTGAGGGGCATTAAAAGCGTCTTGTTATACCACTCTGACCTCCACGTCTCTTTTAAGGGGCATTAAAAGGGTCTTGTTATAACACTCTGACCTCCACATCTCTTGTAAGGGGCATTAAAAGTGTCTTGTTATACCACTCTGACCTCCACGTCTCTTCCGAGGGGCATTAAAAGCATCTTGTTATACCACTCTGACCTCCACGTCTCTTCTGAGGGGCATTAAAAGCGTCTTGTTATAACACTCCGACCTCCACGTATCTTGTAAGGGGCATTAAAAGCGTCTTGTTATACCACTCTGACCTCCACGTCTCTTCTGAGGGGCATTAAAAGCGTCTTGTTATACCACTCTGACCTCTACGTCTCTTGTAAAGGGGCATTAAAAGTGTCTTGTTATACCACTCTGACCTCCACATCTCTTGTAAGGGGATTAAAAGCGTCTTGTTATACCACTCTGACCTCCACGTCTCTTCTGAGGGGCATTAAAAGCGTCTTGTTATACCACTCTGACCTCCACGTCTCTTCTGATTGGCATTAAAAGCGTCTTGTTATAACACTCTGACCTCCACGTCTCTTGTAAGGGGCATTAAAAGCATCTTGTTATACCATTCTGACCTCCACGTCTCTTCCGAGGGGCATTAAAAGCGTCTTGTTATACCACTCTAACCTCCATGTCTCTTCTGAGGGGCATTAAAAGGGTCTTGTTATAACACTCTGACCTCCACGTCTCTTCTGAGGGGCATTAAAAGCGTCTTGTTATGCCACTCTGACCTCCATATCTCTTCTGAGGGGCATTAAAACCATCTTGTTATACCACTCTGACCTCCAAGTCTCTTATGAGGGGCATTAAAAGCGTCTTGTTATACCACTCTGACCTCCACGTCTCTTGTAAGGGGCATTAAAAGTGTCTTGTTATACCACTTTGACCTCCACGTCTCTTGTAAGGGGCATGAAAACCGTCCTGTTATACCACTCTGACCTCCACGTCTCTTCTGAGGGGCATTAAAAGCGTCTTGCAATACCACTCTGACCTCTACGTCTCTTGCAAAGGGGCATTAAAAGCGTCTTGTTATACCACTCTGACCTCCACGTCTCTTGTAAGGGGCATTAAAGGCGTCTTGTTATACCACTCTGACCTCCACGTCTCTTGTAAGGGGCATTAAAAGTGTCATGCTATACCACTCTGACCTCTACGTCTCTTGTAAAGGGGCATTAAAAGCGTCTTGTTATACCACTCTGACCTCCATGTCTCTTGTGATGGGCATTAAAAGCGTCTTTTTATACCACTCTGACCTCCACGTCTCTTGTAAGGGGCATTAAAAGCGTCTTGTTATACCACTCTGACCTCCACGTCTCTTGTAAGGGGCATTAAAAGCGTCTTGTTAAGCTACTGGGACCTCCACGACTCTTCGAACGGGCATTGCATTTCCTTAAAATTTTTGGAAGCTTTTGTTTGGAAGGCATAAGCAAATACTATGTGAGACCCACTCCCTAATAATGGGACTAATGTTTGTAATATGCTGTACTGCATGGCTCTTGTAAGAGGCATTGCAAGTTGCTCCGTCCTAATTTTTGGAAGCTTTTGCTTGGAAGGCATAAGCAAATACTATGGGAGACCCACTCCCCAATAATGGGACTTATGTTTTAATATGCTGTACGGCATGGCTCTTGTAAGAGGCATTGCAAGTTGCTCCGTCCTAATTTTTGGAAGCTTTTGCTTGGAAGGCATAAGCAAATACGATGGGAGACCCACTCCCCAATAATGGGACTAATGTTTGTAATATGCTTTACTGCATGGCTCTTGTAAGGGGCATTGCAAGTTGCTCTGTCCTAATTTTTGGAAGCTTTTGCTTCGAAGGCATAAGCAAATACTATGGGAGACCCACTCCCCAATAATGGGACTAATGTTTGTAATATGCTGTACTGCATGGCTCTTGTAAGGGGCATCAAAAACGTCTTGTTAAGCTACTGTGACCTCCACGTCTCTTCCGAGGGGCATTAAATCCGTCTTGTTAAGCTACTGTGACCTCGACGTCTATTCCACGGGGCATTAATATTGTCTTTTTATTCCACTGTAACTTCCACCACTCTTCCAAGGGGCATTAAAACTGTCTTGTTAAGCTACTGTGACCTCCACGTCTCTTCCAAGGGGCATTAAAACCGTCTTGTTAAGCTACTGTGACCTCAACATCTATTCTGCGGGGCATTGATATTGTCTTTTTATTCCACTGTAACTTCCACCACTCTTCCAAGGGGCATTAAAACCGTCTTGTTAAGCTACTGTGACCTCCATGTCTCTTCCAAGGGGCATTGAAATGTTGTTTTTAATTACCTTACCTCTAATCTCCACGACTCTTCCAAGGGGCATTGCATCACCTGTTTGAAGTCTGGGCTGGCGACGGTCACCCCTGATAATAGGGGACTAGCTACACCTACATCTTCCCTGAGGAATTATGGAGATAAGGAAACGCGTTGGGAGTGGTGTCATATGCAGAGGCCGGTGATTGATGTTGGTCTGGAGCCCTGCGTATACTGAACTATCCCCATCATGAGCATCAGCTATCTATGTGGCCGGTGAGATCGTTCCATTATGCTGGCATGAATTATATTCTCATTATTAACCACTGATGGCCTGCTGAGTATTGTTAAGAATGTTTTGAACAGGGATGGTTCTGATAATTCTTATGTCAATAAGCTGTATGTGATTTGACAATAACTTATGTAGTTTTGGTCTGGGTGACCTCTTTTTTAGTACTATCCTATGTCTATATAGGTTTTTTATCCGCAGAAATTTATTAAAGGTTACTTGCTGGGATTTGTTTATTAAGTGATTTTTTGAGTATATACATATATACCCCCTGTGTTGCTGATAGGCTAGTATATAGTACTGTCATGAATAACTGAATTATTATGGTTGCTGGATGGGAGGTTTAGGAATCTCCTTATCTCCCGACCTACTCAGCTGTTCTTTTGATTTACCTGGTGGTGCGACGTCATGTGTACGCCATGCTGCAATGATGTTGTTGTGCCAGCCCTGGCTAATCAAAAGAAGAGCCAGGAATGCCGGGACGTAAGGAGATTTGTGAACTTTCCATCCAGTTGTCACAGATTATTGATCTGGCAAAGGTCCGAAGTACTGCAAATCAATTCTTCCATCTCAATAAGTGACCTTGTTATTTGATACAGTTGTCTTGGGGTGCTTTCACATTGCGCTTTTCTACACGTTCGTGAGTCCTGTTGGGTCTTGCAT
The DNA here is from genome assembly GCF_046119375.1 of Phyllobates terribilis. NCBI lineage: Eukaryota > Metazoa > Chordata > Amphibia > Anura > Dendrobatidae > Phyllobates > Phyllobates terribilis. The sequence continues at coordinate 180,184,983 of NW_027362771.1, forward strand.
TCAGACCCCCCCCCCCACAAAACTGAATTTGTCTGTATGCGCCAACTGGCCCATAGACTATAATTGTGCCGGCAGACGTGATTCATTATAGTTTATAGCCCTGTCGGCGTATATGTCCCAATCACATTTTGCTGGGGAGTTCAGACGCAAGCGCTGACGGGTTCAATGAATGAGCAGAAAAGAACAATGTGAAAGCATCCTTATTGGTGTTGTCACGCCATAAACGGCGAAAACGGGAAATGGCTTGGAGTTGGGACCCGAACCTGTCCCTGCAACACTAAGGGAGCCCTGACTTTCCCTTATCTCAGGAGTACCTCTGAAGGTGAGGAGGCCCGAGCCACCAGCGTCTCCCTATCTTCTGGACAGGCCCTGTCAGTGATCCCCTCTCACCCAGGGAGGAAGACAGTACAAATAGAATGATATTGTAACAAGACACGGAAAACAGATACCTGAAATAGCAAGCTCACCAACAATACACTCACAGCCACAAAGGAAAACACAGGGAAAGAATAGGAAGGTAAACTAACTGGGATAGAGGATAGGAAACCACTCAGCCAAACAGCAAGCAGCAATCCCAAGGTAAACCTCCAACTACTCCAGACAACAGACTCATTTCTCCTCACTCCAGGTTAGGCAGAATGAACTGAACACCAACATCAACTGAAGAGGCATGTGATTATTTACAGGGTGGAGCAAGAGATCACACCCCCATCAGCTGAACAATCAACACACCAAGCTTAGCAAGGAAAACTGACATTAACCCCTGCCACGCACTGCAATGCCGTAGCCATCTTGATTGTGGCATTGTGCCAAAAAAGCAGAAAGAAGTGGTTCTTCAGCTTCCTTTTCAAGGTTTCCACTGTAGGTGACAGTCTGATGTGTTGGGGTATCGATTTACACAGTAGGGGTGAGGCACCGGACAAATCTTGCATTCGATTGTGACAAGAGCCTGGGTCCCAGAACATTACCTGTGCCCTCCCCAGTGCACTTACTGGGAAGGACAGCCTAACCACAAACACGTGGACAAGTGAATGTGGCCAGGGACGGTATGGAGCCAGTCCACAGCTTGTCAGTGAGAGTTGTATTTCACCACAGCTATATTCTTTAGCTCGGTGAAAGGACTTGGGAAACCGTATCTACTCCAGCTGACATTTCTCCCAGGAAGTCCTCTAATGCAGCTTCTTGCATAAGCAATGGCAGCCCTTCCAACATCAGCTCACAGTTCTCGTTGGTGCTTAGCCACAGACAAAGATCTTTCTTTACGCCTTGAATTTAATCTCTACAGAGTTTGACAATGGCCTGATCTTCAATGCGTTTTGAGAAATAACGTGCATAAGCAAAGCCACGGATCAGGCCACTGAAGGTCATTAAGTGAAACTTATACAGCTTTCACACAGACTGAAAGAGGAGTCTCAAGACTTCCAAGACAGCCAAGACTTCCCTGTCCTCCCCAAGAGTAGCTGGTACTCAACAACTGCCCTCTGCTGCTCACAAATCCTTCCCAACATCAGCAACATTGATTTCCAACATGTGGTGACATCGCACAACAGTCGGTGAGCTGGAATCTGCAAACGCTGCTGAAGCACTGCCAGGGTAGCGGAAGCTATAACTGACTTTCTCAAATGGGCACACATGCGTTGTACTTTCACAAGCAGCTGTGGATGTTAGAACTCTCCTGTTAGGTTTTTTTTAGTTTGCTGGTCACATGACCATTTTTGCCTATTTAATCCGGCTCCGCCCTCCTGGTCTTGCTGGACTTCATTGTATTTACTACTCTTGAGCTAGCTTGGTGCTCTGTTGCCGTTCTCTGTTAGTTTTGCTAGGTCTTCTGACCTCTATGCTTTTTGTTGTGTGTTTGTCTTTGACTGCTACTATTTCTGCTAGGAGGTGTCCAACTTATCCCAGTCCCTAGTTCTTGTAGGGATCCCTCCCTCACATCTATAGGTCTTCGTTCAGACTAGCCGAGGACTTTAGCGGGTCTGATCGCAGGATCAGGTTCCCCGTTACATCGTAGGGATCTAGTTTAGTTCTATTGTAGGGACAGTTCTCCTGTCTTTCCTTAGTCCCTGTAGCAGATCATAACAGTAAGTCCAGCCCTATAAGAAAAAAAAAAAATTTTTCTCTAAGGAAAGACCTCCAGTTTTCCATCATGGTCTCGGTTCAAGATTTGGCTCAACGCTTGCAGGGACTCTCTATGGAGGTGGCCAAGCTCCAACAACACGTGAGTAGCTGTTCTGGAGCACATTTTGTGGAACCAAAGGTACGTCTGCCTGATTTATTTTTTGGCGAACAACAAGATTTTTTTTCTTTTAAAAATGCTTGTTTATTGTATTTTCGTTTGAGACCCGGATCCTCTGGTGATGAATCACAGCGCATAGGGTTCATAATGTCACTTTTGCGCAAAGATCCTCAGGGATGGGCCTTCTCTCTCCAACCTAGTGATCCGTGCTTTAGATCAGTGGATAGTTTTTTTTCTGCTTTGGGTTTGTTGTATGATGATCCTGATCGTGTCTCATCTGCTGAGTCTGAATTGAGACGTTTGAGGCAGGGATCAGGTAATGTGGAAAAATATTGTTCTCACTTCCGTCGGTGGTCTGCCCAGGTGGGGTGGAACGATTCAGCTTTGAAAAGCTTGTTTCTTGCAGGGCTAGGTGAAAGGGTTAAGGATTTACTGATTGCTTATCCCACACCAGGAAACTTGCAGGAGGCTATGCAATTAGCTATACGGGTGGATAGGAGACTGCGTACAAGGGTTAATGAGAGCAAATCCTCTGCTATGCCAGCTCCTAGTCTTGAGAGGGTCTGTGCTGACAATGGAGAGCCGATGGAGATTGGGGCGATGCCACCCCGCTCTCAGGAAAAAGATCGCAGGCTTTCTGAAGGCTTGTGCTTCTATTGCGGAAATTCTGGTCATTTTATTAAGAACTGTGTGCTTCGTTTGAAGAAAGAAAAAAAAATGGTTAGTTATGCCCGTATTGCCTGTTTAAATTCTAAGGGAGTATTCCTATCTGCCACTACTGCTGCTCAGGATGAATTAATTGAATTTCGGGTATTTGTGGATTGTGGTTCTACTCTGAATGTGATTGATGGGGGATTCTTGGAAAAACTTAGATTAGAACCTAAAACTTTGTCATCCCCTATTGCTGTGGTTTCTGTTGATGGCTCTCCCTTGAAGAGTGTTACTCATAAGGTCTGTGAATTTCCCCTCACTATTAATGGTATTCACCAAGAAAATTTGGATTTGGTGGTATTGGATAATTTGCCTTCTCCAGTAATATTGGGGTTACCCTGGTTAAAATTGCACAATCCTGTACTGGATTGGTCTACCAATGAAATTAAGTCCTTGGGCCCTAAGTGTTATGACAAGTGTTGTAACGGACCTATTGCTGCTGTGGATAAAGGGGAATTGCCTGTACCTATTCAGGATTTTTGGAGAGTTTTTTCTGAGGAGGAGTCACAAATTTTGCCTCCCCATAGAGACTATGATTGTACCATTGAATTTGTCCCTGGAGCGACTCTTCCTAAAAGTCGTTTATTTAATCTTACTATTCCTGAGAGAAAGGCTTTGGAGGAATGCATACAGACAAGCTTGGTCGCCGGTCACATTAGGCCTTCCAAGTCTCCTGTGGCTGTTGGATTTTTTTTTTGTAAAAAAAAAAGATGGCGGTTTACGTCCTTGTCTGGACTTTCGTGAGATTAATAAAATTACTGTACGCAATCCTTACCCACTGCCATTGATTCCTGATTTATTTAACCAGTTAGTGGGGGCCAAGTGGTTCTCTAAAATTGATCTCCGGGGGGCATACAATTTGTTGCGCATGAAGGAGGGTGATGAATGGAAGACTGCTTTTAACACTCCTGTGGGTCATTTTGAGAATCTGGTTATGCCTTTTGGTCTTACCAATGCTCCAGCATTTTTTCAGAATCTTATTAATGACATCCTTAGACCTTTAATCGGCAAAAATGTGGTTGTGTATTTGGATGACATTCTGATTTATTCGCTTGATCTGGAGTCTCATTGGCGGAGCGTACGTGAGGTATTACAGTTATTAATGGACAATTCGCTTTTTGCTAAGCTGGAGAAATGTGAGTTCGCTGTACAGAGAATTAGTTTTTTGGGCTACATTATCTCCAGTGAAGGTTTTGAGATGGACCCGGTTAAAGTTCAAGCTGTGCAGGAATGGCCTAGGCCTATTGGTTTGAAATCGATACAGAGGTTTTTGGGTTTCGCCAATTATTACAGAAAATTCATAAAAAAATTTTCTATTATTGTCAAACCGCTGACCGATCTCACCAGGAAAGGTGCTAATGCGGTTCAGTGGACTTCTGAGGCCATTGAAGCTTTTGTGTTTCTAAAGGAGAGGTTCACCTCTGCTCCCATCCTTATGCAGCCTGATGTGACTAAGCCGTTTTTGGTTGAGGTTGATGCTTCTTCGGTGGGGGTCGGTGCGGTGTTGTCTCAGGAAAACAAGGATGGAGTACATCCCTGTGCCTTTTTTTCAAAAAAATTTTCTGAGACTGAACTTAATTACGATGTTGGTAATCGGGAATTGCTGGCGATTAAACTCGCATTTGAACACTGGCGTCACCTCTTGAAAGGTGCTGAATTTCCCATTCAGGTATTCACTGATCATAAAAATCTGATCTATCTTGATGCTGCCAAGCGCTTGAATGCCCGTCAGGCTAGGTGGGCACTTTTTTTCTCGCGGTTTAATTTTTCCGTTACTTACATCCCGGGTACCAAGAATGTTAAAGCGGATGCTTTGTCTCGCAGCTTTTCTCCCATGGTCGGTGTTGAGGAGGAAGAGGAGAGCATTTTACAAGAAGGTGTTGTGATTGCTGCTTTGGACTCCGTTTTGGAGGATGAGATTCTTAAAGCTCAGGAGAATGCCCCATCTAACACTCCCCATGGGAGGTTGTTTGTGCCTAGGACCTTTAGGAGAGATTTGTTTGTTGAGTGTCATGAGTCTCGGTTGGCAGGTCATCCAGGAATTTCTGAGACCAAGAGACTTGTGGGTCGCAGTTTTTGGTGGCCTGGATGGCAGAAGGAAGTCATTAAGTGGGTGCGCCAATGTACTGTGTGTGCTAGATCCAAGTCTTCGCATGCTCCTGCTGCGGGGTTGCTTTGCCCTCTGGAGGTTCCTAGTGCACCTTGGACACATCTGGCTATGGACTTTATTACTGACCTTCCCCCCTCTGAAGGTTTCACGGTCATCTGGGTGGTCGTGGACCGTTTTAGCAAGATGTGTCACTTGGTTCCCTTCATCAAACTGCCTTGCGCTAAGACACTCGCTAAGGCCTTTGTCAAGGAAATTGTCAGACTACATGGTGTTCCTACTGACATTGTTTCTGATAGGGGACCTCAGTTCGTGGCTCGTTTTTGGCGTGCCTTTTGTGACAGGTTGGGAGTTCATTTGTCGTTTTCATCTGGATATCATCCTGAGTCTAATGGCCAGACAGAAAGGAAGAACCAGGATGTTGAGCAGTTCTTGCGTTGTTTTGTGGCAGACAATCAAGAGGGGTGGTCTGAGTTTCTGCCACTTGCTGAATTTGCTCTTAACAACCATACATCCTCTTCTGCTGGGTGTTCGCCTTTTTTTTGTTGTTCTGGGAGACATCCGTCTTTTGGGTCATTCTCCAAATTGGTTTCGGCTGTGCCTGAGGAGGAGAGTTTTTCCGGTGATTTGGAGAGAGTTTGGACGGATGTGCGTGGTAATCTTCAGGAGGCTTAGAATAAATCTAAGAGGTACTTTGATAGGAAACGGCAAGAGGTTTTGTTTGCTGTTGGTGACATGGTTTGGTTGTCCTGTAAGAATCTGCGATTGAGGATTCCTTCTAAAAAATTGGGTCCCAAGTTCGTAGGGCCCTTTAAGGTGCTTCAGATAGTTAACCAATCTGCTGTTAGGTTGGAGGTTCCTACGTCCTGGAAGATTAACCCGGTGTTTCATGTTTCTCTGTTGAAAAAAGCTGATGTGTCTGATGGTGACGCCTCTGCCACTGTTCCTCCGGTGGTGGAGGACGGGGAATATGAAATTTCCCGCATCCTAAATTCTAGACGGTATAGAGGGAGTTTGCAGTATCTCGTCGCTTGGAAGGGTTTCGGACCTGAGGATAACTCATGGGTGAGGGCGGATGATGTTTCTGCTTCCAGACTTGTCAGAGCGTTTCACAGGAGGTTTCCTGGTAAGCCTGGGCCTAGGGGATCCGGAGGATCCTCTTAGAAGAGGGGGTACTGTTAGAACTCTCCTGTTAGGTTTTTTTTAGTTTGCTGGTCACATGACCATTTTTGCCTATTTAATCCGGCTCCGCCCTCCTGGTCTTGCTGGACTTCATTGTATTTACTACTCTTGAGCTAGCTTGGTGCTCTGTTGCCGTTCTCTGTTAGTTTTGCTAGGTCTTCTGACCTCTATGCTTTTTGTTGTGTGTTTGTCTTTGACTGCTACTATTTCTGCTAGGAGGTGTCCAACTTATCCCAGTCCCTAGTTCTTGTAGGGATCCCTCCCTCACATCTATAGGTCTTCGTTCAGACTAGCCGAGGACTTTAGCGGGTCTGATCGCAGGATCAGGTTCCCCGTTACATCGTAGGGATCTAGTTTAGTTCTATTGTAGGGACAGTTCTCCTGTCTTTCCTTAGTCCCTGTAGCAGATCATAACAGTGGAAGATTTGGGTAGGTTTTGAGAAATCGCTGAACCACTAAGTTGAGCACATTTAGTGCTCTCTCATTACTAATATGAAGCCCTGTATGGAGAACAATATCAGCACCAAAAAATTGAAAGATGAAATATGGCCTGCTTTATATTCCTCGGTACTAAGAAAATCTATTTTGATTCTATCTTGTGTACCCCTGTGACAAAAATATCTGCACCAAAGAATTAATTTCACTAGAGTAGAACTAGTATAATGTTGACCGGCAACTCTTCCACTCCAGCCAAACCCAATGGAGACCCAATCAGGATACTCCACAGTTACAAAAATTAGTGGCAGACACCATCAAAGTGCCATCAATTTCACCAGAGTAGAAGTAGTTTAATGGAGACAGAAACCTCTTCCACTACAGCCAAACCCAATAGATGGAAACCCAATCAGGATTCTCCACATTTCCAAAAATTAGTGGCAGACACTAGGAATGTGAAATCAATTTCATTACAGTAGAAATAGTGGAAATAAGACCCACACCTCTTCCAGTACAGCCAACCCAGGAAATGGAGACTCAATCGGAAGTGTTTACATTTAAAAAAATAGGACCTAAGACCACAATTTCTGGCCTACAGATTAGAGATGGTGGAGTTCAAGCTCTTAGCTTTGTCATGTGTAGGATGAAACAATCTTTTACGTGACCACAACTGCGGGACTGAGGGATGGCTGAAGTGCTGAGAGCGGTCAGAGTATGGTGAAACGGACAAACTGATATACCATGAGTGAGGTGCAGGCGGAGATGTTACAGTGGATTGAGAAACATGTGGTGTGCTCGGTGAAACAAACACAGTAGGTGTGTCCGCTTCCGTTGCAGCTGATGGGCTGTCATTCAGTCTGACTGGAGCGGGTAAAGAACTGGAGTTTCTGCAATGGGAGACCTGCGTAACAATGCTTGGCGCAGTAACAGAGGAGAAGGAAGAAGCAGTGGATGCATTTGATGGGGCAGCTGATGGTTGTTGATGTCCACTGGTCCGTATTTCAGCACAGTGAGAATCCCAGCATAACGCATATTGTTTGAGCATGTGAACGTTCATGCATGTACTAGTCAAATTATTGCAGTTTTTCCCTCTACTGAGATTTTTATCTCAAAGTTTGCAGATAAAATGAGTTGGCTTTGTGGTGACAGAAAAGGCCCATGTTAGGCAACCCTTGCCGTCCCTGCAAGCTGCAGACCCATGACCGCTGCAGGCCACAGCCACGATTGTGGCTAAGGATGCAGTGCTCCTCGTGCTTGCATCACTCCGTGTCTGCGCCGTACGGCAAAATGTAACCTCCTCGTCTTCCTTCTCCACCTCCTCAGATGAGCTACTCGGCTGCGTGACTCTGGGTTCACACCAAGTAGGATCTTCAACCTCATCATCATCCAATGTGTTATCCCATTCCTCACCCTCACAGTGACAGTTCTCCTCTTGCTGCCCTGACAGCACAGTACAGTCCGCATGAGCCTCAGGTATCTGAGTCTCATCGGGATCACCTCCATTCCCTGCGGTTAAAGTCTGGTGACAAGGGTCAGGAACCTGCTCGGACCCTACTAAACCCTGCCCCGAATTCAAGCTAAAAAAAATTTGGGCATCAGTGCAGATGTTTTCCTCCTCTTGACTCTGTGACTGTTTGGAGTACACTTCTGATGCCCATGGTATAGAATGAGTGAACAGTTGTACAGACTCGCCCATCTGTGGTTCGCTACAGTCAGTTGGGCAGTTGGACTGTTGTGACGCAGGGGGAAGCATGGGTAATTGGGGTGCCACCTCTGTGGACTGTACTGCGTGTGATGTTGAGGTGGAGGAAGAAGAGGAGAGGGCACTTGAAGCAGAGCTTGCCATCCACTGGAGCACCTGCTCTTTCTGGCCCTTATCAACAAGGCTTATCGCTGTGCGGCTGCCAAAGAAAGGGAGTGGGGTAGGTCGTCCAGTAACAGAAGTTGGCAGTTGTCTTTGAATAGGACCTGTTTGTGTTGGTTCACTAGTGCTTTCACTAACATTACCACCTACCCCACGTATACCTTGAACACCAAGCCTATTTCCCCTTCCACAACGACCTGTCTTTTTCTCTTTTTCCCACTCATGTTGCTCAGATACTGTGGTAGGAGCGCGCTATTAACTAAAGAAAAATTCGTTTTTTTCCTCTGCAACAGCTCTCAGACACCTGAATTTCAGCAACACTAAATGACAAGGTAAGATATGGCCTGCCATATAACATTACCAACTAATACATTTTTTAGTGTGGATGAGGCCAATAAAACATACGAGATATTCTCCAAACAATTTCAAACTGAGATGTCCCCTGATCTATCATGTTAGTAACAGAAGAAAGTATATTTTTACTGTGGATGCGGCCTGTACATCAAAAAAGATATGATACGAACAATTTCAAACTGAGATGTCCCCTGCTGTATAACGTTAGGAATAGTGTTGAGCGAGCATGCTCGACACTGCTCGTTACTCGACCGAGCATCACGCTACTTGGGATGTTCGGCGAGCACCGAGCATTTCCGGGTTACTCGGGCGGGAGCTCGGGTCTCCGCCCTGCACGTTTGGCGCTCTTTACTAGTGTTGAGCCACCCCCGTAGTGTTCGAGTTCGGTTCGGTTCGTCGAACACCCGTGTGTTCGCCGAACTGTTCGTCGAACTGTTCGTCGAACACCTTCGAACACCGTTAAAACCAATGGCAGGCAAACAAAAACACATAGAAACACATAGAAAACACCTTCAAAGGTGTCCAAAAGCTGACAAACTGCTCAGAAGACACAACTAACACATGGAAAAGTGACAAGTACATATAGTCATGCGAAAAGAAAAGAGGTGGAGGAGTAAAAGGAGGGGGAGACACAGATATAGGCATGTCATGCCCTTCTAAAATCCAAAAAGTGAGAAGCCGAGACGGCCAGTCCGCTCCTGCCCGTGCCACCTCCGTGTCGCCGGGTTTGTGCCAGAGCCGCGGTGAACCCTGACGGCCAGCCCCCCTCTCCCAATACTGGTGCCTGTCCGCTGGTGGGTCGAGAGAGCCCCCCTGTGGTGGAGGCAGCTCTAAGCTTTTTAATTTAAATTGTCCCTCTAATTTGAATGAATACACTTTAAATCCATTTACAAGGATCTATTGGAGGGCAAGTCTCATGCCAGCAGCCGCGTAATTCCAGCTCCAGTAGCGTCCACTAAAGCTGCTGCAGTTAAAAAGCTTTTATAAGGATCGAGCTCGGCTGTGCACCGCAAGGCATCCTAGTGCCAGTCCCAGCCCCTATGCCTTGGGGTGCCTCCTGATGCTCTTCACTAAGTATCCCGTGGTCCCGAAGCATTTCCTTTGAAAAAATTAAGTGTCCAAACTACAGGTGGTGTAGCTTGCTTAACAGCCGGGATAATCCGCTGACTAGCAGACACTGCTACTAGGCACAAAGTATTTCCTGGGCTAGATGCAGTTAAAAATTTGTAAGTAGATACTCTCGTTGGATGCTGAGAAAGCATTCCATAGAGTCTCCTGGCACGCCATATATGATTCTCTTAAAAAGCTTGGGGTAGGGGTCTAGGGGACCCTTTTATAGCCAAAATCACGGTCCTGTATCACAATACGTCACCTAGGCTGAAGATAAATGGAACTGTAGCACCGAGGGCTCGGTTGCTACAGACGTATTGCACCTCACCCAGAGGTGTGATATCTCACTCTCAGATAAGGATGGAGTGTGGATCAGGACCCGACACCTGCATGCATTACACCACATTGCCGTGGGGCAGGGCGACCAATATGCCCCTGAGATGGGCACGACAGTCCCCGTCCCTGGCTGGAGTGGGGGGAGGGAACACTGAGGAAGGGGAACCCTGCAGTGCAGGAGCAGGGAGGAAGCAGTTCCTGGGTGCATTGAGAAGGGAGTATAAAAGGTGGGCACCATCTTAGTTCAGTGCAGAGAAGTCTGAGCAGAAGTGGCAGGGAGCAGGGGCTCTGCATGAGCTCTGCTCCGGAGGCGGGCCTAGTAACAGAGGCCCAGGCCTGCAAGAGGGAGAAGGAAGGAAGAGGAGCGGAGAAGGCTCCAGGAACGAGGAATGAAGGGATCCCAGGGGTGCGGACGGGCGAGTCGCCACCGCACGCCCGAATCCACCTGCGTGGAGGGGTCAGGCCAAAGGGGGAGACCAGTCCCCGAACTAGTGGAGGCAGGAAACGACCCTCAGCTAGAAACCGGAGGCTCTGACATTTTATGTGGCGCAGCCCCTTGCTCCACCCGCTAGGAAGGCACCACATAGGGTCAGGGAAACTGGCGCCAAGTTTACCCGAGGCAGCCGGACAGAAGTGTTGGTAAGAAAGGCCAGACAAAGGACACACAAAGGGGGTCCTGTGAAGCGCTCCAAAGTTATCTGGGAGTTGTCTGAGCCCCTCACCTGGTGAGCACAGTACGACGTGGGCAGCCGTTACCTGCAGACGTGGTCTGGATAATAAGAACTGTGAGTAAAGGCCCTGAACTGCATCACTGACTCCGTGTCGTTACTGCTGCTGCCCTGCACCATCACCCCCATCCTCCGCATACACTGCCCTGAGGCTATACTCCTCCCGTGGGGAGTTATGCTACGCTCTGCTGCACCCACAACACCAGCCTTAGCGGTCTGCCCTGTAGCGGCGGTTCACTCTGACCGCAATCCACGGGTGGCGTAGTCGGACATTTAAACATCAAAACCACATAAATAGTTCCGCCACTGGTTTGACCGCCCTGAGCCACGGAACCGGATCGCCGCCACGAAGACTACAACCACCAGCATCCACCAAAAAGGGTCCAGCTCCGGGTGTCCCAAGGCCCAGGGGGTGCGTCAGAACATTTTCATCACCTTTCACAATCACCAATGGGACAAGGCAGGGATGTCCTCTGTCCCCTCTCTTATACATCCTAGTGACGGAGCACCTGCTCTCACCAATTCGCCATAACCCCAATATTAGGTGGATTGAGGTGGGAGGCACCGAGTACAAGTGCTCTCTATTTGCTGATGATGTCCTAGTATATATCACTCAATCACATATATCCATCCCTAATGTTATGGCTGAAATAGATCACTTTGTTACATGGTAAAATTTTAAAATCAATGCAGCGAAGTCTGAGGCCCTCGATGTCTCCCTCCCTAAATCCATATAGGATTCCATCCAGTCCAACTTTCCCTTTGCCTGGCCCTCACAGGGTATCAAATACTTAGGAATTCCTATTCATAGAGACCTCTCCCATCTATGTTATCTTAATTTTGGGCCCTTTATTGAACAATTCCATACAGACCACGGTTGGCAAGTTAGAACTGTAAGATTCACTACGTGAACCACTGGTGTTTTGTGGAAAAGCACATGTACACCGCGTTCCAAATTATTATGCAAAAAGTGTTTAGGAGTGATAAGGGAAGAATTTGTTTGTTTGTCAGTTAAACTCATTGATGGTGATGTGTGTCAGGGCTCTTTATATCACTGTAAGCAATTGCAGACACCTGTGCTAATTAGTTTGGCAGGTGTGTCCAATAAAGGCAAGACTACTTAAGAAGGCTCTCTCACATTATTAAGCAGCCTACATTTTCTGCCAAAATGGGAAAGAAAAAGGATGTGTGGGCTGCTGAGAAGCAACAAATTGTGGAGTGTTTAGGTCAAGGCATGACTACAATCAACATTGTGCGATGATCAGGATGAAGTGTCTTGGCAATCAAGAAGTATGTAGCTGATTCACAGTACACACGTGTGCGTGCTGATAAGGGCAAATTGAGGACTCTTTCCTACAGGCAATTACGTCAGGTTGAAAGAGCAGCGGCAAAAAAGCCTTGTCATAGCAGCAGACAAGTTTTTGAAGCTGCTTGTGCCTCCAACGTCCCCCGAACAACAAGATGCAGGGTCCTTCAGAGGTTTGCAGCTGTGCATACGCCATCCTGTCGACCTCCTCTATCCACTTCACACAAGCAGAAACGGCTCCAGTGGGCCAAACATTACATGAAGACTGATTTCAAAACTGTTTTGTTCACGGATGAGTGCCGTGCAGCGCTCGATGGTCCAGATGAATGGAGTGGAGGATGGCTGGTTGATGGACACCCCACGCAAACACGGCTACAGCGCCAACAAGGAGGAGGTGGAGTAATGTTTTGGGCTGGAATCATGGGGAGAGAGATTGTCGGCCCCTTTAGGATCCCTGAAGGCGCTAAAGATGAACTCCATAATGTATGTGGATTTTCTCAAACAGCACTTCCTGCCATGGTTCAACAAGAAGAACCGTGTATTTCACAGCAAGATCATTTTTCTGCATGATAATGCACCATCTCATGCTGCACATAAAACATCTGCATCTCTGGCTGATATGGGCATAAAAGGGGACAAACTTATGGTGTGACCCCCATGCTCCCCTGACCTCTACCCCATTCAGAACCTTTGGAGCATCATTAAAAGGAGTGTCTATGATGGCGGGAGGCAGTTCACATCTAAGCAACTGCTCTGGGAGGGTATTCTGTCCTCATGCAAAACAATTGAAGCAGAAACCATCCAAAACCTGACAAATTCAATGGACGAGAGAGTTCAGAAGCTCCTTTCGAACAAGGGGTCCTATGTGAAAATGTAACATCACCTAGAATAAAGTTTTGAGTTGAAAACTGTTTGATTTTAGTTTCTAACAACCTGCTAATGCTTATAATTTCAAAAATGACCATTTTTTTGGTCTTTATTAAAATGAAAAGGTTGATCGAAAAGTTTGGGGGATCTAAGAGTGTGGCAACCCAGTAGTCATGATTACTTCGAATTCTGACAATATGAGGGTCATGCTGCAGGTAGTGCAGCAAGAAGGCACTTATGTGTCTTGCGCATCTCGGAGCCCCAAAATTATTTTCCGGGCTAGATGCAGCTAAAAATTATTTTTAATTTTAAATCTGGTGAAGCTTATTATAGATGGCCTAATAGGATCAGTGCTGCACACTGCTACAAAGCCCAAATTATTTTCCAGTCAAGATACAGATAAACATAATTTGAAAGCTTAAAACGGTTGGTAGGGTGATTTTAACCAATCATCAAGCTTTTACTCTCCCCAGGATGACACAGGGGTAGAAAAGTCGTTTCGGATCCATGATTTGCTCATCTTTATGAACGTGAGTCTGTCTACATTATCAGTGGAGAGCCGCGTGCGCTTATCTGTCAGCACACCACCAGCAGCGCTGAACACACGTTCAGACAGAACGCTGGCTGCGGGGCATGACAAGATCTCCAAGGCGTAAGTGGCTAGCTCCGGCCATTTATCCAGATTGGAAGCCCAAAAAGAGCAAGGGTCCAGTGACACAGTCGTGGCTTCAATGTTTACTTGGAGATACTCCTGTACCATCGTCTCTAGGCGTTGACTATGTGTCAGACTTCTTGTTTCCTGTGGCCTTGCAAAGGATGGGCTAAAAAAGTGGTGAAATGATTCCGCAAAATTGATGTTACCAGCAGATACTGTGGTTCTGTTACGGTTTGAGTGCTGAACACTTGACGGTCCCACGGTTGGCAAGTTGGAACTGTGAGATTCACTACGTGCACCACTGGTATTTTGTGGAAAAGCACATGTAAGATTCTGCAACAGTCTCTGCTGATACTCCTGCATGCGTGCATCCCTTTCTATGGCAGGAATAATTTCTGCAAATTTACTTTTGTACCGGGGATCTAACAGTGTGGCAACCCAGTAGTCAGGATTATTTTTAATTCTCACAATTCGAGGGTCATGTTGCAGGTAGTGCAGCAAGAAGGCACTCATGTGTGTTGCGCATCCAGGAGCACCAAGTCCCTGTTGTGTTGGTGGCGAGGTAACAATCATGCTTCCTTCCTCTGTCCTCTCCCCCCAACCTCGCACAACAGAAATGTGATCAAGGTCTCCCTCATCTGATGAGTCTTCCATCAGTTCGTCCTCCACTTCTTCCTGGGCTCCTGCACCTTCCTCACTAGTTTGGCTGCTACCATGCGCCCTGGTTAAACCATCTCCCCCACCCTCACATGCCTGCCGCCTTGGTGCTGCCGACCGTCTGGACCTTGCAGATGTTAGCCCTTCCGCATACAACTCCTCCTCCTCTACTTCCTCCACCTCCTCTTGTGCCACCACCTGACTCCGAATTCTGTTTAACATGTGCTCCAGCATGTAAATCACCGGAATAGTCATGCTGATAATGGCATCGTCAGCACTAAACATCTTCGTCGCCATTTCAAAACTGTGCAGAAGGGTGCATAGGTCCCTGATCTGAGACCACTCCTCCAGCGTGATTTGCCCCACCTCTGAATCTCGTTGGCCCAGGCTATACGTCAGAACGTATTGCACCAGGGCTTGTCGGTGCTGCCACAGTCGCTGCAACATGTGCAGAGTTGAATTCCACCGGGTAGGCACATCGCATTTTAGCCGGTGAAGTGGCAGGCCCAACGACTTCTGTAGAGATGTAAGTCGCTGAGCTGCGGGATGCGAACGGCGGAAGTGAGCACACAGCGACCGTGCCCTCTGCAGAAGGCCATCTAGTCTGGGATAGTGGGCTAAAAATTGCTGGACAACCAGGTTCAACACGTGAGCCATACAAGGCACGTGTGTGACATTGCCCCGGCGAAGGGCCGCACCCAGGTTTGCAGCATTGTCGCACACGGCCTTCCCTGGTTTCAGGTCCAGTGGAGACAACCATTCATGAAATTGGTTCTCCAGAGCTGACCACAACTCCTCAGCTGTGTGACTCACATTTCCCAGACATTTCAATGTAAAAACCGCCTGATGACGTTGAGCCCTACTGCCAGCATAGTAAGGAGGTGTGCAGGATCCCTTCTGCGCAGTTAGAAAGCTTGTGGCATGACCAGACAGGCTTTGGGTGCAGGTGGAAGACCGAGAGGAGGTTGAGGAGGCAGAAGCAGTGGAGGAAAAATGACATAAAGAGGATTGACGCACAACTCGTGGGGACGGCAAGACTTGGACAGCAGCCCCTTGTCCTGCTGTCACCATAGTTACCCAGTGCCCAGTCAGCGACATGTAACGCCCCTGTCCATGCCTACTCGTCCAAGTGTCTGTGGTGAAATGCACCCTGTCACACACAGAGTTTCTCAAAGAAGCGGTGATGTTGTGTGCGACATGCTGGTGGAGCGCAGGCACACCTTTCTTTGAGAAGTAGTGCCGACTGGGCATCTGGTACTGGGGCACTGCGACGGACATAAGGTCTCGAAAATCCTCTGTGTCCACCAGGCGGAAAGGCAGCATTTCTGTAGCCAAGAGCTTGCAGATGGTGAAATTCAACCTCTTAGCTTTCTCATGGCTAGGAGGAAATGGTCTTTTACTTGTCCACATCTGAGGGACCGAGGGCTGGCTATTGTGCTTAGACGGGGTTGATAAGGGTGTCCCCGGCAAACTGCCGGTCTGTGAGGAAGATGCAGGCGGACATGTTAGGTTGCCTTGATCCAAAGGTGGTGCTATCGATGTCGGACAGCGCTCAAGACCAGCTGGTGTTACCACCTCCAAAGAAAATGATGACCTGCCAATCACGCTGGCTGTTGCGGGTAAAGAGGTGGCAGGTCTGCGCCCCAAAACAGGTGTGACTGCTGTCCCCCCAGTCACAGAGGATGAAGAGGCCGCGGATGCACAAGATATGGCAGACGGTGGTTGGCCCGGCCGGCTAGACCGCATTGTAGCACACTGAGCTTCCCACTGCAACTTATGCTTCATGTCCATGTGCCGGTTCATGCATGAAGTACTCAAACTATGTATTTTTTGGCCTCTACTTAGCTTTTGCTGACAAATGTTACAGATAACACGAGTTGGGTCATCTTTATCGATCTGAAAAAATGCCCAGGCTATGCAAGGCTTAGCACCCATGTGACCTGAAGAGCCACCACGACTTGTGGTGAGAGGCAGAGTTGTGTTTGAGGATGCAGTTGTTGACGTGCTTCCAGTACTACGTCTCTGTCCAGGAAGGCGCAACCTGACCTCGTCGTCACTAGCATCTTCCTCCACCTCCTCTGCTGACCTCATCTCTTGGCTGACTGTGGGTTGACAGTAAGTGGGATCTCCGACCTCATCATCATCACCCTGTGCGTTATCACACCCGTCGTCCTCAGAGCCAACCTGTTCCTGCCCTGACAAAAAACTAAAGTTGTCGCTCCAATCAGGTATTTGAGTCTTATCATCGTCTTCCTCAGTGTCTCCACCAACAGGAGTTACAGTTTGGGAATGAGGGTCTACATTATGGTCAGAACCTTCTGCGTCTGGTCCTGGATCCGACTCATAAAGATTCTGGGCATCAGTGCAGATCATTTCCTCGTCTGGATTCACAGAAGCGCTGGAGTCGACCTCTGATTCCCAGGCTATAGTATGAGTAAACAGCTCTGCAGACTCAACCATCTGTTCTACCTCATACTCAGACGGGCAGCTGGAGATTTGGGAGCTGTGAGGAAGCAAGTGCGATTTGGGTGACACCTTTGAGGACTGGAGTATTTGTGATGTTGAAGTTGATGTGGAGGAGAGCCCACTTAAAGGAGCACTTGATATCCGTTGAAGCACCTGCTGTTTTTGTGCCTCATCTGGAATTTGTAGCGATTGGCGTGGCCGTAAGAAAGGGATCTTATCACATTGTCCGCTAAAAGAAGTAGACATTTTAGTTTGGCTGGAAGATGGTCTTTCTTCTGCACCTACCCCACGGACACAACCTTTTTTCCCCTTCCCAACACGCCTATTCCCCTTTCCACCAGCAGCAGGCCTTTTTCCACTCATTTTGGTGGTTAACTAATTCACAACTCTGGAGTTGTTTGCACAAAAAAACAATGGATGGTAACCGAGCAGAGCTGAGTGGCCAAACTGTGGTATTAGGCCAAAACTATTGGCTGGGTTAGATGCAGAAAAAAATTATTTTTAATTTGCAACCTGATGGAGGTCAGTATAGATGGACTAATAGACCAAGTCCCACACACCGCTAGAAGCCCAAATATTTTTTCAGAGCTAGATGCAGAAATTTTTTTTATTCAATTTGCAACCTGATGGAGGTCAGTATAGATGGACTAATAGACCAAGTCCCACACACTGCTAGAAGCCCAAATATTTTTTCAGAGCTAGATGCAGAAAAAAATTATTTTTAATTTGCAACCTGATGGAGGTCAGTATAGATGGACTAATAGACCAAGTCCCACACACTGCTAGAAGCCCAAATATTTTTTCAGAGCTAGATGCAGAAAAAAAATATTTTTAATTTGCAACCTGATGGAGGTCAGTATAGATGGACTACTAGACCAAGTCCCACACACTGCTAGAAGCCCAAATATTTTTTCAGAGCTAGATGCAGAAAAAAAATTATTTTTAATTTGCAACCTGATGGAGGTCAGTATAGATGGACTAATAGACCAAGTCCCACACACCGCTAGAAGCCCAAATATTTTTTCAGAGCTAGATGCAGAAATTTTTTTTATTCAATTTGCAACCTGATGGAGGTCAGTATAGATGGACTAATAGACCAAGTCCCACACACTGCTAGAAGCCCAAATATTTTTTCAGAGCTAGATGCAGAAAAAAATTATTTTTAATTTGCAACCTGATGGAGGTCAGTATAGATGGACTAATAGACCAAGTCCCACACACCGCTAGAAGCCCAAATATTTTTTCAGAGCTAGATGCAGAAAATTTTTTTATTCAATTTGCAACCTGATGGAGGTCAGTATAGATGGACTAATAGACCAAGTCCCACACACTGCTAGAAGCCCAAATATTTTTTCAGAGCTAGATGCAGAAAAAAATTATTTTTAATTTGCAACCTGATGGAGGTCAGTATAGATGGACTAATAGACCAAGTCCCACACACCGCTAGAAGCCCAAATATTTTTTCAGAGCTAGATGCAGAAAAAAATTATATTCAATTTGCAACCTGCTGGACGTCAGTATAGAAGGACTAATAGAACAAGTCCCACACACTGCTAGAAGCCCAAATATTTTTTCAGAGCTAAATGAAGAAAAAAATTATTTTTAATTTGCAACCTGATGGAGGTCAGTATAGATGGACTAATAGACCAAGTCCCACACACTGCTAGAAGCTCAAATATTTTTTCAGAGCTAGATGCAGAAAAAAATTATTTTTAATTTGCAACCTGATGGAGGTCAGTATAGATGGACTAATAGACCAAGTCCCACACACCGCTAGAAGCCCAAATATTTTTTCAGAGCTAGATGCAGAAAATTTTTTTATTCAATTTGCAACCTGATGGAGGTCAGTATAGATGGACTAATAGACCAAGTCCCACACACTGCTAGAAGCCCAAATAATTTTTCAGAGCTAGATGCAGAAAAAAATTATTTTTAATTTGCAACCTGATGGAGGTCAGTATAGATGGACTAATAGACCAAGTCCCACACACCGCTAGAAGCCCAAATATTTTTTCAGAGCTAGATGCAGAAAAAAATTATATTCAATTTGCAACCTGCTGGACGTCAGTATAGAAGGACTAATAGAACAAGTCCCACACACTGCTAGAAGCCCAAATATTTTTTCAGAGCTAAATGAAGAAAAAAATTATTTTTAATTTGCAACCTGATGGAGGTCAGTATAGATGGACTAATAGACCAAGTCCCACACACTGCTAGAAGCCCAAATATTTTTTCAGAGCTAGATGCAGAAAAAAATTATTTTTAATTTGCAACCTGATGGAGGTCAGTATAGATGGACTAATAGAACAAGTCCCACACGCTGCTAGAAGCCCAAATATTTTTTCAGAGATAAATGAAGAAAAAAATTATTTTTAATTTGCAACCTGATGGAGGTCAGTATAGATGGACTAATAGACCAAGTCCCACACACTGCTAGAAGCCCAAATATTTTTTCAGAGCTAGATGCAGAAAAAAATTATTTTTAATTTGCAACCTGATGGAGGTCAGTATAGATGGACTAATAGACCAAGTCCCACACACTGCTAGAAGCCCAAATATTTTTTCAGAGCTAGATGCAGAAAAAAATTATTTTTAATTTGCAACCTGATGGAGGTCAGTATAGATGGACTAATAGAACAAGTCCCACACGCTGCTAGAAGCCCAAATATCTTTTCAGAGATAAATGAAGAAAAAAATTATTTTTAATTTGCAACCTGATGGAGGTCAGTATAGATGGACTAATAGACCAAGTCCCACACACTGCTAGAAGCCCAAATATTTTTTCAGAGCTAGATGCAGAAAAAAAATATTTTTAATTTGCAACCTGATGAAGGTCAGTATAGATGGACTAATAGACCAAGTCCCACACACCGCTAGAAGCCCAAATATTTTTTCAGAGCTAGATGCAGAAAAAAATTATATTCAGTTTGCAACCTGATGGAGGTCAGTATAGATGGACTAATAGAATGATGCTATGCCCAAAAGATTTTACTTCACTAGGTGCAGTAAAAAAATTGGTATTCTATACACAGGTGGTATATCTTGCAACACAGATAGGCTACTCCACTGACTAACACACTCTGCAATAGGCCAAAAAGGATTAGCTTTGCTAGATTCAGCCAAATGCTGTGAAAAAAACTTGCACAGCACTGGCACAGACCTGCCTGGCAAAAACTGATAGGAACTGATGTAACCTAGTCCTGAAAAGGACTCCAATTACAATTAGTCTTTACTCCCACAATCTATCTATTTAAGAGCACAGACCTGCCTGATAAAAGTCGTAGGAAATGCTGTAACCTAGTCCTTAAAAGGACTGCAATCACAACTATTCCCTACTCCCAAGCTATCTGTATATTTGTGCGAAAATTGGCTTGAAATTAACAAGGTATAGGGCACACAGCAACAGCGGTGCCGTCTAACACGCAGCTGCAGCAGTGAGAAAATGGTGGCGACGGGGAAAATGGCTTGGTCTTATAGGGCAAGGACATGTGACATACACTGCCAATCACACATGCCCTTGCTTGTGTGAAAAAAAGCACTTCGCTCCGTGTGTGCGCTGCTGATAGGCTGACAGATTGCACCTCCCCACTGCAAATGCGGGAAAGAGAAAAAAAAATGGAGATCTTCATTGTTCCTGCAGAGATCCATCCCCTGCCCCTCCCCCCGCCCCGCTGTACACTCAAACTGCGTATTAACATTAATTTTCATCATTACTGAGAAAAAATCCAGTTATGATTTTGGTGCACGAACAGTTATCGAACATAACCTCGAACAGCCGAATTTTTCTCAAATTGTTCGTGTTCGCCGACCGGCTCGAACACCGCCCAAAACAGCTCGAATTTGAGATTGGCGAACAGTTCGAGTAGAACAACGCTCATCTCTACTCTTTAGAGAGCCAATGAACATGCATTATAGTGATTGGCTGGCCACACAGTGTCACCTTGAGTATTTAAAACCGGGCACCGCCATCTTGGACACAGTCGCTCTGGATCAGCCAGTGTAGGGTCAGTGCTGCTGAGTTAGGGAGAGATATATAGTGCGAAATAGGTAGTGTAGGGTCTCTAAAGCCTGCCAAATCAAACAAACAGTCCTTCTCAGGACTAATATCCATCCCAGATATCAGACAGGCAGGCAGGCTGTATAGGAGACGCAGTGGTTATAACAGCAAACGCTGCATTACAGTCCTGTGTGCTCCTGTTGGTCAAGTTGCTAGACTTATTACCCCGGCCTCAGGGGCTAGGAAAAATTATTTATTTTTTCATCTAAATTCTGTATTTTTTTTTTTTCCTCAGTCGAACTGTACAAATACGCGTCTTATTAACCTTTTGGCATTCCCCCCCCCAAAAAAAATTGAGTGTGTCTGTGACTGTTCAGACACCAATATATCTGTTTAAAAGACACTGGTGTAGGCCAGAAAAATAGAACTGTGGTTTTGCAATTTCACGGGTCAAATCTCTGTATTATCCTGTTTTTGGCATTTTTTACCGTAAAAAAAACTGTAATATTGTCTCCCTGACTGGTCAGACACCAATATATCTGGTTAAAAGAGTCTGGTGTACGCCACATAACTATAACTGTGGTTTTGCAGTTCCACGGGTCAAATCTCTGTATTATCCTGTTTTTGGCATTTCTTGCCGTAAAAAAAAAACAGTAATAGTGTCTCCCTGACTGGTCAGACACCAATATATCTGTTTAAAAGAGTCTGGTGTAGGCCAGAAAAATAGAACTGTGGTTTTGCAGTTCCACGGGTCAAATCTCTGTATTATCCCGCTTTTGGCATTTTTTGCCATAAAAAAAACTGTAATAGTGTCTCCCTGACTGTTCAGAGACCAATATATCTGTTTAAAACAGTCTGGTGTAGGCCAGAAAAATAGAACTGTGGTTTTGCAGTTCCACTGGTCAAATCTCTGTATTATCCTGTTTTTGGCATTTTTTTCCGTAAAAAAAAAACTGTAATAGTGTCTCCCTGACTGGTCAGACACCAATATATCTGTTTAAAAGAGTCTGGTGTACGCCACATAACTATAACTGTGGTTTTGCAGTTCCAGGGGTCAAATCTCTGTATTATTCTGCTTTTGGCATTTTTTGCTGTAAAAAAAAACAGTAATAGTGTCTCCCTGACTGTTCAGACACCAATATATCTGTTTAAAAGAGTCTGGTGTAGGCCAGAAAAATAGAACTGTGGTTTTGCAGTTCCACGGGTCAAATCTCTGAATTATCCTGCTTTTGGCATTTTTTGCCGTAAAAAAAAAACTGTAATAGTGTCTCCCTGACTGGTCAGACACCAATATATCTGTTTAAAATATTCTGGTGTACACCACATAACTATAACTGTGGTTTTGCAGTTCCACGGGTCAAATCTCTGTATTATCCTGCTTTTGGCATTTTTTGTCGTAAAAAAAACAGTAATAGTGTCTCCCTGACTGTTCAGACACCGATATATCTGTTTAAAAGAGTCTGGTATAGGCCAGAAAAATAGAACTGTGGCTTTGCAGTTCCACGGGTCAAATCTCTGAATTATCCTGTTTTTTGCATTTTTGCTGTAAAAAAAACTGTAATAGTGTCTCCCTGACTGGTCAGACACCAATATATCTGTTTAAAAGAGTCTGGTGTACGCCACATAACTATAACTGTGGTTTTGCAGTTCCACGGGTCAAATCTCTGTATTATCCACTTTGGGGTCTTTTTAAAAAAAAAAGTTTGAGTGTGTCGCTGACTGTTCAGCCCCAAATATATCTATTTAAAAAAGTCTGGTATACACCAGTAAATTAGAACTGTGGTTTTGCAGTTCCACGGTTCAAATCTCAGTATTGTCCTGCTCTTGGCCTGTTTTACGTAAAAAAAACAGTAATAGTGTCTCCCTGTCTGTTTAGTCACAAATATATCTGTTTAAAAGATTCTGGTGTAGGCTAGACAAATAGAACTGTTGTTTTCCTCTTCCACGGTTCTATTCTCCTTTATATTACCCTTTTTCCATTGATAGTGCGAGTGTAAGCTATTTTACTTAATTTACAATGGGCAAGGCGCGTGCCAAGGGACGTGGAACTGGACGTTCTGGTGATGGTGTGTGTAGAGGATGGGGCCGTGGCCAAGGTGAAAATGTGCCACAACCAACAGCCACATCTTCTCGCTCCCAATTCTTGACCGAATTACTAGGGAAGCACAGAACAACACCAGTATTGCGAACTGATCAGTGTGAACAGGTTATTAATTGGATACCAGATAATACTTCCAGTTACCTGGGCACCACCACCTCCGGTCTGTCTTCCACACGGTCAAGTTTTAGTAGCCGTGAGTCTCGACCGCATACTCCTCCTCACCCTGATGCTCCTTCCTCCCACCATGCCGAGTGTCGTCAGACAGCAACTGATCCCACACTTGGACACTCTGAAGAGCTGTTCACTGGTCCATTTCCATATTTGTGCCCCTCGCCTGCTCAGCTTCAAGTGGTGGAAGAGGAGATCCCATGTAGCGATGCCCAAATATTTGAACAGCCACGGCCACAGGAAGTCGACGCTGGCAATTTGTCGCAAGAGGTGGACGATGACGAGACTCAATTGCCAGGAAGTGAGGAGGAGGATCGTGGTACGCAAGTGGAAGAGGAGGAGGTGGTGTATGATCTAGTAACTGACCCAACGTGGCAGGAGGACACACAGAGAGAGGCCAGCAGCACACAGGGGGAGGGAGGCAGAATACCCCAACAGGCAGGAAGACGCAGTGTGGTGGCTGCACACAGAAGGGGTGACAAAACAACCAGCCTGACCACCACCAGCATGATCAGTCACATGGCAGCAAAGGACCCGACTTTGTGGGGCAAACCCCAGGGTCCACGACCTGTGTCAGCGGGTGTCACCACTGCTTCTTCCGCTGTTGTGCGTGTAATAGAACACCCTGTTGGGCGTGCAAGGCAATAAACTGTCCATACTGCATGCAAAGATGCCCCCTCCTCTGAGTCTTCACTTGTTATGGCAGTTTCTCAAGAAACAGCATCAACATCCACGTCCCACCGCAGCATTCAATTGTCCATATCCCAGAGCTTTAAATGAAAGCGCAAATTCGCAGCCAACGCCCCACAGGCCACAGACATAAATTCGCACATTTCACGACTGCTTGCGTTGGAAATTCTGCCTTTTAGGCTGGTGGAGACAGAAACCTTCCGCAACCTTATGGCGGTGGCCGTCCCTAGGTACTCGGTCCCCAGCCGACACTATTTTGCCCGGTGTGCCGTCCCCGCACTACACAAGCACGTGTCCCAAAACATCTGCCGTGCCCTCAACAACGCAGTTACTGGGAGAGTCCACCTGACAACGGACATGTGGACAAGTGCTTTTGGCCAGGGATGGTAGATCTCCCTGATGGCACACTGGGTAAACATAGTGGAAGCCGGGACCCAGTCGGACCTTGGGACGGAACACATCCTCCCCACACCAAGGATTGTGGGCCCTATGTCAGTCAGAGTTGCCCCCACAGTGTACAGCTCCTGCGCATCATCCTCCTACTCCTCCTCATGTTCAGCCTCCATCTCAGATATCACCACATTAGTTACCAGCTGGAAGCACTGCAGTACTGCCTCCGCCAAGCGGCAACAGGCTGTGCTGAAACTCATAAGCTTAGGTGATAAACCTCACACTGCTTGTGAGTTGTGGACAGCTTTGAAAAAGCAGGCAGATCTGTGGCTGAGACTGCTGAACCTACATCCAGGCATGGTCGTGTGTGACAATGGCTGTGACCTGGTGGCAGCTCTGAGGCGAGGCGAGATCACACACGTACCATGCCTGGCTCATGTGCTTAACCTCGTGGTTCAGCGGTTTCTTAAATCGTACCCCGAGTTGCCAGATCTGCTCGTGAAAGTACGCCGCCTGTCAGCTCATTTTCGCAAGTCGGCTACAGCTTCCGCCGCCCTTGCTGTTTTGCAGCAGCGTTTGCAGCTTCCGGCACACCGACTGGTGTGTGATGTCCCCAGATGTTGGAACTCTACCCTCCACATGTTGCAAAGGATTTATGAGCAGAAGAGAGCAGTTGTGGAGTACCAGCTGCAACAAGGCCATCGATATTCAGGTCAGACTCCACACATAAGACCTCAGGAGTGGACCTGGATGTCTGACTTATGTACCATCCTGACAAACTTTGAGGAGTCCACCAAGATGGTGAGTGGTGATGATGCCATCATTAGCGTCAGCATCCCACTTGTCTGTCTTTTGCAACGCTCTCTGCAGAGAATAAAAGAGGAGGCATTGCAGCCAGAGTATGATAAGATGGATCAAGAACCCGTAATGGGCGATTACACACAGCCCAGCCTCATCTCATCCCAACGTGCATTGGGGAACAATGAGGGAGAGGAGGAGGAAGAACAGGAGCTGGTATCATGTGCTGTAGATGGTAGTACCTGTACAACTGTCACACCGTCGGTTCAGCGTGGGTGGCCTGAGGGCAGGGGGGGGGAGGAGGAGGAGGAGAGGATGGTCAGTCGTCATCTTGGTGAGGACACGGAAGTCTTGCCCATTACCAGTCTGGCACGCATGGCTGACTTTATGTTACGCTGCCTTAACCGTGACCCTCGCTTTGTCAAAATGTTGGGTGAGAGTCATTACTGGTTGGTGACACTTTTAGACCCCTGCTACAAGGACAACTTTCACTCTCTTATTCCTGAGGTGGAGAGGTCTACAAAAATGGGGCAGTACCAGAAGGCCCTTGCTGCAGAACTGTTAAAAAAATTCCCATCTGAACACGCTAGCGGCAGAGGTCTCAGTTCGTTGACCAACCAAGGCGTACAGGTGAGAGAGACGCAACTCCAAACAGCAGAGGCGGAGGAACACTGTCAACATTCTGGGACAGTTTTCTGAGACCCGCCCAGCCTATAGGCCCTGAGGTGCGGGGTACTCTCACAAGGAGAGGAAAGTTTCAAAAGATGGTGAGGGAGTACCTTGCCGACCGTACCAGCGTCCTCCGTGATTCCTCTGTGTCTTTTAATTATTGGGTATCCAAGCTGGACACTTGAAATGAACTCGCTCTGTACACCTTGGAGGTCCTGGACTGCCCTGCCGCTAGCGTGTTATCGGAGCGTGTTTTTAGTGCCGCTGGGGGAATTATAACTCATAAGCGCACTCGCCTGTCAACTGAAAATGCTGACAAGCTGACCCTTATCAAACTGAACAAGGGCTGGATTGGGCCAGACTTCTCATCACCACGAAATGACAGCAGAGTAACATAAAGTCAAATCCACTGTGTTATTTCGGGAGGTGTATTCCCATGCACCTCTTCACACCCACACATGGGTATACGCTTCCTCATTTCGGCAGTATTTGCTCTTCTCCTTATCCTCAGCCTCCACCTCCACTATACCACAAGGGTGACCATGGTCCGTGTTGCCAGCATTGCAAGTTCTCCCGTCCTAATTTTTGGCAGCTTTTGCTTGGAAGGCATAGGCAAAGACTATGGGAGACCCACTCCCCAATAATGGGAATAATGTTTTTAATATGCTGTACTGCATGGCTCTTGTAAGGGGCATTAAAACTGTCTTGTTAAGCTACTGCGACCTCCAACACTTTTTCCAGGGGCATTAAAACCGTTTTGTTAAGCTAGTGCGACCTCCACCACTCTTCCCAGGGGCATTGATATTGTCTTTTTATTTCACTGCGATCTCCGCCATTCTTCCAAGGGGCATTAAAACCGTCTTGTTAAACTACTGCGACCGCCACCACTTCTCCAAGGGGCATTAAAACAGTCTTGTTAAGCTACTGCGACCTCCACCACTCTTCCAAGGGGCATTGATATTGTCTTTTTATTCCACTGCGACCTCAACGTCTCTTCCAAGGGGCATTGATATTGTCTTTTTATTCCACTGTGACCTCCACGTCTCTTCCAAGGGGCATTTAAACCATCTTTTTAAGCTACTGTGACCTCCACCACTCTTCCAAGGGGCATTAATACCGTCTTGTTAAGCTACTGTGACCTCCACCGCTCTTCCAAGAGGCATTAAAACCGTCTTGATAAGCTACTGCGACCTCCACCACTTTTCCCAGGGGCATTGATATTGTCTTTTTATTCCACTGTGACGTCCACTTCTCTTCCAAGGGGCATTAAAACCGTCTTGTTAACCTACTGCAACCTCCACGTCTCTTCAAAGGGGCATTTAAACCGTCTTGTTAAGCTACTGCAACCTCCACGTCTCTTCCAAAGGGCAATAAAACCGTCTTGTTAAGCTACGGCGACCTCCATGTCTCTTCCAAGGGGCATTAAAACCATCTTGTTAAACTACTCCGACCTCCACCACTTTCCCCAGGGGCATTAAAATCGTTTTGTTATGCTACTGCGACATCCACCATTTTTCCAAGGGGCATTAAAACCGTCTTGTTAAGCTACTGCAACCTCCACGTCTCTTCCAAGGGGCATTAAAACCATCTTGTTAAGCTACTGCAACCTCCACGTCTCTTCTAAGGGGCATTTAAACTGTCTTGTTAACCTACTGCAACATCCACGTCTCTTCCAAGGGGCATTAAAACCGTCTTGTTAAGCGACTGTGACCTCCACCACTCTTCCAAGGGGCATTGATATTGTCTTTTTATTCCACTGCGACCTCCACCATTCTTCCAAGGGGCATTAAAACCGTCTTGTTAAGCTACTACAACCTCCACGTCTCTTCCAAGGGGCATTAAAACTGTCTTGTTAAGCTACTGCGACCTCCACCACTATCCCTAGGGGCATTAAAATCGTCTTGTTAAGCTACTGCAACCTCCATGTCTCTTCCAAGGGGCAATTAAACCGTCTTGTTAAGCTACTGCAACCTCCTCGTCTCTTCCAAGGGGCATTAAAACCATCTTGTTAAGCTACTGTGACCTCCACCACTCTTCCAAGGGGCATTGATATTGTCTTTTTATTCCACTGCAACCTCCACCATTCTTCCAAAGGGCATTAAAACCATCTTGTTATGCTACTGCAACCTCCATGTCTCTTCCAAAGGGCATTAAAACTGTCTCGTTAAGCTACTGCGACCTCCACTGCTCTTCCAAGGGGCATTAAAAGCATCTTATTAAGCTACTGCGACCTCCACCACTTCTCCAAGAGCCATTAAAACCATCTTGTTAAGCTACTGCGACCTCCACCACTTTTCCAAGGGGCATTAAAACCGTCTTGCTAAGCTACTGCGACCTCCACCACTCTTCCAAGTGGCATTGATATTGTCTTTTTATTCCACTGCGACCTCCAACACTCGTCCAAGGGGCATTGATATTGTCTTTTTATTCCACTGTGACGTCCACGTCTCTTCCAAGGGGCATTTAAACTGTCTTGTTAATCTACTGCGACCTCCACCACTTTCCCCAGGGGCATTGATATTGTCTTTTTATTCCACTTCAACTTCCACGTCTCTTCCAAGGGGCATTAAAACCATCTTGTTAAGCTACTGCAACCTCCACCACTATTCCCAGGGGCATTGATATTGTCTTTTTATTCCACTGCGATCTCCACCATTCTTCCAAGGGGCATTAAAACCGCCTTGTTAAGCTACTGCGACCTCCACCACTTTTTCAAGGGGCATTGATATTGTGTTTTTATTCCACTGCGACCTCCACGTCTTTTCCAAGGGGCATTAAAACCATCTTGTTAAGCTACTGCAACCTCCACGTCTCTTCCAAGGGGCATTAAAACTGTCTTGTTAAGCTACTGCGACCTGCACCACTTTTCCAAGGGGCATTGATATTGTCTTTTTATTCCACTGCGACCTCCACCATTCTTCCAACGGGCATTGCATTTCCTCCTAATTTTAGTCAGCTTTTGCTTTTCAATGCATAGGCGAACACTAAGGGAGACCCACTCCCCAATAATGGGTAGAAGGTTTTTAGTATGCTGTAATCCACATCTGTTTCAAGGGGCATTGCAGTTCTTCATAATTTTTGGAAAGACTTCCATTCACTGCTTAGGCCAACAGTGCACAGGAGACCCAGTTGCTATAAATGGAAAAAACGGTTTAGTTAAGGCCCTCTGGCTTCCATGTCACTTCCAAGGGGCATTGGAGTGCCTCGAAATTTTTGTTAGGCATTCCACTCACTGCATGCCCTATAACTATGTAGCCGAACCGCTCCTTTTGGTACAGAAACATATCCTACAAGACATGTGTGGTTGACTGGCCTGATGTTGATGTGAATGGTCCCTGTTCCTCCTGCTCTTTCTCCTTTGCCACCACCTCATCCATCATTCATCACCTGAAGCTTTGTTTTAACGGGAGTCATAGAACTGGGATAGTAGCAGGAAAACATCCAGCAATCCTCGGAGAAGGTAGGATATGCACCAAAACGCTGACCACCTAAGGCCTAGCCGCTACTGCATACATGCGCTTGCATTCCAAGAAAACAAAGCAGACACTAACTGTACGCACAGTCAAACAAATATATATTTTTTGTTGGCAGGCAGAGTCCACAAAAGCTTTTTGAGTGTCGCAAACGTGATCCAGTCTTCTAAAAGCCAGATACTATTTTAGTGGCGTTGAACTTCAGCTGGTTTCAGAGTAAAAAAAATAAATTTTTCTCTTGCTAGGCACAGACCAAAAAATATTTTTACGTGTGAAAAACGTGATACACTGTGCTATAAGCCAGCTACTATGTCAGCGGCGGTCAAATTCAGCAGTACGCACAGTCAAACAAATATATATTTTTTGTTGGCAGGCAGAGTCCACAAAAGTTTTTTTAGTGTCACAAATGTGATCCAGTCTGCTAAAAGCCAGATACTATTTTAGTGGCGTTGAACTTCAGCTGGTTTTAGAATAAAAAAATAAATTTTTTCTCTTGCTAGGCACAGTCCAAAAAATATTTTTTCGTGTGACAAACGTGATACACTGTGCTATAAGCCAGCTACTACGTCAGTGGCGGTCAAATTCAGCTGTACGCAGAGCTTATGCAGAGTAACAAAAAAAAATCACCTCAGGCCTAGCCGCTACTACATACATGCGCTTGCATTCCAAGAAAACAAAGCAGACGCTAACTGTGGCGGTCAAATTCAGCAGTACGCACAGTCAAACAAATGTATATTTTTTGTTGGCAGGCAGAGTCCACAAAAGTTTTTTTAGTGTCACAAACGTGATCCAGTCTGCTAAAAGCCAGATACTATTTTAGTGGCGTTGAACTACAGCATCATCATGCTCCTCACCTTGGCACTCTCAACTCCCCTGATGGAGAAGCCAGGGCCCACCGGAGGAGTCTGGTTCTCTGGTGGGCTCATCCAATGGTGCCCTAAAGTAGGCCAGGCTAAGAAAAGTGTGGGGGAAGTTTGAAGGAGAAATAGGGGCGGCTGGGGACCATTTATGGACACCTGGCCGCCCCCAGGCGGCTGGGGACCGTGTGTGGACACCCGGCCGCGGGGCAGCTGGGGACCGAGTATGGACACCTGGCCGCCCCCTGGCGGCTGGAGACCGAGCGTGGACACCCGGCCACCGGGCGGCTGGGGACTGAGTATGGATACCTCGCTGCCGAAGCAGCCATAAGGTAGTGGCCAGCTTCGGCTTCCTCCAAACTAAAAGGCTAGCAGTATGGTATTGCAGCCTGGGGGTGGGTGGCAGGCTGCATACTTGCACTTGCATTGCAAGGAATGGGGGTGGTACAATTGAACACTGCCCTGGGACAAGGACTTGCACAAGGATAGTTGCAAGTCTGCATCTTCTGATGCGGCAAGGATCACTTCTGATGGGCACACTTTTAGGCAGTGACCTGGGTGTCAGAGATGCTTCCAGGGGTCTTCCCCATGCTGTTCCCATGTCTTTTCAGCACTGTATGCATGTGTCACAGAGCACATGGCAAGATAAGATTGTAAAATGTTAAAATTACATTTCCTGGTGAATGCATTTGTCACGGTTGAAAGTAATACAAAAGTGCAAAAATGCATAAAAAATGCTACTTGTGAACATAACCCAAGGTGTGGAGGAGTATTTTTTTTTGGTTATTTATTTTACCTTATACACAAGTCTTTACCCTGGAAAGGAAGTTCCTTAACATATTTCACAGGAAAACCGTTTCAGTTTAGTTTTTGAACGTTTTATTGTGAGCCCGTTAAAGTGGCTTAATACTTCTGACCACGTTGTTGACAGCAGTGACCTGGGGGTCAGAAATGTTTCCTGGGGCGATGCCCATGCTGTCCCCTTGTCTTTTGAGCACTTTCACTATCGTTTTGGGCACTTTTTAGGCTTTCTACAGACTGCCGGGAGTGCCGCCGCAAAAATGCTCAGGTCTCCCATAGACTAACATTGGGCTCGTTGCTCGGGTCGAGCACCCGAGTATCACGGTGAGCTTGGCCCAAGCTTCGAGCACCCAAGCATTTTAGTGCTCACTCAACACTAGTTAGGAACAGAAGAAAGTATTTTTTTTAGTGTGGATGAGGCCTGTATAACATAGGAAATATTCTCCAAACTATTTCAAACTGAGATATCCCCTGCTATATCACATTAGGAGCAGAAGAATTTTTTTTTTTTACTGTGCATGAGCCCAGTATGACATAGAATATATGCTCCAAAATATTTCAAACTCAGGTCTAGCCTGCTGTGTCACGTTACTCAGAGCAAAAAAATTTTTTTTTGTTACTCTGCATAAGCTCTGCGTACAGCTGAATTTGACCTCCACTGACGTAGTAGCTGGCTTATAGCACAGTGTATCACGTTTGTCACACAAAAAAATATTTTTTGGACTGTGCCTAGCAAGAGAAAAAATTTATTTTTTTACTCTAAAACCAGCTGAAGTTCAACGCCACTAAAATAGTATCTGGCTTTTAGCAGACTGGGTCACGTTTGTGACACTAAAAAAACTTTTGTGGACTCTGCCTGCCAACAAAAATTATATATTTGTTTGACTGTGCGTACTGCTGAATTTGACCGCCACTGACATAGTAGCTGGCTTATAGCACAGTGTATCACGTTTTTCACACGTAAAAATATTTTTTGGTCTGTGCCTAGCAAGAGAAAAAATTAATTTTTTTACTCTGAAACCAGCTGAAGTTCAACGCCACTAAAATAGTATCTGGCTTTTAGAAGACTGGATCACGTTTGCGACACTAAAAAAACTTTTGTGGACTCTGCCTGCCAACAAAAAAATATATATTTGTTTGACTGTGCGCACAGCTGAATTTGACCGTCACTGACGTAGTAGCTGGCTTATAGCACAGTGAATCATGTTATCACACAAAAAAAATATTTTTTGGTCTGTGCCTAGCAAGAGAAAAAATTTTTTTTTTTTACTCTGAAACCAGCTGACGTTCAATGCCACTAAACTAGTATCTGGCTTTTAGCAGACTGGATCACGTTTGCAACACAAAAAAAACTTTTGTGGACTCTGCCTGCCAACAAAAAATATATATTTGTTTGACTGTGTGTACAAGCTGAATTTGACCGCCACTGACGTAATAGCAGGCTTATAACACAGTGAATCACGTTTGTCACACGAAAAAATATTTTTTGTGCCAAGGTGAGGAGCATGATGATGCTGAAGTTCAACGCCACTAAAATAGTATCTGGCTTTTAGTAGACTGGATCATGTTTGCGACACTAAAAAATTTTTGTGCACTCTGCCTGCCAACAAGAAAAATATATTTGTTTTACTGTGCAAACAGCTGCATTTCACCCACCAAAAAAAGGAAAACCTAGTCTAACACAGCTTGCACTATCACATTAGCAACAGAAAAAGTTTTTTTGTGCTCTGCAATCAGAAGCTCTGCAGACTCTGCATAGAGCAGAATTTCAACTCCACAAAATGAAAAGGTGGGCTGCGCTTGCTTGCTTGATCACATTAGCAAGTGCAAAAATAGATTGAAGGTATACTCATACACGGAGCTCAATACAAGCAGTGCACAACGATGTTCTATGGCATGAGCCCTGCTCTTTCTGTTAAAATCTCAGTACTTGCTGCACCATCGATTGCACAGGTACACAGGCCAGGTATTATCTACACTATCTGACTTCCACACAAGCGCCCATCTAGCTAGCTGTCATTACACAGGAGTACACTGAGCTGCATCTGTCTCCCCAGCAGTTACATGGATAGAATGGTGCTGAGGGAACATGGCTGCTTTTTATATAGTGAGGACATGTGATTTCAGCAGCCAATTGCACAAGCCCTTTTGTCTGGACAGTGTGGATGCTTCCTGCGCTCTGATTGGCTGGCCACGCTTTCCTGACTTAAAGTTACCACCTACCGGAAAAAAGAAAAAAATTGCGCGCTGCTGATCTGACCTGTTTTGAGCTCTCCACAGCCCCCACACTCATCTACCACATCTCCCCGCTCAACATACACTTGCTCTATGCTAGCAAAACTGTCCAAAACGTGGTGGTTGCCCCGTATTCGCGTTCCCGCGCTTATTCGTCGAACAATTTCCGATTTTAACAACTTTTCCTTGCCTTTCCGACCACGAATCCGAATGTGCCAAATTCATGCCAAATTTGAAACTTTAGTACATTTGCCAAGCAAATTCACTCAACATTAATAGGGATGAGGGGCCATGCATACCAGGATTGGGGATGAGGGGGTACCATGCATACCTGGATAGGGATGAAGGGTGCCATGCATACCAGAATAAGGATGAGGAGTGCCATACATACCAGGATTGGGGATGAGGCGGGCCATACATACCAGGATAGGGATGAGGGGCCATGCATAACAGGATTGGGGATGAGGGGGGCCATACATACCAGGATAGAGATGAGGGGCCATGTATACCAGGATACTGATGAGGGGCCATACATTCCAGCATTGGGGATGAGGGGTACCATGCATACCAGGATTGGGGATGAGGGGTACCATGCATGTCAGGATTAGGGATGAGGGGGGCCATACATACCAGGATACGGATGAGGGGCCATGCATACCAGGATACGGATGAGGGGCCATGCATACAAGGATACGGATGAGGGGCTATGCATACCAGGATACGGATGAGGGGCCAGGCATACCAGGATACAGATGAGGGACCATACATACCAGGATAGGGATGAGGGGGCCATACATACTAGGATTGGGGATGAGGGGGTACCATGCATACCAGGATAGGGATGAGGGGGTACCATGCATACCAGGATAGAGATGAGGGGTACCATGCTTACCAGGAAGGGAAGGGGGGCCATACATACCAGGATAGGGATGAGGGGGGCCATATATACCAGGATAGAGATGAGGTGCCATGCATACCAGGATACTGATGAGGGGCCATGCATACCAGGATTGGGGATGATGGGTGCTTTGAATACCAGGATTGGGGGATGAGGAGGCCATACGTATCAGGATAGGGATGAGGGGTACCATGCATACCAGGATAGGGATGAGGGGTGCCATGCATACCAGGATTGGGGATGAGGGGTGTCATGCATACCAGGATAGGGATGAGGGTAGCCATGCATACCAGGATAAGGATGAGGGGTGCCATGCATACCAGGATATGGATGAGGGGTGCCATGCATACGAGGATAGGGATGAGGGAGGCCTTGCATACCATGATAAGGATGATGGGGGCCTTGCATATAAGGATGAGGGGTGCCTTGCATACCAGGATGGGAATCAGGGTGCCATGCATAACGGGATGGAGGGGTGCCATGCATACCGGGATGGAGGGGTGCCATATACCAGGATGGGGGATATTAACAGAATTGGGGGACATCTATAATATAAGCAGGGAGGTGTCCTTCTGTCCAAAGCCTCTATAGACTGCACAGGCGCGATGCGCCTGCGCAGTCTGGCTCCAGACAGAAGAACGCATACAGCCGTTACAGGTAAGAGAAGTATATGG
The DNA here is from genome assembly GCF_046119375.1 of Phyllobates terribilis. Lineage (NCBI taxonomy): Eukaryota > Metazoa > Chordata > Amphibia > Anura > Dendrobatidae > Phyllobates > Phyllobates terribilis. The sequence goes on from NW_027362771.1 coordinate 180,219,751, forward strand.
TGCCGGAGATCGCGGTATGCGTACACACTGAATGCATACTGAGTGCTCCGGCACCATAAGTACATACCTGACCCGAAGGAATGTTGCCGAGGCTCTTCTGTTTTGGCCAGAGTCCGGGGGAGGAGTGTGGCGTCGGAATCGGCGCATGCGCATAGCACGCTATCCAGTGCCATTTTAGTGAAGACACATTGGCGCCGGACAGCGCGGTATGGGCACACACGTACTCTGGCACCACACTTCACCCCCGGCCTCCGGATGGGGGCAGCACATAACAGGATGGGGGCACAGGATGGGGGCTGCACATAGCAGGATGGTGGCTGCACATAACAGGATGGGGCTGCACATAACAGGATGGGGGCGGCACATAACAGGATGGGGGCGGCACGTAACAGGATGGGGGCAGCACGTGACAGGATGGGGGAGCATATAACAATAAAAATTTCACTACCCGGAAATAGAACGGGTTCAATAGCTAGTATTTATATATCCACATTATTGCATCTATATAATGAGCAAGAGTATACACCCAAAGAAAGGATTAAGTTATAGACTACTATCTAGGAAGATATAATATATAATGGGTAATGAATATCGCAATGTAAATATAAGATGCAACTGCTGCAATTAAGAAATGGCTGAAGGAATGGCAAGAAAGATACCTGTAATAAGTACAGATCCAAGAGGAAGATAGGAGTCACCACAGTGTCCCTTACCCCGACGCGCATTTCACCACCAGCTTCTTCCAAAACCCTGGAAAGAAGCTGGTGGCGAAACGAGCGTCGGGATGAGGGGACGCTGTGGTGACTCCTATCTTCCTATAGGAATAGTATTACTAATACTATTATAGTATTAAGAATTGGGGTATGTGAACTTTTGATCGGGGTCATTTGGATGTTTTTGGTTGTCATTAAGATTTAAAAAGAGAAAACACAGTAGTTTGACAATAAATGGTTTCACCCAACTAATAACCATGAGTGGAGAAAAAGTTTTTTGTTATCATTGGTATTTTCTGAAACAAGGCCAAGAAAGGAAAATTTCTGCCGGGGTATGTAAACTTTTGAGCACAACTGTAAGTTCCTTGAGGGGTCTAGTTTCCAAAATGGTATCACTTGTGGGCTGGTTTCCACTGTTTGGGCACATCAAGAGCTTCCCAAATTCAAGATGGTGTCCGCTAATTATTCAAGCAAATTTTACATTCTAAAAGTTAAATGGCGCTCCTTCCCTTATAAACCCTGCCACAAACCCAAACAGTGATTTTCCCCCACATACTGTATGTGGTATTGGCATGCTCAAGAGAAATTGCACAACAAATTTTGGGGTCCATTTTTCCTGTTACTCTCGTTAAAATAAACACATTTGGGCAACATTTTTTGTGAAAAATGTTAAATGTTAATTTTTTTCTTCCACATTCCAAAAATTCCTGTTAACCACTAGAAGGGTTAACAAACTTCTTGAATGTGATTTTGAGCACCTTGAGAGGTGCAGTTTTTAGAATGGTGTCACTTTTAGGTATTTTCCATCATAAAGGCCCCTCATAGTCACTTCAAATGTGATATGGTTCCTAAAAAATGGTTTTATAAATTTTGTTGGAAAACTGAGAAATTGCTGGTCAATTTTTAACCCTTATAACTTCCTAACAAAAAAAAATTGGTTTCAAAATTGTTCTGATGTAAAGTAGACATGTGGGAAATTTTATTTATTAACTATTTTGTGTGACATATCTTTCTGATTTAAGGGCATGAAATTTAAAATTTTGAAAATTGCAAAATTTTCTAAATTTTTGCCACATTTCTGATTTTTTCACAAATAAATGCAAGTCAAATCGAACAAATTTTATCACTATCATGAAGTACAATATGTCATGATAAAACAATCTCAGAATCAGTGGAATCTGTTGAAGCGTTCCAGAGTAATTACCTCATAAAGTGACAGTGGCCAGAATTGTAAAAAATTGGCTTGGTCATTAACGTGTAAACCACCTTTGGGGGTAAAGGGGTGAAACAACTTATTCATGCATCAAGATCCAAGTGTGACTGCATCCTCTACAACATTTTTAGCTATTCCATGGATTGCTTGAAAGCAATAATTCAAAATGCTCATTCATACGTGCTGCTGGAGTTTAAACCAATATCATACATTTTTGCAGCGTTTACTGCTTTTAGAAAATGTTGCTTGGAATTTCTTGAACCTTCTCAACATGTGATTTTCATGCTGTTTTTTTCCAATCGAAGTAAACTAGAAAAATGCAATAAAAAATCCAGATATGCATAAACCATACTGTACAATAATGATAAAGCCAACAAATCTACTATAGAGTGTAGATAATTTGATGCCATTAGGTAAGAAGGTTCTAGCAGAGCTACGTAGACCTAAAGATTTCTCATTACAATGTGCATTGAAACAGAACTCACTGATTAAAGCAAAAGCACTGAAATCACAGTTAGGGCTTAGGCTATGTGCCCACGATGCAGAAACGAAGCAGAAAATTTCTTCTTCATTTCTGCATCTCCTTGCCCGGAAAAACACGTGCGGAATTTGACATGCAATTTTCGCACGTTTTTCGCGCGTTTTGCACATGTGGAATTGCCATGCGTTTTCTAATGCATTGTAGATGGCAATTCCGCATGCGTAAATGCACAAATAATGGACATGCTGCAGATTTTTGAGAGCATCAAAAACGCTGTGGAAAAATCCGCAGCATGGGCATTGAAAGTGCAGAATTCCATTGGGGACCATGGGGGAAGGATTACCAAGTGTTTCCCAAGCATTTACGCTGCAAAAATTCCGCAGCATAAATGCTTGAAAAACGCATCGTGGACACAGACCCTAATTCATACGTCAGTATTGGGTCAGTATTTTGCATCAGTGTATGTATGCCAAAAACTGATCTTGGCATACAAATACTGATGAAATACTGATCAAAAAAACTAATGTGTGAATAATGCCTAACTCACAAGTACTGTACAATTTATAACATGCACCTTTTTCCAGCCCTGTAATTATTAATTACTGTAGAACTGAGCAACTAAACATCCATAGGTAAAATCAATATATTTTGCAAATAATACAAACTCAATAAGAGAAAATAAATTAACAAATTACACTCTGTCAAAAATAATTTAACTATTTACTTGTTTTTTCTAAGTTAATAATTTAAAATTTAGGAAATCTCTAGCAGAATATGTATTGCTATATTAAGTTTGTTTATGTTTTTTTGGACATATTTTGATTACATTTAATTGGCAATCATAAAAAGCTAAAAATTGCCTGACATAATCTAGCAACCTAATTAGTCACTCATCTCTGCTTATCAGCTAGAAAGGGTTGCAGATGTCTCCAATTAGCAGACCAGCCAAATATTTTACTGGGATACAAGGCAAAATTAATATGAAAAGGTTTTACAGTTCAACTATATATCATTTCAACATAAATCTCTAAAATGTTGTTTTTAAATCAGATTTTTATTAATATTTTTAAACAGAGAAAATTAAAACTAAGAAATAAGGACAACATAACCTAGTTAGTAGCAATGCTTAGAAAAACAAATTGCGTAATCACAGTAAGAGCCAGGTCTAAAATGAGAGGATCAGAGAGTGCAATTGACATTGATGTACTGTAAAACTAAATAATACTGCATAATATAGCATGTTCTTGAAGAATAAACAATGCATATGGACTTTTACTAAGACAAAGGGAAAATAGAATAGTACAACAAAAAGAGAGGAATAATGAAAAGTAAATAGGATAATGACAAATTTTTGAAAAATATTTTTCATTTTCTCATCTTGTTTTTCTTGCTATTTGTGTATGTAAATGGGTGCGCTGCGGGGACTCATAAGTCTGCAGTCACACAGAGTGACTGCATACTTGTCGCTTTTGACCGGACAACCCCTTTAACCCTTTGCAATTTATTATTTTCTCTATTTTGTGTGATTAATTTTATGTTTTTTGTAATTTGTTATATATATATTTTTTATTTTATTATACATGTCTTTACCATGTCAAATATATGGCCGCACATATTGGTTATAATGCTATATATAGGTATTGTGGGATCTACTGTCATGTAGCTCAGACAAAGAACGCCTGAGTGCATTCAAAATGCGCCGACTTTGATCATGATATGAAATACATGTTTTAATCAATCTTCAATGAAGCTTGAAATTATGAGGAGCTGGAATTCAAACCCATTTTTTCGTTTGGACTCACACGTCTGGTCATACGGCTTTCCTTGCTCCTGAACGTCCTAAACCGCCCAGGTGAGCTGATTCCACTTTGCATTCATTAATGGACTCATTTTTCTACAAAACCTCCTCATTTCAGGGGCTAAAAAGTAATTGTACAAATTAACTTTATCATAAATAAAATGTTCATTTTTAATACTTTGTAGAGAATCCTTTGTAGGCAAAGACTGACTGAAGTCTGGAAGCCATTGACGTCACCAAACACTGGGTTTCCTCCTTTGTGATGCTTTGCCAGTTATTGCTTGTTTGTGGGTCTTTCTGCCTTAAGTTTTGTCTTAAGCAGTTGAAATGCATGCTCGATGGGGTTGAGATCTGGTGACTGACTTGGCCATTGCACAATATTCCACTTCTTTGCCTTATAAAACTCCAGGGTTGCTTTTGCGATATGTTTTATGTCATCTGTACTGTGAAGCACCCTCCAATCAACCTTGTTGCATTTGGTTGAATCTGAGCAGAAAGTATCGCCCTGTACACTTCAGATTTAATCCGGCTGTCTCTGTCTTCAGTTACATCATCAATAAACACAAGTGACCCAGTGCCATTGGGATTCATGCATGCCAATGCCATCACACTGCCTCCACCATGTTTTATGTGATCATGTGATGGCTTTCGATAATTAGCAGAGCCAAACCTTCTTCATACTTTCTTCTTCCCATCATTATGGTACAGGTTGATCTTTGTTTCATCCTTCAAAAGAATGTTTTTCCAGAACTGGGCTGTCTTCTTAAGATGTTTTTTGGCAAAGTCTAATCTGACTTTTCTATTTATAAAGCTGAATAATGGTTTGCAACTTGTGGTGAAACCTTTATCTTTGCTCTCATTATTAGTGTAGAGCGAGCACTAAAATGCTCGGGTGCTCGAAGCTCAGGCCGAGCTCACCGTGATACTCGGGTGCTCGACCCGAGCAACGAGCCCAATGTTAGTCTATGGGAGACCCGATCATTTTTGCGGCGGCACCCCCGGCAGTCTGTAGAAAGCCTAAAAAGTGCCCAAAACGATAGTGACAGTGCTCAAATGACATGGAAACAGCATGGGGATTGCCCCAGGAAGCATTTCTGACCCCCAGGTCACTGCTGTCAACAACGTGGTCAGAGGTATTAAGACACTTACGGGCTCACAATAAAACGTTCAAAAACGAAACTGAAACTGTTTTCCTGTGAAATATGTTAAGGAACATCCTTTCCAGGGTAAAGACTTGTGTATAAGGTAAAATAAATAACGAAAAACAAAAATACTCCTCCACACTATGTTCACAAGTAGCATTTTTTATGCGTTTTTGCACTTTTGTATTGCTTTCAACCGTGACAAATGCATTCACCGGGAAATGTCATTTTAACATTTTACAACCTTATCTGGCCAAGTGCTGTGTGACACATGAATAAAGTGCTGAAAAGACATGGGAACAGCATGGGGGAAGACCCCTGGAAGCATCTCTGACTCCCAGGTCACTGTCTAAAAGTGTGCCCATCATAAGTGATCCTTGCCGCATCAGAAGATGCAGACTTGCAACTATCCCCATGCAAGTCCTTGTCCCAGGGCAGTGTTCAATTGTACCTCCCCCATTCCTTGGAATGCAAGCGCAAGTATGCAGCCTGACACCCACGCACCCCCAGGCTGCAATACCATACTGCTTGCTTGCACTTGAAATTGGGCCTTTTAGGCATGTGGAGGCAGAATCTGGCCACCACGTCATGGCTGCGTCGGCGGCCTGGTATCCATTCTCAGTCCCCAGCCACCCAGCGACCGGGTGTCCACGCTTGGTCCCCAGCCGCCAGGGGGCGGCCGGGTGTCCATACTCTGTCCCCAGCCGCCCGTATTTGTCCCGGTGCGCCTTACACACAAGCGAGCATACCAAAACATTACCCGTGTCCTACCCAGTGCATTTAGTGGGAAGGACAGCCTAACCACAAACACATGGACAAGTGAATGTGGCCAGGAATGGTCCATCTCACTGATGCCTTCACACTGGGTTAATATTGTGGAAGCCGGGACACAGTTGGACACTGGGATGCAACACGTCCTCCAGACATAGAGGATTGCGGGTCCTGGGTCAATCAGGCTTCAACACAAAGTTCAGAAGGTAGACAGCAGCAGTGGTCGGCATCCTACACAACGAGTAAATTATTCATGATCATGAGGCCATCCATTTCTTTAGCTTTCTGTTCCTTGGAATGCAAGCACATGTATGTAGTAGCAGCTAGGCCTTAGGTGGTCAGCGTTTTGGCGCATATCCTACCTCCTCCGAGGATTGCTGGATGTTTTCCTGCTACTATCCCAGTTCTATGACTCCCATTAAAACAAATCTTCAGGTGATGAATGATGGATGAGGTGGTGGCAAAGGAGAAAGAGCAGGAGGAACAGGGACCATTCACATCAATATCAGGCCAGTCAACCACACATGTCTTGTAGGATATGTTTCTGTACCAAAAGGAGCGGTTCGGCTACACAATTATAGGGCATACAGTGAGTGCAATGCCTACCAAAAATTTCGAGGCACTCCAATGCCCCTTGGAAGTGACATGGAGGTCAAAGGGCCTTAACTAAACCGTTTTTTCCATTTATAGCAACTGGGTCTCCTGTACACTGTTGGCCTAAGCAGTGAATGGAAGGCTTTCCAAAAATTATGAGGAACTGCAATGCCCCTTGAAACAGACGTGGATTACAGCGTACTAAAAACCTTCTACCCATTATTGGGGAGTGGGTCTCCCTTAATGTTCGCCTATGCATTGAAAAGCATAAGCTGACTAAAATCAGAAGGAAATGCAATGCCCGTTGGAAGAGTCATGGAGGTTAGAGGTAATTAAAAACAACATTTCAATGCCCCTTGGAAGAGCTGTGGAGTTCAGAGTGGTTTAACAAGACAGTTTTAATGCCCCTTGGAAGAGACCTGGAGGTCACAGTAGTTTAACAAGACGGTTTTAATGCCCCTTGGAAGAGACGTGGAGTTCAGAGTGGTTTAACAAGACGGTTTTAATGCCCCTTGGAAGAGACGTGGAGGTCCCAGTGGAATAAAAATACAATATCAATGCCGCTTGGAAGAGTGGTGGAGGTCCCAGTGGAATAAAAAGACAATATCAATGCCCCTTGGAAGAGTGGTGGAGGTCCCAGTGGAATAAAAAGACAATATCAATGACCCTTGGAAGAGACATGGAGTTCAGAGTGGTTTAACAAGACGGTGTTAAAGCCCCTTGGAAGAGACGTGGAGGTCACAGTAGCTTAACAAGACGATTTTAATGCTCCTTGAAAGAGAAGTGGAGTTCAGAGTGGTTTAACAAGATGGTTTTAATGCCCCTTGGAAGAGACATGGAGGTCACAGTAGCTTAACAAGACGGTTTTATTGCCCCTTGGAAGAGACGTGGAGTTCAGAGTGGTTTAACAAGACGGTTTTAATGCCCCTTGGAAGAGACGTGGAGGTCCAAGTGGAATAAAAACACAATATCAATGCCCCTTGGAAGAGTGGTAGAGGTCGCAGTGGAATAAAAAGACAATATCAATGCCCCTTGGAAGAGTGGTGGAGGTTACAGTGGAATAAGAAGACAATATCAATGCCCCTTGGAAGAGTGGTGGAGGTCGAAGTGGTATAAAAAGACAATATCAATGCCCCTTGGAAGAGTGGTGGAGGTCGCAGTGGAATAAAAAGACAACATCAATGCCCCTTGGAAGAGTGGTGGAGGTCGCAGTGGAATAAAAAGACAATATCAATGCCCCTTGGAAGAGTGGTGGAGGTCACAGTGGAATTAAAAGACAATATCAATGACCCTTGCAAGAGACGGGGAGGTCACAGTAACTTAACAAGACGATTTTAATGCCCCTTGAAAGAGACGTGGAGTTCAGAGTGGTTTAACAAGACGGTTTTAATGCCCCGTGGAAGAGACGTGGAGTTCAGAGTGGTTTAACAAGACGGTTTTAATGCCCCTTGGAACAGACGTGGAGGTCCCAGTGGAATAAAAAGACAATATCAATGCCCCTTGGAAGAGTGGTGGAGGTCCCAGCGGAATAAAAAGACAATATCAATGCCCCTTGGAAGAGTGGTGGAGGTCGCAGTGGAATAAAAAGACAATATCAATGCCCCTTGGAAGAGTGGTGGAGGTCCCAGTGGAATAAAAAGACAATATCAATGACCCTTGGAAGAGATGTGGAGGTCACAGTAGCTTAACAAGACGATTTTAATGCCCCTTACAAGAGCCATGCAGTACAGCATATTAAAAATATTATTCCCATTATTGGGGAGTGGGTCTCCCATAGTCTTTGCCTATGCCTTCCATGCAAAAGCTGCCAAAAATTAGGACAGAGGAACTTGCAATGCCCCTTACAAGAGCCATGCAGTACAGCATATTAAAAACGTTATTCCCATTATTGGGGAGTGGATCTCCCATAGTCTTTGCCTATGCCTTCGAAGCAAAAGCTGCCAAAAATTAGGACGGAGGAACTTGCAATGCCCCTTACAAGAGCCATGCAGTACAGCATATTAAAAACATTATTCCCATTATTGGGAAGTGGGTCTCCTATAGTCTTTGCCTATGCCTTCCAAGCAAAAGCTGCCAAAAATTAGGATGGAGGAACTTGCAATGCCCCTTACAAGAGCCATGCAGTACAGCATATTAAAAACATTATTCCCATTATTGGGGAGTGGGTCTTCCATAGTCTTTGCCTATGCCTTCCAAGCAAAAGCTGCCAAAAATTTGGACGGAGGAACTTGCAATGCCCCTTACAAGAGCCATGCAGTACAGCATATTAAAAACATTATTCCCATTATTGGGGAGTGGATCTCCCATAGTCTTTGCCTATGCCTTCGAAGCCAAAGCTGCCAAAAATTAGGACGGAGGAACTTGCAATGCCCCTTACAAGAGCCATGCAGTACAGCATATTAAAAACATTATTCCCATTATTGGGGAGTGGGTCTCCCATAGTCTTTGCCTATGCCTTCCAAGCAAAAGCTGTCAAAAATTAGGATGCAGGAACTTGCAATGCTGGCAACATGGACCACGGTCACCCTGGTGGTATAGTGGTGGTGGAGGCTGAGAATAAGGAGAAGAGCAAAAAACAGCCGAAATGAGGAAGCGCATACCCATGTGTCGTGTGAAGCGGTGCATGGGAACACACCTCCCGATATAACACAGTGGATTTGACTTTATGTTACTCTGCTGTCATTTGGTGGTGATGAGAAGTCTGGCCCTATCCAGCCCGTGTTCATTTTGATAAGGGTCAGCTTGTCAGCATTGTCAGTTGACAGGCCAGTGCACTTATGAGTTATAATTCCCCTAGCGGCACTAAAAACACGCTCCGATAACACGCTAGCGGCAGGGCAGGCCAGGACCTCCAAGGCATACAGAGCGAGTTCATTCCAAGTGACCAGCTTGGATACCCAATAATTAAAAGGCACAGAGGAATCACGGAGGATGCTTGTACGGTTGGCAAGGTACTCCCTCACCATCTTTTGAAACTTTCCACTCCTTGTGAGAGTACCCCGCGCCTCAGGGCCTGTAAGCTGGGCGAGTCTCAGAAAACTGTACCAGAACGTTGACAGTGCACCCCTGCCTCTGCTGGATTGGAGTTGCGTCTCTCTCGCCTCTTCGCCTTGGTTGGGCAACGAACTGTGACCTCTGCCGCAAGCGTGTTCAGCTGGAAAAAATTTTAACAGTTCTGCAGCAAGGGCCTTCTGATACTGCCCCATTTTTTGTAGACCTCTACACCTCAGGAATAAGAGAGTGAAAGTTCTCCTTGTCGCGTGGGTCTAAAAGTGTCACCAACCAGTAATGACTGTCACCAACATTTTGATAACGCGAGGGTAACAGTTAAGGCAGCGTAACATAAAGTCAGCCATGCTTGCCAGACTGGTAAAGGGCAAGACTTCCGTATCCTCACCAAGATGACGACTGACCATGCTCTCCTCCTCCTCCTCCCCCCTGTCCTCAGGCCACCCACGCTGAACCGGTGGTATGACAGTTGTACAGGTACTACCGTCTACAGCGCATGATACCAGCTCCTGCTCTTCCTCCTCCTCCTCCTCCTCTCCCTCATTGTCCCCCAATGCACATTGGGATGAGATGAGGCCGGGCTGTGTGTAATCGCCCGCTACTGCTTCTTGATCCATCTCATCATACTCTGGCTGCAATGCCTCCTCTTTAATTCCCTGCTGAGAGCGTTGCAAAAGACAGACAAGTGGGATGCTGACGCTAATGATGGCGTCATCGCCACTCACCATCTTGGTGGACTCTCAAAGTTTGTCAGGATGGTACATATGTCAGACATCCAGGTCCACTCCTGAGGTCTTAGTGTGGAGTCTGACCTGAATGTCGACGGCCTTGTTGCAGCTGGTACTCCACAACTGCTCTCTTCTGCTCACAAATCCTTTGCAACATGTGGAGGGTAGAGTTCCAACGTGTGGGGACATCACACACCAGTTGGTGTGACGGAAACTGCAAATGCTGCTGCAACACAGCAAGGGCGGCCGAAGCTGTAGCCGACTTCCGAAAATGAGCTGACAGGCGTACTTTGACGAGCAGATCTGGCAAATCGGGGTACGATTTAAGAAACCGCTGAACCACGAAGTTAAGCACATGAGCCAAGGATGGTACGTGTGTGATCTCGCCTCGCCTCAGAGCCGCCACCAGATTACGGCCATTGTCACACACGACCATGCCTGGATGTAGGTTCAGCGGTCTCAGCCACAGATCTGCCTGCTCTTTCACAGCTGTCCACAACTCACAAGCAATGTGAGGTTAATCACCTAAGCTTATGAGTTTCAGCACAGCCTGTTGCCGCTTGGCTGAGGCAGTACTGCAGTGCTTCCATCTTGTAACTGATGTGGTGATATCTGAGATGGAGGCTGAACATGAGGAGAAGGATGATGCGCAGGAGCTGTACACTGTGGGGGCAACTCTGACTGACATAGGGCCCGCAATCCTCGGTGTGGGGAGGATGTGTTCCGTCCCAAGGTCCGACTGGGTCCTGGCAATGTATACCCAGTGTGCCGTCAGGGAGATGTACCGTCCCTGGCCACAAGCACTTGTCCACGTGTCCGTTGTCAGGTGGACTCTCCCAGTAACTGCGTTGTTGAGGGCACGACAGATGTGTTGGGACACGTGCTTGTGTACTGCGGGGATGGCACACCGGGCAAAATAGTGTCGGCTGGGGACCGAGTACCAAGGGACGGCCACCGCCATAAGGATGTGGAAGGATTCCGTCTCCACCAGCCTAAAAGGCAGCATTTTCATCGCAAGCAGTCGTGAAATGTGCGAATTTAGGACTGTGGCCTGTGGGGCGTTGGCTGCGAATTTGCGCTTTCGTTCAAATGTCTGGGATATGGACAATTGAACACTGCGGTGGGACGTGGACGTGGACGTTGATGCTGTTTCTTGAGAAACTGCCATAACAAGTGAAGACTGAAAGGAGGGGGCATCTTTGAATGCAGTATGGACAGGGAATTGCCTTGCACGCACAATAGGGGGTTCTCTTACACACACAACAGCGGAAGAAGCAGTGGTGACACCCGCTGACACTGGTCGTGGACCCTGGGGTTCGCCCCACAAAGTCGGGTGATTTTTTGACATGTGCCTGATCATGCTGGTGGTGGTCAGGCTGGTAGTTTTTTCACCCCTGCTGATGCTGGCCTGGCAGGTGGCAAAAATGGCCTTTTTGAGGTTATCAGCAAAGTAATTAAAAAAATTCCAGACTCTGGATGACCTACCGGTTCTACTGGCAACGTCCCTCGTGTTGGTGATACGGGGAACGGTTGCCCGCCTTCCGTCTGCGGCCACCAAACTGCTTCTTCCTGTCTGTTGGGGTACTCTGCCTCCCTCCCCCTGTGTGCTGCTGGCCTCGCTCTGCGTGTCCTCCTGCCACGTTGGGTCAGATACTAGATCATCCACCACCTCCTCCTCTTCCACTTGCGCACCACGATCCTCCTCCTCACTTCGTGGCAATGGTGTCTCGTCATCGTCCACCTCTTGTGACAAATTGCCAGTGTCGCCTTCCTGTGGCTGTGGCTGTTTAAATAGTTGGCCATCGCTACATGGGATCTCCTCTTCCACCACTTCAAGTGGAGCAGGCGAGGGGCCCAATATGGAAATGGACCAGTGAACAGCTCTTCAGAGTGTCCAAGTGTGGGATCAGTTGCTGTCTGACGACACTCAGCATGGTGGGAGGAAGGAGCATCAGGGTGAGGAGGAGTATGCTGTCGAGACTCACGGCTACTAACACTTGACCATGTGGAAAACAGACCGTAGGTGTTGGTGCCCAGGTGAATGGAAGTATTAACTGCTATCCAATTAATAACCTGTTCACACTGATCAGTTCGCAATAGTGGTGTTGTTGTGTGCTTCCCTAGTAATTTGGTCAAGAACCGGGAGAGAGAAGATGTGGCTGTTGTTTGTGGCACATTTTCACCTTGGCCATGGCCCCATCACCAGAACGTCCAGTTCCATGTCCCTTGCCACGCGCCTTGCCCATTGTAAATGAAGTAAAATAGCTTACACTCGCACTATCAATGGCAAAAGGGTAATAAAAATGAGATTAGAACCGGGAAGAGGAAAACCTTAGTTATATTTCTCTGGCCTACACCAGAATCTTTTAAACAGATATATTTGTGTCTGAACAGTCAGCGAGACACTCAAACTGTTTTTTTTATGCAAAAAGGTGGATTACACCCAGATTTGAACCGTTGAAGTGGAAAACCACAGTTTTAGCTCTCTGGCCTACACCAGAATCTTTTAAACAGATATATTTGTGTCTGAACAGTCAGCGAGACACTCAAATAGTTTTTTTTATGCAAAAAGGTGGATTACACCCAGATTTGAACCGCGGAAGAGGAAAACCACAGTTTTTGTTCTCTGGCCTACACCAGAATCTTTTAAACAGTTATACTTGTGTCTGAACAGTCAGCGAGACACTCAAACTGTTTTTTTTTATTAAAAAAAAAGGCAAAAAGGTGGATTACACCCAGATTTGGACCATGGAAGAGGAAAACCACAGTTCTATTTCTCTGGTCTACCTCAGAATCTTTTAAACGGATATATATGTGTCTGAACAGTGAGCAAGACACTGAAACTGTTTTTTTTATGCAAAAAGGTGGATTACACCCAGATTTGAACCGTGGAAGAGGAAAACCACAGTTCTAGTTCTCTTGCCTACACCAGAATCTTTTAAACAGATATATTTGTGTCTGAACAGTCAGCGAGACACTCAAACTGTTTCTTTTTATGTAAAAAAGGCAAAAAGGTGGATTACACCCAGATTTGAACCGTGGAAGAGGAAAACCACAGTTCTAGTTATCTGGCCTACACCAGAATCTTTTCAACAGATATATTTGTGTCTGAACAGCAGCGAGACACTCAAACTGTTTTTTTTTATGCAAAAAAGGCAAAAAGGTGGATTACACCCAGATTTGTACCGTGGAAGAGGAAAACCACAGTTCTAGTTATCTGGCCTACACCAGAATCTTTTAAACAGATATATTTGTGTCTGAACAGCAGCGAGACACTCAAACTGTTTTTTTTTATGCAAAAAAGGCAAAAAGGTGGATTACACCCAGATTTGAACCATGGAAGAGGAAAACCACAGTTCTATTTCTCTGGCCTACACCAGAATCTTTTAAACAGATATATCTGTGTCTGAACAGTCAGCGATACACTCAAATATTTTTTTTTATGCAAAAAGGTGGATTACACCCAGATTTGAACCGCGGAAGAGGAAAACCACAGTTTTTGTTCTCTGGCCTACACCAGAATCTTTTAAACAGATATACTTGTGTCTGAACAGTCAGCGAGACACTCAAACTGTTTTTTTTTATTTAAAAAAAGGCAAAAATGTGGATTACACCCAGATTTGAACCATGGAAGAGGAAAACCACAGTTCTATTTCTCTGGTCTACCTCAGAATCTTTTAAACAGATATATATGTGTCTGAACAGTCAGCAAGAAACTGAAACTGTTTTTTTTATGCAAAAGGTGGATTACACCCAGATTTGAACCGTTGAAGAGGAAAACCACAGTTCTAGTTCTCTTGAATACACCAGAATCTTTTAAACAGATATATTTGTGTCTGAACAGTCAGCGAGACACTCAAACTGTTTCTTTTTATGTAAAAAAGGCAAAAAGGTGGATTACACCCAGATTTGAACCGTGGAAGAGGAAAACCACAGTTCTATTTCTCTGGCCTACACCAGAATCTTTTAAACAGATATATTTGTGTCTGAACAGTCAGCGAGACACTCAAACAGTTTTTTTTATGCAAAAAAGGCAAAAAGGTGGATTACACCCAGATTTGAACTGTGGAAAAGGAAAACCACAGTTCTAGTTCTCTGGCCTACACCAGAATCTTTTAAACAGATATATTTGTGTCTGAACAATCAGCGAGATACTGAAACTGTTTTTTTTATGCAAAAAGGTGGATTACACCCAGATTTGAACCGTGGAAGAGGAAAAACACAGTTCTAGTTATCTGACCTACACCAGAATCTTTTAAACAGATATATTTGTGTCTGAACAGCAGCGAGACACTCAAACTGTTTTTTTTTATGCAAAAAAGGCAAAAAGGTGGATTACACCCTGATTTGAACCGTGGAAGAGGAAAACCACAATTCTAGTTCTCTGACCTACACCAGAATCTTTTAAACAGATATATTTGTGTCTGAACAGTCAGCGAGACACTGAAACATTTTTTGTTATGTAAAAAATGCAAAAAGGTGGATTACACCCAGATTTGAACCATGGAAGAGGAAAACCACAGTTCTAGTTCTCTGGCCTACACGATAATCTTTTAAACAGATATATGTGTCTGAACAGTCAGCGAGACACTCAAACTGTTTCTTTTTATGTAAAAAAGGCAAAAAGGTGGATTACACCCAGATTTGAACCGTGGAAGAGGAAAACCACAGTTCTATTTCTCTGGCCTACACCAGAATCTTTTAAACAGATATATTTGTGTCTGAACAGTCAGCGAGACACTCAAACTGTTTTTTTTTTTATAAAAAAGGCAAAAAGGTGGATTACACCCAGATTTGAACCGTGGAAGAGGAAAACCACAGTTCTATTTCTCTGGCCTACACCAGAATCTTTTAAACAGATATATTTGTGTCTGAACAGTCAGAGAGATACTGAAACTGTTTTTTTTTATGCAAAAAGGTGGATTACACCCAGATTTGAACCATGGAAGAAGAAAACCACAATTCTAGTTCTATGACCTACACCAGAATCTTTTAAACAGATATATTTCTGTCTGAACAGTCAGCGAGACACTGAAAAGTTTTTTTTTATGTAAAAAATGCAAAAAGGTGGATTACACTCAGATTTGAACCATGGAAGAGGAAAACCACAGTTCTAGTTCTCTGGTCTACACCAGAATCTTTTAAACAGATATATTTGTGTCTGAACAGTCAGGGAGACACTGAAACAGTTTTTTTTATGCAAAAAGGTGGATTACACCCAGATTTGAACTGTGGAAGAGGAAAACAACAGTTCTAGTTCTCTGGCCTACACCAGAATATTTTAAATAGATATATTTGTGTCTGAACATTCAGCGAGACACTGAAACTGTATTTTTTTAAGTAAAAAAGGCAAAAAGGTGGATTACACCCAGATTTGAACCGTGGAAGAGGAAAACCACAGTTCTAGTTCTCTGGCCTACACCAGAATCTTTTAAACAAATATATTTGTGTCTGAACAGTCAGCGAGACACTCAAACTGTTTTTTTTATGTAAAAAAGGCAAAAAGGTGGATTACACCCAGATTTGAACCGTGGAAGAGAAAAAAAAAGTTCTATTTCTCTGGCCTACACCAGAATCTTTTAAACAGATATATTTGTGTCTGAATAGTCAGCGAGATACTGAAACGTTTTTTTTATGTAAAAAAGGCAAAAAGGTGGATTACACCCAGATTTGAACTGTGGAAGAGGAAAACCACAGTTCTAGTTCTACTGCCTACACCAGAATCTTTTAAACAGATATATTTGTGTCTGAACAGTCAGCGAGACACTCAAACTGTTTCTTTTTATGTAAAAAAGGCAAAAAGGTGGATTACACCCAGATTTGAACCGTGGAAGAGGAAAACCACAGTTCTAGTTATCTGGCCTACACCAGAATCTTTTCAACAGATATATTTGTGTCTGAACAGCAGCGAGACACTCAAACTGTTTTTTTTTTATGCAAAAAAGGCAAAAAGGTGGATTACACCCAGATTTGAACCGTGGAAGAGGAAAACCACAGTTCTAGTTATCTGGCCTACACCAGAATCTTTTAAACAGATATATTTGTGTCTGAACAGCAGCGAGACACTCAAACTGTTTTTTTTTATGCAAAAAAGGCAAAAAGGTGGATTACACCCAGATTTGAACCATGGAAGAGGAAAACCACAGTTCTATTTCTCTGGCCTACACCAGAATCTTTTAAACAGATATATCTGTGTCTGAACAGTCAGCGATACACTCAAATATTTTTTTTTATGCAAAAAGGTGGATTACACCCAGATTTGAACCGCGGAAGAGGAAAACCACAGTTTTTGTTCTCTGGCCTACACCAGAATCTTTTAAACAGATATACTTGTGTCTGAACAGTCAGCGAGACACTCAGACTGTTTTTTTTTATTTAAAAAAAGGCAAAAATGTGGATTACACCCAGATTTGAACCATGGAAGAGGAAAACCACAGTTCTATTTCTCTGGTCTACCTCAGAATCTTTTAAACAGATATATATGTGTCTGAACAGTCAGCAAGAAACTGAAACTGTTTTTTTTATGCAAAAGGTGGATTACACCCAGATTTGAACCGTTGAAGAGGAAAACCACAGTTCTAGTTCTCTTGCCTACACCAGAATCTTTTAAACAGATATATTTGTGTCTGAACAGTCAGCGAGACACGTAAACTGTTTCTTTTTATGTAAAAAAGGCAAAAAGGTGGATTACACCCAGATTTGAACCGTGGAAGAGGAAAACCACAGTTCTAGTTATCTGGCCTACACCAGAATCTTTTAAACAGATATATTTGTGTCTGAACAGCAGCGAGACACTCAAACTGTTTTTTTTTATGCAAAAAAGGCAAAAAGGTGGATTACACCCAGATTTGAACCGTGGAAGAGAAAAACCACAGTTCTATTTCTCTGGCCTACACCAGAATCTTTTAAACAGATATATTTGTGTCTGAACAGTCAGCGAGACACTCAAACAGTTTTTTTTTATGCAAAAAAGGCAAAAAGGTGGATTACACCCAGATTTGAACCGTGGAAAAGGAAAACCACAGTTCTAGTTCTCTGGCCTACACCAGAATCTTTTAAACAGATATATTTGTGTCTGAACAATCAGCGAGATACTGAAACTGTTTTTTTTATGCAAAAAGGTGGATTACACCCAGATTTGAACCATGGAAGAGGAAAAACACAGTTCTAGTTATCTGACCTACACCAGAATCTTTTAAACAGATATATTTGTGTCTGAACAGCAGCGAGACACTCAAACTGTTTTTTTTTATGCAAAAAAGGCAAAAAGGTGGATTACACCCTGATTTGAACCGTGGAAGAGGAAAACCACAATTCTAGTTCTCTGACCTACACCAGAATCTTTTAAACAGATATATTTGTGTCTGAACAGTCAGCGAGACACTGAAGCATTTTTTGTTATGTAAAAAATGCAAAAAGGTGGATTACACCCAGATTTGAACCATGGAAGAGGAAAACCACAGTTCTAGTTCTCTGGCCTACACGATAATCTTTTAAACAGATATATGTGTCTGAACAGTCAGCGAGACACTCAAACTGTTTCTTTTTATGTAAAAAAGGCAAAAAGGTGGATTACACCCAGATTTGAACCGTGGAAGAGGAAAACCACAGTTCTATTTCTCTGGCCTACACCAGAATCTTTTAAACAGATATATTTGTGTCTGAACAGTCAGCGAGACACTCAAACTGTTTTTTTTTTTATAAAAAAGGCAAAAAGGTGGATTACACCCAGATTTGAACCGTGGAAGAGGAAAACCACAGTTCTATTTCTCTGGCCTACACCAGAATCTTTTAAACAGATATATTTGTGTCTGAACAGTCAGAGAGATACTGAAACTGTTTTTTTTATGCAAAAAGGTGGATTACACCCAGATTTGAACCGTGGAAGAAGAAAACCACAATTCTAGTTCTATGACCTACACCAGAATCTTTTAAACAGATATATTTCTGTCTGAACAGTCATCGAGACACTGAAAAGTTTTTTTTTATGTAAAAAATGCAAAAAGGGGATTACACTCAGATTTGAACCATGGAAGAGGAAAACCACAGTTCTAGTTCTCTGGTCTACACCAGAATCTTTTAAACAGATATATTTGTGTCTGAACAGTCAGGGAGACACTGAAACAGTTTTTTTTATGCAAAAAGGTGGATTACACCCAGATTTGAACTGTGGAAGAGGAAAACAACAGTTCTAGTTCTCTGGCCTACACCAGAATATTTTAAATAGATATATTTGTGTCTGAACATTCAGCGAGACACTGAAACTGTATTTTTTTAAGTAAAAAAGGCAAAAAGGTGGATTACACCCAGATTTGAACCGTGGAAGAGGAAAACCACAGTTCTAGTTCTCTGGCCTACACCAGAATCTTTTAAACAAATATATTTGTGTCTGAACAGTCAGCGAGACACTCAAACTGTTTTTTTTATGTAAAAAAGGCAAAAAGGTGGATTACACCCAGATTTGAACCGTGGAAGAGAAAAAAAAAGTTCTATTTCTCTGGCCTACACCAGAATCTTTTAAACAGATATATTTGTGTCTGAATAGTCAGCGAGATACTGAAACGTTTTTTTTATGTAAAAAAGGCAAAAAGGTGGATTACACCCAGATTTGAACTGTGGAAGAGGAAAACCACAGTTCTAGTTCTCTGGCCTATACCAGAATCTTTTAAACAGATATATTTGTGTCTGAACAGTCAGGGAGACACTGAAACTGTTTTTTTATGCAAAAAGGTGGATTACACCCAGATTTGAACCGTGCAAGAGGAAGTCAACAATTCTAGTTCTCTGGCCTACACCAGAATCTTTTAAATAGATATATTTATGTCTGAACAGTCAGCGAGACTCTGAAACGTTTTTTTTTATGCAAAAAAGGCAAAAAGGTGGATTACACCCAGATTTGAACCGTGGAAGAGGAAAACCACAGTTCTAGTTCTCTGGTCTACACCAGAATCTTTTAAACAAATAAATTTGTGTCTGAACAGTCAGCGAGACACTCAAACTGTTTTTTTTTATGTAAAAAAGGCAAAAAGGTGGATTACACCCAGATTTGAACCGTGGAAGAGAAAAAAAAAGTTCTATTTCTCTGGCCTACACCAGAATCTTTTAAACAGATATATTTGTGTCTGAACAGTCAGCGCGACACTGAAACATTTTTTTTTGTGTAAAAAGGGCAAAAAGGTGGATTACACCCAGATTTGAACCATGGAAGAGGAAAACCACAGTTCTATTTCTCTGGTCTACCTCAGAATCTTTTAAACAGATATATATGTGTCTGAACAGTCAGCAAGAAACTGAAACTGTTTTTTTTATGCAAAAAGGTGGATTACACCCAGATTTGAACCGTTGAAGAGGAAAACCACAGTTCTAGTTCTCTTGCCTACACCAGAATCTTTTAAACAGATATATTTGTGTCTGAACAGCAGCGAAACACTCAAATTGTTTTTTTTTATGCAAAAAAGGCAAAAAGGTGGATTACACCCAGATTTGAACCGTGGAAGAGGAAAACCACGGTTCTATTTCTCTGGCCTACACCAGAATCTTTTAAACAGATATATTTGTGTCTGAACAGTCAGCGAGACACTCAAACAGGTTTTTTTTATGCAAAAAAGGCAAAAAGGTGGATTACACCCAGATTTGAACCGTGGAAAAGGAAAACCACAGTTCTAGTTCTCTGGCCTACACCAGAATCTTTTAAACAGATATATTTGTGTCTGAACAATCAGCGAGATACTGAAACTGTTTTTTTTATGCAAAAAGGTGGATTACACCCAGATTTGAACCGTGGAAGAGGAAAAACACAGTTCTAGTTATCTGACCTACACCAGAATCTTTTAAACAGATATATTTGTGTCTGAACAGCAGCGAGACACTCAAACTGTTTTTTTTATGCAAAAAAGGCAAAAAGGTGGATTACACCCTGATTTGAACCGTGGAAGAGGAAAACCACAATTCTAGTTCTCTGACCTACACCAGAATCTTTTAAACAGATATATTTGTGTCTGAACAGTCAGCGAGACACTGAAACATTTTTTGTTATGTAAAAAATGCAAAAAGGTGGATTACACCCAGATTTGAACCATGGAAGAGGAAAACCACAGTTCTAGTTCTCTGGCCTACACGATAATCTTTTAAACAGATATATGTGTCTGAACAGTCAGCGAGACACTCAAACTGTTTCTTTTTATGTAAAAAAGGCAAAAAGGTGGATTACACCCAGATTTGAACCGTGAAAGAGGAAAACCACAGTTCTATTTCTCTGGCCTACACCAGAATCTTTTAAACAGATATATTTGTGTCTGAACAGTCAGCGAGACACTCAAACTGTTTTTTTTTTTATAAAAAAGGCAAAAAGGTGGATTACACCCAGATATGAACCGTGGAAGAGGAAAACCACAGTTCTATTTCTCTGGCCTACACCAGAATCTTTTAAACAGATATATTTGTGTCTGAACAGTCAGAGAGATACTGAAACTGTTTTCTTTATGCAAAAAGGTGGATTACACCCAGATTTGAACCGTGGAAGAAGAAAACCACAATTCTAGTTCTATGACCTACACCAGAATCTTTTAAACAGATATATTTCTGTCTGAACAGTCAGCGAGACACTGAAAAGTTTTTTTTATGTAAAAAATGCAAAAAGGTGGATTACACTCAGATTTGAACCATGGAAGAGGAAAACCACAGTTCTAGTTCTCTGGTCTACACCAGAATCTTTTAAACAGATATATTTGTGTCTGAACAGTCAGGGAGACACTGAAACAGTTTTTTTTATGCAAAAAGGTGGATTACACCCAGATTTGAACTGTGGAAGAGGAAAACAACAGTTCTAGTTCTCTGGCCTACACCAGAATATTTTAAATAGATATATTTGTGTCTGAACATTCAGCGAGACACTGAAACTGTATTTTTTTAAGTAAAAAAGGCAAAAAGGTGGATTACACCCAGATTTGAACCGTGGAAAAGGAAAACCACAGTTCTAGTTCTCTGGCCTACTGTTATGTTCTGCTACCAAAGCTAAGGAAAGAGAGGAGATCTGTCCCTACTATAGGACTCAGCTGAATCCCTACGATGTAACAGGGAACCTGATCCTGCGATCAGACCTGCTAAAGTCCTAATCTAGTCTGTACGGAGACCTATAGATGTGGGGAGGGAATCCCTACAAGTACTAAGGACTGGGAGGAATAAGGGACACCTCCTAACAGAAATAGTAGCAGACAGACGAACAAACAAAATAGATAGAACATAGAGGTCCGTAGACCAAGCAAACTAACAGAGCTAGATACAGAGCACAGGCTAGCTAGAAAGTAGATATACAATGAAGTCCAGCAAAGCCAGAAGGGCGGAGCAGGATTAAATAGGCCAACAAGGTCATGTGACCAGCAAAGGAAAAAAAACCTAACAGCAAGATTCTAACAGTACCCCCCCTTCTAAGAGGATCCTCCGGATCCCCTAGGACCAGGCTTATCAGGAAATCTCCTGTGAAACGCTCTGATAAGTCTGGACGCGAAACATCATCTGACCTCACCCAAGAGTTATCCTCGGGTCCGAAACCTTTCCAGGCCACAAGATACTGCAAACTACCTCTATACCGTCTAGAGTCAAGGATGCGAGAAATTTCATATTCCCCGTCCTCCACCACCGGAGGAACAGAGGCAGAGGCGTCACCATCCGACACAACAGCTTTTTTTAACAGAGAGACATGAAAGACCGGATTAATTCTCCAGGAGGTAGGAACCTCCAACCTAACAGCAGATTGGTTGACAACCTGAAGCACCTTAAAGGGCCCTACAAACTTGGGACCCAATTTCTTAGAAGGAATCCTCAACCGCAGATTCCTAGAGGACAACCAAACCATGTCACCAACAGCGAATAAAACCTCCTGTCGTTTCCTATCAAAGTAGTCTTTAGATTTTCTGTTGGCCTCCTGAAGATTACCACGCACATCCGTCCAAACTCTTTCCAAATCACCGGAAAAATTCTCCTCCTCAGGCACGGCAGATCCCAACTTGGAGAACGACCCAAACGACGGATGTCTCCCAGAACAACAAAAAAAAGGCGAACAACCAGCAGAAGAAGATGTATGATTGTTCAGAGCAAATTCGGCAAGTGGCAGAAACTCAGACCACCCCTCTTGATTGTCTGCCACAAAACAACGCAAGAACTGCTCAACATCCTGGTTTTTCCTTTCTGTCTGGCCATTAGATTCAGGATGATATCTGGACGAAAACGACAAATGAATTCCCAACCTGTCACAAAAGGCACGCCAAAAACGAGCCACGAACTGAGGACCCCTATCAGAAACAATGTCAGTAGGAACGCCATGAAGTCTGACAATTTCCTTGACAAAGGCCTTAGCGAGAGTTTTAGCGCAGGGCAGTTTGACGAAGGGAACCAAGTGACACATCTTGCTAAAACGGTCCACGACCACCCAGATGACAGTAAAACCCTCAGAGGGGGGAAGGTCAGTTATAAAGTCCATAGCCAAATGTGTCCAAGGAGCACTGGGGACCTCCAAAGGACAAAGTAACCCCGCAGCAGGAGTATGTGAGGACTTAGATCTAGCACATATAGTACATTGGCGCACCCACTTAATGACTTCCTTCTGCCATCCAGGCCACCAAAAACTGCGACCCACCAGTCTCTTGGTCTCAGAGATTCCGGGATGACCTGCCAACCGAGATTCGTGACACTCAACAAACAAATCTCTCCTAAAGGTCCCAGGCACAAACAACCTCCCATGAGGAGTGTTAGATGGGGCATTCTCCTGAGCTTTAAGAATCTCATCTTCCAAAACGGAGTCTAAAGCAGCTATCACAACACCTTCTTGTAAAATGTTTTCCTCTTTCTCAGCACCGACTATGGGAGAAAAACTGCGAGACAAGGCATCCGCCTTAACATTCTTAGTACCAGGGATGTAAGTAACGGAGAAATTAAACCGCGAGAAAAACAGTGCCCACCTAGCCTGACGGGCATTCAGGCGCTTGGCAGCATCAAGATATATCAGATTTTTATGATCCGTAAGAACCTGAACGGGAAATTCCGCACCTTCCAAGAAGTGGCGCCAGTGTTCAAATGCGAGTTTAATAGCCAATAATTCCCGATTACCAATATCGTAATTCAATTCAGTCTCCGAAAATTTTTTTGAAAAAAAGGCACAGGGATGTAATCCATCCCCGTTATCCTGAGACAATACTGCGCCAACCCCCACAGAGGAAGCATCAACCTCAACCAAAAACGGCCTAGTAACATCAGGCTGCATAAGGATGGGAGCAGAGGTGAACCTCTCCTTGAGATACACAAAAGCTTCAATGGCCTCAGAAGACCACTGAACCGCATCAGCACCTTTCCTGGTGAGATCAGTCAGAGGTTTGACAA
Source organism: Phyllobates terribilis (assembly GCF_046119375.1). Lineage (NCBI taxonomy): Eukaryota > Metazoa > Chordata > Amphibia > Anura > Dendrobatidae > Phyllobates > Phyllobates terribilis. The sequence goes on from NW_027362771.1 coordinate 180,243,574, forward strand.
TACTAGAAAATTTTTTTATGAATTTTCTATAGTAATTGGCGAAACCCAAAAACCTCTGTATCGATTTCAAACCAATAGGCCTAGGCCATTCCTGCACAGCCTGAACCTTAACCGGATCCATCTCAAAACCTTTGCTGGAGATAATGTAGCCCAAAAAACTAATTCTCTGTACAGCGAACTCACATTTCTCCAGCTTAGCAAAAAGCGAATTGTCCATTAATAACTGTAATACCTCACGCACGCTCCGCCAATGAGACTCCAGATCTGGCGAATAAATCAAAATGTCATCCAAATACACAACCACATTTTTACCGATCAAAGGTCTAAGGATGTCATTAATCAGATTCTGAAAAAATGCAGGAGCATTAGTAAGACCAAAAGGCATAACCAGATTCTCAAAATGACCCACAGGAGTGTTAAAAGCAGTCTTCCATTCATCACCCTCCTTCATGCGCAACAGATTGTATGCCCCCTTAAGGTCAATTTTAGAGAACCACTTGGCCCCCAATAACTGGTTAAACAGATCAGGAATCAATGGCAGTGGGTAAGGATTGCGTACCGTAATTTTGTTAATCTCACGAAAATCCAGACAAGGACGTAAACCGCCGTCCTTTTTTTTTACAAAAAAAAATCCAACCGCCACAGGAGACTTAGAAGGCCTAATGTGACCGGCGGCCAAACTTGTCTGTATGTATTCCTCCAAAGCCTTCCTCTCAGGAATAGTAAGGTTAAATAAACGACTTTTAGGAAGAATCGCTCCAGGGACAAATTCAATAGAACAATCATAGTCTCTATGGGGAGGCAAAACCTGCGATTCTTTCTCAGAAAAAACTCTCCAAAAATCCTGAATAGGAACAGGCAATTCTCCCCTATCCAAAGCTGCAATACGCCCGTTACAACACTTGTCATAACATTTATGGCTCCAGGATTTAATTTCACTGGTAGACCAATCCAGTACAGGATTGTGAAATTTTAACCAGGGCAAACCCAATATTACTGGAGAAGGCAAGTTATTCAACACTACCAAATCCAATTTCTCATGGTGAACACCATTAATAGTGAGAGGAAATTCACTGACCTTGAGAGTAATATTCTTCAAAGGGGAGCCATCCACAGAAACCACAGCAATGGGGGATGATAAAGGTTCAGGTTTTAAATTGAGTTTTTCCACGAATCCCCCATCAATTACATTCAGTGTAGACCCGCAATCAACAAACACCCGAAATTCCATTAATTTTTCCTGAGCAATCGTGGAAGCAGCTAAAAATATACCCTTGGAATTTAAACAGGCAATACGGGCGTGACTGACCATTTTTTTTTCTTTCTTCATACGAAGCTCACAGCCTTTAATCAAATGACCAGATTTTCCGCAATAGAAACACAAGCCTTCCGAAAAACGACGGTCTTTTTCTTGAGAGCGAGGTGCCACCGATCCAATCTCCATCGGTTCACCACTGTTAGTACATACATTCTCATAACCAGAAACTGACATAGCAGAGGATTTGCTCTCATTAACCCTAGCACGCAGTCTTCTATCCACCCGTATAGCTAATTGCATAGCCTGTTGCAAATCCTCAGGTGTAGGATAAGCAATTAGCAGGTCTTTAACCCTTTCACTGAGCCCAGCAAGAAATAGACTTTTCAGAGCAGAATCGTTCCACCCTGTTTGAGTGGACCAACGACGAAAATGAGTACAATATTTTTCCACATTACCTGATCCTTGTTTTAAACGTCTCAACTCAGTCTCAGCTGATGCCACACGGTCAGGATCATCATATAATAATCCTAAAGCAGAAAAAAAACTATCCACTGATCTGAAGCATGTATCACTAGGTTGCAAAGAAAAGGCCCACTCCTGAGGCTCTTTGCGCAAAAGTGACATTATGAACCCTACGCGCTGGGATTCATCCCCAGAGGACTTGGGTCTCAAACGAAAATACAATAAGCAAGCATTTTTAAATGAAAAAAATTCTCGATGTTCACCAAAAAATAAATCCGGCAAACATACCTTAGGCTCCAAGAAATATGCTCCAGGACAGTTACTCACGTGCTGACGGAGCTCGGCCACTTCCAGAGAGAGTCCCTGCAGGTGTTTAGCCAAATCCTGAACCGACACCATGATGGAACAAAAAAAAATAAAAAATCTTTCCTTAGAGAATTTGCAGGCTGGACTTACTGTTATGTTCTGCTACCAAAGCTAAGGAAAGAGAGGAGATCTGTCCCTACTATAGGACTCAGCTGAATCCCTACGATGTAACAGGGAACCTGATCCTGCGATCAGACCTGCTAAAGTCCTAATCTAGTCTGTACGGAGACCTATAGATGTGGGGAGGGAATCCCTACAAGTACTAAGGACTGGGAGGAATAAGGGACACCTCCTAACAGAAATAGTAGCAGACAGACGAACAAACAAAATAGATAGAACATAGAGGTCCGTAGACCAAGCAAACTAACAGAGCTAGATACAGAGCACAGGCTAGCTAGAAAGTAGATATACAATGAAGTCCAGCAAAGCCAGAAGGGCGGAGCAGGATTAAATAGGCCAACAAGGTCATGTGACCAGCAAAGGAAAAAAAACCTAACAGCAAGGTTCTAACACCTACACCAGAATCTTTTAAACAAATATATTTGTGTCTGAACAGTCAGCGAGACACTCAAACTGTTTTTTTTATGTAAAAAAGGCAAAAAGGTGGATTACACCCAGATTTGAACCGTGGAAGAGAAAAAAAAAGTTCTATTTCTCTGGCCTACACCAGAATCTTTTAAACAGATATATTTGTGTCTGAATAGTCAGCGAGATACTAAAACGTTTTTTTTATGTAAAAAAGGCAAAAAGGTGGATTACACCCAGATTTGAACTGTGGAAGAGGAAAACCACAGTTCTAGTTCTCTGGCCTATACCAGAATCTTTTAAACAGATATATTTGTGTCTGAACAGTCAGGGAGACACTGAAACTATTTTTTTATGCAAAAAGGTGGATTACACCCAGATTTGAACCGTGCAAGAGGAAATCAACAATTCTAGTTCTCTGGCCTACACCAGAATCTTTTAAACAGATATATTTGTGTCTGAACAGTCAGTGAGACACTGAAATGTTTTTTTTTATGTAAAAAAGGCAAAAAGGTGAATTACACCCAGATTTGAACCGTGGAAGAGGAAAACCACAGTTTTAGTACTCTGGCCTACACCAGAATCTTTTAAACAGATATATTTGTGTCTGAACAGTCAGCGAGACACTAAAACTGTTTTTTTTATGCAAAAAGATGGATTACACCCAGATTTGAACCGTGGAAGACGAAAACCATAGTTCTAGTTCTCTGGCCTACACCAGAATCTTTTAAACAGATATATTTGTGTCTGAACAGTCAGCGAGACACTCAAACTGTTTTTTTTTATGGAATAAATGCAAAAAAGTAGATAATACAGAGATTTGAACCGTGGAACTGCAAAACCACAGTTCTAGTTATCTGCCCGAAACCAGACTCTTTTAAACAGATATATTGTGTCTGAACACTCACAGACACACTCAATTTTTGTTTGGCGGGGGGAAATACCAAAAGGTTAATAAGAGGATTTAGATTGGGGCTAAGTATAGCAATTTGAGCAGTGGTAGAACACAGGACTGTAATGCAGTGTTTGTTGGTATAACCACTGCATCTCCTATACAGCCAGTCTGCCTGCCTGATATCTGGGATGGATATTAGTCCTAAGAAGGACAGTCTGTTTGATTTTGCAGGCTTTAGAGACCCTACACTACCTATTTCGCAGTATAAATCTCTCCCTAGCTCAGCAGCACTCTCCCTACACTTTCTGATCCAGAGCGAGTGTGTCCAAGATGGCGGAGCCCGGTTTTCAATACTCGAGGTGACACTGTGCGGCCAGCCAATCACTGTAATGCCCACAACAAACATGGCTGCGGCATTACAGTGACTGGCTGGCAATCCCTGCATGTTCATTGGCTCTGTAAAGAGCGCCAAACATGCAGGGTGTAGACCCGAGCTCCCGCCCGAGTAACCCGGAAATGCTCAGTGCTCGCCGAACATCCCGAGTAGTGAGATGCTCGGGCGAGTACCGAGCAGTGTCGAGCATGCTCACTCAACACTACTCATTATGTCTTCACTTTATGGTAGACTTAACTTAAGTGCACACGTATCATTTTTGATGCGTTTTGCGGTGTTTTCTTGCCGCGGAAACGCAGCAAAAATGCTTGGTAATGGGTGTGAAGACCCGGGGTCTTCCATGGGAGTAACGCTACTCAGACAACACAGGGTGAGGGTAAAACAGCGTGGCAATACTTTATTGAACCACAAAGCGGACAATAAACACACTGAACAGTCCTAGCAAATACACAAGATGGTATAACATTACAGAGTGTCACCCTTCCGCTGATCCACCTGGGATAGAACAGCTGTGACTTTGGAGACTTCCAGGGACAACTACTTCAACCAGTGGCCCCCCACAGAGAGGAGGTAGTGGCAAGCTTAGGAAGCTAGCAGTCCATCGACGTACAAGACCAGGAGACCCAGGGTCCAAATCTGTCCTCTCTGAGAGTTTCCATGGGGCCAGGCGACCAGTGGCTCCCTCCTGGCAACTCCAGATGTCTCCATAGGTTCTAGGTGACTGGTGGGTCCCTCCTAGCAACCCGAAACAACATATCCATGGGCCCAGGTGACTTCTTCGTCCTCTCCTGGACGCCCCAAAATGTATCCATGTCTCTCTGATGGTTAATGGAGCAGATCCGAATCTTTCCAGTCAGGGATGGTACCCTTAGACTAGAATCATGTAGCATACAAATCTGTGTCTCTTTGCATGCCATGCAATCCATATACTTTCCTGAAGGATGTATTTCTTTCTCCTTCTAAAGTCTTTCTGATTCTCTGTCCCCAGTCTGACTCACTTTGTCTCAAGTCTCAATCTGACTCCAGCACTACAGACATCCTTGTTTATATTAACATCTGTGTGAGGTCATCAGGCACAGGTAAGAGGTAAAGGTGTAGGGCTCGAGTATCCACAGCAGTAGTCTCCTCAGCCAAGCAGGGTACCACGCAGTGTGAAAAAAGAAAAAAAAAGTAAAAAATAAAAGAAAAAACACTATTCTCACCTGTCCTGCAATGTCCCTCGGTGATGTCATCCTCCCAGCAGTACACTGTAGGGAGCACGCTCGCTCCCAGCAGTGTACTGCGCTGCCAGGACATGGGGTAACGTGACGGTCATGTGAGCTCTCAGCTGAAGATCAGCTGAGAGCTCACGTGACCTCACTTTACGGCACTGGTGCTGCGTTGGAATATTCTGAAGAATGTTCCCACCAGTACTGGTGCTGAGGTCACTGGGGCTGATCAGTTGATCTTCAGCTTATGAACCAAAGTGACCTCACTCCTGCAGCAGCAATGTACACTTACATGAGTGATTTTACACTCCTGTCAGTATACATTGCTGTCTTCTACAGCAGAGACATCAGTGATTGCTGATGTCACTGCTGTAGAAGTGACCCGGATCGCCGAGGGACAATCGTGATGGAAACCTGGATCGCCGAGGGACAATCGTGACGGAATCGTGGATTACGTCGTGATGGCGGACAGGTGAGGGATATAGTTATTTTTTATTTTACTTTTTTACAGAAGATCAATGGATTCAGGGACTGAGAGTAATAAAAAAAATGTAAAACCGTGTGTTTTTTATTTCATTAAAATACTTTATTCTGGCCGTGAATTTATTGAAAAAACTTTCCTACGCGGTTAGTAATGGGGGCGTTTGACCAGTGTCATTTTATGAGATAATTACTCTGGAACGCTTCAACGGATCCCCCCCGATTCTGAGATTGTTTTTTCATGACATACTGTACTTCATTATTGTGGTAAAATTTCTTCAATATCACTTGCGTTTATTTGTGAAAAAAAAGTAAATCTGGCAAAAATTTTGCAATTTTCAAAATTTGAAATTTTATGCCCTTAAATCAGAGAGATATGTCACACAAAATAGTTAATAAATAACATTTCCCACATGTCTACTTTACATTAGCACAATTTTGGAACCAAATTTTTTTTTATTAGGGAGATATAAGGGTTAAAAGTTTTTCCAACAAAATTTACAAAACCATTTTTTTATGGACCACATCACATTTGAAGTCACCTTGAGGGGTGTTTATGACAGAAAATACCCAAAAGTGACACCATTCTAAAAACTGCACCCCTCAAGATGCTCAAATCAAAGGATTTTTGGAATGTGGAAGAAAAAAATGAACATTTAACTTTTTTCACAAAAATGTTACTTTAGACCCAATTTTTTTTTATTTTCGCAGAGGTAACAGGAAAAAATGGACCCCAAAATTTGTTGTGCAATTTACCATGAGCATGCAGATACACCATACGTGGGGAAAAAACAGTGTTTGGGAGCACGGCAGGGTTTGAAAGGGAAGGAGCACCATTTGACTTTTTGAATGTAAAATTTGCTTGAATAATTAGCGGACGCCATGTTGCATTTGGAGAGTCCCTGATGTGCCTAAACAGTGGAAACCGCCCACAAGTGACACCATTTTGGAAACTAGACCCCTCAGGGAACTTATCTAGATGTGTGGTGAGCACCTTGAACCCCCAGGTGCTTCACAGACGTTTAGAACATTGAGGAATAAAAATAAAATTTTCCCATTTTTCCCACAAAAATGTTTTTCAGCCCCCAATTTTACATTTCCATAAGGGTAACAGGAGAAATTGCGCCATGCAGTTTGTTGTGCAATTTCTCCTGAGTAAGCAGATACCCCATATATGGATAAAAACCACTGGGCGTTCGGCAGGGTTCGGAAGGGAAGGAGCACCATTTGACATTTTGAATGTAAAATTTGCTTGAATAATTAACGGATGTGCCTCTGATGTGCCTAAACAGTGGAAAACCCCCACAAGTGACATCATTTTGGAAACTAGACCCCTCAGGTAACTTATTTAGATGTGTGGTGAGCACCCTAAACCCCCAAGTGCTTTACAGAAGTTTATAACATGGAGCCGTGAAAATAAAAAAAATCAAACTTTTTCCACAAAAATTATGTTTTAGCCCCAATTTTTTTATTTTCACAAGGGTAAGAGGAGAAAATAAACCCCAAAAACTCTTCAGTACGCCAATACCCCAAAATACAGTGTTTGGGCGTACGGCAGAGTTCAGAAGGGAAGGAGCACTATATGACTTTTTGAACGCAAAATTGGCTGGAATTGAGAGCGGACGCCATGTCGCTGATGTGCTTAAATAGTGGAAACCCCCCACAAGTGACCCCATTTTGGAAACTACACCCCTCAAGGATTTTATTAAGGGGTATAGTGAACATTTTGAACCCAGAGGTACGACACAGAATTTGATAACATTAGGTCATCATATTGAATAAGTTGTCATTAGTCTTGAGCGCAAGTGCTCGCTACTTGAGTTTGCATCACGTACTCAGGTATGCACCATGTACTGCATGTGCTCAAGTGACATGCTCGAGTCCCTGCCCCGCATGTTTCACGGTTATTAGACACCCAAAAAAAAAACATGCGGGGATCGCTCGTGCATGGCAGGCAAATCCCTGGAAGTTTTTTTTGGCCTCGAAGTATATGGGGCGGAGACTCAAGCATGTCACTCGAACACCCGCGATACTCAGTGCATACCCAAGCAACCGATGCAAACTCAAGTAGCGAGCACTTGCGCTCAACACTAGTTTCCATATCGTCATCTTTTTTTTTCTACTTTTGAAAAAAATCCCAACCCTAACCACAATCCTAATACAACCCCAACCCTAACCCTAGCCCAACCCTAACCCCAACCCCAACTCTAACCATAGCCCAACCCTAACCCTAGCCCAACACTAACCCTAACCCCAACCCTAGCCCAACCCTAACCCCATCCCTAACCCCAACCCCAACCCTAGCCCAACCCTAACTCTAGCCCAACCCTAACCCTAGCCCTAACCCCAACCCTAGCCCAACCCTAACCCCAGCCCTAGCCCAACCCTAACCCCAACCCCAACCCTAACCCTAGCCCAACCCTAACCCTAGCCCAACCCTAACCCTAGCCCAACCCTAACACTAGCCCAACCATAACCCTAGCACAACCTTAACCCCAACCCCAACCCTAACCCTAGCCCAACCCTAACACAACCCTAACCCTAACCCTAGAGTTTATTTTTTACGCCGTTCCTTGTGCGGTATAAGTGATTAGACGACTTTATTCTTCGGGTCGGTGCGATTACAGCAATTCAAGAATCATATCGGGTTTTTATGATTGACAGCTGTCACACACTAAAAGACGCATTTTTGTAAAATCTAGTTTTTGCAGCGCCATATTTTGAGAGCTATAATTTTTCCATATTTTGGCCGACAGAGTCGTTTTTATTGGTACCATTTTCAGGCACGTAACATTTTTTGATCGCTTTATATTCTGATTTTTGGGAGGCAGAATAAACAAAAAACAGCAATTCCGGAATTGTTTTTATGGGTTTTTTTTATGCTGTTCCGCATGTGGTAAAATTGATAAGGTAGCTTTATTCTTCGGGTCAGTACCTTTACAGCGGTATCACATTTATATTGTTCTTCTATGTTTTGGCGCTTTAACACAATAAAAGCTATTTTATAGAAAAAAATTTTTTTTTGTATCGCTTTATTCTGAGAGCTATAACTTTTTTATTTTTTTGCTGATGGAGCTGCATGGTGGCTTGTTTTTTGTGGGATAAGATGACGTTTTCAGCGACACCATTTTTATTTATATTCGTCATTTTGATCGCGTGTTATTCCATTTTTTGTTTGGCGGTATAATGATAAAGAATTGTTTTTTGCTTCGTTTTTTTTTTTTTTTTTTTACCGTATTCACTAAAGGGTGTAACTAGTGGGACAGTTTTATAGGTTAGGTCATTCCGGACGCGGCAATACCAAATATATGTACTTTTATTGTTTTGTTTTGCTTTTCCATAATAATATTTATTGATGGGTACATTATATTTTTATTTTTGGTGGATTATATATATATTTTTTTCAATATTTTTACAAAAAATGTTTTGTTTTGTTTTTTCATTTTTAACACTTTTTGGACTTTTATTCTTTGTCCCACTATGAGACTTTCACTTTTTACATTCTGATCGCCGGTATAGCATATGGATGGAGCACCATCCCTGTGCTATACAGGCTGTCAGCGCTGCAGATGCAGAAGATACTTTGGTCATGCACTGCGCATGACCAAAGTATCTTCCTGCTGTCTGGTGACCCGGATGTTGTCATGACGACATCGGGTCGTCATGGCAACATCCGGGAAGCCGCGGCAGACAGCGCTGGAGGCCAGAAGAGGAGGTGAGCATTGCGATCACTTCCCCTTGCCACCGCAATGCTGCGATCGACTTTGATCGCAGCATTGTGGGGGTTAATGTGCCGGGAGCAGTCCCGCACCGCTCCCGGCACATTAACCCCCGCAATGCAAATAGCACCGGGTGTCAGCTGTGACAATCAGCTGACACCCGGCGGCGATCGCGCCCGCACAGCCTGCGTGCGGGCGAAATCAACAGGGCGTACTAATACGTACTTGGCTCTTAAATCCCAGGGCGCAGGTACGTATTAGTACGCCTTGGGCTGTAAAGGGGTTAATATCATCGCTGCAGATAATATAACATTTTCAACATGACAAGTTTCCTTTTAGGTAATTTGAAATATATCGAAACGCAAATGGCTTGATACAGGCTAAACCAGAGAGCTGAGCAGAGAGGAAATCCTGTATTCACCCTTGCCTGCCACAATAAAGGTTGGGCTTGACTTTGAAAGTTTTTCCAAGATGCAGTTTCCAGAATAGACACAAGGTAAATTGGGGCTTGTGAAGCTGGGACAACATGAGATGGAAGAATGGTAAAATTGGTCTCAGCCATTGCTAGGATTGGATAATGGAGGAGTATACAGTACAGACCAAAAGTTTGGACACACCTCATTTAAAGATTTTTCTGTATTTTCATGACTATGAAAATTGTACATTCAAACTGAAGGCATCAAAACTATGAATTAACACATGTGGAATTATATACTTAACAAAAAAGTGTGAAACAACTGAAAATATGTCTTATATTCTAGGTTCTTCAAAGTAGCCACCTTTTGCTTTGATGACTGTTTTGCTCACTCTTGACAATCTCTTGATGAGCTTCAAGAGGTAGTCACCGGAAATGGTCTTCCAACAATCTTGAAGGAGTTCCCAGAGATGCTTAGCACTTGTTGGCCCTTTTGCCTTCACTCTGCGGTCCAGCTCACCCAAACCATCTCGATTGGGTTCAGGTCTGGTGACTGTGGAGGCCAGGTCATCTGGCATAGCACCCTATCACTCTCCTTCTTGGTCAAATAGCCCTTACACAGCCTGGAGGTGTGTTTGGGGTCATTGTCCTGTTGAAAAATAAATGATGGTCCAACTAAACGCAAACCGGATGGAATAGCATGCCGCTGCAAGATGCTGTGGTAGCCATGCTGGTTCAGTATGCCTTCAATTTTGAATAAATCCCCAACAGTGTCACCAGCAAATCACCCCCACACCATCACACCTCCTCCTCCATGCTTCACGGTGGGAACCAGGCATGTAGAGTCCATCCGTTCACCTTTTCTGCATCGCACAAAGACACGGTGGTTGGAACCAAAGATCTCAAATTTGGACTCATCAGTCCAAAGTACAAATTTCCACTGGTCTAATGTCCATTCCTTGTGTTCTTTAGCTCAAACAAGTCTCTTCTGCTTGTTGCCTGTCCTTAGCAGTGGTTTCCTAGCAGCTATTTTACCATGAAGGCCTGCTGCACAAAGTCTCCTCTTAACAGTTGTTGAAGAGATGTGTCTGCTGCTAGAACTCTGTGTGGCATTGACCTGGTATCTAATCTGAGCTGCTGTTAACCTGCGATTTCTGAGGCTGGTGACTCGGATAAACTTATCCTCAGAAGCAGAGGTGACTCTTGGTCTTCCTTTCCTGGGGCGGTCCTCATGTGAGCCAGTTTCTTTGTAGTGCTTGATGGTTTTTGCAACTGCACTTGGGGACACTTTCAAAGTTTGCCCAATTTTTTGGACTGACTGACCTTCACTTCTTAAAGTAATGATGGCCACTCGTTTTTCTTTATTTAGCTGCTTTTTTCTTGCCATAATACAAATTCTAACAGTCTATTCAGTAGGACTATCAGCTGTGTATCCACCTGACTTCTGCACAACACAACTGATGGTCCCAACCCATATTTATAAGGCAAGAAATCCCACTTATTAAACCTGACAGGGCACACCTGTGAAGTGAAAACCATTTCCGGTGACTACCTCTTGAAGCTTATCAAGAGAATGCCAAGAGTGTGCAAAGCAGTCATCAAAGCAAAAGGTGGCTACTTTGAAGAACCTAGAATATAAGACATATTTTCAGTTGTTTCGCACTTTTTTTGTTAAGTATATAATTCCACATGTGTTAATTCATAGTTTTGATGCCTTCAGTGTGAATCTACAGTTTTCAAAGTCATGAAAATACAGAAAAATCTTTAAATTAGAAGGCGTGTCCAAACTTTTGGTCTGTACTGTATGTATGGCTGAGATATTATATCATAAATATTTACCAATACATGACAACATACTGTATGTGTACATCAGTGCTCTATGAAGATTATATATTTTGCTCCTTTGCATTTGAGAAGCATTAGTATACGCTACAGTGGATCAGAATTTCCCATTTTTTTCCTACAGTAAAAGGGTTGATGCCATGAAACAGGAAAGGCTTTCCATACGGAATTACTAAATATCTCTTCCCACAATAATTATTTCTGGCAATTGCACTTCTTCAAATAGATTGTTCATGAATCTGTATCTAATAAGCCAATTTAAAAGCAGCACAAATGTCAAAGAACAGAGTGAACATGCAGATATAAATTTAGAAATTAATTTGAGCATTAGTACGATTCATTTCCGTAATGGATCTATTAGGTTACAGCACTACACTAAATATTCCAGTAAAGAGGAATGAAAAAAATGTTCAGTGTTTGCTAATAAATATTTTCATGACAGGTTAATAACTATAGCAGATTTTAGAATAGGTACTGTATATTTGACAAATGCATGAAAAAAATATTATTCTATCATATTATGCTGTCAAAAAATATCACAGTCTGCTGAAGACTAGCTGAACTTATTACCATATGCTATTTTGACAATAATAATTGAAAGAGGCCTTGTTCTAAATTAGCTTCACGTTGGTCACAATATTGACTATTCAATTTAAATAATTTCACATACATTTGATAGTTGTCTTATTTTTATGAATTAAAATGCAGGAAATGTTGATATTTTATCAGTAGACAGATTGAATGAAAGTTTAAAAAAAAAGTAATACTAGGTTTTTGAGAGCAAAACAATCTGAGTCGTATTGTTTGTATGTTAAGATTACAGATGGATGGATTGCTTCCCATTTGTGGGATATTCCTGTCATATGTGCTATAGGCCAATTAACACATAATAAACACTGCATGCTCCATCAGGTCTATTTCTACTAAAGTAACCTTCCTTCATATTGACAGAGAACAAAAATAGTGAAATTTTAGTAGGAGTGGGAGTCTTTCAGTAGGTGGTATACTGTGACAAATCCAAAAGATGTATGTGTGTAATGAATCAGTATTTCAGAGCGAACGACTTATCAAAGTTCTTCCATATGTCTGTCTTTATTACCTCCCATCTAATTGGATGTTTGCTAGAGACCAGATGAAATATGTTCCTTGGGTATATGGATAATAAAAAAGAGTTAGAAATAAAAGGTATATCAGAGTTACCAAAGCAATGCTCAACGAAGATATGGCAGTACAGCAGTGACAGTCGCTGTAGTCTTAACTCCTTTAACCCTGAAGGTGGTTTGCACGTTAATAATCAGGCCAATTTTTACAATTCTGACCAGTGTCACTTTATGAGGTAATAACTCTGGAACGCTTCAACGGATCCCCCTGATTCTGAGATAGTTTTTTTTCGGGACATATTGTACTTCATGATAGTGGTAATATTTCTTCAATGTGACTTGTGTAAATTTGACTTGCAAAAATTTAGAAAATGTTGCAATTTTCAAAATTTTCATTTTTATGCCCTTAAATCAGAGAGATATGTTACACAAAATAGTTAATAAATAACATTTCCCACATGTCTACTTTACATCAGAACAATCTTGGAACCAACATTTTTTTTTTCAAATTATTTTTATTCATTTTTAAGGCAAGGGTTACAATACACACATAAGGAAATAAACATAGAAATAGTATACAGTACAGACGAAAAGTTTGGACACACCTTCTCATTTAAAGATTTTTCTGTATTTTCATAACTATGAAAATTGTACATTCACACTGATGGCATCAAAACTATGAATTAACACATGTGGAATTATATACTTAACAAAAAAGTGTGAAACAACTGAAAATATGTCTTATATTCTAGGTTCTTCAAAGTAGCCACCTTTTGCTTTGATGACTGCTTTGCACACTCTTGGCATTCACTTGATGAGCTTCAAGAGGTAGTCACTGGAAATGGTTTTCACCTCACAGGTGTGCCCTGTCAGGTTTAATAAGTGGGATTTCTTGCCTTATAAATGGGGTTGGGACCATCAGTTGTGTTGTGCAGAAGTCTGGTGGATACACAGCTGATAGTCCTACTGAATAGACTGTTAGAATTTGTATTATGGCAAGAAAAAAGCAGCTAAGTAAAGAAAAACGAGTGGCCATCTTTACTTTAAGAAATGAAGGTTAGTCAGTGAGAAAAATTGGGAAAACTTTGAAAGTGTCCACAAGTGCAGCTGCAAAAACCATCAAGCGCTACAAAGAAACTGGCTCACATGTGGACCGCCCCAGGAAAGGAAGACCAAGAGTCACCTCTGCTTCTGAGGATAAGTTTATCCGAGTCACCAGCCTCAGAATTCGCAGGTTAACAGCAGCTCAGATTAGAGACCAGGTCAATGCCACACAGAGTTCTAGCAGCAGACACATCTCTTCAACAACTGTTAAGAGGAGACTTTGTGCAGCAGGCCTTCATGGTAAAATAGCTGCTAGGAAACAACTGCTAAGGACAGGCAACAAGCAGAAGAGACTTGTTTGAGCTAAAGAACACAAGGAATGGACATTAGACCAGTGGAAATCTGTGCTTTGGTCTGATGAGTCCAAATTTGAGATCTTTGGTTCCAATCACCGTGTCTTTGTGCGACGCAGAAAAGGTGAACGGATGGACTCTACATGCCTGGTTCCCACCGTGAAGCATGGAGGAGGAGGTGTGATGGTGTGGGGGTGCTTTGCTGGTGACACTGTTGAGGATTTATTCAAAATTGAAGGCATACTGAACCAGCATGGCTACCACAGCGTTTTGCAGCGGCATGCTATTCCATCCGGTTTGCATTTAGTTGGACCATCATTTATTTTTCAACAGGACAATGACCCCAAACACACCTCCAGGCTGTGTAAGGGCTATTTGACCAAGAAGGAGAGTGATGGGGTGCTACGCCAGATGACCTGGCCTCCACAGTCACCAGACCTGAACCCAATTGAGATGGTTTGGGGTGAGCTGGACCGCAGAGTGAAGGCAAAAGGGCCAACAAGTGCTAAGCATCTCTGGGAACTCCTTCAAGATTGTTGGAAGACCATTTCCGGTGACTACCTCTTGAAGCTCATCAAGAGAATGCCAAGAGTGTGCAAAGCAGTCATCAAAGCAAAAGGTGGCTACTTTGAAGAACCTAGAATATAAGACATATTTTCTGTTGTTTCACACTTTTTTGTTATATAATTCCACATGTGTTAATTCATAGTTTTGATGCCTTCAGTGTGAATGTACAATTTTCATAGTCAAGAAAATACAGAAAAATCTTTAAATGAGAAGGTGTGTCCAAACTTTTGGTCTGTACTGTATGTAGCAAGAAAAATGGGATGAAAAGGGAATGGATAAACAGATTGTAGAGAGGAGGGACATAGGAACATAAATAAAAACATATACATAAAAGGTCAACTGAACCAATTGCACCTTACAATACAATATTTGCAGAGAAAAGAACATTAGTCTATTCAATCATAAAATGAACGGTATAGATTCTCGTTATAGAAATTTTGATCATATGTTTTGCTTTTAAGGACTCCTATTTATGAGGATATATCGAGTTCCATATGGACCATTTCAAGTCATATGTTGAAAGTGTGTTATTTCTGATTGCATATGTATATTCAAACATATTATTGTTCATAATTCTGTCTATAACTTCTGGAATTGAGGGAATTCATGTTTGTCTCCATTTAGACAACAATAACAGCTTTGTTAGCAAGAAAATTTGAATTATTATAGATCTTACGTGGAAAATCATCTATTCTCAGAGATAGAATGGCTAATTGAGAAGTAGGTGGAATATCTATGTTGCATATTTTATTAATTAACCGAAAAACCTCTGTCCAAAGAGAAGAGATTAACGAACAGTCCCATAGTATATGTAAAAGACTTCCTTTTTGGCTACATTCTCTCCAACAGATTCAGATTGATTGGGAAATATTCTATGAAGTTTTGCTGGGGTATAATACCATTTTGTCATGGTTTTGTAATTTGATCGGTGCAGATTAGCGTTGGATGAGTTGTTAAAGGAAATTTTTATCGCTTTTTGCCATTTATCAGCTGAAAATTTGGTGCCCAAATCCTTTTCCCACTCCAACATATATTTTTGTTTTGAGAATATGACATCATTGTTGAACAAAGAATAAATATGTTTAGTATTCCATATAGATTTATTGTCTGGATTACTAATAAGAGAAAATACTTCTTTAGGAATTATTAAAGAAAATTTACATTTGTTTCTGAGGTATTTTCTCATTTCTAAATATGTAAAAAATTCTATTTCTGGGAGGTCGTATTTTATTTAGAGATATTGGAAGGTCATAAAAGAGTCTTCTTTGTTATCACTCAATATCTTAGATAAATCTGAAATTCCCTTCCTTTCCCACAATTTATAGTCAAAATGTGGAATTTCCTTTATAAATATAGAAATGGGGATTTTTTCAAATCTAATTGGTATCAAGTTGGACTTAGTGGTTTTATATAGTTTTCCATGGTAATAATGTAGAATTATTAATTGGGAGAGATGTAAAATTTGATGAATGATCCAATAAGTGTGATAGAATTAGTATATGTATAGGCATATACTTATTGAAAGCATTTTCCAACTCCATCCAACTGGGTTTATTCAAAGATTTTGAAAAGAAATTTTTGCTCTGTATAATAATGTTGGATAAATGATATGCATCTAGGTTTGGTACACCTATACCACCTTTTAATTTTTGCTTAAAGAGAAGATGTTTAGCAATCCTTGGAGATTTGGAACTCCAAATAAGTTTGGATAGTTGTTTTTGTAATTTTTTTAACCAAATTTCTGGAATAAGTTTCTATTTTTTCTATTTTGGATATGTCATTTTGTAGCTCTTTCAAGATACCAGATAAGTTTTCATCTATTATTTTGATTCAGGAATTTGTTAATGTTATACTTAGATATGATATATTATGTTCTTCCTATGAAAAAGGGGATTCATTTTTGATAATATTGGATGATTCTGTATCTATGTGGTAGCCTAAGATTTTTGATTTACTAGTGTTTATTTTATAATATGATATTTTGGAGAATTTCTCTATTATATTAGATATTTCACAGATGGAGTTAAGTGGGTCAGTCAAAATTAAAATTATGTCGTCGGTGCAGAGACCGATCTTATATTGCCTAAAATTAGCGGCTATGACTTTCATAACATTATTTATTCTAATTGTTTCTGCTAGGGGTTCTATGCTAAGTGAAAAAAGAATCGGAGAAAGTGGGCATCCCTGTCTTGTTCCATTTGAAATTTTAAAATTTTTGTATAGAAGATTGTTGACTAATAGAGTACAGACCAAAAGTTTGGACACACATTCTCATTTAAAGATTTTTCGGTATTTTCATGACTATGAAAATTGTACATTCACACTGAAGGCATCAAAACTATGAATTAACACATGTGGAATTATATAGTTAACAAAAAAGTGTGAAACAACTGAAAATATGTTTTATATTCTAGGTTCTTCAAAGTAGCCACCTTTTGCTTTGATGACTGCTTTGCACACTCTTGGCATTATCTTGATGAGCTTCAAAAGGTAGTCACCGGAAATGGTCTTCCAACAATCTTGAAGGAGTTCCCAGAGATGCTTAGCACTTGTTGGCCCTTTTGCCTTCACTCTGCGGTTCAGCTCACCCCAAACCATCTTGATTGGGTTCAGGTCTGGTGACTGTGGAGGCCAGGTCATCTGGCGTAGCACCCCATCACTCTCCTTCTTGGTCAAATAGCCCTTACACAGCTTGGAGGTGTGTTTAGGGTCATTGTCCTGTTGAAAAATAAATGATGGTCCAACTAAACGCAAACCGGATGGAATAGCATGCCACTGCAAGATGCTGTGGTAGCCATGCTGGTTCAGTATGCCTTCAATTTTGAATAAATCCCCAACAGTGTCACCAGCAAAGCACCTCCACACCATCACACCTCCTCCTCCATGCTTCACGGTGGGAACCAGGCATATAGAGTCCATCCGTTCACCTTTTCTGCATCGCACAAAGACACGGTGGTTGGAATCAATGATCTCAAATTTGGACTCATCAGACCAAAGAACAGATTTCCACTTGTCTAATGTCCATTCCTTGTGTTCTTTAGCCCAAACAAGTCTCTTCTGCTTGTTTCCTGTCCTTAGCAGTGGTTTCCTAGCAGCTATTTTACCATGAAGGCCTGCTGCACAAAGTCTCCTCTTAACAGTTGTTGAAGAGATGCGTCTGCTGCTAGAACTCTGTGTGGCATTGACCTGGTCTCTAATCTGAGCTGCTGTTAACCTGCGATTTCTGAGACTGGTGACTCAGATAAACTTATACTCAGAAGCAGAGGTGACTCTTGGTCTTCCTTTCCTGGGTCGGTCCTCATGTGAGCCAATTTCTTTGTAGTGCTTGATGGTTTTTGCAACTGCACTTGGGGACACTTTCAAAGTTTTCCCAATTTTCCGCACTGACTGACCATTTCTTAAAGTAATGATGGCCACTCGTTTTTCTTTACTTAGAATTTGTATTATGGCAAGAAAAAAGCAGCTAACAGTCTATTCAGTAGGACTATCAGCTGTGTATCCACCAGACTTCTGCACAACACAACTGATGGTTACAACCCTATTTATAAGGCAAGAAATCCCACTTATTAAACCTGACAGGGCACACCTGTGAAGTGAAAACCATTTCCGGTGACTACCTCTTGAAGCTCATCAAGAGAATGCCAGAGTATGCAAAGCAGTCATCAAAGCAAAAGGTGGCTACTTTGAAGAACCTAGAATATAAGACATATTTTCAGTTGTTTCACACTTTTTTGTTAAGTATATAATTCCACATGTGTTAATTCATAGTTTTGATGCCTTCAGTGTGAATGTACAATTTTCATAGTCATGAAAATACAGAAAAATCTTTAAATGAGAAGGTGTGTCCAAACTTTTGGTCTGTAATGTATATTGGCTGTAGGATAAGAATATAAAGCCATAATGACATTAAGAATTTGGCCATTAAATCCGAATTTAGATAATGTTGCTTGCATATATTTCCAATTCAATTGGTCAAAAGTTTTTTTCAGCATCTAATGAGATTATGGTGGCTAGTATTTTTTCTTTTTCAATATATGAAATTAGGCCAATGGTTCGTCTGGTACCATCAACGGATTATCTGTTTTTTATACATCCGACTTGATCTGTGTGAATTAAGTTGGGAAGAAATTCCAAAATTCTATTTGCTATGATCCTCGTGAATATTTTAATATCTGTATTTAGTAGTGATATTGGTCTATAGTTTAGTACTGAAGATGGTCTATAGTTTAGTACTGAAGTAGGGTTTGATTGTTGTTTATGAATAGCTACAATTGTGGCTTAAAGATTTTCGGGTGGTAATTCACTATCAGAAATTACTTGGTTAAACATTTTCGTTTAAGGTGAAATAATTAGATGTTTAAAAGTCGAGTAATAGTCATTCGGAAAACCATCTGGTCCAGGGGCTTTATTCTTTTTTAGATGTTTTATAGCAAATTCTACTTCCTTATTTGAGAATGGGGAATTTAGATAAATTAACTGTTCTTCCGTAAGTTTAGGCAACTGAATTTTGGATAAAAAGTATTGTATATCCTCTTCTTTA
Organism: Phyllobates terribilis; assembly: GCF_046119375.1. Lineage (NCBI taxonomy): Eukaryota > Metazoa > Chordata > Amphibia > Anura > Dendrobatidae > Phyllobates > Phyllobates terribilis. Next base: position 180,262,742 of record NW_027362771.1, read on the forward strand.
GGTTAGGAAATTTCTTTATTGTCTTTGAGATTGTACAAGGAGTGATAGTAGCTTGCAAAAGCGTCTGACATCTCCATTGGGTTAGAAAGTAAAGTATTACATTTTTGAAAACATGAGACTTTTGTTTTCATTCTTTGTTTTTTATTTTATTTGCCAGTAATCTTGACATTTTTTTATATTCCAAATAATATGTAGCTTTCATTGATCGAATTATCTTGTCAAATTTTTCTAATAGTAAATATTTCAGTTCAACCCTCAATTTCATGATCTTTTTATGTGTGTTATGTGAAGGATTGGATTGTTGCTCTTTTTCTTCTTGTTCAATAGTGTTAATAACTCCTTGTACCTTCTCTTTGACTGGTATATTATATTCAGTATTTAGTTGTATCAGTATGCCCCTTAATACCACCTTGTGTGCGTTCCATACTATTTTTGGTGATATGTCTTGTGTAGTGTTTTCTTTGAAAAAATTCTCTATCGCACACTCGATTTTATTTCTATATAATGGATGATTTAATAGAAATGAGTTGCATCTCCATGACTTAGAATATGGAGCTGTGTTGCTAAGTTGAAATGTAGCAAATACTGGAGCGTGATCTGACCAGGTGATCTTCCCTATTGATACCTCCTTAAATTTTACTAAAGAATGGATGTTTGTTAAAATCAGATCAATATGGGAAAAAGTGTGAAATCTATTTGAATAAAAGGAAAATTCTTTAGAAGTTGAGTTTAAGCATCTAAAATAGTCGAATAAATCTTCTTGGTTCATCCATTTTTTTAAAGTGAAATTATTTTTCCTTGATGTAGTATCTAGTAGATGATCTGGGATAATATTGTAATTCCCTAAGATTATTAATTCTCCCTTTTGATTATTTTTTTTTTTTATAATTTTATTTAAAAAAGATATTTGGCCGCTATTTGGTGCATATATGTTGACTATAGTAAAATACATATTATTAATCTTACAGATGAGAATGTGAAAACGTCTCCCTTCATCTTTTACTTCTTCTATGAATTGAAATGCTACAGTGTCTCTAATGGCCATAATAACTCCTGCCTTTTCTTATCTGATGATGAATTACAACCCCTGGCAGCAATTATGGAATCACCGGGCTTGGAGAATGTTCATTCAGTTGTTTAATGTTGTTGAAAAAAAAGCAGATCACAGACATGGCACAAAACTAAAGTCATTTCAAATGGCAACTTTAGGGCTTTAAGAAACAGTAAAAGAATTCAAGATAAAAAATGTGGTACTCAGTAAGGGTAATTTTTTTCAGACCACGCAGAGGGAAAAAATTATGGAATCACTCAATTCTGAGGAAAAAATTATGGAATCAGATGAAAACCTAAGTTTCTTGTAGGGCTATTATATCTGAATCTGTAATTTTTGCCTCTCCAAATCAAATATCTCTTTATAGGACTGTTGAGTCCTTTTACATTGTGGGACATAAATTTAACTGACGTTAAACCTTTCGTTCAAGATCGCTTTTTTGAACCTAAAACCATATGAAAAATCTGTAAAAGAAAAGTTGGTTAACATATTACAGGTACATACATATTTACTAATATACAAAAACACAAATGTGATCGCTAACCACGAGTCACTTACAAACCAGAACATAAAAACCTGAAAACTAAATAGAAAATAAAGAAAATTCAAAAAAGGCTTCATCTGATACAGCTCAGATGACCTATGTAAAGGACAATCCTTTACCTGTGGAGAGAAAAAAGTTCAGCCTATGGCAGAGTCCGGCCTACAATTGTAGATAAGAATAACGGTCCAGAGGATAATAAGAAAGTTATCCTTAGGAAGGAAGCTAGAAAGAAAAAATATGTCCATATAAATACATTTAAGTGCTACCTCCTTCTTGATCCATAGCGGAATTATTTCCTTCTTTTTCTTTATTGATTAAATTGTGACGTTGTAGAAATCCCTGTTCTTGTTCTATATTCTGGATCAGGAATGATTTCTCCTTGAAGAATATTATGAGTTTGGTAGGGAATCCCCATTTTTAAGGGATGGATTTCTGTCTCAGGATATTTGTAATTTCCGCAAAGGATTTCCTCAGTCGAAATGTCTCTTTGGAGAGGTCTGTGAAGATTTTAATATTCTCAAATGGCGTAGGTGGGTTATGATTTTTCTTCATGTAATCCATAAGGCTATGTGCCCACGTTGCATTTATGAAGCAGAAAATTTCTGCTGCATAAATGCAAGTCCTCTCCCGGAAAAACGCATGCGGAATTCCGCACGCGTTTATCGCGCATTTTTCGCGCGTTTATCACGCGTTTTCCACATGCGGAATTGCCTTGCGTTTTTTATGCATTGGACAAAGGCAATTCCGCTTGCGGAAACGCAAAATTAAATGACATGCTGCGGATTTTTGAACGCGGCATAAACGCTGCGGAAAAATCCGCAGCATGTGCATAGAACTTGCGGAATCCCATTGGGGACCATGGGGTGCGGATATACATGCGTTTTTCAAGCGTTTACGCTGCGGAAATTCCGCAGCATATACGCTTGAAAAATGCTACGTGGGCACACAGCCTTAGTCTTTCTTTCGTTTGATAAAAATGAAATCTTGTTATTACCTCTCTAGGGGTTTCCTTAGAAAGGAATTTTGGTTTAGGCAATCTGTGAGCTCTGTCTATTGTTAATTCTAACGCGTTGGTTGATGGTAGAGCTTTATGGACTAAGTCTGAATGATGATAGGTTGTTTGGTGTAACACTTTATGGTATACCCTGAAATGTAACATTATTCCGGCGGTTTCTATCTTCATAGTTGGTAATTTTTTATTTCAATTGCTTTACTTCTTACTTTAATGAGTCGTGGTCTTTTTCTAATGAGTCTTGTTTAATAACTACTTCCTCCACTTTTTTTTTCATTTTCCATCACTTTAATCTTTATAGAGCTCATAGATTCTTGCAATGAGTCTATTTAATTCCCCAGATTATATTCCACTTGTTTTACTAGCGCTGCAAACTGTTCCAAAAGATTTCCTGTAAAATTTGACTCTGGATTTGTTACAGGAACTAAAGGGGATTTTTTCCCTTTAGTATTACTTCTTTGTGGAAGAGGTTGTAAATTCTGCTCCAATCTAGGGCGGGGTTTATCTGGAGTTATATTGGGAGAGTAGTCCTCTGAGTCTTCTTCTGACTCCGAGTCATATATTGTCTGTGTCTTTCTTTGGACTACCAACATTTCCCATTCCTTTCCTTTTTCCTCTCACACCAGCTATACCCTCACAAGAAGATTTAGAATTCCACTTTTCCCCTTACCAAGTATATGTCTTTTCAGAGGAATTATATTCCAAAGGGTCATATGATCTGAGTGATTTTAAGGAAGATGTTCTCGTTAAATTCTGGGTATAAGGAACTCAATGTAAAGCTTTAATAAGAGGTGCATTGCTTGAAGCAGACAAATCTGCTTCTCTCTGAGAGTGTGGGAGTCCCAGCATTTGACTTGCTTCAGAGACGCCAGAGTGCTGAGCAGCTTGCATCTCTGTGACTACTGAACCATGATGTAGTATAGGAATTCTACTCACTGTGGGAGTTTCTCCTGAGTCCAAGGCAAGCATTAGAGGATTTTCCTCAGTATGGAAGTTCTTTTTCTTGTCTGGATATACATCTCTGGAACAGTCTGGAGATTGTGGATCCAGTGCAGGCTCATTGGTCTAGCTTGTCCCTTGAATCCTCTGTGCTGTTAAAGTTTGTGTGACAGCTTCTCCTGAGTCCATCATAAGTAAAGGGTATTTTCATTTAACTTTAATAACCTTTTTCTTGCCTGTGGAGATGTTAATTTCACTGTCTGGGCAGTGAGGATCCTTGGCAGGAGCGCAGAGCTAAATTGATGGCTGAATCCTCTGTGATGTAGTCTCAGATGTGACAGATTCTTCTGGGTCCAGTAAAGATGGAGAGGGCTTCTTTTGAGCTTGAGGGACCTTCTTCTTAATTGTAGAGCTTGTACTTATGGGATTTGGGAATCTGGAAACTGTAGCAGATAGATTCTTTTTAGCTGCAGCTTGGCTCTTACTGGGTGAACCTGTGTACTGAGAATGACTCAGCTGTTTTACTGGAGTTACTTGCTGAGGAGAAAATCCTGTTTTCTCTTTGTTTTTAAGAGGCATAATAAAGTCCAAAGTATAATCCTGGTATTCTTGATGAATCCAGGCAAGTTTAGATTCAAGTTATAATTTGTAAATCCACTGGAAGAGTGTTAAAGTTGCTTTTGCAGGTCAGCTTCTGCAAGAGCTCAGAAAAACACATCCATGTTGTCTGAGCTTCATGCCACACCCCAAAAAAAAAATTTGTTAGAAAGTTATAAGGGTTAAAATTGACCTGCGATTTCTCATTTTTACAACAAAATTTACAAAAACATTTTTTTAGAGACCATATCACATTCGAAGGGACTTTGAGGGGCCTTTATGACAGAAAATATCCAAAAGTTACACCATTCTAAAAACTGCACCCTCAAGATGCTCAAAACCACATTCAAGAAGTTTATTAACCCTTCAGGTTCTTCACAGGAATTTTTGGAATATGGAAGAAAAAAATGAATTTTTTTTTTTTTTACAAAAATGTTAATTTAGACCCATTTTTTTTTATTTTTGCAATGGTAACAGGAAATAATGGACCCCAAATTTTTTTGTGTAATTTCTCCTCAGTAGACCGATACCTGATATGTGGGGGGAAACCACTGTTTGGGCTCATGGCAAGGTTCAGAAGGGAAGGAGCACCATTTGACTTTTTGAATGTAAAATTTGCTTGAATAATTAGCGGACGCCATGTTGCGTTTGGAGAGCCCCTGATGTGCCTAAACAGTGGAAACCCCCCACAAGTGACACCATTTTGGAAACTAGACCTCTCAAGGAACTTATCTAGATGTGTGGTGAGCACCCTGAACCCTCAGATGGTTCACAGAAGTTTATAACATTGAGCCGTAAAAATAACATTTTCACATTTTTCCCACAAAAAAGTTTTTCAGCCCCCAATTTTGCATTTTCATAAAGGTAACAGGAGAAATTGCACCATGCAATTTTTAGTACAATTTCTCCTGAATAAGCTGATACCCCATCTGTGGTGGAAAACCACTGTTTGGTTGCACGGCAGGGTTGGGAAGGGAAGAGCGCCATTTGATTTTTTGGATGTAAAATTTGCTTGAATTTGCGAGACGTCATGTCACATTTGGAGAGCCTGTGATGTGCATAAACAGTGGACACCACCAACAACTGACGCCATGAAAATAAAAAAATCAAACTTTTTCCGCAAAATTGATCTTTTAGCCCCAAATTGTGTATTCTCACAAGGGTAAGAGAAGAAAATGCACACCAAAAACAGTTTCTCCTGAGTACGCTGATACCCCATATATGAGGAAAATACACTGTTTGGGCGCACGGCAGGGTTTAGAAGGGAAGGAGCACTGTGTGACTTTTTGAATGCAAAATTGGCTGGAATCGAGAGCGGAGGCCATGTCACGTTTGGGGAGCCCCTGATGCTCCTAAACAGTGGAAACTCCCCACAAGTGACCCCATTTTGGAAAAAAAGACCCCTCAAGGATTGCATCAAGGGGTATAGTGAATATTTTGAACCCAGAGGTACAACACAGAATTTGATAACATTAGGTCATCATATTGAATAAGTTGTCATCAGTCTTGAGCGCAAGTGCTCTCTATTTGAGTTTGCATTGGGTACTCGGGTATGCACCATGTATTGCGGGTGATCGAGTGACATGCTTGAGTCCCCAACCCGCATGTTTCACGGTTGTTAGACACCCAAAAAAAATATGTGGGGATCGCTCGTGCATGGCAGGCAATCCCTACAAGGTTTCTTTGGCTGTATAAGAGCCGCAAAACATATGGGGCGGAGATTCGACCATGTCACTCAAGCACCCACGATACTCATACCCGAGCACCCGATGCAAACTCAAGTAGCGAGCACTTGCACTCAACACTCGTCGCCATATCGTCATCATTTTTTGTCTTTACTTTTGAAAAAGTCCCAACTCCAACACAACCCAAACCCCAACCCTAAGGCCATGGCCCCACTATCAGTATTTGATCAGTATTCGGTCAGTATTTTTTCTCAGGAGTGGGAGACAAAACCAGGGGTGGGTGATAAATGCAGAATTGGTGCACTTGTTTCTATTATACCTTTTCTCTGATTGTTCCTCACCTGGTTTTGGCTCCTACTCCTGAGAAAAAATACTGACTGAATACTGACCGAATACTGATAGCTGGGTCGTGGCCTTATACAACCCTAACCCTAATACAACCCCAACCCTAGCACAACCCTAACCCTAGCACAACCCTAACCCTAGCACAACCCTAACCGTAGCACAACTCTAACCCTAGCACAACACTAACCCTAGCACAACCCTAGCCCTAACTCCAGCACAGCCCTAACCCTAGCACAACCCTAACCATAACCCTAGCACAAACCTAACCCTAGAACAACTCTAACCCTAACCCTAGCACAACCCTAACCCTGGCACAACCCTAACCCTAGCACAATGCTATCCCTAACCCTAGCACAACCCTAACCCTAAGACAACCCTAACCCTAGAGTTTATTTTTTTACGCCGTTCCTCGTGCGGTATAAGTTATTAGATGACTTTATTCTTTGGGTCGGTGCGATTACAGCAATACCAGATTCATATCAGGTTTTTATGTTTGGCAGCTGTCACACCCTAAAAGACGCTTTTTTTTGTGAAGACTAGTTTTTACAATCATTTTTCCATATTTCGGCTGACAGAGTCATGTAAGTACTTATTTTCTATGGGACGAGTTGACGTTTTTATTGGTACCATTTTCAGGTATATGACATTTTTGATTCCTTTCTATTCTGAACTTTGGGAGTCAAAATAAAGAAAAACCAACAATTCAAGAATTTTTGGGGGCGTTTCTTTTATCTGTTCCATGTGTGGTAAAATTGATAAGACAGCGTTATTCTTCAGGTCAGTACATTTACAGCGATACTACATTTATATAGCTTTTTAATGTTTTGGCGCTTTTACACATTAAAAACTATTTTATAGAAAAAATTATTTTTTTGTATCACTTTATTCTGAGAGCTATAACTTTTCCATTGTTCAGCTAATGGAGCAGTATGGCGGCTTGTTTTTTGTGGGACAAGATGACGTTTTCAGAGGTACCATTTTTATTTACATTCGTCTTTTTGATCGCATTTTACTCCATTTTTTGTTTGGCGGTATGATGATAAAGGATCGTTTTTTGATTTGTTTTTAAATTTTAATTTTTTACTGTGTTCACTAAAGGGGTTAAACTAGTGGGACAGTTTTATAGGTCAGGTCGTTCCGGATGCGGCAATACCAAATATGTGTACTTTTATTGGTTTGTTGTTTTTTTTTCATAAAAATATTTATGTATGGGTACAGTATATTTTTTATTCTTTTTTTTATATTTTTTCATTGTTTTAAATAATTTTACAATTATATTTCTATTCTTTTTTTCACTTTCTGATGCTTTTTCTTACTCTTACACTTTCTCCCACTATGGGGCTTTCATTTTTTGCAGTCTGATCGCTTGCATAGCATAGAGGCACAAAGAGGAGAGCCTCATAAAAAAAAATTGTTCCCATTTTTAAGTATTAGGTCTCCTATACTCGTAATGCCCATGCACTAAGTGCATGGGCTAAAAAACATTTACCCCAGGGGGTATACATGAACATACTGTATACATGAAAATACTTTATAACATACAGAATGTTAGAGGTAGGCCTCGAAAAATAGGTCCTACGGGCATCATAAACACCCTTAAAAAAATGTATGTGGGTGTTAAATGATGGTGACCCTGTTGATATGGTGGTGGCAGATGAAGAGAAGGAGGAGGGTGACATCAAATAGACAAAATTATGAAGCGTATACCCATGTTTGGGTGTGAAGAGGTGCATGGAAATAGACCCCCCAAAATAACCACTGGATTTGACTTTATGATCCACTGCTATCATCCAGAGGTGTTGAGAAGTCTGCCCTTGTTCATTTTGATAAGAGTCAGCCTGTCAGCATTTTCAGTTGACAGGGGGATGCACCTATCAGTTATAATACCCCCTTGGCACTAAAAACCCGCTCTGACAAAACGCTAGCGGCAGGGCTCGTCAGGACCTCCAAGGCGTAGAGAGGGAGTTCATGCCACGTGTCCCACTTGGATATCCAATAGTTATAAGTCACAGAGGAATCACGGAGGACGTTGGTACAGTCGCCAAGGTACTCCTTCAGCATCTTCCAAAACTTTTCCCTCCTTGTCAGAGTACCCCGCACATCAGGGCCTGGGCGCTGGGAGGGTCTGTGAAAACTGTCCCAGACCTTTGACAGTGTTCCCCTCCCTCTGCTGCATCGTATTTGTACATACACAAAGAAGAGAAGAGTATATGATTTGAGCAAAAGGATATATGAAAAATTTATTATGAATTACACTTACATGGATAATACTAAAATATGGCTAAGACAGCAAGAAATAAAAACATGTTAGCTCCGCACACAACAATAAAGTGACAATAGGGCTTTGATACGATCCATAATGTACTACAGTATGACCATATATGATGCAAATATCTCTTAGAAGCATAAAAAGCACTTGGGCCCAAAGCAATGTGTCTATGGAAGCAGAGAGCCGAAGGGGTCAAGAGGACATATGTCAGTCATTTAAGGACAAAGTGGTCAGTAATGATAATATTGACATCGATGATGCTCTTACCAGAAAATTAGTATTTGGGTTTCCCTCGTCTGTACTCTTTGGTTGTCGAAGGAACTGTGACCTCTGCCTCCAGCGGTTTCAGATGGGAATTTTTTAATAATTGTTCAACAAGGGCATTCTGGTACTGCAACATTGTATTAGACCTCTCAGCCACGGAAAGGAGAGATAGAAAGTTCTTCTTGTAACCTGGGTCTGTAAGTGTGACCAACCAGTAATTAGTCTCGCTCAAAAGCCATGCAACCAGAGGGTCACGGGAAAGGTGGCGGAGCCATGTGTTCCAGACTGCAAACAGCCAAGACTTCCCTGTTCCCACCAAGAGGACAACTATCCATGTTCTCCTCCTCATCCTCCTCCTGGTCCTCCTCCTTGTCCTCCCCTTTTCAGGCCATCCATGCTGAATAGATGGTATGAATGCTGTGTGGGTAATACCGTCTGTAGCGCAGGAAACCAGCTCTTGTTCCTCCTCCTCCTCCTCTTCCTCATTATCACCCAATACGCGTTGAGATGAGATGATGCTGGGCTGTGTAGCATCACTCTGTATAGTTTCTTGCTCCATCTCATCATGCTCTGCCTGCAATGCCTTCTCTTTAATTGTGAGCAGCGAGCATTTTAGTAGACAGAGAAGCGGGATGGTGATGCTAATTATGGCATCATCACCTCTCACCATCTTGGTGGCGTCCTCAAAGTTTTGGAGGATGGTACAGATGTCAGACATCCATGCCCACTCATCAGCTCTCATGTGTGGAGGCTGACCTGAATACTGACGGACGTGTTAAAGCTGGTACTCAATAACTGACCTCTGCTGCTCACAAATCTTTCCCAACATATGCAACGTTGAGTTCCAACACGTGGTGACATCGCACACCAGTGTTTGGAAGCTGCAAACGCTGTTGAAGCACGGCGAGGGCAGTGAAAGCTGTAGCTCACTTTCTGAAATGGGCACACACATGGCGTACATTCACAAGCAGCTCAGGCAGATTCAGGTAGGTTTTGAGAAACCGCTGAACCACTAGGTTCATGTGAGAGATTGCCAAACCTCAGAGCCACCACCAGGTTCCGGCCATAGTCACACACGACCATGCATGGCTGTAGGTTCAGCGGTGACAGCCACAGATCTGCCTGCTCTGTTACAAATTTTAACAACTCTGCCGCAGTTTACGGTTTGTCACCATAGCATAATAGCTTCAGCACAGCCTGTTGCCTCTTGGTCGAGGCAGTGCTGCAGTCTTTCCAGCTTCCGACTGATGTGGTCATTTTGGAGATGGAGGCTAAAGAGGAGGAGGAGGTGCATGAGCTGTAAAATGTGGGGGCAACCCTGATTGACCCAGGGCTTGTAATCCTCTGCGTCAGGAGGACGGATTCCGTCCCAGGGTCTGACTGGGTCCCAGCTTCCAGAATATTAACCCAGTGTACCATCAATGAGATGTACCATCCTTGGCCACAAGCACTTGTCCATGTGTCCGTGATTAGGTGGACCTTCCCAGTAACTGCATTGTTGAGGGCATGAGTAATGTTCTGGGACTCATGCTCGTGTAAGGCGGGGATGGCACACCGGGAGAAATAATGGTGGCTGGGGACCGAGTACCGAGGGACTGCCGCCACCATGAGGCTGTGGAAAGCTTGCATCTTAACGAGCCTAAAAGACATTTCCTGTGCAAGCAGTTGAGAAATGTGTCAGTTTAGTGTTGTTGACTGTGGGTGGTTGGCTGCGTATTTGCGCTTGCGTTCAAAAGACTTGGGTAGGCACAACTGAACGCTGTGCAGGGACAAGTACGTGGACGTGGTTGCTGATGATGATGGTTGCAAGTGTGCAACGACAGGTGCAGGGTGGGAGGCATCTTCGCCAGCATTATGGACGGAGGCTTGGCGTGCACGTACAACAGGGGAAGAAGCAGTGGTGTCACCCGCAGACATTGTTTCTGGACCCTGGCATTCGGCCCAACTAGTCGGGTGCTTTTCTGTCATGTACCTGAGCATGCTGGTGGTGGTCAGGCTGGTAGTTTTGCTGCCCCTGCTGATGCTGGAAGGCAGATTTTGCAAATGACTTTTTGGGGGGCTAACTGGACAGTCTCTAAATTAGAGCCAGACTCGGAAAGACCTAACAGTTGGACTGGCAATTTCACTGGTATTGGTGTTTTGGGGAACAGTTACCCACCTTGTGTCTGTGGCCACCCCACTGAATCTTCCTGCCTATTGTGGTGCTACACCTCCCTCCCCCTCTGTGCTGCTGTCCTCGCTATGCTTGTCATCTTGCCAGGTTGGGTCAGTGATTTCATCGTCCACCACCTCGTCTTCCACGTACGCACCCATGGCCTCCTGCTGACTTGCTGGCAATTGTGTCTCATCATCATCCACCTTTTGTGAGAGTAATTGCACTGTCCCACCCTTGCCTTCGTCTGACCATGGCTGCTCAAATATTTGGGCATCGCTACATGCAATCTCCTCTTTACCCGCTTGAAGCAGACCGAGCAAGAGGCCAGAATCTATAAATGGAAATGTGAACAGCTCTTTAGAGTGTCCAAGTGTGGGATCACTTGTCTCTGGGTGATCAGCATGGTGGGGGGAAGGAGGATCAGGGTGAGGAATATATGGTCCAGACTCATGGCTACTGAGACTGGACCGTGTGGAAGACAGGGTGGTGGTGGTGGCAAAGTGACTGGAAGCATTATTTGCTATCCAACCAGTAACCTTTTCACACTGCTCTGGCTTCAAGCATAGTTTTCCGTGGCCTCCTGGAAATTGGGACAGGATGGTAGGTCGACATGAAGTGGGCGTTTGCTGTGCTTCCTTAGCAGGCACAATTTCATCTTGCCCATGATCTTGGCCTCTGCATGCGCCATCAGCATCATGTCCACTTCCCCGTCCCTTGCCACGCTCCTTGCCTTTTTAAATGGATTATAATATTTTGCAGCTTGCAAAAGAAATCACGATTAATACCGCAGTATTTGACCACATTTGATGGCTATTGTTTTTGCCCAATGAAGGTATACTGATGCTATTGGTCAGTGAACAAGTGTGAATATATTTTTGACACACAAGTAACAGACTTTAAATGGAGAATAATATTTTGCAGCTTGCAAAAAAAATCAGGATTAATAGTGCAGTATTTGATCACGTCTGATGACCAATTCTTTTGCCCAGTGAGGGTATACCGATGATATTGGTCAGTGAACAAGTGTGAATATATTTTTCGCACAAATAGCAGACTTTAAATGGAGTATAATAATTTGCAGCTTGCAAAAAAAACAGGATTAATACCGCAGTATTTGATCACATCTGATGACCAATTTTTTTGCCCACTGAGTGTATACAGATGCTATTGGTCAGCGAACAAGTGTGAATATATTTTTGACACGCAAGTAGCAGACTTTAAAGGGAGTATAATATGCAGCTTGCAAAAATAATCACGATTAATACTGCAGTATTTGATCACATCTGATGACCAATTTTTTGCCCAGTTAGGGTATACCGATGCTATTGGTCAGCGAACAAGTGTGAATATATTTTTGACACACAAGTAGCAGACTTTAAATGGAGTATAAGCTTTAGAAAATGTAAAAAAAAATCAGGATTATTACAGCAGTAATATTTGATCACCTGAGATGATGGACAAGTTCTCTACTTCCACAATACAGCAATACTAGTCAAATCAACCAAATTTGGCTGTATGCTGCTTACAAGAAAATGGAGCAGTAAAAATGATGTATTATATTGCTTTTCACCTAAATTAGCAGGATTAAGAGCAAAAACAATATTATCAGCCCTGATATCTAGGGCTATTGATAGGAGTTCCAGCAGCAGAAATAACGTGCAATGGTCCCTATTCTGTACTATACTAGCTCTCCACAAACTCTGCCTAACTAGTGCTATCAGCAGGATTAATATTTTCTTCTGAATTAGTCCTTACAAGGACTTTTAGAGTAGATTTCTGATAGTGGTGTGGAATCTCTGTTTGAAATAACCGTCAATTCTCTCCCTCACTCGTCTGCAGCACTCCCTACTCTGCGTCTTTGACCGGTAGACTGTGACGAGCATTGGGTCCAGGGTCTTATATAGACCCAATAACGCTATGCGGCCAGCCAATCAATGTAATGCCACAACCAACATGGCTACGGCATTACAGTGTCTGTCACACAATCCCTGCATAGTAATTGGCTGCCTAAATGTGCTCAACATGCAGGGCAGCGACTCGTGCTCCCGCCCGATTATTTCAAAATTAGTCGCCGAGCACCAAGATTCTAGAGCACTGTGATGCTCGGGCGTGTAACGAATAGTGGTGAGCAGGCTCACTCATCACTAGGTATTTCCTTACTTTTGTTTTATGGATCAAATAAAGTGAGTGAAATTGTTAGAACCCTCCTGTTTGTTTTTTCTTGTGGTTTGCGGTCATGTGACCATCTGCCTTTATATTCCAGCTCTGCCCTTCTGTCTGTGCTGGACTTCCGTGTTCTACTGTCTCTCTAGCCTGGTGCTTCTGTGCCTTTCTCTGTCAAGTTCGCTTGGTCCTCTGGGACCTCTAGTACTTTTTGTCAGTTTGTCTTTTTATGTTCTGCAACAACTTCTGTTTAGGAGGTGTCCCTTTTTTGTCCCAGTCCTTAGTTCTTTTAGGGACCCCTCCATTAATTCTATAGGTCTTCGTTCAGACTAGCCGAGGACTAAGGCGGGTCTGTTCACTAGGAACAGGCAGCCCGCTACATCGTAGGGATTCAGCTTAGTCTTACTGTAGGGACAGCTTTCCCGTGTCTTTCCTTAGTACATGTTGCAGATCATAACAGAAATAAAGGTGGATACAATTTGTTGGTTGTACAAAGTCATTCACAATTGCTTTTTGTAAGTTGGTTCAGAGGTCATTTTGAGGATGGATGAGAGCTATCGGTGACATTCATAAACCTCTGATTGAATTGGACTCTGGCAGGATAATTCACTGTTTGCTGGGCATCAGCAGACTTTGATCCTAAAATTATTCAGAGAAACAGCAATTGTAAACCGATGATGCTATTAAAAATAGAGAAAGCTCACCAGAAGGAAAAACACTGGATACCACAAGGAAACAGCAGGGAACTACAGCAGATAACATCATAAAAGGACAATAAGACCACGTGCACACCTTCAGATATTTGGACAGTAATTTACATCAGTATTTGTAAGCCAAAACCAGGAGTGGAAGAATCAGAGGAAAAGTATAATAGAAACACGTCACCATTGCATTTTTGCCCTCTCATCGTTTTGGCTTACAAATGCTGAGATAAAAATCTCACCAAGTACTCAACGTGTACAAGTGGCCTAAGAAGCAGTTAGGTAGTCCAGCGACCTGTTACTCATTAATAGCACGCAGTAAAGAAAGACAATGGCAACTTGATTCAATATACAGTGAATCAGTGAAAGCCAATATTAAATTGTATCCAATGTATCATATAAGTCAGTGAGAGTGAACTGTTATTACACAAGCAAGGTGAGGATCACCGCTGGGTCCTACAGAGAGATGAATCATAAAAGGATCAGGGAGATGTTTGTAAGGCCAAATGCAGCGACCTTCTACACCTTATGACTGTTTGTCAACCCTGACACAACCATGACACCTTCACACTCCTCTCAGCTTGATCCAAGCAAGAGGAGTGAGTGGGAAGGGGGCTGTTACTACACTTGCAGGGATAGTCATGAGAGAAGTGTGAAGGCTTCTACCCATGACACAAAGGATATAGCATAGCAAAGGAGCATAACGGCAGCTGGCTAATGACATGCACTAGCCTGGTCTATAACACAGACCAGACTGGTACATGCTATAGCTGGACTATATAGGAAAACATCATTTTTGTCTATATATTGCAATACTATAGTATTGCAGTGTATAGAACAGACAATTGGAAATTAAAGTCCCTTAAGCCACTAAAAAGGAAAGTAAAAAAGTAAATGTTTTTTAAAATCTAAAAAGAGAACAATTCAAAAACCCTCTTTTCCTCCATTAAAAGTAAAGAAACATACCCATATATGTATATTTATATATATATATATACAGTGCCTACAAGTAGTATTCATCCCCCTGCAGATTTAGCTGGTTGACACATGCGGAATTAACTTGGCATTGTGACATTTGTACTGTAGATCAGCCTGGAAGTGGGAAATGCACTGCAGCAAATTTTTTTTTTTTTTTTTTTTTTAAACGTTAAAAGTTAATTCAGAGTGTCATTTATTATTCAACCCCTCAAACCACAAGAATTCTGTTTGGTCCCCCTAAAGTATTAAGAAGTAGTTCAGGCACCAAGAATAATGAGCTTCACATGTGTGGATTAAAGATCTCTTTTGCTAGCCTTTTCTGACTATTTAAGACCCTCCCCAAACTTGTGAACAGCACTCAGACATGGTCAACATGGGAAAGACAAAGGAGCATTCCAAGGCCATCAGAGACAAGATCGTGGAGGGTCACAAGGCTGGCAAGGGGTACAAAACCCTTTCCAAGGAGTTGGGCCTACCTGTCTTCACTATTGGGAGCATCATCCGTAAGTGGAAGGCTTATGGAACTACTGTTAGCCTTCCACGGCCTGGACAGCCTTTGAAAGTGTCCTCCCGTGCCGAGGCCAGGCTTGTCCGAAGAGTCAAGGCTAACCCAAGGACAACAAAGAAGGAGCTCCTGGAAGATCTCATGGCAGTGGGGACATTGGTTTCAGTCAATACCATAAGTAACGCACTCCACCGCAATGGTCTCCGTTCCAGACGAGCCCGTAAGGTACCTTTACTATCAAAGCGTCATGTCAAGGCTCGTCTACAGATTGCTCATGATCACTTGGAGGACTCTGAGACAGACTGGTTCAAGGTTCTATGGTCTGATGAGACCACGATCGAGATCTTTGGTGCCAACCACACACGTGACGTTTGGAGACTGGATGGCACTGCATACGACCCCAAGAATACCATCCCTACAGTCAAGCATGGTGGTGGCAGCATCATGCTGTGGGGCTGTTTCTCAGCCAAGGGGCCTGGCCATCTGGTCCACATCCATGGGAAGATGGATAGCACGGCCTACCTGGAGATTTTGGCCAAGAACCTCCGCTCCTCCATCAAGGATCTTAAGATGGGTCGTAATTTCATCTTCCAACAAGACAATGACCCAAAGCACACAGCCAAGAAAACCAAGGCCTGGTTCAAGAGGGAAAAAGTCAAGGTGTTGGAGTGGCCTAGTCAGTCTCCTGACCTTAACCCAATTGAAAACTTGTGGAAGGAGCTCAAGAATAAAGTCCACATGAGACACCCAAAGAACCTAGATAACTTGGAGAAGATCTGCATGGAGGAGTGGGCCAAGATAACTCCAAAGACCTGTGCCGGCCTGATCAGGTCTTATAAAAGACGATTATTAGCTGTAATTGCAAACAAGGGTTATTCCACAAAATATTAAACATAGGGGTTGTATAATAATTGACCCACACTTTTATGTTTAAAATTTAATAAAATTCAACTGAGCAACATAACTTTTTGGTTTGTAAGATTTATGCTTCTGTTCATAAAACCTACTCTCGTTTGCAGTTTGAAGGCTCTAACTTATTTGCATCTTATCAAACCAGCTAAATCTGCAGGGGGTTGAATACTACTTGTAGGCACTGTATGTATATATATATATATATATATATATATATATATATATTCTGCATTGTTCGGATTATAAGACCTTTCCCCCCCAAATTTGGGGGGAAAATGGGGGGGTGTCTTATGCCGGGGGCGGCTGTGATGGAGTGGGGTCCCAGTAGGCAGAGTCGCTGCTGCAGGAAACTGGTGGCGGAGGCAGCGGCAGGAGTGGGCTGATGCTGCAAGCCCAGGGCTGGGAGGAGAGGGTGTATGGCGGTGCGATTCAGTGGTAGGCTCCAGGCTTTCAAAAGATGTTGGCAGAATACCGCACTTTCAAACCTTTTCACTTATAGATAGATTTCAGGAAAATGGCCATCGGAGGCGGGCATGTGCAGATTGAGGTTTCGGCTCCCAAGATCTCAATCTGCATTCCCCTTTCCATGGGGAGCTTTTTCTCCTCTCGCAATGGAAAAATATAAAACTAAACTTACAGTGCATGTTTATAGAAGAGTCAGGACTGACTTTGGCACTTTGTAATATGTATGACCCGCTTTAAGGAAGCTCTCAAATATAGAGAGTTGTAAAATAAAATCATTAATATTCATACATTTATACAGTATCAGCAAAGTTATTACAGTAAGAAACTTGCATGTGAACTGATTATGCAGTTACAGTCAATGTTAAAGTTAAATAGCAAAAAAAGTCTATTTTTTTCCATCTCAATTTAAATGTGAAAATTACAAAGTGGAACATTTCATTTTGCTGAATTTAAATAAGCCACATTTATATGAAAATGCCCACACCATTATTCTCACATAAAACTATTTTTGTTCACCTTTTTGATTTACTGGAAAAATAGGAAAATGTGTGATTACAATTTTACAAATACATTTAACCCTAAATTGTTGAGTCTCTGAAGAGTATAAATGTGAAAACTTCATGACTGCTTCAATGCAGAGAATTCATCTCCGGCTTACTATCGATGTGCACTGAGCCACATTGGAGTGCAGTGGAGCAATGCTTATGGTGAAAAATACCTGTGCCTATACAATACTGCAATTCTACAGACACACACGCACCATATTTATACTCTTGGTGCAAGTGCATTTTTGGCCAGCCCTAGGGGTTCATCCAGATAGAATAAAACTATAAAACATTTCTTTATATCAATCTTCAGCATTAAATCCATGAGTGACATGATTCAGATGAACCCCCGAGGGATGTTTCACTAATTGCAGACTGATTGCTTGTATAGTATAGGGATGCAGCAGCATTCCTATACTATACAAGCTGTCCGTTCTTCACTGACATAAATGATCTGGCAACTTTCCTAGCTCTGGTGACCTGGATGTCATTATGACGACATCGGGTCACCATGACAATGATCGGGACCCGACGATGACGTCGCGGGGTCTCCGATCCAAAGGCAAAGGGGCTTTCTTCCCCCCTACCTGCACGCTAAATGGTGCGATTGCAGCGATGGCAGCATTTAGCGGGTTAAAATGCCAGTAGCGGTGCAGGCACCACTCCTGGCACTTAGTGATACCTGGTGGCGATCGGGGCGCACAGCCTCTGTGCGCGCAAAATCGCTGAGACATATCCATACGTCCCATGTCGGTAAGTACCAAGCCACAGGAACGTATGGATATGATTCATGTCAGAAAGGGGTTAAAAGCTATGTTTAATCGTCCCTTCCTGCAGTCAGCAAACTAGTTCAGTACTGCTGACAATCAGTGCTACTGTGCCGTGGGAGCACGACCACAGCAGTGTGACTGACATCTTGACATGTGCAGGGTGGAGGAGACGAGGGATGACATAGTTTTTATAGTGTTTGGGGATAATACAGGAATCATTATAGAGGTTATTAGGAGGCTGAGAAAGAGCTGCTTTTAGTGTTAAATCATGATGTCAGGTTCCATTTAATTGATGAAAAAAAATTTATAAATTTGTAAAAGAAAAATTAGGTTTGTTTGGTTTGTGTCACTTTATTCTGAGAACCCAAATAGTTTTATTTTTCTGTTGATGGAGCTGTGTAAGGGTTCATTTTTTGAGTGGCAAGATAACTGACTCGTCCAGGGGGATGGGGACAACTCGGTACCCAGGTCTTTGCCTGGCCTTGGGGATGTCGCGGTGGTCGGCTCCCGGGCCCGTACCCTGGGGTTAGTTTTTAAAAAGGGATTGTTTGTTAATTTTATGGAAGTTTGTGTCGCCACCTGTGGTTTCTGGTGAGAATCACCAGCGCTGCGGCAGTCCACTGAGGCCGGTGATAAGGCAGCTCGATGATATAGCTCCCCACAGGTGGAGCTAGGCTTTAGGGCAGCGTACAGAGAGGGGGATGCAGGACAGGCGAGACCCAGCCGGGTTAGAGCGAGAACGGGGATGGACACGGTAGTCATTTCAGTACCTTTTACTGGTGGTAGTTCAGGCACATCCCGGAGCACAGTAGGGTGAAGGGTGCATATCAGGATCCTCACCAATGAGCGGGTGTAGGGCCTCCTGTTTCTTGCCTCTGCGTAGTACTTTTCTGACCTGCCTGAAGCTATGCCTAACTTTATCTCTGTCCTGCACCGACTGACGTTTTGGTAGGGCCTTCTCTTGGAGTGCACGCTCCTAGCTTACGGGGCCTATGTGTCTCCTGGCTGTGTTACTTATCAGCTCTCTGGTGAACCTGGGACCTGTAGTTCTCCAGGGATTCTGGGTATGCCTTACTGGGTCGTGGAGATCCCGGTAAGCTCGGACCCGGTGTCCGGTATATGTTTTGGGGTGAGCTGGGTAAGCTCCTCTGCCCCCACTGCTACTCACTTTCCACTCGCCTTCGGCCATGCTCGGGCCCTCACTAGGCTACTCACACTAACGGCAGCTTGCCGCTCTTCACCGATCTTATGATGCCGGCACACCTTAAGCTCTAACTGAGCTACAACTGTGTCTGGACTAGGCTCCACTGCAGGCTGACCTCTCTCAGACTTGACTAGACTGAGCTCGACTCTGTATTCAGGTCTGTACTTGCTGAACTCTCCAGAGGAACTCCTAACTGCCTAGCTCCCCCTTCCCTATTTATATCCCTAACGGGCTCCCTCTGCTGGTCTGAGGTGGAAGGTGGAGATGTGTGAATGTTTATGGGGGCCTCTTGTGGAGGATTCCATCAATACACCCTTTTAGGATCTGTGGTACCAAGCGCAGCTGGGCGCCACATTCCCCCTAGCAAAGCTCAGCACTCCCGGGCTGAAGTACGTTTTAAAACAACAATAGTAAACATTAACAATGCAATAACTCTTCCCTTTATGGGAGGCACATTTCTTAAACGTTGCATAATAACATAAACAGGTACAAAGCGTCCTCAGAATTCAAGTCTCTTGTGGTGAGGTTCCCAGACAGGATGTCCATCTCACAGGGTAGAGTACTTGGTGGTTTGAGGGACCTGTCCCAAACCCTCAACGTAGGCCCTGAGGTGGCTGCAGGGCACGAAGATCCCGAGTTGGACCTCCAGTAGAGCCACTCCAGACAGGTTTTACTTCTGAGGTCACCTAAAGGGGCACTCCAGGGAGCCCAATTATATACAATAAATAGTTTTTGGGCTGCACACAGTCCTCAGCCACAGAGTTCTTAGATAAATAAGGAAGTCATTAGGCAAAGTGTCCATATCACTTAAACTGTTCAGTAATAAAGCAAAGAACAAAATAATATACATATGCATGAAAACACACAGAAATACAGTTCAATACCCCAGGGGTAACTATCTACATTTGTCAGAGTTTAGCTATCTTACTGATTATACCTGACAGGGGGTTGACCTTTAGTACTACGCGTGGACCTGCGTGGTACTGGAATGCGTGAGGCACTAATAGGTGCTCTACCTCCCAATGTGCCAGTACTTGGTGTGGAGGGGCTACAAGGCTGCATTGACCTCTCTACAGGACTGACAAGTTCACCATTGGCTGGGCCTTCTTGCTCTTCTCCTACCGGGGTTCCTTCGTCCGGGGATTCTTCTTGAGCTGGCTCCTCTTCAGCACTTACAGGTTCTTCTTGCTGTGGGTAGAAGGTAATTATAGGGATGATTACTGATCCTCCTAGTTGGGGCCGATTTGCCGGGAAATCTCCTACGTCAGTGTGTATTACTGCTTCTTTAGGCTCCTCCGGGATAACGAGAGGCACTTCCTCTTGGGGTTTTAGCAGATCTGGACACAACTTTAGGTGATCCCTGGATACTGTTGCAGTCGTCCTTCCTCCATCTCTACTAATTATGCTGGTCTTCTTATTATCAAATCTTGAATTCAACACAGTGTAGGGTTCTCTCTCCCACTGGTCATCAAGTTTGTTGTTTCTTCTTTTCCTTTTTAGTACTACTTCACCAGGTGTGAAGGGTTCTGCTTGGGCACCTCTGTTGTATTGAGCTTCCTGCTTGTCCCTCACCCGAGTGAGACTGTCTTGAACACAGGCTTGTACTCTTCTGTACTGCTCCTGTCTGGTCATGTCCCAGTCCTCAGTGGTCACATCCGCTTCTGGTTCTACAACACCAAGCTCCAGGTCCATGGGCAGCTTTCCTGGCCTTGCTCGCATGAGATATGCCGGAGTAGAGTTGGTGGAACTTACTGGTATGTGATTGTACAGATCTACTAGGTCAGGTAGTAGGTCTGGCCAATGATTTCTCTCCTCAAGTGGTATGGTCTTTAGCAAGTCGATGATGATGTCATTCATCTTCTCACAGAGACCTTTGGTTTGTGGGTGGTATGGTGTAGTTCTTATCTTCTTACACACGTATAGATGGCAGAACTCCTTGAACAACTCATCCTCAAAGGCCGGGCCTTGGTCCGTCAGCACCTGCTCAGGATAACCATGGGGTCTACAGAAATACGCTTGGAACATCTTTGCTGCTGTCTCTGCCGTCAGGTCTTTGACGGGGGCAACCACCAGGAAACATGAGTAGTGGTCCACCATGGTCAGAGCATAAGAGTACCCTGAACTGCTGGGGGACAGCTTGACATGGTCCAGGGCCACGATCTCCAGGGGTCGAGTCATCTTGATGTGTTGCAGGGGTGCCTTCTGGCTGCTGTGGTCTTTTCTTCTGAGGCCACAGGGTCCACAGTCCCGGCACCACCACTCAAAGGAGCTGCACATTCCTACCCAGTAGAATTGACACTTCAGCAGGGTCTCTAGCTTTTTCCAGGCAAAGTTCCCCGCCTGATCGTGGTAGGCCTCCAACACCATTTGGATATCTGTCTTGGGGACCACTATCTGCCATACCATCTCATGGGTTTTTGGATTGACGTACCTCCGGCACAGCTTCTCACGGTAGATAAACAGCCGGCTTCTCTCGTTCCACAGCTGCTTTGCTTGCAGAGACACTTCTTTTTCCAGGGAGGAACCTTCTTGGGTTATCAGCTCCTTGATGCGGCTGACAACCGGGTCACTGTCCTGGGTCTCTTTTCAGCTGTGGTGAGGCAGGGGGTTTAACGTCTTTCCACGCTGCCTCCTGGAGGGTCGTTGCTCGTGGATCATCCCATTCCGGTGAAAGTCAGGTAGCTCAATCTCTTCCAGATGATCCACTTCTTCTTCTGTCTCTGACTGGTAAGGCATCCTGGACAGGGCATCGGCGTTGGCGTTCTTGCGGCCTGCCCGGTATTTAATTGTGAATTGATAATTTGACAGCCGAGCCATCCATCGTTGTTCCAGTGGGTCAAGGGGTTGTTATCAGTGAAGGCAATGAACTTACTGGATTCTAGGTAGTGCTTGAACCTTTCAGTGATGGCCCAGACCAAGGCCAGGAACTCCAACTTAAAGCTGCTATAGTTCTCTGGATTCCTCTCAGTCGGGCGGAGCTTCCTGCTTGCGTATGCGATCACTTTCTCTTGCCCATTCTGCTTCTGACTTAAGACAGCTCCCAGTCCTTCGTTGCTGGCATCAGTATACAGCAGGAACGGTTGGCTGTAGTCAGGGTAGGCTAGGATCTCATCGCCTGTGAGGATCTCCTTCATCTCCTGAAACGACTTGGCTTGCTCCTTACCCCAGTGGAATGGGGGATTTCTGCCTTTGGGGGACTGCCCTACCAGGAGGTCTTGCAAAGGGGCTGCTTTCTTAGTGTAATCTTTTACGAACCTCCGGTAGTATCCTACTAGTCCCAGAAACTGACGCACATCCTTGAGGTTCTTCGGCTCCGGCCACTTCTGGATGGCAGTGACCTTCTCCGGGTCTGGTGCTACCCCTTCTGAACTGACAATGTGCCCCATGTACTGTACCTTTCTCTTGAGCAGGTGGCACTTTGAGGGCTTCAACTTCATCCCATACCTGGACAGTGACTCAAATACCTCTGCCAGGTGCTTCAGGTGGTCCTCATACGTTTTGGAGTACACTATCACGTCATCCAGGTATAGTAACACAGTCTCGAAGTTACGGTGTCCCAGGCAGCACTCCATCAATCTCTGGAACGTTCCAGGGGCATTGCAGAGTCCAAACGGCATACTGTTGAACTCGCAGAGTCCCATCAGGGTAGTGAAGGCCGTCTTCTCCCGTCCCTCCTCAGCCACAGCTACTTGCCAGTACCCACTAGTGAGGTCAAGGGTGGAAAAGTAATTTGCAGACTTTAAGGCAGCTAGGGACTCCTCTATGTGTGGTAAAGGGTATGCATCTTTATGTGTAATGTGATTTACTTGTCGGTAATCTACACACATTCTCATGCTCCCGTCCTTTTTCCTAACTAGCACTAGGGGAGCTGCCCAGGGACTACAACTATCCCTTACTACCCCCGTCTTTCTCATGTCGTGCAACATTTCCTTAGCCTTCTGGTAGTGTGCTGGTGGTATAGGCCTGTAACGTTCTTTGATGGGTGGATGGTCACCTGTGGGGATATGGTGTTGAACCCCCTTAATCCTCCCAAAGTCAAGTGGATGTTTACTGAACACCTGTGCGTATTCTCGAACCACCCGGTGTACACCCTGTTTCTGATGGGCAGGAGTGGTATCTGTCCCACCATGGAGCTGTTGACACCAATCCTCCACCTGGGTTGCAGGGTCATCATCCTCCACTTAGTCTGGTGAGGTTAAGGACTCCGCCTTGTGAATACAGTTGTTATTTACAGCATGTAATTTGGCAACAGTGGCATAACATGGCAATCTGACCTCATCTTCCCCACAGTGGAGAAGATGGACGTGCACGCTCCCATTGCGTACATCTACCACTCCTCTGGAGGTTAAGAGTGTGGGTTTGTGCTCGGAGCAAAGGGGTTCTACTACCGCCTGGTAGCTCTGTCCTCTAAGACCTATGGCGGCTCTACACCAGATAAGCATTTCACTCATTGGAGGGATCACAATGGGTATGGGGTCCGTCACCCGTACATTACCGATTTCACCATCTGTTAACCTTACTTGCTGTTGGTACATCAGGACTCGGATCTCCTTCTGCAGCGCCCTCCTCTGTCCTGGTCTGGCAGTGTCAGCTATCTGTTGGAGCAAGAACACAACTTCTCCCAAACAGTTACCAACAATGTTAGTGCCTAGTACCATATACGGATTGGAGTCATCAGGATTAGTCTCTACTACAATTAGTCACATTCTTAACCCCGATTAGGTTAAGGGGGAGTCGATTTTAGGCATAAACAGAAAGATTTGGAGCTGGCGGGCTTAGGTCGTCCATGGACCAGAACCTCTTGTAGAGGACGTCAGGCATTATGGTTACCTGAGATCCTGTGTCCAGCAGAGCGTGCGTCGGGATGCCGTCCAGCACAATGGACAGGAAAGGTCTTCCTCCGACGAACCTGTTGTACCATTCTGATGGGCCTGGCTGAGTTACTCCTGGGTGTCGGCCCTCGGCCCCAGGGTTTTCTCGTTTAAAGGACAATTCTGGGCAGTGTGTCTGGTCTTGCCGCAGCGGTAGCAGGTAGGGTCCTTCTGTGGACGGCGCTGGTCACTGATCCTCGTAGAGGGTGGTGTTGTCCTCCTCCTCCTTCGCATCCAGGGGACATCCTCAGGGCTATCGGCTAACAGGATTTTCCCTCCTTCCTCGGGCTCCGTCCACAGCTGCAGAGCACTCAGCACAGTGGTCAGGGCTTTGCTCAACTGGCGCACTTCAGAGCGCAGACTGTCCAGCTCTCTAGGGGATGTTGCTGGAACCTTGGCTTCAGCAGCCACTGGGGAAAAGGTGGGTGTAGCAGGCACTGGGGTAGCCCCATCCTGGTAACATTGGATGTCATTTGTTTCCAGTGGCTGCAGTCCTTTTATAGCCATGTCCTTAAGATTGTCAAAGGTAGCATCTGGATGATCTAAGGACCACCAATGCACAGTCCTGCTCTCCTCTGGAGACCTCAGTCCCCGGACAAACTGTTCCTTCAGCATTTTGTTTTCATTTTCGATGCTGGTTGGACTAACCTGTTTCAGAGCCCGCAGGGCCCCTTGAAGACGCCAGGCATAGTCCCGAACATTGTCCAACGGCTGTTGGGAACAGTTGTAGAACCTCATCCGGAGGTCCGTCTCAGTATGATCCTCAAAAACAGTCTGTAGCTTTTTAAAGATTGCGGACACTGACTCCTGGTCTGCGGCTGACCATGTTTCCACTTCCCGTTCCGCAGCACTAGTCAGTTGTCCTAATACAACAGCGGCCCTCTGCTTGCCTGTCATAGAGTACATGTCCAAGAAACCGCATATCTTCCGTTTGAATCCAGACAGGGTATCTGGTCTGCCGTTGTACTGGGGGAGCCACTTTGCTCTAGGAATGTATGGTAGAGTTATGGGGATGACAGGAGTTACAGGCGCTGCTGGTGGAGCGGCCACTTCGGCCTGCTCGGCGTTGGGCGCGGGTTGTACATCAGGGCGGTGAACCTGTATTCCGGCGTCGTGCTGTTCCTCGGACATTCTGGCGCCCCCCTAGCGAACTGTGGCCTACCTTCTTTTTCTTTTCTTCTGGTAGGCCGCAGCTCCGCAGGTGACGGTCTTCTTCAGGACCTTGCGTCGCTTGCGTCCTTCATCAGAGCATTCAGCGACGCTCCTTCCAGGACCTGGCGCTTCCTGGTTTGACATCAAGGCGTGGGGCATGTCCGGGGCTTCGCACGCTTTTGCGGATACGCCCCTCAGTTTCCCGCGGTTACACCCTTCTTCTCGCTCGGCGGCCTAACAATGGCAGCAATCTTCACCACAGTTTAACGTACACAGCTTTTAATTAAAGGCGCATAGTACCCGGTGGCAATGGGCATAACACTCCGTTGTTGCAGCAGGCACGCAATCCTGTTCGTGACGCCAGGAAATATGACTCGCCCAGGGGGATGGGGACAACTCAGTACCCGGGCCTTTGCCTGGCCTTGGGGATGTCGCGGTAGTCGGCTCCCGGGCCCGTACCCTGGGGTCAGCTTTTAAAAAGGGATTGTTTGTTAATTTTATGGAAGTTCGTGACGCCACCTGTGGTTTCTGGGGAGAATCACCAGCGCTGCTGCAGTCCACTGAAGCCGGTGATAAGGCAGCTCGATGGTATAGCTCCCCACAGGTGGAGCTATGCCTCAGGGCAGCGTACGGAGAGGGGGATGCAGGACAGGCGAGACCCAGCCGGGTCAGAGCAAGAACGGGGACGGACACGGTAGTCACTTCAGTACCTTTTACTGGTGGTAGTTCAGGCACATCCCGGAGCACGGTAGGGTGAAGGGTGCATATCAGGATCCTCACCAATGAGCGGGTGTAGGGCCTCCTGTTTCTTGCCTCTGCGTAGTACGTTTCTGACCTGCCTGAAGCTAGGCCTAACTTTATCTCTGTCCTGCACCGACTGACGATGTGGTAGGGCCTTCTCTTGGAGTGCTCGCTCCCAGCTTACGGGGCCTATGTGTCTCTTGGCTGTGTTACGTATCAGCTCTCTGGTGAACCTGGGACCTGTAGTTCTCCAGGGATTCCGGTTATGCCTTACTGGGTCGTGGAGATCCTGGTAAGCTCAGACCCGGTGTCCGGTATATGTTTCGGGGTGAGCTGGGTAAGCTCCTCTGCCCCCACTGCTACTCACTTTCCACTCGCCTTCGACCATGCTCGGGCCCTCACTAGGCTACTCACACTAACGGCAGCTTGCCGCTCTGCACCGATCTTATGGCGCCGGCACACCTTAAGCTCTAACTGAGCTACAACTGCGTCTGGACTAGGCTCCACTGCAGGCTGACCTCTCTCAGACTTGACTAGACTGAGCTCGACTCTGTATTCAGGTCTGTACTTGCTGAACTCTCCAGAGGAACTCCTAACTGCCTAGCTCCACCTTCCCTATTTATATCCCTAACGGGCTCCCTCTGCTGGTCTGAGGTGGAAGGTGGAGATGTGTGAATGTTTATGGGGGCCTCTTGTGGAGGATTCCATCAATACACCCTTCTAGGATCTGTGGTACCAAGCGCAGCTGGGCACCACATAACGTTTTCATTGATACTATTATTGGTTGACCAAGATGGTTTGATCTCTTTTTATTGCATTTTCTTTGGGATCTGTTGTGTCCCAAAATCTTTTGGAGTCTTTTTCTCTTATATTAACAGATTAGCATTACCAAATTATTTATGTAATTCAAAATAAAAGTTAAATGCACTAGAGAATCTCTTTATGCCCAAAGCTAAATGAATAAATGTAGTTAAAACACATTATAATTATCCTCTATGATAGATGTATATAGTCCTACATGTAAAAAATCTCCTATTCCTGCCTATACATAGATGTGAGATGGGTCATTCCTTGAGCTGTTAGAAAATAGACATGATTCACTGAATGAGGATTAGCTGAGTGGGGAATAAACTGTCAAACCTCGATCCCCGGTGTTTTCTATGTCTCTAATGTTCCAGTCAGCTGCACTGATTTGAGACACGCCAAAAAAGACTGCCGCTTTCAGCAAAAGTGACGTCACTTTTTACGGGTCTCTCCGCGTGAATAAAACAGTAGTGAGTTAACCTACCCGTTTCGGAGGTAGCGTCCTCCTTCCTCAGGGATTACGGTCTGCCAGCGGTCCATAGTCTTTTATAGGTGAATGTAAAATGTCCTATGGTCACCCCTAATCCGGACACCTGATTGTTTGATTGCAAATGCAAACAGCTTTATCTCACTATTCAGTCTGAGAGTGTTTAATTGAAAGATACACCTGCTTTCTGCTCTTGCAATAATGTGTGTGAAATTCCCTTTTCTCCAATGTTTGCTAATGATCTCCATGATCCCATTTAAACTAACTTTGTGTTCCTGCTTATACCGATTAGATAGTGGATGTCCAGTAAATTTGTCTTTTAATGTGTATAGTGCTCATTTCATTCTCTCTGTTGTGTGCACACTAAGCTTTGGCTTCAATTTTCCAGCATTATGACTCATCCTACATTTTTTACATGGGAAAACGCACTTGGAGGTGTGGGTTAGGTTGCTTTTTAAGTACGCATTTTTTATTATATTATACTATAGTGGGAGCTATGTGATTCACTACATTTTTAGCTTTCCTAAATACAAAATTTGGATTTTTTTAAATTAAATCCCTTATCACTTGTCTTGATGCTAAAAGTTTTCCTGGTGGATTCTTGATGTATTAATCCATTTTACACACTTATACAATCTATAAAAGACTATGGACCACTGGCTGACCGCAATCACAGAGGAAGGACGCTACCTCAGAAACGTGTAGGATAACAGACTATTATTTTTTTCTCACGGGGAGACCCGTAGTAAGTGACATCACTTTTGCTCAAAGCCTTCCCAGCCTGATAATATAAGCCCACAGCTGTCTGCTTTACCTTGGCTGATTATCAAAAATAGGGGGAGACACATCTATTCTGATGGTTCGGGTTGTAAATTTACTGTACTTGGCTGATGAAATGTCAGGTTTCCTCTGAGAAACTCGCAGGTTTCCTTTGAAAAACTCGCAGATGAGCATTGACTTGTTTAATAACATTGGTCAGAATGCAATGCTATGTTTTCTCGCATTGCACTCCTCCATATTATACACCAGTGTGAGCAAGCCCTTAAAAAAAATGGCCAACAACTGTATTATGCCTGTGGTATTATCCTTATGAGTTTAGTGAATCCAAGCTTTTTAGTATGTAATATTATTGGCCTGATGGAGTAATCATTCCTGACTTTAAAGTGGCCATGGATACTATAAGTGCCCATAGATAGATTCCAGGCTGATGACTTGTAATTTTCACCAAGCCAGTCTATCTGTCTTACAACTGCCTGTAGTTGGTACACTGTCCCCCCATTTCTTTGTAGATTGTAAGCTTGCGAGCAGGGACCTCACTCCTAATGTAACTGTTCACTGTCTTACCTTGTATTGGATTTATTGTCTGCACATGTCCCCGCTTAATTGTAAAGTGCTGCAGAATTTGTTGGTGCTATATAAATAAAAATTATTATTATTATGGTTTGTAGCTAGTGAGCTAAACTGTGGACTTTACAATGAGCTGTAAGGCTGTGTGCCCACGATGCGTTTTTAATGCGTTTTCGCAGCGTTTTTGCAGCTGCGGAAACGCATTAAAAACGCATTAAAAACGCATGCTAGAAGGGCAGCAATGTTCCCCAATGATAATCCGCATGTGCTGTGCACATGCTGCGGAAGTTTCCGCTGCGGATTATCATTGCGGAAAAAAACGCAGCACTACCAATTATTTTGCGGAAGTGCTGCGTCTTCGCCGCCATTGACTTGCATTAGACCGCATGGATTACGCATCACTGTATATGTAGATGCGTAATCCAAGCGTTCTAATGTGCGGATGGTACCCGGGTGTAGATGAGAGGAGAGTCTCATCCACACCCAGGTGCCATTAAAAAATCTGTAAAAAAAGAATAAAATAAAAAATAAATGTATACTTACCTTCTGTCGGCCCGCGCTGCGCTCCTACTTGCTTCCCGGCACTTTGCAGTGAATTGAAGGACCTGCACTGATGTCAGAGTCATGTGACGCGTCACGCGACGCTGATGTCGGCAGGTCTTTCAATTCACTGTAGCCGGCAAGGGAGAACAGAGTGAGCGGGACACCGGGGGCCATCGGATGGTAAGTATATATTTATTTTTTTATTTTTAACACTCTCTCGGGTCACACTATATAAATCCATTTCCGCATGTCCCTGGCAGGAAAACGCATGTACAATTCGTATGCATTTTTTTTCTGCCAGGGAGATGCAGAAACGCTCAGGAAAAAATCCTGAGCATTTCTGCATCGTGGGCACATAGCCTAAGCTGTGTCAAATGGTTTGCTCTGAGCACTGAGCAAACAGACGTTACCTGTTGTTGTGAAATATAGTAAAAATCTTTTGCCATCAGTAACCTATATGTTTTGTGTGCCAACTTTAATGTGTAACCCCCAAACTGTTGTGTGTAACTGCCAAAATTGTTCCACCAATAAGAGATTGTTACTCTAAGTTGCCTTATGGTGAGTAAAGCCAGATCAAGTTAAAATTTTCATGTCTATGTCAGTCACTTTGCCAACCTAGAATGAAGAATAGTGTTAAGAATTGTAAGCTACACTTCCAAAACCTACTGTCCTGCAAAAATCCTGGATGTAAACCAAAAATAAGTTCAAATTCAGACATCCATGACCCAAACTCAACAGCCTCATGGGTCGTGAGGCCTTCAGCTAATCGGTACTATACAGTTATTGCACAGATGGTATTTCACAGATGTCTAAATTCAAGCTTAAAAGGGTATTCCCATCTCCAAAATCCTATACCAATATGAAGTAGGTGTAATAATAATAATATTAGCAAATACCTCTAATTAGAAATGTAGTATAGTTTTTCTGATTATGTCTCTTTCATCATGTGCCGGAATTGCAGGATCTTAGGTATCCATGGTTATGACCACTCGCAACTAGCAAACTTTCACTATATCAGTGGTCATAATCATGGATACCTAAGGTCCTGCAATGTCTGCACATGAGGAAAGAGACATAGTGAATCCAAAAAACTATACTAAATTTCTAATTAGAGGAATTTGCTAATATTATTATTATTACACCTACTTCATGTTGGGATAAAATCTTGGAGATGAGATTACCCCTTAAAGCTTTTTTTTCACTAGATGTAAATAATTTAATTAATTCCACTTGGTATATATCTTCATTAGTTTTAATTCTTTGTTAAGGTTTAAAAATAGCTCCCATGGATAGGCTTAGCGAAAGCCACTTAATTTTCTAAATTCAAAGGGTTGCCCTGGCCTTTACCCTTTAACTTCTGTGCAGAGATCTGGACTTACATAGGGATCCCTGGGTTTGGGCCACAGAGTAGGCTGCTGGCCAGTGGTGCAAGCTGGCAGGAGTGGTCAAGTTGGTAAGTTTGAAGCAGGAGGGCAGACAAGGTACAAAATCAGAAGACAGAAGAATAATCAGTATATTGACTGAGGTCAAAACAAGAAACTTGTAGATAAAACAGAAGCTGAGAAGTTGCAGCAAACCAGAGGAAGGACTAACGATATCTGACAGCTGCCAACAGTAAAGCATAAGTAGGTTGTGGTGCTGTCAAATTGGTCAAAATATGGAGGTGATTACTCCAGCTAGGCAGCACACTCCCAAATTACCAGACTCGTTGACACTGCAGGTCCCAGCCAGCCTAATATCAGTGGCTGGACAGAACCTGCTCCACTTACAGCTTTTGATCCCAGCATATCCTCCATCACCACTGCAACCCACAAACTGATTACGTTGGCGCATAGTGAAAGGAACAGATGTCACAAGAGCTGATCCCGAAAGAGATGTGACTCTTAGTTCCAGTTCAGACAATTACCAAAACAAAAACATTTTGCTTTTGCATAGCAGACTGGCCTCTAAATTGCCTCATAACACCCGTGGGCAGTTTACAACAGTAGCTTGCTGTCAGACGCCCATGGATTAATGTTCAGTATATTCACCTAAAGGAAACTATGCTATTTATTATTATAATGTATTATTTATTATTATAGCGCCATTTATTCCATGGCGCTTCACATGTGAGAAAGGGGAATACATAGCGAAAACAATTACAATAATCTTGAACAAAACGTGATGGCGACTGGTACAGAAGGAGTGAGGACCCTTCCCGCGAAGGCTCACAGTCTATAAGGGATGGGTGAGAATACAGTAGGTGAGGGTAGGGCTGGTCGTGCAGCGGTGTGGTGGAGCTGTAGTTACTGCAGGTTGTACGCTTGTCGGAAGAGGTGGGTCTTCAGGTTCCTTTTGAAGGTTTCCACAGTAGGAGAGAGTCTGATATGTTGGGGTAGAGCGTTCCAGAGTAGGGGGGAAAAAACTATGCTATGAAAAAAACAAAACAACACAAACTTTTTCAGCTATGGGAGCAATTACAAATGATTGAGTTGTGTTTCTGCGTTAAATGTTTTTCACTAATAGACAATACAGAAGACAATACCTTCCTTTATTTAATATTAGACAAACAGACATAATCCAGGATAAACTGAGCGCAATTTAACACACAAAGGTCAAAATAAAGGCAGCAAAGCTGTGACATCCCATCATCTACAGTTCTGAATTGCTAAACCCAGTTGACAAGGAAATGTCTTGACCTACTAATGAGCCACAAAGATGAGGGAAGGTAGAGAACAGTGCTGCAAATTTCAAAGAATTATTGCTTGAGTTTTCCTGCGATATTTGTATTTACTTTTATGCATGTGCTAACATTGTAATGCGCAATGCATAAAATATGCAAATACATACTGTACAAAGCAAAGGCCCCTAATAGCATTTCCATGCTCAATAAAATCTGTATTCAGTGGCAAGTGATAAACGATAATTTGATGCAAAACAGTGTGATAATTTCTTTGTATATCTTTATCTTTAAAAGTGGAAGAGAATTTCTATCATATTTTAGTTGCCGTAGAGTAGATAATTTGTTACCATATCATTAAAATAGATGATGACAATTAAACTAAAGGCATTACCAAATATTGTATAGTTCAGATATCACTTCTACATGGTGAAATGTCAAGACAGCACAGTAATAGTTCCCTGTTTTAGTTCTCTACGTTTGGCATTGTAGAGAGTTTCTTAGATAAGAAGCTGTCTTTAGAACCGAGCGGCTACTTCTCCCTTGCTAATTAGCTCTCTGGCCTGGGTGTATATATACCTGTTGTGTCTGAGAGGGAGTCGCTGGCTATATCCATTTCTACTTGTGAAGCTTAGCAGGAGCAGTACTTCGTCCTCTCTGGAGCTTGAGGCCATGTGCTTATTTGGAGTTCATCTAAAGCTAAGCCGTTTTCCCCCTGTTTTGTCTACCCTTGTTGTCTATAGAGTTTAGCGGAGGTTGACTAGTGCTCATCTCCTCCCATTCCTAGCCGTAGCCCTACACCAGGGAGAGTAGGGTGAGGCATGCGTGTGGCGATTGCTGAAGAGGCAATATAGGGACGCTAGTTGAGACATGGTGATGCCAGATCAGACTAGGAGGTCTCCAGTTCCCCCTTTTCCTAGTGTCTGGGCTCCCTTTTCCTTTTCCCTCGGTGCTGCACTAAGTCTTCCCCACACCTGGCTTGACACCGTTACTGTTAGAAAGTCAAAGTTCTCACTCTGTGCCTCTATAAAGTTATAATGCCCAATCAGTTCCCCCACAAAGTTTTTGTGCCCATCTTTCCCCCCACACAGTTTTACGGTTGAAAAACAATAAACACATTTTCCATCATAACACCAGAAATGCAATAGTTGTAATTGTAGTGTTGTAAAGGTTATACTTCACTCTTACTGCCCCAACAAAGTTAAAGTGTCACCTTTGTGCCCGCCACAAAGTTATAGAAACCTCCCACTGTATTAGTACCCCTGTTTTTCGCTTTCTGATCAAATTATTTTCCTAAAAAATGTATTTCCTTATCCCATTCTTTACATTGTTAAGGACAATGGCACCCATTTAACTTTTCAACTCAGGCAGTGTGTTGATATTACTGCACCATGCCACCCAAATTGGGCTGTGATGGTCTCCATGTAGTCCCAGTCTTCTGTAGGACAAAGGCCTAGCCTGGATTCTAGTAGTCCAATGCACTGCCATTGTATTAAGATTTATCCGCATACAGTTTAATGCTATGGTATACAGGGATTACTGCTAAATGTGGCCACAAATCTAGAGCATACACCCTGGAGGTCCATTGTTAGCAATATCCTTGACACTTCTTCCCAATACACTAAGCTAATGAAGTAAAATGAGGAAATCTCACAAATAAAAAGATTCTAGTCATTATAATACTCACTTGGAGGACATGAATACAGTTAAATGCCCTGCCTCTTCCAGGAGCTTTCCAGACTTCCTAGAAAAATTGGCAAGTATGATTTAAAGTGGAGCTTAAAATTCTAATATTCTAAAATTCTAATATTCTAATTACAATAATATAGTCACTTAAACTTTTTCTTTTTTTCAATCTGGTGCAGACTTTTATGAAGTCAGAGTCTTTCTTTTAGCCATAACTTTTCTTTGCAAAGTTTATTGCCCTCACATCTTTCACTCCTCATTTCTTCTTCAGTCTCCCCACATTTTCTAAACCTATATTAACTCACCAACTGCTTTTACCCGAATTTCGTGCCTGTTGCCCTATGCGCCTTAAACAGTGCTTCCAATTACTATCTTTAAAAAATACTGGCATTATAACAGTTACCCCTCCCTCACAATATGAAAAATAATGCCACACTGACAGCACCCATGAAACAATAAAACTGATTGCTCAGTGGTTAGCACTGTAGCAATGCAGTGCTGAGGTCATAGAATCATAGAATCATAGAATCATAGAATGGTAGAGTTGGAAGGGACCTCCTGGGTCATCTGGTCCAACCCCCTGCTCAAAGCAGGATTCACTAAATCATCTCAGACAGATGTCTGTCCAGCCTCTGTTTGAAGACGTCCATTGAAGGGGAACTCACCACCTCTCGTGGCAGCCTGTTCCACTCATTAATCACCCTAACTGTCAAAAAGTTTTTTCTAATATCTAATCTGTGTCTCCTCCCATTTAGTTTCATCCCATTGCTTCTAGTCTTTCCTTGTGCAAATGAGAATAAAGATGATCCTTCTACAATGTGACAGCCCTTGACATATTTGTAGACAGCTATTAAGTCTCCTCTCAGTCTTCTTTTTTGCAAGCTAAACATTCCCAAATCCTGCAACCGTTCCTCATAGGACATGGTTTGCAGACCAGTCACCATTCTGGTCGCTCTTCTCTGAACTTGCTCCAGTTTGTCTATGTCTTTTTTAAAATGTGGGGCCCAAAACTGTACACAGTATTCCAGATGAGGTCTGACCAAAGAGGAGTAAAGACCAATAATGACTTCACGTGATCTAGACTGTATGCTTCTGTTAATACATCCCAGAATTGTATTTGCCTTTTTTGCTGCTGCATCACACTGTTGACTCATGTTCAGTCTATGATCTATTAGTATACCTAAATCTTTTTCACATGTACTGTTGCTTAGCTCTATTCCTCCCATTCTGTATATGCTTTTTTCATTTTTATTGCCCAGATGTAGTACTTTGCATTTTTCCCTGTTAAAAACCATTCTGTTGGTTGCTGCCCACTGCTCCAGTTTATTTAGGTCTTTTTGAATCCTCTCTCTCTCTTCTCTAGTATTAGCTATCCCTCCTAGCTTTGTGTCATCAGCAAATTTAATCAGTTTACCCTCAATTCCTTCATCTAAATCATTGATAAAGATGTTGAACAATACAGGTCCCAGGACGGAGCCCTGTGGTACCCCACTTGAGACATTCATCCAGCTGGATGTGAAGCCATTTACAATCACCCTTTGAGTCCGATCACTAAGCCAGTTATGAATCCACCTAACAGTTGCCTGGTCCATTGCATACTTGGTCATTTTTTCAATAAGGATGGTGTGAGATACTTTGTCAAATGCTTTGCTGAAGTCAAGATATACTATATCTACAGCATTTCCCTGATCCACCCAGTCAGTGATTCTGTCATAGAAGGAAATTAAGTTAGTCTGACATGACTTGTTAGTTATAAACCCATGCTGACTCTGGTTAATCACTTCATTCTTATCCAGGTACTTACATACATGTTGTTTAATAATTTGTTCAAAGATCTTTCCTGGTATAGAAGTCAGACTCACCGGCCTATAGTTCCCTGGGTCCACCTTCTTCCCCTTTTTGAAGATAGGAACAACATTTGCTCTTCTCCAGTCTTCTGGGACTTCTCCTGTTCTCCAAGAATTTTCAAAGATTATGGAGAGTGGTTCTAAAATTTCTTCTACGATCTCCTTCAGTACTCTGGGGTGTAATTCATCTGGACCTGGAGACTTGAACTCATTTATGTTAGCTAAATATTCCCTCACAATCTTTCTGTTTACAGATAACTTGGATTCTTCTATTCCTTTAAAAGGACAGTGAAGATCAGTTGATGTTACATTTTCTTTCTGAGAGAAAACAGATGCAAAATAGGAATTAAAAAGTTTGGCCTTCTCAACATCCTCTCTTACCATTTCTCCATTTTCATCCTGTAAAAATCCTATAGCATCTTTGACTTTTCTTTTACTTTTGACATACCCCCAAAATCCTTTTTTATTGCTTTTGACATCTCTTGCAAGCCTTAATTCATTGTCAGCTTTAGCTAACCTGATACATGCCCTGCAGGATCTGCAGACTGCATTATAATCTTCTTTAGATATGCCTCCCTCTTTCCATTTAATAAACATTTCTTTCTTTCTTTTTAGCATGTGTTTAAGTTCTGTGTTCATCCATCCTGGTTTCCTTAAATGCTTCCCATTCTTCCTACTTTTCGGGATTGTTAACGATTGTGCTTTGAGAATCTCATTTTTAAAAATTTCCCATCCTTCCTGGACATTTTTGTCCTTAAGGACATCCAGCCATTGGATCCCTCCTATTCTCTTTCTGAGTCTCTTAAAATCTGCCTTTCTAAAATCTAACCTTGAAGTTTGAGTCTTCACATGTCTTCCTCCTCTAGTTATCCAAAATTCTATAATAGCATGATCGCTGCCTCCTAGGGTCCCAGCCACTTTTACCTCCTCAACCATTTCCTCCTTGTTTATAAGGATTAGATCCAAAGTAGCAGATCCCCTTGTTTTCTCCCCTACCTTTTGGAAGATAAAGTTGTCAGCAAGAGAGGATAAGAATTTGCTTGACCTGTTAGTTTTACTTGAGAGAGATTCCCAACAAATGTCTGGATATTTGAAATCTCCCATGACCACTACGTCATATTTTTTTGAGAACTTGGTCATTTGATACATAAAGAGTTCATCCATATCTTCAGCTTGCCCAGGTGGCCTGTAGTAAATGCCTACAATGGTGTCCTTTCCGTTGTTCTCTCCTTGTATTCTTACCCAAACAGTTTCCACAGAACTCCCAGTCTCTGAAGCTTCAATCTCTGTGCAGATATACGCTTTTCTAACATACAATGCGACACCTCCTCCTCGTTTATCAAGTCTGTTTCTTGCAAATAAGTTGTATCCTTTTAGCCTTTTATTCCAATCATGTGTATCGTCCCACCAAGTTTCAGTGATTCCAATGACATCATATTTCTTTTCCTGCGTTAGTAGTTCTAATTCTCCTTGTTTGTTGCCCATGCTTTGTGCATTTGTATAAAAACATTTTAGTTTGTGATTGGTTTCTCTTCTTCCCATATTTTTATTATTTAAATTGTTTTGTCTTTGTTCTTCCTTTCCACTTCCAGTAGCAGAGATCTCAATAGTATTTGTCAGCTGTATGGCTTTTTCTGGCCTTTTGCTTCCCTTCCCACATTGTTCTAGTTTAAAGCTCTCCTGATGAGTGCAGCAAGGCAATTTCCAAATACATGTTTTCCAGTCTTCGTAAGGTGCACCCCATCTCTAGCAAGTAGTCCATCGTATAGGTAATTCATTCCGTGATCCAGAAATCCAAATCCTTGTTGACGGCACCATCGACGTACCAGTTGTTCACCTGTAGAATCTTATTCCACCTCATTGTTCCATGGCCATCCACTGGGAGGATGGATGAGAAGACCACCTGCGCTCCCAATTCTTTCACTTTCTTGCCCAAGTCTTCAAAGTCACTGCAGATGGTTTCCAGGTCCTTTCTTGCGGTGTCATTTGTCCCCACATGTATTAGCAGGAATGGGTAGTGATCTGTAGGTCTGAAGAGTCTTGATATCCTGTCAGACACATCTTTAATTTTTGCTCCTGGAAGACAGCACATTTCTCTTGAGGTTATGTCTGGTCTGCAGATAGCAGCCTCTGTTCCTCTTAACAGGGAATCCCCCATGACCACCACTCTCCGTTTTTTCTTCACAACATTCTTCTTTCTCCATCCAGGAGGATTCTGAGGGCTTACAAGGTTATTCATTGCTGGCAAAGTCTTATCTTGCTGTATTTCTTCATGGTTCTCCTGCGAGAGAGCCTGGTACTGGTTCCTGAGCAGTATAGGTGCTGACTGCCTCTCTATCCTCCTGCTTCTCTGGGTCACATGCTTCCATTCCTCTGTTTCCTCAGGTGCAGTTCGAATTTCTTCTCTTTCTGAATCATGAAGAGATAATTCTGCTCTGTCTAAGAACTCTTCACCTTCCTTAATGATTTTCAAGGTAGTTAACCTCTCTTCTAGATTTCGCAACTTTTCCTCCAACAGGGACACAAGCTTGCATCCTGGGTTCAAACCCCACCACAGACAACATCTGCAACCAATTTGTATGTTTTCCTCGTGTTTACTTGGGTTTCCTTGCACACTCCAAAGACATACTGATAGGGAACTGTGGGGACAGTGATGATCTCTGTAAAGTGCTGTGTGCTATATAATCGAGTAAAATAAATACAAGAGTTATTATAAAATAGATAGTGTCTCCTAAAATAATAGTGCTAAACAGTGCACCCGTATTGCAATCACATACATTACTGGCACCCCAAGCCGTAACGGTGAACCACACAGTAAAAGTTTCCCGTTGGTCCACTTTGAAGTAATAGTGCCACCTTTTATATCTTACACTACATTGTAATAGTGTTATTTCTAGTGCCTACAAACAGTAATAGTGCCTTCTTCAGTAATAGTGCTCCTCTTAGTACTAAAGCCCTGTTTTCTACCTCTTACAAAGTAATAATGCCTGCATTATGCTCCTTGCACACTAATAGTATGGCCTTGATAGCCATGATATTCATGTGTTCAGAGGGCAAGGGATTAATCTTCCTCCCTCATTGCTTGCTCTTCCACCTTCCCCTCATGGCTGGTTTGAATGGGGTTAAATTTTGGTCCAGCGCATTGCTGGCTTTAACAAGGGGTTGTCGGCTTCCCAATGGATCCTCCCACCAGGAGTTCTATTTGGCAATTTGGTAAGGAATTTATCTTTCTGGTCTATTCTTCACCCCTTTCCGGTTTTAATGTTGGCACTGTCTTATTATAATGCAGTGTGACAAAGTCACTGGTAAAGTGCTGGAGGGGAGATATGTTTCACTGAGGCTGTTAGCCTCAGTGAACTAAAACCATTAAGTTTCCTCCAGCATATTATTTGTTGAGAGGTGTTAAGTCCATTTGTAAAATGGAGTGTTTTTTGTGAATGGCTATTGTGAAGGGTGGGAGGTCATTCACCATATCTCCAACTCAGAGTGTGGTCTGGGGGAGTTTTAGTACTTGGCCAGCTGAGGCATTCAGAGTTCAATGTCTGGAGAAGTAAGCTCCAGAAGGGAGCTTGTGTTTGTTCCTAAACCATGTGAAGTTACTGAACTCTCAGCAGGCAGATCCCTGCTACTACAGGGACTGTGTTCTTTGTATGACCGGTTTTGCTGTGTCTTCCTGTTTTGCCCAGCGGGCTGTCTTTATTTTCATGGACTAAATGTTGGTTTATGCCACATTACAATAAACCAACCAAAGATTTAAAGATACAGCGCAACTGTGTTTACCTCCGTGTGCAGCCGAATGAGTGATCTACACACACATGGCGGTAGAAGTGTAGAAGACAGACAACATGAAGGACTTAATCAAGCACCTGGTGAAAGCTCAGCAGGAGACAAGCAAGCTGCTTTTGCAACAGATCCACCAACAGCAGCAGAACCAACAGGACTAGCTCTGACAACAGCAGCAGCAGACAGATGGAATTGCTCACAGAGGCAGTTCGTGTGATGCCAGCAGCCCCTCCCCCAACTCTGGAAAGTGATGACAACCCATGAAAAAAATTACCCCGGGGGATGATGTGGAATGATTTTTGACTGTGTTTGAGTGGGTGGCAGAGCGGGAGAAGCTAACGGTCGGAGGTGCTGACCCCCTATCTGACTGGTGAGCCCAAGAAGGCTTACTACGACCTGGCTTTGCAAGATGCCAGGGTGTATACTAAACTTAAAACTGAGATACTGGCACGTGCTGGAGTGACTATGTCAGTCAGAGCCCAAAGGGTTCACCACTAGGCGTACTGCAGTGATAAACCCCCTCACTCACAAATGTTTGATCTCCTCCATCTTGTGCAGAAGTGGTTGCAGCCAGAGTCCTCCACCCCAGCTAAGATGGTAGAACAAGTCATGATGGACAGATTAATTCACTCCCTACCTAGGCCGGTGCAGACCTGGGTTGCCCAGGGAGATTCCCAGATTCCCGGAATGCGGATAACCTGGTCAGCCTCGTAGAAAGATACCAGGTGGTCGAGAGGTCCCTAAGGAAGCTGGGAGGTGCTGCATCCCCATACTGGGGTACTCAGAGGGAGTCAGAGTCCCAAAAGAGGGGTATTGAAGCCACAACTGGGGGGAGTCAGAGGTGCCAGGGGGTTGCTGTGGGTCTGCCAAAAGCCTCTGGGAAAGACTTGATCTGCTGGAGGTGTCAAGGTCCGGGACACATATCCGCCCATTGTCTTATGTCCTCTGAGCAGATGGACTGCAGTGTAGGAAGATGCTGTTCATACTATGCCTACTCCGCCTGCAGTGTGGACTATTACCAAACAATGCTCATAACCATTGTAAGATGTTCCAATCATCAAGTAATCCACCATCAATACTTCCAACGGGGCAGACGTCTTTATAGTTGGGACTGGTGCCATTTGTTCTGGAGGCTTGTTAACTCACACTGGCGGCACCTTCGACAGGCTTCTTCCATTGTCTGTCACAGCTGAGGCCAGTACATTAATCGTTGGCATGGGTATTCTGAGCTTTTGACCGATACGCGATTCTGTACCGGTACTTGGACATTCTGGCAACTCACCTATGTTCCAGCTCTCCTAACTTTGCATTTTCGAGATGAGCAAGGGGATTGTTATTGGTTCTCATCTGAACCTCCGACCTTGACAGATACTCAGCAAACTTTTCAGTCATGGCCCAGACTAGCACCAGAAGCTCTAACTTGAATGAACTTTAGTTATCAGGATTCCTTTTGGTTTCTCTCAGTGACCGACTAGCATATGCAAAGATCCGTTCTTTGCCTTATTGAATTTGCACTAATACTGCTCCTAAGCCGTACAGACTTCCATCAGTGTATATTAAGAAGGGTTGGGCGAAGTTGGCATAGACCAATATGGGAGCGTTGGTTAATGCCAGCTTCAGGGCACAAAAGGTTTCTTCCTGTCGGGACCTCCACTGAATGGCCCATTGTTTATATTTCCCCAGCTGATCCTCTCAGAAGCTCATGGAGCGGGGTTGCTATTTTAGCAAAATCTTTGTTGAATCTTTGATAGCAACCTACCAGGAACGCTCTTAGCTCTCTTATATTAGTCGGAATGTACAACCGACACTTTTTCGGGGATGGGGTAGACCCCAGCACTGGAGACGATGTGCCCCAGTTACTCAATCTCCCTCTGGAACAAGTGATATTTCCAAGGTTTCATCTTCAGCCCATGCTCTTGGAGCCTCTCTAGCAATTGTTCTAACTGACTGAGATGTTCATCGAAGGTGGAGTAGAATACTACAATGTCGCCCAGATAGATTAAGGTCGCTTTGAAATTGAAATACCGAAGACATCTCTCCATCCACCATTGAAAAGTTCCAGGTGCGTTGTTAGGCCAAAGGGCATCCGGTTGAACTCGAATAGACCCATGGGGAGGATGAAGGCAGTCTTTGACAGATCCTTATCTGTAAGTCCAGGCTGCACACTTTGTTCCATTACTTGCTGTGTGCATGTCTCTTGTCTGATTGCTTAGGGCGACAGCGCTGTTACTTCCTGATTCTTAAAGTTACGTCCCCAGCCTATTGCTGTGAGCCACTGGATACTTAAACCCCCTCCACCCAGTAGGAGGTGCCTTAGCAATGCTTTCTTTCAGTGTGTTCTGTGCAACTGAGTTGCCAGGTCCTGTCCTGTATCTTGTCTGTTTCCGCAACCCTGGGGGCTGAATACCCAGGCCCGTTACCTGTATCTGAGACTTCTAGTCTGTTTCTGCTACCCTGGGGGCTGAGTACCCAGGCCCGTTACCTGCACCTAACTCCAACTCGTTGTCTGTATACTTCTGTTTGTGAGTTTTGTGTCCACTCGCTACTTCATTTGCAAGTACCTTGTGTGTATCTGGTTCTGCATGTCCCGTTTCCCTGCCTCCGTATCTACCTCATGTGTTCTAGCTATCTTCCTGTGTTTCCCAGTCTGTTCCATGTGACCAGAGCCCTGTCCTGTCTGCCTGCACCTGCGGTTTCGCTCTGCTCCTTATGTCCTCCGCACCTGCGGTTCCGCTCTGCTCTGCTCCGCTTGTTCTCCGCACCTGCGGTTCTGCTCTGCTCTGCTTGTCCTCCGCACCTGCAGTTCTACTCTGCTCTGCTTGTCCTCCGCTCCCGCAGTTCCTCTCTGCTCTGCTCCGCTTGTCCTCCATGCCTGCTTTTCTGCTCCGCTCATCCTCCATACCTGCAGCTCCGCTCTGCTCCGCTTGTCCTCTGTGCCTGCAAATCTGCTCTGCTCTGCTTGTCCTCCGCACCTGCGGCTCTGCTCTGCTCTGCTTGTCCTCTGCGCCTGCGGTTCTGCTCTGCTCCGCTCCGCTTGTCCTCTGCGCCTGTGGTTCTGCTCTGCTCTGCTCCGCTTGTCCTCCATGCCTGCGGTTCTGCTCTGTTTGTCCTCCGCGCCTGAGGCTCTGCTCTGCTCTGCTTGTCCACCGCACCTGCGGCTCTGTTCCAGTATCCCAGTCTGTACTGGTCCCTGTCCAGCCTGCTTTCCTACCTGCCAGTACCCGCCTGTCTGCATACCAGCTGTGCCTGCCAGTACCCACATTAGTTTAAAGGATGCCCCCTTCTTTCTTGGCTCCTGCTTGGGCACTCTCGGGATATATGTCCTCGGCCACCACAGTTCCAACATTCAACTCTTCACTCTTCCGTCCGGCGACGGGTCTGAGGAGACAAATTCAGGGGTATAGCATCCTCTCCTTGGTCCTTCTCCTTATATCTAGCTGAAGGGCCGTCCCTTGAAAAGTTACTTGAGGCTCCTTTGAGATTACATAACCCTCC
Source organism: Phyllobates terribilis (assembly GCF_046119375.1). Classification (NCBI taxonomy): domain Eukaryota; kingdom Metazoa; phylum Chordata; class Amphibia; order Anura; family Dendrobatidae; genus Phyllobates; species Phyllobates terribilis. Next base: position 180,305,261 of record NW_027362771.1, read on the forward strand.
TCGAATATCTCTGACCTCCTGATGTAATTCTCGTGCCCTGTCAGGTTCCCTGCTAGCCGCTTCCGAGGTGGTAGCTACACTGCAGATGTTGGGAAGGATTTGTGAGCAGAAGAGAGCAGTTGTTTACTAACAGCATCAACAAGGCCGTCAGTATTCAGTTCAGACTCCACACATAAGACCTCAGGAGTGGACATGGATGTCAGACATCTGTATCAGCCTCCAAAACTTTGAGGACTCCACCAAGATGATGAACGGCGATGACGCCATAATTAGCATCACCATCCCGCTTTTCTGTCTTCTGAAATGCTTTCTGCTCACAATCAAAGAGGATGCATTGCAGGCGGAACATGATGAGATGGAGCAAGGAACCATGCAGGGTGATTACACACAGCCCAGCCTCATCTCATCCCAACATGGATTGGGTGACAATGAGGAAGAGGAGGAAGTGGAGGAAGTACAGGAGCTAGTTTCATGCGCGATAGACGGTACTACCTGAATAACTGTCATACTGTCTGTTCAGCGTGGATGGCCTGAGGACAGGGGGGAGGAGAAGGAGGAGGAGGAGAGTATGGTCAGTCATCTGGTGAGGACATGGAAGTCTTGCCTATTAGCAGTCTGGCACACATGGCTGAGCTTATAGTAAGATTAACATCCAGGTACAGTACAAAGTCCATAATCAATAATTCATTTGAGGTTTTCAAAATTTATTACCAACATGGTCAGACAGACTTCAAACCAACGTTTCGGCTCTGAAAGCCTTTATCAAGGTTTATCTGCATATTAACAAATCAATCCGTTATTAATATAATAAACAAACTAAACAAGGCAATACAAAAAGAAGTAACAAACAAAAATATGCATCGATCTGAAAACCAATGGCAAAGGATAAACATAAATGAAAAAGATAAGTACACATAAAAATCAAAAAAAGGTAGTGCAGATATAACAGTGATGATATAGAAATAGCAAGGGCCATCATCTTCAGATAGGATTCATTCTGTAGATAAGTAAGTGAAAAGCTCTGTAGAAAAACATAAAATTAATAAATGAAAAAAGACACAATAAAATAATAAGTACACCTCAGTCTGAGAAATCATCTTGTAGGCAAAGTAAGAAAAAAGAGAAAGGAAAGGGAGAGGGTGAGGGGAGCGAAAGGAGAAATATATGAAAAGTGAGTTGATAAAAGATAGCGGGGAAAAAGGTAAACACCTATCTGTATACTAATGATAATATGGTGGGGAAGGATAATTACCTGTCCACTTGTGCTGGAAGGGATCAGGTCTCTATAGGAATTATAATATAAGCTATTAGTTAAATAAAAATAAAGCAGGGAAATGGTCCTCCAAGGTCTATTAAACAATACCTGGTAAATCCTGCGTGACACGTGTAAATGGATAGCCTGGGCAGGGCGGTGTGTAAATACTCACGGCAAAAGCCGTTTAAATAAAGCCGGGGCGGAAGTACGCACCCGGCAGGGATCAGCTGTGCGATGACGTCTAAATTAGAACTGCGCATGCGCCAGGTCGGCAGAGCCGAGAAAAGCCGAAAAGAGCCGAGGCTGAAGAACGGAGCGGCCTGGGCAGGGGGTGTAACAGAACCAAATACGTGCCTCGCTGAAAGACAGAGGGAATTAGCTAGACAAGGATCGGAGAGGAGGAAAAAGAGAAACAGAAAGTGATAGAAGAATGAAGAGATAAAGAAGGAGATAAAAAAGAATATATGTATTAATAAAATAATAAAAAAGAAGCAAGAAAGTTACTGGAGGACCAGTAGAGAGATAAATTCACATATGCACATACAAATACATATATATATACAAACACACATGCATATACTTACATATTCATATATATATATACATATACATTCATACACATACACATATTCCCATATATATATACTCACATACATACACAAACATAGCCTAGAAAAATAACTCAAAATTCTAAAAATAATAAAAAAAAGAACAGATGAAAAAAGTGATGAAATCAAAAAATTGAAAAAAGATGGAAGAAAGAAAGAAAAAAATAAATTGATCAAAGAGACAAAAGAGCCATACCTGAGGAACCCCTAATTAACCTATGGAAAATAACAAAGAGAGAAAAAGAGAAAAGAGATATATAGAGAGAAAAAAATATATTATTAATGAATCCAAACAACTTAAATAACTGTTTCATAGGTATATCCAAATTAAATGGCACACATAATAGATACAGGGATGGGGAAAGCAATCAAATACAAAACTTTTGATGGAAAGGTATTTTTAGCAAAATATTTGTTAAAGCAGAAAATATCTTAAACAAAATTTTCCATCAATAAGAAATCCCATTAATAAAAAATTCTTATTAATAAAACATTTCATATTCCCTAATGAGGCCAAACGGTTCCAATGTATTCAATCTATAAATCCAATAAGCCTCTCTTTCTTTCAACCTAATAATTCTATTGCCTCCACATCTAAAAGGGGGAATGTGTTCCAATACTTGAAAACGAAGCTGAGAAATGTTGTGTCCTCTCAAAATGAAGTGTGCCTGTATGGGTAACATTGTTCTCTTACAACGTATTGTAGATTTATGTTGAGAGATACGGTCACGGATATGCTGGGTGGTCTCTCCAACATATCCGAGATCGCAAGGACATTTAATTAGGTATATAACGAATGACGAGTCACAAGTGAAGAATCCACCGATAGGGAATTTCTTTCCCGATCGGGGATGCGTGAACGAGTCACCCTTGGAGATGTTGGAACATTGTAAACAATGAAGACAAGGGAACGTTCCTCTTTTTGGTGTAGACAAAAAGGTCTGTGTGTTTTTAGCAATTGTGGAGCCGAGATCGGCTCTAATAAGTATATTACGAAGGTTCTGCGGTTTCTTATGACAAATTAGGGGTGGTTTTTGAAATTCAGATAAGTTGGGGTAAGAGTTCCTTAAAAGAGCCCAATGGGAATGAATGACTGTATGGATAACAAGCATGAATGGATGGTAGGTATTCACAAAAGTTGCTCTCGGACCCACAATTTTCTCTTTAGCTGTCTTAGATACAAGGGAAAGACAGGCGTCGGGGTAACCCCGGTTCCTAAATTTATTCTGCATCTCTTTCAATCGAACCTCACGAGTGTGAGTCTCTGAGACAATACGGTGAACCCTCTGGAATTGTGAATGTGGTAATGCCCTCTTCATATGATTCGGGTGACAACTTGAGAAATGGAGAAGACTATTCCTGTCTGTTGGCTTAATAAAGAGATCTGTGGTCAATGTTCCCTCCTGATTCAAGATAACATAGGTGTCCAGAAAACTGATCCTATGAGGATGGGAATGTAACGTAAAGGTAAGCCGTGGTACCGCAAGATTGATAACCTCAAAAAACGTGTCAAGAGAAGTTTGATCCCCCTGCCATATGAGAAAAATATCATCAATGTACCTCTTCCAGAGTAAAGCATGTCTCTGGAAGAGGACATTGGGATAAATATGGATGGATTCAAATTGAGCCATATAAATGTTGGCGTATGGAGGCGCCACATTTGAGCCCATAGCTGTGCCAGTTGTTTGCATGAAAAATTTGTCCTCAAACATGAAAAATTTTTGGGCAAAATGAGTTTAAGAATCGATATGCAAAATTCCTTTTGTAAAGTGGCAAAGTCCGTAAATTCATCAAGAAATGTTTCAACTGCCTGGATGCCTCTCATATGCTCAATATTCGTATATAAACTGTTCACATCTAGGGTAACAAGTAGACTGCCCCAGGGAATGGAGGTCAGGTCCTTAATGGACGCCAAAAAATGAGAGGTATCCCTAAGATATGATGGTATATGGCACAGCAGTGGGGTAAGAATCTTTTCTAGGGTGATGGCTAAAGGTGATAACAGAGAATTGGTAGAAGCCACTATTGGTCGGCCTGGAGGAGAGTGTAGATTTTTATGTATTTTCAGAAGGGTATAGAAAACCGGAATAACCGGATGTTGATTAATAAGAAAATCACCCAATTTGTTATCAATAACTCCCTGAGATTTAAAGTGGTCAACCAATTCTCGTATATTCTTAGCAATGTCAAACGTAGGATCATGTGACAATGATAGGTATATATCTTTATCATTCAATTGCGAATACATTTCGGAAACATAATAATGTCTATCCATAACCACGATGGCTCCGCCTTTATTGGCAGGTTTAATCACAATCTGTTTATTCATTTTAAGATCATTCACGGCCCGTATCTCCATCTGCGAGAAATTGCGTTGGATCTGTAGGTGACCATTCTGGATGAGTTGTATTTTGTTAGTAATATCCCTTTTGACGAGTGATATAGAAGTCTCAACAGAATGGTAGGATCTGGGTGGGCTAAAATTACTAGCCATATGTAATTTCAGATCTTTAAGTGTAAAACTCTGATTAGAAACAGATGAATCCACTTCAGTCTGAGTTGAAGGATGCGTATGACCAGTAGCCGCAGGAATTTCTTGAAAGTGGACTTTTAATCGTAATGTCCTAAAAAAACGATGAAGTTCCTGATCTAAGAGAAATTCATTAAAATTAGGGGTGGGGCAAAATGAGAGGCCTTTCTGTAGTATGGAGAGTTTCACGGGGGATAGATTATATGATGAAATGTTATATACTATTTGTTCCATGGTACCTGTGATCGAGTCTGCATCCGAGACGTAGTTATCGGCTGGGTGTCTCCTGCCCCTCCTTGTCGATTTCTTGGACCTCTTCCGCGTCTGCGCTCTAAAAAATAAGGGGTACGTTTAGAGTTGTCACTGTCTGAACTGGTAGAGAAAGATGATGTGCCAAGTCTCGGTGTCCTAAATCCTCTAAAAGGATTAGTGTCCTGCCACCCGTAAACTTGATTGCGCTGGTAATCTTCCGTGTCCCTCAAAAATGTAATTCTCTTACGTTCCTGTAGGAGAGTACAAAATTCAGTTATATTTTTATCCGTTTTATTTTTGATCTAATTGAATTCTTCTGCTGTCAATGTATTGTTCATATGCGTCTGAATACTGGTAATTTGAGTGTCGACCTCCATCAGTTCTTTCTGTAAGAATTCAATGGTTAATAGCCTTAGATCCAGGGAGCACTTGTTAAGGATACCCTCAAATTTGGAACAAAATTCTGGTTTCTCAGAAAAAAGAGTTGGACGTAGTGAAACTCTTAGGCCCCGAGGGATCCTCTGTACAATGTGGTATTCTGCCAATGTAACATAGTGTAATTCAAACGCTGTTTTTTTGCGTAAAGTCTTTTCATAATCCTTAAGTCGTATCTCCTCTGCTGGAGTATGTAGAAATTGACCAGGAAGATGAACCTGGCCAATGATGGCTTCAGCTTCAGCTTGATTATACAATAGCAAATTAAATGCCATGATAACTGCAATAGGGTGCGTAATTTAAAATTAGAAACTATAACACGAAAAAGAATATATGCTACTCCTTGATAGTGCCTATTGGATGCAAAATCAGTTATCTTAGTAGATTAACATCCAGGCACAGTACAAAGTCCATAATCAATAATTAATTTGAGGTTTTCAAACTTTATTGCCAACATGGTCAGACAGACTTCAAACCAACGTTTCGGCTCTCAAAGCCTTTATCAAGGTTTATCTGCATATTAACAAATCAATCCGTTATTAATATAATAAATAAAGTAAACAAGCCAATGCAAAAAGAAGTAACAAACAAAAATATGCATCGATCTGAAAGCCAATGGCAAAGGATAAACATAAATGAAAAAGATAAGTACACATAAAAATCAAAAAAAGGTAGTGCAGATATAGAAATAGCAAGGGCCATCATCTTCAGATAGGATTCATTCTGTAGATAAGTAAGTGAAAAGCTCTGTAGATAAACATAAAACCAATATATGAAAAAAGACACAATAAAATAATAAGTACACCTCAGTCTGAGAAATCCTCTTGTAGGCAAAGTAAGAAAGAAGAGAAAGGAAAGGGAGCGGGTGAGGGGAGCGAAAGGATAAATATATGAAAAGTGAGTTGTTAAAAGATAGCGGGGAAAAGGTAAACACCTATCTGTATACTAATGATAATATGGTGGGGAAGGATAATTACCTGTCCACTTGTGCTGGAAGGGATCAGTTCTCTATAGGAATTATAATATAAGCTATTAGTTAAATAAAAATAAAGCAGGGAAATGGTCCCCCAAGGTCTATTAAACAATACCTGGTAAATCCTGCGTGACACGTGTAAATGGATAGCCTGGGCAGGGCGGTGTGTAAATACTCACGGCAAACGCTGTTTAAATAAAGCCGGGGCGGAAGTACGCACCCGGCAGGGATCAGCTGTGCGATGACGTCTAAATTAGAACTGCGCATGCGCCAGATCGGCAGAGCCGAGAAAAGCCTAAAAGAGCCGAGGCTGAAGAATGGAGCGGCCCGGGCAGGGGGTGTAACAGAACCAAATACGCGCCTCGCTGTAAGACAGAAGGAATTAGCTAGACAAGGATCGGAGAGGAGGAAAAAGAGAAACAGAAAGTGATAGAAGAATGAAGAGATAAAGAAGGAGATAAAAAAGAATATAAGTATTAATAAAATAATAAAACATATGCAGAAAATTACTGGAGGACCAGTAGAGAGATAAATTCACATATGCACATACAAATACATATATATACAAACGCACTTGAAAACGAAGCTGAGAAATGTCGTGTCCTCAGCTTCGACAAACTTCTCTTCACACGTTTTTTGAGGTTATCAATTTTGCGGTACCACAGCTTACCTTTACGTTACATTCCCATCCTCATAGGATCAGTTTTCTGGACACCTATGTTATCTTGAATCAGGAGGGAACATTGACCACAGATCTCTTTATTAAGCCAACAGACAGGAATAGTCTTCTCCATTTCTCAAGTTGTCACCCGAATCATATGAAGAGGGCATTACCACATTCACAATTCCAGAGGGTTCACCGTATTGTCTCAGAGACTCACACTCGTGAGGTTCGATTGAAAGAGATGCAGAATAAATTTAGGAACCGGGGTTACCCCGACGCCTGTCTTTCCCTTGTATCTAAGACACCTAAAGAGAAAATTGTGCGTCCGAGACCAACTTTTGTGAATACCTACCATCCATTCATGCTTGTTATCCATACAGTCATTCATTCCCATTGGGCTCTTTTAAGGAACTCTTACCCCAACATATCTGAATTTCAAAAACCACCCCTAGTTTGTCATAAGAAACCCCAGAACCTTCGTAATATACTTGTTATAGCCGATCTCGGCTCCACAATTGATAAAGACACACAGACCTTTTTGTCTACACCAAAAAGAGGAACGTTCCCTTGTCTTCATGGTTTACAATATTCCAACTTCTCCAAGGGTGACTCGTTCACGCATCCCCGATCGGGAAAGAAATTCCCTATCGGTGGATTCTTCACTTGTGACTCGTCATTCGTTATATACCTAATTAAATGTCCTTGCGGTCTCGGATATGTTGGAGAGACCACCCAGCATATCAGTGACCGCATCTGTAAGAGAACAATGTTACCCATACCGGCACACTTCATTTTGAGAGGACACAACATTTCTCAGCTTCGTTTTCAAGTATTGGAACACGTTCCCCCTTTTAGACGTGGAGGCAATAGAATTCTTAGGTTGAAAGAAAGAGAGGCTTATTGGATTTATAGATTGAATACATTGGAAACGTTTGGGCTCAATAGGGAATATGACATTTTTTATTAATAAGAATTTTTTATTAATGGGATTTCTTATTGATGGAAAATTTTGTTTAAGATATTTCCTGCTTTAACAAATATTTTGCTAAAAATACCTTTCCATCAAAAGTTTTGTATTTGATTGCTTTCCCCATCCCTGTATCTATTATGTGTGCCATTTAATTTGGATATACCTATGAAACAGTTATTTAAGTTGTTTGGGTTCATTAATACTATATATTTTTCTCTCTATATATCTCTTTTCTCTTTTTCTCTCTTTGTTATATTCCATAGGTTAATTAGGGGTTCCTCAGGTATGGCTCTTTTGTCTCTTTGATTAATTTATTATTTTATTTTTTTCTTCCATCTTTTTTCCCTTTTTTGATTTCATCACTTTTTTTCATCTGATCTTCTTTTTATTATTTTTAGAATTTTGAGTTATTTTTCTAGGCTATGTTTGTGTATGTATGTGAGTATATATGTGGGTATATGTGTATGTGTATGAATGTATATGTATATATATATGAATGTGTATGTATATGCTTGTGTGTTTGTATATATATGTATTTTTATGTGGATATGTGAATTTATCTAATTTTCTGCATCTTTTTTATTATTTTATTAATACATATATTATTTTTTATCTCCTTCTTTATCTCTTCATTCTTCTATCACTTTCTGTTTCTCTTTTTCCTCCTCTCCGATCCTTGTCTAGCTAATTCCCTTTGTCTTACAGTGAGGCGCGTATTTGGTTCTGTTACACCCCCTGCCCGGGCCGAACCGTTCTTCAGTCTCGGCTCTTTTAGGCTTTTCTCGGCTCTGCCGACCTGGCGCATGCGCAGTTCTAATTTAGACGTCATCGCACAGCTGATCCCTGCCGGGTGCGTACTTCCACCCCGTCTTTATTTAAACAGCGTTTGCTGTGAGTATTTACACACCGCCCAGCCCAGGCTGTCCATTTACACGTGTCACGCAGGATTTACCAGGTATTGTTTAATAGACCTTGGGGGACCATTTCCCTGCTTTATTTTTATTTAACTAATAGCTTATATTATACTTCCTATAGAGAACTGATCCCTTCCAGCACAAGTGGACAGGTAATTATCCTTCCCCACCATATTATCATTAGTATACAGATAGATGTTTACCTTTTCCCCGCTATCTTTTAACAACTCACTTTTCATATATTTCTCCTTTCGCTCCCCTCACCCTCTCCCTTTCCTTTCTCTTCTTTCTTACTTTGCCTACAAGAGGATTTCTCAGACTGAGGTGTACTTATTATTTTATTGTGTCTTTTTTCATATATTGGTTTTATGTTTATCTACAGAGCTTTTCACTTACTTATCTACAGAATGAATCCTATCTAAAGATGATGGCCCTTGCTATTTCTATATCTGCACTACCTTTTTTTGATTTTTATGTGTACTTATCTTTTTCATTTATGTTTATCCTTTGCCATAGGTTTTCAGATCAATGAATATTTTTGTTTGTTACTTCTTTTTGTATTTCCTTGTTTACTTTGTTTATTATATTAATAACGGATTGATTTGTTAATATGCAGATAAACCTTGATAAAGGCTTTGAGAGCCGAAACGTTGGTTTGAAGTCTGTCTGACCATGTTGGCAATAAATTTTGAAAACCTCAAATGAATTATTGATTATGGACTTTGTACTGTGCCTGGATGTTAATCTTACTAGGATAACTGATTTTGCATCCAATAGGCACTATCAAGGAGTAGCGTATATTCTTTTTCATGTTATGGCTGAGTTTATCTTACGCTGCCTTTCCCGAGACCCTTGCGTTCTCAAAATTTTGGGTGACAGTCATTACTAGTTGGTGACACTTCTAGACCCATGCTACAAGGAGAACTTTCTATTTCTTATTCCTGAGGCGGACAGGTCTACAAAAATGGGGCAGTACCAGAAGGCCCTTGTTGCAGAACGATTAAAAAAATTCTCATCTTAAAACACTGGCGGCAGAGGTCACAGTTCGTTGGACAACCAAGGACTACAGGCGAGAGAGACACAACTACAATCCAGCGGAGGCAGGGGAACACTGTCAAAGTTCTGGGAAAGTTTACTCATCCTCTCCCATCGCACAGGCCCTGAGGCGTGGGTTACTCTCACAAGGAGTGCAAAGTTTGGGAAGATGGTGAGGGAGTATCTTGCCGACCGTACCAACGTCCTCCATGATTCCTCTGTGCCTTATAATTATTGGGTATCCAAGCTGGACACGTGGAATGAACTGGCTCTCTACGCCTTGGAGGTCCTGGCCTGCCCTGCCGCTAGGGTTTTATCAGAGCGGGTTTTTAGTGCCGCTGGTGGAATTATAGCTGATATGCGCATCCGCTTGTCAACTGAAAACGCTTGTCAACGCTTGTCACCCATCATATTTCAACAGTTACTGGAGGATTGAGGGCCCTGTTCACAAGCATACAATCTTTATGGAAATGGGGGGGACACAATTGGAAGAACATGGTCATTAGCCAGTATCCGTTTTAGGGCAGTTACCGTGTGGTATTTGGTGCATGGCAGATGTGGACACAGATGAAAACGCAGGGGCAGATTAAGATTAATATTCAGGAGGGAACAGGGGAGAGTTTAGTTGGTGAGTTGAGGTGGTAGGCTTGTCTAAACTGATGTGTTTTTAAAGCATGTTTGGAGATATGGGGGCTAGATATTAGTCGGATCTTTTGGGGCAATGCATTTCAGAAAACTGGTGCGGCACCAGAGAAGTCTTGGAGACGGAGGTGTGAGGTTCAGATTAAGGAGGATGTCAGTCTTACAGTGGTGGCCAAAAGTATTGGCACCCCTGCAATTCTGTCAGATAATACTCAGTTTCTTCCTGAAAATGATTGCAATCACAAATTCTTTGGTATTATTATCTTCATTTAATTTGCTTGCAAGGAAAAAACACAAAAGAGAATGAAGCAAAAATCAAATCATTGATCATTTCACACAAAACTCCAAAAATGGGCCAGACAACAGTATTGGCACCCTCAGCCTAATACTTGGTTGCACAACCTTTAGCCAAAATAACTGCGGACAACCACTTCTGGTAACCATCAATGAGTTTCTTACAATGCTCTGCTGGAAACTGCTCCAGGTCCCTGATATTTGAAGGGTGCCTTCTCCAAACTGCCATTTTGAGATCTCTCCACAGGTGTTCTATGGGATTCAGGTCTGGACTCATTGCTGGCCACCTTAGAAGTCTTCTAAAAACAGACAGCATAGCCAGAACAATAGACAGAATTTTTAAAAAATAGCAAAAGGCAATGGTACTCACCAGCCAAGGTTTCAAGAAAAAATGCACACCAGGACACCTTGGCTGGTGAGTACCATTGCCTTTTGCCACCTTAGAAGTCTCCAGTGCTTTTTCTCAAACCATTTTATAGTGCTTTTGGAAGTGTGTTTTGGGTCATTGTCCTGCTGGAAGACCCATGACCTCTGAGGGAGATCCAGCTTTCTCACACTGGGCCCTACATTATGCTGCAAAATTTGCTGGTAGTCTTCAGACTTCATAATGCCATGCACACGGTCAAGCAGTCCAGTGCCAGAGGCAGCAAAGCAACCCCAAAACATCAGGGAACCTCCGCTATGTTTGACTGTAGGGACCGTGTTCTTTTCTTTGAATGCATCTTTTTTTTCCTGTACACTCTATGTTGATGCTTTTTGCCAAAAAGCTCTACTTTTGTCTCATCTGACCAGAGAACATTCTTCCAAAACGTTTTAGGCTTTCTCAGGTAAGTTTTGGCAAACTCCAGCCTGGCTTTTTTATGTCTCGGGGTAAGAAGTGGGGTCTTCCTGGGTATCCTAACATACAGTCCCTTTTCATTCAGACGCCGACGGATAGTACGGGTTGACACTGTTGTACCCTCGGACTGCAGGGCAGCTTGAACTTGTTTGGATTTTAGTCGAGGTTCTTTATCCACCATCCGCACAATCTTGCGTTGAAATCTCTCGTCAATTTTTCTTTTCCGTCCACATCTAGGGAGGTTAGCCACAGTGCCATGGGCTTTAAACTTCTTGATGACACTGCGCACGGAAGACACAGGAACATTCAGGTCTTTGGAGATGGACTTGTAGCCTTGAGATTGCTCATGCTTCCTCACAATTTGGTTTCTCAAGTCCTCAGACAGTTCTTTGGTCTTCTTTCTTTTCTCCATGCTCAATGTGGTACACACAAGGACACAGGACAGAGGTTGAGTCAACTTTAATCCATGTTAACTGGCTGCAAGTGTGATTTAGTTATTGCCAAAACCTGTTAGGTGCCACAGGTAAGTTACAGGTGCTGTTAATTACACGAATTAGAGAAGCATCACATGATTTTTCAAACAGTGCCAATACTTTTGTCCACCCCCTTTTTTAGGTTTGGTGTGGAATTGTATTCAATTTGGCTTTAGGACAATTCTTTTTGTGTTTTTTTCATTGAAGACAAATTAAATGAAGATAATAATACCAAAGAATTTGTGATTGCAATCCTTTTCAGGAAGAAACTGAGTATTATCTGACAGAATTGCAGGGGTGCCAATACTTTTGGCCACCACTGTAGATCAGTTGCAAAACGGAGGGCACGGGAGGGGCGATAGACAGAAATGAGGGATGAGATGTAGGGCGGTGCAGAACTGTGGAGAGCTTTGAAGACCAAGGAGATATTCAAACAAGTCAGGGACAAAGTTGTTGAGAAATACAAGTCAGGGTTGAGTCATAAAAAAATATCCCAATCTGTGATGCTCCCCCTGAGCATCATCAAATCCATTATCATCAAATGGAAAGAACATGGTACAACAACAAACCTGCCAAAAGAGGGACGCCCACTAAAACTCTCAGCCCGGGCAAGGACAGCATTAATCAGAGAGGCAGCACAAAGACGAAAAGCAACCCTGAAGGAGCTGCAGAGTTCCCAATCACAGACTGGAGTATCTGTCCATACGAATAAAATAAGCTGTGCACTCCATAGAGGGGGCCTTTATGGAAGAGCGGGCAAAAAGAAGCCTTTACTCACACAAAAATTGTAAGGCTCGTATTGAGTTTGCCATGACATGTGGGAGACTCCCCAAGTGTATGGAAGAAGGTGCTGTGGTCAGATGAGACCAAAATTGAACTTTTTGGCCACCAAGGTAAATGCTGTGCATGGCACTAAAGCAACACAGCTCATCACCCCAAGAATACCACTCCCAGTGAAACATTATGGTGGCAGTGAATTTTTTTTTTGGCAGCAGGGTAAGGGAAAATTGTCCAAATGGACAGATGGATGGTGTGAAATAGAGGGATATTCTTGAGAAAAACCTGTTTCAGTCAGTCAGTGATTTCAGACTGGGACAAAGCTTCACCTTGCAACAAGACAATGACCCAAAGCATACTGCTAAAGCAACATTCGAGTGGTTTAAGGGGAAACTTGTAAATGTTTTGGAGTGGCCTATTCAAAGCCCAGACCTTAATCCAATTGAGAATCTGTGGTCAGACTTGAAGATTGCTGTTCACCGGAAGAAATCATCTAACTTGAAGGAGCCTGAGCAGTTTTGCTTTGAGGAATGGGCAAAAATCCCAGTGGCAAGATGTGGAAAGCTCATAGAGACTTATACAAAGCAAATGTAATTTTCCCAAAATGAGGCTCTACAAAGTACTGTCTTTTCGGAGGGGAATAGTTATGCACACTGAAGTTCTCAGTTATTTTGTCCTTCACTGTGCGCTGCAGGGATTCGCCAGTTTCTGAGTTGGGACAGAAGGGTATGTATGCTTTATACATACTCCCGGCTAGGGTCTGTCTAGTGGGCATGGCCTCGCTCCATATAATTTCTCCATATACTTGTATAGATCGCGGTCTTGCTTCATACAAGTATATGGAAGTGAGACCGCACCCATTGGCTGGGAATATGTATAACGCCTACATACCCTCCGGTTCGGGGGCAGAAACCGGTGAATCCCCATAGTGCACAGTGCGTGCACTGGGGGATTGATAAGTCTGCAGTCACACGGAGTGACTGTAGACTTATCGATTTGCACTGGACAACCCCTTTAACCCAAATGGTCAACTCATTAAACAGAAAAAAAATCAAAACACCAGAATTGCAGTTTTTCAATTACCATACCTCAACTAAAAAAATAAAATGAAAAGTGATTAAAACATTGTGAGTATAAGAAATTGACACCAATAATACCAACAACTCGCCATGCAAAAAACTGAGCCCTCACATAGCTTCATTGATGGGAAAAATAAAAATGTTTTGGGTCTCGGAAAATGGTGACACAAATATTTTTTACAAACTTTTGAATTTTTTTTTCGCCACTTAATAAAATAGGTGGACATTTTCCAGTTTTTCAGTACATTGCATGGTAATATGAATGGTGCCATTCTAAATGATAATTAGTTCTGCAAAAAAAAAGTCATAATATGACTATACTGACAGAAAAAAAAAAAATTGGTCTTGGAAGAAGGGGAGGGAAAATGCAAACATTAAAACAAAGATTAGATGTGGAGACAAAAGGTCAACAAGCAAAGTTTTAGGAAAAAAGTTAAAATCATAGAAATTGTCAAATCTTTATGATTGAGTTAAAGCTAAGGGGATAAAACAAGCACAACAAAGGCATCATCCAGACAACAGCATATTAAGGTTGGGTTGTGAGAAAGAAAACACAACTCTTTTGAAGGCTCAATGTATAGCTGAAGCTGCTGTTCTGCTGGTTGGGGAATCCAACATAGAGATCAGGTAAAAAGCAGATGTGGAATGCTGTGCTGCTGGCAAATATTCAACAAAGATATCCAGAGAGTTCAAGGTATTGCAGTACAAATGTGGTTTATTCTCAAAGTCAATCTAATGTCTTCATCAAGAGAACCAAACACTGTGTACACAGTAGCCGAAACCGGATTTAAACTGATCAGAGATTCAAAAACAGGCGCCAAGGAGAAAAAAATAAGGGGTGTGTACAGTTTATTCTTTGTCTATATGGATAAAGGTAAATAGAACTTTTTTTAAATAAGCGCAAAACAGAAAAATGTGCAAAATGGAAAAAATGAATGGAAAGGGAGTTCATTCAATAATATATAGGAATATAGGAGAAAGGATTAATAAACCAGCAGCGCAGCATATTCTTTTTACCAAACTTTTATGGTTTGCATAAATAAAAACATGCGTATTGCCCAGCTAGTGCAAACTGTACTTTGCCATAATGTTTAAAAAACAAAGTTGTGCTGGATTCACAAAATTGGGAACATTTAAATATTTCCATGATTACGTTTCTCAGTGTATGTTGGGCTTGAAAATACTGCAGCAAAATAAGGCTAAGTTCCAACAATGAGTTTCCATATGCTCCTATGTGTTGGATATAGTCTAATTTGCTACAGTTTAACTAGGTTTATTGACTCAAATCTATGGATTCATCTGCAATGACATCTACCCCTGGATAGATGTCCACTAGTGTTGATCGAGCACTAAAATGCTCGGGTGCTTGAAGCTCGGGCCGAGCTCACCGTGATACTCGGGTGCTCGACCCGAGCAACGAGCCCAATGTTAGTCTATGGGAGACACGAGCATTTTTGCGGCGGTACTCCCGGCAGTCTGTAGAAAGCCTAAAAAGTGGCCAAAACGATAGTGACAGTGCTCAAATGACATGGGGACTGCATGGGGATCGCCCCTGGAAGCATTTCTGACCCTCAGGTCACTGCTGTCAACAACGTGATCAGAGGTATTAAGCCACTTTTACAGGCTCAAAATAAAACGTTCAAAAACGAAACTGAAACGGCTTTCCTGTGAAATATGTTAAGGAACATCCTTTCCAGGGTAAAAACTTGTGTATAAGGTAAAATAAATAACCAAAAACAAAAACAAAAATACTCCTCCACACCTTGGGCTATGTTCACAAGGAGCATTTTTTATGCGTTTTTGCACTTTTGTATTGCTTTCAACCGTGACCAATGCATTCACCGGGAAATGTAATTTTAACATTTTACAACCTTATCTGGCTATGTGCCGTGTGACACATGCATACAGTGCTGAAAAGACATGGGAATAGCATGGGGAAGACCCCTGGAAGCATCTCTGACACCCAGGTCACTGCCTAAAAGTGTGCCCATCGGAAGTGATCCTTGCCGAATCAGAAAATGCAGACTTGCAACTATCCCCGTGCAAGTCCTTGCCCAGGGCAGTGTTCAATTGTACCTCCCTCATTCCTTGCAATGCAAGCGCAAGTATGCAGCCTGCCACCCACCGACCCCCAGGCTGCAATACCATACTGCTTGCTTTCACTTGAAATTGGGCCTTTTAGTCATGTGGAGGCGGAATCTGGAAACCACGTCATGGCTGCGTCGGCGGCCTGGAATCCATACTCGGTCCCCAGCCGCCCCGAGGTCGGGTGCCCACACACGGTCCCCAGCCGCCTGGGGGCGGCCGGGTGTCCATAAACGGTCCCCAGCCACCCCTATTTGTCCCGGTGCGCCTTATACACAAGCGCGCATACCAAAACATTACCTGTGCCCTCCCCAGTGCATTTAGTGGGAAGGACAGCATAACCACAAACACGTGGACAAGAAAATGTGGCCAGGGATGGTCCATCTCACTGACGCCTTCACACTGGGTTAATATTGTGAAAGCCGGGACACAGTTGGACACTGGGATGCAACACGTCCTCCAGACATAGAGGATTGCGGGTCCTGGGTCAATCAGGCTCCAACACAAAGTTCAGAAGGTAGACAGCAGCAGTGGTCGGCCCCCTATACAACGAGTAAATTATTCATGATCATGAGGCCATCCATCTCCATAGCTTGCTGTTCCCTGGAATGCAAGTGCATGTATGTAGTAGCGGCTAGGCCTGAGGTGGTCAGCGTTTTGGCGCATATCCTACCTCCTCCGAGGATTGCTGGATGTTTTCCTGCTACTATCCCAGTTCTATGACTCCCGTTAAAACAAAGCTTCAGGTGATGAATGATGGATGAGGTGGTGGCAAAGGAGAAAGAGCAGGAGGAACAGGGACCATTCACATCAATATTAGGCCAGTCAACCACACATGTCTTGTAGGATATGTTTCTGTACCAAAAGGAGCGGTTCGGATACACAGTTTTAGGGAATACAGTGAATGCAATGCCTACCAAAAATTTCAAGGCACTCCAATGCCCCTTGGAAGTGACATGGAGGTCAGAGGACCTTAACTAAACCGTTTTTTCCATTTATAGCAACTGGGTCTCCTGTACACTGTTGGCCTAAGCAGTGAATGGAAGGCTTTCCAAAAATTATGAGGAACTGCAATGCCCCTTGAAACAGACGTGGATTACAGCATACTAAAACCTTCTGCCCATTATTGGGGAGTGGGTCTCCCTTAGTGTTCGCCTATGCATTGAAAAGCAAAAGCTGACTAAAATTATGAGGAAATGCAATGCCCATTGGAAAAGTCGTGGAGGTTAGAGGTAATTAAAAACAACATTTCAATGCCCCTTGGAAGAGCTGTGGAGTTAAGAGTGGTTTAACAAGACGGTTTTAATGCCCCTTGGAATAGACGTGGAGGTCACAGTAGCTTAACAAGACGGTATTAATGCCCCGTGGAAGACACATGGAGTTCAGAGTGGTTTAACAAGACGGTTTTAATGCCTCTTGGAAGAGACGTGGAGGTCACAGTAGCTTAACAAGACGGTTTTAATGCCCCTTGGAAGAGACGTGGATTTCAGACTAGTTTAACAAGACGGTTTTAATGCCCTTTGGAAGAGACGTGGAGTTCAGAGTGGTTTAACAAGACGGTTTTAATGCCCCTTGGAAGAGACGTGGAGGTCACAGTAGCTTAACAAGACGGTTTTAATGCCCCTTGGAAGAGACGTGGAGTTCAGAGTAGTTTAACAACACGGTTTTAATGCCCCTTGGAAGAGATGTGGAGGTCACAGTAGCTTAACAAGATGGTTTTAATGCCCCTTGGAAGAGACATGGAGTTCAGAGTGGTTTAACAAGACGGTTGTAATGCCACTTGGAAGAGACGTGGAGGTCACAGTAACTTAACAAGACAATTTCAATGCCCCTTGGAAGAGATGTGGAGTTCAGAGTGGTTTAATAAGATGGTTTTAATGCCCCTTGGAAGAGACGTTGAGGTCACAGTAACTTAACAAGATGGTTTTAATGCCCCTTGGAAGAGACGTGGAGTTCAGAGTGGTTTAACAAGACGGTTATAATGCCCCTTGGAAAAGACGTGGAGTTCAGAGTGGTTTAACAAGATGGTTTTAATGCCCCTTGGAAGAGACGTGGAGTTCAGAGTGGTTTAACAAGACGGTTATAATGCCCCTTGGAAAAGACGTGGAGTTCAGAGTGGTTTAACAAGACGGTTATAATGCCCCTTGGAAAAGACGTGGAGTTCAGAGTGGTTTAACAAGATGGTTTTAATGCCCCTTGGAAGAGACGTGGAGTTCAGAGTGGTTTAACAAGACAGTTTTAATGCCCCTTGGAAGAGACGTGGAGGTCACAGTAGCTTAACAAGACGGTTTTAATGCCCCTTGGAAGAGACATGGAGTTCGGAGTGGTTTAACAAGACGGTTTTAATGCCTCTTGGATGAGACGTGGAGGTCACAGTAGCTTAACAAGACGGTTTTAATGCCCCTTGGAAGACACGTGGAGTTCAGACTGGTTTAACAAGACAGTTTTAATGCCCCGTGGAAGAGACATGGAGTTCAGAGTGGTTTAACAAGACGGTTTTAATGCCCCTTGGAAAGAGACGTGGAGGTCACAGTAGCTTAACAAGACGGTTTTAATGCCCCTTGGAAGAGACGTGGAGTTCAGAGTAGTTTAACAACACGGTTTTAATGCCCCTTGGAAGAGATGTGGAGGTCACAGTAGCTTAACAAGATGGTTTTAATGCCCCTTGGAAGAGACATGGAGTTCAGAGTGGTTTAACAAGACGGTTTTAATGCCACTTGGAAGAGACGTGGAGGTCACAGTAACTTAACAAGACGATTTCAATGCCCCTTGGAAGAGATGTGGAGTTCAGAGTGGTTTAATAAGATGGTTTTAATGCCCCTTGGAAGAGACGTTGAGGTCACTGTAACTTAACAAGATGGTTTTAATGCCCCTTGGAAGAGACGTGGAGTTCAGAGTGGTTTAACAAGCTGGTTTTAATGCCCCTTGGAATAGACGTGGAGTTCAGAGTGGTTTAACAAGACAGTTTTAATGCCCCTTGGAAGAGATGTGGAGGTCACAGTAGCTTAACAAGACGGTTTTAATGCCCTTGGAAGAGACGTGGAGTTCAGACTGGTTTAACAAGACGGTTTTAATGCCCCTTGGAAGAGACGTGGAGGTTACAGTAGCTTAACAAGACAGTTTTAATGCCCCTTGGAAGAGACGTGGAGTTCAGAGTGGTTTAACAAGACGGTTTTAATGCCCCTTGGAAGAGTGGTGGAGGTTGCAGTGGAATAAAAACACAATATCAATGCCCCTTGGAAGAGTGGTAGAGGTCGCAGTGGAATTAAAAGACAATATCAAGGCCCCTTGGAAGAATGGTGGAGGTCCCTGTGGAATGAAAAGACAATATCAATGACCCTTGGAAGAGATGTGGAGGTCACAGTAGCTTAACAAGACGATTTTAATGCCCCTTACAAGAGCCATGCAGTACAGCATATTAAAAAACATTGTTTCCATTATTGGGGAGTGGATCTCCCATAGTCTTTGCCTATGCCTTCCAAGCAAAAGCTGCCAAAAATTAGGACAGAGGAAATTGCAATGCCCCTTACAAGAGCCATGCAGTACATCATATTAAAAACATTATTCCCATTATCATGGAGTGGGTCTCCCATAGTCTTTGCCTATGCCTTCCAAGCAAAAGCTGCCAAAAATAAGGATGGAGGAACTTTCAATAATGGCAACATGGACCACGGTCACCCTGGTGGTATAGTGGTGGTGGAGGCTGAGGATAAGGAGAAAAGCAAAAAAACAGCCGAAATGAGGAAGCATATACCCATGTGTGGGTGTGAAGCGGTGCATGGGAATACACCTCCCGAAATAACACAGTGGATTTGACATTATGTTACTCTGCTGTCATTTGGTGGTGATGAGAAGTCCCAATCCAGCCCTTGTTCATTTTGATAAGGGTCAGCTTGTCAGCATTGTCAGTTGACATGCGAGTGCGCTTATCAGTTATAATTCCCCCAGCGGCACTAAAAACACGCTCCGATAACACGCTAGCGGCAGGGCAGGCCAGGACCTCCAAGGCGTACAGAGCGAGTTCATTCCAAGTGACCAGCTTGGATACCCAATAATTAAAAGGCACAGAGGAATCACGGAGGACGCTGGTACGGTCGGCAAGGTACTCCCTTACCATCTTTTGAAACTTTCCACTCCATGTGAGCGTACCCCGCGCCTCAGGGCCTGTAAGCTGGGCGGGTCTCAGAAAACTGTCCCAGAACGTTGACAGTGTTCCCCTGCCTCTGCTGGATTGGAGTTGCGTCTCTCTCACCTGTACGCCTTGGTTGGGCAACGTACTGTGACCTCTGCTGCTAGCGTGTTCAGATTTTTTTTAACAGTTCTGCAGCAAGGGCCTTCTGGTACTGCCCCAATTTTGTAGACCTCTCCACCTCAGGAATAAGAGAGTGAAAGTTCTCCTTGTAGCGGGGGTCTAAAAGTGTCACCAACCAGTAATGACTTTCACCCAACATTTTGACAACGCGACGGTCACAGTTAAGGCAGCGTAACATAAAGTCAGCCATGCGTGCCAGACTGGTAACGGGCAAGACTTCCGTGTCCTCACCAAGATGACGACTGACCATGCTCTCCTCCTCCTCCTCCCCCCTGCCCTCAGGCCACCCACGCTGAACCGACGGTATGACAGTTGAACAGGTACTACCATCTACAGCGCATGATACCAGCTCCTCTTCTTCCTTCTCCTCCTCCTCTCCCTCATTGTCCCCCAATGCACGTTGGGATGAGATGTCTGTAATCGCCTGCTACGGCTTCTTGATCCATCTCATCATACTCAGGCTGCAATGCCTCCTCTTTAATTCTCTGCAGAGAGCGTTGCAAAAGACAGACAAGTGGGATGCTGTCGCTAATGATGGCGTCATTGCCACTCACCATCTTGGTGGACTCCTCAAAGTTTGTCAGGATGGTACATATATATAACCGACAAATAGACACATAACCACAAAAAAATAAATAAAATTACCAACTTTATTAAGTAATTAATATAAAAATATATATAGAAAGAAAAAAAAAGGACAAAAATTGATAAAATGGGAAAGGTCAATCAGACCACACACAAAAGGACACTATAATATAGAACGGTAAACCTATCAGTATGATTATATGCACATCATCAAGTATAATCAAAATGTATATGTCTCCACAAATAACAGATAAAGTGCACTGTGCAACTGGGTACAAAACGAATAAATTCATACATGTAAAACAATTATATATAGAAAAATAAATCCAAGTGGATATATATTATTAAATGAATCTATAAATATGTATACATATAATAAGTATTGCACTCCAACAATAAATATAGTAAGGGCATATACACTAAAAATGCAAATGAATAAATAGACAGATAGGTACTAACCCTTAAGGTAAGTGGTGTCACATGTGTGAGTCCTGCATCCAACGCTCGTTTCGCTGTCGCTTTCTCAAGGATACTGAGGTGAACATGGGAGAGAGTGTGTATATATGAGAGTCTGGATCCGCCATAAATTATTTTAACCAGGTGAAGCAGGGAGAAAGAAATTAGTACCATGCATGGTAGCATCCAGAATAGCGTCCCCCAACAGCAGGTGCATCTCAAAAGAGCGCACCCACCCAGGGAGACGATAAACCGGAGTGCGTTCCACCGTGGAACGCACAAAGGCCGGAAATGCGCTCCACCGTGGAACGCTGGGAACGGAACCGGAAATGATGTCACTAAAGGAAGTAACATAGACGCTGGTAAGAGATGAGTCCGATAATAGAGTGATGCGTTCCACAGTGGAACGCAATGAGCAGAGCCCAGAATGGTAACGGCGCTATATAGCAGCCTATAAAGAGGAGACCATAAAGAAAACAAATAAATAGATCAATTAAAGTGACTGAGTGAAGTGCCAAAACAAGACAAGAGGAAATGTAAACAAAAGGATGAGATATTGATAAAAAGATAAATATGAATAAGAGATGTGTATATATATATATAAACGAAAAATATGAGTGATCTCATTTATAGTTTATAATGTAAAAGAATAAATATAACACAAGAGTGAATCCTAACCTAATTTCATGTGAGTGAATAAAATGAAACTACACGATACAGACAAAATGCCCATCAATGTAGATATATGCATATATGAAATAAATAAAAAAGTGAATATATGTATGTAAACATATGCCTACATATTCAAAAAGAGATATAAAATACATAAATAGATAAACAAGATAAGAATTCTATACAAAAACAATTAAATTATATGAAGAATCAGATAAGAAGGGATCCTCATAGGCTGCCCAGTAGACCCAACGTCACCTCAGAAACAGAACGCAGATGGGCTAAACAGAGAAGAAAAAAACAACAATTAAAAGTAAGGAAAGAGAAATAAATATAATAAAATAATTTAAAAAAATAAAAAATGATAGTAAAGCGCATAATAAGCTTCATAGACTAAATCTGAAGAACTCACGAAAAACTCACAGAAAATGGCAAAACTATACGATTCATTAAGGCCATATGGAGAGATAGAGTTGAGAATAGTAATCCATTTTACCTCCCTCTGAGCAAGAGCCTTCTTCCAATTGCCCCCCCTGATACCTGGGTACACTCGATCAATCCTACTTACCTTTAAAGATGATGGATCACAGTTATGATACTTCTTGTAATGGCGAGGCATAGTCTTTAAATCTTCAAGGTTTTCAATTTCGCTGGCTGCCCGGATGTCCAATACATGCTCGCGTGTCCGCCTTCTCAGCTCTCGTGATGTCATTCCGATATAGATTTTATTACAAGGACATCTGGCGCTGTAAATAACGCCAATTGTGTTACAAGAGACAGTATGGGTAATTTTATAGTTCTTTGAGCCCTCTGCATTAGTAAAATTGTTGGTGCATTCTATGTTCGGGCATGCAACGCACCCACCGCAGGGGCGACATCCCCATTGAGGTCCTTTTGAGTTGAAAATGAATTTCTTGCCAGATGTCAGATGACTATGGACTAAAATGTCACGTAGATTTCGTGCTCTCCGATAGGTGATGGTAGGATGGTTGGAGATGAATGGTGATAATGAATGATCTAATTCAAGAATACGCCAATGTTTTTTAAGCGCAGCCCAAACATCGGAGCTCCTGGCATTAAAGGTAGAAATGAAGCGAACAATATCTGTTGTTTCTACTTTACGTCGTTTATATAGTAGGTCCTTACGATCCGAGAATTTAGCCCTCCTATAACTACGTAGAATAACCTTCTCACTGTAACCCCTATCAAGAAAACGTTCTTTCAATTGATTGGCTTGAATTTCAAATTCCGTATCATTTGAGCATATGCGGCGTATCCTTAGAAATTGTCCGGTGGGAATATTGTTAACCAGACTCCTAGGATGTGACGAAGTAGCACACAATAATGAATTAGCCGAGGTTGGTTTTCGGTACACATCTGTCTGAATAAAACCATCATCATCTATGTCAACCAAGACATCCAGAAAATCCATTTTACATCGTCCAGCCTTGAAGGTAAGTTTGATATTAAGATTGTTTGCGTTAAGAGTATTCATAAATGATGACAGGTCAGCATCAGAGCCCTGCCACAAAAAGAAAACATCATCGATAAAGCGACCCCAAAAGATAACTTTATCAATATTTGAAATGGGGTTAATAATCCATCATCTTTAAAGCCCATCTGCGTTCTGTTTCTGAGGTGACGTTGGGTCTACTGGGCAGCCTTTGAGGATCCCTTCTTATCTGATTCTTCATATAATTTAATTGTTTTTGTATAGAATTCTTATCTTGTTTATCTATTTGTGTATTTTATATCTCTTTTTGAATATGTAGGCATATGTTTACATACATATATTCAATTTTTTATTTATTTCATATATGCATATATCTACATTGATGGGCATTTTGTCTGTATCGTGTAGTTTCATTTTATTCACTAACATGAAATTGGGTTAGGATTCACTCTTGTGTTATATTTATTCTTTTACATTATAAACTATAAATGAGATCACTCATATTTTTCATTTATATATATATATATATATATATATATATATACACATCTCTTATTCATATTTATCTTTTTATCAATATCTCGTCCTTTTGTTTACATTTCCTCTTGTCTTATTTTGGCACTTCACTCAGTCACTTTAATTGATCTATTTATTTGTTTTCTTTATGGTCTCCTCTTTGTAGGCTGCTATATAGCGCCGTTACCATTCTGGGCTCTGCTCATTGCGTTCCACTGTGGAACGCATCACTCTATTATCGGACTCATCTCTTACCAGCGTCTATGTAACTTCCTTTAGTGACATCATTTCCGGTTCCGTTCCCAGCGTTCCACGGTGGAGCGCATTTCCGGCCTTTGTGCGTTCCACGGTGGAACGCACTCCGGTTTATCGTCTCCCTGGGTGGGTGCGCTCTTTTGAGATGCACCTGCTGTTGGGGGACGCTATTCCGGATGCTACCATGCATGGTACTAATTTCTTTCTCCCTGCTTCACCTGGTTAAAATCATTTATGGCGGATCCAGACTCTTATATATACACACTCTCTCCCATGTTCACCTCAGTATCCTTGAGAAAGCGACAGCGAAACGTGCGTTGGATGCAGGACTCACAAATGCGACACCACTTACCTTAAGGGTTAGTACCTATCTGTCTATTTATTCATTTGCATTTTTAGTGTATATGCCCTTACTATATTTATTGTTGGAGTGCAATACTTATTATATGTATACATATTTATAGATTCATTTAATAATATATATCCACTTGGATTTATTTTTCTATATATAATTGTTTTACACGTATGAATTTACTAGTTTTGTACCCAACTGCACAGTGCACTTTATCTGTTATTTGTGGAGACATATACATTTTGATTATACTTGATGATGTGCATATGATCATACTGATAGGTTTACCATTCTATATTATAGTGTCCTTTTGTGTGTGGTCTGATTGACCTTTCCCATTTTATCAATTTTTGTCCTTTTTTTTTCTTTCTATATATATTTTTATATTAATTACTTAATAAAGTTGGTAATTTTATTCATTTTTTTGTGGTTATGTGTCTATTTATCAGTTATATGTTAGTTATTGACACATTATCATACTTACTTGTATGTATTTGTTGCGATTATATCCTGTAGATTTACAGAGGTTCTTTTTCCACTATGGACTTTAAAGCCAGAGAGGCCATGTGGCACTCATAAGCCACATCAGTTTTTAAAGGGAAAGGGATATCATCTGAGAATACTACTCAAGTCGATATTAATGAATGTAAGCGTGTTTTGAAATTACTTTATCATAGACGTATTAAAACATGGTGGAACAAATTCACCCCGGAGAAATACATTGAAGAAAAACTCATCCCACGGGGTCTCCGTGTTCAGGTCTTCCCCTCATATGGAAAAGATGATGTTGAATTTGTAAATCGATGGGAAGAAATATGTAATAGATGCTCTTGTGACTTTTTGCTGCTTATAATTGATAAAAATAGAACTACTCTTGATGAGATTGACGCGGAAATAATCTCAAAGGAAACTAAGCTTAAAGCATTAATCAACACAACGGACTTCCAGAAATTTAGTGAGGAAATGGAGGAATGCTTCTCTCTATGGGAGAAGCAGTTAAAATTGTCTAAAACCAATAAATATATTCGGGATCAAGCTGATAAAGAGAACAATCGAGTTTATAAATGGAAATCTTTAAAAATACCTCAAAGTCAACACAGAGGATCCACTTCATCCCATTTATCTACTGACAATGAATCCACCGACTCTTATACATCTAAACCCAGCTTCAACACAAGGTGGGGACAAAAGAAATGAGATCACTGGGAAAGTCACTCTAAATCTAATATGACAAGTGGAGGAGGTTCTAAGTCTACATCTAAGGTAATTAATCTCTCTGATTACATCTTAACTAAATCACAGACAGCTGTTTTGATGAAGGGCCTCAATTTTTCTCCTACGAGTAGATTTGATTTATTTACTGGATTGAAAGATTTACACCTCTTTGCCCGTAAACTTATTTTTAAGAAAATGTTTAATAACAAAAAGATGGGTGCAAATATTTTTTCTACTAGAGAGGAACGTGAGGCCGTGAACATCCTTGAAAGCCTTTTGGATGAACAAACCATCAAACCAATGGGAAGATTCCCAGCTTCTATTATTCCAAAATCCCAACGCTGCCCTCCTCTTTCCCTTTATTCGAACATTGAACTGTTTGTTCAATTGGTGAGTGATGAATTTAAGAATATCTCAACATCCATCCCTTTCGACAACTGTAGTCGTGATGAGAGGAAGGCGATTTCAGAACTTCAATCTCTCAAAGACATTATTATTAAACCTTCTGATAAGGGGGGCAACATTGCGTTGCTCCCCTTGTCTAAATATGAAAGAGAAGTTAAACGATAATTAGATGATCCATCTACCTACCTAAGATTAACGTTTAATCCTTTGTCTAAGTTTCAGAATCTCCTTGAGACAATTCTTTGTGCTGCTGTTCAGAGCGGAACCTTGACTCAACTTGAGATGTCTTATCTCTTCAAGAGGGATCCACAGATTTCTACTTTTTACATTCTCCCCAAAACTCACAAGGACCTCATCAACCCTCCAGGTAGGCCGATTGTGTCTGGGATTGACAATTTCTGTGAACCTGCCTGTAAACTGATTGATCACGTCCTAAGACCTATGGTAGAGACTTTACCGTCATATTTGAAAGACACCTCAGATTTTTTGAGGAGGCTTGATAGTATCCAAGTGGACGACAATGTTCTCATGGTTACCTGTGATGTCGAGTCTCTCTACACTTCTATTCGCCATAGTGATGGAATTAGAGCGGTATCGGCCTTCCTGGAGATGTCTGATGTGGATCTGGAATTTGGAAAATTTATTGTTAATTTGTTAGATTTTGTGTTGAAACACAACTTTTTTACTTTTAAGGATTCCTTCTTCCTACAGCTCCAGGGCACTGCAATGGGGGCGGCGTGTGCCCCCTCTTATGCTAATCTTTTCCTGGGGCTGTGGGAAAGAGACATTTTCCTTATTAACCCCATTTCAAATATTGATAAAGTTATCTTTTGGGGTCGCTTTATCGATGATGTTTTCTTTTTGTGGCAGGGCTCTGATGCTGACCTGTCATCATTTATGAATACTCTTAACGCAAACAATCTTAATATCAAACTTACCTTCAAGGCTGGACGATGTAAAATGGATTTTCTGGATGTCTGGGTTGACATAGATGATGATGGTTTTATTCAGACAGATGTGTACCGAAAACCAACCTCGGCTAATTCATTATTGTGTGCTACTTCGTCACATCCTAGGAGTCTGGTTAACAATATTCCCACCGGACAATTTCTAAGGATACGCCGCATATGCTCAAATGATACGGAATTTGAAATTCAAGCCGATCAATTGAAAGAACGTTTTCTTGATAGGGGTTACAGTGAGAAGGTTATTCTACGTAGTTATAGGAGGGCTAAATTCTCAGATCGTAAGGACCTACTATATAAACGACGTAAAGTAGAAACAACAGATATTGTTCGCTTCATTTCTACCTTTAATGCCAGGAGCTCCGATGTTTGGGCTGCGCTTAAAAAACATTGGCGTATTCTTGAATTAGATCATTCATTATCACCATTCATCTCCAACCATCCTACAATCACCTATCGGAGAGCACGAAATCTACGTGACATTTTAGTCCATAGTCATCTGACATCTGGCAAGAAATTCATTTTCAACTCAAAAGGACCTCAATGGGGATGTCGCCCCTGCGGTGGGTGCGTTGCATGCCCGAACATAGAATGTACCAACAATTTTACTAATGCAGAGGGCTCAAAGAACTATAAAATTACCCATAATGTCTCTTGTAACACAATTGGCGTTATTTATAGCGCCAGATGTCCTTGTAATAAAATCTATATCGGAATGACATCACGAGAGCTGAGAAGGCGGACACGCGAGCATGTATTGGACATCCGGGCAGCCAGCGAAATTGAAAACCTTGAAGATTTAAAGACTATGCCTCGCCATAACAAGAAGTATCATAACTGTGATCCATCATCTTTAAAGGTAAGTGGGATTGATCGAGTGTACCCAGGTATCAGGGGGGGCAATTGGAAGAAGGCTCTTGCTCAGAGGGAGGTAAAATGGATTACTATTCTCAACTCTATCTCTCCATATGGCCTTAATGAATCGTATAGTTTTGCCCCTTTTCTGTGAGTTTTTCGTGAGTTTTCCGTGAGTTCTTCAGATTTAGTCTATGAAGCTTATTATGCGCTTTACTATCATTTTTTATTTTTTTTTATTATTTTATTATATTTATTTCTCTTTCCTTACTTTTAATTGTTGTTTTTTTCTTCTCTGTTTAGCCCATCTGCGTTCTGTTTCTGAGGTGACGTTGGGTCTACTGGGCAGCCTATGAGGATCCCTTCTTATCTGATTCTTCATATAATTTAATTGTTTTTGTATAGAATTCTTATCTTGTTTATCTATTTATGTATTTTATATCTCTTTTTCAATATGTAGGCATATGTTTACATACATATATTCACTTTTTTATTTATTTCATATATGCATATATCTACATTGATGGGCATTTTGTCTGTATCATGTAGTTTCATTTTATTCACTCACATGAAATTGGGTTAGGATTCACTCTTGTGTTATATTTATTCTTTTACATTATAAACTATAAATGAGATCACTCATATTTTTCATTTATATATATATATACACATCTCTTATTCATATTTATCTTTTTATCAATATCTCATCCTTTTGTTTACATTTCCTCTTGTCTTATTTTGGCACTTCACTCAGTCACTTTAATTGATCTATTTATTTGTTTTCTTTATGGTCTCCTCTTTGTAGGCTGCTATATAGCGCCGTTACCATTCTGGGCTCTGCTCATTGCGTTCCACTGTGGAACGCATCACTCTATTATCGGACTCATCTCTTACCAGCGTCTATGTAACTTCCTTTAGTGACATCATTTCCGGTTCCGTTCCCAGCGTTCCACGGTGGAGCGCATTTCCGGCCTTTGTGCGTTCCACGGTGGAACGCACTCCGGTTTATCGTCTCCCTGGGTGGGTGCGCTCTTTTGAGACGCACCTGCTGTTGGGGGACGCTATTCCGGATGCTACCATGCATGGTACTAATTTCTTTCTCCCTGCTTCACATGGTTAAAATCATTTATGGCGGATCCAGACTCTTATATATACACACTCTCTCTCATGTTCACCTCAGTATCCTTGAGAAAGCGACAGCGAAACGTGCGTTGGATGCAGGACTCACACATGTGACACCACTTACCTTAAGGGTTAGTACCTATCTGTCTATTTATTCATTTGCATTTTTAGTGTATATGCCCTTACTATATTTATTGTTGGAGTGCAATACTTATTATATGTATACATATTTATAGATTCATTTAATAATATATATCCACTTGGATTTATTTTTCTATATATAATTATTTTACACGTATGAATGTATTAGTTTTGTACCCAATTGCACAGTGCACTTTATCTGTTATTTGTGGAGACATATACATTTTGATTATACTTGATGATGTGCATATGATCATACTGATAGGTTTACCGTTCTATATTATAGTGTCCTTTTGTGTGTGGTCTGATTGACCTTTCCCATTTTATCAATTTTTGTCCTTTTTTTTTTCTTTCTATATATATTTTTATATTAATTACTTAATAAAGTTGGTAATTTTATTCATTTTTTTGTGGTTATGTGTCTATTTGTCGGTTATATGTTAGTTATTGACACATTATCATACTTACTTGTATGTATTTGTTGCGAGGATGGTACATATGTCAGACATTCAGGTCCACTCCTGAGGTCTTATGTGTGGAGTCTGACCCCAATATCGACGGCCTTGTTGCAGCTGGTACTCCACAACTGCTCTCTTCCACTCACAAATCCTTTGCAACATGTGGAGGGTAGAGTTCCAACATGTGGGGACATCACACACCAGTCGACTTCCGAAAATGAGCTGACAGGCGGCGTACTTTGACGAGCAGATCTGGCAACTCGGGGTACGACTTAAGATACCGCTGAACCACAAGGTTAAGCACATGAGCCAGGAATAGTACGTGTGTGATTTCGCCTCACCTCAGAGCCGCCACCAGGTTACGGTCATTGTCACACACGACCATGCCTGGATGTAGGTTCAGCGGTCTCAGCCACAGATCTGCCTGCTCTTTCACAGCTGTCCACAACTCACAAGCAGGGTGAGGTTTATCACCTAAGCTTATGAGTTTCAGCACAACCTGTTGCCGTTTAGCTGAGGCAGCACTGCAGTGCTTCCAGCTTGTAACTGATGTGGTGATATCTGAGATGGAGGCTGAACATGAGGAGGCTGAGGAGGATGATGCGCTGGAGCTATACACTGTGGGGGCAACTCTGACTGACATAGGGCCCGCAATCCTCTGTGTGGGGAGGATGTGTTCCGTCGCAAGGTCCGACTGGGTCCCGGCTTCCACTATGTTTACTCAGTGTGCCATCAGGGAGATGTACCATCCCTGACCACAAGCACTTGTCCACGTGTCCGTTGTCAGGTGGACTCTCCCAGTAACTGCGTTGTTGAGGGCACGGCAGATGTTTTGGGACACATGCTTGTGTAGTGCGGGGATAGCACACCGGGCAAAATAGTGTCGGCTGGGCACCGAGTACCGAGGGACGGCCACCGCCATAAGGTTGCGAAGGATTCCGTCTCCACCAGCCTAAAAGGCAGCATTTCCAACGCAAGCAGTCGTGAAATGTGTGAATTTATGACGGTGGCCTGTGGGGCGTTGACTGCGAATTTGCGCTTTCGTTCAAAAGTCTGGTATATGGACAATTGAACACTGCGGTGGGACGTGGACGTTGATGCTGTTTCTTGAGAAACTGCCATAACAAGTGAGGACTGAGAGGAGGGGGCATCTTTGTATGAAGTATGGACAGAGGATTGCCTTGCATGCACAACAGGGGGTTCTCTTACACGCACAACAGTGGAAGAAGCAGTGGTGACACCCGCTGACACTGGTCGAGGACCCTGGGGTTCGCCCCACAAAGTCGGGTGCTTTGCTGACATGTGCCTGATCATGCTGGTGGTGGTCAGGCTGGTAGTTTTGTCACCCCTGCTGATGCTGGCATGGCAGGTGGTACAAATGGCCTATTTGAGGTTATCAGCAGAAATACTGGCAACGTCCCTCGTGTTGGTGTTACGGGGAACATTTGCCTGCCTTCTGTTTGCGGCCACCACACTGCTTCTTCCTGCCTGTTGGGGTACTCTGCCCTCTCCCCCCTGTTTGCAGCTGGCCTTGCTCTGCATGTCCTCCTGCCATGTTGGGTCAGTTACTAGATCATCCACCACCTCCTCCTCTTCCACTTCCGCACCACGGTCCTCCTCCTCACTTCGTGGCAATTGTGTCTCGTCATCGTCCACCTCTTGTGACAAATTGCCAGTGTCGACTTCCTGCGGCCGTGGCTGTTCAAATATTTGGCCATCACTACATAGGATCTCCTCTTCCACCACTTCAAGCGGAGCAGACGAGGGGCCCAAATATGGAAATGGACCAGTGAACAGCTCTTCAGAGTGTCCAACTGTGGGATCAGTTGCTGTCTGATGACACTCGGCATGGTGGGAGGAAGGAGCATCAGGGTGAGGAGCAGTATGGGGACGAGACTCACGTCTACTAACACTTGACCATGTGGAAGACAGACCAGAGGTGGTGGAGCCCAGGTGACTGGAAGTATTATCTGCTATACAATTAATAACCTGTTCACACTGATCAGTTCGCAATAGTGGTGTTGTTGTGTGGCCTAGCCACGCGCCTTGCCCATTGCAAATGAAGTAAAATAGTTTACACAAAAGGATAATAAAAAGGAGATTAGAACCGAGGAAGAGGAAAACCACAGTTCTATTTCTCTAGCCTACACCAGAATCTTTTAAACAGATATATTTGTGTCTGAACAGTCAGTGAGACACTGAAACTGTTTTTTTTATGCAAAAAGGAGGATTACACCCAGATATGAACCGAGGAAGAGGAAAACCACAGTTCTATTTCTCTGGCCTACACCAGAATCTTTTAAACAGATATATTTGTGTCTGAACAGTCAGCGAAACACTGAAACTGTTTTTGTTTAATGCAAAAAGGTGGATTACACCCAGATTTGAACCATGGAAGAGGAAAACCACAGTTCTATTACTCTGGCCTACACCAGAATCTTTTAAACAGATTTATTTGTGTCTGAACAATCAGCGAGACACTGAAACTGTTTTTTTTTATGCAAAAAGGTGGGTTACACCCAGATTTGAACCGTGGAAGAGGAAAACCACAGTTCTATTTCTCTGGCCTACGCCAGTATCTTTTAAACAGATATATTTGTGTCTGAACAGTCAGCGAGACACTGAAACTGTTTTTTTTATGGCCAGATTTGAACCGTGGAAGAGGAAAACCACATTTCTAGTTCTCTGGCCTATCCCGGAATCTTTTAAACAGATATATTTGTGTCTGAACAGTCAGCGAGACACTGAAACTGTTTTTTTTATGCAAAAAGGTGGATTACACCCAGATTAGAAGTGTGGAAGAGGAATACCACAGTTGTTGTTCTCTGGCCTACACCAGAATCTTTTAAACAGATATATTTGCGTCTGAACAGTCAGCGAGACACTCACACTGTTTTTTTTATGTAAAAAAAGCAAGTGGATAATACAGAGATTTGAAGCGTGGAACTGCAAAACCACAGTTCTAGTTATCTGGTCTACACCAGACTCTTTTAAACAGATATATTTGTGTCTGAACACTCACAGAAACACTCAATTTTTTTTTCGAGGGGGGGGGATACCAAAAGGTTAATAAGACGGGTATTTGTACAGTCTGACTGAGGGGAAAAAAAAGAGGATTTAGATGAAAAAAAAAGATTTTTTTCCTGGCCCCTGAGACCTGGGGCTAAGTCTAGCAATGTGAGAAGCAGCACACAGGACTGTAATGCAGTGTTTGTTGGTATAACCACTGCCTCTCCTATACAGCCTGCCTGCCTGATATCTGGGATGGATATTAGTCCTGAGAAGGACTGTTTGTTTGATTTTGCAGGCTTTAGAGACCCCACACTACCTATTTCTCAGTAAAAATCTCTCCCTAGCTCAGCAGCATTCTCCCTAGACCATCTGATCCGGAGCGACTGTGTCCAAGATGGCGGCGCCCAGTTTTAAATACTCGAGATGAAGCTTTGCGGCCAGCCAATCACTGTAATGCCCACAACCAACATGGCTGTGGCATTACAGTGACTGGCTGGCAATCCCTGCATGTTCATTGGCTCTGTAAAGTGCGCCAAACGTGCAGGGCAGAGACCCGAGCTCCCACCCGAGTAACCCGAAAATGCTCGGTGCTCACCGACCATCCCAAGTAGTGAGATGCTTGGGCGAGTACCGAGCAGTGTCGAGCATGCTCGCTCAACACTAATGTCCACCTTTAGCAGATTCTTTTTCTTATTACCAAACTGAAAGCCTGTAATTTTCATTGTTATTTTTACGGTCGGTTCACAGACAAGCACAGTTCTGGGATTTACTACAAAACATGTATAGAAGTCAAGGATATTGTTAAGCGAACTTGCTCGACACTGCTCGGTACTCGCCCGAGCATCACGCTACTCGGGATGTTCGGCGAGCACCGAGCATTTCCGGGTTACTCGGGCGGGAGCTCGGGTCTCCGCCCTGCATGTTTGGCGCTCTTTACAGAGCCAATGAACATGCAGGGATTGCCAGCCAGTCACTGTAATGCCGCAGCCATGTTGGCTGCGGGCATTACATTGATTGGCTGGCCGCACAGCGTCACTTCAAGTATTTAAAACCGGGCGCCGCCATCTTGGACACAGACGGCTGGGATCAGACAGTGTAGGGACAGCGCTGCTGATTTAGGGAGAGATATATACTGTGAAATAGTTAGTGTAGGGTCTGTAAAGGCTGCCAGATCAAACAAACAATCCTTCTCAGGACTAATATCCATCCCAGATATCAGGCAGGCTGTATAGGAGACACAGTGGTTATACCAGCAAACACTGCATTACAGTCCTGTGTGCTCCTGTTGCTGAAATTGCTGGACTCAGCTCCAGATCTCAGGGGCCAGGAAAAATCCTTTTTTTTAATTTAAATCCTCTTTTTTTTTTCCCTCCTTCACACTGTACAAATACCCATTTTATTAACCTCTGACAATTCAGACACAAATATATTTTTATAAAATAGTCTTGTGTAGGCCAGAGAAATAGAAGTGTGGTTTTGCAGTTCCATGGTTCAAACCTCTGTATTATCCACTTTTGGGCCATTTTTACCTAAAAAAAAAAAACAGTTTGAGTGTGTCGCTCACTGTTCAGCGGCAAATATATCAATTTAAAAAAGTGTGGCATACACCAGTAAATTATAACTGTGGTCTTGCAGTTCCACGATAAAAAATCTCTATTATCCTGCTTTTGGCATTTTTTGCCGTAAAAAAAACTGTAATAGTGTCTCCCTGATTGTTCAGACACAAATATATTTGTTGAAAATAGTCTGGTGTAGGCCAGAGAAATAGAAGTGTGGTTTTGCAGTTCCATGGTTCAAACCTCTGTATTATCCACTTTTTGGCCATTTTTACCTAAAAAAACAGTTTGAGTGTGTCGCTCACTGTTCAGCTGAAAATATATCTATTTAAAAAAGTCTGGTATACACCAGTAAATTATAACTGTGGTTTTGCCGTTCCACGGTGAAAGTCTCTATTATCCTGCTTTTGGCATTTTTTGCCTTAAAGAAAAACAGTAATAGTGTCTCCTGATTGTTCAGACACCAATATATCTGTTTAAAATAGTCTGGTGTAGGCCCAAGAAATAGAACTGTGGTTTTGCAGTTCCACGGGTCAAATGTTTGTATTATCCTGCTTTTGGTATTTTTTGCCGTAAAGAATAACAGTAATAGTGTCTCCAGGATGTTCAGACACAAATATATCTGTTGAAAATAGTCTGGTGTATGCCCAAGAAATAGAACTGTGGTTTTGCAGTTCCACGGGTCAAATCTCTGTATTATCCAGCTTTTGGTATTTTTTCCGTAAAGAAAAACAGTAATAGTGTCTCACTGATTGTTCAGACACAAATATATCTGTTTAAAAGAGTCTGGTATACACCAGTAAATTATAACTGTAGTTTTGTCGTCCCACGCTAAAAAATCTCTATTATCCAGCTTTTGGTATTTTTTCCGTAAAGAAAAACAGTAATAGTGTCTCCCGATTGTTCAGACACCAATATATCTGTTTAAAAGAGTCTTGTATACACCAGTAAATTATAACTGAGGTTTTGACGTTCCACGGTAAAAAATCTCTATTATCCTGCTTTTGGCATTTTTTGCCGTAAAAAAAAAAAATTAATAGTGTCTCCCTGATTGTTCAGACATAAATATATTTGTTGAAAATAGTCTGGTGTAGACCAGAGAAATAGAAGTGTGGTTTTGCAGTTCCACGGTTCAAACCTCTGTATTATCCACTTTTGGGCCATTTTTACCTAAAAAAAAACAGTTTGAGTGTGTAGCCCACTGTTCAGCCGCAAATATATCTATTTAAAATTGTCTGGTATACCCCAGTAAACAATAACTGTGGTTTTGCCATTTCACAGTAAAAAATCTCTATTATCCTGCTTCTGGCATTTTTTGCCGTAAAAAAAAAATTTAATAGTGTCTCCCTGATTGTTCAGACATAAATATATTTGTTGAAAATAGTCTGGTGTAGACCAGAGAAATAGAAGTGTGGCTTTGCAGTTCCACGGTTCAAACCTCTGTATTATCCACTTTTGGGCCATTTTTACCTAAAAAAAAACAGTTTGAGTGTGTAGCCCACTGTTCAGCCGCAAATATATCTATTTAAAATTGTCTGGTATACCCCAGTAAACAATAACTGTGGTTTTGCCATTTCACAGTAAAAAATCTCTATTATTCAGCTTTCGGTATTTTCTCCGTGAAGAAAAACAGTAATAGTTTCTCCCTGATTGTTCAGACTGTTTAAAAGAGTCGGGTGTAAGCCAGAGAAATAGAACTGTGGTTTTCCTCTTCCACGGTTCTAATCTAATTTTTATTACCCTTTTTCCATTGCTAGCGCGAGTGTAAGCTATTTTACTTCCTTTACAATGGGCAAGGCGTGTGGCAAGGGACGTGGAACTGGACGTTCTGGTGATGGTGCGTGCAGAGGACGGAGCCGTGGCCAAGGTGAAAATGTGCCACAACCAACAGCCACATCTTCTCGCTCTTGACCGAATCTTCTCACTTCTTGACCGAATTACTAGGGAAGCACAGAACAACCTCAGTATTGCAAATTGATCAGTGTGAACAGGTTGTTAATTGGATAGCAGATAATACTTCCAGTTACCTGGGCACCACCACCTCCGGTCTGTCTTCCACACGGTCAAATGTTAGTAGCCGTGAGTCTCGACCGCATACTCCTCCTCACCCTGATGCTCCTTCCTCCCATCATGCCGAGTGTCGTCAGACAGCAACTGATCCCACACTTGGACACTCTGAAGAGCTGCTCATCGGTCCATTTCCAGATTTGTGCCCCTCGCCTGCTCCGCTTGAAGTGGTGGAAGAGGAGATCCCATGTGGCGATGCCCAAATATTTGAACAGCCACGGCCACAGGAAGTCGACGCTGGCAATTTGTCACAAGAGGTGGACAATTACGAGACACAATTGCCAGGAAGTGAGGAGGAGGATCGTGGTGCGCAAGTGGAAGAGGAGGAGTAGGTGGATGAACTAGTAACTGACCCAACGTGGCAGGAGGACATGCAGAGCGAGGCCAGTAGCGCACAGGGTGAGGGAGGCAGAGTACCCCAACAGGCAGGAAGAAACAGTGTGGCGACCGCACAGAAGGCAGGCAACAGTTCCCCGTAACACCAACACGAAGGACGTTGCCAGTACAACCTGTAGGTCTTCCAGAGTCTGGAATTTTTTTAAAGACTCTGCTGATAACCCCAAAAAGGCCATTTGTACCACCTGCCATGCCAGCATCAGCAGGGGTGACAAAACTACCAGCCTGACCACCACCAGCATGATCAGGCACATGTCAGCAAAGCACCCGACTTTGTGGGGTGAACCCCTGGGTCCACGACCAGTGTCAGCGGGTGTCACCACTGCTTCTTCCCCTGTTGTGCGTGCAATAGAACCCCCTGTTGTGTGTGAAAGGCAATCCCCTGTCCATACTGCATGCAAAGATGCCCCCTCCTCTCAGTCTTCACTTGTTATGGCAATTTCTCAAGAAACAGCATCAATGTCCACGTCCCACCGCAGCATTCAATTGTCCATATCCCAGACCTTTGAATGAAAGCGGAAATTCGCAGCCAACGCCCCACAGGCCACAGTCCTAAATTCACACATTTCACGACTGCTTGCGTTGGAAATGCTGTCTTTTAGGCTGGTGGAGACGGAATCCTTCCGCAGCCTTATGGCGGTGGCCGTCCCTCAGTACTCAGTCCCCAGCCGACACTATTTTGCCCTGTGTGCCATCCCCGCACTACACAAGCAGTGGCCCAAAACATCTGCCGTGCCCTCAACAACGCAGTTACTGGGAGAGTCCACCTGACAACGGAGACGTGGACCAGTGCTTGTGGCCAGGGAGGGTGCATCTCCCTGACGGCACACAGGGTAAATAGAGTGGAAGCCGGGAACCAGTCAGACCTTGGGACGGAACACATCCTCCCCACACCGAGGATTGCGGGTCCTATGTCAGTCAGAGTTGCCCCCACAGTGTGCAGCTCCTGCGCATCATCCTCCTCCTCCTCCTCATGTTCAGCCTCCATCTCAGATATCACCACATCAGTTACAAGTTGGAAGCACTGCAGTACTGCCTCCACCAAGCGGCAACAGGCTGTGCTGAAACTCATAAGCTTAGGTGAGAAACCTCACACTGCTTGTGAGTTGTGGACAGCTGTGAAAGAGCAGGCAGATCTGTGGCTGAGACCGCTGAACCTACATCTAGGCATGGTCATGTGTGACAATGGCTGTAACCTGGTGGCAGCTCTGAGGCGAGGCGAGATCACACACGTACCATGCCTGGCTCATGTGCTTAACCTCGTGGTTCAGCGGTTTCTTAAATCGTACCCCGAGTTGCCAGATCTGCTCGTCAAAGTACGCCGCCTGTCAGCTCATTTTCACAAGTCGGCTACAGCTTCCGCTGCCCTTGCTGTGTTGCACCATCGTTTGCAGCTTCCGTCACACCGACTGGTGTGTGATGTGTGACATTGGAACTCTACCCTCCACATGTTGCAAAGGATTTGTGAGCAGAAGAGAGCAGTTGTGAAGTACCAGCTGCAGCAAGGCCGTCGATATTCAGGTCAGACTCCACACATAAGACCTCAGGAGTGGACCTGGATGTCTGACATATGTACCATCTTGACAAACTTTGAGGAGTCCACCAAGATGGTGAGTGGTGATGACGCCATCATTAGCGCCAGCATTCCACTTGTCTGTCTTCTGCAATGCTCTCTGCAGAGAATTAAAGAGGAGGCATTGCAGCCAGAGTATGATGAGATGGATCAAGAAGCCGTAGCGGTTGATTACACACAGCCCAGCCTCATCTCATCCCAACGTGCATTGGGGGACAATGAGGGAGAGGAGGAGGAAGAACAGGAGCTTGTATCATGCGCTGTAGACGGTAGTGTGGCACCCCAGGGGTCTGGTTGCCACAGTGATAGAAATATTACGTCTGAGAGAAAGTGGGAGGTTCCCTGGTCAGGAGCCCTTGAACATGCAACACCTCCTGTCCCAGACCAGATAGGGGAGGAACCTGCCCTATATAAACTGGGTCTGGGGCGGGGTTAGGGGAGTCAGAGCCTGGAGTTTGTTCCAGACACAGGGAAAGTTACAGCGAGGAGCTCTGTAGGAGCAGGAGCTGAAGACCAGGGACTTGAGCTAAGCGGAGTTCGTCCTGGCAGAAGACGCCAAGAACCGGACACAGGAGTCCGAGGCTGTGGGGACTTATATATAACCAGCAGCAGAAACCCGCCGGCAGGGGATTTCAGGTCCTCTGGCCATAGAAGCCCGGAGGCTCAGTCACGAGCAAGGGACCAGCACCGCCATCGAGGAGCGGGGGCTATCAGAAGGCTCCAAGTCACCAGCCATACGGGTGAGCACCGCACGGTATACTCAGGGACGTGGGCTACTTCCACTCGCTTACAGCAAGGTAGCCAGGAAGAGTGCAGATAGACGGGGAGTCCTACAACTCCACCTGGCCAGGGGAACTCCAGTTTGCTCACAGACTGACCAGGCCTCTTATGCTAGCCAGTACTCCCAGGAGTGTCTGCCTTATCATCATCAGTAAAGACCCTGAACTGCACTGCAAAGCCTTTGAGTCGTTCCTGCTGCGCCCGTGCACCATCACTCCCAACATCCACACTCACTACCCTGAGGCTAAACTCCACCCGTGGGGAGTTATACTACACTCTGCTGCCCTCACAGCATCAGCCTCAGAGGTCGGTCCAGCAGCGGCGGTTCTTATTGACCGCAATCCACGGGTGGCGTAGTCGGACATTGCATTATACTGATACAGAGACTCCCACAACCTTGGTCTGACCACTCTGAGCCACGGGATCGAGCCGCCACTACTACCCCCCAGCATATTACAGAAGCCCGGTTCCGGGTGCCCCTCGGCCCAGGGGGCGAGCCAGCTCTTTGGCGTAGTCAGCAGGATTGTGACCAACCCACCACAAACGGGTATTGTGTGCCTGAAAGAGACTGTACACGTACCTTAAAAAAAAGTTTCCCGCCATCCGGAGCCGTTTCCCGCCATCTTCCGTCGGTCCCCGCCATCTTCGGCCGTTTTCCCGCCATCGGACGCCATCTTCAGGACGCCGCGCGGGAAGAAGAGGGGCGTGGATGTGGACCTGAAGCCCCGACCTACGCACCGACGCTACGCAAGGTCCTGGAAGGAGAGAGAGCGACGCTGACGTCACCAGGACGCGACGCAAGGTCCTCGCCCGGAGCAGCGTCAGCGGAGCCACGGCCTACGGAAGAGGATCGACGGAAGGTAGTCCACACTTAACTAGGGGGGAGGAAGATGACGGACACGGAGGGACCCTCTACCACCAGCGCGGCCACTGCCGCAGTAATGCCGTTCACAATGCCATACATCCCCGGAGCGGCCTGGCTGCCCCAATACTCAGGGGAGTTGCATACCCTAAGCGACTTTAAAGGGAGACTGTGCAGCCTATTTAAAGTATACCCCCTGACGGAGGGACAGAAAGTGAGCATATTGATAGGCCAGTTAACCGGCGCAGCCCAGCGTGAAGTAAAGTCCTGGTCAGTCCGGGACAAGGAGACCGTAAAGGAGATCTTGGCCCGTCTGAAGAACACTTTTGATACGCGCACCTCAGCCGAGATCAAAATGAGATTTTATGGGTGCAAGCAACGGGCCCAAGACAGTATAAGAGACTATACTTTGAGTTTGCAAGAGGCCCTGGGAGCCATTAAACAGGCAGACCCTGACAGTGTGCGGAATGCAGATGAACTGTTAACTGAGCAATTCATTGAGGGTCTGCTGTCCAACGCCCACCGAACCCAGTTACGTGCAATGGCCTTGCAGAACCCTGGTTTAGACTTTGCAAAGTTCAAAGACAGGGCCATCCGAGTGCTCCGAGAACCGGCACCGGGTAGCGCTGTAACCCACCAGCGCCCTGCTATTACCTATCATCAGGAGGCGGCGCCCTTGTTTACAGAGTCTGTAGGAGCTGGTGCGCAGGCTTTGGATAACAACCCGGCTACTGACCTGCACTATAAGGTCCAAGAGCTGACTAAAAGCGTAGCCGCGCTAACCAGAACTGTGCAGTCTTTACTGGTCTCTCCTCCAGGAAAGATCCAGCTGGCGTCCGGACCGGAGGACGTTCCGTGGCGCCGACAGAGGAGGATCCCAACGTCCAGAGGAAGACCCAGCGACAGATACGAGGACGGACAACCCATCTGCCACCGCTGCAATCAACCCGGACATATGGCAAGGTACTGTCATTTAAAAGGACACAACCTGGGGCAGAGGGCCAACCCCCAGGCATAAGAGCATCAGGCACCTCAAACTGGCGTGATAAATATGTAGGGGGACGTCCAGTCTTGCCTGTGGTACTGGATGGCTTTCCAATGAGTGCCCTACTAGACACCGGGTCACAGGTAACTACCATCCCTTATGTGCTCTTTAAGCTGTATTGGAATGACTCTGACATAACCCGCTACCCAGATGACGACCTGAGTATCATCGCCAGCAATGGTCAGCCCGTGCCGCAGGTGGGATTCAAAGAGGTGACCATTAAGATCGGTAAAGTCGAACTGGCGGCACAAGAACTGATTATTGTGGACATTGACCGTCATGAGAGTCACCCTAAAATAGCCTTGGGGACTAACGTGATTGAAAATTGTCTTGCAGAGATAATTCTCATTTTACAGCAGGTTGCCAAGAACGCCAGTTCCAGCCAGCAGCGTGTTCTCCAAAAAGAGATCCGGGCACTGATGAAATGGCAACAAGTGGAACTATCTGGTGGTGAGATTGGTAGCGTGAGAATGTGTGACCCGTTCCCTATTGCCATGCCTCCGAAAAGTGAGATGATGATCTGGTGCCGGGCAGCTATTGGTCTAAGGGGTAGAGACTACCAAGCAATGGTGGAACCCGTTTACTCAGACAGTAGCCCCACCATTTTGACAGCACGGGGGGTGGTCGATGTACGCCATGGGAGGGTACCTGTCCGCATCATAAATATCGGGGAGAGAGAAGTATACCTGCCCCGGTATGCCATGCTAGCCAAATTGTTCACCATAAACCAAAATTCTGTAAGGGCCGTGGAAACCTTGCCTCCATCTCAACCAGAGGAAGGTAACGGCTCTAAGAAACAAATGGAGGACTGGTGTCAGCAACTGCATTTGGGTACTGACTCCACTCCCTCACACCAAAAACAGGGAGTCTACCGGGTGGTTCAGGAGTACGAAAGAGTCTTTAGTAAACACCCGCTAGACTTCGGGCGAGTAAAGGGGGTAGAACATCACATCCCCACAGGAGACCATCCACCCATAAAGGAAAGATACCGACCTGTACCCCCTGCACACTATCAGCATGCAAAGGGGATGTTGCGGGACATGAAGGAGGCTGGGGTAATCAGGGACAGCTGTATCCCCTGGGCAGCTCCACTAGTTCTAGTGAAAAAGAAGGACAACACAATGAGAATGTGTGTAGACTACAGAAAGGTCAACCGTATTTCGCACAAAGATGCGTACCCGTTACCTAGAATAGAAGAATCTTTAGCTGCATTAAAATCTGCTAACTTCTTCTCCACTTTGGATCTTACTAGCGGGTACTGGCAGGTTCCTGTAGCAGAGGCAGACAAGGAGAAGACTGCATTCACCACCCCAATGGGTCTCAGCGAATTCAACTGTATGCCGTTCGGGCTCTGCAACGCACCAGGAACCTTCCAGCGGTTGATGGAATGCTGTCTGGGACACCGGAATTTCGAGACGGTCCTGTTATACCTGGACGATGACATCGTCTATTCCAAAACCTACGAGGACCATCTGAAACACCTGGCAGAAGTGTTTGACGCCCTGGCAAGCTACGGCCTAAAGGTGAAACCCTCCAAGTGTCACCTCCTGAAACCAAAGGTGCAGTACCTGGGACACGTGGTGAGTGCTGACGGAGTGGCTCCCGACCCCGATAAGATCACCGTGATTAAAGACTGGCCAAGACCCTCCAGCATAAAGGAAGTGCGGCAGTTCCTCGGGTTGGTAGGCTACTACCGAAGATTCATTCCCGGTTTCACCAAAATGGCAGCCCCTATGCAGGACCTCCTGATAGGTCAATCCAGGAAGGCCAAAAACCAGAAGCCGCCCTTCAGGTGGGAAAAGCTGGAAGAGGAGTCCTTCCGCCTGCTGAAGATGGCCCCCACGGGGGATGAAATCCTGGCGTACCCTAACTACGGCCAGCCCTTTATCCTCCACACGAACGCGAGCAACATCGGGCTAGGAGCCGTACTGTTCCAGATTCAGCAGGGGAAAGAACGGGTAATCGCTTACGCCAGCCGAAAACTATGGCCCACAGAGAGAAACCCTGAGAATTATAGCT
The DNA here is from genome assembly GCF_046119375.1 of Phyllobates terribilis. Classification (NCBI taxonomy): domain Eukaryota; kingdom Metazoa; phylum Chordata; class Amphibia; order Anura; family Dendrobatidae; genus Phyllobates; species Phyllobates terribilis. Next base: position 180,348,157 of record NW_027362771.1, read on the forward strand.
CATTCAAGCTAGAGTTCCTGGCAGTGGTGTGGGCTGTGACCGAACGTTTCAAGCATTACCTTGCCTCTTCCAAGTTCACCGTGTACACGGATAACAACCCGTTGACACACCTGGACACTGCAAAACTTGGTGCCCTGGAGCAGAGATGAATGGCCCGCCTGTCCAACTATGAATTCACCATCAAATACTGGGCGGGACGCTCAAATGCCAACGCAGATGCCCTGTCCAGGATGCCAAACTTACCGGACGTAGGGGAAGATCCAGAAGAACTGGAAGAAGTCGAACTCCCTGCGTTCCACCGTCATGGGATTACCCTGTATTCCCACCGTGTGAGGGACAGGCGCTCTGCTACGTTTAATCCCTTACCCCACTACAGCTGGGCGGAGACACAAGACAGTGATCCCGCAGTCCGTCTGGTGAAGGAAATGCTGACACAGGCTGATGCCCGTCTTGACCCAGACGCTCCGGAGGAGACCAAGCAACTGTGGAAGGAGAAAAGTAAACTGTTTCTTTACAAGGAGAAGCTGTGCCAGAGAATGGTCAACTCTAGAACACATGAGCTGACCTGGCAGGTAGTGGTCCCAAGACGAGACGCGGCTATGGTTCTGGAGGCATACCACGACGGAGCAGGACACTTTGGATGGAAGAAGCCGGAGTTCTTGTTGCGTGGACGGTTCTACTGGGTAGGCATGAGAGGAGCCATCGAGAGGTGGTGCAGAGACAATGGCCCATGCAGCCTAAGAAGAAGAGACCGTGCCAGCCAGAAGACTCCCCTGCTGCCCATTATCACCAGGCAGCCACTGGAACTGGTAGCCCTGGACCATGTGAAACTGGCTCCAAGCAGACCTGGGTACGTCTACGCCCTCACCATCGTAAATCACTACTCCCGGTTCCTGGTGGTTGTCACTGTCAAAGACTTAACGGCTCAAACAGCAGCCAGGGCCTTCCAGCTGCAATTCTGCCATCCACACGGGTATCCGAAGCAAGTGCTGACGGACCAAGGACCAGCCTTCGAAGCGGAGGTCTTCCAAGAGTTCTGCAATCTGTATGGCTGCAGGAAGATAAGAACAACGCCCTATCACCCTCAGACCAACGGACTATGTGAGAAAATGAACCTGGTGGTGATAGACTTGCTAAAAACTTTGCCCCTGGAAGAACGCAGTCTGTGGCCTGAAAAACTGCCTGATCTGGTGGACTTGTATAATCACGTCCCCGTAGGGTCCACCAACTGTACCCCAGCTTACCTAATGAGAGCAAGACCTGGTAAGCTGCCTATTGACCTGGATATGGGAGTCCTGACACCTGAGGACACCTCGCCAGAGGCAGACTGGGATACAGAAAGGCAGCAGCAGTATCGGAAAGTACAAGAGAGCGTCGAGCGAAGTCTGTCTCAAGCAAGAGAAAGGCAAGAGAAGGCTTATAACCAGCATGCTCCCGCTGTTCCCCTGGTACCTGGAGAGCAGGTCTTGAAGAGAAAGAGGCGGCTCCACAAGTTGGACGACCAGTGGGAGAAGGACCCGTACACAGTACTGCCTTCAAGTCATGATAATCAAAAAGTCTGTGTAATCAGTAAGGATGGAGGAGAGACCACAGCCATTGTCTCCAGAGACCACCTGAAAAAGTGTCCCAAGCAGCTGCAAAGCCCTGACGAAGATCAAGAGAACCCTCAACCCGCAGAGGAAAGGGAAGAAATGATCAGTACCGTACTCTGAGACTTTTCCCGGTCCTGGACTCAAATCAACAATGCAGTCGTGGTACCCGTCCTCACCTTTCTCCAGCCAGCCCCTCAAGGGCCTACAGAAGAACAGGGAGTGTCAGAAGAGCAGCCGGCCCAGGAGGCAGAAGAATCCATACCAGCAGCCCAGGAGAATCAACCCTCTGCTAGTAGTGAGCCTGTCGTGCCCCTAGTAAGCCAAAGAGTATGCAGAAAGCTGCCAGACCTACCCGCAACACCTTCTACACCCTGTAGTGCAGAGCCAGATAGTGGGTTACGTAGGTCCACCAGGAGCACTAGAGGACAAATGCCCGCTCGCTGGAGAATCTAAAATGTAATGTGAATTTGCTTGTAAATTGCCAATGCTGAAAATGGTTTATGTTCTTGTTACCTGTTCATTGATTATGTTTCTCTAGTTACCCTGCAGGTTTATTTAGACTGACAGGTTATGGACGCTGAGTAACCGGAACTATATTGTAAATAGTTGCACCTTGTGCCTCTTGCGAAGACGGCCACGGAAGAAAAACCTGTCTGGCGTGGCCCCGTGTGGTCCAAAGTAGTTCGCTTCGCCTTGCAGCCACGCCCAGGGCCAACGTTTGGGGTTTGCTTTGGACAGGTCCCCTACTCTGTTCTAAGACTTCACCTTGGGTGATATGGACACCCGGTTACGGAAATGCCGTGACCATCAAGACAAAATTTACTTTTTCCTGTTATTGTTTATACCCTTGTATTTGTGTTTTTCTTAAAAATGTGTTTAGTCCCGGAGTACTAAAATTCACTAGGGGGGAATGTGGCACCCCAGGGGTCTGGTTGCCACAGTGATAGAAATATTACGTCTGAGAGCAAGTGGGAGGTTCCCTGGTCAGGAGCCCTTGAACATGCAACACCTCCTGTCCCAGACCAGATAGGGGAGGAACCTGCCCTATATAAACTGGGTCTGGGGCGGGGTTAGGGGAGTCAGAGCCTGGAGTTTGTTCCAGACACAGGGAAAGTAACAGCGAGGAGCTCTGTAGGAGCAGGAGCTGAAGAACAGGGACTTGAGCTAAGCGGAGTTTGTCCTGGCAGAAGACGCCAAGAACCGGACACAGGAGTCCGAGGCTGTGCGGACATATATATACCCAGCAGCAGAAACCCGCCGGCAGGGGATTTCAGGTCCTCTGGCCATAGAAGTCCGGAGGCTCAGTCAAGAGCAAGGGACCAGCACCGCCATCGAGAAGCGGGGGCTATCAGAAGGCCTCAAGTCACCAGCCATACGGGTGAGCACTGCACGGTATACTCAGGGACGTGGGCTACTTCCACTCGCTTACAGCAAGGTAGCCAGGAAGAGTGCAGATAGACGGGGAGGCCTACAACTCCACTTGGCCAGGGGAACTCCAGTTTGCTCACTGACTGACCAGGCCTCTTATGCTAGCCTGTACTCCCGGGAGGGTCTGCCTTATCATCATCAGTAAAGACCCTGATCCTGCTGCGCCCGTGCACCATCACTCCCAACATCCACACTCACTACCCTGAGGCTAAACTCCACCCGTGGGGAGTTATACTACACTCTGCTGCCCTCACAACATCAGCCTCAGAGGTCGGTCCAGCAGCGGCGGTTCTTATTGACCGCAATCCATGGGTGGCGTAGTCGGACATTGCATTATACTGATACAGAGACTGCCACAACCTTGGTCTGACCACCCTGAGCCACGGGACCGGGCCGCCACTACTACTCCCAGCATTGCCCTGAAGTTCGGTCCTGGGTGCCCCACGGCCCAGGGGGCGAGTCAGCTGTACCTGTACAACTGTCATAGCGTCGGTTCAGCGTGGGTGGCCTGAGGACAGGGGGGAGGAGGAGGAGGAGAAGGAGGAGGAGGTGACCATGGTCAGTCGTCATCTTGGTGAGGACACGGAAGTCTTGCCCGTTTCCAGTCTGGCACGCATGGCTGACTTTATGTTACGCTGCCTTAACCGTGACCCTCGCGTTGTCAAAATGTTTGGTGACAGTCATTACTGGTTGGTGACACTTTTAGACCCCCGCTACAAGGAGAACTTTCACTCTCTTATTCCTGAAGTGGAGAGGTCTACAAAAATGGGGTAGTACCAGAATGCCCTTGCTGCAGAACTGTTAAAAAAATTCCCATCTGAACACGCTAGCGGCAGAGGTCACAGTTCGTTGCCCAACCAAGACGTACATGCGAGAGAGACGCAACTCCAATCCAGCAGATGCAGGGGAACACTGTCAACATTCTGGGACAGTTTTCTCAGACCCTCCCTTCGGACAGACCCTGAGGCGCGGGGTACTCTCACAAAGAGTGGAAAGTTTCAAAAGATGGTGAGGGAGTACCTTGCCAACCGTACCAGCGTCCTCCGTGATTCCTCTGTGCCTTTTAATTATTGGGTATCCAAGCTGGACACTTGGAATGAACTCGCTCTGTACGCCTTGGAGGTCCTGGCCTGCCCTGCCGCTAGCGTGTTATCAGAGCGTGTTTTTCGTGCCGCTGGGGGAATTATAACTGATAAGCGCACTCACCTGTCAACTGACAATGCTGACAAGCTGACCCTTATCAAAATGAACAAGGGCTGGATTGGGCCAGACTTCTCATCACCACCAAATGACAGCAGAGTAACAGAAAGTCAAATCCACTGTGTTATTTTGGGAGGTGTATTCACATGCACCGCTTCACACCCACACATGGGTATACGCTTCCTCATTTCGGCTGTTTTATGTTCTTCTCCTTATCTTCAGCCTCCACCACCACGGGTGACCGTGGTCCGTGTTGCCATTATTGAAAGTTCCTCCGTCCTTATTTTTGTCAGCTTTTGCTTGGAAGGCATAAGCAAAGACTGTGGGAGACTCACTCCACAATAATGGGAATAATATTTTTAAGATGCTGTACTGTATGGCTCTTGTAAGGGGCATTAAAACCGTCTTGTTAAGCTACTGCGACCTCCACCACTTTTCCAAGGGGCATTAAAACCGTCTTGTTAAGCTACTGCGACCTCCACGTCTCTTCCGAGGGGCATTAAAAGCGTCTTGTTAAGCTACTGGGACCTCCACGTCTCTTCCAAGGAGCATTAAAACCGTCTTGTTAAGCTACTGCGACCTCCACGTCTCTTCCGAGGGGCATTAAAACCGTCTTGTTAAGCTACTAGGACCTCTACGTCTCTTCCGAGGGGCATTAAAAGCGTCTTGTTAAATGACTCTGAACTCCACAGCTCTTCCAAGGGGCATTGAAATGTTGTTTTTAATTAACTCTAACCTCCACGACTCTTCGAACGGGCATTGCATTCCCTCCTAATTTTTGGCAGCTTTTGCTTGGAAGGCATAAGCAAAGACTATGGGAGACCCACTCCCCAATAATGGGAATAATGTTTGTAATATGCTGTACTGCATGGCTCTTGTAAGAGGCAGTGCAAGTTCCTCCATCCTAATTTTTGGCAGCTTTTGCTTGGAAGGCATAAGCAAAGACTATGGGAGACCCACTCCCCAATAATGTGAATAATATTTTTAAGATGCTGTACTGTATGGCTCTTGTAAGGGGCATTAAAACCATCTTGTTAAGCTACTGCGACCGTCACCACTTTTCAATGCTATAAATGGAAAAAATGGTTTAGTTAAGGCCCTCTGACCTCCATGTCACTTCCAAGGGGCATTTGAGTGCCTCTAAATTTTTGGTAGGCATTGCACTCACTGTATGCCCTATAACTGTGTAGCCGAACCGCTCCTTTTGGTACAGAAACATATGCTACAAGACATGTGTGGTTGACTGGCCTGATATTGATGTGAATGGTCCCTGTTCCTCGTGCTCTTTCTCCTTTGCCACCACCTCATCCATCATTTATCACCTGAAGCTTTGTTTTAACGGGAGTCATAAAACTGGGATAGTAGCAGGAAAACATCCAGCAATCCTCAGAGGAGGTAGGATATGCGCCAAAACGCTGACCATCTCAGGCCTAGCCGCTACTACATACATGCGCTTGCATTCCAAGAAAACAAAGCAGATGCTAACTTCTATCATCATCATCATGCTCCTCACCTTGGCACTCTCAACTCCCCTGATGGAGAAGCCAGTGCCCACCGGAGGAGTCGAGTTCTCTGGTGGGCTCGTCCAATGCTGCCCTAAAGCAGGCCAGGCTAAGAAAAGTGTGTGTGAAGGTGACAGGAGAAATAGGGGCGGCTGGGGACCGTTTATGGACACCTGGTCGCCCCCAGGCGGCTGGAGACCAGGTGTGGACACCCGGCCGCGGGGCGGCTGGGGACCGAGTATGGACACCCGGCCGCCCCATGGTGGCTGGGGACTGAGTGTGGACACCCAGCCGCCGGGCGGCTGGGGACTGAGTATGGATACCAGGCCGCCGAAGCAGCCATGAGGTAGTGACCAGCTTCGGCCTACTCCAAACTAAAAGGCCCCATTTCAAGTGCAAGCTAGCAGTATGGTATTGCAGCCTGGGGGTGGGTGGGTGGCAGGCTGCACACTTACGCTTGCATTAAAAGAAAACAAAGCAGATGCTAACTTCTATCATCATCATCATGCTCCTCACCTTGGCACTCTCAATTCCCCTGATGGAGAAGTCAGGGCCCACCGGAGGAGTCTGGTTCTCTGGTGGGCTCGTCCAATGCTGCCCTAAAGCAGGCCAGGCTAAGAAAAGTGTGTGGGAAGGTGACAGGAGAAATAGGGGCAGCTGGGGAATGTTTAAGGACACCCGGCCACCGGGCGGCTGAGGACTGAGTATGCATACCAGGCCACCGAAGCAGCCATGAGGTAGTGGCCAGCTTCGGCCTCCTCCAAACTAAAAGGCCCCATTTCGAGTGCAAGCTAGCAGTATGGCATTGCAGCCTAGGGTTGGGTGGATGGCAGGCTGCACATTTACGCTTGCATTAAAAGAAAACAAAGCAGATGCTAACTTCTATCATCATCATCATGCTCCTCACCTTGGCACTCTCAACTTTCCTGATGGAGAAGCCAGGGCCCACTGGAGGAGTCTGGTTCTCTGGTGGGCTCGTCCAATGCTGCCCTAAAGCAGGCCAGGCTAAGAAAAGTGTGTGTGAAGGTGACAGGAGAAATAGGGGCAGCTGGGGAACGTTTATGGACACCCGGCCGCCCCCAGGTGGCTGGGGACCATGTGTGGACACCCAGCCGCCGGGCGGCTGGGGACTGAGAATGGATACCAGGCCGCCGAGGTAGAGGCCAGGTTCGGCCTCCTCCAAACTAAAAGGCCCCATTTCAAGTGAAAGCTAGCAGTATGTATTGCAGCCTGCGGGTGGGTGGGTGGTTGGCTGCATATTTGCGCTTGCATTGCAAGGAATGGGGGAGGTACAATTGAACACTGCCCTGGGACAAGGACTTGCACGGGGATAGTTGCAAGTCTGCATCTTCTGGTGCGGCAAGGATCACTTCTGATGGGCACACTTTTAGGCAGTGACCTGGGAGTCAGAGATGCTTCCAGGGGTCTTCCCCATGCTATTCCCATGATATTTTCAGCACTGTATGCATGTGTCACACAGCACATGGCCAGATAAGGTTGTAAAATGTTAAAATGACATTTCCCGGTGAATGCATTTGTCACGGTTGAAAGCAATACAAAAGTGCAAAAAAGCATAAAAAATGATAATTGTGAACATAGCCCAAGGTGTGGAGGAGTATTTTTGTTTTTGGTTATTTATTTTACCTTATACACAAGTCTTTACCCTGGAAAGGAAATTCCTTAACATATTTCACAGGAAAACCGTTTCAGTTTCGTTTTTAAACGTTTGATTGTGAGCCCGTAAAAGTGGCTTAATACCTCTGACCACGTTGCTGACAGCAGTGACCTGGGGGTCAGAAATGCTTCCAGGGGCGATCCCCATACTGCCCCCATGTCTTTTGAGCACTGTCACTATCGTTTTGGGCACTTTTTAGGCTTTCTACAGACTGCCGGGGGTGCCACCGCAAAAATGCTCGGGTCTCCCATAGACTAACATTGGGCTCATTGATCGGGTCGAGCACATGAGTATCACGGTAAGCTCAGCCCGAGCTTCGAGCACCCGAGCATTTTAGTGCTCGCTCAACACTAGTCAAGGACATTATACTGTATATATGCATGACCATGTTGCTCATTGTTCATACAAAGCTGAGCAAAGTTGAATGACAGCCCTATGTATTTTTAAGCAATACTTTCAATTGTATTTGTCCATTAGAATGAAAAATATATTCATGTTTGTGTTGTTGTTGTCTACGACTTGCTTCCTACAAGGCGAGTGACGTCAGCAGCGTGATCACATAACCTGATCACGCTGCTGACATCGCACTAAGCCGACGGCCAGAGCTTCAATTCTACTTGCGTCTGTAAGCTGGCAGCTGCAGCTTCTCTGAGCGGGCTGTCAGCTTGACAACCCACTCAGAGGACTGTTAAATCACGGTCCGGGGGCGGAAGAATGCAACAGCAGGGAGGACACCTCAAACCGCCGCATTAGGTGGCCCGACAGCACCCCCCCGCTGACTGCGCCCGAGGCAGATATGCCTAGATATGCCTCTGCCTATGGGAAATACGGTCCCAATACGGGATACAGATTGTAAGATTCCACCCCAGATGTATCAGAAAGTGAAGTATCTGTTGGCACTGATGTCACAGATTGGAGTGATTCAAAAAAGCCAGAGCCCCTAGGATGCTACCATTGTGTTGGTCCAGAAGAAAGACAGGTCTCTGAGGTTTTGTGTAGACTATCAACGGCTGAATGCCTGCATGGTTCAAGACTCATACCCCTTGCCGAAGATAGAACAATCTCAGTTAATCTCTGGATTTTGCCAGTGTCTTACTGGCAAGTCCCCGTGGCTGAGTGTGACCGGTCTAAGACAGCATTTATTCTCCCTATGGGTCTGTTGCCGTTTTGGCTAACTAATGCCCCAGGGACATTCCTGCAGTTGATGGAAAGATGTCTTGGTGACTTGAACTTTGAAGCGACTCTGATATATCTGGATGATATTGTAATATACTCCACTATGTTCGAAGAGCATTTTGCTCTGCTGGGACAGGTACAGGAGCTACTCCAGAAGCATGTGTTGAAGAAAAATCCCTGAAAATGTCACCTGTTCCAGAAGGAAATTGAGTACCTGGGACATACAGTCTCTAGTTAAGGTGTATATCCAACGAAGGAAAAGGTGGCTGCTGTGTAGAATTGGCCTACCCCAACTACTCTGACAGAGTTTAGAGCATGCCTGGGTTTTTCAGGACAGTACAGACTATTCATAAAGGACTTTGCGAAGACTGTTGCCCAACTACATGAGTTTTTTTAGATGAACGGCAGGAAGCCCAAAGAGTTGGCCAATTCAGTGGGGGTCAAGGCAAGAAGAGACCTTCTAGGTGTTGAAGCTTGCATTGATGAATGCCCCCATCTTGACCCATGGAGACTTTTCACAACCATTTGTTCTATACACCGATGGGAGTCTCTACATCATGGGGGCTGTGCTGTCCAAGAACAACAGAAACAAGTGATCGCATATGTTAGCCAATCCGAATGGGATACAGAAAGTAATCCAGAGAACTACAGCATATTTAAACTCAAGCTACTGGTCCTGGTATGAGCCATGACTGAGAAATTTGTTGAGTATCTGTCGGGGTCTGAAGTTCATGTGCAGACTGACAACAACCCACTAGATCATCTAGAAAATGCAAAACCGGGAGCATTGGGACAACGGTGGGTTGTGAGAATGTTTAAGTACCAGTATAAGATATCCTATCGAGCATAAGCTGAAAATGTCCACGAGAATTTGCTATCAAAGGTGACCCATGAGTGATCAGTCCAGGAAGTGGACAAATGAATCTCTAGTAGATTCTCAGGAGTTGAGGGAAGAATGCCGACCAAATTAAGCACTGGGGCACCACAGGATGAAATGGTACAACTCCAACTAGTAGACCCAGAGTTTTCTAAGCTACAGAAGTGGATGAACCTAGGCCAGAAGCCTAGCTGTAAAGAATGAGCGGCCTTGTCTATTGGTGTTTTAAAGGCACTCGGACAATGGGAGCAGCTCTGTATAAAGAATGATGTGTTATACAGGTAGATATAATTACCCTTGGAATTTGGGACCACGTGGAAAGTGGTGATTCTGGAAGGGATGGCGCCCAGTGTGGTGAAGGAAGCCCATGAAAGAGGCAACTATTCTGGAATGGAAAGAACTTTCCATTGGTTATAACAGCTCATGTATTGGCCACAACTATGTCGAGTGGTGGAACAAGTTTGCTTGATGTGCCGTCAGGGCGAGCTGACTAAACCTCCAGAGCAGAGGGCATCCACACAGGTGATAAGTACTTCTGAGTCATTGGAAGTTATGATGGTGGACTATCTTATGATCAGCCCATCCAACAATGGATGTGAGTACAGCCTGGTGATGATGGATCATTTCACAAAGTTTGCAGTCGCAACCCCTACCAAAGATCAAATGGCCGAGTCCATGGGCTGTGCCATCTGTTGTGACTTTATCCGGGTATACGGATGCCCAAAGAGGATTCATTCCGACATGGGAGCCTGTTTCCAAGGGAGAGTCAGGGAAGAAATGCACCGACTGTACGGCATTGAGAAGTCCAGAACAACGCCCTATCACCCTCAACGAAATGGGGCCTGTGAATGTTTCAACAGCATGTTGCTACAGATGACGAGAATGTTACAAGATAATCGGAACATGACATGGCTTGAATTTGTACCTGAACCGGTGTGGGTATATGATAGCCAGGTTTATGCCACATTGGGTTATATACCCTACACGTTGCTGTTTTGTCATAACAGCCGCAAAATTACTGAGCTGGAACTCTATCCAAAAAAGATAGTACAAGAATGAGTACTTCTACTTGGCTGTGAAAACACCTACTTCAGTTACAGACGTTGAGATGACTGGTTGGACAGAGGTTCCAAGAGACAAAACACCCTGAAGTGACTCCGGTGCAGGAGGCACTGGTACAACCAGTGGATCGAGTGTTGGTCCAAGCTAAACATCCTATGGGCAAAATGGACTACAAGTGGGAGTCTGACCAGGAGAGTGGACCCCGAAAACTTGTGTATGAGCTTCAACCCAAGGGAGGAAATGTAGCATCAGGAGGAGTGCTACACTGCAATATACTCTGGCCCTGTGTATCCCCTATTTCCTTATAGATTGTCCCCAATTTCCATATAGATTGTAAGCTTGCAAGCAGGGCCCTCACTTCTCCTGTAACTGTTGAAATGTATTACATTGTATTGTTTTTATTGTCTGTACATGTCCCTACTTAATTGTAAAGTGTTGTGGATTATGTTGATATGTTGATGCAATATAAATAAAAATTATTATTATATCTGAGGGGGAGAGAGTAGTTGAACCCCTGAAAAAATTGAGGAATTGCAACAATGGTGGCAGCTGATGAAGATGAGGGGTGAGTAGTAGCTATTGTGCCAGGAAAAGTAACGCAAACACCTCAAGCCAGCTCACTAGGTAGATCAGAAGCTGAACCCACAGGGGAAGTATCAGAAGACCCAAGTGCTCCAAATGAAACACGCCAAGAAGGGCCTCACAGGATTTTGCATGCCAACTCTGGTGTTCCACCCACGAGGTATATGGAAAATGACTTGATCTGACAGTACACAATGCAGGAAGCACAGGAATGTGCTCGGATACTAGTGATGTTGGGGCTGTCCATGAGGGGCATCTAGAGTCTAGGTGACCTTTCGGGCCTAGGAGTGGCAAGTTAAAGAGAGGAGGAATGAAAGAAAGTGAGTGATTCACCCATTGTCACGGGTGTGTCAGAAGTGACAGACAGTCACCCTGCAGTTGGTAGCAGGAGATGTCTTGGTTTGGCATTACAGACAACTTCTTAGAAGCTGTATCTCTAGGATCCAGCGGCTTCCTTCCTCTGACTAATTAACACCCTGGCCTTTGTGTATAAATACTTGCTGCGTGCCAGAGGGAGGTGCCGGCGATATTCATTACGTTGTGAAGACTTAAGCAAGAGCAGTACTTCTTCCTCTCTGGTGCTAGAGGACGTGTGCACATTTTTCTGGAGTCGACTAAAGTTAAGCGATTTTCCCTTGTTTGTCCCCCCTTGTTGTCTTTAGTATTCAGTGGGGATTGACTAGTGCTCATACCCTCCCTTCCCTAGCCTGAGCCTAATGCCAGGGAAAGACAGGTTGAGGTACGCGTGTAGCGATTGGTGAAGAACCAATATACGGATGTTAGTGGAGACAGAGTGACACTAGATCAGCATAGGAGGTCTCCACTCCCCCCTTTCCCTAGAGTCTGGGCTCCCTTTCCCTCTTCCCTTTGTGTTGCACTTAGTCTTTCCCACACTTTGCGTGACACCCATCAGTAATGCATAGTCGAACTTTTGTGGTGACTCATACATCAGGAATGTATAGTGGGACTTGTACAGATGAATGCTACCATCTACTGGCCAAGGTAAAGAGATGGGAACTAAAATGCTGCAACTACAATGAGAAGCTTAGCTGCCTGAAAACAGACCAGATGCACAGGTAGATGTAACCTAATTGTGAGGCAGTTAGAAAATATAAAATACCCTGAGGCCAGCCATGGCAGAGGATGAGTCATTGCTCAGAGTTGTTTCAAGTCAGACGTGCAGTGTTAACTGAACTGGCTTATAGCCACATCTTACAGAAAGTGAAAGAAGCCAGACAAGGTACTTAGCCCAGGTCAGGAACCTGATTGCCAGAACAGAGAATCGCTCAGGGAGCAGCAGGACGAAGTCCTTAGTCCAGACCAGGAAGTCCTATTAACAGGACGGAGAGCAACTCAGGTGACATGGTAGAACGGGTTCCTCGAATGAAGGTTAGGAGACCTACTTAAAGTGACGATTGATCGAATGAGCAAAAAAGGCAGGAAGCTTACTTAAAGGGACAGTCGACCGAGTGAGTAGAAAAGGCAGGAAGCCTACTTAAAGGGATAGTCGATCAAGTGAGTGGAAATGGTAGGAAGCCTACTTAAAGTTATGGACAATTGAGTGAGCAGGAGTGGCAGGAAGCCTACTTTAGGGTCAATCAAGTCACAGTGGCAGGAAGCCTACTTAAAAGGACTATAGATTAAGGTGAGGCAAGGAGGCCTAGACAACGGTACGGAGGGGACATGAGCTGCGCTCCAGGAGATGGAGGCAACTGGACTAGCTGATCGATACAGGAAGTCACCAGTGTACTAAAGCACAAGACTAGCAGCCTAATGAGGAATAGAGTCGACTCCCATTAGGGGCTATCGTATAGACAGCAATGACAGTCTGAGAAGTTAGGTGATGACCGTGCTAATTACTTTACGGATTTTGATGGACTATCGACCAGGGCATATTTTTAATATAGATATACTTTTTTGTTTGGTACATTATCTAGCTAATTTTGTGATTTAGTTTCTATTGTGTAAGACAGTGGTTTTGTACTGTATGTAGCGCTGGCGTCTCTGCCTCCTGCTGGGCAGAGACGCCGTTCCCCTCACCGCCGCGGTCCAGGTCCGGCGTCCCCCTGCTGCTGTTGAGCGCATCGGGCGCAGCTTCCTGGGCACTGTGCTTAGGGCACGCATGCGCTCCCTCTTAAAGGGGCCACGCGCGCCGTCCTAAAGAGTCCCCCGCCAATGGCCGGAGGACCACTCCTATTTAAAGCACCTCCTCCAAAATGGAGGTGCCTGAGCAAGGTTGTTGCCCGCCAGCCTATCTATCAGCCGTGCCTGCCAGTCTGTCTATCTGCCGTGCCTGCCAGCCTGTCTACCTGCCGTGCCCGCCGGCTTGCCTACCCGGATCACCTGTCAGGTTACCTGCTGTGACCGCCTGCTTGTCTACCCGGATCACCTGTCTGGCTACCAGCCATACCCGCCTGCTTGCCTACCTGGATCACCCGTCAAGCTATCTGCTGTACTGTTCCGCTGTACCTGTCAGCCTCAGCCACCTGACCCGTGGGAGTCGCCTGCTCTCACACAAGGTCGGTCCAAGAGTGGCAACTGGTTCCCCTGCCCGGTCCCTCCTTGGTTCACGGAGTCGACTAAGCCGCCGTGTGGCCAGGGTCAGTCCGAGTAGGCGCTTAGTTACGCCCCTCTGGTCCCTCCTTGCATCCCAGCACAGAGGTTCCACCACCCGGACCCGTAATACTGTATATATATCCAAAACAACAATTCGTAGCATTGTATAGCAGTTAAATTTTTTCTTGTAATTTGCAAATTTTCAAATTGCCAGGCATTGTATTTTTGATTAATTAAATTGTTAATAGCTAATAAATAACTAATTTTTTTATGTTACCACTGAGTCTGCATATTCTGTGCCATTGCATCTGACGCGCCCCCTGGGACATATTCCTTTTTGAGGGGAATACCCGGCACCGGATCAGATGGGGGGTTGTAGTCTCCGAGCGGCTGTGACCCGGCCCGTGCCCAGGGCGTCAAGCTCAGTGTTATGTGGCAGTCCTACAGATGTTATTAAGAGTTCTTTTGTGTCGACTACGCCACCCGTTGTGATGCGGTCACTGTGGCCGCCGCTGCAGCAGGGTCCGCTGAGGCTGATGGTGCAGGTGCAGCTTGAGATGGTATAACCCCCAACGGGTGGGGTATAGCCTCAGGGGGGACAGGTGCAGAGGATGGGGGTTGTGGTGGTGCAGTGCAGACGGCAGTGAAGACAGAGTCGGGTTGTGCAGTTAAGGGTGTTTACTTACTGCAGATGTTGTACTGGTCACTCCAGCTTCGAGTGACCACCCGAGCCGTGCTGCGTCCACCAGGTCCTGGATCCAGCCAACCCCCAAACAAGTCCGGAGCGTGGCCCTGAGCTCTCCTTCTGTCCCGTTCTCTGGCCGTCCCCACCAGTGATCCACCTAGGTCCAGCTCCCTCGGGCCTTCTGTTGGGACACCCTTGGCCTTGGGTTCCCTGACCCTTCATGTGGTGTGCCTTCGGGGTGGATGTGGTGGGTGACCGTGGCAAACGCTGCCCACGGTCTCCGGTCTCTGGCTGGGGAATGTTTTTACCCACCACCAGCTTGGGTTCCGGTACCCTGATGCCGACTCTTCACCCGGGGTTTTAATTTGGGATCTTAGAGTCCTTTTCTTCTGTGCCTCTGGGTCTCTCTCTTCTCCTCTCTCACTCTGGGTCTTTCTTCTCCTCTGCTCCTGACTTGTTCTCTGCATCTGACCCTGTTCTTAGTTGGTGCCCACCTTATATACACCCTCTATGTGTGAGCTCAGGTGACCAGCACCCAATGAGCTCCTAACTTTACCCAGGCTGCTCCCCCTATCTGCCCCTACACTACTTGGGATGTACCACCCCCCTCCCACTCCAGCCAGGAACAGACTCGGTCGTACCTGCACATTTCTAAGTGGGAGTACCGTCGGTCTGCTCCCCGGAAATGGGATGTGTGTAGTGCATGCAGCCTACCGAGCTCAGTTCCACACTCCATCCTTACCCGGGAGTGGAATATCACACCTCTGGGTTGAGGTGCAATACCCCTGTAGCAGCCGAATCCTCAGGGTGCTACATTCCCCCCTGGTAAATCACAGCACGTCCTCGGGCTGTAAGACATAAAACATCACCAAAACATACAAATTTTTCATATGAACATATAAAACATATAAAAAAAACATTATATAAATAACATATCTTAGCAGATAAAACTTTCTCGTCGTCTCAGGCTCCTGGTTCCTCCTCCTCCGGACACTGTGCAACGTGTGTCCGGGAAAAGTGCGACAGTCTCTTAGAAAAACTGGTTTTCTTATAAAACCGGTATGGGGCGCTTTAGGACGCGCAACTATATATAGGGATAGTGGCCGCTCTCAGTCCTCGGCCAGTTAAGGAGGGAAAGGGAATGGCTGCTCACAGTCCTCAGCCTGTGGGATTTAGGGGTTAAACGGGTGAACAGTTCACTCAGCTGGTCTCAACGGGGACTATATATATGTAGCAACAGTTTCTTTGGTACCCGGTCGGGTAACTTATTTACAGCTTCTGCTTCGCTGTCCTCAACGACGGCGTCCTCCTGCTCTTGCTTTGGTGATCTCAGCTTCAGACCCGTCCGGATCTTCTTGCTCTTCCTCCTCACATCGCAGCTCCTCCTCTGTCAGGCGATGCACATGGAGGGCGTAAGGTCCTTTGGCACACTTGTGCCGGGTAAAGGTGACCTCGTCCCCGATATAAAGGTCACGACCTCTGTGCCCCTCCGGCAGATGGGACTCAACGTCTCTGCGCGTTACAAAAACGTCGCCGGGGGTGTTGTGGTCTCTGATGAAGCCCCACCCATGCTGCAGGTTAAACTTTATTACAGTCCCGATGGTGCGGGGACTGTGCGCTGCACGGGGGTCCCTCCTGGTTCGGCTCTTCTGCTCGGCGCTCCTTATTTCGGCCTGTTGTTCCCGGACCCGCCTCTCTCTCCGCTCCCTCGCAAACTCTTCGAGCTGCTGTCGGCAACACTCAGCACGCTCTGCTGCAGCTGCCCTGGTTTCCTGAGTGAACCCCATTAGGTCTTCTCCGGTGGGGTCCCACTCAAATTGGGCTTCTTCCAGAGGAGGCGAGATCCTTATCACGGGCTTCGGAGCCGGAATCAGGGGTGCACACATGGCCCCAACTCTCCTCTGGTGCTCCAGTTCATAATATTTCTGGGGCCAGATGAAAGGCTGCCCGTCCGGCCACGTGTGCTGGGCAAACAAGTCCTCTCCCAGACGCGGCACCCTTGGTTTTACGGGTGCGGGCGCGGTGGTGGTGGCGCCCGGGTTGCCCAGGCCTTGCGGCCAGGCCTGGGGCACCTGGAAGGTGAAGGGCACCGTTAATACGGCGGCGCCCTGGGCTACCTGGCCTTGCGACCAGGCCGGAGGCTCCGCGGAGGTAGGGGGCGCTGTTGGTATTGCGGCGCCCGGGGGTACTAGGCCTTGCGACCAGGCTGGTGGTACTTCCTGCTTGGTCACGCTCGGGGTCGAGGCGTGTGACGTCACAGGGGTCGCGGCGGCGGCTTCCGGTTGGGGCCTAGTCTGCGTCGGTGACATGGCGTTTTCGGGCACAGCAGGGGGACTTTCGGGCTCTGCGACGGGGAGCTGGGGCAGGTGGGCGGTGTCCTGGCTTGGGGTATAGGCGTCCCCTTTACCTGCCTCCATGCGTTCGGCTCCCTTCTCGGCGCCGTCTCCGGCCTTTGGTCCTCCCGCGCCATCCTCAGAGGCGGTCTGTCTCCTCATCTTGGCTGGCGTGCTCCGGGTCTTGGTTTCAGCTTGCTGGGCCATCTCCCGGCTCCATTCCGCCAATATCTCGCGCTGTACCCGGGCCATCCTCCGTGCGAGGCCCTCCAGGGCAGTCTGTGCACACTCCCGGTCTCGGGGGAGCTGTGCAAGGACCTCCACTAGGCCTAGTGGGGTCGTGGTGTCTAGCAGGCTCCTGACCAACGGGTCGGTGCTGCTCTGCTCTTCTTCCAGCAGGCTCCTGGCCAGCGGGCCGGTGCTGCTCTGCTCTCTGGACATCTCCGGGTGAGCTTCTCTGCTACTCCTCTCCAGGCTTCTTGCCTCCGGGTGCGCTCGCTCCAGACTGCTCCAGGCGGCACCCATCTTCGTTCTTTTCTCTCGTCTCCTCCCACTTCGAGGGCGGTCCCGGGGCAACTCGGTGACTGTCAGCTCCAGGGGTAGTTCTTTCACGCTGACAGACACCTCCAGCATCACAGTCTCTGTTGGTGGGGGCGGTTTCCACTTTTGGCGCCATTTTCTGTCCCGGCCCACGATGGGAGGCGGCCTCTTGCCCTCCTTTGGCACGCCCATAATGGCGTCCGCTGCTCTTCCAAGGCGGGAAATCTTCGGATTTGGCGGGAAGCGTCGCCCAGTGGCGGGAAACTCTGCAGATGGTGGGAACAAGCTGGAAATGGCGGACAATCGGCGGGAAACGACCTGTGATGGGGTCCGATGGCGTGGACCCTCCGGAACCGGCGGGAGACTTCTTTCTGAGGTAAACTTGCACTTTTCTTCAGGCACGCAGTACCCGGTTGTTGTGGGCACGTAATCCTGCCGACTACGCCAAAGTTGACGCGCCCCCTGGGACATATTCCTTTTTGAGGGGAATACCCGGCACCGGATCAGATGGGGGGTTGTAGTCTCCGAGCGGCTGTGACCCGGCCCGTGCCCAGGGCGTCAAGCTCAGTGTTATGTGGCAGTCCTACAGATGTTATTAAGAGTTCTTTTGTGTCGACTACGCCACCCGTTGTGATGCGGTCACTGTGGCCGCCGCTGCAGCAGGGTCCGCTGAGGCTGATGGTGCAGGTGCAGCTTGAGATGGTATAACCCCCAACGGGTGGGGTATAGCCTCAGGGGGGACAGGTGCAGAGGATGGGGGTTGTGGTGGTGCAGTGCAGACGGCAGTGAAGACAGAGTCGGGTTGTGCAGTTAAGGGTGTTTACTTACTGCAGATGTTGTACTGGTCACTCCAGCTTCGAGTGACCACCCGAGCCGTGCTGCGTCCACCAGGTCCTGGATCCAGCCAACCCCCAAACAAGTCCGGAGCGTGGCCCTGAGCTCTCCTTCTGTCCCGTTCTCTGGCCGTCCCCACCAGTGATCCACCTAGGTCCAGCTCCCTCGGGCCTTCTGTTGGGACACCCTTGGCCTTGGGTTCCCTGACCCTTCATGTGGTGTGCCTTCGGGGTGGATGTGGTGGGTGACCGTGGCAAACGCTGCCCACGGTCTCCGGTCTCTGGCTGGGGAATGTTTTTACCCCCCACCAGCTTGGGTTCCGGTACCCTGATGCCGACTCTTCACCCGGGGTTTTAATTTGGGATCTTAGAGTCCTTTTCTTCTGTGCCTCTGGGTCTCTCTCTTCTCCTCTCTCACTCTGGGTCTTTCTTCTCCTCTGCTCCTGACTTGTTCTCTGCATCTGACCCTGTTCTTAGTTGGTGCCCACCTTATATACACCCTCTATGTGTGAGCTCAGGTGACCAGCACCCAATGAGCTCCTAACTTTACCCAGGCTGCTCCCCCTATCTGCCCCTACACTACTTGGGATGTACCACCCCCCTCCCACTCCAGCCAGGAACAGACTCGGTCGTACCTGCACATTTCTAAGTGGGAGTACCGTCGGTCTGCTCCCCGGAAATGGGATGTGTGTAGTGCATGCAGCCTACCGAGCTCAGTTCCACACTCCATCCTTACCCGGGAGTGGAATATCACACCTCTGGGTTGAGGTGCAATACCCCTGTAGCAGCCGAATCCTCAGGGTGCTACACATCTGCTTAACTGTTTACACTTTTGTGGCAGCAAAGCTACAGATTATATACACAGTACCCAACTCACCTTGCTATGTTGATCACCAAGGCTCTGAAAATAACAAGGTCACATATATTGTATATTTACACATTTGCCTAATGAATTAAAAATCCGCACACTGCATCCTTGAATACAAATATTTACCATACTTTTAATATACAATCTTCTATGCACTATTAAAAATATAAATTGATAACCCAGCACTGTGCCTCCCATTAGCTATAATTAGCCACTTTTCTCCAGCATGATAAATATACATTAGCCATTGTGAATATCCCCCAAAATTCATTACAAACCCTATCCTGTGTACTCTCTCCCACCTCATAGTTCATTAAAAATCCTTGTTGTTCTCTTTACTTTCTTCTGTGAGGGGGTGGCAAATAGAAGATGCATTTATTCAACATCACACAGCACCTGCAAGTAAATGCCACCATCTGCTGGTTGAAGTGGATAGGCAGGAACTGAAGGATGGAGAGGGTGTTTCCTGGAGGGAAGAATTTTGATTGGGACACTGGGTCAGGTGACAGCTGTGGCTCAGTTTCTAAATAAAAAAGGCCGAGATGGCAAAGCACAGCTCATTTGGCATCATGATGAGAGAAGAAGAGGACACATGATCAAGTTTAACGATCTCATGGTCACCTCTGCAGCAAAACTACCTGAGAGTTACTTGATACCCGAGCAGGACAGACGATGTCGAGCAAGCACCGAAGATCACATTTCTTAGGTCAAGCGCCAAAGCCCCAACTCCATAGGTTAAGCACCGAAGGCCAGACTTAGCAGGTCAAGCACTGAAGCTGATCTTCAAATGAGGGGGAATGCCTGTCATGCTTAAAAGACGTCCTGAGTGAATCAGGCAGTTAATTCCAGCATAGACGTAGGATACAGGGTGTGGGCAGGGGTGACTAACTTATTCGGGACTTGTGGCCTAGCAAGAAATACCGCTAATCCCCATTAGGGCCAGTGTAACAATCGGAGTCACTAGATGAGAATAAGACTCTGACGGGTCTAGTACTGAAAGCGATGCCCATTAAGCTGGACCCTAAAGGCTAAGCATAATAGAATGTTAATTGTTATCTACCATACTGTGCTTATTTGAATACATATATACAGGATATAGAGTATACTGTGGTAGGATGACTCGCTTGGCCACTTCTGGAAGTAGGCTCAGGAACCAGGTTTTCTCTGCAGGCTTTATTATATGGCATAAAGCCCTGCAACTCCAGCAAGAGCAAGAATAAACACTGCCTTACAGCCAAAACAACAAAACAAAAGATAAATAGTAGCACAGTCAATATGTGTGTGTGTGCGGTTCACCCACACAGGTTATGTCCAGTGTAATGCAGCGACTTGCTGGCATTACGGTAATGGTCCAGGATGTGTTTTACCTGACCATGTACCTTCCCCCTCAGGTGACTGGTCACATGACTGTGACATAGCACAGGTCCTGCACGCACAGAATGTCTGTCTGATCACATGACTGTGACATCAGCAAGGTCCTGTCAGTGTGTGTGTGTGTGTGTGTGCACGGGATGCATATATAAACCCTGCTTGATGGGAGACAGGTGTGTTCTGTGAGAGAGGCATAAGGCCTGTTCCCGTGTGTGTGGGACACCGACCGTGTGAGGCCTAGTGAGGCCGAGTGAAGCCTGGTGCCTGAAAGGTCGAGTCTGGATCCTGTGTGGATGCTAGTGGCCTTGGAAGGCAGAGGCTTGATGAAGAGTCCTGAAAGGCAGAGCCTGGATTCTGTGTGGATGTCAGTGGCCTTTGAAGGAACAACGGCTAGAGACCCCCACCTGGGAAGCCGCAAAGCCACAGTGGTGGCGGAGTAATGGACTGAGACAGCTAAACCCGGCAAAGGTAATACACTGTGTTATATGGACATTAATATGGACATTGCTATGTTATTACCTTGCTGAAGGCTGTACCTGGAGCAAGTGGGCCGGTCTGCCACTTGGCTCGTGAACATTTTATATATATATATATATATATATATATATATATATGTGTCGGCGTGCCACTGAGTTGGACCCGGTGAACTGTGGTTTATGAAGTAATAAACTGCAGCATTGTGAAATACCGGAAGGACATTGCTGGTGTGCTTTGATTTACCCGATGCAGCGAGTATCCCCCATTATGATGACTAGTGCTGCCTTACACCAGCCTTCAGTTCTGTCTTGAGCTATAGCTGTCCAGTCTGGAGACCTTGCCTCTCCAAACACAACACACAGAAAAAAAAAACAGGATTGAACATTTGAGGTTTGCTCAGCCGCACCCTAAGGGGGAGGTATGGGGAAATACTTCCCTCCCTCTTTAAGTCATTCCCATAAAACCACACCCTTCAAAAGAGAAAACACCCAGCACGTAACATGCTGGCAGAAATTCAGTAGGTCTCAGTTCACACAGGAAAGCATCCTGAGTGACACATACCTCCCCTCGCATATAAGACCAGTGACTCTGTCACAATACTGATTGATTTGTTTTTTCCTTCTGTGTTAGTCAAATAAATAGCATTGGTTGATCATCACTGCCTCCTCTTCTGCACTGTTGCATCCAAGTAACCTGTTTACACTTGCCGTAGTCAGCAGGATGCAACATTCCAGTGCAGAAATGACGGTGCTGCTTCAAGAACGATGACAAAACCACTGGCGAAGACACTTAAGGGAAACGACTATTGGTATCTTCCTGCTGCGGCTTAGCCTGGGAAAAGTTGTCAGAAGCGGCAGCGACTGAAAGACGCTATGTTCACATAACCTTTGGTGACTTTTTGATGGAGATTTTAATTCCCTGAAGCATTTCCTAAAGAGGTTTTGAAGAGGAACAAATGCCATCAGAAACAGCTTTAAAGAAGTGACATGCACATTCATTTGTTTTCATCAGTTGTTTTTCAAATCCTGGAGAGGAAAGAAAACACTGAAAAAGTCTGAACATATGAACATAAAAGTGGTTTGACAACAGAAATTAATAAATACTAGAGATGAGCGGATCTCTTTACATAACCCTGCGCCACTGCCCATGTTAGTGCTCTTTGGTTGTGGACAGGAGCTATGTTAACTTTCTTACCCTCGGGATCCCAGTCTCAGGTTATGAACTGTCTGGCTGGCAAGACATCACCTGTACAATGCACATCACACAGATAATGTCATGTCAGGCTGGTGAATTAAACTCTATACTGGGGAACTATGTAGCTCTGGAAAGTCACGCAGCTCCTGTTCATGGCCAGAAAGCACTGAACTACACCATGGAATAGGGTTCATAGAATCATAGAATGTTAGAGTTGGAAGGGACCTCCAGGGTCATCATGTCCAACCACCTGCTCAATGCAGAATTCATGAAACCATCTCATAAAGATGTCTGTTCAGCCTCTGTTTGAAGATTTCCATTGAAAGAGAACTCACTACCTCTCATTGCAGTCTGTTCCACTCATTGATCACCCTCACTGTCAAAAAGTTTTTTCTAATATCTAATCTGTATCTTCTCCCTTTCAGTTTCATTCCATTGATTTTCGTGCTTTCATGTGCAAATGACAATAAGGATAATACTTCTACACTGTGACATCCCTTCAGATATTTGTAGACAGCTATTAAGTCTCTTCTTAGCCTTCTTTTTTTGCAAGCTAAACATTCCACAATCCTGTAACCGTTCCTTGTAGGACATAGTTTTCGGTCTGCTCACCATCCTGGTAGCTCTTCTCTGAACTTGCTAAAGTTTTTTGATGTCTTTTTTAAAATGTGGTGCCCATAACTGAACACAGTATTCTAGATGAGGTCTGACAAATGATGAGTAGAGGGGAATAAATTCTAGACTCTCTGCTTCTCCTTCTGCCTTGCTGAAGTCGAGATATACTATATCTACCGCATTTCCCTGATCCACCCAGTCAGTGATTCCATCATAGAAGGGTATTAGATTAATCTGGCATGACTTGTTTGCTACATCCCCTTGCTGGCTTTGGTTAATTACTGTATTCTTATCCAAGTACTTAAATACATGCTGTTTAATAATCTGTTGAAAGATCTTTCCTGGTATAGAAGTAAGGCTCACCGGCTTGTAATTTCCTGACTCCTTCTTCTTTCCTTTTTTGAAGACAGGGACAACAGTTGTCCTTCTCAAATCTTATGGGATTTCTCCTGTTCTCCAGGAATTTTCAAAGATTCTGGCTAGTGGTTCTGCAATTTCCTCTGCGATCTCTTTCAGTTTCCCATGAGGAAATTCATCTGGGCAAGCTAAGTGTTCCCTCACTATCTCTCTGTTTATAGATAGTGTGGATTATTTTATTCCTTTGATAGCACACTGAAGATCAGTTGTTGTTACATTTGCTTTCTTTGAGAACACAGATGCAAAATAGGAATTTAAACGTTCGGCCTTCTCAACATCATTTTTTACCACTTCACCCTTTTCATCCTGTAAAAATCCTATAGCATCTTTGACTTTACGTTTGCTTTTGACTTACCCCCAAAATCCATTTTTATTGCTTTTGGTCTCCCTTGTCCCTTGCAAGCCTCACTTCATTATTGGCTTTAGGTCTTCTAACGCTTCTAACGCTTGCCCTGAATTCCCTGCAGACAGCATTATATTCTTCTTTAGATATGCCCCATGTCTTTCCATTTGATATACATTCTTTTTTCTTGTGCATAGTGATACGTACATATCTAATTCATATCCATACACTAAACAATTATGTGCAGGACACAATTATCACTATATTCTACAGCGCTTTACAGGCATTATCATCACTGTCCCAATTGGGTATAACCATCATAATTCCATATCAGTATGTCTGTGTAATATGGAAGGAAAGTGGAGTACCTGGAGTAAACACACACGTATACGGTTGTGTTCGTGTGTGTTGCAAGGGTCTTGAGACAGCTCACTGGCTTTACCCATGGCAAGATGTTTCTTGTGTGGCACCTTTGTAATAAGACACCTTTTTATAGGCCATCAGTGTTTGTGTTCAATACTTTTTTCACCTGCTGTATATACAGTGGGGGATATAAGTATTTGATCCCTTGCTGTTTTTGTAAGTTTGCCCACTGACAAAGACATGAACAGTGTATAATTTTAAGGGTAGGTTAATTTTAACATTGAGAGATAGAATATCCCCCCAAAAAATCAAGAAAATCACATTGTATAAATTAGATAAATTTATTTCCATTTTGTAGTGAGAAATAAGTATTTGATCCCCTACAAACCATTATGAGTTCTGGCTCCTACAGACCAGTTAGACGCTCCTAATCAACTCATTACCTGCATTAAAGACAGCTATCTTACATAGTCACCTGTATAAAAGACTCCTGTCCACAGACTCAATTAATCAGTCACACTCTAACCTCTACAACATGGGCAAGACCAAAGAGCTTTCTAAGGATGTCAGGGACAAGATCATAGACCTGCACAAAGCTGGAATGGGCTACAAAACCATACTTAAGACGCTGGGTGAGAAGGAGACAACTGTTGGTGCAATAGTAAGAAAATGGAAGAAATACAAAATGACTGTCAATCGAAATCGATCTGGGGCACCATGCAAAATCTCACCTCGTAAGGTATCCTTGATCATGAGGACGGTGAGAGATCAGCCTAAAACTACACGAGGGGAACTTATTAATGATCTCAAGGCAGCTGGGACCACAGTCACCAAGAAAACCATTGGTAACACATTATGCCTTAAAGGCTTAGAATCCTGCAGTGCCCGCAAGGTCCCCCTGCTCAAGAAGGCACATGTGCAGACCCGTCTGAAGATTGCCAATGAACACCTAGATGATTCTGTGAGTTATTGGGAGAAGGGGCTGTGGTCAGATGAGACAAAAATTGAGCTCTTTGGCATTAACTCAACTTGCCGTATTTGGAGGAAGAAGAAGGATGAGTACAACCCTAAGAACATCGTCCCAACTGTGAAGCATGGTGGGGGAAACATTATACTTTGGGGGTGCTTT
This sequence comes from Phyllobates terribilis, assembly GCF_046119375.1. Lineage (NCBI taxonomy): Eukaryota > Metazoa > Chordata > Amphibia > Anura > Dendrobatidae > Phyllobates > Phyllobates terribilis. The sequence goes on from NW_027362771.1 coordinate 180,372,975, forward strand.
TCTTCAAAGGGGACATGATGACTGCATCGTACTGAAGGGAAGATGGATGGGGTCATGTATTGCGAGATTTTGGCCAACAACCTCCTTCCCTCAGTAAGAGCATTGAAGATGGGTCGTGGCGGGGTCTTCCTGCAAGACAATGACCCAAAACATACAGCCAAGGCAACAAAGCACTCTGAATAGCGCCAAACATGCAGGACGGGGACCCGAGCTCCCGCCCGAGCATCGCGCAAGTACTCGGCGAGCTCCGAGCATCTCGAGTACTGAGATGCTCGGGCGAGTACCGAGCAGTGGCGAGCATGCTCGCTCATCGCTAATAATGATCCTACGGTACCCCACTTCAACTCCCAAGGCAAAGTATGGTGACACCAACACAGTATGATCCCCCAACTGTGACCCCACAGAGCCCTCCATACACTATAATGGGCTTACATACAGTATAATGGCCTGCACTAGCCCTCCAAACAGTATAATGGCCCCCCACATAGCCCTCAAAATATTATAATGGCCCCACATAGCCTTCCATATAGTATAATATGCCACTGATAATCCTCCATATAGTATAATGCGCCACCATTATCCTCCATATAGTATAATGCGCCCCCCATAATCCTCCATATAGTATAATGAACTTCCCATGGTCCTCCCTAGAATATAATTCACTCCCCACAGTCCTCCATACAGTATATTACACACCTCATAGGGTAAAATACAGCCCCCATATAGTATAATGCACCCCACAGTCCTGCAGTATTATGGGCACCACGTACTCACTGATTTTTAAAATACCGTATATTTTAAATAAGCCGACCCGAGTATAAGCCGAGGCCCCTAATTTTACTACAAAAAAACTGGAAAAACGTATTGACTCGAGTGTAAGCCTAGGGTGGGAAATGCAGCAGCTAATAGTAAATTTCCCAATCGTGGTACATATGGCACCCCTCATCCCCTAATCCTGGTACGTATGCCACCCCTCATCCCCCAATCCTGGTACGTGTGGCCTCCTCAATCCCCCAATCCTGGTATGTGTGGCCTCCTCAATCCCCCAATCCTGGTATGTGTGGTCTCCTCAATCCCCCAATCCTGGTATGTGTGGTCTCCTCAATCCCCCAATCCTGGTATGTGTGGCCTCCTCAATCCCCCAATCCTGGTATGTGTGGCCTCCTCAATCCCCCAATCCTGGTATGTGTGGCCTCCTCAATCCCCCAATCCTGGTATGTGTGGCCTCCTCAATCCCCCAATCCTGGTATGTGTGGCCTTCGCAATCCCCCAATCCTGGTATGTGTGGCCTCCACAATCCCCCAATCCTGGTATGTGTGGCCTCCTCAATCCCCCAATCCTGGTATGTGTGGCCTCCTCAATCCCCCCAATCCTGGTATGTGTGGCCTCCTCAATCCCTCAATCCTGGTATGTGTGGCCTTCTCAATCCCCCAATCCTGGTATGTGTGGCCTCCTCAATCCCTCAATCCTGGTATGTGTGGCCTTCTCAGTCCCCCAATCCTGGTATGTGTGGCCTCCTCAATCCCCCAATCCTGGCATGTGTGACTTCCTCAATCCCCCAATCCTGGTATGCGTGGCTTCCTCAATCCCCCAATCCTGGTATGCGTGGCTTCCTCAATCCCCCAATCCTGGTATGCGTGGCCTCCTCAATCCCCCAATCCTGGTATGCGTGGCCTCCTCAATCCCCCAATCCTGGTATGCGTGGCCCTCTCAATCCGCCAATCTTGGTATATGTCGTCCCCTCAAACCCCCAATCTTGGTATGTGTGTCCCCCCAAATCCCCAATCCTGGCATATATATCACCCCCTGAGCCCCCAATCACTGCACACACAAAAAAAATAAACACTAATACTCACCTTCCTTCCTCACCTCTCCTCCAGCGCTGTGTCCTATCTGCTGCAGCTCATGTTGGCATCTGAGCAACAGGCATTCTCAGATCCCGAGGTGAGCTGCTGCTGCCAGCATATTCACTCCTCTCCACGCAGGGAGTATGGGCGTGGAGAAGCGTGAATATGCATTCTCTTTAGTAGCAGCCACTGTCAGCAGGAGCTGCGACTCAGCGCTCCTCCGTGCCCACTACTAAAGAAAATGAATATTCCCTCTTCTCCACGCCCATGGGAGTGGAGAAGAGGGAATATTCATGTACCTTTAGCAGCGGGCACACGTGATAGCTGCTTCAGCGGCTACTGTGTGTGCTCTGCTCCGCCGCAACCTCCTTCCCCCCACCACTATCCACCAATACTCACCTATACAACTCGTCCCCCTGCTGCTTGGGTCCCCCCGCTGCTTGGGGCCCCTCGGCTCACGGGCCCCCCACGGTCACGGGCCCCATAGCAGTGGCGTGGTCTGCTACCATTGGCGGTACACCACTGTAGTGGCTCAAAAAGAAGCACAGTAAGGTCATGGAGTGGCCTAGCCAGTCTCCAGACCTTAATCCCATAGAAAACTTATGGAGGGAGTTGAAGCTCCGAGTTGCCAAGCGACAGCCTCAAAATCTTAATTATTTAGAGATGATCTGCTAAGAGGAGTGGACCAAAATTCCTCTTGACAAGTGCACAAACCTCATCATCAACTACAAAAAACGTCTGACTGCCAACAAATGTTTTGCCACCAAGTATTAAGTGCTGTTTGCCAGAAGGATCAGATACTTATTTCTCACTGCAAAATTAAAAAAAATATAAATAACTTATACAATGTGATTTTCTTGATTGATTTTTTTTGGGGGATATTCTATCTCTCAATGTTAAAATTAACCTACTCTTAAAATTATAGACTGTTCATGTCTTTGTCAGTGGGCAAACATACAAAAAGAGCAAGGGATCAAATACTTATTTCCCCCACTATAGCAACTTAAAAATCACAAAGTATTGGCTCCATGCATGGCATATAGGAAGAGAAAAAGCAAGGGGAGATCCAAGTGTGAAACAATTATCACTATGGTCACTTGAAAATCAATAGAGACAAAAAAAATTCATGAAATAAAGGATCCAGGGGCAGACATGCCACTGGTGCAGCCCATGCAGCTCAAGAAGGGCATAGAAGTGGATGGGGGCCCATGCCGGCTGTGCAGAGTGGGATTGTAATAAAGGCAATCTGGCATGTCATTCAGGATCCTTGCCAGATTGCCCTCATCATTAGTGGCACACGGCAGAGTGCTATACAGGAATTTATAGCGAATTGAGGGGTGGGAGAGAAAACTATAAATAGACTTATGATGAATTAGGGGGTGAAGTGGATGAAATACAGGGGCTTGTAATGAATTGAGGGGTGGTATATGTTACGCTCATAGGTGGCACACGTGGTTCGTGGACCCACTGTGCCATGGACCAGACTTACCCTGGAGGGGCATAGTTAGGCAGCTACATTGGTGCTCACTGGAACCTCTAGTGGTAAGGTCAGGCTTGTGCGGTAGGTAGCTGCCAGGTGCTACTCCAGGGCGGTGTCTGGCAGGAGCAGCTGACCCCAATGTTCAACAATGTTAATTTAGATTCCTAGACAGGGCAGGATGACCACTTGGGACAGGAACGGACTGTGCAGACAGGACAGCGACTGGGACAGGTTCAAACTGTGCAGACAGGATGGCCACTTGGGAAACAGTTCAGGTACCGCCAATGCGGCCACTGGGTACAGATACCGTGGATGCGGTTTCAGGATAACGTATAACCTAGATATGACTACAGGGACAGTACATGATAGGGAAATAGTATATTAGACTATGGGAACACAGGATACGGGAATAGCTTTAACAAACTAGGGACGTGGGACCTGGCAACATACAGTTGCACTCACCAAGCCACCTAACAGTAACTATAGGGGTTACTCAGGCACCTCCAAATTGGGGATGGTGTCTTATATACAGGATTTCCCCAGCTACTAGCTAAAAGGGAGGCACATTAAGTAAATGCCTCGCACCTGTTAGCTGGAGGCATTTACCACACGTGCACGCTGCCCCTTTAAGAACAAGGGTGTGCATGCACTAAGCCTGCCACTGGAACACAGTGTGGCATACACAGGAAGTGAGCAGGGAGCACACCGAGACCACACCAAAGGGCTGGGGCAGTGAGTAAGCCTGCGTCCCTGCATGGAGGTGGAAGAGGACACCGGCCATGGCGCTACAGTACCCCCCTTTATGCCCCCTCTTCTTCAAGTTCCTGATGACTCCTTGAAGAGAAGATAGAGTCAGACTCTTCTTCCTGAATTCCCATGACCTCTCATTAGAACCACTTTCTCTCCAAGCCACTAGGAAGGTCACATCTCCCACCTTCTTCTAGGCCAGAATGCCTCTCACCGGCTGAACATCATCGGAGGAGAACAGAGCAGATTTGGAAACAGGGACTTTAATTGGCTGAGTCTCTCTTAGTCCAGCAGGAATAGCTGTCCCCTTGGAACAAACGAAGAGGGACTGAGACTCCTTCGCCTGGTTGGTGAACAGTAGAGACTCGGAGGATGCCCCTCCGCCTTGATGTTTTCATCCTGCAACCACTTGGAACTAGAAGATACCTTCACAGTGTCAAGTTTCATATTTGTGTCACCCAGGATACGTCCTTAAGGCAGTAGGTCTTTAGGAAACCGGCTACTGGAATCATCGACTGCCAGAGATGAAGGCAACACTGATGACCCAGCTGGTAGCACAAGAACTAGACATTTCTCATGACATGACTCTCCCCATTGAAGCACCTCACCGAACTTTGGCGAGCCAGGCCCAAATTTTGTGATTTTGTCTGTGAACTGATCAGGCCAGAGGGACGTGGACAGATTACATTGATACAGAGTGAACTGTTGTGTAATTCTGTCCGTTCAGAGCGCTGAAAGTTCAGACGAATGACGCAGCTTTTCAGCACGAGCTATACACGGGGAAAAAACTATAACAGAGAACCAAATCTTTTGTTTTCAGATTTTTAACGTTTTTTCTGTTTGCTTTGTAATCTTTGAGCATTTGGGATGATATATACCAACGCATTCTATCAAAGAGGTGTGGCGCCCCTGCGGGTTCGGTCGCCACAGAGGTACTGCACCTCATCCAGAGGTGTGGTGTCTCCCTTCTCTCAGGTAAGGAAGGAGTGCTGCACGGAACCCCAACACCTACATCCAACACTATACTACCCCAGGCCAGCAGGAGGAGCAAGACGCAATGTAGTTTTCTGCTGAGCTCTGACTCTGGCTGGGGTGGGGGGAACTCAAAGTCAGGGGGAACCAGTAGTGGGTGTGGGTGGAGGGAGCACTCATACAGTAAAGATATAAAATAGGGAAGCCATCTTAGGGTGGCAGTCGAGTAGTGGAGAACCGCTTGGGAGCAGAGTCTCTCTAGGAGCTCGGCTCCATTTCAAGGGCCCAGGACCGAGGCCCAGGAGTGGAGCAGGGAATAGGCTCCGATCTACTGAAGGGATCCTAGGGGGTACGGTGAGTGCAGGCGGTACCCGTACACCCCGAACCTGCCAGGTGTCAGGAGGATCTAGGCCGCAAGAAGGGGACCGGCCCCTGGCCCAGCCGTGCAGCTTCAAGCCCTGGCTGGAAAAAAACCGAAGCTTCTGACTTCTATAGCAGAAGCCAAATTCTCACTTCAATCCAAGTAAGGTCCAGCAGGTCTGTGCAACTCCGACGGACAGGGGCGACCTCACAGCACCCGAATAGTATTTACAGTGAGAAGCGCAGGGCAGGAGGGAATAAAGACCCAGCGTGAAGTTGGTCTAGGAAGGTACATATGAAAGTGGGGTTCTGCCAGGTACACCCAAGCTGCCTGAGGAAGGACCGAACCCCTGCCCGGTGAACGCAGTGCGACGCGGGAGGCTTGCACCAGTACTGTGCACCTGAGGAACTTCATTTCGCCGGTACCTTTTCCCTCCCTGCACTACAACGCCCAGCGCACCTCCTCCATCTTCCCTTACACTGCCTTGAGGCCTGCTCCACCTGTGGGGAGCTGTTCCATCTTAAGCTGCCCTATCATCTGCCTCAGAGGACTGCCGCAGCGCTGGTGATCCTCACCAGACGCTACAGGTGGCGTCACGACAATTTTCCCCAACCAAAATATTCCCCTTTTTGAGTGACCGCCCTGGGCCACGGACCGGGCCAGCCACCATGATATCCCCCGGCAACCAGAGGCCCGGCTGCCGAGTACCTCACGGCCCTGAGGGCGCGTCAGAGGCATAGTCGTTGCTCTGAAGAGAAAGTCCAGCTGGTCAGGAAAAGGTGTTCCGGAAGTAAAAGGACCTTTTTCAAGCAGCAAAGAATGGACAAAGAGGACGACCAGGATGGCTCCAGGAAGAGTGAGTATGGATTTATCCACCCTGAAATGCTTGGCAAAACACAGTAAATGTAATCCAGTACACCCCACTACACCCAAATCTGCAGAATTGCTGTGGTCTGCTCTATTGGAGCAAGCATGTGCTCATGATAGCATTTGTATAGACAGAAAGTCGGTTTTGAATAAAACAAGCAAACGGCTTCACATGCTAGCAAAACTGATTTGTGTATATGAGGACTCACTGTGTAAGGAAGATCCCCCAAAGTTTCACTGCCTGTGTTGTGTAACAAATTTGCAGAGAGTTTGTGCCTTACAGACACAACTGGCAGAGAATGGTAAATGTGATACGGATAGAGATAAGCAGATCTGCATACTTGAATCGCAACTGCTTGAGATGAAAAATCATTGCGTTGATGTTGAGGCACAGCTGACTCAGTCTGGGGCTGAGATCAAAGCTTTTAAGGACAAGGCAGCAGCTAGTGATGCCATAATCAATCAGTTGAGTGTTGATCTTGATACTAGATCCCAACTAATTACAAATTTGCAAAATATCATCAATGATTTTTCAAACATGGTGCCGGCCTTCTCTTTGTCTCTTAGACCAAGTCCAGATTCTCTACCAATTGTGCCCTGTGCAGGGCAAAAAGGGGGGAGTGATGGATCACATATTTCATTAAATTTTGATCCAATCAAGAAATGTAACGACAAGTGTAAAATAATGAGAAAATGCAAACGTAAAATTGCTAAAAGTGCATCCCTAGTGATGGAACAATTTAAAATATCCAGACAAAAGGAAGTATGTTCTGTTAGGGGCCCTACATCAAGCAATGGCGTCCATTAGATGTTATGCCTGTGCTGGCTCAGGTCATATTGCCAGGTACTGCAAATTGTCAGGTACAAGGAGAGAGAGGAAATATTGCTCTGTTGAATGTTTTAAATGTGGTCACTTTGGACACATTGCAAGGAATTGTCATTGGAGAATTAATTGTGAGAAGTCCAGCATGGAGAACAGACATTTTACAGAGACAAAATAGTATTTTCTCTCAGTCTCATGTGTCCCACCATGTGCAGATGTGTCAAGATGGCCGACTACAAGCAAAGGATGAAAGGGTAAATTTTGCTCCCTAGTAAGGCCTTGATTTAAACTCAGCAGAGTTTCTAACAGACCTGTACTGTAAGGCTGTGTGCCCACGATGCGTTTTTAAGTTTTTCCGCAGCAGCAAAAACGCTGCAGAAACGCTTAAAAAACGCATGGTAGAAGGTCTGCCATGTTCCCCAATGATAATCCGCATGTGCTGTGCACACGCTGCGGAAATTTCCGCTGCGGATTATCATTGCGGAAAAAAACGCAGCACTATCAATTATTTTGCGGAAGCGCTGCGTTTTCGCCGCCACTGACTTGCATTAGAAACATGGATTACGCATCACTGTATATGTAGATGCGCATTCCATGCATTCTAATGTGCTTATTGTACCCAGGTCTAGAGAAGAGGAGACTCTCCTCCAGACCCGGGTACCATAGAAAACTGTAAAAAAAAAAAAAAAGAATAAAATAAAAAATAAATATATACTTACCTTCTGGCGGCCCGCGGTGTGCTCCTCCTCTCATGTCGGCTGTTCGCGATGGACAGAAGGACCTGCGCTGACGTCATAGTCATGTGACAGGTCACGCGACGCTGGCGTCGGCAGGTCCTTCAGTGTACCGCTGCCGGCAAGGGAGAACGGAGGGAAGCAAGACAGCGGGGGCCATCAGAGGGTAAGTATATATTTATTTTTTTTATTTTTTACCATTCTTTTGGTCACAGTATATAAAAATCCATGCTGTTTGCATGGATTTATATTGTGCGACCAAGGTGTCAAGCACTTTCCAAGTGATGCTAAAATCGCTTGGAAAGCGCTTGTCAACCCGCATGCGGAAATGCAAGTGAAGAACGCTTCACATCCGCTTGTCCCTGGCAGGAAAACGCATGTACAATCCGCATGTACAATCCACATGTGTTTTTTCTGCCAGGGAGATGCAGAAACGCTCAGGAAAAAATCCTGAGCATTTCTGCATCGTGGGCACATAGCCTTACAGTTGTTTTGTCTTATTAGTTTATTTTACTGTTCTGTTGTTTATTAGGTTTGTTCTTTTACAGTTTAAATATATCGTTAGACCTGTGAGGCTCAGACAGGTGGCAGAAAGGCTTTATAGGAGTCTCAATGTGTATGCAATTTATAACAGGATTTGTTAGTATGCTGGTTGTTTTCTGTTTTCTATCAGACCCCCTGTCAAGTAAATGAGGTTTATTTGCTGGTACTTTTATTTTTAGCTCCAGTTTTTCCATAGGATTCATAAGGTTAAGAGTAGCACAGATCGCAGGAATGTTTATTTTATTTTATTTTTTTTGTTTTCATTTGGTAATAGAGCCACATCCGTGGATGAGCTGGTTTTGCTGCATGGACTAAGATAGGTAGAGAGGTGTGGACAGGTATATTGTGCACCTAGGCCTTGAAGTTCAGGCGGATAACTTGTTAATGGTTTGTTTTTTTGTTTTCTGTGCATTTTGGATTGAATAAAGGGTGTATTACGTGAACTAAGACAGGCAGAGAAGCATGGACAGGTAACAGACGTACACGATGGAGTGTCGTGTTATACTGTGTGCTTAGACCTTGAAGTTTGGATGGATAACCTGGTTTTGTTTAAATCTTGATGCAGGATACAACTAAAAACAATGAACCTTAGTTTGATGTTTAAGGCCCCGTCATACTTAGCGATGCTGCAACGATCCCGACAACGATACGACCTGTCAAGGATCGTTGCTGCGTCGCTATGTGGTCGCTGGTGAGCTGTCAAACAGGCAGGTTCACCAACGATCAGGGGAGCAGCGACATCGTGGAAAGAATCTTTCCACGATGTCCTGCTCCGGTTACCAGCCTGCTGCTGAAGCAGGAGCAGGCTGGTAACCATGGTAAACATCGGGTTACTATGGGCACACGCGCACCTAGTAACCCGTTGTTTATCATGGTTACCACTCTGCTACGGTGAGCGGGAGGTTACCGCTCACTTTAGCAGGCTCGTAACCATGATAAACAACAGGTTACTAGGTGTGCGTGTGCCCCTAGTAACCCGATGTTTATCATGGTTACCAGCCTGATCGCTGCTCCTGCTGGTCACACACAGCAATGTGTGCTGACCAGCGGGAGTGCAACGACCAAAAAATGGTCCAGGACACTTTGCAGCGATCAGCGACCTCACAGCAGGGGCCTGATCGCTGCAAAGTGTGACACATAGCGACATCGCTGGTGAGGTCGCTGTTGCGTCACCAAAACCGTGACACAGCAGCGATCTCGCTAGCGATCTCGCTATGTGAGACGGGGGCTTTAGTTTTCCTAAGTGTATTAACATTTTTCCTTTGATAATAGAGCCATATCCACGTGTGAGCTGGTTTTGGGGCATGGACTAAGATAGGTAGAGAGGTGTGGACAGGTATATATTGTGCACCTAGGCCTTGAAGTTCCAGCTGGTTGTGGTTGCCTACATATCTTAATCGGTAGTATGTGGCAATGGGAGGTACCGAACCCAGGGATGGGCAGTTTCATGATGAGGCATGAGGCTGGCGAACTGGGATGTTACTCCAGAAATCCTGAATTAGTTCAAGCAAACTATACACGATGAGCCTTTGTCTCTGTGTAGTCTGTTTGAAGCTATGTACAGGAGAATAAGTAGCTGCGAGGGCTGTATGTTACTCTTTTGTATTGTGAAAAACTGGAAGGGGTGTCTGTATGGGAAACAGAAGCAATTGACTAGGAGCGTACTAAAGAAAAATTGCATTCTTTTTGTGGGGTTCAAGAGAGTCAAGGCATTACCTATGTAATAGGAACTTGCTAGGCAGCTGAGGAAAGGTTAACAGGGGGAGGTCACCCTGAAGGAACAGGAGTTTGATGGGACAGGGAAGATCAAAATAAGGAAGGTTATCCAGTGCCAGGATGTTGATTAACTGCAGCTGGAGAACTCCCAAGAGCGTATTGTTCCCTTAATCCCATTTTAGGTATCGATGTAGCAGAGCATAGTGCTGAAGAACACCTATGACTCCTGAGAGAAGACTTGACCTCCAACCAGATACCCCTGAGAGATGCCAGAAGACCCCTCTTATGTTTGGCACTGAGCTGAAACATCTCTTCTCATATTTCAGCCATGAGGAGGAGAATGTAATAAAGCCCCAAAGCTGCCTCTTCCTGTCATTGCCTCCTGGTCGTAATCTTATATATTGGACTGTTTCTGATTTGCAGGAGGATCAAAAGACTGTCTGCCCAACTACACAGAAGTCAGGCTGAGCACCATGAGCTCAGTCAGAGACGGGGGTTAAGGACATAAGATAAACACAGTCCTTTACCCCGAATCCAATATATATTGTGTATATATATAATTTAATGTAAATGTATGCGTTTTACTGTATACTGAAATTCCGAAATTCCATATGTGTGCATATAGACTCTTTAGGTGTAAGTGCAGAACTACCTGTGCATGGACATGCTCAGTCCGCAGTAAGTGTGTTCATGTGACGGTGTTCATGCATTTGCAGCCGGTAGTGTACTCCAATTGCACATGGGTCAATGATCTACATGTGCTCTATGGATCAGTTAGTATACATGCTATTTTAGCTCAAGTCTCTATATGCATTCAAATCAAAAGCTTATTTTGGAATGGAATTGTAATGTGTGTTCTGTGTGAATGGGTAAATAGATTTAGGTTTCTCTAGGGACAGGTCCCCTCACTTTATAAGGTATTTGCCACTTCAACCCTAGCTATTGTGAAGTTCCTAAGGGATGGATTGAATGTCTGTTAGAATCAGATGGTGTTTCTTCCCACAGTCTACTTAGGTATTGTGGCACAACTCTCTACTTGAGAAATTCTGACCTGCCTAGTAAAGATCTGCGTATCTATCCATGGAAGAAACTCATCAAAGATCTTCAATCAAGACTACAGGAAAAGTGCCTGGTGAAAGTCGTGCCTGAGGGAAGTCTGCCTCTACTGAAAGACCACGATTGATCGTACCCCAAAAAGAATGAGGTACGCAAAGAAACCACGTGGTGACACCCAGCAATCTCATCACGCCAGGAGTACTCATAACCCCGCAGAAGCAAGCTGCGGGAGAGGAATAGAAAGACTGGCAGGGTGAGGGGTGTACACAGGATAGTGACTTGGGCCAACCTATAGACTGAGGGTAAAGCCATTCCAGAGTCTGACCAGCAAGATGACTTTGGGATAGGCAGATTCCTGAAGACTGGCAACGACAGGACCACAGCAAAAAGACTTTAACAACAAAAAGACTTTGATTAAAGATCCAAGAAAGAAGCAGAGTGTATTCTGTGGAGGGATACGTTGGATTACGGTGAAAGGCAGGGAAGAGCTGATGGCCGTAATGGGTGATGTCTAGGTACCTAAGTGCAGTATTATACTTCATTCCATCCTGAACTGTCACAACTTATAAATGGGGCTTGAGTAGGCAAATAAAACTCAGTACAACACTTCCCTCAAATTTCATTGTCGTGTTCTCGACAAGTGTCCCAGGTTGTACATGTATATATGTATCTGCATGCTAGCCATGCTTGCAGGTAAGTATACATGTATATATATTGGCCCCACATCTCCCCATGTGTTTGCTGCTGGGGGAGGTTTCAATAGAATGTCCAGCCATGTGCTAAAACAGGTTTTTTAAGTATGGTTGGACATGAACAAAGACCTTAGCCAGTGGGCGGGGAATAATACATCATTTCCTGTGCTGGACACTGGCTGGACTTAAAACCCCAGAGCCCACATGTGCTAGGCCCTTTTGGACTCTTGAAGATGGACTTAACAACACATGGCTGAGTATCTCTCTTCCCCTGTAACTTCTTTACTTACTAGCCCTACATACCCTGTACTAACCATCCTAGATATTGATATCCTTGTATCTGTATCCTACTAATATTATAAATGCGAAAGTTTGTGAGTATGTATGTTTGTTACTCTTTCACGAAAAAACTACTGGACGGATTTGCATGAAACTTTACAGTAATATAGATTATACATCGGAATAACATATAGGCTACAATTTGTAATGATTTTATGTAATTTTGGTCGTAATATAACGATACATGTCAATTAAGTCGGAAAAAAATCTGGCCTCTGAGAGCTCTCTTATATACACACATACACAGGTGATATTTAAATGGCTGATTTACAGCAGTCAGAAGAGATTGATAATACAATAATTTGCCCATAGTGGATCATTGTATAGTGAGGTCACAGTTGCCGCCTGTCCACAGTCAGAATACAGGGGTGATCATACACCGTGGCCAGGTACAAGTGTGGCACAGGGGGTTCACACACGACACCCAGGGACTGACATTTCCTAGAAACTGTGGCAGCTGTCAGTCATGAGCTCACCCTGATACATTACACTCTGGAAACAGCTGAAGGGAGAAGGATAATTTATGACATTTTCTCAGACTTAAAAAAAAAAAAAAAAAAAAACACAGAAAACAGCCCATATGTCAGGAACAGGTTACTAGGGAACTACACGTCCCAGCACGGCCTGCCCGCGCCCACAGCCTGGGGGGAGTGTGAGGCTTCCTCCTGCAGGTTGCCCGGGGGCACCGGGCCGTCATTGTCCTCACACAGGGGGTCCTCGCCGCCATTGTCCCTCCACATAACACCGTATAATAAAACATGTGCTCACCTGCGTCAGCTGCTGCAGCCGGGAAAGTTCCGAGCGCCTCACCTGGGCGGAGGGGAAGTGACTCACACATGGTGAGGGGCAGTAACCTGAGCGCAGCTCCATGGAGGATGCACACACTGCAGCCTGACAGCACCGGCAGCAGCGCTACACAAATGGCGTCCTCCCCTCCTGTGTGCAGCACAGCCCTGTGTGTGTGCAGCGCAGCATGTCACCCACAGCACCAGCAGGGTACTCTCAGCTCCCAAAGAGCACTGGGAATGGTTGCTATGGGTAACCGCGCCACAGCTGCTCCTCATAGACCAGTCATATATAACTGATATTGTCTGTACAGCGATCGTAATATAACTAATTCGATTGTTTTAGTATTTTGTTTGAACTTTACTAAGTACCTATTTTGTAATTAATACTTATAAAAATGCCGCGAAAGCGTAAGTCTAACATTTCGCAAAGCTCTAATAAAGCCCGAGCTATGAAAATAATTAGACGTGATGAGTAGTGTTGAGCCACCCCCGTAGTGTTCGAGTTCGGTTCGGTTCGTCGAACACCCGTGTGTTCGCCGAACTGTTCGTCGAACTGTTCGTCGAACACCTTCGAACACCGTTAAAACCAATGGCAGGCAAACAAAAACACATAGAAACACATAGAAAACACCTTGAAAGGTGTCCAAAAGCTGATAAACTGCTCAGAAGATACAACTAACACATGGAAAAGTGACAAGTACATATAGTCATGCGAAAAGAAAAGAGGTGGAGGAGTAAAAGGAGGGGCAGACACAGATATAGGCATGTCATGCCCTTCTAAAATCCAAAAAGTGAGAAGCCGACACGTTCAGTCCGCTCCTGCCCGTGCCACCTCCGTGTCGCCGGGTTTGTGCCAGAGCCGCGGTGAACCCTGACGGCCAGCCCCCCTCTCCCAATACTGGTGCCTGTCCGCTGGTGGGTCGAGCGAGCCCCCCTGTGGTGGAGGCAGCTCTAAGCTTTTTAATTTAAATTGTCTCTCTAATTTGAATGAATACACTTTAAATCCATTTACAAGGATCTATTGGAGGGCAAGTCTCATGCCAGCAGCCGCGTAATTCCAGCTCCAGTAGCGTCCACTAAAGCTGCTGCAGTTAAAAAGCTTTTATAAGGATCGAGCTCGGCTGTCCACTGCAAGGCATCCTACTGCCAGTCCCAGCCCCTATGCCTTGGGGTGCCTCCTGATGCTCTTCACTGAGTATCCCGTGGTCCCGAAGCATTTCCTTTGAAAAAATTAAGTGTCCAAACTACAGGTGGTGTAGCTTGCTTAACAGCCGGGATAATCCGCTGACTAGCAGACACTGCTACTAGGCACAAAGTATTTCCTGGGCTAGATGCAGTTAAAAATTTGTAATTAGATACTCTCGTTGGATGCTGAGAAAGCATTCCATAGAGTCTCCTGGCACGCCACATATGATTCTCTTAAAAAGCTTGGGGTAGGGGTCTAGGGGACCCTTTTATAGCCAAAATCACGGCCCTGTATCACAATACGTCACCTAGGCTGAAGATAAATGGAACTGTAGCACCCTGAGGGCTCGGTTGCTACAGAGGTATTGCACCTCACCCAGAGGTGTGATATCTCACTCTCAGGTAAGGATGGAGTGTGGATCAGGACCCCGACACCTGCATGCATTACACCACATTGCCATGGGGCAGGGCGACCAATATGCCCCTGAGATGGGCACGACAGTCACTGACCCTGGCTGGAGTGGGGGGAGGGAACACTGAGGAAGGGGAACCCTGTAGTGCAGGAGCAGGGAGGAAGCAGTTCCTGGGTGCATTGATAAGGGAGTATAAAAGGTGGGCACCATATTAGTTCAGTGCAGAGAAGTCTGAGCAGAAGTGACAAGGAGCAGGGGCTCTGCATGAGCTCTGCTCCGGAGGCGGGCCTAGTAACACAGGCTCAGGCCTGGAAGAGGGAGAAGGAAGGAAGAGGAGCGGAGAAGGCTCCAGGAACGAGGAACGAAGGGATCCCAGGGTTGCGGACGGGCGAGTCGCCACCGCACGCCCGAATCCACCTGCGTAGAGGGGTCAGGCCAAAGGGGGGACCGGTCCCTGAAACTAGTGGAGGCGGGAAACGACCCTCAGCTAGAAACCGGAGGCTGTGACATTTTATGTGGCGCAGCCCCTCGCTACACCCGCTAGGAAGGCACCACATAGGGTCAGGGAAACTGGTGCCAAGTTTACCAAGAGGAGGCCCGAGGCAGCCGGACAGAAGCGTTGGTAAGAAAGGCCAGACAAAGGACACACAAAGGGGGTCCTGTGAAGCGCTCCAAAGTTATCTGGGAGTTGTCTGAGCCCCTCACCTGGTGAGCACAGTACGACGTGGGCAGCCGTTACCTGCAGACGTGGTCTGGATAATAAGAACTGTGAGTAAAGGCCCTGGACTGCATCACTGACTCCGTGTCGTTACTGCTGCTGCCCTGCACCATCACCCCCATCCTCCGCATACACTGCCCTGAGGCTATACTCCTCCCGTGGGGAGTTATGCTACGCTCTGCTGCACCCACAACACCAGCCTCAGCGGTCTGCCCTGCAGCGGCGGTTCACTCTGACCGCAATGCACGGGTGGCGTAGTCGGACATTTAAACATCAAAACCACATAAATAGTTCCGCCACTGGTTTGACCACCCTGAGCCACGGAACCGGGTCGCCGCCACGAAGACTACAACCACCAGCATTGACCAAAAAGGGTCCGGCTCCTGGTGTCCCAAGGCCCAGGGGGTGCGTCAGAACATTTTCATCACCTTTCACAATCACCAATGGGACAAGGCAGGGATGTCCTCTGTCCCCTCTCTTATACATCCTAGTGACGGAGCAGCTGCTCTCATCAATTCGCCATAACCCCAATATTAGGTGGATTGAGGTGGGAGGCACCGAGTACAAGTGCTCTCTATTTGCTGATGATGTCCTAGTATGTATCACTCAATCACATATATCCATCCATGCTGTTATGGCTGAAATAGATCACTTTGTTACATGGTCAAATTTTAAAATCAATGCAGCGAAGTCTGAGGCCCTCGATGTCTCCCTCCCCAAATCCATATAGGATTCCATTCAGTCCAACTTTCCCTTTGCCTGGCCCTCACAGGGTATCAAATACTTAGGAATTCCTATTCATAGAGACCTCTCCCATCTATGTTATCTTAATTTTGGGCCCTTTATTGAACAACTCCATACAGACCACGGTTGGCAAGTTAGAACTGTAAGATTCACTACGTGAACCACTGGTGTTTTGTGGAAAAGCACATGTACACTGTGTTCCAAATTATTATGCAAAAAGTGTTTAGGAGTGATAAGGGAAGAATTTGTTTGTTTGTCAGTTAAACTCATTGATGGTGATGTGTGTCAGGGCTCTTTATATCACTGTAAGCAATTGCAGACACCTGTGCTAATTAGTTTGGCAGGTGTGTCCAATGAAAGGCAAGACTACTTAAGAAGGCTGTCTCACATTATTAAGCAGCCTACATTTTCTGCCAAAATGGGAAAGAAAAAGGATGTGTCAGCTGCTGAGAAGCAACAAATTGTGGAGTGTTTAGGTCAAGGCATGACTACAATCAACATTGTGCGATGATCAGGATGAAGTGTCTTGGCAATCAAGAAGTATGTAGCTGATTCACAGTATACACGTGTGCGTGCTGATAAGGGCAAATTGAGGACTCTTTCCTACAGGCAATTACGTGAGGTTAAAAGAGCAGCGGCAAAAAAGCCTTGTCATAGCAGCAGACAAGTTTTTGAAGCTGCTGGTGCCTCCAACGTCCCCCGAACAACAAGATGCAGGGTCTTTCAGAGGTTTGCAGCTGTGCATACGCCATCCTGTCGACCTCCTCTATCCACTTCACACAAGCAGAAACGGCTCCAGTGGGCCAAACATTACATGAAGACTGATTTCAAAACTGTTTTGTTCACGGATGAGTGCCGTGCAGCGCTCGATGGTCCAGATGGATGGAGTGGAGGATGGCTGGTTGATGGACACCCCACGCAAACACGGCTACAGCGCCAACAAGGAGGAGGTGGAGTAATGTTTTGGGCTGGAATCATGGGGAGAGAGATTGTCGGCCCCTTTAGGATCCCTGAAGGCGCTAAAGATGAACTCCATAATGTATGTGGATTTTCTCAAACAGCACTTTCTGCCATGGTTCAAGAAGAAGAACCGTGTATTTCACAGCAAGATCATTTTTTTGCATGATAATGCACCATCTCATGCTGCACATAAAACATCTGCATCTCTGGCTGATATGGGCATAAAAGGGGACAATCTTATGGTGTGACCCCCATGCTCCCCTGACCTCTACCCCATTCAGAACCTCTGGAGCATCATCAAAAGGAGTGTCTATGATGGCGGGAGGCAGTTCACATCTAAGCAACAGCTCTGGGAGGGTATTCTGTCCTCATGCAAAACAATTGAAGCAGAAACCATCCAAAACCTGACAAATTCAATGGACGAGAGAGTTCAGAAGCTCCTTTCGAACAAGGGGTCCTATGTGAAAATGTAACATCACCTAGAATAAAGTTTTGAGTTGAAAACTGTTTGATTTCAGTTTCTAACAACCTGCTAATGCTTATAATTTCAAAAATGACCATTTTTTTGGTCTTTATTAAAATGAAAAGGTTGATCGAAAAGTTTGGGGGATCTAAGAGTGTGGCAACCCAGTAGTCATGATTACTTCGAATTCTGACAATATGAGGGTCATGTTGCAGGTAGTGCAGCAAGAAGGCACTTATGTGTCTTGCGCATCTCGGAGCCCCAAAATTATTTTCCGGGCTAGATGCAGCTAAAAACTATTATTGTAACATACCTGGCGGCGTCCTTGCATAGTGGTCCATCTCCCACTGTGCAAGAGCGCGCACTTGATCTCCAGTCCAGAATGTCTCTCTGGCTTCCCTCCATGCTGTCTGTTTGTGTCTGTTTCTGCTGCTTAAGGGCGGCGCCCGATCACTTCCTGCTTTTTGTACCTGCTGTGGGTCACACCCCTTGTGCGTCCTCAGCCTATTGCTGTCTGTCACCTGGTATATAGCTCAGCTGCTCCCATCTATTCCTGCCTGAGCATAGTGTTTCATTCAGTGTGTGCTTGCACTCTGAAGGTGCCAGGTCCCGTTCTGTGTTCTCTTGTCTGCCTATCCTGGAGGCTGTATTTCCAGGCCTGTCTGAACACGCTCCTAGCCTGTTCCTCCTGCCTTCTAGGGGCCGATTACCTAGACCTGTTCCTGTATCTTGTCTGACCTGTCTGAACACGCTCCTAGCCTGTTCCTCTCGCCTTCTAGGGGCTGATTACCTAGACCCGCTCCTGTATCTTGTCTGTCCTGTCTGAACACGCTCCTTGCCTGTTCGTCCTGCCTCTCTGGGGGCCGTATTCCCAGACCCGCTCCTGTATCCCGCTGCAGTGTCGGTCTCCTCCGTACACTCAGTTCCAGTCTGAACTCTCTCCTATCCTTTACCTGTTTTGCCTCTATGTCCGTTCCCTTCCTTTTTCTGCAGAGTCTGAACTCGTACCTAACTCCTGCTTGTTGTCTCTGTACTCCCGTTTGTGAGTTTGTGGTCCACTCGCTACTTCACTGCAAGTACCCTGTGGGTGTCTGGCTCTGCCTTTCCCTTCCTGTCTGTTCTGTGTGAACAGAGCCCTGTCCCCCCTACTCAGCCTAGCCTGCTCTGACTCCTTTGCTTACCGCTCCAGCGGTTCTAGCCTGCTCTGACTCCTTGCCCGCTGCTCCGGCAGTCCTGTCCTGCCCTGCTTCTGCCCGCTGCTCCGGCAGTCCTGTCCTGCCCTGCTTCTGCCCGCTGCTCCGGCAGTCCTGTCCTGCCCTGCTTCTGCCCGCTGCTCCGGCAGTCCTGTCCTGCCCTGCTTCTGCCCGCTGCTCCGGCAGTCCTGTCCTGCCCTGCTTCTGCCCGCTGCTCCGGCAGTCCTGTCCTGCCCTGCTTCTGCCCGCTGCTCCGGCAGTCCTGTCCTGCCCTGCTTCTGCCCGCTGCTCCGGCAGTCCTGTCCTGCCCTGCTTCTGCCCGCTGCTCCGGCAGTCCTGTCCTGCCCTGCTTCTGCCCGCTGCTCCGGCAGTCCTGTCCTGCCCTGCTTGTGCTCGCTGCTCCTGCAGCCCCGTCCTGCTCTGTTCTTGCCCACCGCTTCGGGCGTTCCCTCTCTGCTGTGGTTGTCTACCGCATCTGCGGTTCTGTGACCCAGTCTGTACTGGGTCTTAACCTTTCTGTGCTCCAGCCCGTCCTTTCGGCCAGTACCTCCCTGCCTGCATACTCACCTGTATCCACCCATCTGCATACCTGCCGTGTTTGCTTATATCCACCAGTCTGTGCCAGCCTAACCTGCCTGTTCCTGAGTCCCAGTGTGTACTGGGTCCTATCCCGCCTGTGTTCCTACCTGCTAGTGCCTCCCTGTCTGCACTCTAGCTGTGCTTGCCTGTACCCCTCTACCTGTATTGTTCCTGAGTCCCAGTGTGTACTGGGTCCTATCCCGCCTGTGTTCCTACCTGCTAGTGCCTCCCTGTCTGCACTCTAGCTGCGCTTGCCTTTACCCGCCTGCCTGCATACCAGTCGTGCCTGCCTATACCCTCCAGTCTGTGCGCCAGCCTAACCAGCCTGATCCAGTAATCCCTGTGTGGGTCAACCCCCGTGTCCGGAGTTTGACCTGGAGTAGCACCTGGTCCCTCTGCCCGGTTTCTCCCTGGTGCACTGGCGTCGTATGCCGTCGTGCCATCTTGGTCGGATCGGCCAGATACTTAGTCACGCCCCTCCAGGCACTCTCCGGTTCATGGTCCAGTGGAATCACTACAATCACACGCACACGCCGCTCAGCCCGGGCGTGTGCATAACAATTATTAATTTTAAATCTGGTGGAGCTTAGTATAGATGGCCTAATAGGATCAGTGCTGCACACTGCTACAAAGCCCAAATTATTTTCCAGTCAAGATACAGATAAACATGATTAGTAATTTTAAATCTGGTGGAGCTTATTATAGATGGCCTAATAGAATCAGTGCTGCACACTGCTACAAAGCCCAAATTATTTTCCAGCCAAGATACAGATAAACATGATTAGTAATTTGAAAGCTTAAAACGGTTGGTAGGGTGATTTTAACCAATCATCAAGCTTTTACTCTCCCCAGGATGACACAGGGGTAGAAAAGTCGTTTCGGATCCATGATTTGTTCATCTTTATGAACGTGAGTCTGTCTACATTATCAGTGGAGAGCCGCGTGCGCTTATCTGTCAGCACACCACCAGCAGCGCTGAACACACGTTCAGACAGAACGCTGGCTGCGGGGCATGACAAGATCTCCAAGGCGTAAGTGGCTAGCTCCGGCCATTTATCCAGATTGGAAGCCCAAAAAGAGCAAGGGTCCAGTGACACAGTCATGGCTTCAATGTTTACTTGGAGATACTCCTGTACCATCGTCTCTAGGCGTTGACTATGTGTCAGACTTCTTGTCTCCTGTGGCCTTGCAAAGGATGGGCTAAAAAAGTGGTGAAATGATTCCGCAAAATCGATGTTACCAGCAGATACTGTGGTTCTGTTACGGTTTGAGTGCTGAACACTTGACGGTCCCACGGTTGGCAAGTTGGAACTGTGAGATTCACTACGTGCACCACTGGTGTTTTGTGGAAAAGCACATGTAAGATTCTGCAACAGTCTCTGCTGATACTCCTGCATGCGTGCATCCCTTTCTATGGCAGGAATAATTTCTGCAAATTTACTTTTGTACCGGGGATCTAACAGTGTGGCAACCCAGTAGTCAGGATTATTTCTAATTCTCACAATTCGAGGATCATGTTGCAGGTAGTGCAGCAAGAAGGCACTCATGTGTGTTGCGCATCCAGGAGCACCAAGTCCCTGTTGTGTTGGTGGCGAGGTAACAATCATGCTTCCTTCCTCTGTCCTCTCCCCCCAACCTCGCACAACAGAAATGTGATCAAGGTCTCCCTCATCTGATGAGTCTTCCATCAGTTCGTCCTCCACTTCTTCCTGGGCTCCTGCACCTTCCTCACTAGTTTGGCTGCTACCATGCGCCCTGGTAAAACCATCTCCCCCACCCTCACATGCCTGCCGCCTTGGTGCTGCCGACCGTCTGGACCTTGCAGATGTTAGCCCTTCCGCATACAAATCCTCCTCCTCTACTTCCTCCACCTCCTCTTGTGCCACTACCTGACTCCAAATTCTGTTTAACATGTGCTCCAGCATGTAAATCACCGGAATAGTCATGCTGATAATGGCATCGTCAGCACTAAACATCTTCGTCGCCATTTCAAAACTGTGCAGAAGGGTGCATAGGTCCCTGATCTGAGACCACTCTTCAAGCGTGATTTGCCCCACCTCTGGATCTCGTTGGCCCAGGCTATATGTCAGAACGTATTGCACCAGGGCTTGTCGGTGCTGCCACAGTCGCTGCAACATGTGCAGAGTTGAATTCCACCGGGCAGGCACATCGCATTTTAGCCGGTGAAGTGGCAGGCCCAACGACTTCTGTAGAGATGTAAGTCGCTGAGCTGCGGGATGCGAACGGCGGAAGTGAGCACACAGCGACCGTGCCCTCTGCAGAAGGCCATCTAGTCTGGGATAGTGGGCTAAAAATTGCTGGACAACCAGGTTCAACACGTGAGCCATACAAGGCACGTGTGTGACATTGCCCCGGCGAAGGGCCGCACCCAGGTTTGCAGCATTGTCGCACACGGCCTTCCCTGGTTTCAGGTCCAGTGGAGACAACCATTCATGAAATTGGTTCTCCAGAGCTGACCACAACTCCTCAGCTGTGTGACTCACATTTCCCAGACATTTCAAAGTAAAAACCGCCTGATGACGTTGAGCCCTACTGCCAGCATAGTAAGGAGGTGTGCAGGATCCCTTCTGCGCAGTTAGAAAGCTTGTGGCATGACCAGACAGGCTTTGGGTGCAGGTGGAAGACCGAGAGGAGGTTGAGGAGGCAGAAGCAGTGGAGGAACTTTGACATAAAGAGGATTGACACACAACTCGTGGGGACGGCAAGACTTGGACAGCAGCCCCTTGTCCTGCTGTCACCATAGTTACCCAGTGCCCAGTCAGTGAAATGTAACGCCCCTGTCCATGCCTACTCGTCCAAGTGTCTGTGGTGAAATGCACCCTGTCACACACAGAGTTTCTCAAAGAAGCGGTGATGTTGTGTGCGACATGCTGGTGGAGCGCAGGCACACCTTTCTTTGAGAAGTAGTGCCGACTGGGCATCTGGTACTGGGGCACTGCGACGGACATAAGGTCTCGAAAATCCTCTGTGTCCACCAGGCGGAAAGGCAGCATTTCTGTAGCCAAGAGCTTGCAGATGGTGAAATTCAACCTCTTAGCTTTCTCATGGCTAGGAGGAAATGGTCTTTTACTTGTCCACATCTGAGGGACCGAGGGCTGGCTATTGTGCTTAGACGGGGTTGATAGGGGTGTCCACGGCAAACTGCCGGTCTGTGAGGAAGATGCAGGCGGACATGTTAGGTTGCCTTGATCCAAAGGTGGTGCTATCGATGTCGGACAGCGCTCAACACCAACTGGTGTTACCACCTCCAAAGAAAATGATGACCTGCCAATCACGCTGGCTGTTGCGGGTAAAGAGGTGGCAGGTCTGCGCCCCAAAACAGGTGTGACTGCTGTCCCCCCAGTCACAGAGGATGAAGAGGCCGCGGATGCACAAGATATGGCAGACGGTGGTTGGCCCGGCCGGCTAGGCCGCATTGTAGCACACTGAGCTTCCCACTGCAACTTATGCTTCATGTCCATGTGCCGGTTCATGCATGAAGTACTCAAACTATGTATTTTTTGGCCTCTACTTAGCTTTTGCTGACAAATGTTACAGATAACACGAGTTGGGTCATCTTTATTGATCTGAAAAAATGCCCAGGCTATGCAAGGCTTAGCACCCATGCGACCTGAAGAGCCACCACGACTTGTGGTGAGAGGCAGAGTTGTGTTTGAGGATGCAGTTGTTGACGTGCTTCCAGTACTACGTCTCTGTCCAGGAAGGCGCAACCTGACCTCGTCGTCACTAGCATCTTCCTCCACCTCCTCTGCTGACCTCATCTCTTGGCTGACTGTGGGTTGACAGTAAGTGGGATCTCCAACCTCATCATCATCACCCTGTGCGTTATCACACCCGTCGTCCTCAGAGCCAACCTGTTCCTGCCCTGACAAAAAACTAAAGTTGTCGCTCCAATCAGGTATTTGAGTCTCATCATCGTCTTCCTCATTGTCTCCACCAACAGGAGTTACAGTTTGGGAATGAGGGTCTACATTATGGTTAGAACCTTCTGCGTCTGGTCCTGGATCCGACTCATAAAGATTCTGGGCATCAGTGCAGATCATTTCCTCGTCTGGATTCACAGAAGCGCTGGAGTCGACCTCTGATTCCCAGGCTATAGTATGAGTAAACAGCTCTGCAGACTCAACCATCTGTTCTACCTCATACTCAGACGGGCAGCTGGAGATTTGGGAGCTGTGAGGAAGCAAGTGCGATTGGGGTGACACCTTTGAGGACTGGAGTATTTGTGATGTTGAAGTTGATGTGGAGGAGAGCCCACTTAAAGGAGCACTTGATATCCGTTGAAGCACCTGCTGTTTTTGTGCCTCATCTGGAATTTGTAGCGATTGGCGTGGCCGTAAGAAAGGGATCTTATCACAATGTCCGCTAAAAGAAGTAGACATTTTAGTTTGGCTGGAAGATGGTCTTTCTTCTGCAGATGTTACTGTTGCTTTAACACCTACCCCACGGACACAACCTTTTTTCCCCTTCCCAACACGCCTATTCCCCTTTCCACCAGCAGCAGGCCTTTTTCCACTCATTTTGGTGGTTAACTAATTCACAACTCTGGAGTTGTTCGCACAAAAAAACAATGGATGGGAACCGAGCAGAGCTGAGTGGCCAAACTGTGGTATTAGGCCAAAACTATTGGCTGGGTTAGATGCAGAAAAAAATTATATTCAATTTGCAACCTGATGGAGGTCAGTATAGATGGACTAATAGAACAAGTCCCACACACAGCTAGAAGCCCAAATATTTTTTCAGAGGTAGATGCAGAAAAAAATTGTATTCAGTTTGCAACCTGATGGAGGTCAGTATAGATGGACTAATAGAACAAGTCCTACACACAGCTAGAAGCCCAAATATTTTTTCTGAGGTAGATGCAGAAAAAAAATATATTCAGTTTGCAACCTGATGGAGGTCAGTATAGATGGACTAATAGAGAAAGTCCCACACACTGCTAGAAGGCCAAATATTTTTTCAGAGCTAGATGCAGATATAAATTATTTTTAATTTGCAACCTGATGGAGGTCAGTATAGATGGACTAATAGAGAAAGTCCCACACACTGCTAGAAGGCCAAATATTTTTTCAGAGCTAGATGCAGATATAAATTATTTTTAATTTGCAACCTGATGGAGGTCAGTATAGATGGACTAATAGAGAAAGTCCCACACACTGCTAGAAGGCCAAATATTTTTTCAGAGCTAGATGCAGAAAAAAATTATATTCAGTTTGCAACCTGATGGAGGTCAGTATAGATGGACTAATAGAACAAGTCCCACACACAGCTAGAAGGCCAAATATTTTTTCAGAGGTAGATGCAGATAAAAATTATTTTTAATTTGCAGCCTGATGGAGGTCAGTATAGATGGACTAATAGAGAAAGTCGCACACACTGCTACAAGGCCAAATATTTTTTCAGAGCTAGATGCAGACAAAAAATTATTTTGAATTTGCAACCTGATGGAGGTCAGTATAGATGGACTAATAGAGAAAGTCCCACACACTGCTAGAAGGCCAAATATTTTTTCAGAGCTAGATGCAGACAAAAAATTATTTTTAATTTGCAACCTGATGGAGGTCAGTATAGATGGACTAATAGAGAAAGTCCCACACACTGCTAGAAGGCCAAATATTTTTTCAGAGCTAGATGCAGACAAAAAATTATTTTGAATTTGCAACCTGATGGAGGTCAGTATAGATGGACTAATAGAAAAAGTCCCACACACTGCTAGAAGGCCAAATATTTTTTCAGAGCTAGATGCAGATAAAAATTATTTTTAATTTGCAACCTGATGGAGGTCAGTATAGATGGACTAATAGAGAAAGTCCCACACACTGCTAGAAGGCCAAATATTTTTTCAGAGCTAGATGCAGAAAAAAATTATATTCAGTTTGCAACCTGATGGAGGTCAGTATAGATGGACTAATAGAACAAATCCCACACACAGCTAGAAGCCCAAATATTTTTTCAGAGGTAGATGCAGAAAAAAATTATATTCAGTTTGCAACCTGATGGAGGTCTGTATAGATGGATTAATAGAACAAGTCCCACACACAGCTAGAAGCCCAAATATTTTTTCAGAGGTAGATGCAGAAAAAAATTATATTCAGTTTGCAACATGATGGAGGTCTGTATAGATGGATTAATAGAACAAGTCCCACACACAGCTAGAAGCCCAATATTTTTTCAGAGGTAGATGCAGAAAAAAAATATATTCAGTTTGCAAGCTGATGGAGGTCAGTATAGATGGACTAATAAAGAAAGTCCCACACACTGCTAGAAGGCCAAATATTTTTTCAGAGCTAGATGCAGACAAAAAATTATTTTTAATTTGCAACCTGATGGAGGTCAGTATAGATGGACTAATAGAGAAAGTCCCACACACTGCTAGAAGGCCAAATATTTTTTCAGAGCTAGATGCAGATATAAATTATTTTTAATTTGCAACCTGATGGAGGTCAGTATAGATGGACTAATAGAGAAAGTCCCACACACTGCTAGAAGGCCAAATATTTTTTCAGAGCTAGATGTAGACAAAAAATTATTTTTAATTTGCAACCTGATGGAGGTCAGTATAGATGGACTAATAGAGAAAGTCCCACACACTGCTAGAAGGCCAAATATTTTTTCAGAGCTAGATGCAGATATAAATTATTTTTCATTTGCAACCTGATGGAGGTCAGTATAGATGGACTAATAGAACAAGTCCCACACGCAGCTAGAAGGCCAAATATTTTTTCAGAGCTAGATGCAGATATAAATTATTTTTAATTTGCAACCTGATGGAGGTCAGTATAGATGGACTAATAGAACAAGTCCCACACACTGCTAGAAGGCCAAATATTTTTTCAGAGCTAGATGTAGACAAAAAATTATTTTTAATTTGCAACCTGATGGAGGTCAGTATAGATGGACTAATAGAGAAAGTCCCACACACTGCTAGAAGGCCAAATATTTTTTCAGAGCTAGATGCAGAAAAAAATTATATTCAGTTTGCAACCTGATGGAGGTCAGTATAGATGGACTAATAGAACAATTCCCACACACAGCTAGAAGGCCAAATATTTTTTCAGAGGTAGATGCAGATAAAAATTATTTTTAATTTGCAGCCTGATGGAGGTCAGTATAGATGGACTAATAGAGAAAGTCCCACACACTGCTAGAAGGCCAAATATTTTTTCAGAGCTAGATGCAGACAAAAAATTATTTTGAATTTGCAACCTGATGGAGGTCAGTATAGATGGACTAATAGAGAAAATCCCACACACTGCTAGAAGGCCAAATATTTTTTCAGAGCTAGATGCAGACAAAAAATTATTTTTAATTTGCAACCTGATGGAGGTCAGTATAGATGGACTAATAGAGAAAGTCCCACACACTGCTAGAAGGCCAAATATTTTTTCAGAGCTAGATGCAGAAAAAAATTATATTCAATTTGCAACCTGATGGAGGTCAGTATAGATGGACTAATAGAATGATGCTATGCCCAAAAGATTTTACTTCACTAGGTCCAGTAAAAAAATTGGTATTCTATACACAGGTGGTATATCTTGCAACACAGATAGGCTACTCCACTGACTAACACACTCTGCAATAGGCCAAAAAGGATTAGCTTTGCTAGATTCAGCCAAATGCTGTGAAAAGAACTTGCACAGCACTGGCACAGACCTGCCTGGCAAAAACTGATAGGAACTGATGTAACCTAGTCCTGAAAAGGACTGCAATTACAATTAGTCTTTACTCCAACAATCTATCTATTTAAGAGCACAGACCTGCCTGCTAAAAGTCGTAGGAAATGCTGTAACCTAGTCCTTAAAAGGACTGCAATCACAACTATTCCCTACTCCCAAGCTATCTGTAAATTTGTGAGAAAATTGGCTTGAAATTAACAAGGTATAGCGCACACAGCAACAGCGGTGCCGTCTAACACGCAGCTGCAGCAGTGAGAAAATGGTGGCGACGGGGAAAATGGCTTGGTCTTATAGGGCAAGGACATGTGACATACACTGCCAATGACACATGCCCTTGCTTGTGTGAAAAAAAGCACTTCGCTCCATGTGTGCGCTGCTGATAGGCTGACAGATTGCACCTCCCCACTGTAAATGCGGGAAAGAGAAAAAAAAATGGAGATCTTCATTATTCCTGCAGAGATCCATCCCCTGCCCCTGCCCCCACCCCGCTGTACACTCAAACTGCGTATTAACATTAATTTTCATCATTACTGAGAAAAAATCCAGTTATGATTTTGGTGCACGAACAGTTATCGAACATAACCTCGAACAGCCGAATTTTTCTCAAATCGTTCGTGTTCGCCGAACGGCTCGAACACCGCCCAAAACAGCTCGAATTTGAGATTGGCGAACAGTTCGAGTCGAACAACGCTCATCTCTAGTGATGAGACGTCTCAACAAGCCGAGCAACGAAGGCTTGAGCAGGTGGTGCGTTGTGCGGCACATAGAGCTGCAGAGACTCCAGAACAATCCCAAGCCTGACGTGAACGGAATGCGGAGTTTTTGGCATCTCAACGGGCTGCTGAAACTCAAGAACAGTCCCAAGCCCGACGTGAACAGCATGCGGAGTATCTGGCGTCTCAACGGGCTGCTGAAACTCCAGAACTGTCCCAAGCTCGACGTCAGCAGCAAGCGACTTACATGGCGTCCCAAAGAGCCACTGAAACTTATGAAATGGCCGAATCTCGCAGACGCACTGTTGCTGAAAGGGCAGAACAGCGACGTCAAACATTTACAAGAAATACATGGATATTGTTTAATAAAGCTGTTATGTTCTGCTACCAAAGCTAAGGAAAGAGAGGAGATCTGTCCCTACTATGAGACTCAGCTGAATCCCTACGATGTAACAGGGAACCTGATCCTGCGATCAGACCTGCTAAAGTCCTAATCTAGTCTGTACGAAGACCTATAGATGTGGGGAGGGAATCCCTACAAGTACTAAGGACTGGGAGGAATATGGGACACCTCCTAACAGAAATAGTAGCAGACAGACGAACAAACAAAATAGATAGAACATAGAGGTCCGTAGACCAAGCAAACTAACAGAGTTAGATACAGAGCACAGGCTAGCTAGAAAGTAGATATACAATGAAGTCCAGCAAAGCCAGAAGGGCGGAGCAGGACTAAATAGGCCAACAAGGTCATGTGACCAGCAAAGGAAAAAAAAACCTAACAGCAAGGTTCTAACAGTACCCCCCCTTCTAAGAGGATCCTCCGGATCCCCTAGGACCAGGCTTATCAGGAAATCTCCTGTGAAACGCTCTGATAAGTCTGGACGCGGAAACATCATCTGACCTCACCCAAGAGTTATCCTCGGGTCCGAAACCTTTCCAGGCCACAAGATACTGCAAACTACCTCTATACCATCTAGAGTCAAGGATGCGAGAAATTTCATATTCCCCGTCCTCCACCACCGGAGGAACAGAGGCAGAGGCGTCACCATCCGACACAACAGCTTTTTTTAACAGAGAGACATGAAAGACCGGATTAATTCTCCAGGAGGTAGGAACCTCCAACCTAACAGCAGATTGGTTGACAACCTGAAGCACCTTAAAGGGCCCTACAAACTTGGGACCCAATTTCTTAGAAGGAATCCTCAACCGCAGATTCCTAGAGGACAACCAAACCATGTCACCAACAGCGAACAAAACCTCCTGTCGTTTCCTATCAAAGTAGTCTTTAGATTTTCTGTTGGCCTCCTGAAGATTACCACGCACATCCGTCCAAACTCTTTCCAAATCACCGGAAAAATTCTCCTCCTCAGGCACGGCAGATCCCAACTTGGAGAACGACCCAAACGACGGATGTCTCCCAGAACAACAAAAAAAAGGCGAACAACCAGCAGAAGAAGATGTATGATTGTTCAGAGCAAATTCGGCAAGTGGCAGAAACTCAGACCACCCCTCTTGATTGTCTGCCACAAAACAACGCAAGAACTGCTCAACATCCTGGTTTTTCCTTTCTGTCTGGCCATTAGATTCAGGATGATATCCGGACGAAAACGACAAATGAATTCCCAACCTGTCACAAAAGGCACGCCAAAAACGAGCCACGAACTGAGGACCCCTATCAGAAACAATGTCAGTAGGAACGCCATGAAGTCTGACAATTTCCTTGACAAAGGCCTTAGCGAGAGTTTTAGCGCAGGGCAGTTTGACGAAGGGAACCAAGTGACACATCTTGCTAAAGCGGTCCACGACCACCCAGATGACAGTAAAACCCTCAGAGGGGGGAAGGTCAGTTATAAAGTCCATAGCCAAATGTGTCCAAGGAGCACTGGGGACCTCCAAAGGACAAAGCAACCCCGCAGCAGGAGTATGTGAGGACTTAGATCTAGCACATATAGTACATTGGCGCACCCACTTAATGACTTCCTTCTGCCATCCAGGCCACCAAAAACTGCGACCCACCAGTCTCTTGGTCTCAGAGATTCCGGGATGACCTGCCAACCGAGATTCGTGACACTCAACAAACAAATCTCTCCTAAAGGTCTCAGGCACAAACAACCTCCCATGAGGAGTGTTAGATGGGGCATTCTCCTGAGCTTTAAGAATCTCATCTTCCAAAACGGAGTCTAAAGCAGCTATCACAACACCTTCTTGTAAAATGTTTTCCTCTTTCTCAGCACCGACTATGGGAGAAAAACTGCGAGACAAGGCATCCGCCTTAACATTCTTAGTACCAGGGATGTAAGTAACGGAGAAATTAAACCGCGAGAAAAACAGTGCCCACCTAGCCTGACGGGCATTCAGGCGCTTGGCAGCATCAAGATATATCAGATTTTTATGATCCGTAAGAACCTGAACGGGAAATTCCGCACCTTCCAAGAAGTGGCGCCAGTGTTCAAATGCGAGTTTAATAGCCAATAATTCCCGATTACCAATATCGTAATTCAATTCAGTCTCCGAAAATTTTTTTGAAAAAAAGGCACAGGGATGTAATCCATCCCCGTTATCCTGAGACAATACTGCGCCAACCCCCACAGAGGAAGCATCAACCTCAACCAAAAACGGCCTAGTAACATCAGGCTGCATAAGGATGGGAGCAGAGGTGAACCTCTCCTTGAGATACACAAAAGCTTCAATGGCCTCAGAAGACCACTGAACCGCATCAGCACCTTTCCTGGTGAGATCAGTCAGAGGTTTGACAATACTAGAAAAATTTTTTATGAACTTTCTATAGTAATTGGCGAAACCCAAAAACCTCTGTATCGATTTCAAACCAATAGGCCTAGGCCATTCCTGCACAGCCTGAACCTTAACCGGATCCATCTCAAAACCTTTGCTGGAGATAATGTAGCCCAAAAAACTAATTCTCTGTACAGCGAACTCACATTTCTCCAGCTTAGCAAAAAGCGAATTGTCCATTAATAACTGTAATACCTCACGCATGCTCCGCCAATGAGACTCCAGATCTGGCGAATAAATCAAAATGTCATCCAAATACACAACCACATTTTTACCGATCAAAGGTCTAAGGATGTCATTAATAAGATTCTGAAAAAATGCAGGAGCATTAGTGAGACCAAAAGGCATAACCAGATTCTCAAAATGACCCACAGGAGTGTTAAAAGCAGTCTTCCATTCATCACCCTCCTTCATGCACAACAGATTGTATGCCCCCTTAAGGTCAATTTTAGAGAACCACTTGGCCCCCAATAACTGGTTAAACAGATCAGGAATCAATGGCAGTGGGTAAGGATTGCGTACAGTAATTTTGTTAATCTCACGAAAATCCAGACAAGGACGTAAACCGCCGTCCTTTTTTTTTACAAAAAAAAATCCAACCGCCACAGGAGACTTAGAGGGCCTAATGTGACCGGCAGCCAAGCTTGTCTGTATGTATTCCTCCAAAGCCTTCCTCTCAGGAATAGTAAGGTTAAATAAACGACTCTTAGGAAGAGTCGCTCCAGGGACAAATTCAATAGAACAATCATAGTCTCTATGGGGAGGCAAAACCTGCGATTCCTTCTCAGAAAAAACTCTCCAAAAATCCTGAATAGGAACAGGCAATTCTCCCCTATCCAAAGCTGCAATACGCCCGTTACAACACTTGTCATAACATTTATGGCTCCAGGATTTAATTTCACTGGTAGACCAATCCAGTACAGGATTGTGAAATTTTAACCAGGGCAAACCCAATATTACTGGAGAAGGCAAGTTATTCAACACTACCAAATCCAATTTCTCATGGTGAACACCATTAATAGTGAGAGGAAATTCACTGACCTTGAGAGTAATATTCTTCAAAGGGGAGCCATCCACAGAAACCACAGCAATGGGGGATGACAAAGGTTCAGGTTTTAAATTGAGTTTTTCCACGAATCCCCCATCAATTACATTCAGTGTAGATCCACAATCAACAAACACCCGAAATTCCATTAATTTTTCCTGAGCAATCGTGGAAGCAGCTAAAAATATACCCTTGGAATTTAAACAGGCAATACGGGCGTGACTGACCATTTTTTTTTCTTTCTTCATACGAAGCTCACAGCCTTTAATCAAATGACCAGATTTTCCGCAGTAGAAACACAAGCCTTGCGAAAAACGACGGTCTTTTTCTTGAGAGCGAGGTGCCACCGATCCAATCTCCATCA
This sequence comes from Phyllobates terribilis, assembly GCF_046119375.1. Classification (NCBI taxonomy): domain Eukaryota; kingdom Metazoa; phylum Chordata; class Amphibia; order Anura; family Dendrobatidae; genus Phyllobates; species Phyllobates terribilis. The sequence continues at coordinate 180,404,807 of NW_027362771.1, forward strand.
GTTCACCACTGTTAGTACACACATTCTCATAACCAGAAACTGACATAGCAGAGGATTTGCTCTCATTAACCCTAGCACGCAGTCTTCTATCCACCCGTATAGCTAATTGCATAGCCTGTTGCAAATCTTCAGGTGTAGGATAAGCAATTAGCAGGTCTTTAACCCTTTCACTGAGCCCAGCAAGAAATAGACTTTTCAGAGCAGAATCGTTCCACCCTGTTTGAGTGGACCAACGACGAAAATGTGTACAATATTTTTCCACATTACCTGATCCTTGTTTTAGACGTCTCAACTCAGTCTCAGCTGATGCGACACGGTCAGGATCATCATATAATAGTCCCAAAGCAGAAAAAAAACTATCCACTGATCTGAAGCATGAATCACTAGGTTGCAAAGAAAAGGCCCACTCCTGAGGCTCTTTGCGCAAAAGTGACATTATGAACCCTACGCGCTGGGATTCATCCCCAGAGGACTTAGGTCTCAAACGAAAATACAATAAGCAAGCATTTTTAAATGAAAAAAATTCTCGGTGTTCACCAAAAAACAAATCCGGCAAACATACCTTAGGCTCCAAGAAATGTGCTCCAGGACAGTTACTCACGTGCTGACGGAGCTCGGCCACCTCCAGAGAGAGTCCCTGCAGGCGATGAGCCAAATCCTGAACCGACACCATGATGGAACAGAAAAATCTTTCCTTAGAGAATTTGCTGGCTGGACTTACTGTTATGTTCTGCTACCAAAGCTAAGGAAAGAGAGGAGATCTGTCCCTACTATGAGACTCAGCTGAATCCCTACGATGTAACAGGGAACCTGATCCTGCGATCAGACCTGCTAAAGTCCTAATCTAGTCTGTACGAAGACCTATAGATGTGGGGAGGGAATCCCTACAAGTACTAAGGACTGGGAGGAATATGGGACACCTCCTAACAGAAATAGTAGCAGACAGACGAACAAACAAAATAGATAGAACATAGAGGTCCGTAGACCAAGCAAACTAACAGAGTTAGATACAGAGCACAGGCTAGCTAGAAAGTAGATAAACAATGAGGTCCAGCAAAGCCAGAAGGGCGGAGCAGGACTAAATAGGCCAACAAGGTCATGTGACCAGCAAAGGAAAAAAAACCTAACAGCAAGGTTCTAACAAAAGCTGCATTTGAGTATGACGAGACTCTTGATTATGAAACTCACAAGCTTATAAAAATAGAAGCAATGACCATAGATTGCAAATATTGCGGAGCTCTTAAGTGGAAAGAGGAAGCAGCAGGTATGTGTTGTTTGGGCGGGAAAGTGGCTCTTCCTTATATAGACGAGCCAGTTCAACCTTTAAAAGAGCTTTTCTCTAATGAAACTGATGAATCTCGCCTTTTTCTAAATAATATAAGAAAATACAACATGTGCTTTCATATGATGTCTTTTGGATCAGATCAAATTGTCTCAATGCCAGGGTTTTGCCCGACCTTTACAATACAAGGACAAGTATACACCGTATCGGTTCTTTAATTTCTACGTCCATTTCGCAACCACAATTTTTACAAGTTTATTTCATAGGTGACGAAGAAGAACAAATCAACAGGCGTACTGAGTGCGTGCAAAGCGTAGATAGAAACATAGTTAAAAAATTACAACGAGTACTTCACGACCACAACATTTTGGTGCATGAATTTAAAACGGCTAGAGACAAAATGATCAATGACGATCATTTCAAAGTAGTGATTCACCCAGACCGTGTACCACGTGGTCAACATGAGAGACGATTGAATACCCCTACTACAAATGAAATAGCTGCTGTAATAGTTAGTAGCGAACAAACTATGTCTCGGGACATCGTTGTGCAGCCGCGCGATTGCATGCTCACTAGGGTTCCCAATACACATAGATTCTATGACGCTCTCGAGTACCCAATAATTTTTTGGAAAGGACAAGAGGGGTACAGCATTGATATTCCTCAGATAAATCCAATTACCAAACAAGCAATGCCAAGCAAAAAGGTGTCCTGCAAAGATTTTTATGCCTTTCACTTGATGGTCCGTCGCAGCGATTTTAATTTGATGCTTAAGTGTAGGCTCCTACTTCATCAGTTTCTGGTCGACATGTATGTAAAGATGGAAAGTGAACGCTTAAGGTTCATTTCTTTAAATAAAAAAAAACTGCGCGCAGAAAATTATATTCACTTGCAAGATGCAATAAGAAATGATGCGGATTTGAATCCAAATAACTTAGGTCAGATGGTGATTCTCCCGTCATAATTTGTAAATAGCCCGAGATACCTACATGAATACACACAAGATGCATTCACATACGTACGTAATTATGGGAGGCCTGATTTATTTATTACAATGACTTGCAACCCCGCTTGGCCAGAAATCACCAAAGAGCTTATGGCTGGTCAAAATTCAACGGACAGACATGACTTAACAGCTCGAGTATTTAGATTAAAAGTACAGAAGTTGGTAGCTCTACTTACAAAAGGTAACATATTTGGTGATATGCAATGCTTCATGTACTCGATCGAGTGGCAAAAGCGAGGTTTGCCTCATGTGCACTTACTGCTGTGGTTAAAGGAAAAATTGCATCCGAACCAAATTGACGAAATCATATGTGCTGAGATACCAAACCCAGAAACCGATCAAAAGCTCTATGATACAGTGACAAAGAATATGATTCACGGGCCATGTGGTACATTCAATTCTTCATCGCCATGCATGAAGGAAGGAAAATGTACCAAAAAATATCCGAAGAAGCTTTTAAAAGATACTCAAACCAATGACAAAGGTTATCCTTTGTACAGGCGCAGAGCACCAGAGAATGGTGGACGCACGACGATTATAAAAACCCGTAGAGGAACACAGGAAATATTGGTGGACAATAGCTGGGTGGTCCCATATTCTCCACTTTTATCAAAAATTTTTAATTCTCATTTAAATGTAGAGCTCTGTAATACGGTACAGGCGATAAAATATATTTGTAAATATATTAATAAGGGTAGCGACCAGGCTATTTTTAACATTCGCCAGCAAGGGAATGTTAACATTGACCCAAGAGATGAGGTGCAGACCTTTAGAACCGGCCGATATGTTAGTAGTAACGAAGCAGCGTGGCGGATCTTAGGTCTGCCTCTGCACGAGAGACACCCAACCGTCACTCATCTCGCGATTCATTTACCTAATGGCGAGAGGGTTTACTTTACGGAAAATAATTTTAGAGAGAGATTAGAAGCACCACCTAAAACTACACTAACTGCATTTTTCCTGTTGTGCCAAAGTGATACGTTTGCAAAAACATTACTTTACATTGACGTGCCTCGCTACTATACTTGGAATGTGGCACGGAAGCAATGGAAACGTCGTTTACAAGGAACACCTGTCGATGGCTGGCCAGGTGTGAAGGCAGGAGATGCTCTAGGTCGCATTTACACGGTGCACGTTAGCAATTTTGAATGTTATTGCTTGCGTATGCTGCTGAATGTAATAAGGGGTCCAACCAACTTCTCGGATTTAAAAACATCTGAAGGTCAAGAACTTGCAACTTTTCGGCAGGTGTTTGAGAAGATGGGGTTGTTGGAAGATGATAACCACTGGGATACCACCTTAGAAGAGGCCATGCTATGTCGCACCCCGGCGCAAATAAGAGAGCTGTTTGCCATATTGATATGCACTTGCGGTTTATCCAATCCTCTACAACTCTGGCACAAGTATAAAACTGCGTTATCAGAGGATATCATGCACAGATTTGAAAGAATGGATCACGTTAACGATGATCTCTGTTTCAATGAGGCGTTGGGGCTTATCGAGGACAAAATATTAATAATTTCTGGAAAGAAATTGTCCGATTTTGGTCTACCCTCACCGCGGCGTAGAGGAGAGCTGTCGAACGAGTTGATAAAAGAGCTAAGCTATGATACCAACCAGTTAGACGCTCACGTTTGCGAAACTGAGCCACGTTTGCTACCTGATCAAAGAGAGATTTATCACAAAATAGTAGGACGAGTTGAGAATGGTGAAGGCGGACTTTTTTTCCTTGATGCCCCGGGTGGTACAGGATAAACTTTCTTGCTTAATTTACTTTTAGCAAAAATTCGTAGCGGTCATAAAGTAGCTGTGGCTTCCTCTGGAATTGCTGCAACATTGCTAAGCGGTGGACGGACGGCACATTCAGTCTTTAAATTACCTCTTAATCTGGTGAACGAAGAAACCCCATCGTGTAATATCAGCAAGAGCAGCGCCCGTGCAAACTAATCGTGTGGGACGAGTGCACAATGTCACACAAACGCGCCATCGAAGCTCTTGATCGTTGTCTACAAGACTTACACAGTAAACAAACAATAATGGGTGGTATGGTTGTTTTATTGGCTGGGGACTTTAGGCAAACTTTGCCTGTCATCGAGTGAGGCACTGCAGCAGACGAAATTAACGCATGTCTGAAATCCTCATATTTATGGACCAAAGTTGAAAAGCTGCACCTCACCACCAACATGCGTGTCCAGTTATTCAGTGATCTAGAGTCGGGCGCGTACGCTGAGAAACTGCTCGAGATCGGTGAAGGTCGAATCGAAACTGACGAAGAAGGTATGGTTCTATTCACTAACCAATTTTGTCATGTTGTGGATTTGGAAGACGCACTTATTGCTCAAATTTTTCCAAATTTGCAACAAAACATCCACGATGAAAATTGGCTATGTGAAAGAACTATACTAGCACCAAGAAATGAAACAGTTGCGAAAATCAATAAAATTATCTTGGATCAAGTAACCAGCGATGCAACAACCTACAACTCCATCGACACAGTCATGTCATCTGAAGACTGTACGAGCTACCCCGTGGAGTTTCTTAACTCTTTGGAGCTATCCGGGGTCCCATCTCATAAGCTCGAATTAAAGGTCGGTATACCCGTTTTGTTAATGCGCAACTTGGACGCCCCGAGATTATGTAATGGCACTAGATTGCGAGTCACTGAACTAGGCAGGCACATTGTAAAGGCCACAATTTTAACTGGAGAAGCTAAGGGTGAAAATATTCTTATACCACGCATCCCAATAATACCCAATAACTTACCCTTTAATTTCAAACGTTTGCAGTTCCCACTTACAGTTGCATTTTCAATGACCATCAATAAATCGCAAGGGCAAACTTTGAAGGTAGCGGGGATACATTTAGGCACGCCCTGTTTTTCCCACGGTCAGCTATACGTAGCTAGCTCACGTGTTTCTAAATCGCAAAATCTACTTATTTTCGCTGAACGAAAGAAATCAAATAACATAGTTTACAGGAGTATATTGCAGTAAAAACACATAGATAAATTACCTGCAGATGTCCATTATTCAAATTACATACTAATTCTTTACTAACACGAACAATATTAAACGCAAGTAACTTCAGTCGTCCTGTTTATTAATCAGTGTTTAGTAATCCGTTTGTGATGAAATTTGATATGGATAATTTCAAGCCTGGGGAAGGACATAGGGCTACTTTTTATAAACACACCATACAGGCGAAGATTATATAAAACTGTAAACCTGATTGACTGACACACCTAGCGGTCAACGCACAGCCGAAACCACTGAACTTAGCATCTTGAAATTTGCAGATAGGTTCTATTATAGCTTAAATGAGCACTAAGAAAGGAATTTTGATAATTCCACCCTCAAGAGTTTCCCTCTTCATATTATAGGGGTTCAAAGATTGTATGGAATCCGTCAGTTTTGAAGTTAGACATCTGAAATTTTGGATGTACGAGTAACTAATTAAGATTATTTTTTTTTACTATTAAGATTTTTTTTTTTTACTATTAAGATAATTTTTTTTTTACTATTAAAATGATCTGTCACGAAACTTAATGTGGCAGACCAAATTCCACGCGAGCGAAGCCGCGGGTAAAAGCTAGTATATATATATAGGGAAAGTTAGTATAGTTGGGTGGGCCGATATTGCATGAGTGATTAGGAAACGTGGGTGGAAAATATATTAGGTAATTGGGAATTGTATATCCGTTTTGTGTACTGTGTTAGTGTGATATATAGTAGTATATTAACTGTAGACTTTTGTGTAATAAACACCTTTTATTAGTACACGGTTTTGTCTCAGTTGGTATATAGTACAAGGCACAGATAACGTTAGTGGATATTAATTATTAGTAGTCAAGTTTGATGTTAATAGTTAATATCGAACCTCAATAGAGGTGTAGGAGAGTCCCCCATTAATCACGGATATTTTTGGAGGGAACCGCATCCTTTTACACACAGGCTCATGAGATCTCTGCCATGGGAGATGAAAGAAAAGGAGGTGAAAAATGTCAGCTAGCACATAGAAAGCAATCTTCTCTGAATGGAGTGCTCCAATCTGCAGCTCCACTGGTTCAGTGTCGACTTGAACTACTTCAAGGAGGTCCTTCCCCTCAATAGATGACACTATCAGCGGATTCTGGAGGCGTTAAATGGGAATATGATACCGATCCACCACGGCTTGCTGTAAGAAATTTCCCGCCGAACCAGAGTTAAGAAAGGCAGTTTCATTGAACCGCGATACCGCAGCCAGAGCACACTCCCTTGGCACGACCACTCTCAGACTGTCGCATAAGTTGCAGGCAGCTGCGGCAACTTGAGCTGGAGCAAAGCAAGTGGCCATGGTCAGAGCATCCAACCAGATTCCTACACAGGACACAGAAACGTTAAAAGTCAGTGATGAAGAGTCTCCTCTCTCAGGGAAGCTTCACCAACAGGCCCTAGGTTTAGGAGTTTAGACCTCTTAGGACAGTTACGAATAAAGTTCTCCGCGATACCGCAGCCGGAGCACACTCCCTTGGCACGATCGCTCTCAGACTGTCGCTCTGCCAGCCTAACACGATCGACCTGCATGGGTTCAGCCAGGATGGCTGTTTCAGGAGGCTGTCTTTCACATGTGACCTCTTTGGTATGCTCTTGAAACCGGAGGTAGATTCGGATTGCCAGGGAGATTGATTCATCTAGAAAGGTCAGGATGTCCCATCCAGCCAACTCATTCTTATCCTTCCAGATAATTCTTCCCAGAAGGTGGCTACCAAAGTTTTGTCATTCCATCCAAGTTCGGAAGACAAGGTGCGGTTCTGGACGGCATGCTGGCTGAGGGACAATTCTCCCTGAAGTAGTCTGAGCAGGGAGGATGCAGTGGAGGAAGTATGGCCAGGTTCGCCTAAGACCTTCCAGAAGGCCACAAGGAAGGCCTGCAGGTCCATGGTCACAAGATCCCCTCTTGCTTCTCCTGCAAGATGGGACATGAGGAATCCCACCTTCACTGATGGGCCAAAAGTTCATAGTGCAGGGTGCACTGATTCAAGGATCCACTGCACTGCTTGGGGTCTCTGCTGAACTTAACTTCTGGAGCATAAATTGCAGGCAGTGTAGACTTGCTCATAGCTGTGGCAACGTGAGCTGGAGCAAAGCAAGTGGCCGTGGTCAGAGCATCCAACCAGATATTCACAGTCCTTAAAAATGACAAAATTTTTTCTTGCTGATCACGCTGACGAGAGAGTTCCGGATACAGGTCCGAGGCCTGGGGAATCTTGGGATCAGCAGGATCCATGGCCTAAGGAAACTGTTACGTTCATAGGCGGAACACGTGGTTCATGGACCCACTGTGTCATGGACCGGGGTGTAACTAAGCAGCTACATTGGTGTTTACTGGAGTCTCTAGTGGCAAGGTCAGGCTTGTGCATCAGATAGCTGCTTGATGCCACTCCAGGGCAGCGCCGGTAGTAGCAGCTGACCCCAAGGGTCAATGACGTTAATTCAGATTCCTAGACAGGGCAGGATGGCCACTTGAGACAGGAGCAGACTGTGCAGAAAGAACGGCCACTGGGACAGGTTCAGACTGGGCAGACAGAACGGCCACTGGGTCAGGTTCAGACTGTGCAGATAGGACGACCACTTGGGAAACAGTTCAGGTAGTGTTGATGTGGCAACAGGATACAGATACAGCGGATGCAGTTTCAAGGTAACGCAGTGGCGTACCGCCAATGGCGGCAGACCACGCCACTGCTATGGGGCCCATGGCCGGAGGGGGCCCGTGAGCCAGGAGCGCCCCAAGCAGCGTGGGAACGAGGAGCATAGGTGAGTAGGAGGTTGCGGCGGCAAAGGAGTGGGTTGCGGCAGTGGAGGAGCGGGGCACACGCAGTAGCCCCTGCCGCAGCTACTACGTGTGCCCGCTGCTAAAGGGACATGAATATTCCCTGTTCTCCACTCCCATAGGCGTGGAGAAGAGGGAATATTCATTCTCTTCAGCAGTGGGCATGGAGGAGCGCTGAGCCGCGGCTCCTGTCAGTGCCCGCTGCTAAAGAGAAAGCATATTCACGCTTCTTCATGCCCATAGTCTCGGCGTGGAGAGTAGTGAATGTGCCGGCAGCAGCAGCAGCTCACCTTGGCTTCTGAGAGTGCGCGCAGCTCAGATGCCGACATGAGCTGCTGCAGACAGGACTCAGCGCTGGAGCAGAGGTGAGGAAGGAAGGTGAGTATAAGTGTTTATTTTTTTATGTGTGCAGTGATTGGGGGATGAGGAGGCCACACATGCCAGGATACTTAGATTGAGGAGGCCACACATACCAGGAATGGGGGATTGAGGAGGCCACACATACAAGGATTGAGGGATTGAGGAGGCTACACATACCAGGGATTGTGGGATTGAGGGGGCCACACATACCAGGGATGGGGGATTGAGGAGGCTACACATACCAGGGATTGTGGGGGCCACAGATACCAGGGATTGTGTGATTGAGGGGGACACACATACCAGGATTGGGAAATTTAGCTGCTGCTGCATTTCCCACCCTAGGCTTATACTCAAGGCAATAGGTTTTCCCATTTTTATGTGGTAAAATTAGGGACCTCGGCTTATATTCGGGTCAGTTTATTTAAAATATACGGTATTTTAAAATCAGTGAGTACGTGGTGCCCATAATACAGCAGGACTGTGGTGTGCATTATACTATATGGGGGCTGCATTTTACCCTATGGGGTGTGTAATATACTGTATGAAGGACTATGGGGAGTGCATTATATTCTATGGAGGACCATGGGAAGTTCATTATACTATATGGAGGATTATGGGGGGCGCATTATACTATATGGAGGATTATGGGGAGCGCATTATACTATATGGAGGTTTATGGGGGAGCATTATACTATATGGAGGATTATGGGGGCGCATTATACTATATGGAAGATTATCGGTGGTGTATTATACTATATGGAAGGCTATGTTGGGCCATTATAATATTTGAGGGCTATGTGGGGGGCCATTATACTGTATGAAAGCAATTATACAGTGCGACGGTTTGTGTGGGGTCCATTATACTGTTTGGAGGTCTGTGTGGGGGCCATTATACTGTTTGGAGGGCTGTGTGGGGGCCATGAGAGAGTATGGAGGGCTCAATAGGGGTTCACTGCGTTCACTGGGGGATTATACTGCGTTAGGGTCACCATACTTTGCCGTGGGAGTTGAAGTGGGGTACAATAGGGTCATTATACTGTGCATGTGGAGGAATGCACCATAGGGGTATCATACTGTTTGGGGGGCACTTTTGTTGGCATCATACTTTATGGGGCAATGAAAGAGGAATCTACGACTTCAGAAGGAGGAAAATTTAAATGTAAAGGCTGGAAAGTTATGAGATCTGCTCTTCTGTGACACAGACAAATATTTATTTATTTTTTGTGGGGGGGGGCAATTAGAGCTTCTGCTATGGGGCCCCATGACTTCTATGTACGCCCCTGGGGTAACGTATAACCTACATACAACTACAGGGAAAGTACAGAATAAGGAAACACTATAATAGACTCTCCTGTTATATGGGAATAAAATGACTACTGATGGAGCAGCATCTGCTGACCAGAAGACCAGTCCACCATTAGCCTCCTCCATTATAAAAGAAGTCTGCCCATATACAGTATATTTCATCAAATGACTGGGGCCCAGACACACTTCTTGCACTGGGGCCTCAAGCTGTCATTGTCCGCCCTGATAGGATCATACATTTGATATACATAAACTCATTGGAAACAAGTCTTAGTAAAAGTACAAAGTGCAAGTGTATAGCTGTAGTGTGACATATATAGGGGTGGTATCTATCTAAAAAAAAAAATAAGAATCATGGAGAGAACAGATAAAGGTAATACAGAGAAGAGAGCATCCTCCAAGAAGGACGCTAACCGGACATGCAGAATAGGGAGAATCTTTCAAGCATTTTCTGAGAGATTTTTCAGGTGTTTTTGTGGAGTGGACGTTCTTTAAAAAGAATCCTCAAAATACTCATGCTCACACTATAGAAAAAAATATGCTGTTTTGCATGTGTTTTTTGCATGTGTGTTTTTGTACTGCAATGAATGCTTTTTGGAGCTAAATAAAGATATTTGAAAAAAGAAACGTGGGACATCGCTTTAACTCTTGGATTACCATCAGACCTGGGGTGAGTATATTGGTTAATTTAAGTGATTAAAAAATGTGTCTGTTTTATTTCAAATAAAGTGTTTTATTCTCGCTGTGTGTGTTTATTTAACTCTTTACTTACAGGTTTATTAATGAGGGTGTCTGGCTGACATCTCTTCACTACAAAACTTAAGGCTCGGTATCAGAGACATTACCCCTAATCCCATTCAAATATGAAGTGCCATTTCTGGGGCAGCTGAGGGCTGCTATTTTTAGCCTAGGAAGGGGCCATTAGGCCAACATGTTCCCTGGCTATTAATAACAGCTCACAGCTGTTTGGTTAGCCTTTGGGTACGTCCCTACGATCAGGATCCAGCAGTGCTTTGGACACAGCGTATTTTCGCTGTGTCCAAAATGCTGCATTCTAATGCTGCACTTGTTTTAGCAGTACATGCGGATCCACCGCATGTGATGACATTTCAATCAATAAAAATCTGCAGTGGAGACTAGCGTCTCCACTATAGAAAATAAAATGCAATTTCTGCATTTTTGCTGCAGATTTGACTGACTCAATTGAAGTTAATGGATGAAAAACGCGGCAAAAACACACAAAGAATTGACATGCTGCAGATTTAAATGCTATGGAAATCTTGATAGGAAATTTCCTGATCATGTGCACAGCATTTCAGGGTTGTCATTGAATTAGCTGACACAAGGATTCCATAGGGTTTTTGGCCCAAATCCAGGGTGAAAAAATGCCACAAAAATGCACCAAAAACGCACCGCGTGCACACAGCCTTGCGGTATTAATGTGTTTCAGAAAGTAGTGAATAGAACTACAAGTTAAAGATTGTAAAATCACATCTCTAAAAGATCTGAGCATTGACTAGCAAGGTTGAATTCATCTGTGTCTTTCCAATTAACGTAAAAGAAAGAAAAGTGCAAGAAGCAAAAAGCAATAAAGGTACAGTGTGCGCATCAAGAGACACATTAAAATGTCATTGAAAGAAGAAAGAATCTGCAAATATTTTCTTTTATTCCTATAGCTTCTTTTTATCCTATTTTTACTATGGATTTTCGGGGATAAATACATTAAAATTAGACCATTGTTGGTTGTATTTTGAATTAACTGGTTTTCTGCATTTTCCATTTTTATTCATACATTATTTACAAGGATTTTTCTTTTCTTCCCTTACTTTACATTACATCTAAATTCCATTGGTACCTGAATACTGATTGAGTCCTTATCCAGAAACCACAGGAAACTAGTTTTACCTTATTATTTCTGACATACATCCGGGAGAACACCAGTAGGACCTCTATCTAACTGCATTTCAATATATATTTAAAGTGACCTTACAAAAAATGATTGAAGATTGTTTTACAGCTTCTTGTAGTGTGAATTACCTGGGAATTTGTTGTCAGCCATACATACAGTACAGACCAAAAGTTTGGACACACCTTCTCATTTAAAGATTTTTCTGTATTTTCATGACTATGAAAATTGTACATTCACACTGAAGGCATCAAAACTATGAATTAACACATGTGGAATTATATACTTAACAAAAAAGTGTGAAACAACTGAAAATATGTCTTATATTCTAGGTTCTTCAAAGTAGCCACCTTTTGCTTTGATGACTGCTTTGCACACTCTTGGCATTCTATTGATGAGCTTCAAGAGGTAGTCACCGGAAATGGTTTTCACTTCACAAGTGTGCCCTGTCAGGTTTAATAAGTGGGATTTCTTGCCTTATAAATGGGGTTGGGACCATCAGTTGTGTTGTGCAGAAGTCTGGTGGATACACAGCAGATAGTCCTACTGAATAGACAGTTAAAATTTGTATTATGGCATGAAAAAAGCAGCTAAGTAAAGAAAAACGAGTGGCCATCATTACTTTAAGAAATGAAGGTCAGTCAGTGCGAAAAATTGGGAAAACTTTGAAAGTGTCCCCAAGTGCAGTTGCAAAAACCATCAAGCGCTACAAAGAAACTGGCTCACATGAGGACCGCCCCTGGAAAGGAAGACCAAGAGTCACCTCTGCTTCTGAGGATAAGTTTATCCGAGTCACCAGCCTTAGAAATCACAGGTTAACAGCAGCTCAGATTAGAGACCCGGTCAATGCCACACTTTCTAGCAGCAGACACAAGCCTTCAACAACTGTTAAGAGGAGACTTTGTGCAGCAGGCCTTCATGGTAAAATAGCTGCTAGGAAACCACTGCTAAGGACAGGCAACAAGCAGAAGAGACTTGTTTGGGCTAAAGAACACAAGGAATGGACATTAGACCAGTGGAAATCTGTGCTTTGGTCTGATGAGTCCAAATTTGAGATCTTTGGTTTCAACCACCGTGTCTTTGTGCGACGCAGAAAAGGTGAACGGATGGACTCTACATGCCTGGTTCCCACCGTGAAGCATGGAGGAGGAGGTGTGATGGTGTGGGGGTGCTTTGCTGGTGACACTGTTGGGGATTTATTCAAAATTGAAGGCATACTGGACCAGCATGGCTACCACAGCATCTTGCAGCGGCATGCTATTCCATCCGGTTTGCATTTAGTTGGACCATCATTTATTTTTCAACATGACAATGACCCCAAACACACCTCCAGGCTGTGTAAGGGCTATTTGAACAAAAAGGAGAGTGATGGGGTGCTACGCCAGATGACCTGGCCTCCACAGTCACCAGACCTGAACCCAATCGAGATGGTTTGGGGTGAGCTGGACCACAGAGTGAAGGCAAAAGGGCCAACAAGTGCTAAGCATCTGTGGGAACTCCTTCAAGATTGTTAGAAGACCATTTCCGGTGACTACCTATTGAAGCTCATGAAGAGAATGCCAAGAGTGTGCAAAGCAGTCATCAAAGCAAAAGGTGGCTACTTTGAAGAACCTAAAATATAAGACATATTTTCAGTTGTTTCACACTTTTTTGTTAAGTATATAATTCCACATGTGTTAATTCATAGTTTTGATGCCTTCAGTGTGAATGTACAATTTTCATAGTCATGAAAATACAGAAAAATCTTTAAATGAGAAGGTGTGTCCAAACTTTTGGTCTGTACTGTATATTTAGCCATATTAATGATTCAAGGAGTAATATAGCATAATTTCTAAGTATTACACATAAAGGATCACATAATGTAAGTGATACAAGATCGCCATACCATTTGCCCCGTCTCATGCTGCACATAACACATCTGCATCTCTGGCTGCTATGGGCATAAAAGGGGACAGACTTATTGTGTGGCACCCATGCTCCCCTGACCTCAGCCCCATTGAGAACCTCAGGAGCATCATCAAAAGGAGTGCCTATGATGGCGGGAGGCAGTTCACATCTAAGCAACAGCTCTGGGAGGGTATTCTGTCCTCATGCAAAACAATTGAAGCAGAAACCATCCAAAACCTGACAAATTCAATGAATGAGAGAGTTCAGAAGCTCCTTTCGAACAAGGGGTCCTATGTGCAAATGTAACATCACCTAGAATAAAGTTTTGAGTTGAAAACTGTTTGATTTCAGTTTGTAATAACCTGCTAATCCTTATAATGTCAAAAATTACCATTTTTTGTTCTTTATTAAAATGAAAAGGTTGAAAACTCTGCTGTGCATAATAATTTGAAACATGCATTTTGAGTGCAGTTTGAGTTTTTTATATTTTTTAAAAATATACTGTTATCATAGGCAGTTTGTACAAAAACCTTTCAATTGTACTCTAATAGTTATTTGACTGGAAAATTACAATGACTGCAATTCATATAGGTAATTTAGGAAAATCTGAGAAAATATTATTTGCATAATAATTTGAAACACAGTGTAAAAGCAATATATAAGTTTATTTAAAAGCAGTATTTTATTATGCTGATGTCATCTTAAAGTGAATGTGTTAATAAATAGTTGTCATCTATTGTAATGATGTCACAGTATTGCATGTAAAGGGAAAATATACAATATAAGCTGAAAATTTTTAAAAAAGTAACAAAATAATTAACATCCCTTTTGGTAACTTCATGTGACCTCTGCAGCCAAATCAATGGCCTCAGTAGTAATATAACGAGGCATAGTACTGATATCACCACCAATGGAAGCCATAATGCCAGTGGTGCAGCATGTGACTGCAGAGACCACCTACTGGCTGCAGTGGTAATTTTCCGACCATATATAAACAAGAACCAGTTGGATTGTCGCAGCTTCTGTGCACGATCACCGAAGTAAAGAAGTGAGTATTGTTTATTTTGTTTATTTGCAGCATTTTCTTTTTTCACAAAAAAAAAGTGACCTGCTTTCATGATGCCCCTATAGTTAGTGTGTATATTTAAATGCCGCAGTAATGATCTCACGATAGTGGGAATGTTTATTGAATGCTGTTTTCTATTGTGATGACGCTAAAGTGTGTGCATATGTAATGTGGAGCGGGGCAGTAGCCATGAGTGATATACTCATCTTCCATGCCCCGGCAGGTTACATGAAAATGGAAGTCCTGGCTAGGTGTGGACTTGTATTACTTTGGCGATATGCCTTTGCAGACTGCACGGTGCCGTTGTACTTGGCTGGCCAGAACCAGATGTTATGGAGTTAAGTGAGGGAGACCACAGTTCAAATATAAACTTCTTTTTACTTAAGAATGACATAGTAGAAACTATATACAGCAAATAGTAAGTATGAATCTTCATGGACATTTATTATTAGCATACAACATCGCACATATTTCCTTCCTTGCTGAAATTTTCTGCTTTTCTCAGTGCCTCACTCTACTATTAGTACATTACAGGAAACTGTCTTGGGAGCTTTCATCTTCCTCGAAAACATCACTAAAGTCCAGTTAGAAAGAGTCAAAGACTCCTTTCCATTGCAATGCGTTTCTCTCCATAGGAGTGTGTATGTCTTAATATGGTGACCACTTGGCTTACTTTACTATAGACGCTTAGTAGCTACAAGTCTATATGTATTCTCTTTCTCTTGCTTCCCCTTACTTTTGCCTTCCGTTAGCTCTCAGTTAAAGCTCCACACCATCCTGATGGGCTTCCTCATTCAGGTCTCAGTTCTCTTTCTTTCCCTTCACTTATTTTAGGCCTCCTGTCTGGAATTTGACTTCACTCTGCTTCTTTCCTCTCCTCAGAATCTTACTGAGCCTTTAGTCTCCCTCTTGCCACACGAACACCCATTAACATGCGGATATGCCAATTATCAGACCTTAGGTCTGGTGCTGCTGGATACTGGGCTCTATCTGCCTCACTACCAGGAAGTAATTTCCTGTGTCCCCATGTAGCTCCTCACATTCTGGGCTAGTCCCAACTATTAACTCTGTCTATCCCTACTAACAACTTGTTGCTGGGGAGAATACAACTTCATCACATGGCATTGCAGATTACTAAACGTGCAAAAGAACAAACAATTGAATGCATTATTTCAGTAAAGATTCTACAAGGGGTGTGCAGAGCATCTTTATCTCCTTACATACAGTACAGACCAAAAGTTTGGACACACCTTCTCATTTAAAGATTTTTCTGTATTTTCATGACTATGAAAATTGTACATTCACACTGAAGGTTTCAAAACTATGAATAAACACATGTGGAATTATATACTTAACAAAAAAGTGTGAAACAACTGAAAATATGTCTTATATTCTAGGTTCTTCAAAGTAGCCACCTTTTGCTTTGATGACTGCTTTGCACACTCTTGGCATTCTCTTGATGAGCTTCAAGAGGTAGTCACCGGAAATGGTCTTCCAACAATCTTGAAGGAGTACCCAGAGATGCTTAGCACTTGTTGGCCCTTTTGCCTTCACTCTGCGGTCCAGCTCACCCCAAACCAACTCGATTGGGTTCAAGTCTGGTGACTGTGGAGGCCAGGTCATCTGGTGTAGCACCCCATCACTCTCCTTTTTGGTCAGAAAGCCCTTACACAGCCTGGAGGTGTGTTTGGGGTCACTGTCCTGTTGAAAAATAAATGATGGTCCAACTAAACGCAAACCGGATGGAATAGCATGCCGCTGCAAGATGCTGTGGTAGCCATGCTGGTTCAGTATGCCTTCAATTTTGAATAAATCCCCAACAGTGTCACCAGCAAAGCACCCCCACACCATCACACCTCCTCCTTCATGCTTCACGGTGGGAACCAGGCATGTAGAGTCCATCCGTTCATCTTTTCTACGTCACACAAAGACACGGTGGTTGAAACCAAAGATCTCAAATCTGGACTCATCTGACTAAAGCACAGATTTCCACTGGTCTAATGTCCATTCCTTGTGTTCTTTAGCCCAAACAGGTCTCTTCTGCTTGTTGCCTGTCCTTAGCTGTGGTTTCCTAGCTTCTATTTTACCATGAAGGCCTGCTGCACAAAGTCTCCTCTTAATAGTTGTTGTAGAGATGTGTCTGCTGCTAGAACTCTGTGTGGCATTGACCGGGTCTCTAATCTGAGCTGCTGTTAACCTGCGATTTCTGAGGCTGGTGACTCAGATAAACTTATCCTCAGAAGCAGAGGTGACTCTTGGTCTTCCTTTCCTGGGGCGGTCCTCATGTGAGCCAGTTTCTTTGTAGCGCTTGATGGTTTTTGCAACTGCACTTGGGGACACTTTCAAAGTTTTCCTAATTTTTCGCACAGACTGACCTTCATTTCTTAAAGTAATGATGGCCACTCGTTTTTCTTTACTTAGCTGCTTTTTTCATGCCATAATACAAATTCTAACTGTCTATTCAGTAGGACTATCAGCTGTGTATCCACCAGACTTCTGCACAACACAACTGATGGTTCCAACCCCATTTATAAGGCAAGAAATCCCACTTATTAAACCTGACAGGGCACACCTGTGAAGTGAAAACCATTTCCGGTGACTACCTCTTGAAGCTCATCAAGAGAATGCCAAGAGTGTGCAAAGCAGTTGACTCACCCCCTGGGCCGTGGGGCGCTCGGATCCGGGCAGTAGGGGAACGATGGGAGTAGTAGTGGCAACCCGGTTCCGTGGCTCAGGGTGGTCAGGCCAGTGGTAGTCCGTTATGTGCTGATGTTTATGTCCGACTACGCCACCCGTGGATTTGCGGTTATTAGGAACCGCCGCTGCATGCAGACCGCTGGGGCTGATGAGGTGTGCAGCTAGGGTAGTGTGACTCCCCACGGGAAGAGTGCGGCCCCAGGGCAGTATAGTGGATGGTGGGAGTGATGGTAGTGAGGGTCCCAGTGCTGATAGTGCTGGAGAAGCAAGGAGCACACAGACAACAGGTTGCAGTCCAGGGTCTTTACTAGAACAGGTAAATTGACCCATAAACAGTCCCGGCTAGAAGGGGGACCTGGATGTCTGAGAGCAACGGGGAAATTGGCCCTGGTCAGGGTGAGGGTGTAGGCCTACCGTGCTTTCTGCGCTCCTTCTGGCTATCTCCTCGTTATAGGGTAACAGCCCACGTTTCCGAGCTTTCCGTGTATTCTCGCCTGTATGGCCTGCGACGTGGGTTCCTTTCTGCTCCCAGCCTTGTACGGCTTTACTGGTCCCTTCGGTTGTGGCAGGGCCTCCAGGCTTCTTAGGCCAAGGAATATACAGTCCCTTGCGGACTGGTTCTCTGCTGGGGGATGTGGAATCCTTCCAGCCTCAGACACCAAAGTCTGGTAGATTAAGTCTGTTATCTGCCAAGACAGGCTCTCTTCGCCTCTTGTCTCTGGCTTGTGGCTCTCCTCCTGCCACACTTCCTCTTAGGTGCAATACAAAACTGTCTGTCCCTGCTCTGCTGAGACACGTCTCAGTCCTCAGACAGGTCCTCTGGTCCTCTCTAACCCTGCCCTTAGTACCAGCTTTTATAGGGGCAGCCAGCTCCCCCTACTGGCCTGAGACAGGAGGCATTGCATGCTAATGTTCCCCTGACTAGAGAACCTCCCCCTTGCTCTCAGACACAGCTTTATTACACTTTGTGGCATCCAGGCCAGGGTGACACATTCCCCCCTAGTGAAATTTAGTACTCCGGGACTAAACAATAAACAAAGACAATATGCATAACCATAAAACATTAATAGACAGACGACGCACAGATTGAGTTCTTAAGGTCACAGTGTGGCCTGTGACCTGGTGTCCATATCACCAGCACAACGGGGAGCCTTAACCAGGTGGGGGTCTGTCCTACCCCAAGTCCTTCACAGTCTTAGTTCATTCCTTGGTCAGGCTCCGAACGCAGTCCATACAAGGTCGCGGTTATAAAAAGTCCATAACCTTTGAGTCCTTATGGTAGCTGCAAGAAACTGAAACACGCTATTAATAATCACGCAGGTAACTTGGCAAACAATTCAACATTTGGTAACAGGGTTGTTTACAATTTTTGAGCGCTCTATATTCTCCAGCGAGCGGGTATCTGCCCCTTTGTGCTCCTGGTTGACCTACGTAGCCCACTGTCTGGTGGTGGACCAACCTGGCTTTCCCCACTAGCGTTAGGGGTACAGCTACCAGCTGGGTGTACAGGTAGGGCAGGCAGCTGTCTGCGGGTCCTTTGGCTTACTGCAGGCATGGCAGGCTCACTGTCAGCATAGGGTTGACTCTCCTGGGCTGCTGGTACAGGCTCTTCTGCCTCTGGAACCGCTTGCTCCTCTTCACCTTCCGGCTCTGGTGTTGGTTGTTGCTGTGCCGGTTGCAGGAAATGCAGGACGGGTACCACTATAGCATCATTTATTCGAGTCCAGGACTGAGGGAACTCTCCGAGAACGGTGCTGATCATTTCTTCCTTGTCCTCTGCGGGTTCAAGGTCACTCTGATCCTCTTCTGCACTACGGAGTTGCTCGGGGCATCTTTTGAGGTGGTCTCTGGAGACGACACTAGTGGTTTCTCCTCCGTCCTTGGTGATTACGCACACCTTTGGGTTGTCGTGGTCAGACTGCAGTACGGTGTAGGGTTCCCTTTCCCACTGGTCGTCCAACTTATGTAGCCTTCTTTTTCGCTTCAGGACTTGCTCACCAGGTTCTAGGGGACCAGCAGGGGCGTGTTGATTGAAGAGTTTTTCTTGCCTCTCTCTCACCTGGGCCAGGCTCTTCTCCACACTCTCCAGTACCTTCTTGTACTGCAGTTGCCTTTCCGTATCCCAGTCCGCATCCGGGGAGGTGTCCTCAGGTATTAGGACTCCCATCTCCAGGTCTACGGGCAGCTTACCTGGTCTAGCTCGCATCAGGTAAGCCGGGGTGCAGTTTGTAGCATTCACCGGGATATTGTTGTATAGGTCTATCAGGTCCGGCAGTTTTTCTGGCCACAGGCTGCGTTCCTCCAGGGGCAACGTCTTTAGGAGATCAATGACTATGTTGTTCATCTTCTCACACATCCCGTTGGTTTGGGGGTGGTAAGGCGTTGTACAAATCTTCTTACAGCCATAGAGGTTGCAGAACTCCTGGAAGATTTCAGCCTCGAACGCTGGACCCTGGTCTGTCAGGACCTGTTCCGGATACCCATGTGGACGGCAGAAGTATTGCTGGAAGGATCTGGCCGCTGTTTGGGCTGTCAAGTCCTTTACCGGGACCACCACTAGAAAACGGGAATAGTGGTCCACGATTGTCAGGGCATAGATGTATCCAGACCGGCTTGGAGCCAATTTGACGTGGTCCAGAGCTACCAGCTCAAGAGGCTGCGTGGTGACGATGGGCCTCAAGGGTGTCTTCTGGCTGGTGCGGTCCTTCCTCCTCAGGTGACAAGGGCCACAGTCTCTGCACCATTTTTCTACAGCTCCTCTCATGCCGACCCAAAAGAACCTTCCTCTTAGCAGGAACTCCAGTTTCTTCCAACCGAAGTGCCCCGCTCTGTCATGGTAAGCTCCCAGGACCATAGCTGCATCCCGCCTTGGAACCACGACTTGCCAGGTCAGCTCGTGCGTCCGGTGGTTGACAATCCTTCTGCACAACTTGCCTTCGTAGAGGAACAGCTTGCTCTTCTCTTTCCATAGCTGCTTGGCTTCCTCTGGGGCATCTGGATCTAAGCGGGCATCTTCCCGGGTCAGCAGATCTTTCACCAGGCGGACAGCAGGGTCACTATCTTGGGTCTCGGCCCAGCTGTGGTGAGGTAGGGGGTTGATCATCACAGTTGTTAGATCCTCCTCCTTCACGCGGTGAGAGTATTGAGCGGCTCCATACCGGTGAAACGCGGGGAGTTCTACCTCCTCCAGCTCTTCTGGGTCTTCGTCACCTTCAGGTAAGTGAGGCATCCTTGATAGGGCGTCCGCGTTGGCATTGGTTTTGCCTGCCCGGTACTTGATCACGAAGTCATAGTTGGAGAGACGGGCCATCCACCGCTGTTCCAGGGCACCCAGTCTTGCATTGTCCAGGTGTGTCAACGGGTTGTTGTCCGTGTACACGGTGAACTTCGCGGAGGCCAGGTAATGCTTGAAGCGTTCCGTCATGGCCCACACCACCGCCAAGAATTCTAGCTTAAAGGAGCTGTAATTCTCCGGGTTCCTCTCGGTGGGCCTCAGCTTCCGGCTGGCGTAGGCGATCACCCGTTCTCTGCCCTGTTGGTTTTGGGACAGTACGGCTCCCAGTCCCACATTACTGGCGTCCGTGTGGAGAATAAAAGGCTGACCATAATCAGGGTAGGCCAGGATCTCATCCCCCGTGAGGGCCATCTTTAGCTGGCGGAAGGACTCCTCTTCCGGTTTATCCCACTTGAAGGGTGGCTTTTGACTTCGGGACTTAGACTGTCCGATCAGGAGGTCCTGCATAGGAGCTGCCATCTTAGTGAACCCAGGGATGAACCTTCGGTAGTAGCCTACCAACCGGAGAAACTGTCTCACCTCTTTGATGTTCGAGGGGCTTGGCCAGCTCTTGATTGCCGTGACCTTGTCAGGGTCGGGGGCTACTCCTTCCGCGCTTACCACATGCCCTAGGTACTTGGCCTTTGGTTTCAGCAGGTCACACTTCGATGGTTTCACCTTCAGGCCATAGCCTGCCAGGGCTTCGAACACCTCGGCCAGGTGCTTCAGAGGGTCCTCGTAGGTCTTCGAATAGACGATCACGTCGTCCAGGTAAAGGAGGACCGTCTCGAAGTTTCGGTGCCCTAGACAGCATTCCATCAGCCGCTGGAAGGTCCCTGGTGCGTTGCAGAGCCCGAAGGGCATACAGTTGAATTCGCTCAGTCCCATCGGGGTGGTGAAGGCGGTCTTCTCCTTGTCAGCCTCTGCCACAGGAACCTGCCAGTACCCGCTAGTAAGGTCCAAAGTAGAAAAGAAGTTAGCTGATTTTAGTGCGGCTAAAGACTCTTCTATTCTAGGCAGCGGATATGCGTCTTTGTGGGTGATACGGTTGATTTGTCTATAGTCCACGCACATTCTCATGGTGCCGTCTTTCTTTTTCACCAGAACCAAGGGGGCTGCCCAGGGGCTACAGCTATCTCTAATGACCCCAGCTTCCTTCATTTCTCTTAGCATGCCCTTTGCGTTCTGATAATGTGCAGGGGGTACAGGTCTGTGTCTCTCTTTTATTGGTGGGTGGCTCCCTGTGGGGATGTGGTGTTCTATCCCCTTTACTCTGCCGAAGTCCAGCTGGTGCTTACTAAAGACTCTCTCGTACTCCTGTACCACCCGGTAGACTCCTTGTTTTTGGTGCAGGGGAGTGGAGTCAGCACCCACGTGGAGTTTCTGGCACCAGTCCTCCTTTTGTTTCTGGGAGCCATTACCCTACGCCTGAGGAGATGGAGGCAAGGGTTCCACGGCCCTGATAGCTTTGTGTTCGACAACAAACAGTTTGGCGAGTGTAGCGTACCTGTTATGTTCTGCTACCAAAGCTAAGGAAAGAGAGGAGATCTGTCCCTACTATGAGACTCAGCTGAATCCCTACGATGTAACAGGGAACCTGATCCTGCGATCAGACCTGCTAAAGTCCTAATCTAGTCTGTACGAAGACCTATAAATGTGGGGAGGGAATCCCTACAAGTACTAAGGACTGGGAGGAATATGGGACACCTCCTAACAGAAATAGTAGCAGACAGACGAACAAACAAAATAGATAGAACATAGAGGTCCGTAGACCAAGCAAACTAACAGAGTTAGATACAGAGCACAGGCTAGCTAGAAAGTAGATATACAATGAAGTCCAGCAAAGCCAGAAGGGCGGAGCAGGACTAAATAGGCCAACAAGGTCATGTGACCAGCAAAGGAAAAAAAAACCTAACAGCAAGGTTCTAACAGTACCCCCCCTTCTAAGAGGATCCTCCGGATCCCCTAGGACCAGGCTTATCAGGAAATCTCCTGTGAAACGCTCTGATAAGTCTGGACGCGGAAACATCATCTGACCTCACCCAAGAGTTATCCTCGGGTCCGAAACCTTTCCAGGCCACAAGATACTGCAAACTACCTCTATACCGTCTAGAGTCAAGGATGCGAGAAATTTCATATTCCCCGTCCTCCACCACCGGAGGAACAGAGGCAGAGGCGTCACCATCCGACACAACAGCTTTTTTTAACAGAGAGACATGAAAGACCGGATTAATTCTCCAGGAGGTAGGAACCTCCAACCTAACAGCAGATTGGTTGACAACCTGAAGCACCTTAAAGGGCCCTACAAACTTGGGACCCAATTTCTTAGAAGGAATCCTCAACCGCAGATTCCTAGAGGACAACCAAACCATGTCACCAACAGCGAACAAAACCTCCTGTCGTTTCCTATCAAAGTAGTCTTTAGATTTTCTGTTGGCCTCCTGAAGATTACCACGCACATCCGTCCAAACTCTTTCCAAATCACCGGAAAAATTCTCCTCCTCAGGCACGGCAGATCCCAACTTGGAGAACGACCCAAACGACGGATGTCTCCCAGAACAACAAAAAAAAGGCGAACAACCAGCAGAAGAAGATGTATGATTGTTCAGAGCAAATTCGGCAAGTGGCAGAAACTCAGACCACCCCTCCTGATTGTCTGCCACAAAACAACGCAAGAACTGCTCAACATCCTGGTTTTTCCTTTCTGTCTGGCCATTAGATTCAGGATGATATCCGGACGAAAACGACAAATGAATTCCCAACCTGTCACAAAAGGCACGCCAAAAACGAGCCACGAACTGAGGACCCCTATCAGAAACAATGTCAGTAGGAACGCCATGAAGTCTGACAATTTCCTTGACAAAGGCCTTAGCGAGAGTTTTAGCGCAGGGCAGTTTGACGAAGGGAACCAAGTGACACATCTTGCTAAAGCGGTCCACGACCACCCAGATGACAGTAAAACCCTCAGAGGGGGGAAGGTCAGTTATAAAGTCCATAGCCAAATGTGTCCAAGGAGCACTGGGGACCTCCAAAGGACAAAGCAACCCCGCAGCAGGAGTATGTGAGGACTTAGATCTAGCACATATAGTACATTGGCGCACCCACTTAATGACTTCCTTCTGCCATCCAGGCCACCAAAAACTGCGACCCACCAGTCTCTTGGTCTCAGAGATTCCGGGATGACCTGCCAACCGAGATTCGTGACACTCAACAAACAAATCTCTCCTAAAGGTCTCAGGCACAAACAACCTCCCATGAGGAGTGTTAGATGGGGCATTCTCCTGAGCTTTAAGAATCTCATCTTCCAAAACGGAGTCTAAAGCAGCTATCACAACACCTTCTTGTAAAATGTTTTCCTCTTTCTCAGCACCGACTATGGGAGAAAAACTGCGAGACAAGGCATCCGCCTTAACATTCTTAGTACCAGGGATGTAAGTAACGGAGAAATTAAACCGCGAGAAAAACAGTGCCCACCTAGCCTGACGGGCATTCAGGCGCTTGGCAGCATCAAGATATATCAGATTTTTATGATCCGTAAGAACCTGAACGGGAAAATCCGCACCTTCCAAGAAGTGGCGCCAGTGTTCAAATGCGAGTTTAATAGCCAATAATTCCCGATTACCAATATCGTAATTCAATTCAGTCTCCGAAAAATTTTTTGAAAAAAAGGCACAGGGATGTAATCCATCCCCGTTATCCTGAGACAATACTGCGCCAACCCCCACAGAGGAAGCATCAACCTCAACCAAAAACGGCCTAGTAACATCAGGCTGCATAAGGATGGGAGCAGAGGTGAACCTCTCCTTGAGATACACAAAAGCTTCAATGGCCTCAGAAGACCACTGAACCGCATCAGCACCTTTCCTGGTGAGATCAGTCAGAGGTTTGACAATACTAGAAAAATTTTTTATGAACTTTCTATAGTAATTGGCGAAACCCAAAAACCTCTGTATCGATTTCAAACCAATAGGCCTAGGCCATTCCTGCACAGCCTGAACCTTAACCGGATCCTTCTCAAAACCTTTGCTGGAGATAATGTAGCCCAAAAAACTAATTCTCTGTACAGCGAACTCACATTTCTCCAGCTTAGCAAAAAGCGAATTGTCCATTAATAACTGTAATACCTCACGCACGCTCCGCCAATGAGACTCCAGATCTGGCGAATAAATCAAAATGTCATCCAAATACACAACCACATTTTTACCGATCAAAGGTCTAAGGATGTCATTAATCAGATTCTGAAAAAATGCAGGAGCATTAGTGAGACCAAAAGGCATAACCAGATTCTCAAAATGACCCACAGGAGTGTTAAAAGCAGTCTTCCATTCATCACCCTCCTTCATGCGCAACAGATTGTATGCCCCCTTAAGGTCAATTTTAGAGAACCACTTGGCCCCCAATAACTGGTTAAACAGATCAGGAATCAATGGCAGTGGGTAAGGATTGCGTACCGTAATTTTGTTAATCTCACGAAAATCCAGACAAGGACGTAAACCGCCGTCCTTTTTTTTTACAAAAAAAAATCCAACCGCCACAGGAGACTTAGAGGGCCTAATGTGACCGGCGGCCAAGCTTGTCTGTATGTATTCCTCCAAAGCCTTCCTCTCAGGAATAGTAAGGTTAAATAAACGACTCTTAGGAAGAGTCGCTCCAGGGACAAATTCAATAGAACAATCATAGTCTCTATGGGGAGGCAAAACCTGCGATTCCTTCTCAGAAAAAACTCTCCAAAAATCCTGAATAGGAACAGGCAATTCTCCCCTATCCAAAGCTGCAATACGCCCGTTACAACACTTGTCATAACATTTATGGCTCCAGGATTTAATTTCACTGGTAGACCAATCCAGTACAGGATTGTGAAATTTTAACCAGGGCAAACCCAATATTACTGGAGAAGGCAAGTTATTCAACACTACCAAATCCAATTTCTCATGGTGAACACCATTAATAGTGAGAGGAAATTCACTGACCTTGAGAGTAATATTCTTCAAAGGGGAGCCATCCACAGAAACCACAGCAATGGGGGATGACAAAGGTTCAGGTTTTAAATTGAGTTTTTCCACGAATCCCCCATCAATTACATTCAGTGTAGACCCGCAATCAACAAACACCCGAAATTCCATTAATTTTTCCTGAGCAATCGTGGAAGCAGCTAAAAATATACCCTTGGAATTTAAACAGGCAATACGGGCATGACTGACCATTTTTTTTTCTTTCTTCATACGAAGCTCACAGCCTTTAATCAAATAACCAGATTTTCCGCAGTAGAAACACAAGCCTTGCGAAAAACGACGGTCTTTTTCTTGAGAGCGAGGTGCCACCGATCCAATCTCCATCGGTTCACCACTGTTAGTACACACATTATCATAACCAGAAACTGACATAGCAGAGGATTTGCTCTCATTAACCCTAGCACGCAGTCTTCTATCCACCCGTATAGCTAATTGCATAGCCTGTTGCAAATCTTCAGGTGTAGGATAAGCAATTAGCAGGTCTTTAACCCTTTCACTGAGCCCAGCAAGAAATAGACTTTTCAGAGCAGAATCGTTCCACCCTGTTTGAGTGGACCAACGACGAAAATGTGTACAATATTTTTCCACATTACCCGATCCTTGTTTTAGACGTCTCAACTCAGTCTCAGCTGATGCGACACGGTCAGGATCATCATATAATAGTCCCAAAGCAGAAAAAAAACTATCCACTGATCTGAAGCATGAATCACTAGGTTGCAAAGAAAAGGCCCACTCCTGAGGCTCTTTGCGCAAAAGTGACATTATGAACCCTACGCGCTGGGATTCATCCCCAGAGGACTTAGGTCTCAAACGAAAATACAATAAGCAAGCATTTTTAAATGAAAAAAATTCTCGGTGTTCACCAAAAAACAAATCCGGCAAACATACCTTAGGCTCCAAGAAATGTGCTCCAGGACAGTTACTCACGTGCTGACGGAGCTCGGCCACCTCCAGAGAGAGTCCCTGCAGGCGATGAGCCAAATCCTGAACCGACACCATGATGGAACAGAAAAATCTTTCCTTAGAGAATTTGCTGGCTGGACTTACTGTTATGTTCTGCTACCAAAGCTAAGGAAAGAGAGGAGATCTGTCCCTACTATGAGACTCAGCTGAATCCCTACGATGTAACAGGGAACCTGATCCTGCGATCAGACCTGCTAAAGTCCTAATCTAGTCTGTACGAAGACCTATAAATGTGGGGAGGGAATCCCTACAAGTACTAAGGACTGGGAGGAATATGGGACACCTCCTAACAGAAATAGTAGCAGACAGACGAACAAACAAAATAGATAGAACATAGAGGTCCGTAGACCAAGCAAACTAACAGAGTTAGATACAGAGCACAGGCTAGCTAGAAAGTAGATATACAATGAAGTCCAGCAAAGCCAGAAGGGCGGAGCAGGACTAAATAGGCCAACAAGGTCATGTGACCAGCAAAGGAAAAAAAAACCTAACAGCAAGGTTCTAACAGTACCTGGGTAAGTGTACTTCCCTCTCCTCAATGTTGAGGATGCGGACGGGCACCCTCCCATGACGGACATCAACCACCCCCCGGGCTGTCAAAATGGTGGGCCTGCTGTCCGAGTACACGGGTTCTACCATGGCTTGGTAGTCTCTACCTCTCAACCCGATTGCAGTCCGACACCAGATCAACATTTCACTTTTGGGAGGCATGGAAATGGGGAATGGGTCACTCAGTCTTACGCTACCGATCTCATCACCAGACAGTTCTACCTGCTGCCGTCTCATCAGGGCTTTTATCTCCTTGTTGAGGACTCTCTGTTGGCTGGAACTAGCATTCACTGCCACCTGTTGTAGAATTACAATTACCTCTGAAAGACAATTTTCAATTACGTTAGTACCCACAGTTATTTTAGGGTGACTTTCACGACGGTCAATGTCCACAATAATCACTCCCTGTGCCGGTAGTTCAACTTTACCAATTTTAATGGTCATCTCCTTGAACCCCATCTGCGGCACGGGTAAGCCATTACTGGCGATGATGCTCAAGTTACTGTCTGGATACCGTGTGATATCAGCATCAGTCCAATACTGCTTAAAAAGTACATAAGGGATAGTGGTTACTTGTGACCCAGTATCCAGCAAGGCGCTCATGGGGATACCGTCCAGCACCATGGGTAAAACCGGGCGCCCCCCAACGTACTTATTACGCCAATTGTAAGGGCCTGGTGATCTTATGCCTGGGGGTTGGCCCTCTGCCCCAGGTTGGACCCGTTTAAATTACAGTACCTGGAAATGTGTCCGGGCTGGTTGCATCGACGGCAAATGGGCTGTCCATCCTCTGCGTAGCGGTCTGTGGGCCTCCCTCGGAACGACGGGATCCTCCTCTGTCGACGCCACGGGACATCCTCCGGACTTGAAGCCAGCTCGATGGGTCTTGACGGGTCCACTTGCAACACCTGGACGGTCCTGGTCAACGCCCCGACACTCCTGGTCAGCTCCTGGACTTGGTGGTGCAGGTCTTTCGACGGGGCTTGGTTCAGGGCCTGTGCATCAGCCTCCACGGAGTCCATAGAGGAGGGCGCCGCCTCCTGGTGGTAGGTGAGAGCAGGGCGCCGGGGGTTTATAGCGCCACTGGTTGCAGATTCACGGAGCACCCTTATGGCCCTGTCCTTAAATTGGGCAAAGGTCAGGTCGGGGTTCTGAAAGAACATGAGGCGCAGCTGGGCCCTGTGGGAGCTAGACAGCAGACCTTCTATGAATTGTTCTGTTAGCAGCTTATCCGTTTCCTGCACACTGCCAGGGTCAGTTCGTTGGATGGCCCTTAGGGCTTCCTGCAGATTTAGGGCATAGTCTCTGATGCTCTCCTGTGCCCGCTGCTTACACCCATAGAACCTCATTTTAATCTCAGCGGAGGTACATGTGTCAAAGGTACCCCGCAGCCGGGCCAGAATACCCTTCACAGTCCTTTTCTCCTCAGTGGGCCATGATTTTACCTCCCTTTGGGCTGCGCCAGTTAACTGCCCCGTTAGTATACTAATCCTCTGTTCCTCTGTCAGGGGGTAAACGTGGAACAAACTGTATAGCCTTTCCTTGAAGTCAGTTAGGGCATGGGGCTCCCCTGAGTATTTGGGCAGCCAGGCCGCTCCAGGGATGTAGGGCAGGGAAAAGGGCATCACCGCTGCTGCAGCTGCGTTGGTGGTAGTGGGCGCCTCTGTGTCCGACATCTTCCTCCCCCCTAGTTAAGCGTGGCCTACCTTCCGACGATCCTCTTCTGTAGGCCGCGGCTCCGCTGCTGCTGCTATGGACGAGGACCTGACGTCGCGTCCTGATGACATCAGCGTCGCTCTCTCTCCCTTCCAGGACCTTGCGCAGCGTCGGTGCGTGGGGCGGAGCTTCGGATCTCGCGCGGTTTTGACGTCTACGCCCCTCTTCTTCCCGTGCGGCGTCCTGAAGATGGCGTCCGATGGCGGGAAGCAGCTGCGGATGGCGGGAAGACGGCAGAAGACGGCGGGAAACGGTCCAAGATGGCGTCTGATGGCGGGAATCGGCTCCGGATGGCGGGAAACGACTCCGGACGGCGGGAAACTTCGCCACAGGTAGGTTACAAAAGTCTTTTTCAGGCACGCAGTACCCGGTGATTGCGGGCACGAAATCCTGCCGACTACGCCAAAGCTAACTCGCCCCCTGGGCCGTGGGGCACTCGGATCCGGGCAGTAGGGGAACGATGGGAGTAGTAGTGGCAACCCGGTTCCGTGGCTCAGGGTTGGATTTGCGGTTATTAGGAACCGCCGCTGCATGCAGACCACTGGGGCTGATGAGGTGTGCAGCTAGGGTAGTGTGACTCCCCACGGGAAGAGTGCGGCCCCAGGGCAGTATAGTGGATGGTGGGAGTGATAGTAGTGAGGGTCCCAGTGCTGATAGTGCTGGAGAAGCAAGGAGCACACAGACAACAGGGTCTTTACTAGAACAGGTAAATTGACCCATAAACAGTCTCGGCTAGAAGGGGGACCTGGATGTCTGAGAGCAACGGGGAAATTGGCCCTGGTCAGGGTGAGGGTGTAGGCCTACCGTGCTTTCTGCGCTCCTTCTGGCTATCTCCTCGTTATAGGGTAACAGCCCACGTTTCCGAGCTTTCCGTGTATTCTCGCCTGTATGGCCTGCGACGTGGGTTCCTTTCTGCTCCCAGCCTTGTACGGCTTTACTGGTCCCTTCGGTTGTGGCAGGGCCTCCAGGCTTCTTAGGCCAAGGAATATACAGTCCCTTGCGGACTGGTTCTCTGCTGGGGGATGTGGAATCCTTCCAGCCTCAGACACCAAAGTCTGGTAGATTAAGTCTGTTATCTGCCAAGACAGGCTCTCTTCGCCTCTTGTCTCTGGCTTGTGGCTCTCCTCCTGCCACACTTCCTCTTAGGTGCAATACAAAACTGTCTGTCCCTGCTCTGCTGAGACACGTCTCAGTCCTGAGACAGGTCCTCTGGTCCTCTCTAACCCTGCCCTCAGTACCAGCTTTTATAGGGGCAGCCAGCTCTCCCTACTGGCTTGAGACAGGAGGCATTGCATGCTAATGTTCCCCTGACTAGAGAACCTCCCCCTTGCTCTCAGACACAGCTTTATTACACTTTGTGGCATCCAGGCCAGGGTGACACACAGTCATCAAAGCAAAAGGTGGCTACTTTGAAGAACCTAGAATATAAGACATATTTTCAGTTGTTTCACACTTTTTTGTTAAGTATATAATTCCACATGTGTTAATTCATAGTTTTGATGCCTTCAGTGTGAATGTACAATTTTCAAAGTCATGAAAATACAGAAAAATCTTTAAATGAGAAGGTGTGTCCAAACTTTTGGTTTGTACTGTATATGTACAAGCTACCTTCTAGAATTATAACATCACAATGATAGTTTGTCTGTATTACCTCGATTGTATTCTTTAATTATCACGTTTCGTTTATGGTCTTCCAAATTAGTAGAATACACTCTTAAAAAGTTAAATTGTAACATGTTAATTATATGCAAATGATAAAAAAATGTAAAAAAAATTTTCAAAATATCTTGATTTATTCAGTATCGTGTATTGAGTATGAGCGATACATGCATAAATTACATTTATCAGTATCATGAGCAACATGCAGCCTGGTGATCTATTGAAAAATGTCTCCTGGGACACTTTGGAGAAATTGCTGTACCAATGATTTCTTGGCCAAAAATCAATGTAATTCTGAGCTGTGAGTATACCTGGAATGAAGACTTGAGGGGTCCGGCTACCATAGATTATACCACCTCACACCATAATCCCGAGAGTAGGACCAATGTGATGTTCCCTCAGGAAGGACTCTTCATGGTGTTACTCATGTGGTCTCGTCAGATTCAAACAATGGCCCCTGGCTGCTATTTCAACACCATCTGCATCAGGGGACTATGTTGCAGTGTGTGACCAATGGGTGACTGAGTGGCAGAAGGAACCTCTGTGGTTTCTAAACACTTAAATGCCACTGTTGTGACTTGCTAGTGACATCTAAGGCATAGCTGGTAACAATCTAGAATTTCTCTGGACAGTCTGGATTTTTCAGATATAATCCCTCGTAATAATATTGGGCCATCACATATCAAAAGGGGAGAAGTTTATGAAAAACCTGCCAATAGTTGGGGTTAGGGGCATAACTGGGAGCGTCAGAAGTGCTCCCGGGGTGCTTGGGATGTGACTTAAACACTCCTATTCCCCAACACTAGTGTTGGTAAGTATGCTAATGAGTGGAACAGCAGCAATCAGAGCTTGCTCATATCACTCCAGTTAGAGGCAAGTACTGGAACTCGCTGGTTATGGAACAGGCTCAGCTCCGAGACTGCTTCAGAATTAAGGAAATAAAGTGAATAGGGCTAGGCAGAAATACTACATAAAACCTGTTGACAGATGTTGGACTCCTTTTGGAAAGGAAGCTGTTTTCTAATTATGTACAACCCCTTTAACGAGATGATAACAAGATTTAACTGCTAAATGGCAGAATGAGCTGGTGTCAGCTATGTCTACTCATAACCCTTTAGTTGCAGATATTGCTTCCTGCTGTGCCTCCTAAGCTCCCTTCTCCCGTCTAATCATTTTTCTTATACAATTTGAGGAGCACTTTATTTAGTAAAAATGTATTATAGTAAATGTAGCTTTTCAAGATTTAGAATATTTTTGTTTCATTTTTTTACCAAGATAAATAGTATAAAAAGTTCATATTTCCATTTCTTTTCTAAAAAAATGTAATTATTTCATGTCCTAAGAAGTTAATATTGTGCTTTTAATGTTAAAGTATGATGATATAAATCCAAAATTGCTGAGCAGCTTTTTCAATTATCTGGAAGTATGTGCACCATTCTGACAGATGCTGCAGCTTGAAGAGAGCAGCCGTACCAACTTAAATTAGTCACAGTGCAATGAAAATACAACAAGCCAAGGCAACAATTATTGTAAAATACATTTTGCTATTGCTTTATATGGGGAAAGTAACATTATCAATTAACCAAAGATATGGCATGTAGATTCTGTAATTACTTTTTACATCTTAAAGTCCTACTGTGTTGAGACATCATTTTCAATGTATTACAGATGAGAATGAATAATGCATGTTATAGCTAATGTGCAGCAAAATTAGTCAAATACCAGCCAGATAAACAATATAGCTCTGTGGTTTCTGAAACCACTGGCGGCTGCCACTATGGAAATGTAGAATCACATGATGGCCACTCAGATCAACCTTCTAATCCACGATCACCACCTGACCAGGAGCCATTCTTTCATTTTGGCTCACTGTTGTTGCTAATAGAAAGGGGTCATATATTTTTGGCCTTCTTCTGACTGTTACATGTTGTAGCACAGACTATTCACTATTCCTATAGGCATAGAAACCAATATATGATCCAACCCACAGAAATCTCAGACTCACACTGCAGATGCAATATAAAAAGAGCCTTAGTGCCCATATAGACAGGCCGAATTTGGCTTTTATACAACCACTGATTGACTACGAGCCGACTGCACTACCATACACACAGAGCGATCATTAAAGGGGTTGTCTGGTCTTAGGCTGCATGCCCACGTTGCGGATTACAAGCGTTTTTGATGCGGAATTTCCGCAGCGGAAACGCTTGTAAAACACTTGGTAATCCGCACCCCATGGTCCCCAATGAGAATCCGCAAGTTCTATGCCCATGCTGCGGATTTTTCCACAGCGTTTATGCTGCGTTCAAAAATCCGTAGCATGTTCATTAATTTTGCGTTTCCGCAAGCGGAATTGCCTTATTCAATGCATGAAAAAACACAAGGCAATTCCGCATGTCGAAAACGCGCGATAAACGCTTGCGGAATTCCGCATGCGTTTTTCCGGGAGAGGACTTGCAGAAATGAAGCAGAAATTTTCTGCTTCATTTCTATAACGTGGGCACATAGCCTAAAGCCACAAATCTGCAGTCACTCTTTTTGACTGTAGACTTGTGAATCCTCACATCGCGAGCACTGCGGTGCTGGTGCCGGGAGCAGGCAGTCATGTGACCGCAAGTATGCAATATGCATACTCCTGGCCACATTTCAACTAGATGGGAGCGGCCATGCTCACTACAAGTGTATTGAGCTAGGCCAGAAACAGTCTAGATGGAATATTATCGGGAGTATGCATATCGCATACATCCGCTCACTGCCAGAGAATCCTTACAACGCACAATGTGCATGATGTGCGGAGTCGCGGGTCTGCAGTCACACACAGTGATTGCAGACTTGCAGCTTAAAGCCCCCGTCTCACATAGCGAGATCGCTAGCGAGATCGCTGCTGTGTCACGGTTTTGGTGACGCAACATCGACCTCACCAGCGATGTCGCTATGTGTGACACTTTGCAGCGATCAGGCCCCTGCTGTGAGGTCGCTGATCGCTGCAAAGTGTCCTGGACCATTTTTTGGTCGTTGCCCTCCCGCTGGTCAGCACACATCGCTGTGTGTGACCAGCGGGAGCAGCGATCAGGCTGGTAACCATGATAAACATCAGGTTACTAGGGGCACACATGCACCTAGTAACACGTTGTTTATCATGGTTACGAGCCTGCTAAAGTGAGCGGTAACCTCCCGCTCACCGTAGCAGAGTGGTAACCATGATAAACAACGGGTTTCTAGGTGCGCGTGTGCCCCTAGTAACCCGATGTTTATCATGGTTACCAGCCTGCTCCTGCTTCAGCAGGCTGGTAACCGGAGCAGGACATCGTGGAAAGATTCTTGCCACGATGTCGCTGCTCCCCTGATCGTTGGTGAGCCGGCCTGTTTGACAGCTCACCAGTGACCACATAGTGACGCAGCAACGATCCCTGACAGGTCGTATCATTGTCGGGATCGTTGCAGCGTCGCTAAGTGTGACGGGGCCTTTAGACCAGACAACCCCTCTAATTTGATCGTTCTGTGTGGATAAAACATCAGGTTCTTGGCAGCATGTCTCATCTACACGGGATGATATGCTGCCAAGAATGATGATTTTAACCATGCTTAAATCATCACACCACTGAATGAGAGTTTTGCTCATTTACCAGGTGGTCACGGGCCTGTTTAGACAGGTTGATAATCAGGAAGTAGTGCTCCTGGGAACGCTAATTTCCTGACCAAAGACCTGTCTAAATAGGCCGACAATCACTCAATGACCAAGCATAATGCTTCATCAGGTGCGTCTAAACAAGCCCTTAAAGAGTATCCATTGTTTCAATTTTTATATCATAAATCAATAGTACACGTGAAAACTTATATCTTATCAGAGAGATTCGCTTTTCTCTGATAGAATTGATCAGTCATTATCAAAATGCTCAATTCTGAGGTAAAATCTGTATTCAGTGAAGACACTTTCCCATTACTGAGATAGGAGATGGCAGCAGCTACTGATAAGATACTATGTAGATAGGAGGAGGAGGGAGGAGCTCTTTCTCTAGCTCCTCCCTCCTTTCAAGAATTTTGATAATGACTGATCAATTTTGGCAGAGAAAGAAGGAGATTTCTCTGATAAGATATATTACAAAGTTACTTATTTTCACATGTAGTATTGATTTATGAAATAAAAATTAAAAAGACTGTTAGGGTATGTGCATACCATTTCTGCTACTCTTGGTAGGAAAACATAGTCTCAAAAATGTGCGTTTTAGTGCGCTTTTGAGTGTGTTTTTGCCTGCGTTTATGCCTGTGTTTTTGCTTGCGTTTTTGCCTGCATTTTTTCATTCAAGTCAATGGGTGAAAAACACTGGCAAAAATGCACTGAGAACTGACATGACATGATTATTTTCTGCACCAAATCAGCGAGTCAAAAAAACACAACGTGTGCATCACACTTCAGGTTTCTCATTTACTTTTCTGGCATCAGGTTTTGTTAACAAATCTGCATGGAAAAAACACGGCAAAAACGTGGCAAAAATGCAACGTGTGCACATGGCCTGACTGTTTAAGTCCTCTATACACATTAGATGGCAGCTGGCTGAATGATACTTCAGCTGAATGTTCAGCAAACAGCCATCTTTGCTAAAGCTCCCAACACAGGAGCGCGTATAGCCTAACTCTTCATCTGTGAAACAAATTAGGTTTATATAAATTTTATACCTTTTAATGTAAATAAGAATGCTCCCATTGACGAAGATCAAGCAAAGGTTTACAAAATTGTGACAACGTTTACTAGAAGAATGAATTGATCTATAACAAATTAAATTTGCTTCGAATTTCTTCCAAATTTTGGAGTTCAACTCACACAAATACAGCAGCCAGCCACCACTTTGCAGTTTTCTTTTGATGGCTGAGAAGAGATTAAAATAATAAAACACATTATATTCACCAGTCCTAAGCTCTCATCTGTCCTTACACCAGCTCCACTGCAACTGCAGCTCCTCGCTCCTACTCACCAGTCTTTGGTTCTTGCGGTGCTCCCATCTGGTGTTGATGTAAGGGTGTGACAGAGATTGTCATACAACTGCCCCTGAAAACAACAATTTGCATAGTTTGAATATTGACTTGTGGTGCTATTGCATTTTATTTTGTTATGTGAAACGTATAAAGTGTAATGTGATTAATGCAAAGTGTTATAAGTACCGATGCTGCTGTGTGGGTACTGTTAGGTAACGCTAAGGTAACTCTGGTACACTCAGCTCAGGGGTAAGGAGAAAGTAGAAAATAGGTTGTGATGGATAGAAACTTTAGGATAGATAAGGCAGTGGTGGGCCTTATTAGTGCACACTACAGTTAGAGGTATAGTGTAGGATACAGTTAAATGTTTGGGACCAGCCCAGCATGGGGGGTAGGGTGAAGTGGAAGTTCAAGGTACAGTGGGCTGGAGGCACGTGGAGTACATATTGTTCTGGCAGCATGAGATGGTACCAAATTTCCTGCGGACCTTCCTTTAACTTCTGGGGCCTAGAGCCAGAACAAGGCACTGAGGAGAGTGCCTTAATCCTTTCCACACAGAGAAAGATGGCCAGGAGATGTAACTGATCTTGGAAATGCTGTGGGGCCGAACAGGAAATCGCTGAGGCTGACAAGAGGATCAAGCGTAGTGATAGTCTGAGCTGAATGTAAGCAAAGGCTTGAAAAGTACTGTGTTGATGGAACTGGAACCGGAGGGTGCTATGCCCAATACTGCGTGTTAAAGACTGATGTAATTTAACTGTCCAGTAAAGTTGAACTTGGTAAAGCGAAATGATGCGTGTGTGGCTGATCCAAGACCTAAGGTCGTGGATGCTGAAGCAAAGCAAACTTCACAGCACAACACATAAAGACTGGGACACTGTTTGTTTGTGGAGTGCCAGGGCGTGGAGAAACAGCAGCCCGTCCACAGCTACCACCCTGGGCAATGAATGGTCATCAATGTTAATGATGTGATTTACGCCCACCCCATGGAACTCATGAGGCCAATCACTGGCCCTAGTGCCGAAAGGCAACACCAGAAGACCAGTAGTGTTAGAGAACCTGGAGCTGTAGAGGCAATGTAAGAACAGGTTAGGGCCTAGGACAGTTCAGTATAATGTGTTATATTATCTTTTTAATCCCTTTCTCGCCTTCCATTTACTATACTTTAGAGTCTAGGGACACATCAGAGTTTAACACACATCCTTTCATGGCAATCGGGGCACTTTCAATATGGACGACTAATTTTATTCAGCCCTAATCAAATCTGCCAGATAAATTAAACAAATCTCAAATGTTTCTTCAAGTCTCCTAGGAAGTTGCAAAATTAAGAGTATGGCACTCCGCTATTTCCAGTAGTTCCATAACCAATGAATGGAATGCAAGTTGAGTATTCCCACTCCTACACTATTCGAGAGGGGGCTCTGCAGAGTCCCAGTCATGTGGAAACACATCATTGTTTTCAAGCACTAACGGCTTGTATAGAATAAGGGATAACGTGAAATTTTGGAAATAAAACTTCGAAAAAAAGTAAACCCTTTCTAAAGTCCTGAGTCTTAAAGGGGTTTTCCCACAAACAAAGGTCATTTTAAAGTTGATTTTAATCAATAGATGTTGGAATAATAATAACTTCCACAATTGGATGTGTTAAAATAAAATGTTCCTGTGCTGAGATAATCTTATAAATGTGCCCCTGCTGTGTACTGTGTAATGGATGTGTCTGACCGTGCAGGAACATGGTCTGATCATACCACATCTCCTGGTCATGAGAGGAAGCAAAAGAGTATATATAGATAGGACATCAAGGGATCACAGCTAATTCTTTTTGTGAGGTAAAACATTTACCTGCCTGTTTTTTTAAAAAAGTTTTACCTCAAAGAAATAATCAGCTGTGATCTCATGTTGTAATATCTGTATACTTTTTTCTCCTTTCCCCCCTGCCCAGGAGATGCGGTATGATCAGACTATGTTCCTTTACGGTTAGACAAAGCCATTACACAGTACTCCTTGCCACAATTCTGTCTCTGAGCTCCTTGGGCAGTTCCTTTGAGCTCATGATTCTCATTTAGTCTGACATGCACTGTGAGCTGTGAGATCTTATATAGACAGGTGTTTGCCTTTCCAAATCAAGTCCTATCAGTTTAATTAAACACAGCTGGATTCCAATGAAGGAGTAGAACCATCTCAAGGAGGATCACAAGGAAATGGACAGCATGTGACTTAAATATGAGTGCCTGAGCAAAGGGTCAGAATACTTATGACCATGTGATATTTCAAATTTTCTTTTTTAATAAATTTGCAAAAATTTCTACATTTCTGTTTTTTTTCAGTCAAGATGGTGTGTAGACTGTACTTTAATGAGAAAAAAAATGAACTTTTTTAGAATTTACCAAATGGCTGCAATGAAACAAAGAATGAAAAATTGAAAGGGTCTGAATATTTTCCGTACCCACTGTACACTAAGCCTATGGTAAGTATTAGAGATGAGCGGATCTTTTTAAATTCAAATTCGTCGGCTTTCCCAAGTTTTCCTAAAAAGTTCAATTTGCCATGAATAAATTTGCTTGAATCTCAATACTGGAAAGCTTGTAACTGCTTGTAAAATACACGTGGGTGAAAGGAGAGAGAAAGAGGCAGAGAGAGAAAAGAACCTGCTCTGTAGGAGAGAGAGGACCCAGCTGACTATAACAGTTTACACACAACAGGAGAGAGAGGGCCACGTTGATTATAAGAGCTTATGCCCTACAGGAGAGAGAGAGCCCTTACTCTCTATGAGAGAGAGAACCCTGCTGACCAAAAGAGCGTATACTGTACAGGAGAGGGGAGGATCCTGCTGACCATAAGAGCTTTCACACTACAGGAGAGAGTGAGAGATGACCCCTCTGACCATAAGAGCTTACAGTCCACATGAGGATGAGAGACTACCTCGCTAACCATAAGAGCTTATACTCTACAGAAGAGAGAGACTTACCCAGTGACTCTGTAGAAGGAAACAGCTCTGTAGTACAAACTGTGCTCCACGGAAAACCGCTGATCTGTGATGGCCTAGGTACTGACAACCACTGTACAAGGTATGAAAATCAGCTAGTCATAGCTGCAGGGCATCATGGGAATGCCTGTGTTGCCACACAAAAAGACATTAGCCCACTCTCTGATTTCAGGAAATTTGACTCAAACTTGATCCTCCACAGATCGATCCACTCATGGCGAGTAGGTATGTATATTTAAAGTCAATTATTTGACCTATGACTAAAAAAGATTCAAGTCAGAGGGCAACTTATAATCTAGTTGACATAAGTCTTTGAAATTTTAAAGTAAAATGTCACTTTGCTAAAGCATTTTCCCAGGGGCGTTGCGAGCCTGTTCTGCTGAGTAGAGCCCTATACAGCAGTGTTGGCTGCTCTGATCGTGGCCCTGCGGAGAATGATAGAGCAGGGAGTAGTGGCTTCTTGCTCTATCATGGGATTGAAGTGTATCGGCATTATATTGATGCAGACACAGTTCAAAGTTTCATTCTCTAGAGATCCAAGGCACAGGGCAAGAAATTCGAGGCCAGGGCTCTGGATCTTTGATGCTAGTGTTGGCAATTGTTTTTCCACTTTCAGAATTTTGCATGCCAATGGCATGTCTGTGTTAAAAATGATAAAATCAGGTAGTGTTCATGTGACACCCCAGGGGTCTGGTTGCCACAGTGATAGAGATGTTATGTCTGAGAGCAGGTGGGAGGTCCTTTGGTCAGGGATCCTGTGCATGCCACACCTCCTGCCCAGTCTTGGGAGGGGAAGAACTTCCCCTATATAAACCCGGGGCTGAAGCAGGGTTAGGAGTCAAGGAGAGTAGAGACAAGAGACAGTCATAGGAAGAAACAGCTGGAGCTCAGTGGGAGCAATACTACTACGAGTCAGGGGCTGGCAGCTGCAGAGCTCGCCCTGACTGAGAAGCTTTCTTACCGGACCCGGCGTCCGAGGCTGTGGGGACTAACTCCTACCCAGCAGCAGAAGCCGACCGGCAGGGGATTTCAGGTCCTCAGGCCCAGAAACCCGAAGGCACGGTCACACGTGTGGGACCAGCACCGCCATCGTGGAGCGGAAGCCAATAGAAGGCCCCGAGTCACCGGCCATACGGGTGAGCACCACACAGTACACTCAGGGACGTGGGCTACTTATATCCGCTTCTAGCAAGGTAGCCAGAAGAGTACAGTCAGTTTGGGAGGCCTACAACTCCGCCTGGCCAGGGGAGATCCCATCTGCTCAAGGACTGACCAGGCCCCGTTCGCTAGCAAGTACTCCGGGAGGATCTATCGTTGTTACCAGTAAAGACCCTGGATTACACCGCACCGTCTCTGAGTGGTTCCTGCTACCCCCATCTTCCACGTCGGCTGCCCTGAGGCCATACCCCTCCCGTTGGGGGTTATACTATCACGCTGCACAATTCTACACCGACCTCAGCGGTCTGCCCTGCAGCGGCAGCTCCATAGCTGCAAATCAACGGGTGGCGTAGTCGACACTCAAATAACATCTATCAAGACTGCCACACACTGAGTCTGACTCCCTGGGCACGGACCGGGTCCCTGCCACTCGGAGACTACAACCCTCATCTGATCCGGTTCCGGGTAAGCCCCCGTGCGCGAGACGCTGCGCGACACAGCAGGCCCAGGGGCGCGTCAACTTTGGCGTAGTCGGCAGGATTTCGTGCCCGCAACCACCGGGTACTGCGTGCCTGAAAAGCAAAGACTGTTCAAACTTACCAGTGGTGAGGTTTCCCGCCATCCGGCGCCATCTTCTGCCTTCTTCCCGCCATCCGCGAAGTTTTCCCGCCATCCGGCACCATCTTCGGCCTTCTTCCCGCCATCCGCGGAGTTTTCCCGCCATTGGACGCCATCTTGAGGACGCCGCGCGGGAAGAAGAGGGGCATGGACTTCGAAAGCGCGCGAGAACTGAAGCCCCGCCTCACGTCCGGACGTTGCGTGAGGTCCTGGAAGGAGCCCAGCAGACGCCGACGTCACCGGAGCGCGACAGAAGGTCCTCAACCCTGACGATCTACTGCGGAGCCGCGGCCTACGGAACAGGATCATCGCAAGGTAGGCCACGGTCCACTAGGGGGGAGGAAGATGTCGGATACGGAGGAGAGCTTCACTGCCTCAACCCCCGTCAGCGCCACCGCTGCTGCAGTTATGCCCTTCACCATGCCCTATATCCCGGGAGCCGCTTGGCTACCCCAGTACTCAGGGGAGTCACATACCCTGCATGACTTTAGAGAAAAGCTGGATAGCCTCTTCCAGGTGTACCCCCTCACAGAAGAGCAAAAAGTGAGCATCCTGGTGGCCCAACTAACCGGGGCAGCCAAAAGGGAAGTAAAATCCTGGCCACCTGGGAGGAAGACCGTCGCAGGGATACTAACCCGGCTGAAGGATACCTTTGATACCCGCACCTCAGCCGAGATTAAGCTTAGATTCTA
Organism: Phyllobates terribilis; assembly: GCF_046119375.1. Lineage (NCBI taxonomy): Eukaryota > Metazoa > Chordata > Amphibia > Anura > Dendrobatidae > Phyllobates > Phyllobates terribilis. The sequence continues at coordinate 180,445,725 of NW_027362771.1, forward strand.
CGGGTGCAAGCAGCGAGCGCATGAGAGTATAAGGGACTATGCACTAAACCTACAAGAGGCCCTGAGGGCCATTAAGCAGACCGACTCTGATGGAGTGGGAAACGAGGACAGGCTGTTGACCGAACAATTTATAGAGGGACTGTATTGTAATGCCCACCGAACTCAGTTGCGGGCGATGGCCTTACAGGATCCCCATCTGGGCTTTGCACAGTTCAAGGACAGAGCCATCCGGGTGCTCCGAGAACCGGCACCGGGTGGCGTTATGACCCACAGGCGCCCAGCTATTACTTACCACCAGGAGGCGGCGCCCTTGTCGGCAGGGCCTGTGGGAGCTGATGCGCAGGCTTTGGACAATGACCCGGCTCCAGACCTACACCATCAGGTCCAAGAGCTAGCTAAGAGCGTTGCTGCGCTAACCCGAACTGTGCAGTCTTTACAGGTTTCCACCCCAGGGAAGATCCAGCTGGCATCCGGACCGGAGGACATCCCGTGGCGTCGACCAAGGAGGACCCCACCGGCCAGAGGAAGACCCAGTGACCGATACAGCGAGGACGGACGACCCATCTGCCGCCGCTGCAATCAACCCGGACATATGGCAAGGTACTGTTCTTTAAACGGGCACAACCTGGGGTAGAGGGCCAACCCCCAGGAAAAAGATCACCAGGCCCATCGAACTGGCACGACAGATATGTGGGAGGACGTCCAGTCTTGCCTGTGGTACTGGATGGCATTCCCATGAGTGCCCTACTGGACACCGGGTCACAGGTCACCACCATCCCGTACGTGCTCTTTAAGCAATACTGGAATGACTCGGATATTACCCGCTACCCTGACGACGACTTGAGTATCATCGCCAGCAATGGCCAGCCCGTGCCACAGATCGGATTTAAAGAGGTGACCATCAAAATCGGTAGAGTCGAACTGGCAGCACAGGGACTGATCATTGTAGATATTGACAAACATGAGAGTCACCCAAAAATAACTCTAGGAACTAATGTAATTGAAAATTGTCTTGCAGAGGTGATTTTCCTTTTACAGCAGGTTGCCAAGAACGCCAGCTCCGGCGAGCAGCGGGTGCTCCAGAAAGAGATCCGGGCACTGATGCGACGGCAACAGGTGGAACTCTCCGGCGGTGAGATTGGTAGCGTAAGAATGTGTGACCCTTTTCCTATTGCCATGCCCCCAAAAAGTGAAATGATGATTTGGTGCCGGGCAGCTATTGGTCTGAGAGGTAGGGATTACCAGGCAATGGTAGAACCAGTTTACTTGGACAGTAGGCCCACCATTTTGACAGCACGGGGGGTGGTTGATGTACGCCATGGGAGGGTGCCCGTTCGCATAATAAATATCGGGGAGAGGGAAGTGTATCTGCCCCGGTATGCCACGCTAGCTAAATTATATACCATTAACCAAAATTCTATACAATCTGTGGAACCCTTGCCTCCATCTCACCCGGAGGAAGGTAACGGCTCTAAGAAAAACATGGAGGACTGGTGTCAGCAACTACATCTGGGTACTGACTCCACTCACACACACCAGAAACAAGGAGTCTATCGGGTGGTTCAAGAGTACGAGAGAGTGTTCAGTAAACACCCGTTAGACTTCGGGCGAGTCAAGGGGGTAGAACACCACATCCCCACGGGAGACCATCCTCCTATAAAAGAGAGGTATCGACCCGTACCCCCTGCCCACTACCAACACGCCAAGGGGATGCTTAGAGACATGAAGGAGGCTGGGGTGATCAGGGATAGCTGTAGCCCCTGGGCAGCTCCACTAGTCTTAGTCAGAAAAAAAGACAACACCATGAGGATGTGTGTAGATTACCGGAAAATCAACCGTATCACACACAAGGATGCGTACCCCTTACCAAGGATAGAGGAGTCATTGGCTGCTTTAAGATCTGCTAACTTCTTCTCTACCTTGGATCTCACTAGCGGGTACTGGCAGGTTCCTGTAGCAGAGGCGGACCGGGAGAAGACCGCATTCACCACCCCGATGGGACTTAGCGAGTTCACCTGCATGCCGTTCGGACTCTGCAATGCACCAGGAATCTTCCAACGACTAATGGAGTGTTGTCTGGGCCACAGAAACTTCGAGACGGTCTTGTTGTACCTGGACGATGCCATCGTATATTCCAAGACGTATGAGGACCACCTGAAACACCTGGCGGAAGTGTTCGAAGCTCTGGCGAGTTACGGCCTAAAGGTGAAACCCTCCAAGTGTCACCTCCTGAAACCAAAGGTGCAGTACCTGGGACACGTGGTGAGCGCTGACGGAGTGGCTCCCGACCCTGATAAGATCACCGCAATTAAGGAATGGCCAAGCCCCTCCAGCGTAAAAGAAGTGCGGCAGTTCCTCGGGTTGGTAGGCTACTACCGAAGGTTTATTCCCGGTTTCACCAAAAAGGCAGCACCTATGCAGGACCTACTGATAGGCCAGTCCCGGAAGGCCAAGAACCAGAAGCCGCCCTTCAAATGGGAGGAGCTGGAAGAAGAGTCCTTCCGCCAGCTGAAGATGGCCCTCACGGGGGACGAAATCCTGGCGTACCCGGATTATAGCCAGCCCTTTATCCTCTACACCGACGCCAGTAACATCGGGCTAGGAGCCGTACTGTCCCAGATCCAGCAGGGGAAGGAACGAGTAATCGCCTACGCCAGCCGAAAACTGCGACCCACCGAAAGGAACCCCGAGAATTACAGCTCATTTAAGCTAGAGTTCCTGGCTGTAGTATGGGCAGTCACCGAGCGCTTTAAGCATTACCTCGCTTCTTCCCGGTTCACCGTGTACACGGATAACAACCCGTTGACACACCTGGACACGGCAAGACTCGGTGCCCTGGAGCAGAGGTGGATGGCCCGTCTGTCCAACTACGAGTTCACAATCAAATACCGGGCCGGACGCTCCAATACCAACGCGGATGCCCTGTCCAGGATGCCCAACCTGCCGGACGAAGGAGAAGATCCGGAGGGACTGGAAGAAGTTGAACTCCCTGCGTTCCACCGTCATGGGACTATCCAGTATTCCCACCGGGTAAGGAGTAAGCAGGCTGCTACGTTGAACCCCTTACCTCACTACAACTGGGCGGAAACGCAAGACAGCGACCCTGCCGTCCGACTGGTGAAGGAGATGCTGACTCGCCCGGAGGCTTGCCTTGAACCAGACGCTCCGGAGGAAGCCAAACAACTATGGGCAGAGAAGAGTCGACTGTTCCTTTACAAGGGGAAGTTGTGCCGCAGAATGGTTAACTCCCGGACGCATGAACTACTCTGGCAAGTAGTGGTGCCACGAAGAGACGCAGCCATGGTGATGGAGGCATACCGCGACGGAGCTGGACACTTCGGGTGGAAGAAGCTGGAGTTCCTGCTGCGCGAGCGATTCCACTGGGTAGGCATGAGGGGAACCATTGAGAAGTGGTGCAGAGACTGTGGCCCGTGCAACCTGAGAAGGAAGGACCGTGCCAGCCATAAGACTCCCCTGCAGTCCATCGTCACCCGGCAACCGTTGGAACTGGTAGCCTTGGATCATGTAAAACTGACCCCAAGCAGAAGTGGCTACGTCTACGCGTTAACCATCGTGGATCATTACTCCCGGTTCTTGGTTGTCGTCCCCGTCAAGGACTTAACGGCTCAAACAGCAGCTAGAGCCTTCCAGCAGCACTTTTGCCGTCCACACGGGTACCCGGACCAAGTGCTGACGGACCAGGGACCTGCCTTTGAAGCGGAGGTCTTCCAGGAATTCTGCAATCTGTATGGCTGCCGGAAGATAAGGACGACACCCTACCATCCGCAAACTAATGGACTTTGTGAGAAAATGAACCAGGTGGTAATGGATCTTTTAAAAACGTTGCCCCTGGAAGAACGCAGTCTGTGGCCTGAGAAGTTGCCCGATCTGGTGGACCTATACAACCACATCCCGGTAGGTTCCACCAACTGTACCCCGGCTTACCTAATGAGTGCAAGACCTGGTAAGTTACCTGTTGACCTGGAAATGGGAGTCCTGACACCCGAGGACACTTCACCAGAAACAGACTGGGACACGGAGAGGCAACAGCAGTACCGGAGAGTACAGGAGAGCGTGGAGCGAAGTCTCTGTCAGGCTAGGGAAAGACAAGAGAAAACTTACAACCAGTATGCTCCCGCTGTTCCCCTGGTACCCGGAGAGCAGGTCTTGAAGAGGAAGAGACGGCTCCACAAGTTGGACGACCAGTGGGAAAAGGACCCGTACACCGTACTGCCCTCAAGCCACGAGAACCCGAAGGTTTGTACCATCAGTAAAGACGGAGGGGAAACCACAGCTATTGTATCCCGGGACCACCTGAAGAAGTGTCCCGAACAACTGAGGAACCCTGAAGAGGAACAAGAAGACCATCGACCCGTAGAGGAAAGGGAAGATATGGTTAGTACTGTGCTCGGGGACTTCCCTCGGTCTTGGACTCAAGTCAATGGTGCAGTTGTGGTACCCGTACTCACCTTCCTCCAACCAGCATCCCAAGCACCTACGGAGCAACAGGTAGAGCTGGAAGAACAGCCGGTCCAGGAGGCAGAAGACCCCACACCCGCAGACCAGGAGGATCAACCCTCTGCTTGCAGTGAGCCTGCCATATCCCTAGTGAGCCAAAGAGCCGGTAGACAGCTGCCCAGTTTACCCTTGACAGCTCCTACACCCTGTAGTTCAGGGCTAGGCAGTCAGCTCCGTAGGTCCACTAGGGCCACTAGAGGCCAGTTACCCGCACGGTGGAGGATTTGAAGTGTATAAATTGTTTTATTTATGTTTACCTGTGTATTGTTGCTTGTGTATAATTTTGTGTTTCTAGTTATTTGTAGGAGTCCTTGGTGGATTTACCGGGAATCCTTGTACAGAGTTGGAGCGTAACCCAGGACGGACTAAAGACTGTTAAGGACTCGGGGTAGGACAAACCCCTACCTGGTTACGTCTCCCTGTTTTGGTGAAATGGACACCTTGCTTTTCTTCAAAGACTGCACCCGGTTACGGACATGCCGTAACCATCTTTATATGTTTTTCTTATTGTATTATTATTGTTTTTATCTTGTTATGTTTTTCTAAAATATGTTTAGTCCCGGAGTACTAAATTTCACTAGGGGGGAATGTGACACCCCAGGGGTCTGGTTGCCACAGTGATAGAGATGTTATGTCTGAGAGCAGGTGGGAGGTCCTTTGGTCAGGGATCCTGTGCATGCCACACCTCCTGCCCAGTCTTGGGAGGGGAAGAACTTCCCCTATATAAACCCGGGGCTGAAGCAGGGTTAGGAGTCAAGGAGAGTAGAGACAAGAGACAGTCATAGGAAGAACCAGCTGGAGCTCAGTGGGAGCAATACTACTACGAGTCAGGGGCTGGCAGCTGCAGAGCTCGTCCTGACTGAGAAGCTTTCTTACCGGACCCGGCGTCCGAGGCTGTGGGGACTAACTCCTACCCAGCAGCAGAAGCCGACCGGCAGGGGATTTCAGGTCCTCAGGCCCAGAAACCCGAAGGCACGGTCACACGTGTGGGACCAGCACCGCCATCGTGGAGCGGAAGCCAATAGAAGGCCCCGAGTCACCGGCCATACGGGTGAGCACCACACAGTACACTCAGGGACGTGGGCTACTTATATCCGCTTCTAGCAAGGTAGCCAGAAGAGTACAGTCAGTTTGGGAGGCCTACAACTCCGCCTGGCCAGGGGAGATCCCATCTGCTCAAGGACTGACCAGGCCCCGTTCGCTAGCAAGTACTCCGGGAGGATCTATCGTTGTTACCAGTAAAGACCCTGGATTACACCGCACCGTCTCTGAGTGGTTCCTGCTACCCCCATCTTCCACGTCGGCTGCCCTGAGGCCATACCCCTCCCGTTGGGGGTTATACTATCACGCTGCACAATTCTACACCGGCCTCAGCGGTCTGCCCTGCAGCGGCAGCTCCATAGCTGCAAATCAACGGGTGGCGTAGTCGACACTCAAATAACATCTATCAAGACTGCCACACACTGAGTCTGACTCCCTGGGCACGGACCGGGTCCCCGCCACTCGGAGACTACAACCCTCATCTGATCCGGTTCCGGGTAAGCCCCCGTGCGCAAGACGCTGCGCGACACAGCAGGCCCAGGGGCGCGTCATTCACCTCTCGGGTTTGCCATCAGGTTGCACCTGTGCCATCATTTGTGGATATCAGGAGAAGCTGGGCCCAGTGATTGACTGCAGCGCTGTAGACTTCATGGTCACCACTGCAGCCAGTAACCAATCACTGGAGCAGTGTCAGAGAAGCACTGCTGGAACTAGAAGGTGTGCACTGGAATTATTTTTATTAAGGGCATGTGGATGGTCTGAAAAATGCTAAAATTGGAAATCCCATTTAACTGATCTGGAAAAATAAGCTAAAAAATATATAAATAAATATATACATAAAGTGATTTACAGGCAGATATCAAGGTATGGCAATCTTTTACCTAGCTGTAAATCAATTTAAAGAGTGTAGCTCTTGAAATAATGTGCTATATCTCCTAGGTTACCTTTCATATATTTTACATACTGTGGATTTTAATAATACCTGAATATATAACACTGCCTCACAAGACATGTTCTTCCTTTAATTATAATGGCACTCATTTTTCATTAAATGTGTATTAATGTGACATTTAATTTACATAAACTTTAAAGTAATAAAAGCTCTTACAATAAATGAGTTGTCTCAGCTGCTCACACAAGTACTATATTACAAAGGTATACAGGGTACAAAGCAGAATTTATCCTAGTCATGGTGATGGTGTTTATTATTGTTTTAGATTAGACTGTGTTTTCTTAGGAATAGGTTTTCTCATTTTCCATGAGATTCATCTATTGATGTTTACTTTTTTACCATTTTTTTATCTCTCCCGGTCAGTATAAGCACCTTAAAGGTGCTTTCTCAGTGTATGCCACCCAACATAGTAAATAATCACAATCATATTGGTTTGAACACAACAATCACAGATTCTGGGTTTTGGTGGTGTTATTAAAGAGAATTGATTGACAATTTTGTAGAAAAAAGCAAAAAATCCTTGACTAATTTAAATAATACCTGGATCTCTCCAGACAGTACATCTGTATTTTTCTTGAAAATGTGCCTAGTAGTTATTCCATTTTAGCTAACAACAATACTACAAAATGGCACCAAAACATCACTATATAATAAAAAGGACAAAAATGCCAACAGCATACTCCACAATCTAGGGTATCATTCAAAACAACCAAATATTACCAATCAGAAGAATTTATTAAAGCGAATCTGTCACCAGATTTTTGCTACCCCATCTGAGACCAGCATGATGTAGGGACAGAGACCCTGATTCCAGCAATGTGTCACTAACTGGGCTGCTTTATGCAGTTTTGATTAAAAACTTTTTTCTGCTGCGGATCTAGCAGTTCTTTGAATGATGAGCTCTGTATAACACCCGCCCACACCACTGATTGCCAGCATTCTGTGTATGCTGTGCATAGGCAGAAAGCTGCCAATCAGTGGTGAGAGCTTGGCTATATAAAGCTCATGAATATGGAGGACTAAATGGCAGCAGGGTTACTGTCATGCCTCGGTTTTGAGACTCAATGTGGTGACTAGAGTTGAGCCACCCCCGCAGTGTTCGGGTTCGGTTCGGTTCGTCGAACACCGGTATGTTCGCCAAACTGTTCATCGAACTGTTCGTCGAACCCTGTCGAACACCGTTAAAACCAATGGTAGGCAAACAAAAACACATAGAAACACATAGAAAACAAAGCTGACAAACTGCTCAGAAGACACAACTAACATATGGAAAAGTGACAAGTACATATAGTCATGCGAAAAGAAAAGAGGTGGAGGAGTAAAAGGAGGGGGAGACACAGATATAGGCATGTCATGCCCTTCTAAAATCAAGAAAGGCTGGAGTAAAAATCTAAAATCAGCCTACCAACACCCAGACGTCATGACAAGAAAATTAAAAAAAGAAATATCTTTAGGTAGGATGGCGGTTCCATTCAGAACACTTTCCTTACAAGACGTAGTGGTATCCCCGTTGGGAGTCGTGCCAAAAACGGAACCCAATACATTCGGACTAATCCACCATTTGTCATATCCAAGGGGCAGGTCAGTAAACGACAACATCGACACAGAACCAAGTACAGTAGTATATACTGTACCTCCTTTGACAAGGCAATCAGGCGGGTCAAGAAGTTGGGAAGGGGCACCCTAATGGCCAAAACAGACATTGAGGGGGCATTCCGGTTACTTACTACCTGTGCCTCCGAATAGTGTCCGCCTATTGGGCTGTTTCTGGGAAGGAGCATACTATATAGATCGCTGTTTTCCCATGGGGTGCTCCAGATCCTGCTCACTATTTGAGGCGTTTAGTTGCTTCCTCGAATGGGTTGTCATGGACGTTTCTAAGGGGGCACATATTATCCATTACCGCGACAACTTCTTATGCCTGGGCCCAAAAGATTCGCCACAGTGTGAATACACGCGGTAGTCCACCTGTGAGAAGGAGAGAGCTGGAGGGAGAGCGGACACCACAGAGCCGAGGGGTTAGATGGAGAACGGAAGAAGGAAAGAGGGCGAGGGAGGTAAGGGAGTACGGTGGAAGGCCGACTTGAGTTCCCCCACGTTCCTGCTGGACGGGGAGCAGCCCTTGGAAGAAAAGCGGCTTGCGCATCCCTTTGAGGTTACAGGCGCGAGCGGGCAGAGGGACTACGCTGGAGTGTGAAGCCGACACGGCCAGTCCGTTCCTGCCCGTGCGACCTCCGTGTTGCCGAGTTTGTGCCAGAGCCGCGGTGGACCCTGACGGCCAGCCCCCCTCTCCCAATACTGGTGCCTGTCCGCTGGTGGGTCGAGACCCCCCGCGGTGGAGGCAGGTCTAAGCTCTGTAATTTAAATTGGCTCTGTAATTTGAATGAGTACACTTTAAATCCTTTTACAAGGATCTATTGGAGGGCAAGTCTGATGCCAGCAGCCGCGGTAATTCCAGCTCCAGTAGGGTCCACTAAAGCTGCTGCAGTTAAAAAGCTTTAATAAGGATCGAGCTTGGCGGTCCACCGCAAGGCGTGCTTCCTCCAGTCCCAGCCCCTGTGCCTTGGGGTGCCTCCCCGATGCTCTTCACTTAGTGTCCCGGGGGCCCGAAGCGTTTCCTTTGAAAAAATTAAGTGTCCAAACCACAGGTGGTGTAGCTTGCTTAATAGCTGGGCTACTCCGCTGACTAACAGACACTGCTACTAGGCCCAAAGTATTGCCTGGGCTAGATGCAGTTAAAAATTTGTAAGTAGATCTACAGGCGGTGGCTACTCCGCTGATTAGCAGACACTGAAGCTTTGGAGCAGACCTCTGATTCCCAGTCTATAGTATGAGTAAACAGCTCTTCAGACTCAACCATCTGTGTTACTCCAAGCCATAGTGTATGTAGTTTCTTACGGTTAAAAGGGGGGGGAGAGACCCGACCCACCTGGAATTGACGATGCCAACGTCATGTAAAACACAGCAAGGGGACTCCAAAAAGAGTCTCCATTTTTTCCAAACATTGTGGCACAGACACCACTTAAGTGGCATCAATTGTCCCAGAGTTGCTAAAAATGGTTGGTGAGGTGATTTTTCAAAATCCTCAAGCTTTTAGTCTCCCCAGGATGACACAGGTGGGGCAGATGGTGGTTGGCCCGGCCCGCTAGGCCGCATTGTAGCACAGTGAGCTTCGCACTGCAACTTATGCTTCATATCCATGTGACGGTTCAAGCATAAAGTACTCAAACTATTGTTTTTTTGGCCTCTACTTAGCTTTTGGTGACAAATGTTACAGATAACATGAGTTGGGTCATCCTTAGCGATCTCAAAAAATGCCCAGACTATGCAAGGTTTAGAGCCCATGCGACACTGCTACTAGAAATACTAGCAAATGATTGGCTGGGTTAGATGAAGTAAAAAATTGTTATTAGATACACAGGCGGTGCAGCTTACTTCACAGCTGGGCTACTACACCCAAAGTATTGCCTGGACTAGATGCAGTTAAAAATTCTTATTAGATACACAGGCGGTGTAGCTTGCATCACAGCTGGGCTACTACGCCAAAAGTATTGGTAGACTCTATACTAAATAAGGAAGGAGTCACTGACTGTGGCGGCCCCTCCGTGGGCCGTGGAGATTCGTCATCCCCTTTCGCTGTCCTTTACTGACCAGTGATCCTATAGTCCCTGAAGGGACCAATGAAGCGGAAGGGACGGCTGCCACAAGCCGTCCCATGGATACATAAACACCGAGACATCCCACCTTCCTTCCTTTCTGCTCGGAACTATTCATATACCAGGATACGGTGTATAACTCGTACAAAGCCCACGGCGGTTCAGCATGGTGGGGCTACAACGAAGCGCTCCAGAGACGGTTGGCCCTGCAACCACAGCTAGGCCGGAGGCTGAAGCTACAGATGTTTGGCTACGACTAATGCTGTCACAAAAACACCATCCCTTTCCAACAACGGCTACTGGACAACCGGCAACAGCAGGCCAAAATTCAGTGGTCGTACGTAGACCAGGGGCCTGCTGGCAGTACAATGAGGGACACTGTCGTTTGTACGCCTTATGCAGATACAAACATGAATGCTCAGCCTGCGGAGGAGCCCACCCCGCAGCAAGATGTTCTCGTCCCGCAAGCAAATTATCAACAAAACTCCCACAGTCAGAATCCAAGGACCCCGATGAGCGTAAACGCGATGGGTCCTTGGCTAGACCAATATCCTAAGAAAGATGGAGCGGGGCAGTTACATTTTGATTTCACATATGGTTTTTTCATCCCAGTCAAACTCAATAAATCGCCCACCTTTGCAAATAACCTTAAATCAGCAAGACAGCACCCCGAAATACTTAGGCAAAAATTACAAAAATTACCATTCAGAAACCTAAGAGTTTCCCCTTTGGGAATAATACCCAAGAAAGACATAGGTTCATTCCGGCTTATCCATCATTTATCTTACCCAAAAGGAGAGTCTGTGAATGATGGTATTTCGTCTGAAGACGCCTCGGTCTCCTACGCGTCGTTCGACAGAGCAGTAATGTTAGTATGCAATGCGGGGCCCGGAGCGCTGCTCGCTAAATCAGACATAGAATCCGCCTTTCGCCTACTGTCGGTACACCCAGATTGCTACCACCTGTTGGGATGCCAACGACTACTTCTACGACACTTGCCTCCCAATGGGTTGTTCAATATCTTGTTATTACTTTGAACTATTCAGATCCTTCCTAGAATGGGTGCTGAGGTACGAAACCGGCAATAGGTCCGTCACACATTACCTAGATGACTTCCTATTCGTCGGACCTAAAGATTCAAAGCAATGCCAATCATTACTCAACGAATTCATAAACATCTCCCGTTGGTTTGGAGTCCCATTATGCCCAACAAAAACCATAGGCCCCACAACAAAGCTATCATTCTTAGGCATCGAAATCGACACCACAGTAAGGTTGTTCCGCCTCCCATGGGAAAAAATACAAAAACATTACACCTGATCGAGGGTTTTTGCGCAGTATGGAAAGTAACACTACAGCAGATGCAAGTATTACTAGGTCTCCCCGTGTTTGCGAGCCGGGTCATGCCAGTCGGAAGGGTTTTTTCTCGTCATTTATCACCCGCAACAAAAGGGGCATCAAAACCGAGTCATAGAATTAGAATCAGCAGGCAGCTACGGGCGGACTTAGAGGTGTGGAAAACCTTCTTATAATCATTCAACGGTCACACGTTATTTATGTCAGTAGAACAGTCCAACATTGAACTAAGATTATTCACCGGGGCGGCAGAATCAGGCGGATATGCAGCGATACTAAATAACCAATGGTGCACAAGCTTATGGCCTCCGTATTGGGCAGTACAAGTGCTGACAAAAAACAGACACTCCTGGAACTCTTCCCAATACTGGTAGCAATAGAAATATGGGGCGCGCGCCTGGCTAACAAAAATATACGCTTCATAACAAAAAACACCAGCCTAGCGCACTGCATTAATAAGATGGCATCATCGTCTCTCCCAGTGCTAGGCCTACTACGCCGGCTAGCATTCCTGTGCCTAAAGCACAATGTATGGGTCCGCGCTAGCCACGATGCGGAGGGGTCCAATGCTGCTGCTAACGCTTTATCACAATTCAATTGGCAGATTTTCACAGAGCTCCTCCCCAACGCCCACCCATGGGGCACCAGTTGCCCACCCTCCCTATGGGATCTAGTGGCGAACAGTGGATGTCATTAATCAGAGCGTTAGTTGCCCGGTCGACGTGGCAAGCATACGGTAAGGCATGGGAAGAGTGGCCACGACTAGTAGCAGGCAGACGGGTTGACCAATGTGAACAAGGCAGATTACAAGTCACCATAGAATTTCTCCACCAGCTAATGATGAGGGGCATATCAGGGGCGTCAGCGCAGCGGTGGCTGACCGGAGTAGCATTTCACTTCCAACTACTGAATTGGGGAGATGTGACAAAGAGATTCATCATCAGACAATCCATAAAAGGGTGGAAAAGGGGTCAGCCAAGTCAGGAGTATAGACGTCCCGTCCCGTGGCACTAAAACTGATTTCTCACATCATATCCCTAACACCATTAACATGCCACTCACAATTTGAAGCAACACTACTGTCTACTGCATTTGCGATCCCCTTCTTCGGGGCGCTATGCATAAGCGAATTAGTCCCTCAATCCAAAATTACCACCAGTGGAGGCTTATTACACCAGGACGTAGTCATAGCCAATAATGCAATACGTCTACGCATACGCAAATCGAAAGCGGTTCCAGCAGGCAGGGGCACTTGGGTACTTCTACAACCCACAAACGGTACACTGAGTCAGGTAACAATAGTAAAAACATATATAACCATCAGATCACAAAGTAATTTCTTCCTATCACACATTGATGGAACGCCATTATCAAGATACCAGTTCCAAGCTATATTTAATAGCATCGGCAGGGAACCACCCCAAAGATTACGGGACACACTCATTCCGCATAGGCGCGGCCACGGAAGCAGCAAGAGCAGGACTGTCAGAAACAGAAGTGCAGAGGATAGGGAGATGGCGATCCACGTGTTTGGCGAGATACATAAGACCAGACTTGTTATCCTAACGTGGTTTGTTTCTTTTACAGGTGACGCTAAGCCAACAGTGTGGGTGATAGGCCACACGTATATATATTGGGCAGAAAAAAGGGCGAAA